>NC_051310.1:46978315-48197244 GCF_015220235.1 Choloepus didactylus
TAACTTAGAGATGTGTTTCTTTGCCTTTTCAATGCAATCATAATTTATTTTTTCTTAAATATTAATGTTACTATTGTGAACATAGTTTATAGAATTTTATGAAATGATCAAGTTCAACCCACTTTTGGTTCAGGCCTGGGCACTGGATAGCTGAGGTTGCCCACCAAATAACTTCTGAATAAGTGAGGAATTTCTGTAGTTCAGCTGCCTTATAAGTCTAGGAAATGAATTTATCCACACAGAAAGCAGAGGGAACACAGTGACATCAGGAAAGTTCCTCTCCCTCTAGGAGTGGAGGAGGAAAGGTCTTCACTTTAATCCAGGTAGTTTCTCTCTGTTGATCTTAAAGAGGCAACATGGCATTTTCTGACCACCAGAGGGCACTGTGTAGACAGTTGGCTCCTCTCAGCAGAAAGCAACTTCACCAGGAAGTCCCTTTTTGCACGTGGCATTTGTCTTAGGATTCACGCTGTGGTACTTCTATCTATTGCAAACTCATTCTGAGGATTCAGACTTTGTCTAAGACCCACCTAAAACCGCTCCTCCCTCTGTATTCTCTGTCTCGGCTGGCACCACTATGCACCAATCACCGAGGCTACTTCTCTCTCATAATCAACTATTAAGACTTGCCAATTTACCCACTAAATAATTCTCAAATCTGCCCCTCTATTCTATCCCCACTTCCCTTGCTTTTGTGAGACCTCTATCATCACTCTTGGGTTTTTACAACAGGCCTTAATTGATCCCTCAAATCCATCCTTCATTCTCAGATGATTTATAAAGAACAAAAATCAGACATCAATCTCCTGCTTAAATGCTTCAATGGTTCCTCTCACCATTCTCAAGCTAGTTTCCTTAGTGTAGCATACAAGGCCTTCCATACCCAGCCATCTAGTCTCGTGTTTTGCTACTTCCTCCTTCAAACGTCATGCTCAAGCAACACAAAACTGCTTGCCACCTCCACCTCCCCAAACTTTCGATATTTCTTACCTCCAATTTTACTTATGCTAATTGATTCTCATACATCATTTAAGAATCAGTTTATCACCACCTCCAGAAAGCCTCTGTAACACCTCCATCTGCCACTAATTTGTTTTGATATTATCCTATGTATTACCTTCTCCTACACTTATTATGCTACATTTTAATCATCAGAACAGGGAATCAAGAGTAGAGGTTAGAGCACAGACTAAACAGACTGCCTGCATTCAAATTCTGGGTCTGCCACTTAATAGTTGTGGGAACTTGAACAGGTTGCTTGCCCAATTTGTGCCTCAATTTCTTCATCTGAGAATGGGGATCCTTCCTAGCTTTTAGAATTATTCTAAGACAGTGTCTGTCACACTGTTAAATGAGAACCAGCTACTGTAATTGTCTATGAGTTGTTCTTCCCAGACTAGATTATGAGCAACTTGAAGGCTGAGACTTAACTTCGGCTTATTCACTTCTCTGGAACATAGTAAGCATTCAATAAATTTTGCTGAATAAACAACTGGTGAGGCAGCTCGCTCTCTGATGATGGGAGGTACTACCTAGTTTCCTTCTCTCAGGAGATCCCACATGCTTTAATTGTATTGTTTCCTATTGTGTGGCTTTAGTGTTTTTGCAATTGTGTTTAATTTTAACCAAGATCTTGAAAATGTCAATCTTATCTAATTAGAATTCAATGAAATGAAACCAATAAAGAGTATCATAAAGTGTTCCTTTTAAGAAGCTTAACGATTCCATTTTAAAGCCTTAAATCTATTTAAAAATGGCTTCCCCCTCATCCCAAAGCACCTAACACAGCAAAAGCCTTCACAATTGCTATTTTCTTTGCTTAAACCTTTTCAATGTTCAGCTCCTCCCTTAGGGAAGTACTTTCTCATCCTCAGGGTAAGGAAGAAAGATGCACCTTTTCTGTGCTTCCGGAACAACTCATACATACAACTATAGGATGACATATAATGTATCATCCAAACTGGGATGCTGCATTTATCATCACACTATTTGGCTCCCTGCTTTTAGTTTAAGCTCCCTGAGATCAGGGCATTATCTCAGTCATCACTGGATCCCCTGAGGCTGTAACAGTTGCCTGATATCTAGTTGTTATTTTTATCAGTTTCTGAGTGAATAAATGTTAAAGTAGGTAAGTTTTATTTTGCTTATCAACTTTTGCATTATTTCAATCATGATACTTTTATATACTGCCAAAAATTTGCGAGCATTTTCAAATACATTATACAACAGATTCTCATACCAACCCTGTCAGGTTGATTCCAAGGTTGATTTGCCCAGAATTGTTCATCTTGTAAGTAGAAGCTGAGATTCAAACTCTGTTTTTTTTTGTACACCAGGCAATACTCTTTCTGGACATGAATGACTACTAACTGAACATTCTAAGCCTCCTAGAGTTACCTTTCATGAATCTGAAAGCTCTTGTCATTTTCATACTGCCCCATCTTGTAGAAAGAATGTTTGGTCCTTTCGCCATCTTCCCTTTCCATCTGCTGATTACCACTGCCCACCCAAAGCATGCAGTTTCCTAATACTAAAGATTTAAAGTAGCATCAGAGCTCTTCACTTATCTCTAAGAAATATGCATCTCACACAGACAACAGATAATCTGGTTGGTTATTTCATTCCTTAACTTTCAAATTTTATTTTGATAAACCTTTTTAAATTCAAAGAGTAGTGTAAAAAAACACCAGGTCCTCAACATCCTGAAATAACCAATGTTGTGATTAAATTTCTATGTACTATTTTGAGGCTTTGTTTCCAGAATATCATCAGCTTCTTCACAGCTCATTCTTCTTGCATACAACAGGCTAAGAAATAAGTGATTCTGTATTTTGACTAGCATCTCTTGTAGTTAATTTGCAAATGACTGTACATGCTAAAATATTAGTACACTTAGAAGTGTATCTTAAATATGCATCAGAATGCCATTATGAGTGGCATTCAGGCCTGAGTCCCTTCCATGCCACATCTGAAAACAATAGTCATTAATCCCCTTCTTTCCTTTGTCCTTTGCTTAATGTTTGGCATGCGACCTTTGATACCAGTTAAAAGGAATCCCTCCTCCCCATCAGCACAGGGATATAGCAGTGGTCTTCATGGCAAGTATATCCATCCCTTCCCAACCATAAATTATGAAACTCTCTAAATATGTGGTGGTTATTTTTTGTTTTAATGAACTTGGCTGGTATAAATCAATCTATCAAAGGCTGGGCATCAACATTAACATCATTTAAAAGTATGAGAACTAGCCTGCCAAGGTACAGTAAGTACTTCCTAAGGACAAACCTAAAGTAGCAGCACTGTTATATTTAAACTCTCAAGTCTGTTTCTTAATCCTAGAATCTTAAATGAGCCCAAAGCAAAGCACTCCCTTTTCTTCTACCAGGCAATTCTCACCAAGCTGAGTAGTGAACAGAGAACCTAAGCCTATGATTACCTACCATAGGCCATCCCTAGGCAGGGTGAGCCCTATACAGCAGCACAGCTATGATCAAATGTTGCCTTCTCTTGTTTAAACAAGGAATTGACTGTTAACAGTGATTTGGGGAGTGGGAGTAAGAACGAGTTTCATTTTGTATTTTATGTATAGGTTGAATTTTTACAATGGACATGTATTTTATAATAAAAAATTTCATTTTGAGAAAAAATAACCATAACCTTTAATTTGGTTTACATAAAGAGTATATGAACAAATAACAAAATAAATTCACTATTTTACATCAAAAGATGCTAGCATAAGAAGAAAATATCAGGAGAAAACAGATCCTGTAGAAACTAAAGTGACCTCTCAAGCAGATGTTTCTCAAATAAACCCCAACTTGTTTTGGAAGACAACAGACTACATTTTAAAAATAAAAATCCATGGAAATTCTTCTGCATTTCTACCCCAAATGGTCTCCTTCCCTTTGATCCAGAAGGTTAACAGAAAAGGCTTAGCACTTTTCCTGGCTGAAGAAGGAAAAGCCTGAAAGAAACAGCTTCTTTTCTCCTGCACATATGAATGGGAGATGGTGCTGCAAGGCACATGGGAGACACTCTTAAAAAGTTCTACAAACTATAGCTTCCTCAGAGCCTGGCAAACAGTGGAATGAAGAAAGTCACAAAACTTCAGGAGTGTTAATGAAAGTAAAATCAAAACACAAAGTCAAGAGTAAGTGGCTGAACTGTGCTCGTGCCTTGCTAAGATCCTAATTAAATATGGTTTCTCTTCTCTGACAATGATGCACCACAGGGCACCCTCCCCTCCCCTCCAAAAAAGTAAGCCACCCTATTAAGAGTGGGAAGGATAGAAAGGCATTGGAAAGGCTGCTCAACCTGAATTATTCTCCACCATGAACTTCTGGTCTTGGAGAAACCCTGCTTTTAACATAAGATAGGAAGATGTTAATTGAAGATTGTACTGCAGACTTGCTGTGTTTATCATCTTTGGAAAAGCATTTCACTTCCCTATGCTTCAGTTCACTCTGTTTAGACAAGAAGGTCCCCATTTAGCTCCCAAAGTCATTGTCATTATTGAGACTTCATTAGATATCTGGCAAGTGATTAAATAGGAAAGTTTTGAGGTTCTGAGCAAATGATGGCCAGCCATCATTCAAGTTTGTGTGTGTGTGTCCTAACTCTCCCCATTTCTCCAGGTCATATCCATTTGTATTGACAAAATTGCATAGAATCTAATTCTCCCTTTCAAAGGGGAAGACCGAGGTTGCTTTGAAGTTATCCTGAGAACTGCATCCTTCACAAAATCTGCTCCTGAGTGCGTTAAACTTCAGCTCAAGAAACCGATTCTAAGACGCCTCAAAAGTTCTTGGACGGCTCCTTGGGTTCACGTGTTAATGGGAAAACTGTTCAGGCAGTTTTCCTGAGGTGTACATACTGTATGAAATACACTTAGGCTAATGGAGAATCTGCGTGTAGCTCAATTTAAAAATATCACCCACTTACACGTGCCCTATACACTATCCCCTGAAAACATCAAGGACTTTCATTAACCTTTCGCTAAGGTTCCCAATTTGGAAACTGTCATCTCAATCCTTCAAATCACGCAGAAGCGCTGCTTAGATAGAAAGCGAGGCTGAGAGGGAGTGGCTGAGCTCAGACTCATGCCTACACATTTTAGGGTTAACAACTCTCGACAAACATCCAACACATTTACCAAACGCCAGGAAAACTTCTAGTAAGTGCCCACCATGGAAGAGAAAGCACTTTCTCCCCAGGAAACAGACCTTTTCCACGGAGAAGTCCCAAACCCAAGACTTTTTACTGGACAAAAACCATGTGTCCGCAACTGGGGGTGGGAAAGAGCATAGCAAGAATTTGCACGGCTCTTACGCCTCCTCCCTCGGAGCGCGCCCAAGTCTGCGGCCTCCGGCTCCGGGACACTTCCCCTCCCACCCGCCGAGGAGCCGCAGCTGTAAACTGAGAGAAGCGGGCTCTGGGCACGTCAATCAAACCGGGCCCTCCCGCCTCCCGTCTACACCTCCCCTTCTCTCCCCTACCCTCCCCCCTCAAAAAAATAAAGGCAGAGAAAGAAAGGGAAAAGAAGAGAACTAATTTGGGAACTCGTCTCCACCAGGGCTTCGCCTTGGATTCACGAAGGCCGCACGCCCCTGACCCGGCGCGCCGACGGGCGGCGGGATCGAGCAGGCGGCCCGGCACCCGCCCGTCGCCAGGTCCTCGCAGCGCGTCCGCCGCGCTCCTGCTGCCCGCACGGGTCGGCGTCGCTCGGGCCCGCATTCTGCCAGGCCCGCGGCCCGTCGCCCTCCGGCCGGAGCCAAAGTTCCGCAAATAGCCCCACAACTAGCAAATACTCACCGGCCGCAGCAAGAACCAGGGCTGCGGAGATTTTAGGGAGTTTAAAGCAAACCAGCCGGGGGAAAGGCGGACTGAGGCGAAGGGGCCGCGAGCTGCAGTGGCGGCGGCGCGCGGCGCTCGGGCTTGGCTGCGCGGAGAGGCTCTGGCTCTGCCAGGGACTGCGCTGCAACAAAGGACTTCCGCTGCCGCACAGCCGCGCCTGCCGCACCGCACTGAGCCGGCCCCGCTTACGCGGCGACTCCGGGTCTGCCCACCAGTTCGCTGCGGCGTCCGCCAGCCTTCCCCTCCCTCTCGCCCGCCCACCCACTCCGCCGCTGGCTGCTAGGGGCACCCGCGGTCGCCTGTTTGTTGCAACAAGTTTCTGCGTCGGGCTCCGGGGAGGCTGGCGCAACCCGCACCGCGGGGGCCGGCGCGGTGGCGGCGGCTTGACCACCCCTGTAGCCCCTATTCCTAGGGTGGGCTTGGGACCTCCTCCTCCTCCTGTTTGCACAGCTGGATGGGACTGGGCTCCTCCCGACTCTCCCAAGGGCAAGATGCTGCTTTCCCACCGTGTTCCAGATGTCAGACCCCTGCACCTTAGGGCCCAGCGGCTCGCCCCTCCCTCGCCATACGCCCTTGGCGTTCTGGGAGGGCCGGCACCTTCGCCCTGTCCCACGACGGGTCCGTTTGGGGTCGCCCATTCTTTGCCCTCCCCCCACCCCGCCTCCCATGGGTCTGTCCGCCTCTGGCCCTGAGTCACTTCCCCCGCCATGCCCCACCCAGCCCAACCCGCCTCCCCTTCAGGCTCCCTCGGCTCAGCTTCCCTGGCCCCTTGCCTCAACCCCTCTGCCGGCGAAGACGCGGGCGCATCCCTCCCAACCCCCACCCTCACCCCAGAACTGAGAGGGTGCCTGTGCTTTTGCAAAACCTGGGGAAAGTCCCCGGGTCACGCGGTTGTGTGTGGGAGCCTGTGACGCTGAGGCTCGTCCCCACACTTCCGCCTACAAAGTCACGACTAGGGACCGTGGCGGGAACAGCGGCGCCCATAGCGCCGGCCGACCCCCGCCCGGCCACTCGGGACGGCGCACGTACGCACGCACGCACACCCTGGCCCCAGTGGCCGCCGTTCGCTGGGTGCAAGGCGCGCCGTCACGTGGGACGATCGCCGAGCGGCGGCGCGGAAAGCCGCGCGAGAGCCGACCGCTGGGTGCGTGAGCCGGCGCCACCGCGTGCCGTGGGCGGTGCGGGAGCCTGTCCCTCCCGCACGGAGGAGTCGGCCTGCCGCCGCGGCGGCGTCTGGGTGAGCATCGCGGCCCAGCCCCTGGGGGCTGCTCCGTTCTCAGTCCCTCTCTCCGCGAGCAGCGAGCCGCCCGGTGCAGCGGCCTGCCGCTGGACCGGTCGCGGGGCAGATGCAAGTAGCCGGGGAAAGGGGTATTTGGTCCATTTGCGATGTCATTCAGTGTAGAGGAGGAAAATGGAAACCGCGAGTCAGCGCTGGGTCGAAGATGCCCCAGAACCTACCCTCGCTCCCTGCCCAGGGCGGCCACTGGGCCCTGGGGCCCTACAGCCCCAGACTCGACGCAGGCCAAGACGACGCGCGGGGTCGCAGCCAAAGGCACAGAGATCACTCCGCTGCGGGCCCGGGTGCCACCCTCGCGGAAAGGCCCTGCGGGCCTGCGGGGTCCCCTGGTGGACCGCGCCGAAGTCTGCTGCAAGGGGCGGGTCTCCAGGTGCAGGCTGCGAGGAAGCCGCGGCACCTGTGCATACTCCCCTCCAGTTTGGGATTACCCAGTTTTTAGGGCTCCTTATAATTCATGTCTTTATTTTTTCAAACTATATTAGTCTCGTTCTAAGTAAATCCAAGTTTTCTTTTAGAAGCCTGTCCTATCAATTGCCGTCCTCCTTCAGGGAGCAATCACGCTGTGATGAGGCTGCTTATGTAGAAACTACCGCTGAACCTTGAACTTGACAGCAGCTTAATACATATTGCAAAAAGTAATGACTGTTTTCCCCCAAGGGATTAAATTTGGCATTCATTCTCTTGAGATTCAAGACCTTTTGGTAGCGCTATTGATTCTCTCACAGGATTTTGTCAAGTATGTGAAGTACACTTTGGAATCAGCTATTAGAGCTGAGAGGGCCTCAAAGAAAATCTAGTTCAACCCTTTCATTTTATAGGTAAAGTATCAGACCTAAAGAGCATGTAAGCCCCACAGCTCTCAGTAGCATAGACTCCAGGATTACGGGCGCCTTGGTTATTGCTCCTTTCACTCACTCACTGTAGAGACTAGGTGCCAGAGGTAATTACACTTCACTTGACTTGATCCGGGTTATTGAGAAATCAGGCTTTGTTAGTATGTGATGGCACTAGTATTTTATCTAGTGGGGTTGGCACTGTGTTTAGGTGGGATAGCTGCCTATGATGTACTTTCCAGCTGAAAACCCATTCTGCCAAAATTTATCACCGTTCCTCCTTGAGGATAACCAACATTTGCAACATTGGTCAGGTTAAGGCATCAGAGTTCTCTTTAGCAATCTAGATGTTTTGTTAAGGGTAAGTTATGAATCCATTACCGGACATTAGCTCCTTAATAGGAACAGAACACTGGTGGTATAGAACACGGAATAGATTAGTTCTAATGGCTGGGAGGTAATCAGGAAGCAGTGGAACATCACAGGGATGGGCAGCAAGAAAGGGAGGAGGGACCCCACCTGTCCTGCTTCTTTTCGCCAAGACCTGCCCTGAATGTCTTATTTGGAGGTAGTGCAGATAGATTCTGCTCAGGTTGGGTCGATGTTTGTTGAATACCTATAGTGGGCCAATTCCCATACTAACTGCTTTCATGGAAGACTTTTAAGTCTTACCAAAAAGGTGGTGGTACTGTCTCCATGTCATAAAAGATGAGACTGAGACATAAAGAGATGTACCTGGCTGCAGTGATACAGTCATTTGCTCTAGAATTCAAGCTTAACCATTTATCTCCTAAGTCCAGTCAGTCCTCTTTTGCATTATATCTTGCTACCATTTAAAGCCGGGAAGGGGAGGAGAGAATCGCCTGTGGCTGATTTATTGGCGCCTGTGGTTGCCCAGAGAGGCCAAGCAGGACGTTCAGCTGCCCTCTATGCCTTAGAAAGTGGAGCTGTGCACTTCCACCCTATCTCCTAAGGGGAATGAATAGGAGCCAGGCTGTCTAGCTGGGGAGGAGGGGCCTAAGGGCCTTGGTCATAAAATATCCTGGTGAGAGCTATGCTGGGAAGTGTTGCGTAATGCCCTCTCCACCGCTGAACCAAAGTGATTTATTTACTATGATCTGTAGGTGGTGCTTGACCATCTTGTTAAAAAGAAAAACTTGTCTATTTTAATGATAAGAGAGCTGGAAAATAGTTTGTTGGTTTTGGGCTTTTTTTGTTGTTTTTTTTAAGTATTACTGCAGGTTTTTTCCTTGTCTTAAAAAAGCAGTGCAGGTGCTCTTATCTTGATAATTTTAAAAATACTACTCCACCACTTCCTGTGCCCCCTATCTGCTTCTTTATTCCAAATAGTATTTGAAAATTAGCGTTTTGCAAGGAGAACTTTATTTGAGCAGATCTGAGAGAGGAGTGCTAAGAAAAATGCTCTAGCTTATAGTTAACAGCACAGGCTATGGAGTTGGACTTGGCTTTTTGATCCCTACTTTATACCATTTGCTAGTTGTGCATCATAAGCCTGTTTTTCCTCATCTGTAAAATGGAAAAAAGAGAACACATGCAAAAACAAAACAAAAAATAACACATGGTCAAGCTGAGGATTAAAAGATAATTTACATGAGCACTTAGGAAAAGACATTGCATATAGAAATAGTAGCTATTATATAATTTTAAATAATATTATAATAGTAGCTGTTGATAATAACAAGAACAGTATTATTCCCTCTAGAATAGCAAAGATATTGCTACTTGAACCTGCTAGGGGAGAGTGGAGTAAGAGAAAGTGTTTGAAGCGAACATTTGTTTCAGGATTATTAATTGAATTTATTTTGAATTTATTTACACTTCTGCTTTCCCTTTATTAGCAGGCTTTTTGTTTGTTTAGTGTATCTTGCCTTGTCTGGGGAAGAAATGTTTATACTGCTAACCAGTTATTTCTAATTCATTTCTTTTCTGGTTACAAATCAATGATGATACATTGACTTTTTCTTCCTTCTAAAGAACTCTAGACCCTTTAAGCAAAGGGTTTGTTTTTTTTGTTTTGTTTTGTTTCTTAATTCAGTTTTATTGAAATACATTCACACACCATACAATCATCCATGGTATACAATCCACTGTCCACAGTATGATAACATAGTTATGCGTTCATCACCACAATCTATCTCTGAACATTTTCCTTACATCAGAAAGAACCAGAACAAGAATAAAAAATAAAAGTGAAAAAAGAACACCCAAATCATCCCCCCATCCCACCCCATTTGTCCTTTAGTTTTTATCCCCGTTCCTCCACTCATCCATGCACTAGATAAAGGGGGTGTGATCCACAAGGTCTTCACAATCACACTGTCACCCCTTGTAATCTACATTATTATATAATTGTCTTCAGGAGTGCAGACTGCTGGGTTGGAGTTTGGTAGTTTCAGGTATTTACTTCTAGCTATTCCAATACATTAAAGCCTAAGAGGTGTTATCTATATAGTGCATAAGAATGTCCACCAGAGTGACCTCTCGACTCCATTTGGAATCTCTCAGCCACTGAAACTATTTTGTCTCATTTTTAAGCAAAGGGTTTTAATAGCCCGTGTGGGTTGTAGGATTATAGTTCTGCAGCTGAGGAAGTATTGGTTCAATTATGTTCAGAAGTTATAATCACTCATGTCTGTACTATATTCTAGGTCTGTCTAGCATTGCTGTTTTCCAACTTTCTCTTGTCCTTTGAATACCTAATTTTTTTTCTTTCAGAAATGCAGCCTTTATTTTTTCAGTGAACCAAGAATAATCTTTTCCTTTCTTTCACAGGGTTCAGCTATTTTTTAAAGTTCATTAGTGATTTGCATTCACCAGTGTTAGCATTCTTGTTTGCCTCGCGCTACAGCTTTATCAGGCATCCCTTAATGTTGGTTAGATGGAAGTTAGAGATGCAGAAGGCTAGCTGTGGTGGCCAAGAGGCAGGAGGCCCCAAACTAACGTTGCCCTGTTCAGTTAAAGGTTTTTAGAGTGTAACTGCTTTTCCTGTGTCATCTTCCAAGTCTGCTTCTTACCCTCTTCTCTAACATTCTCAGTGGATTTTCATAAGCAGATGCCCAGAATAATTGCCAATTCTACGTCAAACAATTTGGAATTTTTATATCATTTTTAGATATTATGAAAATTAATGAAGTATGACAGTTAATAATTATTTTTCCTAAATACTTAAAATAAATAAAAGTCAGAGAATGGTGTTTCCTTCATCCTTACCCACCTACCCCACCCACCCACTTCTCTATTTGGAGCACTTTTGTGTCTTAATCTGGCCAATATTTTGGTTTAAAGTTAGAATTACTGTTGTTGATTTTTGCTCATTTAATGTATCCGTATAATTCCTACACTTTGAACATGCTTTGTGAAATTGCTTTTTATCCTTTAATTTTAGAATGTGAAATACTACCTTGGTACCTTGTTCTTCAAAGGCAGAGGTTCTTTACTGAGGCATCATATTAGAATCACCTTGGGAGCTTTTTAAAAAAGGTATCTGTGTTTCATCCCTAGCAATTTTGTGTAGTCTGGAGTAGGAGTTGGTTGTCAGTACAGATATCCATAAAAGGTTTTACAATTTAGTCAGTGATAAGAGCCAGTGTTCCAGGATAAAATGATTTCCACAAACATCCTTACATTTTCTAGGTAATAAAATATCTCACCTCACACAATTATGTAAACGTACCTTTAAAAAAGTTAAAATAATTGTCTAAAGTATTTTATCATGTGGCACTACAAATATTTCTGCTTTTACCTTTGATTATTTATAACTAGGAGTAAGTAGCTCAAAACAGCTATCCATGTTCCTCTGCCAATTTTATGGTCTTCTTGTCTTAATGATAATTAATCATAAAGTCACAGTGATAGGAACCTACAGACCCTCTTACAGAAACAGATGTCCTAGACCTTTTGTTTCTTTTTTATTAAGGATTCTTAACTGCCTGAGAGAGTAAACAGCTGTATAGTCCAGGACATCATTTGAGCTACTGTAGATCTGAGTCAAGTCTAATTAATTCAATAGATTTTTAAAAATAAATTAAAAATCAGAGATGATGAATATCAAGCTACCTTTGAATTAAACAAACATAGATACCAGGAAAAAGTTGTTCCAGCCTATGTAGCTTGAGCTAATCCAGAGTTACTGTAGTCTAAAAAGTAAATAAGGTTTTTGTAGTCTCCCTTAAATATCAAAGCTAAACCTATTTTTATAATATAAACATCACTTTGATAACAGATAAAGCTTTTAAAAGTGAAGCATTCTTACATTTTAGTTCTCGTGTTTGTAAACATAATAAAATGATAAATTACTTCTCTGCATCCTCTCTCACATCTTAAAATTTCTACCCAAAATTCTCAAATATAACTTCTAAGATCTTGCTGTATGCATAAAAAGTTTGGCTATTCCATATAGTAGAGAAAATAAAATCCATGGCCAAAGAAATAAGTAAAGTCTGTATAAAAAGCCTAGTCAACTTGCAAAGTAGGTTGTATTAGAAAATGTTCTTAATACTTTGCAATGGATTGGAGTCAGGTAAAAAATCTGGTTGTGTTGCTTTAAAATGTCAAAGTCTTATTGTTATGGAAACAAGTTTGAATGAGTATATTAGGTATTTTAGTTGCTTTTTAACAGATTTGAAGTTGTTTCATCTTATGAAGTTGGAAATTTTACCACCTTATTTGATCCAGCATACGTACAAAATCTATCATTACTACATGTGGTGAAAGTTACAGATAGGGGTTTTGTAGAAAGGGTACTGAGCTGAAAGTCAGATTTAAGTTGATCAAAAAAGAGAGCATAGGGCAGTGGTTCTCAAAGTGTGGTCTAAGGACCCCATGGGGTTTCTGAAACATCTTAAGTGAGACCCAAAGATTTCCCTTTAGCTAGGGCAAATTCTCTTCATACACTTCAACTAAAACAATGTATGGCAACAGGTTGAATGCAGAAGCAGATATAAGAATCCATCTGTATTTTTTTAAGCCAGATATTGAAGAGGTTTGCAAAAATATAAAACAATGCTAGTCTCCTCACTTAAAAAAAAAAATTTGCAGACTTATTTTTTTTTAAATGTTCTCAGGAAGTCAAATCTATTTTTATTCCTTTATGCAGAGTAATATGGGGGAGAGGGTACATCCTGTGTGCCTGGATTTGTCTTCTCTGTATACCAGAATCTTCATTGTTAATACTCAGTTCAGGTACATTCATTTAATAGACTTTATAAGGATTCTTTAACTTAATTATTTCTTAAGATGACAAAAAGTTTTGTTAAGAATGACTAAATTCACACTTCTAAATGAGAATTATATACATAACCTTTAATGAAAATCTACTGTTCACTTATCAGCCTCTATTCCTCCATTTCTCCTCACTTATTACTGATAATTTTCCTTATGTGGCTGTAGGAAAGTTCCTGAGAGTCTGGATCCTTGACCCTTCAAACTGTCAAAGCTGGAGTGTTCACTTCCTACTTCAAATAATTTAGTTAAGTCATAGTCTTATTCAAAATATTAATTTAAATGACTGAGTTCTTATCAGTGGGTTTCTTCTGGAGTCCTGTTTATTACTCTCAGCAGAATGTAAGAAACAACTGAGTGATAGCAGAATGCTCTGTTTCCCTAATCTGAATGCTCTGTATGTGGATCAGCATTCACTCTGTAGGATCTGCGTTCTCTGGGTTCTGTGACATTTTAAGTCCTTTTGGCAGGAAATTGCAAATTACACAGAAACATGGATACGGTGAGACTTCTTGTGCCACTCACTTTTTTTAATACATATATTTTTTTAGGAAAAAAAATTATTTCAGTTAATGGATTTATTATTGTTATTTAAAATGAATTAAATATTTTAAAAATCTCTCACTTTTAATTTCTAATCTAGTAAATATAACCCACATAAACAAGAGCTCTTTGCAATCCTTAATAGTTTAAGAGTGTAAGTGAATCTTGAGACCAAGACCTTTAGAGCTGCTGCTAAGAGTTGATGTCTGAGTAGTTCCTCTTGGGACAATTCTCCTGCAGATAGAAACTATATAGGAAAAAAAAATTAACTACCAACAGGCACTGGAGAGTGATGTAAAGCAGACAAAAACTGGAGTGAGGTCTACACTTGAAAGAAAGGGAAACACTGGGTAAATTTCCATTTTTATGGCTTTTTGCCTAAGGGTGGGCTCCAGTTGGTGACATAGGGGGATGGCCAAAACTGGTATAATAATTTGCAGTCTTGCTTGAAGAAAAGAGTATAGAGTTCAGACTGACAAAACAGCTGGATGGTAAGGGGAAAAATCCTAGAAAGGACATGGTTGGGGAGAACCCCAAATAATGTGTAAAAACTGCTCAAATCTCTTACCAACCCCTGAACTATACATGTGTGGAGAGCATCCTCCAAGCAGCACAGTTAAGGCTAAAGAAAAAAACTGAATGGAGATTTTAGCTGCTGCCCACTGCAACAGGGGCAGAACTTGGAGTTTGAGTGCAAGCAAGTTAATTATCTGCTCAGAAAAAAAAAACCAAAAAAACAAAAATCAACCTCTTTGGAAGAGTATTTCAGAATCTAGAGTCTTTACTGCATTAATCACAATGTCTAGAATATAATCTGAAATTCCTAGATGTATGAAAAAACAGGAAACCTTCACCCTAATCAAGGGAAACTGACCCCAACATGACCCAGAGATTGGATTTAGCAGAGAAAATTTAAAGCACCTATTATAACATGCTCAAGGACATAAAGCAAAACAAACTTGTAACATATGAACAAGAAGGAAATCTCAGCAGAGAAAGAGAAACTTTTAAAAAGAATAAAATGGAAATTTTATAACAAAATACAGTATCCAAAATGGAAAGTTCACTGAATAGGCTTAACAGAAATGACAGAAAAAAGACATCAGAAAAAGATCAATTAATAGAAATGATCCCATCTGAAGAAGAAACAAGTTATGTGAAGGTCCTCGATTCCAGATTTCTTTTTACTTTTTTTCAGGGTCTAAACTCACCTCCTCCCTCTGCATATGGACTGACCTCATAGCTTGTAATTCAATGCCCCTAAAAGAGTGTTCTCAAATTCCCTCTCCCACCTGATCCCTCTTTTTCCAGAGCTAATTGTTAAACTTATGCTTTTGATTGCATTCCTTCTGGCTTCTGGAGACTCTGCTCCCCTTCAGCCTAAAAGTTTCCATTTGATCTGCAGCTCCCTCCTTGTTCTGTCCTATCTGTGCCTTCCCTTCATGGCCTCTGCTTTCTAAAAACCCTTTGCAGTCAGCTTTTTTTGCCCTCGTTGCTTTCCTGAACGGTTGTCAGGTATCACTAGGAACCTCTCGGTCACCACACTGGGGGGTGTTTGTAATGGGCCTCATTTCCATGTTTCTCTGTAGCATTTTACACCATTGTTCCCTCCAGGTTTCTCTCCTTTCCTTCACTTCCCTTGCTCTTCCTCAGTGATAATACATTTTCTCCTCCTTTCACTTCCTGTGCTTTTTCCATGTTTTCCAAGTATTTATTTTAGCTTTTTTTTTCTCCCATTCTACCTCATGGTTCCATCTGCTCTTAGTGACTTCAGCCTTTCCGTTTCAGAGGCCTCCTCTCTCTCTCTCTCTCCAGTCCTGCCCTCTCTAGATCGCCATACCTGCATGTTGTCTCCACTGATCACTAAACATTTCTACTCAAATGTCCTGGGGTAGACACCTCAAATTCACTGTGTCCAAAATGGAACTTAACTCTCACCAAGCCAGTTTCTGTGCCTCTTCTTTGGTGTTTTGGAACCCTGCCTTTATATCAACACCTAGCCCTTAGCAGTTATTCTGCAGATATGAACTGAAGGAATGAATGAATTTTTCTAGGTATGCAAGACAGAATTCTGAGACTCACCTTTGACTTGATCTTCTCTGTGACTGACCACATCCAATCTACTGCTAAGTCACGTAAGTGCAACATCTGCTGTATCTCTTGACTCCTTCCTTCATTCCCACTGCCATTAGTTGGATATTGCAGTTGCCCCCTGTCTGGCCCTACTTTTTTCATGCCTTTCCATTGCTAATCTTTGTTATACAATGCTACTAGAATAATGTTGACTCACAGCCCTCATGATGGTGATGATGATGATGATGATGATGATGATGATAAGCAGTTTTTATTGAACACTTACTATAGGCCCACTGTTCTGAGTGCTTTTGAGCATTTTCTGAAGTATCCATATAATAACCTATGGGATAGATACTGTAATTATCCATGTTTTTAAAATGAAGAAACAAAGGCCCAGAGAGTTAAGTAGCTTGTCAAGATCACACAGCTAGTAAATGGCAGAGCTGGAATTTAAATCCAGGCTGTCCAATTCCAGAATCCAAGTTTTAACTACTATGCTCTTCTCCCTCCCACAGAATAAGTTATTGACCAGACTGTGCTTACTCAAACACCTTATGTAGTTCGTTTCTAACAGAACTGGGATGCCTTTGTGTCTTACATTTAGCACCCTCTCCCATCTCTTGTTATTTCCTTTTACTTCCTTTTATTTTCTCTTTCCCAATCTGAATTCTTTTGTCTAGATATTCATATCCCTCCCTGTATGTTTACTCATTCTGTTTTTTTCTGCTTGGAATGCTCTGCTCATCTCCTGCCTCTTCCTCTCGTTCAGTTCAAATGCCTTATTTTCCACTGGGTCATCTGTTATTTATCTCCATCTTGCAATCTGTTCTCTGAAATGCTTTTATGGCACTTAATGCTTTTTACCTCATTTCATAATTACTATGTTTTATGTTTTCTCTTCCCCATTAGCCTCTAATCTTCTTCAGTACAGGATCTAGGTCTGATTTTTATTTCCTGCCCCCATGGCTTGTACATTGCATGCCTTCAAATATTTTTTCCCTTATTAAAGTTCTCTTCAAAAATATGTGTTGAATAAGTGAAGAATTACTGTTACTCATAAAGCATTCAACAAAAGACTTTGTATTGGTGGCTTTTTTAGTCTGCCATTTCTCATTTCCATTTTGTTTAATGATTTATTATACTAATGCACTAATAGTAGATAACAATTGATGAAAATGTTAATGATCTGAGAGTTTTAGTTTTTTTTTAGATAATTTGTAGGGCTAGTTTGAGATACTTTAATTTGAGATAATTCAAAGGCACGTTTTTATACATACTGAAATTTCTGATCCAGAGTTTTGTTTTATGTTTTTAATCTCCATGTAAATCAATGGTGTTTTAGAATCAGAGAAATGGGGTAAATGACAGTAAGTTGTGACTCTCTTGGTTAAATGGCCTCTTGGAACAATAGTCACAATTTGGATTTTTGTTTGTGTTTTTAGAGCATAAGATCAAGTCTGTAGATTCTGTTATTCTTATTTTAGTGCTGCCTAAAAGTTGTTTAAAATAAGATAGTAAGGGTTAAGAGTTTTGTTTTTATTTTTTTAATTGGGGACGGAGTGGGAAAAACTATTATGTTTGAACACCTAGGGGTTTAAAAAGTAATGAGTGAATGTAGAGTAAAATAAGCAAGTTGCAAGATTCCTAAAGTACAGTATTATTTATGTAAAATTGTAAAACATGAAAATGAGACTATAATTTGTTTAGGGCCATAGACATATGCAGTAAGAATATGATGATGCACAAGGGAGTCATAAACACCAAATCCAGGCTGGTGGTTACTTTGGAGGCAAGGTGGGTAGGGGATAGAGTGAGGGAGAGATGCCAAAGGGTCTCCATCATGTTTGTGATGTTTGTTTTTTATGCTGAGTAGTGGGTAGCTGGGTGTTAGTTACATTGTCCTTTGTGCCTATTTGTCTATCTGAAATATTTCATAATTTAAAAAAATGAGGAGGGAAAAAGGTTTACATGTAGGTATATAGTAAGTTCAAGGATTAGAGTTCCCCACCCGCCATTGACCCTCTACTCCCTATATCCCTCCCTAGAAGTGAACATTTTACTGGTTTCCTTGAACCTTTCCAGAGATATGTACATAAGCAAAAATATATTTATGTATAAATTCCTCTCCCTCCTTAAAAAAGAAAACAATCACTCGACTCCATTTACATAAATAGTAGTCTTATTTATACAATTTTATATTTTGCTTTTTTCACTTAATATGTCTTGGAACATAGGGGACTGTTGGTTTGATGGGCTGAGCCCTCCACCATAGGACTTGCCCTTGGGAAGACTGTTGCTGCAAAGGAGAGGCTAGGCCTCCCTATAATTGTGCCTAAGAGCCTCCTGCTGAATGCCTCTTTGTTGCTCAGATGTAGCCCTCTCTCTCTAGCTAAGCCAACTTGGCAGGTGAAATCACTGCCCTACCCCCTACGTGGGATCTGACACCCAGGGAAGTGAATCTCCCTGGCAACGTGGAATATGACTCCCGGGGAGGAATCTGGACCCAGCATCGTGGGATGGAGAACATCATCTTGACCAAAAGGGGTATGTGAAAAGAAATGAAATAAGCTTCAGTGGCAGAGAGATTCCAAAAGGAGCTGAGAGGTCACTCCAGTGGGCACTCTTACGCACAATATAGACAACCCTTTTTTACGTTCTAATAAGTTGGAATAGCTAGCGGTAAATACCTGAAACTATCAAACTACAACCCAGAACTCATGAATCTTGAAGACGATTGTATAAAATTGTAGCCTGTGAGGGGTGACAATGTGATTGGGAAAGCCATATGGACCACACTCCCCTTTGTCTACATTATGGATGGATGAGTAGAAAAATGGGGGAAGAAAAAAAAAAAAAGGC
Organism: Choloepus didactylus; assembly: GCF_015220235.1. NCBI lineage: Eukaryota > Metazoa > Chordata > Mammalia > Pilosa > Megalonychidae > Choloepus > Choloepus didactylus. The sequence goes on from NC_051310.1 coordinate 46,997,018, forward strand.
ACCCAGTGTTCTTTTTTACTTTAATTGTTCTTTCTCAGTTTAATTTTTATTCTTATTATTTTTGTGTGTGTGGTAATGAAAATGTCAAAAATTAATTTTGGTGATGAATGTACAACTATACAATAGTACTGTAAACAATTGAATGTATGCTTTGTTTTGTATTACTGCATGGTATGTGAATATCTCTCAATAAAAATGAATTTTAAAAAATCAAAAAAAGAAAAAAATATGTCTTAGAGATTATTCCTTATCAGTACACTAAATATATAGCTTTTAAATCTTTTATCAATAATAATTACTATTATTTTTACCAGGACTTGGCCCACAAATAAGCATAAATGTTTTGCTGTATCTTGTTTGCTTAACTGTCAGGCTTCTCCCTGATTCCTCTTTCCTGATATTCCTGAAACTTCCCAGGGGTGTCTTTATGTATAACCTGACCATTCCCTAGGCTCCTTCAGTATGTGGGTGCTATGTAAGGTCACAACCCCTTCGGGAAATGAGGAGGGAGGAAATTTGGGCTCTGGAACCTGAGTTCCTGGGTTTAAATTCCCTGCTCTGTCACTGCTAGCAGCATGACCTTGGGTCAATTACTTAACTCTATTTCAGTTTCTTTATCTGTAAAATGCATTTACTATTCCCTTGTAGGGTTGTACTGATAGCAAATGAGTGAACAGTGCCTGACATATAGTAAGCACTATAAAGTATTAGCTATATTTATTTTATAATCATCCTCTCAACTGACTGTTGCCCAAAGCCACTGCCAATTTCCAGGTGGCTGAATCCACACCCCACCTGTATCTCCTTAGACCTGGGTCTCTGGCTAGTAAGAAAACCTCGCTCTCTTTTCAAGATCTGTTCTTTCATAAGAGGTTCTCCCATCTACCCAGTGATGTCCGCTTACCATGGCTGCCTTCTTCCTAAACCACCAGGGCTCTGCATAGCTGGGATGAGGAAGGTGGTGAAGTACAGCAGCCTCCCACACGTCTGGAACCAAGGCACTCTAAAATATCCAGGCTTTGCTATTCACACTGGCCTCTCAGCCAGAATACTTCTACATGTTACTCCTCATGCATGGTTTTCTCCTGAAACTCGTTGTCCCTTCCTGTATTCCCCTTCCTTTGGGGACCTCCAGACTTGTATGTGCCTGAATCCAGGATTCAGGATTCAGGTTCTTTCCTGTAGGATTCCTGGGCCCCATGTAAATCAGGGAATGGGGCTTGACATCTATTTTAAGAGCTCCTGAATGTACTGTGACTGATAAATTCCCCAAACATTCGATGATAGTTGGGAGGCTGATGTCCCCCAAGCACACAGGCAATCCCTAGGAAGCAGTGACAGTTCTAGCCCAGCCAAGTACCATGTTACATTAATAACATTTATAATTCACATTTGAGGATCAGTTTCCAGTTTACAAGGTATTTTCACATCTGTTATCTCAGTTAACTCTGAGGCAGGGATCAGTTTCTCATTCCCATTTTTTTCAATGAGGAATCTGAGGATTAGAAATACTGTGGTTACATAGCTAAAAAAGGACAGATCTTCTGTTTGCGACCATGTCTCATACCAAGCTGCCTTCTTACAAGTTGAAGTAAGGCCACATTTTATGGCTTCAGCAGAATTTATTTCAGTTGTTGTAATGGGATTTAATATTAGCTAGATTTGGGGTGAAAACAGTATTGAAAACTATCAGTTGCATTTAAAATTAGGTCACTTCGCTATTCTGTAGGATTATGTAATTGTAGCCAATTTTGTAAAAATCAAACAAACAAAAACTATACTTCATTCCTTTTTCTCAGAGCCACAATGGACACTGCTGGTCATAGCCTTGTCCTTCTGCAGCAACTGAACATGCAGCGAGAATTTGGTTTTCTTTGTGATTGCACGGTTGCTATTGGAGATGTTTACTTCAAAGCCCACAGAGCAGTGCTCGCTGCTTTTTCCAACTATTTCAAGATGATATTTATTCACCAGACAAGGTAAGGATGTGTTTTTGTAAATCAGAAGAATTTTTAATATTGTGATAAATGTATGAACCCCATTATAACATTATTTAGGGTTTTTTTATTGTGTGGGGTCATCTTAAGTTATTAAAAATAATAATTTTTGGCACATTAGTCAGTAAACTTCTCAGTAAATAGGATCCATGGTGGAAGATGAGGATGATAATAATAATAGCTAAAATTTATTGAACGCTTATCCCATACTCAAGCACTGAGTATTTACCCTATAATGTAAATGGTACTGTTATCACTATCTTAGAGAAAAGGAAACAGAGACCGTGTTGTTAAGTAATGCGCCCATCCAGCTAATAAATTGTATTCAAGTGCAGATCTGTCTGAATCTAAAGGTCTATGCTCTTAAACATTAACTGTTGATCTCTATTCTGTAACACTTTCCTAGCAAAGTCTCAGTGTCATAATTCTGCCCACTTTATATTCCATATTACAGTTCAAAGGTCATTTGTTTAAAATACTATTCAAAAAGTTTTTTTGATTCTTAAAATTTGGGTTACCCAACATGATAGGTATGTGGGGAGAGGGCAGGAAAGTGGTATTCAGATTCTGAGCTTTTGGTAAAGAGTTTTAACCATCACACTTTGTAAGCAACAGAACACAGTTTTTTTTAAAAGTACCTTACATGAAATAATTAGGAGTCCAGCCTAAATTATACATTTTTATTTAATTGGTTGTTCATTCAAATATTTATTGAATACCTATGTGGCAGGCATCACACTGTGCTAGACCCCAGAAACAGGTAAGTTATACTCCCTGTGTTTAAGAAGTTCATTTTCTGGTAGAGAGATAATACATGTAAAGAAAATAATTGTAGTGTAATTTATCAATCTGTGCCTAAGTTTCCTTGTCTGTAAAATACTAGAATAGTATAGTTAACACATAGGTGTTGAGAAGATTAACTAGATTAATAATAGTAAAATGCTTAAAACAGAGCTTTGTACTATTAGCTACTGTTATTAATGTGCTAGGTCTTTAAGAGAAGTGTATATAAAGTAGAGTAGGGTGTCACCAACCCTATTTAGAGAAGATTGGAAGAGGCTTTATGGAGGCCGTGGATTTCCAAGTATTAGGGGGAGTTTTCCAGTTACTGTAGAGGTTGGAAAGAAGGTACATACAGGCAGAAGGAAAAAAATGCATGAAAGCACATACAGATATGAACCAGTCCAGCACATTCAGAAAACTGAATAGATCAGTGTGATTGGAATGTGTGGCACAAAGGCGAGAGGAGAGGAGTTGGGAGCAAGGGAACAGGTCCTGGGCAGTATCTTCTGACATGCCAGGGAGTTTCCTCTCTGACCTAAGTGTCAGTGTAGATTACCTTCACTGTATTAGAACCACTACTTTCAGATCAGTCTCCTCTGAGAGCTGTGAGTTGGTTCATCCCTAAATGTACCTGTTGTGTGCCAGGAACAATGCTGAAGTAAACCCAGGAGAAACAAAGCTTGCTGTCTGGTATCTCTCTATTGAGCAACTGAACATCTTCAGTTACCAGAGGTCTATCCTGCTACAGACAAGTAGGTGGGTCAGAGCTAAGGGTGAAATCCAAGAGAGGAAGAGCTAATCCCAAGATGTTAGGACTAAAGAAATAGAATGCTAGGATACTGACACCCAGTGCACTTTGATGCATTGACATACAGACTTCTGCTTCAGGAACTCCACTGATTAATGTCATTGTTAAATAATCTCCAGTATTTCCTTCAGGTTGTCTTTACTCATAATTTTTCTCTACTCTTAATTTTTCAGGGAGTTTCATGACGTTCTGTTACACAGTCATTCCCGTCTATAACATGAAGTGTAGAATCATGTAAAAACTGGGTTTAGAGTTATTTTAAAGTTTTTCGAAATTAGAGCTGTATTCATTTGTGATTTAAATAATAGATATATTCATATGTGTTGGAAACCAAGATAAGGTTAGTGTAATTTAAATTCTAAATATTACCAACTTCAGTAGACTCTTAAGTTCCTATTTTATTCATCATTTTACTATCCCCTGTTGCCTAGTATAGGGCATGCCGCTTAGGAGCAATCAGTGAATGTTGAACTAATCAGAATATCTTTCTTTGTTTCCTAATGTTAGACAATATACTGAATACATGGCAACTTGTTGCTGAGCCCAAAATTGGTATAAAATCAAAGTTTAAGCTTTGCTGCTGTGTTTCATCAAGGCAGAGTGCTAAGTCTGAACTTCTTAGAAAGAAATTGCTTTAGCCTACTGTTGGCTAAAAAGTCAGTTACATTATGTTTCATTTCATGTGGGTCTGTTTTTTGTTTTTAACAGTGAATGCATAAAAATACAACCAACTGACATCCAACCTGACATATTCAGCTATTTGTTGCATATTATGTACACTGGGAAGGGGCCAAAACAAATAGTGGATCACAGTCGTTTGGAGGAAGGGATTCGATTTCTTCATGCTGACTACCTTTCTCATATTGCAACTGAAATGAATCAAGTGTTCTCACCAGAGACTGTGCAGTCTTCAAATTTGTATGGTATTCAGATCTCAACGACCCAAAAAACAGTTGTCAAACAAGGGCTGGAGGTCAAAGAAGCTCCTTGCAGTAACAGTGGAAACAGAGCTGCTGTCCAGGGTGACCACCCCCAGTTGCAGCTCTCTCTTGCTATTGGGCTGGATGATGGCACTGCAGACCAGCAGAGGGCCTATCCTGCCGCCCAGGGCTTGGAGGAGCACCAGAAGCCCCCAGCGTCCATCAAGCAGGAGAGATGTGACCCAGAATCTTTGATCTCTCAGAGCCACCCCACACCCTCTTCAGAGGTGATGGGGCCCCCTTTCACTGAAAGCAGTATCAAAATACACCTGTGTCATTACTGTGGGGAACGTTTTGATTCCCGTAGTAACCTAAGACAACATCTCCATACTCACGTGTCTGGATCCCTGCCATTTGGTGTCCCAGCCTCCATTCTGGAAAGTAATAATCTTGGTGAAGTACACCCCCTCAGTGAAAATAGCGAGGCTCTAGAATGCCCCAGGCTCAGCTCCTTCATTGTCAAGGAGAACGAACAGCAGCCGGATCACTCAAACCGGGGCACCACAGAGCCTTTGCAGATCAGTCAGGTGTCTTTGATCTCCAAAGACACAGAGCCAGTAGAATTAAACTGTAATTTTTCCTTTTCAAGGAAAAGAAAAATCAGCTGTACCATCTGTGGTCATAAATTTCTCCGAAAGAGCCAATTGCTGGAACACATGTATACACACAAAGGTAAATCTTACAGATACAGCCGATACCAAAGATTTGGTAATGCATTGGCCCAGAGATTTCAGCCATATTGTGATAGCTGGTCTGATGTTCCCCTGAAAAGTTCTCATTTGCCACAAGAACATTTAGACTCTTCTTGTGCCTTAGAGTCAGAGCTCACACAAGAAAATGTGGACACTATCCTAGTTGAGTAGCACCTACTCCTTCAGAATCTTTTTTAGCAGAATAATCTAAAATTAGGCATAATTTCACTTTTTTTAAAAAAAAGTTTTAATGGTAACATATACAACATAAAATTTCTCATTTTAACCACTTCAGAATTTTTATACTAATTCTGAAAAAGAAAATTCATGTGGCATTTTTTTAAATTCATAAATTATTTTCCTCCTCAAGTTGTATTGACTTTTTTTCCTTTACCATTATCCATAGTTTTAAGGTTGTATGTATTAGGTGTTCTTATTATAAGATATATTAATACCACGGTTATTAAAATGTAACCTTCAGTTAGGGCTTTGACCTTTTCATAAATTAAAACACTTTAGAAATCAGAAATCAGTGTAGAAAGATGGAAACTTTAGAGTGAATTGTTATTTATAAACTTTCTAAGTTTTTCCAGGTTATAATATCAGTAAAATCAAATTGACTATGAACTAAATGAAATCTGTTTTAAAGAACATTCCAGACTATCACTTTTGGTTAATATTTCACATGAATTAAGCCCCTGTGATATTCAAAATATCTTCTTCTATGTAGGAAATTAATAGTTATTTTAACATATAATTATATGTTGTAATGCATAATGAATTTGTTTTGAGGCATAGCTATACCTAGTCATGAGTAGTTTTAAAGTTATTTACTTTAATTAATAGCAGTACAACATCTCATATGACTCTTATTTATTTTTTAACATTGAGATACCTCATTTTTAATGAAAAATACTTTAATTGAAAGGGAGAAGAGTCAGAGAGATATAAAAATCTTAAAGAGAGAAACAGTAAGATAAGTATACATAGATAAGCATGCAGAGAGAGAGATTCAGGTAGAGCTGCACTGACTAACTACCTTCTTGTTACCTTAATCTAGAATGTTTTCTTATTGACCATAAAAGCAATTTGAGATTTTTATGCCCAGAGGTTTAGTGAATTTAAAAAGGAAGATGATAAAATACAAACCATCTTTCTACACTTAGTGTAAGAGGATTTTCTAGACACCCTGGGTTAATGCTAATTTGCTAAAAATCACTTGAAAACGTAATTTTTCAGTGGCACAGTTTTCACTTTTTTCTGGTCCATAAAACCAGCAGAATGGATACATTCAGTATTCTAGAACTATGTTTGAAATCCTTGATGATAGCTTTCCCTCTGTGAATAAACTTAACTCCCTTTTTATAATGGTAAAACTTATGAAACTAAAAGAGAAAAATTAAGGTTGATGGAATAAACAATAGACTCTCCTGTTCTATGCATCTGGGAGGTAGTTGGTCTGACTCTACCACAAAGGATGGATCTAAATTTTTTCTGAAATTTTAAAGTTTCAAATACCAGATAGGAATAACAAGAGAGGTTCAAAACAGCCTCATCATTTTGTATACTGCCCTTCTGTTAAATTCTATGCTTCACCTTTTAATAAATCTAATAAATATGGTTTGTGAGGCTTAAAATTTAACTGCATACAAAAACTCACTCCTGACTGAACATTTCTGAGGACATTCCCTGACACCTCAGTAGCATCAGTGTTCATTCAGGAGTGAGCTGAGAGAGTAATTCAGCTAATTCTCAGGACACAAAGGTTTTCTCTAGGTAAACAGTGAGTTTAAGTGAATTACAGAGAAGCTTTTCTTGAGGTCTGAATGAAGAAAACCTTTTGGTGGCAGGTTAGCAGTTACGTTTCTGCCTTAGACAAGAGAGCAAAAGCCTCCTGCAGTCAAGATTGATGGGAGTTGAGAGCAAAATCGAACTAGCTATTGATACAGGATCAGTTGTGTTAGGAGTGGGTCAGAAATTCATCTAATCTTAAACTTTTTTCTACCAAATTGCTTAAAAACAATTATTCAAATTCATGCTGCATCAAAGATATCATCTTCCAGGAAGAACAGAAATATTAACATAGATTTTATGTATTTCAGGCTATTAAGAATATATTCCCTAGCCTTCTTCAAGTAAAGTCTTATTGCTCTCATTAAGATAATTGTTTTTCTGACTTTTGTCTTCTATATTCTTTACTACTTGCCCATAGTCCTTGATATAGGAAGTGTGTATCTAAAGGGTGGGAATTAGGGGTGTCTGTGGGTTGTGGGGTAGGCAGCAGTCCAGGGCAGTCTGGAGAAATGGTAAGAAAGAGTTTGCTTGTGGCCAACTGGCCATGATAGCCAGCACTAATTTAAAGTAGTAGTATATCTACATTTGTTGGGTGTTAAGAAAAGAGTGGCTAACTGTATTTCTATTCTTATTCATATAGTTACTTTAATATTAGGAATTCAAAGCAAATGCTCTTTAATTCTCATAACATTTTTTCTGTTTTAGGAAGCAGAAAAAAAATGTTAACTTCATTTCACAGGGAAAAGTCCTAAAAGCTGGGTTCCAGAGAGCAAGAAAATAGTGGTGTGGGATTGATCCCAGCTATTTTTTTTTTTTTAGTTCATTCAATAGCATTTAAAAAAAATTACTTTCATATGCCTAATACTGTGCCCTGAGTCTAGTTTTTAGAGATGTGATTCCTCACTAAGATTATCTGCTTTGTCGAAAAATTGTTCTTCTAGTTAAACCCTTTGGTCTTGATTATATCATCTGCAAAATGGAGCTATAATCTTAACCAATATCATAATAATAGAGTGTAGTTTGCATAATGATTTCTGAACTCTTAAAACTGGAGATGTTATATGTACTTTCATCAATACATTAAGCGTATACTAAAAAGACATTTTCCATATGGATCAGCTTAAAATTTCCCTTGCTTTCCATATCCTACATATAGTTGTTTTCTGGAGAAAAACAGACTATTTGAGTGTTTGTCCTTATTCACTAATTGTCAGAACTTGGTGTCTGCTAAGTGCAGTCTGCCTTATAACGAAACCAAAAATTCTCTCTTTATGACTCCTTGTTTTATTACTCCTTGCTCTGATTTCCCATCTGTAAAAGGTATATAAGCAATACCTACCTCACAGGGGTGTTGTGAGGATTTATATTAAAATTGTGTTATATTCTCTCAGTGTTACTGATAAACCCAGCCAGATAAAGAAAACTACATTTATTCTGTAGCCAAACCTATTAACTTCATTATTCCAGCTTGTAAATTCTGGAAGTCTTAGAAGTCATCCACTATTTAATAATCAATAATTAATTGACAGAACTCTTATTTTTACTTTTTTATGAATGCCCTAGAAGCAGCAGTGTTGCTAGAATTCCTAGTCTGTCATAATTATCGGTATTTCTCTTTAACCTGCAGGGAGGAGGATATCAGTTCTTTAGTATTATTGGGAATAAAACCTTGTCAATTTCAACTTTATGGAAAGTTCCCCCAAACATACTGTTTACTCATAAGAAAAGGAACAAAATCAATGAAGAAAATATTTTCATTTCCTTCACCCAGGAGACAGGAAGTGGAGTGGGGATAAAAACAGTAATTTATCATATTCTTTCAAAATGGTATTGGAAAAGGCTCCACTAGAAACTGAAGGAAATATATATTAATCATGGTAGCAGATAACAATCTGGAAAATGTGTAATTCCTTTAAGGTATATTTGCACAAATTCTTGATGTTATAACTTGGACATTTGATGATAGGTTATCAATTTTTTTGTGGTTAATTGGTAAAAATTGGTATAATTGGCCATGTGAAGAATTTTTATGTTATTCATATCTTTGTATGTTTTAAGCTAAATGTAGCCCTATGGTTTTCTATTATAGTTAGTTTTTAAATTCTTAAGAGTGAAATTTGTAAGTGATTATATTCTCTGCTGTAGTTCTGTGTTTGTGTTGTTGGACTTTTTGAAAACTAGTATGATTATATGATTTCCAAGCCTGGATATCTTAAATACGAAGAGTCACAAACCATAATTTTTGTCTTCAGGATCTGGAAGAGTCCCTTGTGCTTTAGTATGTATCTGTGCCATATTTCTTAGTAAATATTGTCCCAGATGCAAAACTCCTCTAGAGATTTTGTGCCAAATAAAGTCACTTAGCCAGATTAGAGCAAATGTCAACTCAGTATACCTTAAAAGAAACTTGGATTACAAAAACTTGTACAATAAAAAAGGTCCACTGAGGAAATCTTCAAAGTACAAGTAACACATAGCAAATACAGTAAACTGAAATCAATAATACATTGTATGGTTAAATTCTTCCACCTAATGTACTGTAAATTTTTCTTCAGACATTTTTAGAAAGTTTTGTATCCTCTGGTTGGAATGGTAACAGTGGATTTTATGTATTTTATCATGAATAAATTAATGCGAATTGATCATAAGCAAAACCTTTTATTAGCTCATCTTATAGAATGTGTTCTTGTTTGACAGAAACGTCTGCCAAATGTCTGCCTAGTGTTGAGGTAAGTAGTCTCTGTGCTGGGGAGCATTTTGGATGTGTGATGCAGAAATGCATCAGTGAGCCCAATTCTTACCACCATAATCTTTGTTAAAAGAAAATTGGTGTCCTAGTCAGGTGCTCTCTAAATACCATCTCTAGAAAGAAAGGTAACAGCTCGTCATCTTCCAGAAATTTCCTGCTTTGCTCCTTTCTTCCTGTTTGCTGTATCCCATCCTTCCCGCAGCCACATAACTTAGAACAGTGATTCTCAACTGGGACAGTCTGCCTCCAGAAGATATTTGGCAATGTGAAATGTTTTTGGTTGTCACAACTGGACGTGTATGTGTGTGTTCTGGTGGGGGAGGGTAAGTAGGGGAAGCGGGTTGCTGCTAGCATCTAGTGTATAGATGTCAGGGATGCTGCCAAACATTCATAATGCAGAGGGTAAGCCCCACACCAAAGAATTAACTAGCCCAATATGTCATTGCTGAGATTGACCAACCCTGGTCTGCAAGCTTAAAATAAGTTTTGCTGTGGTCGTCAAGGGTTAAAAGATATAATGAAACTTAAATTGGGGGATTTCAATCCCAGTCATCTTTGGAGTTAATAGTATTCTGATGGAGTATGAGACGTGTTAGTTCAGAATTAAGTTTTATTTGTATTATCCTTTTTCCCAGCTTTTAAAAGATAAAAAATGCGATTAAAAATCAGCAAAGTACTAAAGAGCAAGACCGTTTTAAATCTATTCATCTAATTTTTGAATTAAATAGTTGTGTCCCTAAAGAGGTCTCTTCGTGAAATAAAAATGTTATAAATTGTAATTTGTGAATGATGTAAATGTTTAATCTGGCCAAAAGGTGGCACTAATGTAGCTTTTAAAAATGGATTTTATATTATGTTCAAATTTGACACCACTACTTGCTTAGTTCACGATTTATTTAGTCCGTAGCTACTCCTGGATTTGGCTTTATTTTATAGAGCCATAGCTAAGAATTCCTTGACATATTAGGTACTTCCTGTATCTTGACATTCCTCCTGATCAAGATGCTTCCAATTTAGATGTAAATACATTATTGTAGCAGATAGCTTTTTAAACAATCAGATTTATTGTGATTGTTGTACTGAGCATTTCTGAGGATTCTTGCTGTTCATTAACAGCAGGGCTGTGGAATTATAGTCCCAGTCACATTGGCTCTTTTAATCAGGCAACCCAAATTCAGTTTTTTGATGTTACACCTAGTCAAAAGAAATCCAGGGATATCAGAGTAAATACTTTTGTTTTTTTCTTCTCATCCACAACTTGGCCAGTATTTTATTTTCTAAAATTTATTTTTCAGCTGGTTCAACAACTGACCTTCTAACCTGGTATTCTTTATTCCTTCTGTTACTTCCTTCCAACCCGCTCCATTCTGAATAAGCTTAGATCTCTTTTATCTTTAATATGATTCTCATACCTTCAACTTTTCTTGCCTTCCAATTCTGAGTGGACACAGTCTGCCTTCAGTTTTTCCCCTTCATTTCTGTTTGCAACATTATTATTAATATTATTCTAGCACTTTGCACCTAATCATCAAATGCTACTCTTACATTTATTTTTAAAACTGATCAGCCATGTTCGAGAATGAGCCCATCTTTCCTCAGATAAATTCTTTTGTTATTTTTACAACTTTAAATTTTTCGTTGAAACTGCTTGGTGAAATTACTGTATTGAGATAATGGAAATAAAAAAATCTTCCCATAAACTATTGGAAAACCATAGTGTCCTTTACTGTCAAAAGTTTGAAGGAATGGCAGTGCTCCAGGAGGGGTTCTCTGCACAGCTGCACGGGTCCCTGCTCTCCTGGAAACCCAGGGAGAGGTTGTGCAGGAAGGAGGGCTAAAAAGGTGGCCCTCAGCTGCTGTAGTTGTCCTCCGTTGTCTGGTCCATGTTAATACTGTCTCAGGAAGGGCTGTGTCAGATTTGCATGGGCCAGCCAGGCCTTTGAGGAATAAGATCCTGTGAATTTAGTCCCACCACATTTTCTGTAGTGGATGCCATACAATACTTGGTCCAAACCAAATGCAGGTAAGCATTTATTTTTTTTTATTTTTTTATTTTTTTTGTAACTGGCTTCTGTTGTAACTGCCTTATAGGAAGGAAAATCTAAAGAACCCAGGTTGGTTCTTTAGAAAATAAAGGCACACCTGTTACTGTTTGAAGGAGAAAATGGAACATTTGCAAGGGTAAAAGATCTTAAAATGCAGAGCAAAGATTCTAGGGGAATGAGTCTCTACAGTTTTCTTATAGGGCCAATTCTCATTTCCCAACATTGCTTTTCCTTCACATAGGTGCAAAGTTTGGTGCTGAGTTCAGTGGTTCCTATTCCCTCTTTCTATCACAATATCTTAACATGTGGGAGCAAAGACATATATGGGGAATACTCTTTTCCATTTTAAGAATCTTGTCATTGTTTTGCAGATTTCTCAAACACTGGTGGCACAGCCACAATATATGGCTGTGCAGATTGTACATGAATTAACACTAGGGGGCGCCACTCATCAAATGACTGCTGTTCCTGGGCTGTGCAGTTTGCCAGCTATGCCTGGCTGCCCTGCATTTCCTGATCCTTGTTTAAATGTTCGATTTAAGAAGTCCTTATTTTGAATTTCTGCAGCATGCAGCATTTCTCACCAATACAGCCAGGAAATTACAGTAAACTAAAATACACAACTGGTATAAAACACAATGATTCCAAATGAGATGTAAAATTAATATTCCCTAGATGACACAACTATATGTGTTTGTCAAAACTTCTAGAACTGTATGTAATTATACCTTAATTTTTTAAAAGATTAATATCACCAGATAAATATAGAAAAGTCCTAGAGCTTAATGAACAATGATTGTCATTTTTCACTATTAATCCTTCTGCAGTTCAGGAAAAACACTGATCAGACATTAAGGGTACAGAGGAAACCATAAAATTAAAAGTTATAATTCTAAGCAAATTCATCCTGAAATCAGGGAAATTGATAAGGTTGGTTGTGGCACATTTTGATAAAAAATCAGAAAGGGTGATTGAGTAGAGACCAACTGGGCATTCTGTATCTTTCACCCTTACACAGAGTACAAGGATAGTTTTAACTTGTTCAGGAGGGTGGAAATGCTCAGGTTTTGGATGACCCCTTTAAAGAGAAGTGATACTAGGACTAAATTTTTTATACTGCAAATAGCTAGTCACATGGGAATTGTGTATTAATGAGGATTTTTGATTGGTTAATGCATTCACACCTGTGGCTTCTTTAATTAGTTGTGATTAATTACAGATATGGTTCAGAGAACCACTCCAAGCCATACTGACTAGACACCCCCATCCCCCTGCATCGCCCCATGACCTGAAGATACAGATGTCAAAGAAGGGATCTGGGAATAAAAGTTTCACATACAAGTGTACAAATGACTGCATCTGCTTTTGTGTCACCTCGGGCTCCCTGTCTCCCAGGAGTACAGAAGTCCTGGTTTTATTGTCTCAAGTATAGCTGTGAAAAGGGTATAGAAGGCTTAATCCCTGCTCCATAATTGCATTGCCATGAAGATTAAGAAAAAGCCAAAATTCCTGAATTTAGCCACAAAACAGTTCGGGGTGGAGGGAGTGCTAAAGCAGAAGCTGCTGGACCTTGCTACCATTTCTGTTATGATAAGTTGGAATTTACAGAGACATTTTTCAGGCTGGGAGTTTTTCACACTAGGAAATACCACACCATCTTCCCCTTACCTAAATTTTCCTTAACTGTTCATGGTGCCTACAGCCAGCTTTCCTAAAGATTTTCTGTGAACATGTAGCATGCTCATGTACAAACACATATACACTCACCCTCTTTCCTTAGCTCAGGAACTGAACCTCCAGTGATCACAAGCTTTCAGAAAAAGATAGGAAAATAGGTGCAAAGGGTTTGGAGATTCAAGACTTGAGCTTTAAAGATAGGTCTAAAAAGTGATTGGCAGAATTGCCTGCGAGGACAAGTTTTGCAAGAGGTAGTGTCCTTTCTTCTTTTTTACTAGAAGGATAGGATTTAATGAAACTGAAATAACTGAATATGTACAGTATTTAATGTACATTGTACATTTACACTACAGTATACATTAATAAGGCATTTTACATCTTGCTTTAGTTTTAGGACTTTTAAGGCACTACCAGCTTTAAATTGGTCCTAGAATTTGGGTTGTACAATCTTTTTCAAGAGTCCAGTTACTATCACTGGGCTTTGCTTAAGAGCAAACAGGATTGTTAACATTAGCTGAATGAAATCAGTGACTTAGTAACCCAGAAGTTTTGAAACACCCAGCTTCAGTGGGCTTCATCCTAATAACTTAAGCAATTTACATCAAGATTGTTTAGTTAATTGGAAAACCATAAAGATTAACAAATCATAGGTAGATATAATGCAGAAAAGATAACTAATTACAGCACAGATGGCATCAAAGTCAGAATTGTCCGTCAGAGGTAATAAGTTCACATGAAAATGAATTCAAACTCTAGATGTTTGTGTATCTCTTTGCTGGAAGTGGATTCTTTTAGGAATGTTCTTGTAAAGTCTGTCCAATACCCAATGAACAGAGTAAAACTTGATAGCGCTAACTCAGTAGTTTCATCAGGGTGATCTTTGTAATTTTAGGAAATGAACATAATATACTCACGTTTCTCTTGAGAAATTTTGATAAATAATACAGCTTAAATAAAACATGAGCCAATATAACATTTATTCTGTATTAATAATTGGTACATATGCAGCTTAAAACCTTTTTCTACAGAGTATTACTTTTTAATATTAGCATCTGGTCCACAGTAATAAAGTACTAATTTTAATGAGAAATACAAAATGCAACTTTTACTTTTGTAATAGCTCATCCACTTAACATTTTTAAAGACAAAGAACTACTATAAATATGTAACATTATACATGCTTTTGTCTGCACCTGTTCACAAATCAGGATGAATACACTCTTTAACTATTTAGAAACTGAATGTTTCCGAATTGCCCCTGTATTCAGATCACCGCTTCCCCCATACCAGATAAAATTAATTGCTCTCTCCTAATGCTGTGCCAGCACTTCATTGTCATTGATAGGGCATTTATGATGCTGCAGTATCCTGCTGTTTGCCTCAATCCCTGTCCTGGATCCTGTTGTCCCTATTTCCTAGGATGAGCTCTTGGAGGGCAGGGAACTTGTCCCCATTATCAAATAGTATTTGATTTGTGTTACTAACACATGTTTTGAATTAAGTTGAATTAATTCAGGACACACTAAATTTTATATAGCTTCCTTCTAATTAAAATTTTATTAAATAAGGATCATTAGAAATTATTTTTTAAAATATACCATAAAATATACTACTGATAACATTTTGTATTCCACATAAGAAACATCATGCTATACAATAAAACTTCATAGGAATTTGAACCTAAAGAACCCCAAACCTTAGATAAGGATTTTTAAAAATGCAGAAATGGCAGGCAGAAAAGTCAAACCCTGATATATTATCAGATGAAAATAGCAATTAACCTTACATATTTGAATAAAGTTGACATTAGAAGAATTTTTTCAAACAATTAGTTTTAAAATTCTGCTGTAAATCCCTAAAAATTAATTCTTAACTATAAAAAAATAAGGCAAATTGAAGTTAGAAATTTATAGATGAATTTAATTCTGGACTGCATACAGAAGCAAGATTTGAGTGGTACCGTCTCGTGACCCATACCTCCAAATGCCTTTAGCAGGAAGGCTATGCACATGTACTGGTGAAATTATCTCACAGAAGTAAATCTGAAATTTTCTAAGTCTCCACTAAACAGTAGACTAATTAAGATTGTCACAGATTTGGTGCTGTCAAATAGATTAGCTTGAAAGAGAATTATGCAGACAACTTTTCTGAAGAACTCCATTTGTGCCACATGCTTATTATTATTTGAGGTGGAGGAGGTGGCAAAGAACATAATTTCTGTTTGAAAGATCGTTTGTTTTCTGCTACCTTAACTTAAATATTACTGGGTACTATTTTTATATCCTGTAAAGTGCTTTGAAAAAATGTTGAGAATAGTGCTACATAAAATAAAGGAGGATTTTCATATTTGCTGGGTTGTAAGGAGCAATGTGAATAATACTTGACTTTTAAGAGAAAGATAATATGCTGAAAAAATTAACGAATAGCAGATAAATCATTCAGCCTTGAAAAATTCTGAGATCAAAGAGAAAATGAATCCTAGCTAATTAAAAAAAAATGTTCATTAAAAGCAGCATTCATACCACAGCAAATTTAAATGAAAATTAATGTAGTATTCTTAAATTGCCTTTCAAATTATTGTTTTAATACTGTCAAATGGATGTAAATCAAATGGATTGAATAAAAGCCTATTTATATTCATTTAATGTCTTTCTTAAAAGGTCAAGTTTGTGCCATCTCATTCCTGCTTATTTCTATAACAGCAAAACAGTTTGGATCACCTTAGAAAAAATCACTGTAATAGGATTTGGGCATGTAGCAGGTATAATCAGATTGAGACCAAGTAATTTCTGGATTCCTTTTTCAAACTGGAATCGTGATTATTTAAGTCACCAAATATTCTCAGTAGGAAAGACTGAGGAAAAACCACTGAAGAATGAAGGCAAGAAAAGTATATACCTCATCCTAAAAACAATCAATCATAATACATTCTAACAAAGGAAATATATCAAACCACAGTTAAAGTAGAAATCTAGAACTAGATAAAATGGTATTTTCTTAACAAAAAGTTCATTATACATATTAACTTGGTATATGTTTATAAAAATCTTTAACAAATATGCCTAAACCTTCCAAAATATTTTCAATTAATTGGTAAATGCTGTATTTTTTGCTAATTCATGACAAACTACTAAAAACTTATAAGGTAAGTATCTTGGCTTTAGCCGTCCTTGCAATAAATGAAGACAGGATTCTTCAAAACATTGTAAAATGCACCAACCCTAATCAGGTTTTAAAAATTGTTCACTTTAAAATATGATTAGCTGCTGTCCAAATCCAATAGCACTGCAAATAGTAAATTAAAGAAAGTATTTTTAGAAAGGATGAGATAGCAGTGTTATTTTCTTTTATTGCTTAAAAGTTGTGCAATTAAAAGAAATTGATTTCTTGGATCGTGGGTTTTGAAAGACCCACTTTTATCTTGCTAAATCAAAGGACTGTGTGTGTGTGTGTGTGTGTGTGTGTGTGTGTTTTCCCCAAATTACATGCATGAAGGTAAGAAAATCTTAGGGAAAGACTTGTGCACTCCAACAAAGAATCTTGCTCCGATCCATTATTTGGTCCAATCCCAAAGTGAGAATAGTTTATTCTTCTGGAAGTCTCAATATGTATTTAAAGACATAAACAAGATTCTATATGACAAATTAGCACATACTTTCTATTTGCAGTCTGTAAATAATACAAGAACTCAGGCAGATCATTTAAAGTCATCTCATACATTCTTTCCTCAAGATGAAGCTGTTTAACAAACACCTTATAATTCGAGTGAAAGCTCTTCTTTACTTCATCTACTTTCAAAGTAATAATACTGGTAGTTGGGTTTGGACAATGAGGGTTACTAAATAACATAAACCCTAACCTGAGAGGTGGGGTAGTGTGTTGTAGTAAAATGGCCATTTCACACAAGTAAAGATTGAAACAGAATTACTTATCAAAAAATATGACAATCATTGATGAAATCAGATGCCCCCCCCCCTTTTAAAGAACTGATTAAAAATGCAAATGAGCCCTTCTCAGTTGTTGCATTAAGTCCTTCCTCTTCCTCTTTCTTCTTTGTAAAAGATTAGCTGGATTAAAACTCCCGAGGAAAAAATTAATTTCCAATATCCATGTAAAATGCTTTTTACTGGTCTCTCTCAATACATAGACAAAATGAAAGAATACTGACATTTATGTACTTCAGCAATAACTTTTCACTTTCTATTCAACTGTATACATGGCTCACTCTTGGTCACAAATGAATAATATTTTCACTGAATGATTACGATTCCCTAGGATTTTTACTTCCAGGTTGGCTTTGAATCCACACTTCCCTCCTTCAGGAGAAGCTGATGACTATTTTCCTTAGAGAAGTAATCCTGCAAGATGGATTCTCCATTATCTGTGATAATTGTTACTTGGGAAGTTTGGGATGAAAAATAATATTCCCCTCTTTTAGTTCTTGTTATTTTTGTTTGTTTTTAACTTTTCAGCAGATGAGCCCATGCAGAAATAGAAATATCCAGGTCTGTTGGGGCTGAAGGAAGATGGAGGGGGAAAATGCACTCCCCATTTCCACACCTTTCCACTTGGTAATTATTTGCCTGTTTGAAGGAAATCATGGGACATGGGACTTGAACAGACTAGAAAATCATTCATGTCTAATTCAAATAGGTATATTCTGCATACTCTCTGGTAAAAATGAGAAATGCAATGTTTTTTGAGGTAAAGACCACTGCCTAGGAGGGTAATAACTATAAATCACATTCACGAAAAATAACTCACCTTACTATTTTAAACAGTATAAAAGAACACTGTTAAAAAAAAAAAAAAAAACCTTTTGAAAATTGAATGCAATGTTAACCTATACACAGGGTTGAACTATCAAAGGGAACTCCGACTTTCAGACATCAGAGAACATTAAAGAGCTTATTGAGGACCATACCATAAGTGCTGAATAAATACATCTTCCTTCCCCAAAGCACTCGAGTCTCCACATGCTGTTTTAGCAACTCCTTTATGTCACTTTGCATTACATTCTGTACTGACTTCCTCCAATCCAGAAGTAATTGCATTTCAGTGGCAGGGAAGGCTTTATAAACTTGATTTATTCTTTAGCACTTTTGGGCTAGAATTGTACCTTTAAATTCCACAGATGATAAATCTCTCATTTGTTAGTGAATAAGAAATGCCACAAATACATAAAATAATTCATCATTAAGCTTTTTTTCCACGCATGATTTGGAAATGAAGTCACTGTAGAAGATTGTTTATTTTATCATCAGAGGCCATTTCATTAACCAGCTGTTCTACAGACAACTGGATAGCATTCTTGACAAGAGAAGAAGCTGTTTCTATTAAGAGCGTTTCATATTGTTCTGAAGTTCTACCCGCAAAACCACCATCATTCGCCAAAACCCCTACTTGCTCATTTTCAATAGAAATTAGGAATTTTTTAGGGACATTTTTAGATTTCTTAACATCAAATTCACTGATTTCAGTGTCTGTAATAATAATAGCAATTGGTTCCATTCTTCTGCTTTTTTCTGATCTGGGTTTTTCCACATTGATCTCATTACCTTTAAAATCTGATTCACCAGTACTCGCTTCAGTATCTTTTGGCTTACTCTCTTTGGCTACAATCTCTCTACTTGCATGGTCTTTCCAGTTTTGTCCTCTTTCTAGGATATTATTGTCACTGGTTTCTTCTGCAATTTGTAGATCTGGAATTGCACGTGAGGGAAGAACATCAGAAACCACTGGTAGCTGATGGTCTGTTTCTGAAGTTTCAAGTGGGCTTGCTTGCTGGTGTTGAATGCTTTGTTTTTCCTCATTCATTTCATTATCTTTTTCAAGGATTAGAGTTTCTGTTTGAATAGTATGTAATCCAAGTTCTACTGAAACCACTTTCTCTCCAGGAGAAGATATGTTGTTGCTCTCATTTGATTCACTTATCTCATTACCATCTTTCTGTGTGACACCTTCACTTAGATCCTGGATCGACCTGGCTTTTGTTATCTGGACATTCAATTGAGTCTGAGTTTTTGTATCCAAACTTCCAGCCTCTTCCTGTACTTTGATGCTGCAGTCTGAATCTTCTACAATTTTGGAATGGTTACTTTTCTTAACTCGTGAGAATTTTATGCAGGGAATCTTAAGTCTGGATTTAGCTTTTTTCTCAGAAAGATCAGTGTCCTCAGCACTTATTTCAGGTTTTACTTTAACCTCAAAGGGCTTTTGGTGCTTTGAAGAATCTGACCTTTTCCTCCGTGTTACAAGACGTTTGACTGAGGCCCAGGCCCCACCGAGGGGCTCTGACTGACCAGAAGCTCCAGCTTCTGGGGGATACTTGCATGCTGCATCGGCAGTTTCAGAGCCAGCTTTGGGCTTCAGCGCTTGGGCTGCTTTCTTTCTTCTCTTGAAGCAAAGCACTGATGCTTTTTCTTCTTGCCTCTCACCCTGAGGACTACCTTCTGCTGATCTTTTCTCATCCTTGTTTTCTACTTGAATTTCAGAGAGTGTGGTCTCCATTTTTACACTACACTTTTTCATTCTCTAGAAAACTATATTCTCTCCTCCTCAGCAGCCTTTTATGACAAAAAAAAAGTGGACAAAACTATCACACTAACTAAAATTTCTTCCAGGTTCTTTCATTCCTTTTACTCCATACAGTTGTTTTAGGTGGTTTCTCTGGTACACAGATGCCTACTTTCTCTATTGCTTGTAATTTTTCTCTTTAATTTCTTCATCAAAGACCTTTACTGGATAAATTGTTGCTTTATTTAAAGATCAACCTGATGAGAGAAAAGAGAGTGGCATTTTATTTCACCATCAGCCTCTTATTTTTGATAGGGACTATTTCAGGTGAATGTATATGATTCTACCAGGCATGTTTCCCATATAACTTACTGAAATGACTGGAGAAAGAAAATTGGGGATTACTTTTGCCCTAAAAAAAAAAGATAATCTATTGTGATGATTCACATTATAGATAATGTATCTATTTTGCTTTATTCTCTTTGTTAAAACTTTATTTCAGATTTCCCTGCAAATCTGATATTCTTTTTTCATTCCTTAGTTGTGCTGTCTTTATAAGTTAAGACTTAAAGTTGCAAGTTTTGCAAACAAACAAAAAGATGAAGAGCAGAGTAATAAACAAACTAATGTAACTTTTATTACATACAATAAAGAATTTTGACATTTCAAGGACCTTAGAGATTACTTAAGTCCAGTGAGATGATGAAATCGAGGCCCAGTTGGCTTGCTGAAAGTCAAACGCTGGGTAAAGTCATAGTGAGAGTTGGAATTCTAAGACTGACTCTGTCCAGTGTTCTTTCCATTGTACCATAAGGTTTTTTTTCTAAAACTATATGTTCTGCCAAGGAGGTACTACTTCTCATGCATACTCTTAGGGAAATTCAACATTACTGCCATTCTCCAATCTTAAATCTAGTTGTATAATTTTGAAATTTTCATCTTAGTATCTGCTGTTTGTACTTTTCACCATGATGAACACAGAGTTGAAGGTCAGTGAAAGCTCACAATAATAATAGCTGTCATTTATTGAGCAACTCCTGTGAATTAGACTTTGCTAAGCACTTTCACATACATCTCTAATTCTCATCACAATTTTACAAAGTGAGTAGGTGGTGATATCACCATCTACAGATGAAGAAATTGAGGCTTAGAGAGGTTAAGCAACTTTCCCAAGATTACAAAACTAGTAGGTAGCAGAGCCCAGATTCAAGCCAGGACTGCTTTTTCTGAAGCCCATGCTCTGAACACTATGATAAACTAGGCTTAAGGAGTTTCATCAGAAAATGAATTATTTTGAGATGCTAATCTACACTAGATCCAGTAATCAACATTTTATAAATTTTTTAATGGTCACTTAACCATAATACAGCCCATCGATTCATAATTGAACCAGGTTCGACTAGGCTGAGTTCTTGCTACTTTAAAACTAAACTTTTGAAATTCCTTATATTTTATATTCTTGGTTCTGGAACTAAGCTAAAAAGCCAAATATAAATTGATAGGTTATGTAATTGGTTAGCTGACTAGTTATATGTAAATATAAAGGCATATATTAAGATTAATTCACAGAATGGTACAATGATACCAAAAAATGGCATTAAGAGGTGATTATCTAACAAAATTATGAATTTTAATTGTGAATGTCCTAAAATAAGCAAAGGAGCTGTTTCCTTGTACTGTTTTTATGTAAATCCCTCACTGTTGAAGTTTCACTTGTGTAGCCCTTAATTCTATGAACTGGAGAAGGAACTGGAACCCTGCAAATCATTTTCTGATCAAAGTAAATATCGTCTTTGTTAGGGTGTTGCATACTCCATGCCTTTGACAGAAAGATCAAGTCATTCAAATTGGAACAAGGATGGAACTAAAATATGAACATTTTACAGCGTCTGTCCTGATGTAATACTTCAATAAGCCCTGGAACTTCAGCTGATTATAGATGCGTGCTCTCACCTCTTTTGGGTTCCCAGCACCTGCATGTTTTTATTAAGCAGGCAATTTATCACTATTAGAAATACTGAAAATAATTCATGCCCAAAGACAATCTTGAGAAGCTCACTTGAATATATTATCACACTGGAGAAACAAAACAAATACCCAAACAAAGCTAACTTAACTGGGGAAAAGAATGCAGTCTACAGACATGAAAACTTTGCAGAATATATTAGACTGCTAATAATTTGCCCTTTACCTGCCAGCTTAGTTTTATGCCTCAGGAAATCTTAAAAGTGTCTGTGGTCATTCCCTAATACAATTGCAATGCCACAGAAAACGCCCCCCTTCCCTTTACCCCTTGAGCAGGAGCAAAGCATGGGCAAAGAGCAATCACTTCCTGAGGAAAGCAGTGAATCTTGACCAGCACCAGACAGGGACCACGAAGCTTCCTCCCCAAGGAGGGACTCGCGCATTCTGGCTTGATGCCTCTTATGGCAGGAGAGAGAGTGCAGGATAAAGTACTCAAAAAGGAAAGTGCCGGGGGCGTGGAACAGACAACTCAGCTTCTAGCTATCTGCAAAATTATAATGATCAGGAACCCAAAATCACATCCCCCCTCCACCCCCCAAAAAGGCGTAAAGAAGGACAAGAGCAATGGACATCCCATGCTGTAATCAGAAGGGGGTGAAAGTGGGCAAAGCGGATGAGGATCGCCCTGGCTGGAGATCCCGGCGGGCAAACGACCTCCTCGGTTCTTCCTCCCGGCCATCTCGGGGACCCGGGACCCACTGTCCAGAGGGCACCTCCCGCCCTCTCCACCACCCCAGCTGGTAGCGGACTCCGACACCGCTCCCCGACCCTCGTTGCTCTCAGCCTCCTCGCCTGCCTTCGCTTACCGAGAGTGGCCAGCGTCTATGGCCAACATTCCTTCCGAGGTCGGGGCGCGCTCGCAGGGCCAGGTGCCCAGACAGCCGGAGAGCCGTGGTCGCGCCGGCGATCCAGCAGCCCGCTGTACAGGGACCGCAGCTGAGCGGCGCCCCCTCCCCAGCCGCCTGGGGACAGACAGCAGGCTGCGCCAATGCGCGCGGAGGGGGCGGGCGCGGGGCGGGACAGGCCTTGTGGGTGGGAGCAGGTTGGCGCAAAACTGGGGGCCCATTTGCGAGTCGCTTGCCCAGGTGCGTGGGAGCAGACCTTAAGCACTGCTACGACGGGCGCGAATCCCGGCTGCCGGATCACAGCAGGGCTAGGGGAACACCAAGAAAGAGCGAGCGCGCGAGAGCAGGAAGATAGAGGACGATGGCAAAGAGCCCCTATTTTCTGGAATGCAGTCTTGCAAAAGGCGGTTTTAATTATGGGCAGTCCTATTACGATCTCCCCCACTCCACTCTGAATATTTAAGGACATGGCAGATATTAAAATGTAAAGGCAAGATTCAAAATTGTGCAAAGAGTGAGATCTCATTTATTTGGAGTGAAAATTAGATGTAACTGGGCACGGAAAGAAACAAAACTCTCAGAAGTGGGTTTGGGCATAATCAAGTGTCATGATTTGTTGCCAAACAGGTTCTGAGAGGCCCAAACCCAGGCACTTATGTCCCCAATCTAGGAGACAGGTCTAGACGATATAACCTGTGTGCATAAGAAAACTTGTGGTCTCACAAGCATCCACATCCATGCTGAAAAGTTCAGAAAGGGCACAAGAACCCAGCCTGACCAATCTTTTAAACCTTAAATGTTTCCAAAATAAGTTAGGGTAGCTTGTAAATTAACCATGTTTCCCTTCAGGTCATTCCTAGGTACCTGCACAATCTTTTCTCCCTTAAAAATGAAGCTGGGCAGAGAATAGGAGACAGCTTCCTCACAAATCCAGCCCCAATCAGGGCAGAGGGCACAGACATCTACCCTCCTGCCTGACTGGCTAGGTTGTGTGTTTTCGTACATTTTCTGACCTTTTATCAAAACAAGTTCTTAGCCAGTGAAAAGCACCACACACGATAATTTGTACGTATGAAGCATTCACTTATATGTGAGGTGTTGCTATGAGGGTTACCTGATTTGGGTTTAATATTAACTACAGGCGCATTCCTGGGACCTGGAGCTATGAGCTCCTGTAAGATGCACAAGTTGAGGACAGTATGTTCCAGGAAGGACCAGATGCCTGCCTTCTCCAAGGGACCCTTCCCAGGCACACTATCCAAATGAAGATCCTATTAGGGTGGAGTTAAGAACTACTGATAAGCAGCTGCACCTATTTTCTTTCTTCAATAGGATCACGATTTTTTTGGAAGATAAATCTCAGTTATCATTTTTTGGACGGTTTTTCCAGGGCTACATTTTACCTTTGTAAGATTCTGTAGCCTCCACTGAGACTTACTAAGGAAACAACTCTTAGGACAAAAAAGCAAAGCTGAATCTAACTTGTCAAGATCTTAAATTTAAAGATAAAACTTAAAAATGAGATGCTATTTCTTCACTAGGAGCCAAGGTTGCTCAAATCTAGCACACCTGAGAGTTTATAATGGTTTCAGGTAAAAATAAAATGGGTTTTCAAGATGAGGACAGGGGAAGAATAGCTGTCCTACTGTGAAATAGTGGGAAATGCAGACAGTCCACAGGTTAAAAAATAAAGTCTACCTTTGTGACTTTTCAATCTTATTCCACTTAATCTGCTTAAAAAAAAAAATTGGTGAAAAGGAATTGAAAGATGGTTTGAAGAGGTAAATTGATTTTTTAGTTGAAGGGCAAATTAAGGCAGATTTTTTTAAAGTGTATTACATATAATTCATCTCCACCCTCCACCACAGGCACACACACACTCACACATGGTACTATAAATAAAATATTGCTGTGGTTTTTCTTTAGGATAAGACTAGAACCTGATGCCATATCTGTTTCAAAAAATGTATCTAGTATCTCATGCATGAAGGAAACCCGTCAATCCTGAACTCTCCTAAGTGGCAGGCTATTTAAGATATTACCCGTATCATTGTCTACTACTCCATCAGCAGCTTTTCATTACATAATGGGAAACAGGCTATAAATACATCTCTGCAATCTGATGAGAAATTATCCTACCTACAGCTTATCTGGTTAATATCACCAGATGCAGTGTGCCAATAAAATAGCTTGCATATTTATCTGAACAATACGCTACTGATCATACGGTTTCTCCCCATCCTAGTCTCTATCCACCCACAGCCTGGGCCTGTAGCTGCCAAAAGTGGTTTATAATTCCTTGATAATAACCCTTACATTTTAGAAAACCTTCTGGGAATAAATCCTAAAACCCTCTTCCCCCATGCATCATTAAATGAGACTTGCTCCAGTCCTCCTGTGGTTTGATCTGTTCATGGGCATCAGGGTTGCACCAGCCTACAAGAGCTCAACATAATTCTGCTGCAATCTGCTGTACTCGACAGCACAATGCTGCAGTCTCTCTTTTGAATTAAGAGTATATATACATCTTCAATGCACAGCAACAGCCATCTGAGGTGCAGCTCAGAGAAGGTCCCATCTGTTTATCGGTAATATTACTAATGGAGCCGTGGGGGTGGGAGAGAGAAGGCATTGGCAGCCCAGGACAGTGACAATGAGTGTAGGAAGGCCAGTGATCTGGGACTCCTGGTCCCATGGTAAAGGCACTGGACCCTTTCTGGTGACCCATAGTTACAGGTGCCCCAACCATTTATGCTCCCTTGGGCCTTTAATTCAGGTCTTCAGTTAGCCTACAGTTGTTTTTTTGGTTCTGTATGCCCTCTTTTATTATGGAAATGGTATCTGTAATCTGTAAACTTCTACTTGTTAACACTTCTTCTTTAGCTGAGAAATTGAGGAATCAATTCCCAAAAACCCATGCATTCAATACAGATGAGCAGTCTCCCCTAATCTCATTTCTTCCTTCTGCTGCTTCTACCTTCTATCATCCCTTCCTCCTAAAGAGATGTGAAATGGTCCCAGCTTTCCACCTTTCATAAATAGGACATCCATTTCTGTAGAAACTGGCAGTAGTTGCCTTCTAGGAAGAGCTCTGAAAGACAGTAAAGAGCACAGGCTTCGGAACCCAATAGCTTGGAAACAAATCCCCACTCAGGCAGGCATTACCGGTGCAATCTTGCAGTTTACCTTTTTGTAAGATAGGGATATAAACCTAATTTACAGATTTTTTCAGCTATAATTTATCTCTACACACTCCCATTTTGAAGCTGGAGGCCACTCTTTGAGCTATTCCATTGCTAGGAATTGCTATCACACAATTCCACACAAGTTGCAAAGATATATATATGAGAATATTCACTGCCGCATTATTTATAATAACTTGAAACAACGTTAAGAGTTATACAAAGAGGACTGTTTAAATACTATGCAGTCAATAAAACAAGGTGGTATCTAACTGCTGATACAGTGACATCTCCAAGATAAACTACCAAGTGGCAAAAGCAAGTTGTACCATTTGAATTTTTACTGAAGGTATGTTTTACTTCTACTTAGGAAAATTCTTGCAACAGTGATGGTCCTTTAGTTTTACATAACAGTGGATAAAAAACAGATTCTGATTTTTCTATTAGGATTTTGTTTATAATCTTTGTCCCCTCCCCCATTATTCACCATTCCTACCAGTATTAAGGATTTAAACGCACATGGCTTTAGGTGACACAGAGAGGCTGGAATCCTTTAAGAGGAGGCATTTTAAACAGTCACCATATCTGACAATAGACTGCATCCTTCATTTATCTACAAACTGAGTCCCAGCAAGTTCCATTCCAGGTGAGATTTTATAGGACAATTAAAAAGCTATCAGAAACAATGAACTCTGATTTCTCTATGAACAGGGCCCAGATGATGCTTTGGAACAATCCCTGGCAACGTTATTAAGTGCTTACAATATGCCAGGCACTGTGCAAGGGACTTAGATGACTTGTTTGCTTAACTTCACAACCACCCTCATGAAGTAGGTACCAACAGTGCCCTTGTTTCCATGGAGAGGAGATGGAGGCAGAGATAGGTGAGGCTATAATTGGTAGAGCTTGGGCTCTGCACAAGACCCCTTTTCCAATGTTCCCAATGCACTGCCACCATTTCTTTGGACTGTAATAGTGACTTCATTACAACACTGATGTCAATCCAGGAGATTAAAAATAATAAAACCAAGGACACCAGGAAAAACTGTGCTCTGCTGACACTGGTAGTGTTTAGTGTTGGCACCAGCGGGGATGCAGCAACCTCTGGAAGGAGCTAATGAAGGAAAATGAAAGAAAAAAAAGGGAGAAAAATGGGAAAGGAGGAACAGGGATAGATGATAACGAACAAGGAGAGAAGGGAAAATACTCTTTAGGAAAACAGAAGTAGAAGCCCAATAAATATTTGCTGAATCCACAGAGTACAAAGGGCTCCCCTAAAATTAGTGTTACAGGACTATCCTTCTTGGTAACTTTATGCAAGCAATACTTCCTCAGGGAAAAATTCAAACATAAAAAAGTATATGGTAAAAAGGCAAGTCCTCTTTCATACATCCACCCCAACCCTCTCAGGAGGTCTGAATATATGTTCTCCCAGAAATATGCAAACACACATTTTCCCCTTTAAACACAAACAATATCAGACTGTATGTACTGCAACTCCCACTCCCAGGGATCTGCCCAACAAATGGACTCACACAGAATGGCAGACACACTGCAGCATAGTCCATAAAAGCTAAAACTTATATTTAAATACAGGAATAAATATAGCAAAATCATTTCATTTTATTCTATGGAATTTTCCAAAGTAAATAGACATGCATGATTTTTATATTCATTTGTATATGAAGATGAAACTTAAGCTTGGAGGAAACCCCTGCTGTTTACTTCAGCAGACCTTCAGGGGCAGTGGCTGACTTCTCTTGACTTCCCCATACTCCCTCACTCACAGAAGGCACAGAACAGACACTGGTCAAACTTTCAAAGTAGCTTCTTAAAAAAAGGACAATCTAGAAGGAAAAACAAACATAGAATAAATGTTTTTTCAAACTGCTGAGATGTTTCCTCTTCCCTTCCACACTGCATCATTACACTCTTAAATTGTCAAAGCCGTTAACATTTACATCCTTTCCCACAACAACTCTTCTGCGGTCTGTCTATAAGTAGACTTGAAAATAACATAGTGTTCACATTATGGTTATGTAAATTCTGCTCAAGACTAGGCCAAGCAGTGATCTGGGATTACATTTCCAATGGCACAAAATATCCCCTCAAAGAAATGTTCCCCTAGCATCAAGCACACAAATCCTTTCTTCTTACCATCCTTACAGTGGCTCCAAATGCTTACTAGTTGCTTCCACCTGGATTTTACTTTTTTATGAACAATTCAAGAGCTTTTGTCCTGCATTATATTAATCTTGATACCTTTGTCTTTTCTGGCCCTTTCTAGTCTCAAGCCCTCTTTCCTCCTAGGGTCCACAGTGATTTGTAACTCTAGGCCAGTTATCAGGACTCCCCATCATTTCCGTCCAAATCAGGATGCAGTTTCTGAAAACCCACACCTTCTTTTTTTCTTAGTTTAATTCCTCATTTTGCTGGAGTGCATTGCTAAATTATTTTCTAGGAAATGATGTGGGGGTGGCAAACTTTTGTGTATCTGAAAACATCCATATAGATTTGGATGGGTGCAAATACCAAGCTGAAAGTCATCCTTCCTGGGAGCTTGGAGGGCATGCCTCCATTATCTAAACACACCTTATTACTAACAGGAAGACAGGTGCTTGGTCTAATCTCATTTTTCATAGGCAAGTCATTTTTCTTCTCAGGAGAACTTTAAAATTTTCTTCTTTGATATGTCTGAAATTTCAAACAGATATATGTACAGATGGAAAATTTTTCATTTATTGTGATGGGCACTTGGCTGCCTGTTGCCTAAGTCTTGCTTCCCAAGAACCCCTGGACTGGTTCTGTTTCTTTTTCTGTTCGCCTCTCTGGAACATTTACCCAACTCTTACCTTCTAACTGTCTATTCAGTATACAGGCCTTTAGCATGGTCCTGCCCTCCACTGTGCCTTCAACTCAAGGGTTTCCAGCAGACGCTCTATCCTCCTCTAAAGTCCCCCCATAGTTAATCAGACAGTGACTTCTACCCTACACTGTCAACCTATGGCAATCTGGGCTCTGTCCTCCAAAAATATGCTGAAATAGATGATTCACTGATTACTGGCAACTCTATAATTACTAACCCCTCTCCCTTGGGTTCACTCCCCTAAAGTAAGTTTATTCCTTTTTTTTTGTACTTCCACTTTTATTTGGGGACATTTCTGGAGAAAAATGTTTTGAAAGCATCGGAAGTTGACTTTTCATAGCTTTAGTTTGAGAAATTGAGCCCTGCGATTCATAAATAAGCTGCATGAGGAAAAAAGCAAAACTCTCACCAATAACAACTTACCTATTTAAAACAGCCCATTAACCTGTTCGGTTTTAGGGTCCAAATCAATATCATAGAAACAGGGTCGGGTAGGGAGTCCAGGCATTGTGCTCATCTAGGAGAGGTGAAATAGCATTAACAATGAACTTTAAGTGATCTTTCCTTCCACCTCCTCCTCAGATGGAAAGCCCAAGGCATAAAGACAGAACATCATTTTACAGTTGTTGGTAAAGGGAGCACTTTTCTCCAGTTACCCATTAAAAATCAAGTCACTGATCCTGATAGGAACTCTAAGAGGAATCCTCAAGTCCTTTGGCAAAACCAAATGCGAGGCTTTGCTATCATCTACCATACTGACATTTGCAACAAGAAGTAGGAGGAGTGCTTCTACCTTCCTTCTACAAAGGGAGGCACTATGGTGGCCAAGGCATCAGTTCCTTACCACCTCAGCTCTCACGCCACAAGACCAAAAGGAGCTGCAGGGCTTGGCTGCTTTGTAATTTTGTTTTAAAGAATGTTGTGTAGATGACCGTGTTGTTTTTGCTTCCATAACATTACACTAGGAATTAGTATCCTTTAACTTGAGTCAAGGCATTTGTGAACATAATCCAAATGGTGTTACAATCACTATTCTTAGTGGTCTAATTTGGTGTTCTAAAACTGACCGTGTAAAGCTTATGAAATGAAAATGCACTTCTTCTCCTGATTTTGACAGATATTTACTTAGATGGACATCTGTATGGCCCTTAAAGTAAAATAAAAACTCCGTATATTTTTACCTGTAACAATCTCTAGTATAAGGAATACACACAAGCTCCAAATTAAATTCAGACAGGAAAATAGTCTGGATTTCTAAGCTTCTAAAACTGTACTCTAAAAATGTTATAGAGAAGGACAAGTCATCTTCTGTAACAAAAAACACCTATACTTTAGAAAACCTGATTATGACATTTGAATATCAATCAATATTCCCTGAAACATATTAATTGGATTGGAGGCTGGTGTCTACTATTGTCTGTAACAGATAAGGAAGTGCTGGTTTGAGAACAAGTAGAGGGAAGGAAAGGATTACTCCCTAGACCTCGCACAAAAGCCTGAAAATGACATAATAAAGAAAAAGGGCACATGCCCATTGGTGTAGACATGCATGTATGTGCAGGCAGAAAACTCTTTAAGATGGTCCCCCAAACACTGATTATTTTTAGACAGTAGGATCTTGGGTGATTTTTCCCAAAGGAGATTTTTTTCCCTAAAGAATGATCATGTTGATATTCAGAGAAAACACAAAAAACTGAAAAGATTACATGTGCATATATGAACTTAAATATAGAACTCTTGAGAAGAAGCCACCACATTTTGAATTAATTAGATATAGTACTCAAATCCTCTGAGCCCTGTCCAGGCCCCCTCAGTCAACAGAAGGCATTAGGAATAGTGAGTGTAAAGCCATCTAGATTACATGTGGAAATCTCTTGGTCCAAGTTAAAGGCAAAGGCCCCTGAAGCAAGATTTTGGTCTAGATGAGAAATCATCCTGGGCTGTGCAGGCTATATTCTTCTCCCCACCACAGGCCTGACCACTTTCAGATTTGCTTTCATCTCTAGTCACCCCCTGCATGCACACATCCAAAGTGACAGTACAGAGTGCAGCTACCACTCACCTAGTAATTTCTCCAGAAAGAACAACACATATTTCTGCCTTATTCAAGGTGCTGGGTAAATGGTTTAATATTCCTATTGAAAGGGAATTTCTTCAAATCCCAAAGACTGATGAACACCATTGTAAGGGTAAGCCTCTGCTCTCTAGAGTGGCTGAGGGAGGCACTGGTGTGCAGGCCCATATGTAGACCCCACTGCATGTTTATAACCTCCCAGTCGATTGTTCCACTGTGACAGTTTGGATGTATTACGTCCCCCAGAACGCCATGTTCTTTGATGCAATCTTGTGCGGGCAGACTATTAGCATTGATTAGGTTGGACTCTTTGGATTAAGTTGTTTCCATGGAGATGTGACCCATCCCCAATTGTGGGCAATAACTCTGATTAGATTATTTCCATGGAGGTGTGGCCCCGCCCACTCAGGGTGGGTCTTGATTAATTTTACTGAAGTACTTTAAAAAAAGCCACACACGCCCAGACGCTTGTTGGCTGACACTGATGCTTGGACATGCACGGAGATGCAGATCCCTGATGATGGTTGCAGCCAAGAGAGACATTTTGAAGACTGCCATTGAAAGTAGACTTTTGCTACTCCACACTTTGCCTGGGAGAATCCAGGAGAATATCCCCAGACCTAGAGAGAAACATCCTGGGAGAACGCCATTTTGGAACACAACCTGGGAGCAAAGGAAGATGCCAGCCACGTGCCTTCCCAGACAACAGAGGTGTTCCAGACACCACTGGCCATTCTTCTGTGGAGGTACTCTATTGTTGACGCCTTAGCTTGGACACTTTTATGGCCTTAAGACTGTAATTTTGTAACCAAATAAACCCCCTTTATAAAAGCCAATCCATTTCTGGTACTTTGCGTAATGGCAGCATTAGCAAACCGTAACATCCACGATGGTACTGCCCTAGCCTCAGAGCCCCAGAGAGCTAAGCTCAGTGCTTTAATAACTTGCCCTAGTCTAAATAGACAGATGAAAAATAGATTTGACTATGTAATGCCACCTCCTACCACTTTCTTACTATACTGAAACAATAACATAGCTCTAGAAGATCTATCGGTTTCTTTTTGTTGGTTTCTTGTGTGTTGGTTTAGTGTAATATTTTAATCCTATACTGCATATATGTAAAATGTGTAGATCCAGGATAACTGACATCCCTAAAGGGGAAATCTGGGCAAGAGTTAACTCTGGAAATGTTAACTTTTGGGACAATGTTAGTCCAAATTGTGATTATGTCTTAAAGCATCCATCTACTTTCCTATTAGCAACTCTCTTCCTTTAATACTCATAAATTCTATTAAGACAAGAAAGCGTCTGGCAATGAATTCACCTTGAAGTGTAAATACGTCCCTTCATATTTACAGGTTTCACTCGTACCTAAATGGTGAAATTCCTTACTCAATAAAAACAATGATTTCCCTGACTTCAGGCATAAACTCGGAGCCCTTCCTGGGGAGGGGTAGGGCCTCTCTCCCTTCCTCAGAGGGCTGTTGAGAGCACCGAGTTAATTTGTATAAGGAGCTCAATAAAAGTTTTAGCTGTGATTATATAGCAGCACCACCACTGCCTATCAATTAGGCCCACCTAATTAGGCCCAGTCAAGGTCATATTGTCCCTGGGAAGAAGGATTTTTTTAATCAGTAGAAGTAATTATGGCATCATACTTAAACTGACACCAAGAGGGTCCACAGCAAGAGAATGAATCATAATAGATCTGACTCCAAATTTCTCCTCCAGCAATGAATTCTGCTCCTTTTGCATTTGCTTTGATGGTTTTGGCAATAAATTTAAGACTAGAAGCACGATAAACAAGGAACTCCTTCTACCTGCAGCACTTACCGTTCCTACTAAGGGGTACAGAAAACCAGCCCCAACACTGGCACGGATGTCGCGGATGGGCAGGACAAAGCCTGTGGGGACACCTTTCTGCTCTGGGTTATGAGACAAGGACAGGTGGGTTTTGGCCATGCAGATGGGCAAATTCCCAAAGCCCTGGGGAAAGATAGAGAAAGAAGGTAGAAAAATGAAAAGTTGACAAATATGACCAAAACCTTCTCGGCTTCATTACTACATAAATTCTTCAATTTATTTGAAATACCAGACTCCCTTTGTATCCATCTATACCTCTTTGCCCTCCAGGTTAGTTATTACAGACCAAAAAAGTCATCTCGGTTGAAGGAGGTAAGTACTTACAACCATATTCCACAAGCTAGTATTACATTTCCTCAAGGCTTTTTCACCTACTCATCTACTATCCATGGTAGGTACATCCTGGATTACTCTTCAAGAAAGAATTTCAAAGTAGAAAAAGAACTTGGGACGGCACCCTCTAATCCAAACACAGCATTTTAGAAGATAGAAGGCTGCTGCCCAGAGAAACAAAGCAAAGCAGTGAGTGCCTGGCAGGGCTCGGAGAACTCAGGGATTCTGACTCTGAGGCCTGCTTTGTACAGTGTTAAAAGAACCAACCAAACATCTACCTGCTTTGTGTAGACTTCAGCTTTGTGCTGAGCTTCGGGGAGCAATTCAATGTCGTCTGCCCCATAGATCTTCTGCGCGATGATCCTGATCTTGTCCTCAATCGGGAGCTAATGCACAGGAAAGCAAGCAGGAGACTGTGACTGGACACATGTAGATGCTTAACTGGGACAGGGCCCATTCCAGGCCAGAGACCCCAAAAGGCCAGAAGATGTTTTTATATGCGAATATACAAATGGTTTGAGATTTATTGAGTTATAAACATTTTCTTTTAATACCAAGACCCAGATTTTGCAAGTGGATAATGTCCCACAGGGATAAAGTTACTATATTCATATCCGTATATTTGTTTGTTTAAAAACCTTACTGGGTACATCATAAACAATACTGCCAACCACCCAAGAATAATTACTTCTTCAAAAATAAAAAACTGATGTTCTAATACTGGAGATCAGTCTCATGTCAAACCAGACCTGCATACTGCTTTTGAAATGAGACAATCAATATACATGCCCACAACCCACATCCTGCAACCCACAGTGTGAGAAGCAGATGCTATTTTTAACACAGCACATTGAGGGTTAATGGCTGTTATTTGGACATAGTCATAAAAATAAAATCACCATGTGGTAGCTATGTGCAATGGAATATTATTTGGCCATAATAAGGAATGAAGTCCTGCGACATGCTGCAACATGGAAGAATCTCCAAAACACTATGCTCAGTGAAATAAACAAGACATGTAAGGACAGACATTGCATGATGTCACTCAGATGTCCAGAAATAGCAAATCCAGACAGAAAACAGAAGTTACCAGGGTTTGACAAGGAGGGGGGTAAGGGAAGAATATGGGTTTGATGGATACAGTGTTTGTAAATAAAATCAATGATAAAAAAATAAAAAATAGAAAAAGTAAAATAAAATAAAATTGCCCAGGTATTAGAGAAAACACCTAGTGACTTATATGATCAACACATGTTCGGAGTGGAGTAAAAGGATGCTTTTCATGGCATCTGCAGTAAACAAAACTCTTCCTGCCATTGCAGCAGACAGAGGCTGGTGGTCTAATCAGCAAGAGCCTCAGGCCCACAGGGTGGCCTCCTCCCGGGCAAAGCTTTGAGAGAAGTGGAACCTGGGTTCTTATGCTGATGCAGTCTAGTTCAGGCCACTATGATTTAGAGAAAACAGCAGAGAGACTGCCTAAAGAAAACGGAAAAGAAAGCTACTAAAAGGTAATTTGGATCAGAAAATTACTAAAATTAAGCAATATATCTGGCCCTATACTCCCTAGCAATTAAGCAAAAAGAAATTGGGCATTTTATTTTATTTTAACAGATTTATTAAATTTTTTTTTTTAAAAAGAAGCAATAATCTATCTACTAATTTTTTTTTTTCTATTTTGAACTAAAAAGTGATAATTTATGAATTAAGACCAGCAGTTGCTGAATAAGAAAAAAGTGGCAACCTCCAGTTTGTCAAAACAGAGAAAACTTTCTAGTAGAAATGTATTATAAAGCCCTTATTACCACACTTCTTCCAGGTCTCCTGATGGCTTTTGAGGACTGAGGTTCCTGACGTAGGTGGTATGGAGGGGGAATTGGAGAGGGTACCTATAAATGACTTGCATTTGTGTGCAAATTTGTGTTTATAGAATTTTCTAAAAGAAAAAAGAAATTGGCTGAGTAGATTTGCTAAGCAGTCTACAAAACCAAAACAGTCAATATGAGAAGGTTAACACTCAAGTGTTATTAGATCTGTAAGGGACACAGAGAAATATGAGAGAATGTCAAAGCTCAAGAGTAATAGTGTTTCTTCCTTCTATTTTTTTATGGTCATTTTTGAAAGTCTAAGATTATCTTTAAAAATGAAGCCAGAAGGGGAGGGGCAAGATGGTGGCATAGAGAGGAGTGGAAGCTAAGTAGTCCCCCTGGAACAACTACAAAAAACCAGAAACAACTAGTAAATAATCCAGAATAACTGCGGGGGGACAAACGAGACCATCCACTCATCATACACCAATTTGAATTGCGAGGAATGCCCAAGAACACAGCATAAAATCCGTAAGTAAAACCTGTGGATCCAAGTCGTGAGACCCCCTCCCCCATAGCCCGAGCTGCAAAGCCTTGTGGTGCCAGAGAGAAGCTCTCTCCCAGCAAGTGAATACGGCTCAGCTGAGCTCCAACTGGGGTTTTAAGTAGCGAGTGTGAACTGCTCACTACAGGTACGCATCCCCAAAAAACAGACAGAGGCTTTGGGTGACGACTGACCTGGGAGAGCCGGAGGGTCGCCTTGGGCTGGGTCTGAAGAGGACTATCTGTTTCTTTTTTGGCTCAGTGGAGAAAGCCCCAGTCATTTTCAGTTTCCAGGGCTGTGAAGCGGAGAAGGGTGGAGACAGCACAAGCAGAGACCATTGAAATGCTAATGATCTCCACCTGGGGGATCTATCTTCTCCAAGAGGAAAGGGGTGGGGCCCTTTCCATTCAGAACCAGACCCCAGAGCCTGGGGGAACATGGCCACACCGCCTCACACCAGTCAAGAATTACAGGCTAACAGGAGTCACCTGCTGGGCAGAAAAGCACAGTGACTTGAGGCATCAAAGGGTGGAGCAATTTTCTAAGACACACCCTCAGGGAAACCAGATACTGAATATTTCTTCCCTCTGGGACCTGAGCCTGTTCTGGTCTGGGAAAACCTGATTTGGATAACCAAGGAAACCATGCCTAGACAACAGAAAATTACAACCTACACTAAGAAAAACAAAGTTATGGCCCAGTCAAAGGAACAAACGTACACTTCAACTGAGATACAGGAATTTAAACTAATGCTAAATCAAATCAAAAAGTTTAGAGAAGATATTGCAAAAGAGATAGAGGCTGTAAAGGAAGCACTGGGCATGTATACGGCAGAAATCAAAAGTTCAAAAAAACAACTAGTAGAATCTATGGAAATGAAAGGCACAACACAAGAGATGAAAGACACAATGGAAATATACAACAGCAGACCTCAAGAGGCAGAAGAAAACACCCAGGAACTGGAGAACAAAACACCTGAAAGCCTACACGCAAAGGAGCAGATGGAGAAAAGAATGAAAAAATATGAGCAACGTCTCCGGAAACTCAAGGATGAAACAAAGTACAATAATGTACGTATCATTGGTGTCCCAGAAGGAGAAGAGAAGGGAAAGGGGGCAGAAGCAATAATAGAGGAAATAATTAATGAAAATTTCCCATCTCTTATGAAAGACATAAAATTACAAATCCAAGAAGCACAGCGTACTCCAAACAGAAGAGATATGAATAGGCCTACGCCAAGACACTTAATAATCAGATTATCAAATATCAAAGACAAAGACAGAATCCTGAAAGCAGCGAGAAAAGCGATCCATTACATACAAAGGAAGCTTAATAAGACTATGTGCGGATCTCTCAGCAGAAACCATGGAGGCAAGAAGGAAGTGGTGTGATATATTTAAGATACTGAAGGAGAAAAACCGCCAACCAAGAATCCTGTATCCAGCAAAGCTGTCCTTCAAATATGAGGGAGAGCTCAAAATATTTTCTGACACAGACAATGAGAGACTTTGTGAACAAGACACCTGTCCTACGGGAAATACTAAAGGGAGCACTACACGGTGATAGAAGACAGGAGTGCGTGGTTTGGAACACAATTTGGGGAGATGGTAGCACAACAATGTAAGTACACTGAACAAAGGTAACTATGAATACGGTTGAGAGAGGAAGGTGGGGAGCATGTGAGACACCACAAGAAAGGAGGAAAGATAAAGACTGGGACTGTGTAACTTGGTGAAATCTAGAGTATTCAACAATTGTGATAAAATGTACAAATATGTTCTTTTACGAGGGAGAACAAGCAAATGTCAACCTTGCAAGGGTTAAAAATGCGGAGGCATTGGGGGAGGGATGCAATCAGCATAAACTAGAGACTGTAACTAATAGAATCATTGTTTTATGCTTCCTTTAATGTAACAAAGGTGATATACCAAGGTGAATGCAGATAAGAGGGGGGATAGGGGAGGCATGTTAGACACTTGACATTGGTGGTATTGTCTGATTCTTTATTCTACTTTGATTTAAGGCTGTTTTTCCTTTTGCTGCTTCCTAGCTGTCTTTTTTTTTCCTCTTTCTTTTGCCTCTCTACCTTCTTTGACTCTCCCTCCTGCCTTGTGGAAGAAATGTAGATGCTCTTATATAGATAATGGTGAAGGTGGTGAACACGTAAATGTATGACCATGCAGAAAACCATCGATTATTTACTTGGGATGGAATGTATGGTGAGTGAACAAAACCATATTAAAAAAAAATGGGTTGATGACAAAACCTCGAGGGCAATATACTGAGTGAAATAAGCCAGACACATTAGGACAATTATTGTAGGGTCTCACTGATAGGAACTAATTATAATACGTAAACTCATAGACATGAAACATAAGGTACCAAGATATAGGACGAGGCTTAAGAATGGGGAGTGGTTGCTTAGTATGAGCAGAATGTTCAATTAGGATGAACGTAAATGTTTGGAAATGAACAGGGATGTCGGTAGCAAGATGTGAGAATAACTAACAGTGCCAAATGGTGTGTGAATGAGGTGGAAAGGGGAAGCTCAGAGTCATACATGTCACCAGAAGGAAAGTTGGAGGTCAAAAGATGGGAATGGATAAAACTGAATCCTATGGTGGGCAATGTCCATGATCAACTGTACAAATACTAGAAAATCACTTCCATGAACCAGAACAAATGTATGACAATACAATTAGAAGTTAATAATAGAAGGGCATATAGGGAAGAACTATATACCTATTACAAACTATATACTACAGTTAGTAGTATTTCAACATTTTTTCATAAACAGTAACAAATGTACTATATCAATACTATGAGTCAACAATTGAGGGGGGTTGGTTAGGGATGGGGAGGATTAGAGTTTCCTTTTTTTTTTTTCTTTCCATCTTTCACTTTATTTCTTGTCTGGAGTAATGAAAAGTTTCTACAAATGGAACAAAAATTAAGTGTGATGGATGCACAGCTGTATGAGGGTACCCAGGGGCAAGTGATTGTACACTTTGGATCTTTGGGTAATTGTATGGTATCTGAACAATCTCAATAAAAATGAAAAAAAAAAAAAAAAAAAAAAAAAGGAAAAAAAAAAAAAATGAAGCCAGAAAAACCCAAGCTAGAGAATATAAGCCAAATTAAAACTATAACATCCATCCCATGTTCCTAACCAAGTTTCCAATTGTTATAGTCATACTACTTTATGTTCATGCACATCCCAAAACACATGGAACCAAGAACTGAAGACAAAACAGAACAACCTTGTCTGAACTTTATTATATCACAGAATAAGCAGTGCTTATTCTTAAGATGGAAACAATGATCAAGCCTGCCAAAGTGCTTTGGTTTCCACACTTAGGCCTTCTCTGAACTTGAGGCAGAACTGCTTCAGGAAGTGAGCTCAGGAAGAGTACGGTTTTCCTCTACGACTGGGAAGTGGTCAGGAAATTTTTCTGAACTTGATGTAGTCCCTTGTAAATTGACCACAACATGGCTACTGTGTTGGGTTAAAGGGTATAGTGAATTTACACTTGGTTCTATGGGTAACCTTCCAACAGATAATTCCATCTATAGCATTCCCACACAATGACACCTCTCTCTCACCAGCAAGAAGGCCTGTACTGTGAGTGAACCTCCCCTGCATGCTTGCCTGGATCCCTCCCTAGAAGTGAATAGCAAGGAGAAGAGGAAGAGCAGAAGAAGAGAAGGGGGTCTAGGGTTGGGAGTCCAGGATGTGGTCATGTAACCTGCCCATGTAAGAACCAAACCCCTAAGGCTGAAGCTGCTGAACATGTGGCTCTAAATACAGCTAACCACTGAGACACCTCACTGTGTTCATCTTTTCTTTTTTGCTTACATTTAGAATCCTACCTTGAGGTCATAAAGGAGTTTGAAGTTGCTGGGTGCTTGTGCTGCTCTCTGGACAGCTTCTGCCAGGGCTAAGGTTCCCTTTCCCCCTTCTGCCCAGTGAGTGCATTTCACAGCATCAAAAGCCCCATTTTCCTTGGCAAGGTGGCAGATGAGGTCCAGCTCAGCTTCTGTGTCAGTTCTGTAAAGGCAATACTTCATGTTAAAGCACTGGTGATAGCTGGAGAGGACAGAATCTGTCCTTAAGGGCTTTAGACATTAAGACTCAGGTGAATTACCCACTGATAAACAGGTACTAATAAAGCAATATAATACCTGGCTTTGCATCCTGGCTCCACAATTTATGAGCTGGGTGACTTTCTGCCAGTTACCTGATATTTATGTATCTCAATTTTCACATGGGTAAAATGGGAATAATTACAGCACTTATTTCATAGGATGTTACAAGGCTTAGACAAGTAAATACAAATAAAGCACTTAGAACAGTTTCCAACAGATCATAAGGAATCAATAAATGTGAGCTTTTTAAAACTCATGCTTTCTATGCTGCTGTGAGGAGGCCATTATAACAAGACCAAAACCAGCACTACAATACCTAAATGTCCCACGCAATTCTTTCTTGAACTAATGCTTCCAGCTCAACATGTTCAACTCTTTGTCAAGACAACATCCCACCAGACCTAGCAAAATAATGGGAGCTCTGTAGGGCTATGACTTTCTGTTAGCATAAAAGGCCTCAAAAAAGAGGGGGTATAGCAACAGTGTAAGTACATGCTACTGAAGTTAAGCTGATATCAAAAATTTGACTATTACAGATTTAGGATGTTAAATTTAAGCTCAATGGTAACTACAAAGAAAATATATGAAAAATAAGTAGAGAAAAATATGAGAAAGGAATCAAAAATAGTACAATACAAAAAATCAAATAAATATGAAAGCAGGTATTAACCATAGAGCTAAGGGACAAAAATGGTATTAACTGTAGAGCCAAGGAACAAAAAATGGTATAAGATTTACAAAGACCAAATAGCAAAATGGCAGAAGAAAGTCCTGCATTACCAGCAGTTTCTTTAAATGTAAAGGGATTAAATTCTCCAGGCAATAGGCAGAGATTAGAAGAATGAATAAAAAAGTATGACCCAACGATATGCTGTTAACATGAAACACACCTTAGATTCAATGACACAAGTAGGTTGAAAGTGAAAGGATGGGAAAAAAATATACCATGCAAACAGTAACCAAAAGATAGCTGGGAGAGCTATACCAGTATCAATAGATTCTAAGTCAAAAACTGTTATGAGGGACAAAAACGGTCACTATATATTATTGAAGGGGTCAATTCAACAAGACAAAACAATTATAAATATATATGCACCTAAAGGCAGTCCCAGAATATATGAAGCAAATATTGACAAATCTGAAGGGAGAAATAGACGGTTCTACATTAATAGTAGGGGACTCAATATATCACTTTCAATAATGGATTGAACATCTAGACAGAAGATCAGAAAGGAACTACAAGACTTGAACAATGCTTGAAACCAACTAGACCTAACAGACATATGTAGAACACTTTACTCAACAGCAGCAGTATACACATTCTTCTCTAGTGCATATGGATCATTCTTCAGGATAGACCATACAGTAGGTAGGTCACAAAAAGTCTCAATAAATTAAAAAATACTTAAATCAGACCTTATATTTTCTCCAACCACAGTGGAATGATGCTAAAAATCAGTAATATAGGAAGAACAGGAAAATTCACAAATATGTGGAAATTAAACAACACACTCTTTAACAACCAATGGTACGAAGAAGAAATCACATGGGAAATTAGGAAGTATCTTGAAACAAATGAAAACGAAAACACAACAAACCAAAACTATGGGATGCAGCAAAGGCAGTGCTGAGAGGGACATTTATAGTTTCAAATGTCTACATTCAAAATGAAGAAAGCTCTCAAGTCAGAGACCTAACCTTACAACTGCAGGTTCTAGAAAAATAAGAGCAAACTAAGTCCAAAGGAAGCAGAAAGAAGGAAATAAAGAATAGAACAGGGATAAATTAAATAGAAAATAAAAAACACTAGAGAGAATCAATGAAACCAAAAGTTGGTTCTTTGAAAGAAATCAATAGAATCGACAAACCTTTAGCTACACTGACAAAGAAAAAGGAAGGACGCAACTAACTGACTAAAATCAGAAATGAAAAGGAGAACATTCCTACCAACCCCAGAGAAATAAAAAGGATTTTAAGATAATATGAACAACTGTATACCAACAAATTAGATAACACGGACAAAATGCACAAATTCCTAGAAATACACAAACTACCTACACTGATACAAAAAGAAATAGATGATCTCAACACCAATAACAAGAAAGGAGTTTGAATCAGTCATCAAAAAACCTCCCAACAAAGAAAAGCCCAGTATTAGATGGCTTCACTGGTGAATTTTACCAAACATTCCAAGAAGAATTAACAACCAATCCTGCTCAAACTCTCCCAAAAATGGTAGAAGAGGAGGGAATACTACCTAACTTATTCTGTGAGGCCAACATCATCACCCTAATACCAAAGCCAGATAAAGATAACACAAGAAAAGAAAATTACAGACGAATATCCCTTATGAAAATCCTCAACAAAATAGCTAACTGAATCCAAAGGCACATTAAAATAATTATACATCATGATCAAGTGGGATTTAACACAGGTATGCAAGGATGGTTCAACATAAGAAAATCACGTAATGTAATAATTTACCACACTAATGAAACGAGGGGGGAAGCCACATGATCATCTCAACTGTTGCAGAAAAGGCATTTGACAAGATCCAGCATCCTTTCTTGTTAAAAACACTTAGAAAACTAGCAATAGAAGGAAACTTCCTCAACATGATAAAGGGCATATATGAAAAACCTACTGCTAACATCACACACAATGGTGAAACACTGAAAGCTTTCCCTCTAAGATCAGGAACAAGAAGATAAGGAGGCCTACTGTCACCACCCTTACTCAACCTTGTACTGGAAGTTCTAGCCAGAGCAATTCAGCCAGAAAAATAAACAAAAGGCATCTATATTGGAAAGGAAGAAGTAAAACTTATCCTATTTTTATATGGCATGATCCTGTATATAGAAAATCCTGAAAAACCCACAACAAAGTTACTAGAGCTAATAAATGAATTCAGCAAAGTGGCAGGGTACAAGATCAACACCCCCAAATCTATAAACTTGTAATGAACAATCTGAAGAGTAAATCAAGAAAAAAAATCCCAATTTACAATAACAAAAAGAATCAAATACGTAGAAATAAACTTAACCAAGGTTCTAAAGGACTAATGCATGGGAAAGAATAGCATCTTCAATAAACGGTGCTGGGAGACCTGCATTCCAAATGCAAAAGAATGAAGGTGAACCCTTACCTCATACCATATATGAAAATTAACTCAAAATGGATCAAAGCCTAAATATAAGAACCAGGACTATAAAACTACTAGAAGAAAACAGGGAAGCAT
The DNA here is from genome assembly GCF_015220235.1 of Choloepus didactylus. Lineage (NCBI taxonomy): Eukaryota > Metazoa > Chordata > Mammalia > Pilosa > Megalonychidae > Choloepus > Choloepus didactylus. Next base: position 47,039,980 of record NC_051310.1, read on the forward strand.
TTCAGGACCTTGCGTAAGGCAACAGATTCTTTGACTTGATACCCAAAGCACAAGCAACAAAAGAAAAAATTGATAAATGGAACCTCATCAAAATTATAAACTTAGCACATCAAGGAACTTCATCATGAAAGTAAAAAGACAACCTACAGAATGGGAGGAAATATTTGGAAACCATATATCCAACAAGGGTTTAATTTCCAGAATATTTAAAGAAACCCTACAACTCAGCAACAAAAAGACAAAGAACTCAATTAAAAAACAGGGAAAACTCCCCCCTACGTGGGACATGACCCCCAGGGGTGGAAATCTCCCTGGCAACATGGGACATGACTCTCGGGGATGAGCCTGGACCCAGCATCATGGGATTGAGAAATTCTTCTTGACCAAAAGGAGAAAGAGAAATGAAACAAAATACAGTTTCAGTGGCTGAGAGATTTCAATTGGAGTAGAGAGGTCAATCTGGAGGGCATTCTTATGCACCATATAGATATCCCTCTTTAGTTTTTAGTGTATTGGGATAGAAGGAAATAGCTGAAACTGCTGAACTATAACCCAGTAGCCTTGATTCCTGAAGTGACTGGGTAACGATATGGCTTACATGGTATGATTGTGTGATTGTGAAAACCTGGTGGCTCACACCAGATGGGTAGAAAAATGGGACAAAAACTAAATGAAAAATAGGGTGGGATGGGGGGGGGCTGTGATGAAATGTTTTAGGTGTTCTCTTTTACTTTTATTTTTATTTATTTTGGAATAAGGAAAATGTTCAAAAATTGATTCTGGTGATGAATACAAAACTATATGATGGTACTGTGAATAACTGCTCACTGGATGATTTGTAAATATACCTCAATAAAACTGTATTAAAAAAAATGGGCAAAAGACTTAAATAAGACACCCCTCCAAAGATACACAAATGGCCCAAAAGCTCTATGTCATTAGCCATTAGGAAAATGCACATCAAAACCACAATGGGATTCTATACCCACTAGAACGGCTACTTAAAAATGGAAAATATCAAGTGTTGGAGAGAGGTGGAGAAACAGGAACACTTATTCACTGCTGGCAACATGTATACTTCAAGACATCATGATGAGTGAAATAAGCCAGACACAGAAGGACAAATATTGTATGATCGTACTGATATGAAATAATCTGAATAAGCAGATTCAGAGTCAGAAACTACAATACATGTTACCAGGTGCTAGAGTAAGGGTAAGGAAAGGGGAATTAATGCTTAATTGGTACTGAGTTTCTATTTGGAGTGATGGAAGAATTTTCATAATGCAATGCGGTAATGGTAACACAACATTGTGAAAGTAATTAAAAGCAATGAATAACATGTTTGAATGTAGTTAAAGGGGAAATTTTAGGTTGTATATGTTACTAGGATAAAAATTTTAAAAAAAACAAAAGAAACACCATAAGACTGAACAATATAAACATTGTAGTAACCTGATGTAAACTATAGACTACAGTTAACATTATAATAATATTCTTTCATCAATTGTAACAAAGGTACCAGACCATTGCAAGTGTTAATAACAGGGAAAACTGCATGTATGTGGGGGGGTGGGAGGGGTGGGGGGTGGTGGATATGGGAACTCTACTTGCTGCATGATTTTTCTGTAAACCTATAATTTCTTCAATGAAAACAAAAAAAAAAGGCCTCCAAAGACCAAAAGGAACATTTACCTTCAGGGCCTAGGTGTTAATCCACTCCCTGAACTCTCCCTGAACTTACTTGAATACGTTCACAGCCACCACTACTGGAACACCAAAGATTCTGGCATTTTCAATTTGTTTCTTCAAGTTACTGAAGCCTTTTTCAACCAGCTCCAGGTTCTGCAAAAACAATAACGGGTCTGTGAGGTCAGGGTGCAGAGCTGATGTAGTTGCAGGTTCTTCTTAAAACATACACTGACTCCTTGAACTAGTAGCCACTCACTGTCAGGACAGGGAGGAGGCAAGTAATGGAGATGATTCTCCGATGCCTTCTTCCCCTTGGCGAGTATACACTGTGGAGCAGGGCAGCTACACTCGAGCCTTATGGGCTGGAGTGGAGCCATGCTTGTGTCCCATCCATCTCGAATATATGGAAGCTGGCATATCTGCTGTCATCACACCACAAGTTAATAGCTTATTTGAGATATGAAGAGAATTAGCTGCTCGTACGTAAATTATGTTTCCAGGCCTCCTTTTATAGGTTTCATATACTCATATAGTACAATGGTACAAACTGCTTCTGCTCAGCACCACAGACCCATCAGAAGACAGAGCCTAAGCACAAAACAGACATTCACTAAACAGCTACCAGAAATACTGACAGAAAACATGAAGTATTCATGATGCTTTCAAAGGTTTTACTTCCCTCAAACATGAACCTTCATTAGGGACAACAGATAACAAGATAAATGCTATTTCTAAGAACCAAACACAATGAAATGTAAAGAAAGGAAATTAAGGAAATATACCTTTAAATGTTTACTCCAGAACTGCTTATAGCATTGGGAAATTGCAAACACAGATTCCCATCAATAAGGGGTTGGGTCAATGAATTATGATGATATACATACACTCCATGAAATATTTAACACACAGGTGGAATGAAAAGTGAGACAGACCTGTGTTAACACGGGACTTGTCCAAGATGTATTAAAGCTGTAAAACTATGGTGCGTGCTTAATTCTATTTTTGCATCAACATAAAAATATGTTTATTTATGAAATTTTTTTAAATGTTGAGAAATAAGCACCAAACTATTAAGAGTACTCAAATCACAGTGTTTAATAAGGTTATGTTCTATGTTAAGCTTAAAAATGCACTAAATATTTTTAAAATAAAAATATATCAGTCTTATGCAAAAAAACATACACTGGATCATGAGCAAAACCCAGCAGCAATAGTGCAATGGTGCTTGGTTTGCGGATCCTAATAATCATAGAACACCAGAAAAATGGGTAGTTTCAAGATAGCAAACAACTGGGGTCATTGTTAATGTGATACGTGCTTGTGTTTCCTTTAATAATGAAAACTGAGATTAGGTTTTATTTGATGTTCTGTAGAACACTGCTCATTCTTTACCTCCAGCCACATGAAAACCAATTAATATGTAAGACTGATCAAGAACAATTTTAAATACGTGGAAATTCTTAAATGAAGACACCAGCTGGGCCAGTTAGGGGCAGTCACTCTAATTAGACACAGGAAAGGCTGTGGGGTAGCAGGAGGGCCAGAACTGTGAATTCCCCTCCTACGCATGAATCAGACAAATGACCATAAAAGGCAAAACATAACTCAGAAGACAGGCAGACTCAAGGCTCTGACAGTTCTTTTCTAGCCCAGTTCAAAATACTTCATTTGAGGCTTTAACAGTAATCCTGTATTGCTTGAGAATTTAAAAGCTTCAAAAAGAAGAGGCAGAAAAATTAAATCAACAGTGACAGAGGCTGACCTTACCAGCTCTTCGAAGGGACTGCCTCTCACACAACCACCCCAAACTGGCTCTAGGGATGTTTCTTTGACAGTAAATGATAAAAGTATAAAAAAGTTGGAGCTCTAAATTGTTCTTTGGGCTCCTGCATGATGCTATAAACCAAATCAGCTTATGGAATCTTTGCCTAGAAAAATAATCAGGATCCGGAGCATATCTTGGCCTTTTAATATGGATTTAAATTTACAAAGGAAAAGGCCTTTTGAAAAAGGTCCCTACTTGCTTCTGATTGAATGGTATTTGGAAACCACCCAGCCAATGCAGGGAAGACTACGGAAAGTAACTTCCATTAGTTTGGGGGAGGGTTTCTCAGCCTCAGCATGACTGACATTTAGGGCCAAATGATTCTTTTTTGTAGGGGGCTGCCCTGTGCACTGTAGGATGTTAAGCAGAACCCCTGAGTTCTATCCACTAGATGCCAGTAGCAGCTCCACCCCCATTCTTCGGAATTGTGACAACATAAAATGTCTCCAGACATTATTAAAATGCCCCCTGGAGGGAGAATCTGCCCTTGGTTCAGAACCAATGGTCTAGGGCAGTGGTTTTATTGGCATCATGTATGAGGCAACTCTGTTTCATGAGGCACTTCTTCCCCCTTTACTCATTTAATACAATTTTTCAGCACCCAGCAGGTCTTTTAGCATCAACGTATCCCAGGAGCAATCCTGGCACACTCATTTTCAAATGTGCTGGATTTAGAAATACTGATATAGGGTGTGGAGACTTCTAGTTCAAGTAATTAGAAATTATCAAAGTTACCTCCTCTATGTAAGCCTTGGGTAGAGGCATTCCAGCAGTGACCTGGAAGGAAAGAAAATCAAGTCAGAGGTATTTCCTATTTACAATCCGAGTTTAGCTTAAAATGGTGCCATGTGTTAAAGGCAACAAGTCACATGCTTCAGCAAATATAAAATAGTATAAGATTGGTTCCAACAAACAAGGATTTAGGACATACAATCATCAGAGAGCACAGAACAAAAACGACTGCTTTCAAAAAGTGAGAGACCTTTGTGGCTTCAATTAGTGTGAAGCTCTTAAAGGAGGGGAGAAGAGATGGATTTATGGAGGCAGAAAAGGAAAGAAATGTGTTCTGGGCAGGGACACTAAATGCAGTGAGTATAGGACAAGCAGTGGTGGTAGAAATAAAGGTGCCAGCCCTGCAAAGGCTGCACTGCAAATGTCTGCAGATGGAGTCTGCAATCAGGCCTGGAATGGCTTCACCAAGCTCACAGAGCCAACCCATGTCTTAGTGTAGCTGAACTGTGGTGCATGGAAAGTGCAAATAAAGAGGAAAAAACAGCACAGAAGGAATATTCTTCCTCTATCACAGATCGTATTTAAAGGTGTCAGAACACCCAAGCCTGGAGTTCACTCTGTCACTGAGGTGAATGCCTGCCCCAAGTCCAGATCAGTGTGGTGATACAGACCTGCCACACCCACTGGAAAGGGTCAAAAGTGTGTGTGTGTGTGTAGATGCCAATTCCATGGACCCTAGAGAGCAAGAGTTGCTATGGGCAATAATAGATAGCGATTAGGAGGCATTCAGCGTGGTCCCTGCCATTTCCGCAGGGAGGCTATGGAAGGGGCCATAGAGAGGCAGGACAGGAAGCAGGAACCTAGGCAGCCATGCATGGGGCACTCCATGGAGCTCCTAGGCCCAGTGTGGGTGCTGGTGGTGGGCAGCAGGTCTGGCTCCTTGACAGCTGTATGTGTAAAGCCCTCCAGTCTCAGTGCTGCCCAAACAAAGTGGCTAGCAGCATATTTTTCAGACCACAAGGTCACAAGGAAAGAAGGAAAGGAGTTGCAGTGGTGTGAGGGTGAGTGAGGGGGTGCACACAAGAGAAATGCTGATTGCAATTAGAAGAAAAGAGGAGTCCATCCTGTACTACTAGCAGAAAGAGGATCCTGGGCCAGGAGACCACTTTTTTCAGGGACCACTAAAACTGGGGAGGTGCGCTTACATAGTATTATAGCAGCAGTTCTTAAAGTATGGTCAGGGGACCTAATCCTTTCAGGCTGTCCACGAGGTCAAAACTGTTTTAACAACAATGCTGAGATATTACTGCACTTTTTCACTCTCATCCTCTTGTGAACGTACAAAGGGCTTTACCAAAGGTTAGGTAACATGTGATATCACAACAATCAAATATAGAAGATGAGAAGTCAGTGTCTTCAATTAAGCCAGATACTGAGCAGATCTTAAAAAATGTACAATGCTTAAATTTTGTTTTGGAAAATGTACTAATTTTTCATGAAAAATGTTATTTATGTTAGTATGTAGCAACTTTAATTTCTAATATGGTAAATACCAATAGCTATAACCCATTAAATAAAAGCTCTTCAAGGACCCTCAATTTTTAAGAGTTTAAAGGGGTCCTGAAAACAAAATGCTTGAGAACTGCTATCACAGGAAAAAACCCTGAATGCTACACTAAGAAACACAGATTTTATTTCATAAGTGAGAGAGGTCTTCTTTCCCTAATTACAGTACAAGCACCTTGAGGATACAAATTTAATACTTGTACAAATGATTTCTGAAAACTAACACCAAGTCTTCACATACAGGTGCTGGAGAACAGCTGTAAAATGTTAGGCTAAAAAGCACATCTAGAATCATCGAGAGGCGGGGCAAGATGGCAGACTGGTGAGCTGTAAGTTTTAGTTACTCCTCCAGGAAAGTAGGTAAAAAGCCAGGAACTGCGTGGACTGGACACCACAGAGCAATCTGTCTTTGGGCATACTTCATACAACACTCATGAAAACGTGGAACTGCTGAGATCAGCGAAATCTGTAAGTTTTTGCGGCCAGGGGACCCGCGCCCCTCCCTGCCAGGCTCAGTCCCGGGGGAGGAGGGGCTGTCAGCTCCGGGAAGGAGAAGGGAGAACTGCAGTGGCTGCTCTTATCGGAAACTCATTCTACTGATTCAAACTCCAACCATAGATAGACTGAGACCAGACACCAGAGACTCTGAGAGCAGCCAGCCCAGCAAAGAGGAGACAGGGATAGAAAAAAAACAACACGAAAAACTCCAAAATAAAAGCAGAGGATTTTTGGAGTTCTGGTGAACACAGAAAGGGGAAGGGCGGAGATCAGGCCTTGAGGCGCATATGCAAATCCCGAAGCAAAGCTGATCTCTCTGCCCTGTGGACCTTTCCTTAATGGCCCTGGTTGCTTTGTCTATTAGCATTTCAATAACCCATTAGATCTCTGAGGAGGGCCTTTTTTTTTTTTTTTTTTTTCTAAATCCTTTTTTCTTTTTCTAAAACAATTACTCTAAGAAGCCCAATACAGAAAGCTTCAAAAAATTGCAATTTGGGCACGTCAAGTCAAGAGCAGAACTAAGAGAGCTCTGAGACAAAAGGCAATAATCCAGTGGCTGAGAAAATTCACTATAAACAACACAACTTCCCAAGAAAAGGGGGGTGTCCGCTCACAGCCACCATCCTGGTGGACAGGAAACACTCCTGCCCATCGCCAGCCCCATAGCCCAGAGCTGCCCCAGACAACCCAGTGTGACGGAAGTGCTTCAAATAACAGGCACACACCACAAAACTGGGCGTGGACATTAGCCTTCCCTGCAACCTCAGCTGAATGTCCCAGAGCTGGGAAGGTGGAACAGTGTGAATTAACAAAGCCCCATTCAGCCATCATTTCAGCAGACTGGGAGCCTCCCTACACAGCCCAGCAGCCCAGAACTGCCCCGGGGGGACGGCACTCACGTGTGACATAGCACAGTCATCCCTCAACAGAGGACCCGGGGTGCACAGCCTGGAAGAGGGGCCCACTTGCAAGTCTCAGGAGCCATACACCAATACCAAAGACTTGTGGGTCAGTGGCAGAGACAAACTGTGGCAGGACTGAACTGAAGGATTAGACTATTGCAGCAGCTTTAAAACTCTAGGATCATCAGGGAGATTTGATTGTTAGGGCCACCCCCCTTCCCCGACTGCCCAGAAACACGCCCCACATACAGGGCAGGCAACACCAACTACACACGCAAGCTTGGTACACCAATTGGGCCCCACAAGACTCACTCCCTCACTCACCAAAAAGGCTAAGCAGGGGAGAACTGGCTTGTGGAGAACAGGTGGCTCGTGGACGCCACCTGCTGGTTAGTTAGAGAAAGTGTACTCCAAGAAGCTGTAGATCGGATAAATTAGAGATAAGGACTTCAATAGGTCTACAGACCCTAAAAGAACCCTATCAAGTTCAGCAAATGCCACGAGGCCAAAAACAACAGAAAATTATAAAGCATATGAAAAAACCAGACGATATGGATAACCCAAGCCCAAGCACCCAAATCAAAAGACCACAAGAGACACAGCACCTAGAGCAGCTACTCAAAGAACTAAAGATGAACAATGAGACCATAGTACGGGATATGAAGGAAATCAAGAAGACCCTAGGAGAGCATAAAGAAGACATTGCAAGACTAAATAAAAAAATGGATGATCTTATGGAAATTAAAGAAACTGTTGACCAAATTAAAAAGATTCTGGACACTCATAGTACAAGACTAGAGGAAGTTGAACAACGAATCAGTGACCTGGAAGATGACAGAATGGAAAATGAAAGCATAAAAGAAAGAATGGGGAAAAAAATTGAAAAACTCGAAATGGACCTCAGGGATATGATAGATAATATGAAACGTCCGAATATAAGACTCATTGGTGTCCCAGAAGGGGAAGAAAAGGGTAAAGGTCTAGGAAGAGTATGCAAAGAAATTGTTGGGGAAAACTTCCCAAATCTTCTAAACAACATAAATACACAAATCATAAATGCTCAGCGAACTCCAAATAGAATAAATCCAAAAAAACCCACTCCGAGACATATACTGATCACACTGTCAAACATAGAAGAGAAGGAGCAAGTTCTGAAAGCAGCAAGAGAAAAGCAATTCACCACATACAAAGGAAACAGCATAAGACTAAGTAGTGACTACTCAGCAGCCACCATGGAGGCAAGAAGGCAGTGGCACGATATATTTAAAATTCTGAGTGAGAGGAATTTCCAGCCAAGAATACTTTATCCAGCAAAGCTCTCCTTCAAATTTGAGGGAGAGCTTAAATTTTTCACAGACAAAGAAATGCTGAGAGAATTTGCTAACAAGAGACCTGCCCTACTGGAGATACTAAAGGGAGCCCTACAGACAGAGAAACAAAGACAGGACAGAGAGACTTGGAGAAAGGTTCAGTACTAAAGAGATTCGGTATGGGTACAATAAAGGATATTAATAGAGAGAGGGAAAAATATGGCAAACATAAACCAAAGGATACGATGGCCGATTCAAGAAATGCCTTCACGGTTTTAACGTTGAATGTAAATGGATTAAACTCCCCAATTAAAAGATATAGATTCGCAGAATGGATCAAAAAAAATGAACCATCAATATGTTGCATACAAGAGACTCATCTTAGACACAGGGACACAAAGAAACTGAAAGTGAAAGGATGGAAAAAAATATTTCATGCAAGCTACAGCCAAAAGAAAGCAGGTGTAGCAATATTAATCTCAGATAAAATAGACTTCAAATGCAGGGATGTTTTGAGAGACAAAGAAGGCCACTACATACTAATAAAAGGGGCAATTCAGCAAGAAGAAATAACAATCGTAAATGTCTATGCACCCAATCAAGGTGCCACAAAATACATGAGAGAAACACTGGCAAAACTAAAGGAAGCAATTGATGTTTCCACAATAATTGTGGGAGACTTCAACACATCACTCTCTCCTATAGATAGATCAACCAGACAGAAGACCAATAAGGAAATTGAAAACCTAAACAATCTGATAAATGAATTAGATTTAACAGACATCTACAGGACATTACATCCCAAATCACCAGGATACACATACTTTTCTAGTGCTCACGGAACTTTCTCCAGAATAGATCATATGCTGGGACATAAAACAAGCCTCAATAAATTTAAAAAGATTGAAATTATTCAAAGCACATTCTCTGACCACAATGGAATACAATTAGAAGTCAATAACCATCAGAGACTTAGAAAATTCACAAATACCTGGAGGTTAAACAACACACTCCTAAACAATCAGTGGGTTAAAGAAGAAATAGCAAGAGAAATTGCTAAATATATAGAGACGAATGAAAATGAGAACACAACATACCAAAACCTATGGGATGCAGCAAAAGCAGTGCTAAGGGGGAAATTTATAGCACTAAACACATATATTAAAAAGGAAGAAAGAGCCAAAATCAAAGAACTAATGGATCAACTGAAGAAGCTAGAAAATGAACAGCAAACCAATCCTAAACCAAGTACAAGGAAAGAAATAACAAGGATTAAAGCAGAAATAAATGACATAGAGAACAAAAAAACAATAGAGAGGATAAATATCACTAAAAGTTGGTTCTTTGAGAAGATCAACAAGATTGACAAGCCCCTAGCTAGACTGACAAAATCAAAAAGAGAGAAGACCCATATAAACAAAATAATGAATGAAAAAGGTGACATAACTGCAGATCCTGAAGAAATTAAAAAAATTATAAGAGGATATTATGAACAACTGTATGGCAACAAACTGGATAATGTAGAAGAAATGGACAATTTCCTGGAAACATATGAACAACCTAGACTGACCAGAGAAGAAATAGAAGACCTCAACCAACCCATCACAAGCAAAGAGATCCAATCAGTCATCAAAAATCTTCCCACAAATAAATGCCCAGGGCCAGATGGCTTCACAGGGGAATTCTACCAAACTTTCCAGAAAGAACTGACACCAATCTTACTCAAACTCTTTCAAAACATTGAAAAAAATGGAACACTACCTAACTCATTTTATGAAGCTAACATCAATCTAATACCAAAACCAGGCAAAGATGCTACAAAAAAGGAAAACTACCGGCCAATCTCCCTAATGAATATAGATGCAAAAATCCTCAACAAAATACTTGCAAATCGAATCCAAAGACACACTAAAAAAATCATACACCATGACCAAGTGGGGTTCATTCCAGGCATGCAAGGATGGTTCAACATAAGAAAAACAATCAATGTATTACAACACATTAAAAACTCGAAAGGGAAAAATCAATTGATCATCTCAATAGATGCTGAAAAAGCATTTGACAAAATCCAACATCCCTTTTTGATAAAAACACTTCAAAAGGTAGGAATTGAAGGAAACTTCCTCAACATGATAAAGAGCATATATGAAAAACCCACAGCCAGCATAGTACTCAATGGTGAGAGACTGAAAGCCTTCCCTCTAAGATCAGGAACAAGACAAGGATGCCCGCTGTCACCACTGTTATTCAACATTGTGCTGGAAGTGCTAGCCAGGGCAATCCGGCAAGACAAAGAAATAAAAGGCATCCAAATTGGAAAAGAAGAAGTAAAACTGTCATTGTTTGCAGATGATATGATCTTATATCTGGAAAACCCCGAGAAATCAACGATACACCTACTAGAGCTAATAAACAAATTTAGCAAAGTAGCGGGATACAAGATTAATGCACATAAGTCAGTAATGTTTCTATATGCTAGAAATGAACAAACTGAAGAGACACTCAAGAAAAAGATACCATTTTCAATAGCAACTAAAAAAATCAAGTACCTAGGAATCAACTTAACCAAAGATGTAAAAGACCTATACAAAGAAAACTACATAACTCTACTAAAAGAAATAGAAGGGGACCTTAAAAGATGGAAAAATATTCCATGTTCATGGATAGGAAGGCTAAATGTCATTAAGATGTCAATTCTACCCAAACTCATCTACAGATTCAATGCAATCCCAATCAAAATTCCAACAACCTACTTTGCAGACTTGGAAAAGCTAGTTATCAAATTTATTTGGAAAGGGAAGATGCCTCGAATTGCTAAAGACCCTCTAAAAAAGAAAAACGAAGTGGGAGGACTTACACTCCCTGACTTTGAAGCTTATTATAAAGCCACAGTTGCCAAAACAGCATGGTACTGGCACAAAGATAGACATATAGATCAATGGAATCGAATTGAGAATTCAGAGATAGACCCTCAGATCTATGGCCGACTGACCTTTGATAAGGCCCCCAAAGTCACCGAACTGAGCCATAATGGTCTTTTCAACAAATGGGGCTGGGAGAGTTGGATATCCATATCCAAAAGAATGAAAGAGGACCCCTACCTCACCCCCTACACAAAAATTAACTCAAAATGGACCAAAGATCTCAATATAAAAGAAAGTACCATAAAACTCCTAGAAGATAATGTAGGAAAACATCTTCAAGACCTTGTATTAGGCGGCCACTTCCTAGACTTTACACCCAAAGCACAAGCAACAAAAGAGAAAATAGATAAATGGCAACTCCTCAAGCTTAGAAGTTTCTGCACCTCAAAGGAATTTCTCAAAAAGGTAAAGAGGCAGCCAACTCAATGGGAAAAAATTTTTGGAAACCATGTATCTGACAAAAGACTGATATCTTGCATATACAAAGAAATCCTACAACTCAATGACAATAGTACAGTCGGCCCAATTATAAAATGGGCAAAAGATATGAAAAGACAGTTCTCTGAAGAGGAAATACAAATGGCCAAGAAACACATGAAAAAATGTTCAGCTTCACTAGCTATTAGAGAGATGCAAATTAAGACCACAATGAGATACCATCTAACACCGGTTAGAATGGCTGCCATTAAACAAACAGGAAACTACAAATGCTGGAGGGGATGTGGAGAAATTGGAACTCTTATTCATTGTTGGTGGGACTGTATAATGGTTCAGCCACTCTGGAAGTCAGTCTGGCAGTTCCTTAGAAAACTACATATAGAGCTACCATTCGATCCAGCGATTGCACTTCTCGGTATATACCCAGAAGATCGGAAAGCAGTGACACGAACAGATATCTGCACGCCAATGTTCATAGCAGCATTATTCACAATTGCCAAGAGATGGAAACAACCCAAATGTCCTTCAACAGATGAGTGGATAAATAAAATGTGGTATATACACACAATGGAATACTACGCGGCAGTAAGAAGGAACGATCTGGTGAAACATATGACAACATGGATGAACCTTGAAGACATAATGCTGAGCGAAATAAGCCAGGCACAAAAAGAGAAATATTATATGCTACCACTAATGTGAACTTTGAAAAATGTAAAACAAATGGTTTATAATGTAGAATGTAGGGGAACTAGCAGTAGAGAGCAATTAAGGAAGGGGGAACAATAATCCAAGAAGAACAGATAAGCTATTTAACGTTCTGGGGATGCCCAGAAATGACTATGGTCTGTTAATTTCTGATGGATGTAGTAGGAACAAGTTCACTGAAATGTTGCTATATTATGTAACTTTCTTGGGGTAAAGTAGGAACATGCTGGAAGTTAAGCAGTTATCTTATGTTAGTTGTCTTTTTCTTACTCCCTTGTTATGGTCTCTTTGAAATGTTCTTTCATTGTATGTTTGTTTTCTTTTTAACTTTTTTTTTCATATAGTTGATTTAAAAAAGAAGGAAAAGTTAAAAAAAAAAAAAGAAAAAGAAAAAAGACAAACAAGGAAAAAAAAAAAAGATGTAGTGCCCCCTTGAGGAGCCTGTGGAGAATGCAGGGGTATTCGCCTACCCCACCTCCATGGTTGCTAACATGACCACAGACATAGGGGACTGGTGGTTTGGTGGGTTGAGCCCTCTACCATAAGTTTTACCCTTGGGAAGACGGTTGCTGCAAAGGAGAGGCTAGGCCTCCCTGTATTTGTGCCTAAGAGTCTCCTCCTGAATGCCTCTTTGTTGCTCAGATGTGGCCCTCTCTCTCTGGCTAAGCCAACTTGAAAGGTGAAATCACTGCCCTCCCCCCTACGTGGGATCAGACACCCAGGGAAGTGAATCTCCCTGGCAACGTGGAATATGACTCCCGGGGAGGAATGTAGACCCGGCATCGTGGGATGGAGAACATCTTCTTGACCAAAAGGGGGATGTGAAAGGAAATGAAATAAGCTTCAGTGGCAGAGAGATTCCAAAACGAGCCGAGAGATCACTCTGGTGGGCACTCTTACGCACACTTTAGACAACCTTTTTTAGGTTCTAAAGAATTGGGGTAGCTGGTGGTGGATACCTGAAACTATTAAACTACAACCCAGAACCCATGAATCTTGAAGACAGTTGTATAAAAATGTAGCTTATGAGGGGTGACAGTGGGATTGGGAATGCCATAAGGACCAAACTCCACTTTGTCTAGTTTATGGATGGATGTATAGAAAAGTAGGGGAAGGAAACAAACAGATAAAGGTACCCAGTGTTCTTTTTTACTTCAATTGCTCTTTTTCACTCTAATTATTATTCTTGTTATTTTTGTGTGTGTGCTAATGAAGGTGTCAGGGATTGATTTAGGTGATGAATGTACAACTATGTAATGGTACTGTAAACAATCGAAAGTACAATTTGTTTTGTATGACTGCGTGGTATGTGAATATATCTCAATAAAATGATGATTAAAAAAAAAAAAAAAAAAAAAAAAAGCACATCTAATTGGTAGCAATTCAGGAAAACAAAGTTCGTGATGAAGTTGAAGATAAGCTTGTCCCAAGTCCATTTCTCCCCGCTACACAGAAGCAGTTCGGAGGATCCCCACTAGGCTCCTTCAGCTGCCCTGCCAGCCCTTCTCCTCCTGCCCACTCCAGGCTATCACTGGTCCTGCCAGGCACGCACCTCTAAAAAGAGGCCGACTCTGCCTCAGATAAATGGCGCAGATGGCTGGCTGCCAGCACCTCTATTTAGAGGGTAAATGGAATTCAAATTTTAAAAGAATAGTGTGAATATAAAGGAGTCTCGTAGATACAGCCAAGCACATGTCCTTGGATGGACTTAGATCTTTCAGGTGATTTCCTCAGAAAGGTAGGCCACAAAGCCAATTTGCCCAAGGGCCAAGGTGGTCACCACAAGAGCTGTCTGACCATCACTTACTTCAGCACCTAGTAATCATGAGGAAAAGAGCAACTTAATGAAGAAACAGGCATCCAACTTCCCTTTAGCCTTCAGAAAATTCCTGATAAGCAGACTCTTCCAACCCTGTTCCTCACCGTGGGGCCACCCCCGTGCATTTTAAGAGCCCTGACAGTGGCAACAAGAACCACTACATGAGGGCGGAGACCAGAATATCGGCATTTGATGTTAAAAAACTTCTCCATTCCAATGTCTGCTCCAAATCCAGCTTCAGTCACTGTAAGTAAGAGAAAAACAACTGTAAAAATGCAAACCCAATACCCCTGATGTAAAAGAAAACCATCTATTCATTTATTTTGCAAAACTACTCACCTACAAACCCTTCAGGGCCAACAAGCTTGAGTGCAACCCGGTCTGCTATGATGGAGGAATTCCCATGTGCAATGTTGGCAAATGGTCCAGCATGAACAAACACTGGAGTGCCCTGTGGAAATCAAGATGGCATGAGGGAAGCTGCCAATCCTGCTTCAAAACGGGATCACAAAGTCAAGGGCATGGGATTTAGCTGAAATCAAAAAAGACTCCCAGAGGGAAAACAGAAAGCCTCCTTTTCTATATTTCAATTATGTCTCCATTGGAACTGCAAGAAAGAATGAAAAAATGGGGAGAAAGCAATGAACAGGTGGAAAAGGTCTCTGACTTTCCAAAGAAAGTGTGCTTTCCAACCACTCTGCTCTGAATGTGAAAACCACACAGAAGGCAGGAGTTACTCTGCTCACCTCTAATGTCTGCATGAGATTGGGCTTGATCGCATCCTTCATGAGCACCGTCAATGCGCCACTCACTCCCTATAAAAACAAACACATGAAACCTTAACTCCTACCAGCAAAAAACCAAACAAACAAAAACACACCCAACTTTCTGACATCACCTTTCAACATTCATAGGTTTTCCCTTTCAAGCCATCTTGGACCAATCAGTACCTTCACCTGAACTAGACCAGCCATTCATTTTTTTTTCCCCCAGATATGCTCTGAAGTTAGTTATTTTAAGCAGGGAGAACAGATACAATGAAAATGACATTCACATGCAATTTTTGGAAAAACATGTAACCTTGGAAACAAGCATCTCAATTAAGCTCTGTTCCTGGCTCATGTGGGGAATCCAGTTTAGACTGGTTTAGAGCAGGGAAACTGTAGTTCCTGGAGTGTTTAGTTATTTGTAACTTTACTGTCTGGGCAGAAATGGCCATAAACCAAATTCAATATGTGTTTCTGAAAGCTGAACGTGAAATGTTACCCAGGAGACCCAGGAGTTCAATACTAACTCTTACATATCCAGGTCACTCTTTTAAAAAAGCAATCCAACCATAAGTGGAACAAACTGGTAAATGAGATAAAGCAATGATTTCCACTTACATCCAGTTGTAATGACTTTCTAAATTTCTGGTTTGAGTGCTAAAATTTAAAACAACTTTATCACCCAGATTAACTGAAAACGAAATTATTTCACCCCTCCCCACCCCCGCTTCTAAATTCATCTGACATACCACTATGGCCACCAATTTTGGTTTGTGTTTCACACAAACAGGCTTGTAAGAACAGTTCAAAAATAACCTGGAGGTGGGGAACTAGTCTAGGATGACCCTCATTCAGAATTGGCTATCAGTGGTCCTGCCAGGCACGCATAGTTATTAGCATGGATGTGATGACCAGCAGCCTCATGATCAGAGGCTTCTGGGCAGGAAGCCATGTGCCATGGGAAGGGAATGGTGTGTGTGTCGGGGGCAGGACGGGGACGGTGGGAGGGATGACACGACACCTGAAGTTCAGCTCCTGAGGGCCTCATCTCATGATATTCTTTGCAAACTAAAGTCATACAGCCATCCTTGGGGATACTCACAGGATAAAGAGGTTGCTCAAACCATCTGAAACTTGTGGGCTATTCTGGAACATACCACCTAGTACTCACTATTAAATACTTTGTATAAATTTCATAATTCAGGATTGAATTGATTAGTTAACTGCAAGGTACAGGAGAATGTTTGTCATGTATAATCTCCGAGATACTTGAGGACAATGGACACAGGCACTCACCAGATCTTCAGCAGTGACAGGCTCCCCTCCCTTGCTGGATGCCACCACCATTTTGCCTAGTCTTTCTCTCATGTCTTCTAGAGAACTGGTGAGAGCCAGGACAGCCATAATTTCACTGGCCACAGAGATATCAAACTGGGCCTGTTGGCAGGGAAGAGAGCCAACAGGGAAAACTTTGTGTTAAACCAGAACAGTGAATTGCAAAAGTAGTTCTTTTATGCATTCTAGATTTAAACAAATGGCTTAAAACGGTAGAAAAACAGACTACTACACAAAGACAAAGCACTTAATGAAAATAATCCTCTGACAATAAAAATTTGTAACTACTTAATTATCCCACGACCTTGAAGAGGCAATTAAAAAAAAAAACTTTCTAGTAGGACCAACAAGCTATTATTTTATCCTTGTGAAGGCTGCATGTTATCATGTGGTTTCCTTAACATTCAAGGGAACAAGGTGGAAGCACCTACACTGAAGAGACATACTGCAAGATGGCCATTTAAAAAGAAGCAGTTTTTATCCATTTATATGTGAGGATATTTCCTTGGGACTTTCCACCTCCAGGAAAAAAGACCGGGGGAAAAACACAGGTGACATGGTATTTATTGCAAAAGCTGTCAGGAGTGCTCAATACCACACACCTACTCACTTCCATTTTAAAAGGGAGAAGCAGAACACCTGGCAGTATCAAGCGTACGCAAGAGAATGGAGGAGGATGGAAGTGGCAAGGATCTAGTCCATATGACTTAATTTTCTTGGAAAGAAAGTTACCATCCGTGTGTGCCCTTTCTCCGTTGGAGCCTGTCCAATCGTGATCTTCCTCAGGAATCTATCATTGGTATCCAACACTACAGAAGAAAGGGAAGGAACAGAACCATTTCTGGTAAAAGGACCATAAAGTTAAAGTAACCAGCAGAGTTTTAAAGCAACAAGTCTAATGCAATGATTGTTTACTAAAATTTTAGTTCAGAATATGGGTTGAAGTTAAGAAATGATGTTCACATACCTTAAATGTACAGGAATCATTTTTAAACCAAAGGAATGTGGAATGGCTTAGTTTCATTCCATTTAGAGAATTCAAATGATTAACTACGAATTTGGAATCTATTTTAAACCATATTCCGTATTACAAGAAAAACAGAGCAGGCCACGTTTTTAAAAGGCTAAGATCTTACGTTGTTGCTCTGTAGGATGACTCACTGACCTTATGACCATCCTGAGAAGCACAAAAACCATAAAGCAGGGCAAGTACAGATGCTTTTTGAAACAAGCAGAGTAACAGACCTGGTCTCTCCTTTAGCACACTTAGCAGATATAATTTCCGAGAAAAGAATATATATCCATTTGCATAACCTTAGAAAACACTGCAAGGTTAACCAACCAACCATCTTAATCCCATGACCTGGAACTAAATATCGTTAACATTTTAGTGTATTCTTAATTTTATCATTTGTATGACATGCCAAACAATAACAACAAAATACAAACGAACAATAAAAACCACACTCTAAATGGGTCAAAGTTGAGAGATATTTTTAAGACACTTGATAGCAGGCCAAACTATTTTCCACAGAGACTGTAACAATTTAAACACTAAAAGCAGTGTCTTGTACACCACTGGTTATCACTGATAAAAAAACACTCACACCCACATGTCCCCTCCACATACACTTGATAAGTGAAGAATGTAATGTAATGTGCTGTTAAAGCCCACCCTCATTTTTAAAAAGTCAAGTTCCTTGCGACTAATTTCTCTGTATAAAATAGCCAGTCAATAGGTGTGATCATTTTTTTCCTTGTCTACTACCCTTACTTCCTTAGAAAGCATAAATTAGACATAAGGCAAAGGAAAAATGAATGATACTAAATTCTCAAACTGGAATTTTAGCTTATTCCTTATAGAATATTATACCATTTGTCTATAGCTATTGAAGCAAAGGGAAGAGAAATATCAGAATGGTTTTAGACATTAAGAATGTCATCTTAAAAATGCCATTAGTTAGCAGTAGTTACTGGAGCCTATAGCTAACATTCTAGACAACTGGAGGAAAATTCTTCCTCAGCAGTGATAAAGGATAGATGGACCCACTGTTGGTACAAAATAAAATTCTAAGTCATTCTAGCTGTACACACAGAAAACATGGCAGTGGAGTTAGGCAACTCACTCACTAAATTGTTAAATATTTCAACTTTGAAGTTTACTTAATTTGTGATGAGAGTTTAATAAAATGAGATAAAAATGACTAGGCAAGCTAGAGAGCTACAAATCATTAAAAATCAAATCACTTAAGCCAGACAAGGGTTCTGAGAATAAAGGGCATACACAATTCAAAAAGTGATTAAACATAATTTCTCTACTTCATGACACCAAAACTTTTTGCACAAAATGAAACCTGCAAAATGTTACTTCTGGTTTATGCATGAACTGCCTTAACACTATCTTCATTTCAATCAGCCCTGAAGAGCCAGCAAAATGACAATCATTCCAACAAAAGGAAATTTGAATACAGTGATTAGCAAGAGGTATTGAGGGAGGTGGCAAGAAGAACAAATAATGTCTCCAGCTTGGTCACGCATTAACAATGAAAATACCAACACTCAAGCCTCTGGACCTCATATTTAGTGACATTTCTGGAGAGTGTGGGATGTGCAGTACATCCAAATCAAAGGGGGCATGTATACCCTTGGGTACCTCTTTGCCAAGTTATAGTTTCTGGGTCAATATCCAATCTTGCAAATCTGTTTATGTCTTCATCTGTCAGCGTAGCAGGGTCAGTCTTTTCAATGCCTAGTCTCTGAAGAGGTAGGAAAATTAAATATAAAGTAAGACAAAACAAACAAAAGCATAATAAATTTTTAAAAATTTTAAACCTGGCATATCCAGAAATAAAGATCCCCTCTGGGAAATACAAGCCATCTTAAACTCAGAAGGAAAACTGGCTAATCTAGGGGTTATTTCCTAAACACATGTAAAAGCAATGTGCAAACCTTTTTCAATCAGACAACTGAGAAGCCCACTTTAAATGAAATTTTAGGAAGGGTAAAAAGAAGCATCAATAAAAACGAATATAAATCACTTTTACATTATTTTTATGTAGCACTTTACTTTTGCTGCCTTCTCACTCTTCCAAAAGACACAAAAAGGGTTCCTCTTTCCTTCTCACAGAAATTGGAAATTTTATTTATTTATTATGTATACCCAGGTCACACCCCAAAATCAAAAACATGTTCATTTCTTCCAATTCATGGTAGATATAAGTGGGCCTCACTAGATCAGTCCACTCATAATCGTCCCATGATTCCTTTCGTGTCTACGAGGACCTTCTTTCAGACTCAGATGTGTTTTCAGAGCTGGCCTCTCACTGGCTTGCCAAATAACCCCACAGGCCTGGAACATGGCACTGTTTACAGAACCAAGCAAAACCCTCAGTCACTATGTTAAGAATGTGCTGTTGACAATCCACTCTTCACTGAGCACCATGGAGCAGACTGAATAATGCTGCAAGAGAGGATGCTTGGGGACACAGCAAACAAGAGACCTGGGTCCTAATTCCAGGCTGCCAGGGGTACTACAGTATAGCCTTGGGCAAGTCCCTTGATTTAAAATCCTAGAGCTTTTTAAACAATTAGTTAGTCTAGACCCTCTGACAGAAAGTTACAGTAGCTGAGATCAGAAGTCACCTGATCTTTCCATGGTACCCCACTGCTTTACAGAAGACAACTTTTTAGGGTATGTGAAAACAAAACAAGCTAAGGAACACCAAACTATTTAAGTGAGTTTTTTCTCAATGGTTCAAAAAAAAAGAGAGAAACTCCATGCATTATTTGTAGCAGCATCAAAATATTAAGTTACTAAAAATTATTTAAAAATAAAGTGAATAGAACTACTGTTGATAACAAGCAGTAAATACTATTTATTGATTGTGTCAGGCTATCTAAAGAACTTATAAAAATCTATCATTTCTTTTCTTACATGTTCAGTAAAAGTAATATACGAATATATTTTTGAATTTTATTTTATCCTTTATAGTCAAACCCTCTCCCCACCCATTAACACCTGGCACCTGCTGATCTTTTCTCTTATCTTGTGTCTTTTTGAGAATACCATATAAATGGTAGCATAAATGGTTGCATAAAATGCAACCTTTTGAGTCTGGCTTCTTTAACTCAGAACAATGCCTCTGAGATTCATCCAGGTTGTTGTGTATATCAATAGTTCATCCCTTTTTATTGCTGAGTAGTATTTCATGTATAGCTGTACCACAGTCTGTTTATTTACTAATCTATTGATGAACATTTGGGTTATTTCCAGTTTGTTAATAAAGCTGCTATAAACATTCATGTACTGGTTTTTGTGTTTTTATTTCTCTTAGGTAATATCTAGGTGTGTGACTTCTGGGTCATATGATATAGTGCTTGTTTAATGACTATGTATTCATTATAAAAATCCATATAAACATAACAGTAACCATGTTTTAAGTGTTTGGCAGGTATTCTTCTAGTATTTTATCTATACAGGCCAAGGAAAGTACTATTATACCTATTTTACAAGTTATACAATCAACTTGCTTCAAGGTCTCCTGGCTGCCTCCTGCACACGCTGAAAGGGCAATGCCAGTTTTCTTCCTAGCTGAGGACAGACTGTCAGTACTATTCCAAGACTAGCCACTTCCAATGTATAGATGTATGAAACCTTCACCATTGGTCCCTTCTATGTATGTCATGACCTTAAGACTACAGTTATTGATGTAACATGATACAAAAGAGGCTGACTGAGGGGACTGCTTCCTTCTTAACATTTACCAAAATGTACACATTATCAAAATTAAAGAAAGAAGCAGCTTACCCGTAGCCTTCGGATTTGGATATCAGAGAACTTTCTCACTCCATTTACTGACGGAACCAAACGATTATAGAGAGCCTTCAAGAAAGAGGAAAATAAATGAGAATATTCTCAAACTTACTGTAGTGGTGAATGCATAACTATGTGATTATACCAAGAGCCAGTGATTGTACACTTAGGATAGATTGTATGGTATGTGAATAAAACTGTTCAGGGGAGGTGGCTTTTAAATGAGAGGAGACCCACTGCTTTCTTATCTGCATCACCAGCACCAAGGAACCAACATGTCAACTGCATAGAAAGTGTGCCTGGGGTCCATGGGGCACCAGCACCTGCCTTGTCTGTCTGTGTCAATTCGTGGAATATCCGGGCATCGATGGCTGCAGCAACAAGATTGTTAGCTGCAGTGATGGCATGGATGTCACCAGTGAGGTGGAGATTAAACTACAAAAGAACAGAAACCATGTCAGTCTTCCAACTTCTCTGCATCTTTCCAACTTCCTTTCTAGGGCAACCAAATCAACCCCAGAATAAAGCCAATGGTGGACTGGGGTCAGCACAGCTGGCGGGCAAACACTGAACAGAGACAGCTCTTAAAATCGACTAGACTACTTGTTTTCAGAAGAAACTCCTCCCACAGAACATGTGGTCTTCCTAAATGACATGTCCAGAAACCACAAACACCATACTACGGGGATCGACAGCAACACTGGATTACTGATGAGACGCTCAGTACTTTCAACAGTGAGCAAGAAGGAAATCAGAGACTGCTGCAGCAGCACCAACTCTATTTCTTTTTACATTGTTTCCATTTCTGTAGATATTACTCTGAACTCACTGGAAGTTCATTCTTTGTAACCTAATGCTCCATTTGATCACTTTCTTAAAATTATTTCCACCAAGAGCCAGACTTCGAAGTCCTTGGCAGTCAAAAAACTAAGTTGCATGTGATGATACTATGAGACACTGATTGTATACTTTGGATGGACTGCATGGTGTATGACCACATCTCAATAAAACTGTATTAAAAAAAAAAATACTAAGCTGCTTCACAAGTCTACAAGATGCTTTTCCCTTCAGAGTTGCTTCTGCTGAAAAACAAGTTGCTTGCCTACAAAGAAATCTCCAAAAAAGGTTAATCTTAGGAGGGAAAAACCATAATAAAAGGTATGACTTGGCCAAATCCCAAAACATTTACCTCTTCCATAGGAATGACCTGCGAGTAGCCACCTCCTGCAGCGCCACCTAGAGGACAGGTCAAGGGTGAGGACTTACAGTATGCATGCTTCTCCATGTGGAAATGAAATAAATCAAATCAGGTTTTATAACTTACATATTACTTATTTACTTTTTACAACCACTTTGAACAGATCTGATCAAGCTGTAACACTTGATCTTGCTCATGCTGCCATTTTTCAACTGAAATCTGGGCCTAAATGACAAAACCATTTCACATTACCTTTAGAAACAGGTTTCCCGTGACTCCTAAGAATTGTTAACAAGACCCAGACTAAAAAATGTCCAGGTTACCAGGTTATCAGTGAGATAAACGCCAATTTAGGGTACAGATTTTGTGGTTCTTGAAGGCAAAAAACATGCAATGGGGGCAAATTGTCATAAAAGGAAAAGAAGAAGACTGGATTCAAAAAAGCAGAACAAAGGAAAAGACTCATTCTGACATTGAAAGGGGTTTTTATGACAAGCTCAAAAACAGAACTAAGTCAGCACATCTGTAAAATTTAGCAAAACAATAGGCAGAAGGGCAAAGGTATACTCCAGATGAACATTAGTAGTAACAGCTAGAATAAGTAGAATACGTGGACCCTATCACTGAGCAAATGAGGAAGATAACTCTAAGGACCTATTAGTAATTAATAAAAATAACTGAAGGTGAAGCATGATTACTAATCTGTTTTTATCCAATCAGAAGATGCAACATTGTATTGACAGTATTTTTTAAGAATTTGAAATAGTTAAAACTGCAGGCCTGCAGTTCAGACGTAGAGGCCCAGCCTCCGGTACTTAACAATGGTGCCTCAACCAAGACACCTCTGAAGTCTCAGTTGTCATTACTATAAAATAGTGATAATACTATTTCATTCTGGAGGGTAAAATCAAATAATGTGCAAAAACTGCTTAGCACAACACCTGACACAAAGCATAAGCTCAATAAGGCTAAGCTTTTCTTATCTTCAACAGGGTGAAGCATCTGAGGAGTTTGTGTTTGTCTCCAGAAACACAGCATGATGATCAATAGCTACAATTACCTTTATTGTTACTGTGACAACTGACTATTAAGGCCAAATAAAAGCACCTCCAATTACCTATAACCTATCCTGGTATGCTGGTTTGGATATATTAAGTCCCCCCAAAAGCCATGTTCTTTAATGCAGTCTTGTGAGAGCAGACTGATTACTCTGTGGAAACATTTGATTAAATTATTTCCATGGAGATGTGGACCCCACCCATTCAAGGTGGGTCTTAATTAAATCACTGGAGTCTTATAAGAGACCTCACAGACAGAAAGAGCTCAGAACAGCTGAGAGACTTTTGGAGAGATGCTTGGAAGCTGATACTTGGAGATGTTTGGAGATGCTAGTGCAGGGTTTGTTCCAAAGAAGCTATGAGAGGACCCCCAACGCTTAGATGCACAGGAGCTAAAGAAGCTGAGAGAGACAAGCCCAGAGACATTTTGGAGAATGCCATTTTGAAACACAACCCAGGAAGAAAGAACCAGCAGATGCTAGCCACGTGCCTTCCCAGCTGACAGAGGTGTTACAGATGACATCGGTAGTTTTTCAATGAAAATATCCTCTTGTTGATGCCTTCGTTTGGACACTCTTATGGCCTTAGAACCTTAAATTTGCACCGGAATAAACCCCCTTTATAAAAGCCAATCCATTTCTGGTTTTTCGCATAATGGCAGCTCTAGCAAATCAGAATACCCAGGGATTTCCTGTGCAGGGTCAAACAGTAACTGCAGGAGTTGGGATGGTCTGATGAGCCTTCACCAAAAGCAACAGGATAGGAGTGTCTGGGGAGGACATTCCAGGTGTCTAAATGAGCTAAAGGCCCTATATGCAACCATGGGTCAGGGCAAGTTGGCCAGGAAGAGCTGAGGAGAAGGTACCCTCTGGCCACCCAGGGCTTAGCCCACTAATACCTTTTATTCCAAAGGTTGGGCCCTGGGAAGGCTGCCGCACGCATGCAAATACATTCTGATGAAGATGGGCACCAAGGGCTTGCACCAGCCCAATTGTGGTTGTGCTTTTTCCTTCTCCCAGAGGTGTTGGAGTTATTCTTCAAGATGAAAGAAAAGAGAAAGGCTTACTTACAAGCTTACGTTTATCCGAGTCACTAAGACAGACCTAGCAGATCCTAGAGAATGATTTGATGTGGATAATAAGAAAGGCAAAAGGCATGAAAGGGATCTTTTTCTAGAATCTTAGTTGTAATTTCTCCAAAATTTTAAGTTAAAAAAGACTATGACACATTAGCTCTTCTCACTATAAGGAGCTATACATAAATATACTTTATCTTGTAAGGAGGCCCTGATATAATTTTAATGTCTCAATTTACAGCCTCAAAAACTCGCTTTTATAAGTAAGCTACTCCAGCAATTAAAATGAAGGCTCAATAGATCTACTGAATTAATGAATTTGGGTTTAAAAAAAAAAGATTCCACCTGAAGACCAGGATTTAAGACCCAATTTTTCCACCTACTAGCTGGATAATCTTGACCAATTTTCTCATCTCTGGTTTGTTGTGAGGATAAAATGAGATAAAAAATATATGTGGAAAATGCTAAAACTAAACTAAAGGCATCTATCACATATAGGTGCTAAGTGCAAATGCAATCCCTGGTAATAACAACCATACCCAGCCACTACCACGTATTTTCCATTATGCTGGTGCTTCAGGCGTTGTAAAACGGACAGCAGAACTTTGGCCTTTGTTTCACCATACAATTCTACCTCTTCAGAGAGCAGACCAATTTCTCGAGCCAGGTTACTGATAGGTTTTGGTTTGCAAGATCGTGATATATCAATGTCACTTAAAAGAAACGTAAAAAATGTGTATTGATCATTAGTCAATGAATTTAATTAATCCCACACTAGTAACATTCCCCCACCCCAACCTCTGATGGTGCTTTCAAGAGCATACATGCATCCATGGTACCTGTCAAGTAAACTCAACAATTCTACAAAATTTTAAATCTGTAATTTTCACTTTTACCTTGGAACAGGTGTCTTGAGGTTAAGGTTGTGATACTGAATTATCCACTTTCCCAGCTTAAATTTCTCCAGGAAACGCTTTGCACTCTCTACTGTGCTCTAAACACAATGACATAAACGGAGCTTATAAGAGGTGATTCTTTTAACCCCCACCTCTGTTCCAAATCCTAGATCCTTCCAGTTTAATATGCCCCATGAACTGCTTCATGATTACCTGGAAACATGCTTTGATTCTAAGCAAGAGTCTGGGAGCACCTAAAATGTTTTGGGGCTGCCTGCCTCTCCCCACATCAACTGCCGTGTGTAAAAAAGGGCAAGTGAGCCAAACATGCCCAGCAAGGTCAATGTGTTTGCCGTGTTCTTTTCTCTGAAGTTGTATTCCAAAGTAAATTAGAAATGTGCCACCCCTACCTTCCTCTACTAATATGATTGATTTTATATCTTTGTTCTTCCAATTCCTTTCTTTCTTCAATAGACTCACATCCTTACTTAGCTTTGAGAAAGCTTTATAACATTTCTACTCAGGGGAAGAGCAGTCTCTTGAATTCTATCATCTTCTTACAATTATTACAGAAACTTTTATTGACAAGTACCTGCATCAGCATTGCAACTGTCATGGGTCCAACTCCCCCAGGAACAGGGGTGATGAAGCCCGCTCTCATTTTGGCCTCTTCGTATGCCACATCACCTACAACCTTTTTCCCATTTGTTTTTGTATCATCTGCTCAAAAAAGGAGGGGGAAAAAAGACAAAGCAAAGTCTCAAAATGGCAATCCTGGTATGTATTACTGAGTTAAATATCAATTATGACAGTTTGTTTCAGAAACTAAGTAGAATTTGGGGTTTGTAGTTCCATCTGGCCCAAAAGCATACATTACTTAAAAGTTCTAGGATGACAGGCATTTGCTGTTTCCTAGGGAGAAAATTATATTGCCTGCAAAAATTCACAAGATGCTTAAGTAGTTATTTAGAACCACAGGAGAATCTTTTTGTAGTGTATCAGGTGGCAAATAAAACACCAACTGGTTTTTATTCTTAAAGCCAACTACCCAATATTTAATGAGGACCACTTAAAATGTTAATTTGCCAAGGCCTACAAAGGAATTTTTTGGGTGCACAAAGCTCCAGCTATGTCACAGCTGCCAGATACTGTTTCTACAGCAACTGTCAGCATTTTGTAAGCACCATGACTGAGACAGAGGAACAATTCAACATCCAATTCCGAAGATGAGCAGCTACTTAAATATATGCTAAAGGCAAAGAATATAATTACATTTCTCTTAAAAGGATGCAAGAACAATTACAAATTTTACCAGCAAAGAATAGCTATTCAAAAGAACAAAACCCAGTGATGCATCATTGCTCACTCACACAAAGACCATCCCACACTTGGTTTCAGTGCACTTCCGGGAGGGGCTGGGGGACGGGTCGAGGCCTTGTAGCCCACGGGCTCCAGAGGCAGGATCTACTTCTGTTTTTATCTTAGGTAGCATCTGAGGCACATCACCACTTCTCTTTTTTGGATCTCCAAAACTGAGAAAGGAAACTCACCATGTACACAAAAGGCCAGACTTAAGAGACCTAGGTTCTAGGATCAGCTCTTCTATTAACTGTTGGTCCACAAAGCCCCTGTGGACTCTTTATTTATCGGAAGCCCAAAGATGTAAAGAGGATAACACTACCTATCTCACCAAGTTGCTGAGAATCAAATGAGAAAACGTACATATTCTTGAAATCAAAAAAGCATTCCTCAAACATAAGAGATTTCCCTTAACACCCTGGATACGTAAGGTATTTTTTTTATATGTCAGCATACCCAGAGAGCTGGTGAATAGAACTCCTTGGGACAGTTTCCTGGTTTTTAGAAGATTAAAAAGCAGCAAGCTAGGACAGAACATTTCCTCTCATAACTCCTAGCATCAAGTTTCAAAAGGCCGAGGAAATACTTTAAGGGTTTGCCCTTCGTACATGTTTCAACCGTCTAATACTGAAGATAGCTTAAAATACCCACTGCTCCTCTTTCTATTTATTATTGTTAGCCATTTTATTTTCTCCATGAATAGGAGATACATATCAATAACTGCACAACTAAACGCTGTGTTGAGTTTGGTTTTGCTCCTTAACGATCTATAACCAAACACCATTAGGGTTGACACATGTTCTCTGATTTATGAACAGTGTTTCAGGGATGATGTGATGTGGCCAATAGAAAAAGTGGCCATTTCTCACCCTAACTATATGACTTCAGTAGCCAGCAAAACCTGTTGGTTATTTACTCCCAGCCCTAAAATAATCGTTTCATTGGGAAATCATATGTACGAATAAAATCTAAGACCTAGCAGTGATTTGACTTCTTCACATTTAATTTTGGAATCACTAATAATAGAGGCCGGTATATTATTAGAACGATACAGAATCCAGAAGCCACTATATTGGACTGGGGTAGGGTGGGCAATCTCTTTTAACATCCCTTCCAAATAAAATACTGACTATTGATCTACCCCTTCTCAAATGATCTCTAGTAAGCCAAACAGGAAGAATACTTTAATATATTTCTCTGGCCAGTGCTTTCTGTTCTGCATTTGAATCTTAAAAAAAGAATTTCTGAAAAAATGTACACACCTTTAATTCATTCTTAATTTGGCAAATGACTTATGATGTCCCTCAGTGTGCCATGCAAACAATTTAAATTGAAATATGAACCAAAATGAACATCTGCAAAGAATAGTCTTTAGGTTTCCAAGTACACCCTGTTCTCACTACAGATTATGCAATCCTTGGGGAACAAAAAAAGCCAGTGTTATCAGTATTTGTTTGCCTACATGCCTTGGATCAATACAAATGCAGCTGACGAGGAGTAGAAGACACGGCTTTTATTTGTATTTTACAATCTATATGAAGAATAAATATGAACAGGCTGGGGAGATTCATGTAAGTCAACATTTCATACCTATCTGCAAGACTCAAAATCCCCACTCAGGTTTTTCTTCTTCCATCTTTCATATCAAATCCAAAGAATGCCAAAAGCAGAAATATAATATAGAAGATGCAAGGTTTTAAACAGAATGAGCTTGAATGTCATACTGCAAGTACTCAAAGTGAGGAGTTGTAGGAGAGCAATTTCTTTATCACATATTAGATAATTACACTACAAGAAAATGAGTGATCAATTATGAGCTACTGTCTTAAAAGCATGGTAGGGAGAGTAGGAGGGAGGTTAAAAACAGTGAAGACTTGACAATGACTAATGTTCCTGGCAGCTTAATGTCTATACTTCAAACTTGAGATGGAAAGGAAGAAAAAAGATTACTCTTGCTATAACAAACCTGAGTGCCTGCAATTGGAAGGCATTAAGGTGGACACTGCACCCCAGGAACTACTGCCTGTGAGGAGGTGACTATCAGGTAGAGCAGAGCACAGGTGTACACCAAACATAAGACACACACAATAAAAGAAACGCAAAGTTCTATGGGAGGGGAGAGAGGATTTTTAAAAGAAGGGGAGTTTGTCCCTGTTGAGGGGAAATCAGTTAAGGTTTGGAAGGAGGGCAGGGCATTTCAAGACATGAAGGAGGTGAGAAGGAAGAGGCTGAAGGTTAAGATTACAGTTGAGCCTTATTTAATTGTGTAACCGCAGGGCCTGGCATGGTGCTTGATTCACCGAAATAGGGGCTCAACTATATTCTATTCCTTTCTGGAATCTATGAGGCATGTATTCAGGTTTTCTTGTATTTTTCTTTCAAATTTTCTGTTTGAAAAATTTCATAATGCAAGAACCGTCTGATCCACTAATGATGCAAGCATGGAAACTGCCAAGGACAAACAAAGCCTGTACAGAGAAGTGCAATTTTTCAAAAGTTTAATGCAAGTATCTGCAAAGTGTGAGTGAGAAAAAAGGCTGCAGAAGCATGTTGAAACTACAGGGTGAGGCTAAGGAGCCTGCAGGTAACATGGGAGGATGAGGCTCACAGGTTCATGTCAGAAGGTCAATATGGCAAGACAAGAGCATGCAGATGGATCTGAGTAGGAATGGCTGGAGGAGGGAACCGTAAGAAGGAATTTATAATAATACTCCACCTGAGGGGAAAACACTCAGTGGTGACAATGACAATAGAGAAAAAATTTTTCTAATACTAAAAAACTGAAACAACGGAAGGAATGATAGGGAGGGAAACTAAGAGGTTTCAAACCTGGGGAAGGGAGAATGGTAGTATCATTAAACAAAACCAAGGAGACGGGAGTAACTTGAGGATGAGGAAGCCAGGTGCAGTTTTGTATATGAGTAAGAAGCTGGATTTATGCTTTCTGCCTGGAAGAAAGCCCTCGTCAAAATCTTTGTAAAGCCTCCTAAAGAACCCTTGGCAGAATGAGTCCCTCTTCTGGACTCTCATAGCACTTGGCAACAATTCCACTAAAATACAGCACCATGGTTAAAATCACAGGCTCTGATGTCAGGTGGAGATGTGTTCAAGTGGCAACTATATCACCTACTAACCACATCTACCCTCAGATAACTCAATCTCTACACTTCAGTACTTCAAGCACACAACTAGGATGAGAGAGACTCTCTTTCAGGCTTCATTTGAAGATCTAGACATCATCCTCTCTCGACTTGTCCCTCCATCAGAAACTACCTTCCTCCTCCAGTAACACTTACCTGGAATATAATTGATTCCACAGTCGATGACTATTGCCCCAGGTTTGATCCACTCCCCTTTCACCATTTCAGGCTGACCAGTTGCAACCACCAGGATATCACCTTTATTAACCTACGGGAAGGGGATTTTGACTTCAGAAATTAAACAAGGAAACAGACTGTATTAGTTAGGGTTCTCCACAGAAATAGAACAGATAGGATATATCCTATATATGGCTCATGCAACTGCAGAGAATGGCAAGTCCAAATTCCACAGGGCAGGTCACCAACTGGGAACTCCAATGAAAGTCTCGAAGAATTCCCAGGACAAGCAGGATGGCTAAAGCAGAGACAAATTCTTTTCTTACTACTGAAGGTGATCTCCTTTGTTGATTGTAGATATAATCAGCCATAGCTGCAATTAACAGACTAATGATTTAAATCCAAAAAATGCCCTCACAGTAACAATTAGGCCAATGCTTGCTTGACCAAACAACTGGACACCATAATCCAGACAAGCTGATACATGAAATTAATCATCACAGTTATCCCTTGTCAACTTGGCACTCATATACATCTCCTCAAACCATAATCTTTAAATAAAACCAGTAACAGTCATACTGTCACCTACAATAATTCAACTGTCCTGCATACAACCAGAAACGCATTAACCCTTTCCTAAAAGAGGATGTAAGACCCTGGGTAATATACGCTCTGAAACTTGATATCCTGTAAATTAAATACTGTCATAAAAGTTAACACAATTTGTGCTACATGATAAGGAGATAAGACAGGGAAGAAAACAAAGAAATTTGCTTACTGTATATATACAAAAGCATATTCATAACAAAACAAGGAAGAAACATTCATAACCATTATAGTCCTTATTTGGTGACCAGATGTCACCTTCTGGATGTACCTTGTATTTCTAACTACCTTCTTCCACTGCTCATTCCATATTCCCTTAGCCCTCAGCAAGCATCTCAGCTGACCTTGGCTTTTTGCCTGGTAGGGTGACCCAAACCTTCATTTCTGAAGTTTCTGGGCAATTAGTAGTCCTGCCTGGATTGGGCTGCAGTTTTCCACTGACTTTAATGTCAGGAATGGAAGTACTAAGAGACGTTCTAAAGGATCTCCTGTATTCCAAGCAAATTCTTCTTTACCTCCATTGTGTATTAGCAGTACTATTTCCCCTTGATAATCTGCATCAACCACCTAGCCAGTACAGTGATTCCTCTCTTTGGTTGTTGATTTAGAGGCATGAGGCACAGTGGCCAGGTGGCAGCCTTAACTTCCAGTTCAAAGGAATCATTGTGTCTCCTGGTGGAATCATTCTTCCTTTTGGAACTAAGACCTGTAGACCAGCAGAGCTCAAGATCACAGGGACAGGAAGAAAAAATTTTCTAGTGATAATAGTGAGTGGTGCCATTTCCATTTCCACTCCTTGATCCCTGAATTCATGAATCTTAGCTATGGGAGAAAGAGCACCAGAATGGATGCTGATTCAGAGCTTACACAGCCTTCTAAAGAACACTGCTCCAAGCCTTGCAAGGTATTGTCACCCAGTTGGTGCCATAATTGAATCTTCAAAAGGTCATTCCACCATTCTATCAATACAGCTGCTTCAGGGGGAACATGGTAAGACAAGGGAATTCCATGAGCATGTGCCCATTCCTGCACTTCACTTGCTGTGAAGAGGGTTCCTTGCTCTCAGAAACAATTCTGTGTGAAGATGATGGTGCATAGGCATACCTATATCCAGAATATCTATTCTAGTAAGAACAAAATATTGCCCCTTCCATGACAGAAGGGGTCCAATGTAATCAACTGCCACTGGGTAGCAGGCTGATCACCTCAGGGAATGATGCCATATTGGTCTCTGCTGCTGGCAGTCTGGGCACTCAGCTGTGGCTATAGCCAGGCTGGCAATAGTGAGTGGCTGAGCAAATACAAAACCTCCATCCCTACCACCATGGCCACTTTGTTTATGGGCCCACAAGACTGGCTGGGGAAAGAGGCCAACTAGTATCCACAGAACGAACAGGTCACCCTATCCACTTGATTATTAAAGTACTGCTCTGCTGAAGTCAACCTCTGGCGAATATTCACATGGGACACACGTATCGTCATGTTTTTCATCCATTCAGAAAGGTCTATCCACATACCTCTCTTCCAGACCTCTTTGTCATTAATTTTCCAATCATGTTCCTTCCAAGTCCTGACCATTCAGCCAAACCATTAGCCAAAAGCTCATGAATCAGTACTCCAGCCACTTCTCATTCCAAGCAAAATGAACAACCCACTGCACTATTCAAAATTCTGCCTGCTGGGAGGATTTCCCTTCACCAATGTCCTTCAAGGATGTCCCAAAAAGGGGCTCTAGTGTTGCAGCTGTCCACTTTCAGGTGGTACCTGTATATCATGCAGAACCATCTATAAACCAGGCTCAAAGTTTCTCTTCCTCAGTCAAATGATCTTAGGGAACTCCCCCAAGAAGCAACAGCTGCAGTTTGGGAAACAGAAGGTAATGTGGCAGGACTGGGGCCACTGGCATTTGGGTCACTTCCTCATGTAGCTTATTTGTGCCTTCAAGGCCTGCTCAAGCCAGGTCTTGTATATACCATTTCCATTTGATGATGAAGTACTGCTGTGCATGCCTATCTTTATGGCTTGGTGGGTCAGACAACACACAGTTCATGATAGGCAACTCAGGTCTCATGGTAACCTGGCAGCCCATGTTAGGTGTTTGGTCTCCTCTAAGGCCCAGCAGCAGGCCAAAAGCTGTTTCTCAAAAGAAGAGTCATTAAGTGCAGAGGATGACAGAGCTTTGCTCCAAAACCCTAAGGGTCTGCACTGTGATTCTCCTATAGGGGCCTGCCAAAGTTTCTCCAGACAGCATCTCTATTTGCCATCGAAACTTCTAGCATCATTGGATCTGCTGGATCATATGGGCCAAATAGTTGAGCAGCTTGGAACAGCAGCCTGGACCTGTTGCAGATCCTCCTCTTGTTCTGCTCCCCATTCAAAATTAAGAGATTTTCAGGTCACTCATCAAATGTGCTGGAACAGCACACCCAAATGAGGAATATGTTGCCTCCAAAATCAAAAAAGGCCATCTAGGCATCGGGCATCTTTTTTTGGTTGTAGGAAGAGCCAGATTCACACTTTGCCCTTCAACTTAGAAGGGATAGCTCAACAAACCCCACACACCACTGGACGTCTAGAAATTTCACTGAAGTGGAAGGCCCCTGAATTTTTGTTGGATTTGTCTTGCACCCTCTGACATACAAATGTCTTACCAATAAATCTAGAGTAGTTGCTACTTCTTGTTCACTAGGTCCAGTCAGCTTAAAGTCATCAATATAATGGACCAGTGTGTTGTTTTGTGGAAGGAAAAGACATCACACTGCGGACTAGATTATGACATTAGGCTGGAGAGTTGATACACCCCTGAGGTAGGGCAGTGAAGGTGGATTGCTGGCCTTGCCAGCTGAAAGTAAACTGGTGCTTTACTTTATTAACAGGTATTGAGAAAAAAGTAATTGCCAGCTGAAGAGCTGCATACCAGGTATCATGGGCTGTCTTGGTTTGCTCAGATACTATATCTAAAACAGCAGCTACAATTAGAGTTACCACATGGTTGAGTTTATGATAATCCATCTGTTTTCTGCAATGGCCAAATAGGAGAGTTGAACAGAGATGTGGTGGGAATCACCACCTCTGCATCCTTCAAGTCTGTGCATTTATCTCTGCAATCCCTTCAGGATTGCTTTTGGTTTACTCTTTTGCTAGTTAGCAGCAGTTCTAGTGGCTTCCACTTGGCCTTTCCTACCATCACAGCCCTTACTCCACAAAGTCAGGGAACCAATGTGAGGATTCTGCCAGTTGCGGAGTATATCTATTCCAATTATGCATTTCAGAACTAGGGAAATAACCATAGAATGGTTCCAGGAACCCAAGGTGAGATGGTCATCAGCTAATACTCCACTGATCACCTAACCTCCATAAGACCCTACTCTAACTGGTGGACCAGCGACATTTTTTTTTTAAATAATTCAATTTTATTGAGATATATTCACATACCATACAGTCATACAAAGCGTACATTCAATCGCTCACAGTACCACCATATAGTTGTATGTCCATCACCAAAATTAATTTTTGAACATTTTCATTACCAAACACACAAAAGTAATAAGAATAAAAATTAAAGTAAAAAAGAACAATTAAAGTAAAAAAGATCACTGGGTGCTTTTTTTTTTTTGGCCCCCGTTTTTCTACTCACCCATCCATACACTGGACAAAGGGGAGTGTGGTCCATATGGCTTTCCCAATCACATTGTCACCCCTCATAAGCTACATTTTTATACAATCATCTTCAAGATTCAAGGGTTCTGGACCAGTGACATTTTGGGTCTTTTGGAATTCATGTCAGTTCTGAGCCAATGTCTAATAATCCCCCCAAATCGGATATTTCCTTTTCCTCAATGCAGAGTTACCCTGGGTAAAGGCAATAGACCCTTTTGGGGAAGACTGGGAGGAAGATAAACAGTATAAATTTTTGGCAGTGCAGCAAGGTTCTTCCCCAAGAGGGACCCAGCTTTCCCTTCATTCAAGGGATTCTGGGTATGTAAACTGTCACAAGTCTGAGGATTGATTGAGGGGCCATGACCTTCTGATTTTGTGATTCAAGTCAGACTTTGTTCACTTAACCTAGAATTCTTCTGCTTATACAGATCAAGTAAGAATTTCACCATAGGTCTCTGCAAGTCAGAATATTCTGATCACTGCTTTGTCTCTGCTGTCCATTATGGTAGCCACATCCACCATATTATCTTTGGTGATTAAATGCTGCCTCTTGACTCCTGCCAATCTGGGATCTGATCATCCCCACTGTGTTTTAGGATCCAAGTTCAGTGGCAGCAGTTCCCACAGTAAACTATGAACTACAGAAAAGAGCAACCACAGAGCTCTTTAGGGATGAGCTGCTCTCACAAATTTATTTCTTATAGTCCTGGCGAAAGATGTGTCTTCTGGATATTCCTGGGGTGGGTGAGCAGATCTTACATGATAAATTCACTCTAACATTCCAGTATCTCTAAGCCTTTGGATCCCCTCATCCACATTATACCAGGGCAGTTATGGTATTTTGACTTCAGGTAATGTAGGCCACCTTTTGGTCCACACTTTAGCCAACCACCCAAACAAAATGTCAGAGCCCTTTCTAACCCTTCAAGATATGACACTGAATCCAGAATCTCTTCTTAGTGGGCCCATATCAACAAATTCAGCCTGATCCAACTTTATATTCCTTCCACCATTATCATTCTTAATATCCATTCTCACACGTATTCCCCTGATTTCTGTCTATTTTAACTGGAAAAATCATGCAGTTCTTTTGGAGTA
This sequence comes from Choloepus didactylus, assembly GCF_015220235.1. Lineage (NCBI taxonomy): Eukaryota > Metazoa > Chordata > Mammalia > Pilosa > Megalonychidae > Choloepus > Choloepus didactylus. The sequence continues at coordinate 47,075,576 of NC_051310.1, forward strand.
TAGGACACCTCCTCATGGGTCACACTTTGTCTCACCATTAGGGGCCTGCTGAGACTTCAATCTAATTAGGGATCTGGAAGGAAAGAAGGGTGGTGGGCATGAGTCATGAGAGTAATTAGCAGTGTCTTGCAAGCTAACTACCTTAGCGCATGCCATTATAGTTTCATCTGGTAAAACAAGGTTAATCTCTTCAGACTGAGGTATGAGAGCTGTTTCATCAGGGGAGGCAGTTACAAATTCATCAGACAAAGAAGACCCAACAGAATCTCAGGTTTCAATGTCCCCACAGTCATCATTATCAGCCCATTATGTCCCCACTCCAATTTTCAGAATCCCATTCCTTCTCAATCAATGCCCTCACTTTAACAGCAGACACCCTTCAAGGTTGAGAATTCAATTTCTATTGTAATCCAGCCATTTGCACAATTAGATTTTGGTCTGGTTTTCAGAAATGTCAACTCTGCAGGTACAAGAAATAAATTTCTTTCAGGGCACACAGAGAAACTTTCATGTCCTTCATGCAGCACTTGAGCTGGGAATTTGAAGTCTTGGGCTCATCTGTTTCTCTAACAACTATATCCAGCATATTTAGGAATAACCAGCCAACATCATAATATTTTTAAGTCCATAAACTCTGTTTAAGGTATCAAATACATTGTCATGCATCGCCTTGCCTCTTATAAGCATTTGAATAGCAATATTCAATGGTGATTATTTTGCATATCTCTATTGCCAAGTCATGCTATGGACTATAAGTGCTATCTTGATCATTAGAAATAGAATTATTAGTGGCTTTTAATCTAATCAGATTAACCCGAAACCCCAGACCCAACTCAGAAATATCCTCAAGATCATCTTTTAAGAACCACTCCTGGTAGCTAAATCTGTATTAGTGAAGGTCATCCAAAGAAAGATACTGACATATACATGTAAATATTAAGAGATTTATTATTGGAATTGGCTCACGCAACTGCAGGGATTGGCAGGTCTAAATTCTGTAGGGCAGACTGCAAGTTGGGAACTCCCATGAAGGTTTTGATGAATTCCCCAAGAGAAGCTGGCTGGCTTAAGTAGATACATAAATTCTTCTTTCTGACTGTTGAAATCATCAGTTCTCCCTTTAAGGCCTTCAACTGATTGGAGATGTAATCAGCCATAGATGAAATCAACTGACTAATGATTTAAAACCATGCAATACCCTCATAGTAACAATTAGGCCAGTGCTCGCTGGACCAAACAACTGGACACCATAACCCAGTCAACTTGACAGATGAAATTAACCATCACAGGGACAATGAATAAAATCTAGAAGTGGAAAGGACAACCCTGAACTCTATTAAATTCTTGGTTGTCATCAGCTATTTCACAGATTATTGGGTTAAGGCCTAATATGGAGGCCCTATGTTTCTGACAGTCCTTCATATGCTGCACTCATTCCTATATCGCCAGGAAGCTCCCCTTTCACTGCACATATTACCACACGAGGAAAGTAATGAGAACATGCAGAATAGGGATGAGGACAGGCTTGGAGCAACAGGCTGAGGGCCCTGTCCTCGAACTATGTAACATCTTGAGATAGCTCCCTATCCTACAAAATGTGTATCCTACCACCTTGCATAGAGCATTGCTTTAAGCGGATTAAAAGCAATGGGTCTCTCTTCCATTCTCTTCCCACATTAAGGAAATTATGCTTTCCAACTGATGTGTAAGTGAGAGAATTTGTGGGCTCAGGAATCTAATGCAGGGTTCAAGAACAAGCTGCTACCAAGGCCACAGGACCACCATCCATTATCCCCTCTGGAGCACTTCCACCTCTGAGGCTGTGCATGACCACTGGGAATAATATGGGCTATGGCTGCCAGGGTTCAATCTTAGTTCCTATACTTATGTACCATGAAGCAGACTGGTGCATAAAGTGTGTAAGCGGAACTAAATCTGAATCTTAGTTCCTCTGCTTGCTAACTGTGTAAACTTGGGCAAGTTTTTAATCTGAGTTTGTTTCCTCATTTTATAAAAAAGAGAAAAACAACTCATAGAATTGGTACTGGTGTTAAACAAGATAATGAGGATAAAGCATAAAGCACATGGCAGCGCTTGGCACTTAAATGTTTGACATTCTCATTATGTGAAGACAACACTCTGCACCCGCTCCCACAAGTAACATCTTCTACTCTTTTGTGGACTCCTTACCTCCTCATCCAGGTTAACAGTCTTGGAGTGGCAGGTAGTCACTGTGGCATTGTTCCACAGAAGCAAGTCGTGCATTGGGGCACCCACTATTTTACTGCGCCCAACCACCACTGCGTGCCTTCCAGCTATCTGCACCCCTGAAAGAAAAGCCAGAATGCATCAGAGTTGTCTGAAGGAAGCTGCCCTCCTTTGCATTAAAAACAAGACAAAATAGGTTCTTAGCATTCAACAGAAACCTTCCTAAAAACATTCCTTCTTTGGTGAGAATATTCTCAACTCTAGAGTTTTCAGTTACAAATTGGGACTTGTACATGTGTTCTTGCTGTGGGTTTTTGAGAGCAGCCTAAGCCAAGATCCATTCTTGAGTCATAGAGGAGTAGGAAGAAAACCTACACTAGAAGAAAAAAGAATCCAAAACCTGATGTTTAGCTAAACAGCCATATGGAAGAAGATATCAGATTAAATTACAAGGGAAAAAGTTATAACAAATAGGGTGCATGTAAATGAGGTAGAAGAAAGAGAAGAAAATTAGATTAGTATGGGTAGTTCTTTCCAAGTTCACTAAGTATATTTAGGTAGTTCCTCATCCAAATTTCCCTTTTGGCCTAGGGGCTGAAACATAGGGTTATTTGCAGACAACTGATAAAGGAGAAATTTAACTGTAATAGAAAGCTTTTTTGTTTTGTTTTTGCCTACTCAGTATTTGTTCTTCTGGCAATATATCAATGTCCTTTTCAGGACTGACTCATATATTCTACTCAGTGGAGATGGTTTGGGTGAGCATCTAATAGAAGGCAAGTGATCACTTCATCCTCTTGTCCAATGAGATCCAATTCCACAACAGTTAGGCAAAAAGATGAGGCAAGGCTAAGGCTGCTTGGGGCCACCAAGTGAAGCATGAGAAGGAAAAAAGCAAAAATAAGATCTAAAAGACTTAGGTCTTAGCCTCTCTATCCAGTGATGGCTGAAGACAGTAGACCCCTGCTTGAGAGAGTTTATGTTTTAAATTTTGCCAGTTATATAACGTTAACTTTATCAGAAAAGGACAAGCTCTTATATAATGTTAACATCATGAACATCTAGGAGTAAATACCTCAAAATGTGAAGGGTTTCAAAGTTATCTTGCTACACTTTTCAGGATTTAGCAAAGGTCCATAAGCTGGCTTAGGGCAAATGGTAGTTTCACTCTCACTAAGAGGAAGTGGGAAGCCTACAGCTGCTGTAGTGCATGGGATTTTTAAATCACATTATAACATGCTGTTTGCTAAATATGCTGTAGAATATCAATTTAGTTGTGAGGCTGAACAGTAATAGCTCTCTAAGGCTTATGGCTTGACCTTTTCTTGCCAACCACAGACGTTTTCATTTATGCTTTGGGGAAAATAAGCAGGCCAGCACTTTCCACTTGAAACTTCTGACCTATTTCCCTCTAACAGGACACACCTCCTTTTAAAAATAGTCTCTGCTAAAAGTATTCATGGTGAAATTAAAATACCAACACACTGACTAGGTAATGGGGAATTACCGCCAACTGCTCAAGAGATCCATTTCCAACCATCTGTCTAGCCCTAGAATTACTGTGGAGACTTGGTGCCCATTTCAGGAGTGGGGACTTTTCACTTTATGCCCTTTGAACTATCTGAATGCTTATTATTTTACAAGTTATTTTTTCACAAAAATAAACTGCTTCAAACTCAAATTAACTTGGGTTCAAATCTTGGCTCTGCTGTTAACTAGCCGAGTCTCTTGGAAAAGTTACTTAATGTCTCTGAGCCTGTTTTCTCAGCTTTTGAACAATAACAGTAACTACCTCATAGAGTTAAGCACAGGCACTTGTGCCAATCAAGCCCATTTATTAACGGCCTCTAATATACCTCTTCTGTATCTATAGGTCAAGACCCGGCTCCAAGAAATGATGCTTTGGTTTTTGTTCGTTTTTTACCTGTTTCTTTGATGAGTTCCAAGCATCCCTTAGGTGTACAAGGAATAAAACAGTCATTTAGGTCACCTCTAGCAAGTTTTCCAGCATTGATGCTAGTCAATCTAAAGCAATGAAATAGATGAAAACAAGGGGGAAAACAAAGGCAATCAGGTGTTTCTACTTTTTAGGAGCAAATATTGTGTATTCTCGAAACAGAAATGCATAAAAACAGAACCATGCAACACAATATAGAAAGCCAAGCAACACTTACCCATCCACATCTTTTTCAGGTACAATAGCGTTGATCACTGCTTCAGTGTTAATGGGATTCTCTGAATCTAAAGGTAGCTGCACTAAGAACCCATGTACAGTGGGGTCTTCATTCAGAGATATAATGGACTTTAAAACCTAAAAGTTATACCATAGACAATTCAAAAGGTCAGCAAAAAACTTTCCAAGTTAAAAATCAGTTCGCCCCTCTCGCTGCCCTCCCACTACATGGGACCTGACTCCCAGGGGTGTAAATCTCCCTGGCAATGTAGGACATGCCTCCCGGGGACGAATCTGGACCTGGCATAGTGGGATTGAGAACATCTTCTTGACCAAAAGGGTGATGCGAAATGAAACGAAATAAAGCTTCACCGGCTAACAGATTTCAAATGGAGTACAGGTCACTCTGGTGAACATTCTTACGCACTATACAGATAAAACACTTTTAAGGTTTTAATATATTGGAATAGCTAGAAGTAAATACCTGAAACTACTGAACTCCAACCCAGTAGCCTTGACTCTTGAAGATGATGGTATAACACTGTAGCTTACAAGGGGTGACAGTGTGATTGTGAAAACCCTGTGGATCACACTCCCTTTATCCAGTGTATGGATGGATAGAGTAGAAAAATGGGGAGAAAACCTAAATGAAAAATAGGGTGGGTTGGGGGGTGGTGGTGAACTGGGTGTTCTTTTTCTATTTTTATTTTTTATTCTGATTCTTTCTGGTATAAGGAAAATGTTCAAAAATAGACTGGGGTGATGAATACACAACTATAGGATGGTACTGTGAACAGCTGACTGTACACCATGGATGACTGCATGGTATGTGAATATATCTCAATAAAACTGAATTTAAAAAACAAATCAGTTCACCCCACTTTCTCCCAGGAGGTTAACTGTAGCCCTTTCAGAATGTACTTCTCCTCTTGAATCCTGAGAGCAAATCTATTTTAACATGGAATGTGTCTCCCAGGTGTCTGGGAGGAAATCCATCAAACAAAAGAGCTACGAACTTTAATAACTTATACTGCAACAGTAATACCTGTGCAGCTATCACCCAAATCAAGATATAAAGAAGCACTGTCCAATAATACTTTCTGTGATGATGAGAATGTTCTGTAATGTGCACCTTCTAATACAGTGGCCACTAGCCACAGGTAGCTACTGAGTACTTGAAATGTGGCTAGTACAACCGAGGACCTGGGTTTTTAACTTTATTTCATTTTAATTAAAGAGCCACATGGAGCTAGGGACTACCATATTAGACAACACAAATACAGAACATTTCCACACCCCCAGGAATTTCCCTTTCCTGCCTGCCCTTTCCCTTCAATCTCCCTATCTATAGGCAACCAGTTCTGACTTCAATTCCCACTGATTTGTTGTGTGTTCTTGATCATCATACAAATGGAATATATATTTGGTTTTTAAAATGTCCAGGGATCCATTTTTAATGAGCATAATGGATGGTTCAGAAGCCAGCGGTGCCATAATCACACTGTGAGTAACAAATGTTCATACCCTAGGACTGCAGCATTGACTCTGAGGGTATATTCAAGGATTTTCTGGAGGCAGTCTTTGAAGAACTACCTGGAGGGCTGCGTATGCTCAGTGTATCAATCCCTAAAGTTCTTCTAAACCAAAAACCAGAGAGGAAAGTACATCAGCTGCCCTTTTAATGGTCAATGCACAGAACTCACCTCAGATTCTGTGGCTGTTCTTGGTAACTTAATGTGAGTGGCCTTGATCCCAATCTGCAAAAATGAACATTTAAAACAGGAAAATGGTAAGTGAACTTGAGATATGGACCCATTCTTTTACAGATATGACTAAAATAAAACTAGGAGGCTTTGTCATCATTTCAACTTTATGTATTCTGAAGCATTATTCTATTATTTCCGACCCGCTCATCATTTACTATTTGTTTCCACTGCAAATTTCATGTCCATTACTCTTGCTGAAATCACTGATGAGAAAACATTCAAGGGCAAACTACAGGTTGGGTCCTAGCTCTAAGGCACCCTTTCTGACTTGCAAAATAAACAAACTTACGTCTCTGTAGGGAACAGAAGTTTGAATGGGGAGAGGCACAAAGGGCAAAAAGTAACAGGCAGGCCCAGGGTGGGAGTGGGGGTGACGGCACCACAGGCCTAGGTTTTACCTCTTGAGCAGCCTTCAGCTTCACATTTATATAAAGATTTGAATCATCTCTGTTGCCAACCTAGAATAATAAATACATGCAAATCAGACGATTAGGGAAGGTTAAGTGTACAGAAAACTTCTAAAATTTTAGTTTTGATAAAAGAAATGTTTCATCATGCGACTTTATTGCAGAGAACTTTTACAGGAGAATGCAGAGGCAGGATGGAGATATGAACACAGGTAGTATTTCAGGACCTCTCCCAAACGCCTGTCTGATTCCCACTAAAACAGCCAAAGAAAAAGTACAGGATACTTTCATCTACATTGGAAACTCAGCCTATGCTACAGGCCTAGCATAAACATGTAGAATTTCAGCTTGCTATCCAGCCGTACCAAAGCAACAATTATCATCAGGAAGGAAAAACACCTTAACCCAGAGAAGCAGAACACCCAGAGGGCACATTTTGTACCCTCCCCTCCCATATCCCCACTCCCTCCCTATACCCACCCCACACCCCCTCATTTCCCTCAGGGCAGTGGAAAGGCCAGGCCCAGCAGCACAGAGAAGAGAAACCAGTTAGGGTGGGTCTAATTCTAATTAGACTCTAGCAAAAGAGGAAAGTGTGGTACAGAACTCAAATCCTTTGGACCATTATACTATGCCCCACTATGTTTCTTTCATTTCTTTAATAACAAGCATACTAATGGTTTCTCATGGTAACCATTTACCTGTAAAATGTGATTTTACAAACATTTTTATTTTATAACTATTTGATTTTTACAAGTATTCCAATAGTTTACATTTCTCCTTTTCAAGGCCAAAATAGTCTCTTAGGGTGATAGGCCACAATAATTTTGGTTTATCCTGTACCACAGTGAGAAAAGCAGAAGGGTCTTTGGTAGCAAAGATAACTTTAGTATGGTCCTTTTCTTTTTTTTTTTAATTTTATTTTGAAATAAATTCAAAGTTATAGGAACAGTTGCAAAAACAATACAAAACCCATACACAGAACTCCAGCATTCCCAGACCCCCCTCCCCCGATAGCCCAATCCACTAACTTTAACATGTTGTCACACCGCTATTTCTTTTCCTCCCTCCCTATCTATCATCCATCATCTATTACTCTGTCTTCTGAACATATGAGAGCAAGCTGCACACATCCTTGAACAAACACTACAATTCATATATACAATTCCCATGAACAAGAACATTCTTTTATGCAATCCCATTAAGCACAGCTAAGAAGTACAAGAGATTCAACAATGATACAAAGCTTACATTCTATATTTCCTTTTCCTTATGTCTCAACTGTGTCCCTTTGAGCCTCCTGTCCTCCATCCTCCAATCCCATCCAGGTTCATCCTTGGCATTCAATTGTCATCTATTTAAACTTTTTTTTTTTTCCTCAATTGTGGAAACATATATACAGCCTCAATCTTCCCATGCCAACCCCTCCTTAGCCTTCCATTAGTGGGATTAATCACATTTAGAATGTTGTAATGCTATCACCTTCCCACCATCCATTACTAGAAATTTCCCTTCACCTCAAACAGCAACCCTACACTCATTTCTTAACTCCCTATTGCCCTTTCCCCCATTTCTCATAACCCATAGTCTACTTTTCATCTCCATGGTCATATTCTCTGATAATTTCTTTGTGTTTACTGTGGGGCTTAAAATTAAACTTTTAAATCCATAACAATCTTGTTTTTCTTTGATACCAACTTAATTTCAATAGGACACATAAACTATGTACCTATGCTCCTCCATTCCCCCACCTTTATATAGTTCTTGTCAAAAATTACACATTTTACACTGAGTTCAAAACCACTGATTTGTGATTAGAGTTTGTGTATTTTATATCATGTAAGAAGTAAATAGTGGAGTTACAATTCAAAAATTATTGACTTCTATTTGTATTCCATTGTGGTCAGAGATTGTGCTTTGAATATGTTCAATTGTTTTTTTGTTTTTTTTTTTAATTTATTGAGGCATATGGTCCATTCTGGAGAAAGATCTGTGATCACTAGAGAAAAATGAGTGTCCTGGTGATTTGGAATGTAAGGTTCTACATACGTCTGTTAAAGTTCTCTATATCTCTTTCTCCTTTCTTTGTTTCTCTGCTGGTAGGGCTCCCTTTAGTATCTGAAGTAGGGCAGGTCTTTTATTGGCAAACTCTCTCAGCATTTGTTTGTCTGTGAAACATTTAAGCTCTCCCTCAAACCTGAAGCAGAGTTTTACTGGATAAAGTATTCTTGGTTGGAAATTTTTCTCTCTCAGAGTTTTAAATATGTCATGCCACTGCCTTCTCACCTCTATGGTGGCCGCTGAGTAGTCATAACTTAGTCTTATGTTGTTTCCTTTGTATGTGGTGAATTGCTTTTCTCTTGCTGCTTTCAGAACTTGCTCCTTCTCTTCAGTATTTGACAGTCTGATCAGAATATGTCTTGGAGTGGGTTTATTTGGATTTATTCTATTTGGAGTTCACTGGGCCATTTATACTTTGTGTATTTATATTGTGTAGAAGGTTTGGGAAGTTTTCCCCAACAATTTCTTTGAATACTCTTTCTAGACCTTTACCCTTCTCTTCCCCTTGTGGGACACCAATGAGTCTTAAATTTGGACATTTTATTTTATCTATCATATCCCTGAGATCCTTTTCAATTTTTTTCCTCCATTCTTTCTTTTGTTCTTTCATTTGCTGTTCTGTGGACCTCTAGGACACTGAGTCATCGTTCAGTTTCCTCTAATCTTGTATTATAAGTATCCAGAGTGTTCTTAATTTGGCCAACAATTTCTTTTATTTCCATAAGATCTTCTATTTTTTTATTTAATCTTGCAATTTCTTCTTTATGCTCTTCTAGGGTCTTCTTTATGTCCTTTTTATCCTGTTCCATGGTCTTCTTCATGTCTTTTATATCCTGTGCCATGTTTTCGTTCCTCGACTGTAATTGTTTGATTAATTGTGTCAAGTACTGTGTCTCTTCTGATATTTTGATTTGGGTGTTTGGGATCAGGTTCTCCATATTGTCTGGTTTTATCATATGCATTAAGATTTTCCATTGTTTTTGGCCTCTTGGCATTTGCTTTGCTTGATAGGGTTCTTCCAAGTTGTAAAAAAACAATACCAATCTAATTTTTCAGAAATACAAGTTGGTGGCGTAGACTTTCTCCACCTAACCAGCAGATGGCATCTGCGAGTCACCTATACCTCTCAAGTCAGTTCTCCCCAACTCTGTCTCTGTGGTGTGTGGGGAAATGATTCTTGTGGGATGCAGTTGGTGAACTCAGGTTGGGTTTGTTCTTGGAGCTGCCGCCCTGAACGTGGGGCGTGTGTCTGGGTGGTCAGGGAGGCAGGGCAGCTTTAATATTCAAATCTCCCAGGTGTTCCCGGAGATTCAAGGCTGTTCCAAGACTCTAAGCCTTCATTTCAGTTTTGCCCCAGATTTTCTCTGTCGCTCACCCACAAACCACTGGCATTGACGCAGCATCCCTGGGTTTTCTGAGCAGGGCCCCCTTCTCAGCTGTGATCCTCCAGGACCTCTGCTGAGGGAAGGCTGTGCTACAGTCACTAGTGCGCATTGTCCCTCAAGGGAAGCCCCAGGCCACCGGGCCGTGCAGGGGCGCTCTCTGCCTGATGCAAAGATCAGCCTATAATTCTTGGCTGGTGTAAGCTCTGAATGAAAGGCAGGTAGTAGAGCTGGGCCCCACCCCTTTCCTCTTAGAGAAGTTAGACGCCTTAGGGGGAGGTCATTAGCATTTCAATGGTCTCTGCCTGTGCTATACCCTTGTCTGGGTCACAGAACTGGGAACTGAAAATGGCTGAGGCTTTCTACTCTGAGTCGAAAAAGGAACAGAGCTAGTCTGAGGCAATCCTCCGGCTCTCCAGGGTCAGTCGTCACCCTAAGCCTCTGTCTACTTGTTGGGGATTCGTACCTCATAGTGAGCAGTTCACACTCACTAATTAAACCCCCAGTTGGAGCTCAGCTGAGCTATATTCGCTGGTTGGGAGAAAGCTTCTCTCTGGCGCCATGAGGCTTTGTAGCTCGGGCTGTGGGTGAGCGGTGTCCCAATTTGGATCCGCAGTTCTTACTTACAGATTTTATACTGTGACCTCGGGCATTCCTCCCAATTCAGGTTAGTGTATGATGAGTGGACAGTCACATTTGTCCTCCTGCAGTTATTCCGGATTATTTACTAGTTGTTTCTGTTTTTTTTCAGTTGTTCCAGGGGGACTACTTAGCTTCCACTCCTCTCTATGCCACTATCTTAGATCCGGATCGTATGGTCCTTTTTTAACAGAGGAACAACTATGCCTTTGTAAGAGAATTACTTCCAGACCTGGTCATGTTGATGCTGTAACTGGTAGCTCCCCACAGAGCTCATTAACACGACCTTAACCCTTGTCTCAGTTACCCTTCATACAGACAGTTCTCAGGTTTGCAGTGTTAATATGAATTTTAAGATAGACAAGGGTCCCTTGAGGGGAATTTGATGGTTCTACGGATCATTTTCACCTCTCACTAGCCACTTACCTGTAGGGGTATCCTGGAATTTTAGTGTTTCTCATGTGTCCTCTTTGGTCATTTCTTATATATTCTTTACTCATCCCACCCCACCCCCCCCACCCACCAACCCACTCCTCACTGACCTGGTTACCAGATTTTGATACATGTCTGGGATTTCTGGATAAAGTAAGAAAGGAGCAGTTCTAAATACAAGAATAATTTTTTTTAACATTTTCATTAACGTTTATAACTATAATTACTTACTTAGACTTAACTCTGAGCTGAACAGGTTTTATTGCTCACTGCCTACTCTTTTTAATCACAACTTCTCTATTCTAGAGTTTAACTTCATTCATCTCTCAGGTGGGTGAAATGCAACCATAAGTAACTTTTCTAGAAAAGGCATATAGGCATTTATCTCAGTCTATGCCAATCTGAAAATATCCTGCTGCCCTCGCAGGATGTATGACTGGGTATGTTGCCTACAAAGCCTAAAATATTTACTCTCTGGCTTTTTACAGAAAGTTTGTCCACCCCTGGTGTAAATAAAAAATTTCCCTAACCTGTACTAGAATAGGACTTTGGGGGGGATGGGGAGGGGCGATGCAATTCACAAATCTGCTTCAAGGAAGAAACTAGCATTCCTGATAAAAGGCTTAAGTAATTTTCTGATAAATGTAATGGGATTAACATTTGTTCTAGAAAAACCAGTCTTCCATCCACCCAGGTTTTGTCAGTCAAGAATCTACTGTTCTTTAGGCATTCTTTTTACATCTAGTCTAAAAACGATTATATAACCATTTTTCCCATATAAAATGCCTGTACTGAGAGTGAACCTTTGAACTGACTTCTTAGAGGTTTTTCCTTTTGCATTAGGATTATAGTAAAATTCTGACATATGCTCACAACTGTAACTATTTTTTAAGTTTTCTTTTGAAGGTTTAGAAAAATTCCTTCAGAAATATCCAGGCTGAAAACAGTTACCTACAAGAGGAGCAACAAATGACTTCAGCTTCCTCTTCTGAAATACAGATGCCAAAGACAACATCTCTGAAGGAAAATGCTATGACTTCAAATTCAGCCAAATTCAGCCCAGTGGATGAACAGCACAACAGTCCCTGGTGGGATGTGGAGACTGAGGGAAAGAGATCCTAAAGAGATAACAGATGTCTGGCTTGGGTGTGTGGCAAGAGGGTAGTGGCAGTCGCCAGGATGGGAAAGATGAGAGGTCTGAGAAGACAGCAATGTGATTACCACATAATACGTAAACCTTGTATCAGAGAAACACGTTAACTCTGGTGCTATTAAAGTGCAAGGTTAAAATAATATACCATTGTTTAACTAGAAATGACCTAGGAGACCAAGGGCAGAACAGTGTTTATGTAACAAAAGCACTCGCAAGCAATGATTTTAAATCATGAGTCTGAGAATCAATTTTAAAAACAAAGATTAAAAACACCTCCTAATATTGCAAAGAAAAGGTTTACAGAAACAGATTTCTTGCCTTTGACATTTACTCTTTCTACAACAAACAGTTAACAAAAATAAGCCAAGAAATAACTGATCCCCAAATGTACCAAGTATACACCCACAACATATCCTTTGATTCTTAGTAATTTGCAAAAAAGGAAAATCTACTGCAGCAAAGAACACACCAGGCACAGAAGGAAAGGCCTTCTGTGCTTTTCTTCTCAGCTAAGGCCTCTTGCTACCTCCGGTCTCTCTGACGAAGAAATACTGTGCGGTAATAGGAAAAAATATTTAAGTACTATTAACTCTGAAATTTGATGAACAAATGACAGAAACTCAATGAAGGATTAAATGGTGTATGCAGACATACAGAATGTGAGGTGAGGAAACCAGCATTTAAGGGTATTTCAAATGAAAGCTATCAGTTTCCTGTCAAATTAACCATTCAAACATCCACTCATGTATTTGTCCATACAACAAACATTTGTTAGATGCCTCCTACCAACTGCATGAATCTGGAGTTTAAGCAAGAAACCATGGCTAGAAATCTGAATCTGGAAGTATTTCCCCTATGAAGCAATGGAGCTGGGTGAGGTCACTTAGGGAAAGAATAAGGTAGAGAACAGGGTTGAGGGCTGATGGCTTAAGTATCAGGAAATGAGGAACGACAAGCAAAGGAGACTAGAAATGGGACGGAAACAAGAGTGGCGTCCCTGAAACCAAGAGTCGGGAACTCAGAATAGATCTAGATTTGAAAGTCAATGGCCTTCAGCTTGTATTTGGGACCAGATGAAACTGTTTAGGGTAGGGATTCTCAAAGTGTGGTCTATGCACTCTTGGGGAATCTGAGAGATCAAAACTATTTTGATAGTACTATGATGTTATTTGCCTTTCTCACTGTGTTGGCATCTGTACTGATGTTGCAAAAGCAATGGTGCATAAACTCCTGTTCCCTAGCACAAATCAAGGCAACAGCACCAAACTATTCTATTCATTAGTGTACGCTCTCAGTAAAAACGAATTCCAGTTTCACTTAGGAAAGTCCTTGATGAAGCTGTAAATATGTCTTTTTAACATGCTGTGTGAACAACTGAGAAGCACTCATAAGCACTTCTGCTGAATACATAAGTGTGGTAGTTGTCTCCAGAAAAAGCTCTTGTGCTTTTGTGTTGCAAGCTGAACTAGCCCCAGCTTAAAATGGAACTCCATTTTTACTTCAGAGGTGACAGACAAGCAATGATTATTCAGGCTTTAGCATTTGGCAGAAATTTTCTCAAAAATGAACCAAGTGAGCCTGTACTTCAAAGAAGACAACTGATAGCTTTTGTTGTCAATGGTAAAATTTAATGTTTCAAGGAAATATCAGAATTTTTTCCAATCCTGTAGGCTTACAGTTTCTCAGCACTCACTGACACTTCTCTGATGAATTCATTGGTGATATTAATGATTATGATTTTCTAAATCTCATAATGAAATGTGTTATTAATTCAGTGAACCATTATTTTCCAGATGAATATAGGAAGTTACAAAACCATGCATGGGTAATAAAACATCCATTTAAATTGCAGCACATATCAACAAATTTTGATATAATAAAGCATGAAAGTTCACTGATAGTTTTAGATTCCACATTGTACATAATCTGTAAAAACTTCCACTTAGTGAGTTTTGGTGTAATATCAAAGAAAAATGTCCAAAATCATCTAGAAAGATAATTAAAAGATGACTCCTTTTTCCAACTACGTATCTGTATGAGACCAGCTTTTCCTCATATATTTCAATCAAGCCAGCACACAACCACAGACTGAATGCAGAAGCAGATGAGAATCTAGCAGTCTTCTTTGAAGCCACATACTAAAGTTTTGCAAAAATGGAAAACAGTACCCCTCATCTCCCTAAATTCTGTTTTGACTTATTTTTTTCAGAAAAATGTTACGCTAATGCTGAGTTTACAGTCAGCATTTTTAAATGTATATTTTTAAAGCACCTCAGTTTTAATTTCTAATATGGTAAATGTTGATGGTAAATATTAAGAGTTTAAAGGGATCTTAAAGACCAAAATTTAAGAAACACAGGCCTACAGAGTCGAGAGGTCATTCTGAAGGTTACTCTTATGCAAGCTTCAGCTAGATATTGCAAACTGTCACAGTATGCCATGCCCCAACCAACAGTATTCCTGCAAATCCTAAATAATACCCTGGACTGTATCTAAGACTCTATAAACGTTTTACTTATTATCATATCAGAAACTTAAAGCCTCCAGACTGTTCCTATGCCAAATAAGTCCTGACACCCAGAGGTACCAGTCTCTCCAAGAACATCAACCAGTTCCATTCCCATACCCCATAATGTCATCACCACTTTCCAGCATGAAGAAGTTAAAATGGTCACTGCCCACATATCCCTGAAGATTGAGAGAATGATCAAAAGAGAGGGAGGAGTTGTAACTAAGAAATTAGGATTTAACAAATGATTATGACTCATTATTTAAATATTTCTTTTTAGTTTCTAGAGTATTAGAATAGCCAGAAGGAAATATCTGAAATTGCTGAACTATAATCTAGTAGCCTTGATCTTTGATAACTATACAGATTGTATAACTATAGTTTTATCTTGTGACCATGTGATTAGTTCATGACTTACACCCCCTTTATCCGGCATAGGATTAGATGAGTAATAAAATAAAGACAGGCATGGAGGTAAAAAAACAAATACTGGCCTAGGAAAAGGGTGTTCCCAGAGACTAGCAAAGGGTCAAGACAGTCCAGTAAGAAGCTGAGTTAAAGAGGGGGAGCCTGTAAAGTGAAATTAAAAAGGTAAGGTTTCACAGAAGCCAGAAAAGGGAAGGAAAGGTCTTAAATGCTCTCTGAAGTGCTATTGAGAGAATAAGGAGGACAGCAACGGGAATAAACTATCTTAATACCTGTAAAATTGCCAAGCCTGGTGAGAACCCAGGTACTTGCTCCTTCATCTGAGCAACTTGATTCTTCAGTCTGTCCTTTATTTGCCTAGGGAAAAATGAAAGGTTGAAGTTAACACTTAAATGTTTCAAGCACAAGTAATTGATGTGGATTATTAGGTGCATTTCTCTTTTAAGTTGAAAACACCATCAGTGAAAAGATATTAGCTGGTAAAATATGCACCATGAACTTCTCATCAATTTTCCGGGCCTCAAGTAGACATGGATCTTTTCTATTTCCTACAGACACTGGGCCATGGGGTGAGGACAATTAGTTTACAATCATACAGTGAATAAATAAAAACTTGGACCAACACTACTGGAAAGCTGCTGATCCTCATTTTTTTCAGCATTTCCACTCTCCAGGTGCCATCATGAAAAAAATTCGTAGAAAAGGAGTTGAACTCTATCTTTTTGCCCGTCTATTCCAGTAAGATGACCACAGGGCATCCACATAAGGCGAAACAATAAATCAATGAATCCTACAACCAATTCAATATAAATTTACAAATTATATTCTAAGGTAAAAAAGAATTTTCTTTACAAAAGACTTAAATACAAGATTAAAAATGTATCCCTCTTAAGAAACTAAGACAAATCAATTTACCAACATACACAATACAGTAGGACACCAGGTCAATTATATTACATTCACAAACATTCAAAATATAGTTCAATCTTGTGCAGTTATGACACAGCCATGACCTTCAACAGAACTGGTCTTTCTTACAGAACCAGTTTTATCATTTACCTTTTTTCATCTTACTGTCACCATCTTAACCACACTTGACATACAAATACCCATAGACATTTGCAAACACCTCTTCCCTCTTCTAATTTGCTTACTCCCAAATCCACTCCTCCAGACTTTACAAACAACTGACATAAACAGGCACAGGAATCACAAGCAGCAGATGATTTGCAATGGCTTAGTAATCACCAAGAATGTTGAATGGTACAAGTACTCCTATCTAAGATTTCAAAATTATTTCTAGCTAGGGACTTGTTTTCAAATCAACATTCTATGTAACGAAATTCAAAAGAAGAATTAATAGACTGTTGGATTTTTTATACTGGGATTTGACCTGGACAGAGGCCACAGCTCTGCTCTTAGACAAGAGACTGCTGCTTCATTTCTACTAGGCTGCCACAGAATCCCTCAGGCAGTTCCAGCCCTAGCTGTTCCCCCTTGCATGACAATTAGATGTGGTGCCTTTGGAGCAGCAGGCTATTCCCTCCATTCCCCCAACATTTTATTAACACAAAAGATGCTTAAGCCCTTAGACAATCAACACAAACAACAGACTAAGAAGCACGTGTGTGTCTGTCCATCAGCGCTCCTAAAAAAAAAACGGCTAGGTGAAGATTTCTACTGGTTCTCCTTACTCTTCCCTCACCCAAATAAAACCCATGCTGTAACATATCTCTAACACAACATAAGACTGGTTCAAAGACAGCAAAAATACAATAACAAGATCCAACAGTGAAAACAGAAGAACACATCTGTGACTCAACAACTTTGGGAGGTAGATAAGGCAGGAGAGGCTTTGTTACTCCGATTTACAGATGTAGAAACACGCTCAAAACAGTCGTGTGACTGTCCCAGGGCCAGTTAACAAAAGAATAGCAAGTGCAAAGGCCCTGAGTGCACAATTAGGTCTCAAGGGCTAGCAGTAACCAGATCAAGGAGATTTTGTCTTATTTGGAATGAGACGAAGGAGCCATTAGAGAATTTTTAGCAGTGCTGACACGATCAGACTCTAAATATTTAAAGTAGGGACTAGTATTTCTGGATCAAAACCCAAAGATCATTTATCATGGAAGTCCAGTAGGAGGTGAAGATAAGTTCCTGACAGGTTCTGGCAAAACCTTTTATAGAAAATGTTTCCTTATCTTCCTCATACCCTTTAAGCACCAGCACCCAAAGCTGCACCTCTCTTGCCCAGGCTTGAGGGAAGAACTTCTCATCAAGGGAAAAGAAAAGAAAAGAAAAGAAAAAAAAAAAAGATTCAGTAACAAAGCAAGGTTTGACTTGTCTCCAACCAGCAGAAACCAGACTACAACCTTGAAAACAACTGCCTGATAAGAATCAGTTTGGATGCTTTTTGATTCATCTCCTGACTGTGGAGAGGCCTCAGGATGTCCTTTGGTGAGAGATAAAAGTTTGCAATCCCTTTTAGGGATCGATTAAGTGCCCAGACCCCAGAAAGGAAGGAAAACGCAGTCGAGATTCTGTCTGTAACTCATAAGCAAGTAATTTCACTTCTAGGAAACATTCCAGAAATTACAAAATGGAGGTGGGGGAAAGGCTGGGTGGCCGAGGAATCCTGACTGTGACACCCTGAGTCAGCCACTCTTCAAGTGTCAGAAGCTGCTTTTTAAACGATCGATCAACAGGGGCAAACTGCCCAGCACAGGCATGTGGGTGGGACGTCAGAGGACACAGTCCTAGTGTTCCGAGAGCCTCACTCCTGACTCTTCTGGCAGACACTGCTGTCATCCCTACTGTAGGTAAGAGGAAATTGAGGCTGATGAACTCCCCTGAGGCCACACAAGCATTCTATGCTCCCTAACCTCTCCCTCTGATGAGAGGGGAGCCCTTTCCTTTGCTCCAGTGACCCCCTTTTGCCAGCCCCTTCTTCCAGAACATTTTTCTTAAAAGAGGTGACATAATAAGCAGCTGCCACAAACCCGTGCTCTGAGCTCCCCAACCCAACTTGAGGACAGACACTTACTCACAATGTTCGTCCCCGGACAAGACTTTTGCTGGTGTCATGATGGTGGTAGGTGCTGCCTGCTCTGGACTTTGCCACACTCCAACTGCAACACATCCAACAGCCTGGCTGGGTGGTCTATTTAAGGCCTGGTAGAAGGTCCCACCTCTCAGGAACTCTTCCAGCCTTCCTGCACAGGCTGCCAAAGGCAAGCCAGCTATGCCTGCCCTTTGGAGCTCATTATGTCAGCAAATCTTTTTAAACCAAAAGGCCTACAAGTATTTAATTTACAAAACTTGTCCTTCACTGCGGTTAGCAAATTATTTTTATAGAAACAGGAGCTTCTGATCCTGTAACTAAATGTATAGCTTTGTTCCATCTTTATCTTTGATCACTGAGAGAAATTCTAATTTTAAGGCTCAAGATTATCAGCCAACTCCCTGAATAAACAAAAACAAAAATAAACAAAAACTCACTGAATAAAAAGGCTGAAGACACAGTCTGAATAAACAAAAACAGCACTTGTTTATTCATTAAGTACTTTCTAAACACTCATTAAGATTTATGTGCCAGAGATGGTTCTAAATGCTTTATAAGTAATATCTGATTTAATTGACAACCTTGTGAGTTAGGTACTACTGTTATTCCAATACACAGATGGAAAAACTAAGGCTCAAAGAGGTAAATTAAGCTACTCAATGATCCAAAGAGAACCCAGCTGTTTTCAGGCTCTAGGACTACCAGAGAAACTCAGAGCACTTACTTTTGGTAGTCTACTGAGTGGCAAACTCCCTGTCTCTGCACAAACAGTCCTTCTAGAAAGAAGACTTAAGAAAAATGCCACCAATGAAGAGAGCAGGCTTGATGATAGTAAATGAAAGAATGAAGAAGTCAAACAAAATCACACAAAATTTAGTAGGCCCTGCTTTGAAAAAGCTCATGTGTAAGTACTGTTTCTAATTTAAAAACATAAGATTCTGCCAAATTGAGGTGTTTCTTTCAACACTGTCTAATTTACACTCCTTTCCTTCTTTGTATAACCTCTTTAAGGACACTACTGTTGTGGCCAGGGTGGGCTTTCACAACCAATGGTCAATTTAACTCATTCAAACTCCTCTCCTCACAGTCAGTTTCTTATGGGGCCATGACTGTTGACCCCAAATTAGTCCTTGAATAAATAAATGATGAGGTTAAAGGTCCATGGCACAGGCTATGCCTGAATTCTGAGCCCTTGTCCCCATACTGATATTGGCAGGCTCACCACCCTACCTCCGTCAAGTCTGCCTATAAATCATTTTTACAATGAGTTCTACTTACCTCTCCTATTCAAAATGACAACCCAAATCTCTACCCATCAGTATGAAACTCCACAAGGGCAGGGATTTGGCTGTTTTGTTCATTGTTATATCCCAAGTGCTTTGAAGAATGTTGCCATAATAGTAAGCATTTAGGTGTTTGCTGAATAAGTGAATATATATCCAAAAAGAACATACACTTATCTCTAACCTTCAGACCTCCCCAAATTGTCAAATCCAGGCTGTAACTTTAGAATTCCCTGCAAGGGAAAAACTGGGGTGTTCCTTCTAAAGGGAGACAATCTGGCAACTAGATCCATCAGTTAAGGATCCGTATTTCCCACAGGATGGAGCAGGCCGAGAAAGAATCTGGAATGCTGAACTTTGTCAATGTCCTGGCCTCATGGAAAGTACAAAAGGCAGAATAATAACAAAGGCAGACAACATCTGGGACAAGGTCCTCAGCAGAGGGGGAAGAGTGGCAGTGAGAAGAGACTGTTAGTAAAGGAAAAGACAAGTTAATGAAATTCCTTTCAGCAAGTGGTAAGTCCCTGATAGAGTGAAAAAACCCATGTACTGGGTACAGACCTTGGTTCTAGTTGAGCCTCTGCCATTAAGCAGTCTAGTAACCCTTGGCAAATAACATCACTTTTTTGGCCTAAACTGTTTCCTCATCTGCAGAATGGGATGTGGGAGTGGACCAGATTTTGGAGAAAATCAGACTGTGGAACTGATCCACCTTTCCTCCAAGGAAGAAATTTTACAATTCAAGCACTACATTTTGGGAGCATGCAAGCCCTTTGCAAATGTGTCTCCAGAGAGGCCCAACAGTTAGTGGCAGCCAGGAAAGCTGACCTGCAAACCTGGTGTTCGAGGGACATTTTCCCAGACTCGAAGACCTCTGACTGTAAGTGTAAGCAGCTCACTTATCTTTCCTCTCAGAATGTTCTCCTCCTAGCAAGAGGAAAAGTGGGAACACCCTGCCCAGAACCACCACCTGAGCCCAACTTGCTTAAACCTCAAGAACCCCCTTCTTATTCAGGATTCCCCCAGGGCTGTGGAAAGAACTGTGCTAACCCCACAAGCCAGGAAGGCTGTCCCCTTCCAGGGCTCTCCCTCTCTGACGAATTATGAGCACCGTACATCAGCTCTTGAAGTCAACATTCTCTTATGGATTGAATTGTGCCCCCCCACCAACCAAAAAAAAACAAACCCAGACATCAAGTCCTAACCCCCAGTCCTGTACATATGACCTTATTTGGAAATAGGGTCTTATAGATTTTATTAGTTAAAATGAGGTCAAATTATATTAGGGTGGGCCTCTAGGGTGTTCTTATAAGAACAGAATTTGACAGAGGGGAGAATGCTTTGTGATAACTAAGGCAGAGCAACTGAAGCTCAGGGATTGCCCACAACCCACCAAGAAGCTAGGAGGAGCCAAAGCCAAAGGATTCTCCCCTACAGATTTCAGACTTCTAGTCTCCAGAACTGTACGACAACACATTTCTGTTGTTTTCAGCCATTCAATATGCAGCAGCCCTAGGAAACCAAGACACTCTCCATGATGGTCAAAGTGCCAAGCTATGGCAGTCCCTGGAAGGGCACATTAAAGAAAAACTTCTGTAAGCACAAAGGGGCCTTAGTCTTAATCCTTCTTTATGAATTGTGTTAGTAGGAGCTGGTTGTTCAATCACAGAGCAATGTAAATGGGAGCTACGTTAACAAGCAGGGGAGACCCTTCAAATATCTGGAACAGTGTTTTCTAGAAAATGCTTTCTATACCCGTGGCAAAATCATTGGTACACTATTCTTCAATAATGAGAATCAGATTTAAGGCTTTAGATAAATGGTTCTCAACCTTCAAGAGGCATTAGAACCACCAAATGAGTTTTTAAAAATACTGATTACTGAGATTATTAGTAGGGGTTCCAATTAAATCAGTTTGCTGTGGGGACCAAGTGTTGATATTTTTCAAAAGCTCCCTGAGTGTAAATTGTAAAATTACCTTGAAAAAGACTGGCAATATCCACTAAAATTGATCATATACATGCCCTATTACCCACAACTCTACTCTTTAGACATATACCCAAAAGAAATGTATATATTTTATGTTCCACCAAAAGACGTACAGAATGCTGATAACAGCACCATTCAAAATTGTTGAAAACTGGGAGCCCAAATGTCAAGGATAAGTGAATGGTGGCAAATTCATACAGTAGAATACTATACTGGAACTACAACTACGTGCAATAAGAGATAATCTCAGAAACACAATGCTGACTGAAAAAAGCCAAACACAGAAAACTTCATAATGCACGATTTCATGTAAGTTCAAAAATAGGCAAACTTAATCTACAGTGTTAGAAGTCAGGATAGAGGCTACCTTTGTGGGTGATGGTGACTGGAATATGGAGGTTTCTGGGTACCAATAAAACCATTTCTTGATTTAGGTGCTGGTTACACAGGTGTATTCAGTTGTGAGGATTCATGGACCAATATACACAGGATAGATGCAATATTCTGTACGTATGCATATTTAAATAAAAAGAAATAACAAAAACAAAGAGCTCTCTAAGTTATTTTAATGAGCAGCTAATGTTGCGAGCCATTGAACTATATCTCAAAGCAGCCATAAAAAGATAAATCATTTATGCATTCATCAACTAATTAAAGCTAATGTTTATTGAACACTTCTTATGTGCCAGGCACAGTTCCAAATGCTTTCCAGTCAAGAACTCACTTAATTCTCCTAACAACCAAATGACTAGGTATTATCTTTGTTTTACATCTGAGGAATGCTGGCACAAAGAAGTTAACTAATTTGCATAAACCCACACAACTAGTAAGAAGTAAAAAAAATCTTCCTGGATGTCTGGGATATAAACATAAACAAGACAATGCATGTCTTTGTCCTCATGGGGCTTACCAACATATTTCAATAACTTGCTCTATAGGAAACCCAAAACTTATTCAGTGACCACCTATTCTCAGTAGCCTGCCTAAACTAAACTGTCTCTTCACAACCAGTTTTTCTAAAAAGAAGACTTTATCAAGAAAAAAAGCCATGGGTAAAGAAAGTTGGTTTGAAGATAAGCAAACAAAAAGGGACGCTCAAATAGAACCTATGGACGTTAGCAGGCCACATGCTGAAATGCACTCAAATAACAGTATTGTGATCTCTAGTCCAAAAAATCAGCCCAGGGTGAGTTTCATCACCGATGATTCTTCAATTCACTCAAAAACCTCTACTCACAAAGTCAGGGGCTCATCCAACAGCAGTTACTAAATAACTGGTGAGCTCAAGGGTTCCAAAGACAATTTCCAACAAGGTCACACAGAATATACCTTTTCCACCGGAATGCTGAGTTTTGTCAGGAATCAGAAGCTAAAACTACAAATTGATTTTAACCAAAACAGTTAGAGGAGACCATGAGATAGAAGAGAGTTTATGGAATTACACTTAGCAAATGATAAAACTCTGGTGTAGAGGGAAAAGCTACCAGCTGGAAGGAGACCTTTGCTCTTGTTGACCTCCAGTCACTAATCAGCCTTGTAACCTTGCTAAGTCTTTCACCTCACTAATCTCAGTCTCCTCAACTCCAAAATGTAGGGGAAAAGGGCGGAGTGGATTTCTGAGTTGTTTTTTTTTAGTTCAGTTTTATTGAGATATATTCACACACCATACAATCATCCACCGCATACAATCAGTTGTTCACAGTACCATCATATAGTTGTGCAGTCATCACCACAATGAATTTTTAAACATTTCCATTATTCAAAAAAATAAAAATACAAGTAAAAAAGAACACACAAAACATCCCATCCCCGATTTCTGAGTTTTGACTGCGGCGGTCCAGACGGCCCACACCGCCCTCTCGCGAAGCATAAAGTCGCCAGCAGCTGCACTTTAGGAAGCATAGATGAGGTGAGGGTTCTTGTTGCCCAGAAGCAGAGGGGCCAGTGGGCACAGCCACCACACAGGCCATCTGAAAACGCAGACTGTGCCCGGGGCTCCTTTCTTTGGCTACAAAGGCCTGTGTTTAGGTGTGACGGGCCCACATCTATGTCTCCCCCTCCCCGCCGGCTGAAGTAACCGTAACCCCACAAGTGCCCCTTCACGTCACTGCAAAAAAAAAGGGGGGGGGGAAATCCACGGGGACCTGTACGTCCAAGCAGGGACCTCAGCTGCAGCCCAACGCGCCCTACCAATAATGACAAGTGCTTACGCGGAGGCCACCTTCCCGTTCAGGATTCCCGCCGGTGCCATGGCTTTTATTAATTCGTCGCCCCCGACGGATATGGCCAAAATCGAAGATCGACTCCCTCTGTGACCACGCGTGACCGCTCAGTCCACGTGCTTACTGATTGCCCGGGAGACCACGCTACTCCGCCTGCGCCCCGGCGAACGTGGTTGCGCGTGCGGAATTCGGAAGGACGTAGGACCCTTAACTAGCGAAGAGGGGAGGGGTAAGGAGCTGTGATTTTACTGGCGGAAGAGGGTAAACGGAAGGTGAAGGAAATTGGTGGTGATTGGCTCGTGGAAATGATTGGCTGGTAGGAAAAGTCGTTTCAGATGTGCCTTTGTATGCCGCGGTAAACCCTGCAAGGAGGGAGTCAGAGGAGATGCCAGGGGCCGATTCCAACCAATCGCGAGTAGAACAGGGGGACGGAGCCGGAGGCGGGAGATATCGCGGGAGAACATTTCGCGGGCGCGGGAAACCTGTTTCCCAGGCCAGCTTGGGAGTGGGGGCGTTCGTTACTGCGCGGGGAGCTTGGGGGCGCTGTACTGGGTGTTAACCTAGGGCGTGCAAGGCGTTTTCCGGTTTTTTCGGCTTCATCATACACCGGGCCAATCAGTCTCGAGTCAGGCCCCACATCCGAGTTCTAAATCGGAGAGTTTGAGAAGGCTGTTTTTAACTGTTTTTAAAATCCTCTCTAGAGAATCTGATGCTCAGCCAAGGTTGAAGCCCACTGTTTTAGGCTCTGCTGAGCTGGGAGGGGTATCAGTTTTGCAAGCTTTGTCAGATCCCCACAGCAGATCTGGGATGGGAGAACAGACCCGGATCTTAGCTAGATGCTAGTTGACCCAAGTTTTGTCGGTACCCGATGTGTTGGCTGTTGCCCAATAAAGGCAGGCATTACCTCTCCTTAGGCTTCCCTTGGAAAAGAAATTAGATTGGGTATTTGCCTGGGGAGCATGACAGGAAGACAAAGGCAGCTGGGATGCTTGTGAGGACTGGTAAAGCCGGGTGCTGAGCTCAGTGAATTAGCTACCTCTATTTGATGGATGATAATTCTGTCAATAGACCGTGTCTGGGTTCCTGCAGCGCTTAGGTTACAAAAGTCATCCCAATACAGTTCTGAAGATAAGTTGATCTGGCCACTTTCTCTTGCATGCTGAACAAATATATGGATTTCTTTTATAAACCATTTCTTAGGATAGCCTGTTTAGCTAATGGCAGAGTTCATCTAAGGAACTTGATTCTTTTTTGTTTGGGGGAAAAGAGGGGAGCTTTTGGTAGGTTACGTTTGCCTAATTCCTAAATCTGAGACTATCTTACCAGTACCCTTTAAATGAAGTTAGAGAATCTCTCTCTCGTTTTTAATTAACAGCTTTATTGAGGTATAATTTATATACCATAAAAGTCACCACTTTTTAGTGTATGTCAATGATTTTTTTATCTTAATTTTATTGAGATATATTCACATACCACGCAGTCATACAAAACAAATCGTACTTTCGATTGTTTACAGTACCATTACATAGTTGTACATTCATCACCTAAATCAATCCCTGACACCTTCATTAGCACACACACAAAAATAACAAGAATAATAATTAGAGTGAAAAAGAGCAATTGAAGTAAAAAAGAACACTGGGTACCTTTGTCTGTTTGTTTCCTTCCCCTATTTTTCTACTCATCCATCCATAAACTAGACAAAGTGGAGTGTGGTCCTTATGACTTTCCCAATCCCATTGTCACCCCTCATAAGCTACATTTTTATACAACTGTCTTCGAGATTCATGGGTTCTGGGTTGTAGTTTGATAGTTTCAGGTATCCACCACCAGCTACCCCAATTCTTTGGAACCTAAAAAGGGTTGTCTAAATTGTGCGTAAGAGTGCCCACCAGAGTGACCTCTTGGCTCCTTTTGGAATCTCTCTGCCACTGAAGCTTATTTCATTTCTTTTCACATCCCCCTTTTGGTCAAGAAGATGTTCTCCGTCCCACGATGCCGGGTCTACATTCCTCCCCAGGAGTCATATTCCACGTTGCCAGGGAGATTCACTCCCCTGGGTGTCTGATCCCGCGTAGGCGGGAGGGCAGTGATTTCGCCTTTCAAGTTGGCTTAGCCAGAGAGAGAGGGCCACATCTGAGCAACAAAGAGGCATTCGGGAGGAGGCTCTTAGGCACAACCATAGGGAGGCCTAACCTCTCCTTTGCAGCCACTGTCTTCCCAATGGTAAAACCTATGGTAGAGGGCTCAACCCATCAAACCACCAGTCCCCTGTGTCTGTGGTCATGTTAGCAACCATGGAGGTGGGGTAGGCGAATACCCCTGCATTCTCCACGGACTCCTCAAGGGGGCACTACATCTTTTTTTTTTTTTTCCTTGAATGATTTTTAAATATATGTACAGAGTTGTGCAACCATCACCATGATAGAATTAGAGAATCTTAGGTGATTTTTTTTCAAGGTAATTGTCGTTACCATTCTCAAAGTTTGCCCAAGTGAACACATTAGAGGCACAATTTAAAATAAGAACTTCTGAACACATACCCTCTATTGTGTTAGACCTGAACTGGTGAAATTAAGAGGAGACTTGAAGCAAATGTTCCTGGTAAGTTGTGGATAGTGACACTTATGTGGCTTGTAAGATGAAATGATATTGAGTGGTCTGAGTGACAGGATGAGTAGTGTCACCATTTTCGGGAAAGATTAGAGAAGGAACAGATTGGGGGTGGGGAGCCTCATGAATTTAGTTTTTATTATGTTAAATTTGAAAGGAGTTACAGACAGTTGAGTAAATAAGTAAATATCAGTGTATCAGGACAGAGGTTAGAGCTAAAGATATGATTCTGAGAGCCATCTGCATATGAATAATATTTGTGAAGACAAAAATTATAAATCTAAGAAAATATATATCACAATACTACTTAATGAGAGGAAACCTTTGGAGGAAAGAATCTTGTTGACATGGTATTTGGGGACTTAAAGTGCTGTGCTGGGCCTTACTCCTTTCGGTAAAAATGAGAAAGTTAAGAGTATTTACATCCCTGAGACTACCAGGAAAAAGTGAATAAAGAATACTGTTAGATTAGATCCGTGAGAGAGAAGTAGATATTTAAATCTATTTAGGCTGTGTTTCATGTCATCTTGAATGGCTTCTGTGTCAGTTTGGATGTATTATGTCCCCCAAAATACCATTTTCTTTGATACAGTCTTGCGGGGGCAGTCGTATTAGTGTTGATTAGGTTGGAACCTTCTGACATTGTTTCCATTGAGATGTGACTTAATCAACTGTGAGTGAAACATTTGACTGGGTCATTTCCATGGAGGTGTTACAGTGGGGTGGGTGTTAATTGGATCACTAGAGTTGTATAAAGGAGTTCACAGACAGAAGGACCTCAGAGCAGCTGTGATTGACGTTTTGGAGAGCAACTGAGAGTGATATGTTGAAGAGGAGCTGCAGCAAAGAGAGGACAAAATGCCCCAAGAGCAACATTTTGGAGAATACCATTTTAAAACACAACCTGGGAGCAAGCAGACACCAGCCACGTGCTTTCCGAGCTAACAGAGGTTTTCCGGACGCCAATGGCCATCCTTCAGTGAAGGTACCCTATTGTTGATGCCCTACCTTGGACACTTTATGGCCTTAAGACTGTAACTTTGTAACCAAATGAACCACCTTTATAAAAGCCAATCCATTTCTGGTGTTTTGCAAAATGGCAGCATTAGCAAACCAGAACAGCTTCTCTTTATTATTGTGAAGTATATGCTGACTAGACAACTTATAAAATATGTTAGTGTTCTAGTTAGTTATTAACATGTCTCACACAACTGTGGGAATGCACAAGTTCTTATTACATAGGGCACTCAGCAAATTGGCAAATCCGATGAAGGTATTCAATGAACAGGAGAAGCTGGCTGGCTGAAGAAGTGAAAGTTCTCTCTGTTCTTCCTTAAAAGTCTTCAACTAATTGGATTAAATCCAGCTGATTGAATTCTCTCATTGAGGGAGACTCGTCCTTCATTGATGTAATCAGCCACAGATGCAATCAATTGACTGATGATTTAATAAAACAGCCTTCTGGTTTATTAACAAGCCACAAATGTCCTTGCAGTAACAGGCCAGTGCTTGCTTGACCAGACATCTGAGCATCATCACCTAGCCAAGTTGACACATGAACCTAACTATCACAGGCAGAACTTTGCAATTCATATAGGAAAGAAAGGAATGGATTTGTTGAGAATGTGACATTGAAGTAAAGACTGAAAGTAGAAAGGGAGCAAACAATGTGGGCTTCTAGGGAAAGACAAGAAATAACAAGTTCAGAGGTCTAAGGCAGAAGTGTACTTTGGGGAATAGCAAAGATGCTAGTGTGACTGGAGTGGAGAGGAAACAATGAGGTACCAGCAGGGCAGAGTACAGGTGGTAAAGTTCTGTAGACTATTTTAAGACTTACTCTGAGTGATATGGGAAGGCTTTGGAGGTTTTGAGCTAAGGAGTAACGTGATCCCCCTTACTGACCTATGCTGCAAAAGGATCTCTGGGTGCTGTGTTGACAGTAGACTAGGGGAAGCAAGGGTAGAAGCAGGCAAAGCCGCTGGGAGGCTATTGCAATAATCCAGGCAGAAGATCATGGTGTCCTAGACCATGTGGCAGAGGTGCAGGTGTTGAAGTGGTACAGATCCTGGCTACTATGTTTTATGTACAGCTGACAAGAGCTGCTGATGGATGAGATGTAGAGAATAAGAGAAAGAGCGAAAGGAAGGATTTGGTTTGAACAACTGGAAAGATGGAGTTGCCATTTACTGAGTTGAAATAAGGTAATACTGTGGAAGGACCAGATTTGGGGGGTAAGATCATGAATTCAGTTTTAGATGTTTTTAGATGCTTCTTAGATATCCAAGTGAAGATATGGTGTTTGAAGCCAGGGGATTTAGATGAGATGCCACCAATGGAATGGGTGAGGTGGAGAAGAGGACCAAGGACTGATCTCTAGGACACTTCAATATTTAGAAATCAAGTTGATGGGGAGGAACCAAGAAAGACAATTGAAAAAGAGAGTCCAGTGAATTTGTGATGAAAATCAAGAGAGCATGTTGCTTTAGAAGATAAGTGAAAAAAATGTTTCACAGATAAAAGGGTAATTCTTTCAAATGTTGCCGATTGGTCAAATAAGATAAAGACTAAGAATCAAAGATTTCACAGAGAAATATTTTTATTCAAATGTTTATAATGGCAGGTACTACAATACTGTATATTCTTTTTGCAGAAACTACATTTTTACACCACTGTTAAGGGGCAGTTTGATAATATCTATCAAAAATTTAAATATGTGCATTCTGCTTTCTTTGACCTAGTAATTCCATTTCTAAGAATTTATCCTATAGTAATATTTCCACATATACACAAAGATGTGTGTATAAAACTGTTCATCACAGCATTTATTTCAATAGTGAAAAAAACAAGATCTTAATCAAAATGGATGCCGCTATTAAAGGAAAGGAAGATATAAATATGTAGACCTGTAAGATAGCATTCATATGTTGTTAAATGCTTATGACAGATTGTTCAATAGACTGTATAAGATTCCATTTATGTTAATTTATCCAAAAAAGAGCCTTCTCTCATGGCATTGTTAAAAGATACCCCCTCATTTAACTTCATCACTGTCATATTACCCTATTTTATTCACAGCACTTATTATCTAAAATTATTTTGTTTATATACCTCTTTATCTGTTTTTTCCACCAGAATATAAACTCTGTAAAAGATTTCCTGTCTTTTTCAGATTTACATCCTTAGTCCCTCAGGAGGTAATTTTAATTTTTTAAAAAAGATTTTTATTAGAGAAGTTGTGGGTTTGCAGAACAATCATGCATGAAATACAGGACTCCCATATACTACCCACCAACAAACCTTGCCTTGGGGTGGAATATTTGTTACAATTAATGATAGCACTTTTTAATAATTGTACTATTTTTTTAAAAAACTAGTAGCCAGCATTTATTGAGAGATTCTATGTTCTAGTCACTAAGTGAAGCAATTTACATAGATTATCTCATTTAAAACATCCACTACATGGGGTAAAATACATCCTATTTTTTTTAAATTTTTTCTTTAATTAGAGAAGTTGTAGGTTTACAGGAAAGTCATGTAAAAATACAGTATTCCCATATACTCCTCTATTGTTGACACTTTGCATTAGTGTGTTATCTTTGTTAAAATTGATGAAAGAATATTAAAATAGTACTGTTAAATATAGATCACAGTTTAGGTATATTTCTTCCCATATATTACTTTATTTTTTACCACCTTGTATTAGTGTCATACAGTTGTTATAATTCATGAAAGAACATTCTTATACTTGTACTATTAACTATAGTCCATCAGATGATGGGTTCACTGTGTTACACAGTCCTATGTTTTATCTTTTAATTTTTATTCTAGAAACATAAATGACCTAAAATTTCCCCTTTCAACCACATTTACATATATGATATAGTGCTGTTAATTACTCTCACAATAATGTGCTACCATCACCACCATCCATTTCTAAACCTTTACAATCAATCTAACTAGAAATTCTGTACAAATTAAGCATAAAATCCCATTTCTCTACCCCAATCTATCCCCTGATAACCTATATGTTAGATTCTAACTTTATGAGTTTGCTTATTATAATTAGTTCATTTCAGTGAGATCATAAAATATTTGTCCTTTTGTATCTGGCTTATTTCTTTCAACATAATGTCCTCAAGGTTCATCCATGTTGTCACATGCATCAGGACTTTATTCCTTTTTATGGCTGAACAATATTCCAGTCTGTATATACAACATTTTAGTTATCTGTTCATTGGTTGACTGACAATTGAGTTGCTTCCATCTTTTGGCAATTGTGAATAATGCTGCTGTAAACATTGGTATATAAATATCTGTTCAAGTCCCTACTTTCAGTTTTTCTAGGTTATATCTAGTAGCAGGAATGCTGGATCATATGGTAATTCCATACTTAGCTTCCTGAGGAACTGTCAAATT
Organism: Choloepus didactylus; assembly: GCF_015220235.1. Taxonomy (NCBI): domain Eukaryota; kingdom Metazoa; phylum Chordata; class Mammalia; order Pilosa; family Megalonychidae; genus Choloepus; species Choloepus didactylus. Next base: position 47,106,316 of record NC_051310.1, read on the forward strand.
GTCTTCCATTGCGTCCACACCATTTTACATTCCTACCAGTAATGAATCAGTGTTCCTATTTCTACACATCCTCTCCAACATTTTAATTTTCTGTTTTTTGGAAAGTAACCATTCTAGAGGGTGTGAAATGATATCCCATTGTTGTTTTGATTTCCATTTCCCTAACAGCTGATGATGTTGACCAACTTTTCATATGTTAAATAACCATTTGTATATCCTTTTTGGAGAAATGTCTATTCAAGTCTTTTGCACATTTTTTAATGGGGTTGTTTGTCTATTTTTTGTTGAGTTATAGGATTTCATTATATATTCTGGGTATTAAACCCTATTGCATATGTGGTTTCCAAATATTTTCTCCCATCCAGTAGGTTGTCTTTTCACTTTCGTGACAAAGTCCTTTGATTCACAACATTTTTAATTTTGAGGAGGTCTCATTTACCTATTTTTTCTTTCATTGCTTGTGCGTTGGGTGTAAAGTCTAAGAAACCATTGCCTAAAGAAAGATCCTGAAGATGCTTCCCTACATTTTCTAATAGGAGTTTTATAGTCCCAGTTTTTACATTTAAGTCTTTAATCCATTTGGAGTTAATTTTTGTTTATGGTGTGAGATAGAGGTTCTCTTTCATTCTTTTGCATATGGATATCCAGTTCTCCCAGCATCATTTGTTGAAGAGACTATTCTTACAAATTGATTAAAAATGATTAAAAATCATTTGGCCATAATTTACTTGGAGGATCTGAGAGCAGGGACATGAATGGATATTTGCACACTGGTGTTTATAGAGAGAGTATGCATGATTTGCAATGGGTGGAGGTGGCCTAAGGGTACACTGGCTGAGGAACCGAAAGGTGAACTGTTGTGTGTTCATACAATGGAATATTGAGCAACTGTGAAAAGGAGTGAAGCTGTGAGACTCGCATCGAGGTGAATGGAATATGTAGACAGCCTTTTGAGCGAACTGCGCCAGAAACAAAGGCAAACACTATAATGCCTCACCAACATGGACTAACTACAATGTGTAGACTCAGAATTGAACCTTAGAGTACAGCTTATCAGGGGAACGCTTATTGTAACAGTCCCTGGATTGTAAACTCTTAATTTATCAGGGGAACGCTTATTGTAACAGTCCCTGGATTGTAAACTCTTACAGCAGTCACATCGATTCCTGAGTTGTTATGGCTGTCTCCAGATTCCAAGATGCTGATCCCTTTGTGTATAACTGATCGATCCTTGGAACTTTGAGTATCTGTGTGACACCTGAAACTCAGAGCTAGAATTTGGCAGATATGATTGTCAGTATTAGCACATATAGCAACTGTTTAAAAAGCTGCAAAAGAGTCCACACTTCAACTAGAGATATGAATGAAGCAGATGTGGTTAAGACTAGGGCAAATTGGGCCAAAGGGTAAAGGACAATACTGACTGTGTTTTTTGTTGTTGGTTTTTTTTTTTTATGTTTTCTTTTTTAAAATTTTTTCATGTATTGAGATTGTTCACATACCATACAATTATACAAAGATCCAAAGTGTACAATCAGTTGCCCCTGGTACCATCATACAGCTGTGCATCCATCACAATTAATTTTTTTTCAATTTTTAGAACATTTTCATTACTCCAGAAAAGAAATACAAACAAAAAAAAGGAAACTCAAATCCTCCCATACCCCTAACTACCCCCACTCCATTGTTGACTCATAGTATTGGTATAGTACATTTGTTACTTTTGATGAAAGAACGTTAAAATACTACTAATTGTAGTTAGTTTGCAATAGGTATATTTTTTCCCTATATGCCCTTCTATTATTTTTTTATTAATGTTTCAGAATAGTATTTAATGTTCAGATATTTATAGTCATCTTATTTGATATCACAATATACTGGCCGTGTTATAAATTTTACAGATGAGGATATTGTTGCACTATTCTCACCATACAGTTTGCAGAATAAATCTGAATACAGATCAATACTTCCCCTTCTTCCTCCTTTGTATGTTTACAAATATGCCTACACATAACGCTTGCTATTCAGATTATTTTTATCTGAACCAAGGAACTAAATGCATTGAGATAATTTTGTTTTGTTTATAGGAATTCTCACTGTAAACTATATAAGCTTAGGGATCAGTGAATAAATAGATTTTTTTTTTGCCAAACCCTCTATCTGAACTTAGAAGCTAAAATGGTTCAGTATTTTCCATTTACTATGCAATAAATAGCAAATCTTGGGTCCACAATTAATGTTCTTTTGTTTCAGTGTATGAAATAGAAGTTAATAATTGCCACTTAAATTTAGTGGTTCAATTACTACAATAACAAATGTCTCTCCATATATAAATAGACATTTTTACCAACACTGCTCCCTATATGCCTTTGCTCTATATATCCCATGCCTGTCTCCAGACAATGGCATCTAATCTATACCAACCAATAAAACATAATTGAGAATACACATTTTTCAATGCTCTCAAAAAGTATAAGAGTATTCCTTTGGATTTTCGAAAGAAGTCTATATTTACAGACTTAAATTTAATAGTTTTTAATTATTCTTAGTCTAATTCCTGTTTTATCATTTAGGAAACTAAGTCATCTTACAAGTTAAGTGAGATGACCATGTTTACAATCAGCAAGTCAGAAAAGTGAGGCAAGTATCTTCATCTTCTGACTTCTAGTGTTTCAGAAAGAATGTCATACTATAAACCTGAGTTATCCATTTGAAATAGAGTGAAAGAAATGGTAGCATGAAATGGGATGTGATACCAAGTATGGTTTCTCCTTCATAATGTCACCATTCTGCAATGTCTGTTTATTCCTCTATGAAATATGGAATTAAAAATAATTTAATATAGAGTCATGTCTTATGATGACTATGATGATAATAAAGCCAAACTTATATTCAGTGGTTACTATATGGCTTTAAAAATGCATCTCCATCTAATATTATGGAAACTTTCTCCATCTCTCTCTCTCCTTTCTTTGTTTCTCTGTTGGTAGGGCTCCCTTTAGTATCTGAAGTAGGGCAGGTCTTTTATTAGCAAAATCTCTCAGCATTTGTTTGTGAAAAATTTAAGCTCTCCCTCAAATTTGAAGGAGAATTTTGCTGGATAAGGAATTCTTGGTTGGAATTTTTTTTCTCTCAGAATTTTAAATATGTCATGCCACTGCCTTCTTGCCTCCATGGTGGCCACTGAGCAGTCACTACTTAGTCTTATGTTGTTTCCTTTGTATGTGGTGAATTGCTTTTCTCTTGCTGCTTTCAGAACTTGCTCCTTCTCTTCAGTATTTGACAGTCTGATCAAAATATGTCTCGGAGTGGGTTTATTTGAATTTATTCTATTTGGAGTTCGCTGGGCATTTATGCTTTGTGTATTTATATTGTGTAGAAGGTTTGGGAAAATTTTCCCCAACAATTTTCTTTGAATACTCTTTCTAGATCTTTACCCTTCTCTTCCCCTTCTAGGACACCAATGAGTCTTATATTTGGACATTTTATATTCTCTATCATATCCCTGAGGTCCATTTCTATTTTTTCTATTTTTTTCCCCATTCTTTCTTTTGTTCTTTCATTTTCTGTTCTGTGGCCCTCGAGGTTGCAGAGTCGTTGTTCAGCTTCCTCTAGTCTTGTTCTATGAGTATCCAGAATCTTTATAATTTGGTCGACAGTTTCTTTTATTTCCATAAGATCATCTATTTTTTTATTTACTCTTGCAATTTCTCCTTTATGCTCTTCTAGGCTCTTCTTCATGTCTTTTATATCCTGTGCCATGCTCTTCTTCATGTCCTTTATATCCTGTGCCATGCTCTCATTGTTTGTCTTTAGTTCTTTGATTAATTGCTTCAAGTACTGCATCTCCTCTGATCGTTTGATTTGGGTGTTTGGGTTTGGGTTATCTGTATTGTCTGGTTTTTTCATATGCTTTAAAATTTTCTGTTGTTTTTGGCCTCTTGGCATTTGCTTAACCTGATAGGGTTCTTTTAGGACTTCTCTCTAATTTGTCAGATCTACAGCTTGGTGGCTTACACTTTCTCTAACTAACCAGCAGGTGGCATCTGTGAGCCACCTATTCCCCTCAAGCCAGGTCTCCTCAACTTTGTCTTTGTGGTGTGTGGGGGTCTGATTCTTGTGGGGTCCAATTGGTGCACTAGTTTTGCGTGTGTAGTTGGTGCTATCCACCCTGAATGTGGGGTATGTGTCTGAGCATTTAGGGAGTGAGGGCAGCTTTAGCAATCAAACCTCCCAGGTGTTCCTGGAGATTAAAGGTTGTTACAAGAGGCTAAACCTTCAGTTCGGTCTCACCACAGATTGTCTCTGCCACTGACCCAAAAGTCTTTGGTATTGGCATATGGTCCCTGGGATTTCCAAGTGGGTCCCTCTTCCAAGCCATGCCCTTCTAGGGCCTCTGCTGAGGGAAGGCTGTGCTACGTCATAAGTGAGCACTGTCCCTCAAGGGAAGTTCTGGGCCACAGGCCGTGAAGGGATGTTCCCAGCCTGCTGAAAGGATGGCTGAATGGGGCGTGTTAATTTCCCTCTTTTCCTACAGCTCTGCCATCCTAGCTCTGGGATGATTAGCTGTGGGTGCGCAAAAGGCTATTGTCCACGCCAGATATTGTGGCATGGGTGTGTTGCTGGAAACACTTCCTGACGCACTGAGTTTTTTTGGCACAGCTCTGGGCTGCGGTGCTAGCACAAGGCAGGAGCATTCCCAGCCTGCCTGGAAGATAGCTATAAGGGGCATGTTTTTTTTCCCCTTTTGGCTAACTTCTGCCTTCCTCGCTCTGAGACAATTAGCAGCGGGTGCGCAAAAGGCTATCGTCCACGCCAGATACTGAGGCGTACTCACAGGCTGTGGAGACACCGTTCCTGCCATGCTTACCTGTGCAGTTCTTGCTGCCGTATCCACAGCCGCTTTTGGGTTTTTTAAAAAAGAACTAGTCTGACTCCAAATGCCAACCCATGGTTTCCCCACACCGCAGTGTGTCTGCCGGATATTCAGCAGACTTACTCACTCATTTCAGAACGCAGACTCCTGGTTTCACCAAATGCACAGTCCCTGTGGATTTAGCAGACCTTGTCCAGCGGGTTCATCACTGGAACTGGTGTTCTGGATGACTTTCTGGCTTTTATCTAGTATTTTTCACAGAGGTGTTTTTTTACCCTGTCTCTCCTAACCGCCATCTTCCAGAAGTCCCCTGACTGTGTTTTAAAACTTCAAATTCCATGTGAGACCAAGGGAAGAGATATTTAGTTGTGCAAGATCTATATTTCCTAAACAATTTAACTGATACAGTTTGTTCAAATACCATAATTACATGGAACTTTTAATAGGAAGTGAGACCTGGTAGGTTTGCATAGGTTAGTGTGAAATAGCGATACATCCCAAAGTAATCTGGACAGAGAATAAAAAAATATATATATAGGGCCTCCCTGAGAAGCTGGGGGAAAATGCAGAGGTGTTGGACTTCCTCACCTGGATTATTGCTGATATTCTCACAAACATTGAGGACTGGCAGTTTGATATGCTGAGCCCTCTATCATGGGACTTGCCCTTATGAAACTTGTTACTGCAAAGAAGAGACTAAACCTGCTTATAATCTTGCCTAAGAGTCTCCCCCTGAGTACCTCTTTGTTGCTCAGATGTGGCCCTCTCTCTCTAGCTAAGCCAGCTCAGCAGGTGAACTCACTGCCCTCCCCCCTACGTGGAATCTGACACCCAGGGGTGTAAATCTCCCTGGCAACAAGGGATATGACTCCCGGGGATGAATCTGGACCTGACATTGTGGCATTGAGAACATCTTCTTGACCAAAAGGGGGATGTGAAATGAAACAAAATAAAGTTTCGGTGGCTGAGAGATTCCAAATGGAGTTGAGAGGTCACTCTGGTGGGCATTCTTATGCACTATATAGATAACCCTTTTTAGGTTTTAATGCATTGGAATAGCTAGAAGTAAATACCTACCCGAAACTATCAAACTGCAACCCAATAGCCTTGACTCCTGAAGACAATTGTATAGCAATGTAGCTTACAAGGGGTGACAGTGTGATTGTGAAAACCTTGTGGCTCACACTGCCTTTATCCAGTGTATGGATGGATGAGTAGAAAAATGGGGACAAAAACGAAATGAAAAATAGGGTGGGGTGTGTGTGGGTGTTCTTTTTTACTTTCATTTTTTATTCTTATTTTCACTTTTTCTGGTACACGGAAAATGTTCAAAAAATAGATTGGGGTGATGAATGCACAACTATATGATGGTACTGTGAACAATTGATTGTACACTTTGAATGATTGTATTGTATGTGAATATATCTCAATAAAATTGAATTTAAAAAATCATTTGGCCATAGATGTGACAGTGCATTTCTGAACTCTTAATTTGACTCCATTGGTCAATATATCTATCCTTGTGCCAGTACCATGCTGTTTTGACCAATGTAGCTTTGTAATATGCTTCAAAGTCAAGAAGTGTGAGACCTCCAACTTTTTTCTTCTTTTTTCAAGATGTTTTCAGCTATTCAGGGCCCTTTACCCTTCCAGACAAGTTTGATGACTGGCTTTTCCAGTTCTGCAAAGTAGACTACTAGAATTTTGATTGGGATTGCAATGAACCTGTAAATCATTTTGAATAGAATTGACTTCTTAACTATATTTAGTCTTCCAATGCATACACACAAAATGTCCTTCCATTTATTTAGATCTTCTTTGATTTCTTTTAGCAAACTTTTTTGTAGATTTTTGTATACAAGACCTTTACATCCTTGGTTAAATATAATTCCTAGATATTTGATCTTTTTTCTTTATTCAATTTTATTGAGATATATTCACAAACTATACAAAAATCCACAGTGTACAGTCATTCACAATGCCATTATATAGTTGTACATTTATCACCACAATCAATTTTTGAACATTTTCATTACCACACACAAAAAAAGAATAAGAATTAAGATTAGAGTGAAAAAGAACACCCAAAACATCCCATACCCCTCCATTCCTCCCTATTCATTTGCTTTTTGTCCTCATTTTTCTACCCTTCTGTCCATACACTGGATAAAGGGAGTGGGAGCCACAAGGTTTTCACAATCACACGGTCACACAATGTAAGCTATATAGTTATACAATTGTCTTCAAGAATCAAGGCTACAGGGTTGCAGTTCAACAGTTTCAGGTATTTCCTTCTAGCTATTCCAATACACTAAAAACTAACAAGGGATATCTATATAATACATAAGAATAGCCTCCAGAATGACCTCCCAACTCGATTTGAAATCGCTCAGCCACTGAAATTTATTTTGTTTCATTTCTCTTCCCCCTTTTGGGCCAAGAAGTCTTTCTCAATCCCACGATACCAAGGCCAAGTTCATCCCCATGAGCTCATCCTCTTGCCAGGGAGGTTTACACCCCTGGGAGTCATATTTCACGTAGGGGGTAGGGCAGAGTGAGTTTACCAGCCATGTTGGCTTAGAGAGAGAGGACACATGTGAGCAACAAAAGAGATTCTCTGGGGGTGACTCTTAAGCAAAATTGTAAGTAGGCTTAGCCTCTCCTTTGCGGTAACAAATTTCATAAGGGCAAGCCCCAAGATTGAGGGCTTGGCCTTCTAAATTGTTAGACCCCAATGCTTGTAAGAATATCAGTAATTCCCCAGGTAGGGAAGTTTAATATTTCCATATTTTCCCCCAGTCCCTCAAAGGGGCTTTGCAAATACATTTTTTTATTATCTTCCCAAATTACTTTGGGATGTATCAGGATTTTACACTAACCTATACAAACCAACCAGATCTCACTCCCTATTCAAAGTTCCATGTAATTATGGTGTTTGAATAAACTGACTGTACAAGTTAAATTATTTAGAGTGCTACAGAAAATATAGATTTTGCACCAAACATCTCTTCCTTTGGTCTTACACAGAAGTTGAAGTTTTAAAACATAGTCAATATCGTTCTTTACCCTTTAGTCTGATTTGCTTTAGTCCTAACCAGACCCACTTCATTCATATCTCTATTTGAAAACTGAACTTTTTTGCAGCTTTTTAAACAGTCGCTGTATGGGGTAATACTGACATTCATAGCTGTCGAACTCTGGCTCTGAGTTTTAGTGTCACACAGATACTTGAAGTTCCAGGGACCAAGCAGGTTATACACAAACAACTCAGCAAGTTTAGAGATAATTGTTACAACTCAGGAATAGATGTGACTGGTGTAGGAGATTTCAATCTAGGGACCTTTACAATAAGCCTTCCCCTGATAACCTGTGCTCTAAGATTCAATTCTCAGAGTTTGCACATTGGAGTTAGTCCATATTAGTAAGGTGTTATAATGTTTGTCTTTTCTTTTCTGGCTTATTTCACTCAAAATGCTGTCCTCAAGATCTAGTCACCCAGTTGAATGCCTCACAACTTCATTCCTTCTCGCAGTTTCTCAGTATTTGCTTATATGCTTACACCACAGTTCACCAATCTGTTCATCAGTCGATGTATCCTTAGACCACCTCCATCCATTGCAAATCATGAATACTGCCACCTTAAACACCAGTGTGCAAATGTCCATTCATATCCCTGCTCTCAGTTCTTCCAAGTATATACCCAATAATGAGGTTGCAGGATCTTAAGGCAACCCCATACTTAGCTTCCTGTAGAACCACTACACTGCTCTCCAGATGGGCTGTACCATTCATTCTACTTCACCACCAACAGTGAATAGGTACATCCCTCTCTCCATGTTTTCTCCAGCATTCATATCCCTCTGTTTATTTTTTCCCCTGCAATTTTATAGAGATATATTCACATACCATACAGTCATCCGTGGTGTACAATCAATTGTTCACAGTATCATCTTATAGTTGTGCATTCATCACCACAATCAGCCCTTGAACACATTCACTACTCCAAAAAAATTAAAATAAGAATTATAAAAAAGATAAAATAAAAATAAAATACAATAAAAAGGTCAGACACCACCACCACCACCAAGAATCCCATACCCCTCCCTTATCTCCCCCTCTTACAGGCATTTAGCTTTGGTATATAGCCTTTGTTACAATTAATGGAAGCATATTACAATGTTACGTTAACTATAGACTCTAGTTTTCATTGATTATATTTTTCCCCAACAACATCTCATTTTCAGTACTTTCTTTTGACATTCTTTTGTTCTCCCACATGTAAAAACATTTTTATATTTGTACATTTAATCACCATCATTGACCACTCTAGGTTTCACTAAGTTATACAGTCCCAATCTTTATCTTCTATTTTTCCTTCTAGTGTCATACATGTCCATAGCCTTCCTCTTTCAACTTTACTCACAGTCATCTTTGTTCACTGTACTTACAATATTGTGCTACCATCATAACAATACAGTGCTATCCATTTCTGGATCTGTACAATCAATCCTGTTGAACATTCTGTACTCCTTCAGCATCAAATGCCCAATCTCTACCCTCTTTCTATCTCCTGGTAAACTGTGTTCTCAGCTTTAACTCTCAAAGTTTGGTCATTAACGTTAGTTCATATTAGTGAGACCATACACTATTTGTCCTTTTGTTTCGGGCTAATTTCACTCAACATAACATCCTCAAGGTTCATCCACATTGTTATATGCTCTGTGACTTTATTCTTTCTTACAGCTGCATAATATTCCATCATATGTGTATACCACAGTTTGTTTATCCACTTGTCCATTGATGGCCATTTGGGCTGTTTCCATCTCTTGGCAATTGTGAATAATGCCACATCATTATTAAACATTGGTTTACACATGTTCATTCATGTCTTAGCTTTCACTTCCCCTGAGTATATATCTGGCAATTGTATTGCTGGATCATATGGCAATTCTATACTTAGCTTCCAGAGGAACCACCATACTGCCTTCCAGAGTGTCTGTACTGTTCTACATTCCCACCAACAGTGAATAAGTGTGCCTCTTTCTCCACATCCTCTCCAGCACTTGTAATTTTCTGTTTTTTTTTTTTTTTGGTAATGGCCATTCTAGTATGTGTGAGATGATACCTCATTGTGGGTTTGATTTGCATTTCCCTAATAGCCAGTGAAGTTGAGCATCTTTTCATAAGTTTTTCAGCCATTTGTATTTCCTCTTCAGAAAAATGTCTGTCCATGTCTTTTGCCCATTTTTAAATTGGGTGTTTGTCATTTTGTTGTTGACTTGTAGGATCTCATTATGTATTCTGGATATCAGTCCCTTATCTAATATGTGGTTTCCAAATGTTGCTCCGATTGTATAGGATGCCTTTTTACTTTTCTCACAAAGCCCTTTGATGAACAAAAGTGTTTAATTTTGAGGAGATCCCATTCTCCCTCATTTTTGAAGGACAGTTTTGCCAGATAAAGAATTTTTGGCTAGCAGTTTTCCTCTTTCAGTACCTTAAGTATATCATACCACTGCCTTCTCGCCTGCATGGTTTCTGATGAGAAACAGCATTTAGTGTTATTAAGTATCCCACGTATGTGGTGAATTGCTTTTCTCTTGTTTCTTTCAGAATTCTCTGTCTTTGGCATTTGACATTTTCATTTGTATATGTCCTAGAGTAGATCTATTAGGATTTATTCTGTTTGGAATATGTCATGCTTCTTGGACATGTATAATTATGTCTTTCATAAAATTTGGGAAGTTTTCAGCTATTATTTACTGAAATATTTTTTCTGCCCCCTTTCCCTTCTCTTCTCCTTCTGGGGCACCCCTTCTGCATGTGTTTGTGTGCTTTGTGCTGTCGCTCAATCCCTGAGACACAGCTCACTTTTTTCTATTCTCTTCTCTATCTATTCTCTGACTGTATGATTTCCATTGTCCTGTCTACTGGTTCTCTGATTCTTTCATCTGCCTGTTCAAATCTGCTTGTTGTATGCCTCTATTGTATTTTAAATCTCTTCTATTTGTGCCTTTCATCCCCATAATTTCTGTTATTTTTCTCTTTATACTTTCAATTTCACACATTGTCTTCTTTATGTTGTATAGCTCTTTATCCATATTTTCTTTCATCTCCTTGAATTGATGTAGGAGATTTGTTTGAACTTCTTTGATTAGTTGCTCCAAATTCTATGTCTCCTTTGAGGTTTTAATTTGTTCTCGTAACTGAGCCATATCTTCCTGTTTCTTAGTATGGCTTGTAATTTTTTGCTGATGTCCAGGCATCTGATTGTCTTGAGAGTTAACTCTGAAGGTCTGTTTCTCCCTCTTGTCTAGGGTTTTATTGTTGTTTGACTTTGTTTTATGGCTCATCTCTGATGCATGGTCCAACTTATTCTAGACCTTTAGAATAGCCTGTGTTTAACTCTTCAGATTTTCTCAGCTATTCTTCATCTGATTCTTGCCCTGGATATGCAGTACAATTTTTAAGACTGCACTTTTTGTGCAATTGTTTCACCTCCAGGAAAAAGCTTCTTTTCCTCTGTTCCTTCTTCAGCAATCTTGGTCTGTTCTGTTTATGTGCTGGTTTGGAACTGTTATGTACCCTATTTTCTTTTAATCCATTCTTGTGGATCCAGACCTATTGTGCATGGGGCATTTTAGTTAGGCTATTTCAATTGAGTTGTGCCAGTCCATTCAAAGTGGGCCTTAATACTTTACTGGAGCCCTTTATGACAGGATAAAAGGCAGAAACACACACAGGGAGGGCAGAGAGATGAGAAATGCCCAGAGGACCAAGAAGGACCCACAGGAGCTGATAGAGAAAGTTGTTGAAACCAGAACTCAGGAGAAAAGGACCAGCAGATATTGCCATGCACCTTCCCATGTGACAGAGGAACCCAAGATGCCATTGGTCTTCAGACAAGGTATCTACCTCTTGATGCCTTAATTTGGACATTTTCACGGCCTGAGAATGATAAGTTGTAACTTAATAAATCCAATCCATTTCTGGTATATTGCATTTTGGCAGCTTTAACAAACTGAAACAAGTTTGTTTTTGTGCAGAATTTTCTCCCCAGCTCCTATGATTTGTTTAGATTCTCTCCGTCCCTCAGGGCCCTGTTTTCCTTATACTTTTTGTTTCTGGTGCCCATCCTGTCTTACAGAAGTTCAGTTTAATCCTTTTTTTTTTTTGGTCTTTTTTTCTGGCTCCAGTTTCTTCCCCATTAAGGTATCCTGATCTGGGGAAGCCAAAAGGTGTCAATCCAGAAAGGTAGGTTACTCCAGAAAAGTTGGTTTTGCATTTAAGTGGTCCAGCAAACAGAAACTGGATTGAATGAGTGTACCTCTTGCCAATCATTCCCCACAGTCTGTCTTTTTCACACCCCCTCGGGGGACTTTTGGTTTGCAGCATGACTTAGCATCTTGTGCGCTGCCCTGTGTCTCTGAGGACCTGGGTCCCAGAGCCTGGATATGCATGGGGTTCTTTTTTTTTTTTGGCTTTTAACAATGGGGATTTATTAGGTTACAAGTTGCAATTCTAAGGCCCTGAAAAATGTTCAAATTAAGACATCAGTGAGACGATACCTTCTCCAAAGAAAGGCTGCTGGCATCCAGGGTTCCTCTGTCACATGGGAAAGCACATGGCTGGCATCTGCTGAGCCTTCTCCCTTGGGTTTTGTTGCTTCAAGTTCTGGCTCATTCAATTTCTGTGGATCCTTTCTTTCTTCTCCAGGACTTTTCTATCTCTCTAAGCTCTCTTCAAATGCCTCTGCCTTTTATCCTCTCATAAAGGACTCCAATAAAGGATTAAAACCCACCTTGAATAGGCTGGGTCACATCTCAATTGAAACAACCCAATCAAAAAGTCCCACCCACAACAGGTCTGCCCCCACAGGGATGGATTAAAAGAACCTGGTGTTTTCTGGTGTACATAACAGCTTCAAACCAGCACACCTCCCATCCAGCTGCTTAAAATGAGGGCAAGAAACACAGAGTCTTAGCATAACAGTCAATATTTTACATATAATCCTGCTACGTATGCATAGGAAGGAGAATGCTGTACATTCTGGATGATGAGAAGATCATGGGATTTTTTTTTTCATTTTCTTTTTTATCTATATTTTAATTTTTTTTACATTAAAGAACTATTGTTTATTTACAGAATTAACTTTTTTTAATCCATATAATCCAGATGTAGGAAACCAATATTTTTAAATATCAAATAAGCCCAGGATATAATTTTATTCATGGTAATGTAATAGTACTCAATTACATATTAGTATATACTGGCCATGAGATATTTAGGGTAGTATATTGAAAAGATTGGCTTAATAACCCAGTGAACCTCTTTGATTAATTTTATCAGAGGCAAATGAAGTCATTGGAGGAAGAGTAAATGCTGGTTTAGTTCAGAGGAAGCCCCTGATCTAGGTTACTTAAAGCTGTGGGTTTTTTTTTTTTTTTTTTTTGGTGGTGGTTGTTGTTTATTTTATTTTGAAATAAATTCAAAGTTATAGGAACAGTTGCAAAAACAATACAAACCATGCATGGGGTTCTAACTTGTTGCTGTGAGTGGCTCTATAGTCTGTGTCCAGCTTCTCCTTCAGTATAATCTTCTAATATGGGACTTGAAGGATACGAATTATCTGTCCCAGTTATAATAAGGCCTTTCTACCTTTTATCATTTGGAAATTGTACTTGACTGTTTTTAGGTTAAACTTGTATTGATTATGCTTTTGTATCAGAAGGAATAACTGGTTCTTCACTATCAGAACAGGAAACATCAGGTGGTATATGAGAACAGCATAGAGAGAAGGAATCGGCATTCTCATTATTAGATAGATCCCTTAGTAGAGATGTTATCCTGTGATATGTTCCTGGTTTAGTTATTATTACTCTCATTCCTGAAAATATCACTTAATTTCTCCCTATGTCAGTCTTATCATATATAAATGAAGACAATGGGACAGTTAGTCTCAGCCTAAACTTACATTAGCTTTCAAAAATATTTATGCCTATGCTCCACTTTACAGTAATTCGGTCAGAACTTGGGTGGAGTCATGGCAACAGGATTTTTTTAAAGTTCTCTTTGAGACTCTGATATGCAGTCCAGGTTGAGAACCACTAGATTAGATAGTATTTGAAGTATCTTCCCAATGATTCTGGTATCAAGAATACTATTGTAAAAGTATTTCCCTAGAATTAGAATCACAATGTTTCAGACAATCTTTTACTTTAGAAATAGTGGATGGAATCATTTTCCTCTTCTCTTAAAATACTTTTTCCTTGATGGAAATGTATATATTGGAGTACAAGAATTTGACTTTAAGAATTTTACTAAAGAAATGCCCCAACTATGATTTTCATATTTGTTGGAATGTTTACTTTTACTTTTATGGGTTCATTTTCTTAAGATGAGTTTACTTATGCTTGATAAAAACCACTTTGTGGTTTTATTCCATTAATTAGAGAAATAAACCACATGTCTTATTGGATCACTTTAAGAGATTCCTCTTCTCTTCCTTGGACTTCTGTGATGCGTTCAACTAGCAACAGGTTTTTGATGTACCAACATTCTACTGGCAAATCGTTCAGGGCAGCCACTCATATTGGGCAATTCAGGTTTCTTCTGGGAATTGACATTGGATTTGGAATTTTCTCTTGTACCTGATATGGTAAAAATTTGTGATTTTTGGTTTATGCTAGAGGAAGCATAGCATACTGTATCTTTATAATCTGAAGTATTGATAAATCTTTTGAGTGTATAAAAATAGAATAGGCATGTACAAACCTAAAATTGTTGTATTTTTCTAGGGTTGGTTTTGAAAAACAATATTATCACCATCTGTATAAATTTATTTTAAATTAATTTTTTCTGTTGCTTTCTTTAGTTGTTCAACCTATCTATTTTGATGCCTGCTATGAGATGATACAGATGAATCAGAACTAGATTTTGTACTAGGACTAGTAAGGGAGGTAAGATTTGTACATAATATGCAATTTGAAATGAGGTAAAAAAAGAAAGTTATACATCAGATACCATAAGAAATAGGAGGAGAGAAATTATCTTTACTTTCTAGGTATCAAGGAAAATTTCTTGGAGGACCTGGTACTTGAACTAATAACGAAGGATTTAAATGTAAATTTTCAAGCTTCTGGTGATACACTTTGGTCCACACAAATAGCTTGATGTTTCTTAGAGGCAATATGAGTGAAAGTTGTTATGGATACTTGTTTTTAATAGAGTACAAGATTCACAACATGGCAAGGAAATAAAAATGAAAGTAAAGAGCTTTGCCTCCAGTACCTTTCTAGTTCCAGGAGTAAGGAACAATTTCTTCTCCCTTTACATCCACAAAATCTAAGTTGTTCTTTGATTATCAGGTTCTTAGACAAGAAATTGTTATAGTAATGATCTTAGGTATCAAATAAGGACAGTGGGGAAGTGACTGAAATTTCATTAAGAGATAATTGCATTTAAATAGTTGCCTTTAATATCTATTTATGTAAAGAGTCAGTTAATAGAGGCATTTCCAAAAGGACTGCAGGGTTAGTGAAGAAACTATTTTTGACCCAAGGCTTTTCTCTACGCTTTCTGTTCCACATTCCTCAAACTCACAATCCTGATTTTTTTCTCCTTTTGTGAAAATTCCTCTCATTCTGGGATGGTTCTATTTTCTGTGAGATACCATCTAGCAAAGGAAACATATATTGTAGCACTTCTAGTGCCCAGTTTTTAAATTTTACTGCTTTTTTTTTTTTCTTCTCCAGAATATATTCCTTTATCTTAAAAAAAAAAGATCTCCATTCTATTGCTTGATAAACCATATGAATATTAGTTTGGATGATGCTTTTCCTCTATTTCTTTTAATTTCACTTTTAAAAAGAACGATAATATGTTGAGTTGAACTGGTTAGGAAAATGGGTTTAAGGCAGTTCTGAAGATCTTGGGAACGTGAATTTATAAAAACTATAATGTAAGGTTATGTTTTCTCTTTCTCTAGAGCAAAAAGAGCATTATGAGCTATCACATGCTACATTGTTAACTCATGTTTGCCTTTTTATCTTTGGGCTGAATCTTGAGGGATATGGTTAGTGTTTCTGGTAGACTGAGAAAGTGAAAATAAAGGAAATTTACAAGTCAGGTATCCAAAGATATGATTAACAAGTAACATTTAAGTATGATATTATGAGGGATATATGTATATTGGCCGGTTGCTTCAACCATTTATAATCTAAACAGTGTTCTGACACTCTTCTTAGAAACCAGGTACGTCTTGTCTCCAAGCAGTACATATTCAGCCGTCAGCTGCCTCTGAGGTCTGGCTAAGCAGTGAGGGGCTGCAGTGGACCCTCCCTGAAGACATCGCTGTTGGTGCTGGGCAGACCTCAGCATCCTTGCCCGACTGCCATATGCAAACACCCCTTGGAAGTACCTTGAGTCACCATTTCTAGGCCCATTTCATTCTCCTTGTATCTCTGGCATGTCGGACCCTCAGGTTTTAAACCACTCAGATCCAGGACAACTTACTACCAAGCAAAGCAAAGAGCCCCAGGAGGCTATGCGATCAGAAGTCAAGCATCTGTCATCTCACATATCTTGGAAAAATAGGCCAGTGGTGAGTCATGTACTTTGCATTTGTATTTTCCCCATTTTTAGAAAGTGATGGTAAAACAGTCTCCCACACAGTGGAAAGCTAGAAGGAGCATAAAGGCCAGTTCTGTTTGCCCATTTGCCTGTGCTAGCTCCCAACCATGCTTTGCTAGTGAATGATGCAAGATATGAAGTTAAGTGAGCTCCCACCTCTTCATTCCTTGACTAGACTCTAGAATACATAGCAGTGAAGCATCTGAATCTAAATGGATTTTATTTATTTTCACCCTTTTGGTGGTTCTAACATTTCACTGAGATCCACAATCACAAAACAATAGAATAATGGACTGTAAAGGATCTCTGAGTTAATTTGGTCCACTCCAGTCATTTTGCAGATTAGAAAAGTAATCACTAGAGAGAGGTCACAGCAGTTTAGTGGCAGAACCAAGTAGTCTAACTCCTATTGTCTTTCTAGTGTACCATAGTACCCCCTAGGTTACATCTTGTTTTGTTAGGGCTAGGCCCTTCTGGAGATTAAATATCTTCTTATATCAGAGGGTGCCCCTTCCGTTAATCCCCCTTAGGAGTAGTATTCTGCCTCAAGGGTTTTTTTTGTTTTTTTTTTTTAGTTTTTTTAAAATTCAGTTTTATTGAGATATATTCACATACCGTACAAACTATCCGCAGTGACTGGCTCACATAAGTTGACCCATCCATTGATACTTTTAAAGCCACTAGAAAGAGCCATCCAGGCTTTAGTTTGTATCTCCTAGGAGATTAAGTCGGAGCTGGGGGTGAGGATGGGGGTTAGGGGGTGGTTTATATCCTTCCCTGGTGGCTTTAAATGAGTGACAAGCCTAGTGGTTTTTTTTGCTAGGAAGGGAAACATATTACATTAAAGGTAATTAAAAGTTCTTACATTGTGTTAATTCAAAATTCAAGTGGGTTATGCTTATGACTTTTAATTTTTCTATTTAATTCAGACACATAGAAAAGTACCCTTTACCCACCATCCAAGTTTAATAAATGTTGGCATTCCCCACCCCCTGCCAAGTTTGTTCCACTTTTTTAAAGAAATAAACCTTCACTGATAACAGTTGAATTCCCTTTTGTCTCTTTGACCCCTGCCCCACCCCCCATCTTGGGATGGATTGTATGCTGCCTATTAAAATATGCACAAAATAAAGTGGCATCAGTTTTAAGATACACCCAAATTTTAGAGATAAGAAAACGTGAAAAAATGTGCCTCTTACAATCAATGAAATATGATGTTTTTCTTTGCACATTAAAGATATAATTCCATAGTTTTCTGGTTTTTGAATCACTGTTGAGAATTCAGCCATCAATATAATTATGTTTCTTTGTAATTGTGTCTCTCCTGTTGACAGCTTTTAATATCTCTTTCTTTGGTGTTCTGCAGTTTCATTATTGGGGTATAGATGAGGAATTCTTTTTTATTTATTCTTCTTGGGATTTGGTAGACCACTTAGATTGGTTTCTTTCAATAATTCTGAAAAATTCAATCATTATTTCTTCAAGTATTGCCTTGTCCCCATTCTCTACAATATATTCTTCTTTGACTACAATTAGATATTAGACTTTCTCACTTTATTCTGTCTTTAATCTCTCCTTCATATTTAACATTTATTTTTTTCTCTATATGCTGTCCTCTTGATAATTCCTTCAGATATATCTAAGTTCATTCATTCTTCAGCTGGGTCTAATCTGCTTTCTAATGTGTCCTTTGAATTTTAAATAGAAATTATTAGTTTTTATTTTTAGTTTTTATTTGGTTGCTTTTTCCAACACCTTTAGTTATTATTTGTGGACTTTCGTGACTTACTTGTATTTTCAAAGTTTTCTTTTATTTCTTTAGATGTTGAAACAGTTATTTTATAATCTGTTGCGCAAGTCCTTATTCATAGGCATGTTCTTTTAATCTTTTAACTTTAGAAAAATTTATTTTATGCCTTTAGTACATTAAGCACTATGTGATGCATTTAAACACTTTTTTTAGCAGTTTAGGTTAATAATGCACTTTTTCTTGGTTTCATTTAAATTATATAAACTTTGTATTGAAATTTATACTAGTAACTTGTTAGAATATTTACACCCTTTTGACAATATGGGGAGATACTGAAGTTCAGGTAGATACTCCCTCACTTTGATGCATGATTTTTTTTTTTTTAACTCTTAATTTAGGTATGGCAGAAACAAAATTGATGCTGATCTACTGAACTCAGGTTCTACTTTTTTTGGTTTTTTTTGTGTGTGTGTGTTTTTGTGTGTGTGTGTCAATTTGTGTGAAGATACATTGCATGGTATCTTTATAACCAAAAATAAAGCATATACTGGGAAAATTTTCATCAAACACCTTCTAACAGTTCTAGTTTCTATAAAGTTTTTATTAAATGTGAAGTAACATTTCCTCAGTTATTTTGTGTGTGTTTTCATGATACATCAGAAGTTACGGTTATTCAGATGTGCTGCATTTACTTAAGGCTGATGTTATAAATTGTCAGGTCACATGTCACTTGCTATTTTCCTGAGACCTACTGGGTTTGTTAGGTCAAAATGAATATTTTGTGCTTGCATCCCATTTACAGGTTCTTGATTTAGCTTTGTGTAGACCAGAACTTTTTTTATATATATACAATTGATTTTGAGCTATAGGGCTGCTCAAGCACATGTGTAGGTATTAATTGCGATTTCTCTTTGCAGGCTAATTTTGATCCATCTCTTAAAGTGATTCCCACCAGGAACCTAGCCACAAACAACAAAAAGGCAGCTGACACAGGCCATCCTGATCTTGGTGGTTTGTTGGTGAAAAACAAGAATCTTTTAGCTGAGGTATATGGATTATCTAAAAATAAAACACTATGGGAAATTATATCCTTTGTAAAAGTATGGAAAGAACATTCCAATAAAAATCTCAAAATATTATCTTAACTCCATTTTTATTTTTTATCAATATTAAACTCTGTCAACATTAAGGAACACTAAGACCTAAATTTGTCTTTGCCCAAGAACCCACTTTTGAAAATGGTGCATAGCTAAGTGCTTTTGAATTGACTGCTAAATGCTGGTGTGTTAACGTTGCTTAATGACTGACATGCTCAAAATTTATGTTATAATAACCAGCTACATGTATTAGACATTTTTAATGGAAATGATGAGTTCTCATTTTAATAGACCACTAGCATATCTGTTAGTCTTATTTAATACTTGATAAAACCTCTGAGTAGCCTCAATAAATCAAAAGACATTTATGGGAAATACCTTGACTTATTCCCTGTGATGAAGACTGGAGTGCTTATAGAAATTCTTTAGTTGAGCCCAACTACCCTCAGAACATTACTGAAAAAGACAATCTCATGGGTAACCAAGGTTGGAAGTCGAAAGGCAGTTGTCATTATTCATGGTACTATGATATGGTTGTTTATGTCTGTACTGCCTCTATGGTTACCCATCAGTAAACTTCTCAGAATGCTTCCATATTTGGCTCACTGACCAGCCCATTGCATAAGTAGCTTTCTAGGATGGCCTTATTCTCCAGATCCTCTTTCTGCCTAGGATCTTATTAATTTTTTTCCTACTATCTCATCTACCAATAGCCTGATTCCAGGTTTCATTTAAATAGATGTAAATATAGATATATAGATAAATATACAATTTTACGTATGCTAATGCTTACCCTCATTTAGCATACAGAGGTGAATGGTGCTTGAATTTAAATGGAGTTTATATAGACACAGTAAATATTACATCTTTGAGAAATCTCTTACTTTTGTTTTTTCTTTTAGAAAAATGTGATGCCAATCTCTGAAATCTGGCAATTTTAAAAATTATTGGTAGCATCCTTATTCTCCTCTACAGTAAAACTTACTATTAGTACTTAACACGTTTGGGCTTTTTGATAATTTTGATTTAATTAAAGTTTGTGGCTCTGCATACTTCATAAAAAAAAATTAAAAACAAATTGTCAAAGATTATGTACCTTTTTAAAATAAATTATGTAAACTATTTTTTAAGAACTACAAAATACTTTTTAAAAGCAACTGTCTACATGCACATAAATCACATAATTATGAATATTTTTTGTCTGTTAGTCAAACAGGTATCTGAAAGGCTCTACAAGGTCACATTTTGGCTTGGTTTTAGAAACTATATGTACTTTAAAAGTATTCCTTAGTTCATATTGGCATTTTCTACATTTAATACAGATTCATGATGTTTATTGCATGGTTTCCTGTGTTAAGGTTACTTTTTTAACTTAACAGAATACCCGAACTTCAGCATTAGTCATCTTTTCCTTTTTCTGTTATTTAATCCCACAGAAACACAAATTGTCTTGATAATGCAGTTTTTCTCTTCATTGCATATATTTTTAATTTTTTTGTTATAATTAACTTTATCTCTTTGAAGGACATACAGAAATAGTCATCATGTCTTTCTTCCTAGTAATAGAGAAACAGCTGCAAGAAAGCTATTTGAGACAAGCCAGATATAGAAGGGATAAATATTATATATTCAGTTGGTGATTGTGGTGTCTTAGTTTAGGCAATATGATATTGGGCTTAAAACCCTTGCATAGTGCTCTGTGGGCTGCTGTGGTAATATGAGTTAAAATACGTTGGAAAAATGTTACTGATATGGTGTATTAAGGCCAAGTATATTAAATTTAAGAGAAATTTAATGTGTTGTGCCAGTATTTTTTAGTTTGGTTCTCACTGAAACTTTTATCTGTGAGAGCAATATGACTATGTTTATGTAAATAAGCTGTTTTTTTTCCTTTAGCTTAGTAACGAAGAGACTAGTAAAAACCTAGTAGGTGCAGGCAGCTCTGGAGAAGGTGAATGGAGGCAATACAAATTTTGCAGTTAAGAAAGTATATATCAGAATCTACTATTTTTTAATTGAAAAATTTATTGAGATAGTTATAGATTTACTTGCAGTTGTAAGAAATAATGCATAGAGACTTCTTGTATGTCTTGTATGCTTTGTCCGGTTTACAAAATACAGTATAATAAAACAACCAGAATATTGACATTGCTCACCTTATTCATATCTCCCCAGCTTTACTTGTACTTAACTGGTGTGTGCATGTGTATGTGTGTGTATTAAGGTCTATACAATTTTAATATCTGTAAAGGTCTGTACATTCACTATTGCAGTGAAGATGCTAAACAATTCTGATACCACAAGGATCACACATTTTGCCCTTTTATATCCTTGCCCACTTCCTCCCTTCTCTAATCCCAGACAACCACTGTTTGTGCCTCCATTTCTAAAATTTTGTCATTTCAAAAATGTTACCATGTGACCTAGCAATTCCACTCCTGTGTATATACACAAGAGAAATGAAAAGATATGTCCACATAAAAATTTGTACAAGAATGTTCATGGTATTATTCATAAAACCAAAAAAGTGGAAACAACCCAAATGTCCATAAATTTATGTATAGATAAGCAAAAATAAATGATACATATGCTACAACATGGACAAACCTTGAAAACGTGACACAAAAGGCCACATATTGTATTATTCCATTCATATGAAATGTCTAAAATAGGTAAATTCATGGAGACAAAAAGTATATTAGTGGTTGCCAGGGGCTAAGGGGAGCTGTAAGAATGGGAGAGACAGCTAGTGGGTTTGGGGTTTCTTTGGGGAGTGGTGAAAATGTTCTGGAATAATATAGTGGTGATGGTTGCACAAACGTGTGAATATATACTAAAACCCACTAACTGTACACTTTAAATGGGTGAATTCTATGGTATATGCATTATATCTCAATAAACAAAAATGGAACAAAAGCAATCCAATATGACTGCACAATTCTGTGAATATACTAAACCCCACTCAACTATACCCTTTAAGTGGGTGGATTTATTAATTATATCTCAATAAAGCTGTGTTTAAAATATTATATAAATGGAATTATACATTTGTAAACTTTTGGACTGGTTTTTTCACTCAGTATTATTCCCTGGAGGGAATAAGTTGTTGGATGAATCAGCAATTCTTTCCTCTTTTTGCTGAGCAGTATTCTATGATATGGATGTACCACAGTTTAACCATTCCCCTGTTGATGGATATCTGGGAGATTCCAGTTTTGGGCTATTACAAATAATTACAAATAAAAGTTCTGAACATTCATGTACAGGTTTTTGTGTAAACGTAAGTCATTATTTCTCTGGGATAAATGCCTAAGAGTGCAATTGCTAGGTCATATGGTAGTTGCATGTTTAGTTATATAAGAAACTGCCAAACTGTTTTCCAGAGTGGTTGTACCATTTTACCTTGCCACCATCAAGGTATGAGTGATCCAGTTCTCTATAGCCTAGAAGCATTTGGTGTAGTCATTTTTTTATTTTAGATGATCTGATACATGTTTAGCGGTATTTCATTTTGGGTTTAATTTGCATATCCCTAGTGGCTGACAATATTGAACATATTGTATTGAAATATGATGATGTGATGAAAATTTAAAAAGGTAATTGCCATTTGTATATCCTTTATGGTAAAATTTCTATTCAAGTATGTTGTCCATTTTCCTTATTGGATTGTTTGTTTTCTTACTATTCAGTTTAGAGAGTTCTTTATATATTCTAGATAAAAGTCCTTTGTTGAACAATTCATTTTTATCAACACGCTGCATCTCAGTTTTTCAGGTAGCCTGAATTTAGCTAAGTGCTGAACATATTTCTGGGTTATTATCTTCAAATCCAACATCAAATTATTGGAAGTTTGAGTTCTTTGACATAAAAAATAATACAGGACTGATTTTAAATCGTAGAGTTTGCAAATAAGGAGAAAATAGAAAACTAGAACTAGTAAGTCCTTTGCAAGGCTAATTGACATCATGTGGTCATTAAAAGTGAAATTAAACTAGATCTAGAAGTCAATGCTGTGGCTAGTCTTCTGACTTTGAGATTCCTGCTTTACTTAGATACTTTCCAAGAAACCGATAGAGTGTTTTAACTCTACCTAAGATTGCCTAAAAGGTTAAGTGGTTAGCATAGCTCTAATAAGGCCACTGCATTTTGCAACTCCAGGAGGCATTATTTACATGGTTTCTTATATGAATGGTAACCACTGCAGAACAGAGAATCCCCTAAACCCAAGCATTACCCCGAGGTGATGCTGAAGGACTTGAGCAATGACTGTGAATACCAGAAGTTGGGATCCATAATAATTTTGACAGGAATAGATTTTTTTTAAATTTTATTTTGAAATAAATTCAAA
The DNA here is from genome assembly GCF_015220235.1 of Choloepus didactylus. Lineage (NCBI taxonomy): Eukaryota > Metazoa > Chordata > Mammalia > Pilosa > Megalonychidae > Choloepus > Choloepus didactylus. The sequence continues at coordinate 47,130,018 of NC_051310.1, forward strand.
CTTACAGGAACAGTTGCAAAAACAATACAAACTCCATACGTAGAACTCCAGCATACCCCGACCCCCTGCCCCTGATACCCCGATCGACCAACTTTAACATCTTGTCACACCACCATTTCTTTCTTTCCCTACCCCCCATCTATCATCCATCATCTATTGCTCTGTCTTCTGAACATATGAGAGCAAGCTGCACACATCCTTGAACAAACATTATAATTCACATATACATTTCCCATGAACAAGAACATGGTTTTATGCAATCCCATTAAGTGCAGCTAAGAAGTTCAAGAAATTCAACATTGATACAAAGCTTACATTCTATATTTCCTTTTTTTTTTCCTTATGTCCCATCTGTGTCCCTTTAAGCCTCCTTTCCTCCATTCTCAGATCCTACCCAGGATCATCCTTGGCATTCAATTGCAATCTATTTAGACTGTCTTTTTTTTTTTCCAATTGTAGAAACATATATACAGTCTAAATCTTCCCATTCCAACCCCTCCCTATCCTTCCATTAGTGGAATTAATCTCATTTAGAATGTTGCAATGCTATCACCTTCCCACCATCCATTACTAGAAATTTCCCTTCAACCCAAACAGAAACCCTACACTCAATTTTTAACTCCCCATTGCCCCTTCCCCCATTTCTCATAACCCATGCTCTACTTTTCATCTCTCTGGTCATATTCTCTTATACTTTCTTTGTGTTTATCGTGGGGCTAAAATTTAACCTCTTAAATCTGTAACAATCTTGTTTTTCTTTGATACCAACTTAACTTCAATAAGACGCATGAACTATGTTCCTATACTCCTCCATTCCCCCACCTTTATGTAGTTCTTGTCAAAAATTATGTATTTTACATTGAGTCCAAAACCACTGATTTCTCATTACAGTTTATGTATTTTAGATCCTGTAGGAAGTAAATAGTGGAGTTACAAATCAAAAATACAGTAGTATTGGTATTTATATTTACCATGTGATCTTTACTGGAAATCTTTATTTCTTCATGTAGTTTCAGTCAATTGTTTAGTGTCCCTTCCTTTCAGCCTGCTCAACTCCCTTTAGCATTTCTTATAGGACTGCTGTACTGGAAATGAAGTCCCTCAGCTTTTGATTATGTGGGAATGTTTTCATCTCCCCCTCATTTTTACCCTCCAGATGTTTGTGAATTCTCCAAGTCTCTGATGGTTATTGACTTCTATTTGTATTCCATTGTGGTCAGAGAATGTGCTTTGAACAAATTCAATTTTTTTTTTAATTTATTGAGGCTGTTTTATGTCCCAGCATATGGTCCATTCTGGAGAAAGATCTGTGAATACTAGAGAAGAATGTGTGTCCTGGTGACCTGGGATGTAATATTCTATATATGTCTGTTAAATTTCTCTATATCTCTCTCTCCTTTCTTTGTTTCTCTGTCAGTAGGGCTCCCTTTAGCATCTGAAGCAGGGCAGGTCTTTTATTAGCAAAATCTCTCAGCATTTGTTTGTCTGTGAAAAATTTAAGCTATCCCTCAAATTTGAAGGAGAGTTTTGCTGGATAAAGTATTCTTGGTTGGAAATTTTTCTCTCTCAGAATTTTAAATATGTCATGCCACTGCCTTCTCACCTCTGTGGTGGCCGCTGAGTAGTCACTACTTAGTCTTACGTTGTTTCCTTTGTATGTGGTGAATTGCTTTTCTCTTGCTGCTTTCAGAACTTGCTCCTCTTCAGTATTTGACAGTCTGATCAGAATATGTCTTGGAGTGGGTTTATTTGGATTTATTCTATTTGGAGTTCTCTGGGCATTTATGCTTTGTGTATTTATATTGTTTAGAAGGTTTGGGGAATTTTCCCCAACAATTTCTTTGAATACTCTTTCTAGACCTTTACCCTTCTCTTCCCCTTCTGGGACACCAATGAGTCTTAAATTTGGACATTTTATTTTATCTGTCATATCCATGAGATCCATTTTGATTTTTTCTATTTTTTTCCCCATTCTTTCTTTTGTTCTTTCATTTTCCATTCTGTAGTCCTTGAGGACACTGTGTCATTGTTCAACTTTCTCTAATCTTGTATTATAAGTATCCAGAGTCTTTTTAATTTGGTCAACAGTTTCTTTTACTTCCATAAGATCTTCTGTTTTTTTTATTTACTCTTGCAATTTCTTCTTTATGCTCTTCTAGGGTCTTCTTTATGTCCTTTATATCCTGTGCCATGCTCTTCTTCATGTCCTTTATATCCTGTGCCATGCTTTTGTTGTTTGTCTTTAGTTCTTTGATTAATTGCGCCAAGTACTGTGTCTCTTCTGATCTTTTGATTTGGGTGTTTGGGTTTGGGTTCTCCATATCATCTGGTTTTATCATATGCTTTAAGATTTTCTGTTGTTTTTGGCCTCTTGGCATTTGCTTTACTTGATAGGTTTCTTTCAGGTTATAAAAAATACCAATCTCTAATTTGTCAGATCTACAGCTTGGTGGTGTACACTTTCTCTAACTAACCAGCAGATGGTGTCCACGAGTCACCTATTCCCCTCAAGTCAGTTCTCCCCAACTTTGTCTTTGTGGTGTGTGGGGATCTGATTCTTGTAGGATTCAACTGGTGCATTAAGTTTGGGTGTGTTGTTGGTGCTGTCCGCCCTGAATGTGGGGCATGTGTCTGGGTGGTTAGGGAGGCAGAGCGGCTTTAATAATCAAACCTCCCAGGTGTTCCTGGAGATTTAAGGCTGTTGCAAGAGTCTAAGCCTTCATTTCAGTCCTGCCACTTTTGTCTTTGCTGCTGACCCACAAGTCCTTGGTATTGGCGTAGGGTCCCTGGGATTTCTGAGCAGGTCCCCCTTCTCAGCTGTGCTCTTCCAGGACCTCTGCTGAGGGAAGGTTGTGCCACATCACAAGTGCGCACCGACCCTCCAGGGAAGCCCTGGGCTGCTGGGCCATGCAGGAGCATTCCCAGACTGATGTAAAGATGGTTGAATGGGGTGTGTTGATTTTCCCCTTTTCGCACAGCTCTGCCTTCCCAGCTCTGGGACAGTTAGCTGTGGGTGCACTAAAGGCCACTGTCCATGGCCGATATTGTGGCATGTGTGTGGTGCTGCGGAAACGCTCCCTGTCACACTGGGTTTCTTGATGCGGCTCTGGGCTGTGGGTCTGGCCCCGGGCAGGAGTATCCCCAGCCCGCCGGGGAGATGGCTGCAAGGGGTGTGGTTTTTTCTCCTTTTGGCTCCCCTCTTCCCCCTGGCCCCGAGACAATCAGCAGTGGGTGTGGGAAGGGCTATACTCCACTCCAGACACTGAGGTGTTGGTACAGCCCACTCTTGCCATGCTTTGCTGTGCGGTTCTCCCTGTTGTATCTGCAGCCGCTCCTGCGTTGTTTTTTTTTTTTTTTTTTAAAGAACTAGTCCATCTCCACATGCCAACCCATGGTTTCCCCACACTGCAGTGTGGTTGCCGGACTTTCAGCTGGCTCACTCACTTGTTTCAGAATGCAGACTCCCAGTTTCACCAAATGCATGGTCCCGGTGGATTTAACAGCCCTTGTCTGGCTGGTGCATCACTGGAACTGGTGTTCTGGGTCACATTCTGGTTTTTATCTAGTATTTTTCACAGAGGTGTTTTTTTGCCCTGTCTCACCTAGCCGCCATGTTAGGTTCCTCCCTGACAGGAATAGGTTTTTAACTCAACATTTACTGAGGTTCTGTCATGTGCAAAGTACTAAAATGAGGCACTTGGAGGGTGGGGATAGAAAAATAAATGGTCCTCATCAAGAAAATTAGAAAGTGGGAAGACAGACAAACAATGAGAGAAAACACAATGCTAGGTATGAATGTCTGGAGTTCCAGGTAGAGGATAAGCTTCTTGAAGATGTTGTGGCTGTTAAGGTGAACTTTGAAGGATATAAAGGATTTTACAGAGGTTGAAGAAAAGAGTGTAGGACTGTAAAAGTAGATTAGAGCCAATGAAGGAGCTAGATAACATATTTTGAGTTTGTAGTCAGTGGGGAATTATCCCAGATTTTTGAGAAGAGTGATATAAGATCTGAAATGACAACTGAAAGCAGAATTGGATAGACTTTGCATGTGTTCTTGGGGGCATTCTGTTCATACCAATATTATTGTATCTGTTAGGGTTTATTCTATTTGTTTTCAAATTTGTCTCCCTGGCCAAGCTTGGAAAATTTTGAGAGTTCTTAACCTTCTTTGGATCTCTAGAGCCTAGCACATGCCTGGAACATAGAAGGCAGTAAGACTTATTGTAGAATGAGTGAAAAGATGGCATAGATTTGTGCAAGATTAGAGGCAGGGAAAACATCTTAGTGGCACATCGACAAAGGCAGCTGGCATGGGAAGGAAGGAGTAGATATGAAAGACATAGTAAGCAACATAGTAGAGATGTAATTAACAGACTTAGAGACTTGAGGGGGAGGATAAAGGAAAAGGGTGAATCAAGAATGATTCTGATTTCATTAATATATCTTAAAATATATAAATGAATTTAAAACTTTCCATTTATGAAACATTTGATCTTGTTTTTTAAAAGGAGATCTTTCTTGATCAATTTCAGACAATATTTCAACTATTCTCAGGAAATTAATTTACAATTAAATAAGCAGGTCTTAAAATAGAGTCTGATTTGTAATATGCAGATGAGGAAAATCATATATTTTGATAATAATTAGAGACTGACAAATGAATGCCTGAGGGGAAGGACTAAATGCTCAAGAAGTGCTTATTTTATAGCTCCTTTGCAATTGGTAAGACTAGGAATGAAAAGTTTCCCTCATGTGAAAAGGAAAGAAGGGGGAAAATATATGATCCTGAAGTTTAGCTGAAGTTCAAAGATTTCAAAGCACTTCATTATCAAATAATGTTATGTGAGGCAGTGTTTGCTCCTTGCTCTAGAGAGACTTGGCCAAGTTTCTTATTTTACTAATCATTGGATGCTGTAATTTTTTAAAGGTCTTCTGTCCACACTATTTCAGACATTGAAACTGATTTCTCTTCAGAATTTTGCCAGAACATCCTAAAAAACTGACTGCAGATTATAAGTCCTTTACCATTTCCATTTTCTCTGTAGTAGGAAGAGTGCAATTATTCTATGAGATTGCTTAAGGATCTTGACTATAGAGCAGCTGTTAATACGCATATTTTTGGTGAAATGGAACAATATTTTTGAAAGAAAAGTGCCACTCCCAGCACTTTTGTGTCAAACTGTGTATTCATACGAAACTGGAGTTTAGTTTTCTCTCTTAAAATAATGCAGATTGTTGATCTGTTCTTAATGAAAGGTTATAAAAAGTTGGCCTTAACCATCTGAGTATTCTGTCTAAAAGACAAAGATCCTATGTCATATCAGAATAATATCCTTGTTGATGTTTATGTTGACCTTATCATCCTTAATTTTGGAGGATAAGTTTTTCTCATTTTAAAATGAACTAAGTCTTTTTCTTACAAACATATTAACTCCTGTTTTACTGTTTGTTGTCACTTTGGTTAAATAAGAAACCAAATAGTTTCACGGTAACCCATTCTCCTGTTTAACATTTTAACATAATGTTCAAACGTAACAACTTTTGATATTTTTCCCTCCCAAAATCAACCCTAAAGGATATCTTTTTATTTCAAATTGTTGCAAAGGATTTGTTCTTCCACCTTGTAAAGATGAGGTGTTACAAATAGTTAATATATTACATGAGATGTGTTTGGGAACTGTTACCAAAGTTAAAAGGGATTTTCTGACTTTCTGTTGGTTAAATTTGTATGGGAAAAATATTATTCATATATTTAGAGATTGTGTACAATTTCTAAAGACTTGACAGTGTTCTCACTGTCCTGATACTGGTCTGCATGATGTTAAACAACAATATGATGTTGTTAGTCATGGTTTTAGATATTCTTAGAAGAATGTTACAAATCATGGAAACAACCATATTTCATTGTCAGTTATACTACTTTGCACTAATGCTTCTTTAAAAGTACATGTGGTCAGCTATAAGTTATCTTCAACAAAAAGGGATTTAGAAAAGAAGCAAGGCAAGTATATAAATTATGTTAAGGAACAGTGCCCAACTGAATGTGACAACCCTGGTAAATGTGTGAAGGGAAGACGGCAAAATTTCTGCTATATAAGTCAACTGTCAAATGTTTTTAATTCTGGAAATGGCTTCATTTAGAAAATGCTTAGAAGAAAATTAGTACACAGATAGTAAGCTCTTACAATAGTCACATGTATTCCTGAGCTTTAACTGTTATTTCTAAATTCTGAGATACCTTGCTCTTTGTGTATTACGTGGTAGCTCCTGGAACTTTGGGTATCTGTGTGAAACCTGAGACTCAGACTCAGAGTTCTACAACTCTGGAAGTGCTAAAGGATTAACATTACTCCATACAGCAACTGTTAAAGAAGCTGAAAAAAGATCAACTGCGATTAGGGATGTAAATGAGGCTGATCTGGTTAAGACTAAGGTAAGTTAGAATACAGGGTAAAAGATGATATTGTCCATATTTTAAGACTTTAATTTCCATGTGAGACCAAAGGAAGAGAGATTTGTTTTGTCCAAAATATAAATTTTGTGTAGCACACTAATCTAATTTGACTTGTCTGGTCAGTTTATTTAAACAACCAATGAAGCTTTATTTGACATGGAACTTAGAATAGGGAATGAGATCTTAGTATTCTGTACAAGTTGATATAATACCCTGATGCATTTCAGGAGGAATTGGGGAAAAAGTGTGGAAATATTAAACTTCTTCACCTGGGGAATTCCAACCATTCTCTCAAGCAATAGGGACTCCCAATTTGCTCTAAAATATATGAGCCCTGTCAAATAAAAGGAAAACTTATTTCTATAATGATGCAATGCCTAAGAGTCACCTCCATGAAAATCTCCATGTTGCTCAAATGTGGTCTCTCTAAGCCAGACTCTGCAAATAAACTCACTACCCTGACCTCTGCGTGGGACATGACTTCCAGGGGTAACCTCCCTGACACTATAGGATTGGCAATAGATTCATGATCTAAAGGGGAAAAAGAAGTAAAAAAAGTTTCAACAGCTGAGATTTCAAATTGAGTCAGGAGATCATTCGGAAGGTTAATCTTATGCAGGTCTCAGCCAGATATTGCCACATATTCCTGAAAACCCAAAGAATGCCCCAGGTTCTATCTAAAATCTATAAAAAGTTATTTCCCCAATGTAACATAGTTATACCACCTAATCGTAATCTTTCTACTCCTTTTATTTAAGCCTATAATTTTCCATTTATTTAAGTTTATTTTTCAGAGACTTAAAGCCTCCAGTTTGTTCTTATGCCAGTTAAGCCCTGAAACCAGAAGTACCAGTATCTCCAAGTATGACAACCAGTTTCATTCCTTGATCCCATAAAGTTGATGCCCCTTTTCAGCATGAAGAAGTTAGAAAGGTTGCCACCCAGATATCCCTCAAGATTCAGGAATTGACAAAAGCAAAAGGGAGGAATTAAACCAAGAAATTAAAAATTAACAAATGATTCTGGTTAATGAATCATGATATAGCTGTTCTTTTTCCTTCTAGTATATTGTAGAATAGCCAAAATTTAATACATGAAATTACTGAAACTGGGTTCAGCCTTGTTTATACTTACTATTGTGATGTTTTTTCTAGCCTAGTTTCAGTTCTATTTATACTTATTATTGTGATGGTTATTATAGCCTAGTCTCAGTATACTTGCTATTATAATGGTAACAACTCCATCTCCCCTTGTTTGAGTCCATAAAAACCCTGAATTCCTTAGACTCTTGGAGATAGATTTTTGGATCAATAGGCCATCTGATATCCTGCTTCCCACTTAACAATAAACTCTTTATTTCTATGGAAAAAAAAAAAGCACCCTTAGGGATGAAGTCAGGGCATCTCTGAGGCCATGCATGCTGGCCATGATAAGTTCATTGAATTCCAGGGACTCTTCCTCACCCTAAGGAAAATTCATCTGACTTCCAAACTGTAAGATGCATTTTTAAAAAACTGCATTTACATATTTTGTGTTGTTTAAGGTAAAAAACATAATATAGAATTTGTCATATTCAGTTAGGCACTGTTCCTTAATATTGTCATAACACTTCCAGAAGTATTGTATAGATGTAGACATTTGAAATGTTGCTTTTATGTATGCATGGTGTGCATGCAAGTGAACTAAGTTTTCTTAAACTTTATTTTTTCTGGTATATCTTTGTAAATAAATGACAGTTAACTGAAAATGAGTCATCACACTGGTTTACATATATATCTTGTTTATTGCCATCTGGCCTCAACAAATTGAAAAGTAGAATGTGTTGGTGTTTTATGTTTTTAGTATTGGATGCTTCTGGGGCATTTGTTTTGTTTTCATAATAAAAAGCAACAAAAAAGTGCAAAAAATATTTCTAAGAATGACAGTACTATTCATTGAAAGAGGGAACATAGGAAGAAGAACATATTGGGAGTGGGGCTGGAGAAAATAATTTTGAATACCCATATGCAAGAGAAAAAGAAGTACAGAAAACAGAAAAGAAGTAAACAGGAACAGTAGAAAGAAACTGCCAGTTTCATGTAAGTGGAGGGGAAAAAAGTTGTGAAGGGGGTTGTATCAGTCTTGGATTTGCTGTAGAAAACAGAAAACTTTCCAGGTATTTCAAGCAGAAAAATGATTGAATACAGGAAAGTATGTGTTTACAAAATTGACTGGAAGGTCTGGGTGTGGGAGTTGGGGCCAAAGGACTCTAAACTGCAGCAGTGAAGGGGAGAAATGCATTTTTGACTTGAGCTCAAATCTTACAACTTCCTCTTCATGACTTTGTCCATGCCCTCTAGCACTTCTGCTGCATTTCAGATAGTTGTCTCAATGACTTAGTTGCTTCTGCAATTAATTAGGGAAGTTTGTGGCATGCTTTTGGATGACTTCATTGGAAGTTCCTAGGGAGCACAAACTTCAATTTAATGTACTAATAATATCTATAATTTTTGAGGGTTTAATTTGTGCCAGTTACTATGCTAGTAACTTGATTACTTGGCTTTAATTCTTGAAACCACCCTGTAAGATGGGGAAGAAAATTTCACTGATTTGCCTATGGCCAGAGTCTATGTTGTTTCTCCCAAGCATGAAGTCTTTCTACTATTTGTAAACTCTGCATTCACCTAGGGGTGTGGGTGTGTGTAAAATGGCAATGTAATAAAAAACAAGACATGAGGGTATGTTTTGAGTGAGAACATAAAAATGTCATTTTAATTTCATAGATTTCATATATATGTATATGTATGGCACCATATACGCATACTGGACTAAAGACTTATTTTAAAATACTTGGTCTTCATACTGCATTTGCTGGTAGAAATTATAGCACGTCTAATTAATGCAATTTCTTTCAGTAACAAAATATTCCTGATCTTTTCCTAGTTATTAAGCTAATGCTCTTTTATAATGCCCAGTAAAACCAAATATGTCTTTTTTTTTTTTCTGTTTTCACTCTGATCCTACTGTCAGGATCAAATGCAGCCTGTTAAAAAATGTGATTGACAAACTAGATTAAAAGTTAATGATTAACGGGCACCTGAATGTAGCAATACCTCAGTTTTTGTTTAACTGATGTAGTTTGTTCACTTATCAGACGGAAGAGCAGAGACTTTTAAAATTCTAACCAAAGATGTATCTGTCACCTCAGAGCAGCAGTGGCCCCATCCTTCTAATACTACTTGGGGTCTTCCTCAAACAGCAGCGTGTGCTAGCTCTCCTGTGTCACTTCCTTTTCACAAACCATCACTCTTGCTTCCCTTCACAACTAACTTTATGATCTCTTCTTTCCTTTATTTGGCTTTTATTTTTTTATTTTTTAATATTTCAATTTTATTGAGATATATTCACATACCATGTAGTCATACATAGTTGCCTTTTAAAAATATGTAATCAGTTTTAGCCTTGCTTAACTTTCTTGACTCCCTTCTCCACCCATTTCTCTGATGAGCTCAAGTAAGGCCAGGAACCAAGTGGTATAAACACAGACCCTCTTTAGAAGAGAGGATTGTGAATACATTGCCCTTGTGAACACATGTCTTGAAGCAAAATATTTATGGCCCAAAGTATCAAGTATTTTTTTTTCTGTTCAAATTATGGAATTAACAATTGGTACAATTTACTCTAGTAAAACAGCAATTTTAATGCTTATGAGTATAAAACCACTTATTCCAATCACTATGTGCCAATTTGATTTTACTTTTAAATTATATTGAGCACTGGAATATTGGGATATACTGTTTAATTTGATAGGTTTCATTTTATTGTATGATAATGTATAACTTAGATACCCATCATGAATTTAAATTATGAATTTTAAAAAATCAAAATTATAAATGATTTTAAGTAACATTTTGCCTTTCTCTTTAGGTCAGGAATCTTCAAAACAAACTTCTCATAAAAGAAACTTCATTGCAAGAGATGAAGTCTGAGCTAAAAAGTTACAAAGAAAATAATGCCCAACAATCTTCCCAGATAACGTCCCTCAAAGATGATATCAAGGACTTAAAGGAACTTAATGCTTCTCTAACAAGAATTAAGACTTTGAAAAATACCAATATTCAGATTCTTGAAAGAGGCAACTGGGATTTAACTGAACGAATTAAGGAACTAGAAAACCATGTAAGGTAGGGAATTCTCTACTTTGTTTTCAAACATGTCTCTTGTTACAGCTTGTAAATAGTAAATGCAGTCTATACTCCTGATTCATCACAGAATTTAAATCTGGAAGACTTTCACTTAATAAGTGATCCAATGTTATTACATTTTGTAAAAATATTTTTTTCAAGATATAATTCACATACCATAAAATTCATCCTTTTAAAGTGTATGATTCAGTGGTTGTGCAACCATTACCACCATCTAACATTTTTATCACCCCAAAGAGAACCCCCATATAATATGTAGCCTTTTGTGTCTGACTTCTTTCACTTAGCATAATGTTTTCAAGGATCATCCATGTTATAGCATGTATCAAAACTTCATTCCTTTTTTTTTAATGGAAATAAATTCACATAACATAAAAACTATTTTAAAGAGAACAATTCATTGGCATTTAGTACTTTCACAATGTTGTGCAACTACCATCTCTCTATAGTTCCAAAACATTTTCATCACCCCAAAAGGAAACCCCATTTTCATCAATTATTCCTTATGCCCCCGTCCTCCAGCCCCTGGCAACCACCAATCTGCTTTCTTTCTGTCTCTATGAATTTACCTATTCTGGACTTCACATATAGATGGAGTCACACAACATATGACCTTTTGTATCTGGCTTCTTTTACGTAGTCTAATGTTTTTGAGGTTCAACCAAGTTGAAGCATATTATCAGTACATCATTCCTTTTTATATATGAATAATATTCCATTTTATGTATGTACCACAATTTATCCATTCGTCCATTGATGGACACATGAGCTGTTTCCACCTTTTTGCTATTGTGTCACTATGAATATACATGTATTTATTTGACTACTTGTTTCCAGTCTTTTGGATATATATACCTAGGAGTGGGATTGTTGGGTCATATTGTGTTTCTGTTTAACTTTTTGAGGAACTGCCAAACTATTTTCCAGAGTGGTTTCACCATTTTATATTCCCACCGGCAATGTATGAGGATTCCAGTTTTGCCACATTCTTACCAACAATTGTGTTCTTCCTTTAAAAAAAAAAATTATAACCATCCTAGTGATTGTGAAGTGGTTTCTCATTGTGGTTTTGATTTGAATTTTCCTAATGACTAAAAACACTGAGCATCTTTTCATGTGCTTATCTTTTTTGGAGAAATGTCTATTCAAGTCCTTTGCCAATTTTTAAATTGGGGTTGTTTATCTTTTTGTTTTTGAGTTATAATAGTTCTTTATATGTTCTGGATACTAGACCTTTATGATATGATTTCCAAATATTTTATCCCTTTCCATAGGTTGTCCTTTCATTCTCTTGATAATGTCTATATTTTTTATTGTGGTAACATATATACAACACAAAATTGTCCATTTTAACCACTTTCATGTGTACAATTCAGTGTTATTAATTACATTCAAAACTTAGTGCTACCATTACCACCATCCATAACCAAAAATTTTTCATTACCCCAACAGAAACCCTGTACCCATTAAACAATAACTCCCCATTCCCTACCACCACCACCACTGGTCCCTAGTAACCTGTAATCTACTTTCTGTCTCTATGAATGCACTTATTCTAGGTATTTTATACACATGAAATCATGTTTGTCCTTTTCTGTCCGGCTTATATCTCTTGTCATGATGTCTTCAAGATATATCTATATTGTAGCATGTTTTAGAACTGCATTCCTTTTAATGATTGAATCTATTCCATTGTATGTATATACCACATGTAGTTTATCCATTCATTCATTAATAGTAAATTGAGTTGCTTCCACCTTTTGGAAATTGTGAATAATGCTGCTATGAACATTGGTGTACAGCTACCTGTTTGAGTTGCTATTTTCAATTCTTTTGGGTATATACTTAGAAGTGGAATTGCCAGACCATATGATAATTCTATGTTTAACTTTCTGAGGAACTGCCAAACTGTCTTCCACAGTGGCTGCACCATTTTACATTCCCACCAACAATGTACTAGGGTTCCCATTTCTCTACTTCCTCACCAATACTTGTTATTTTCCATTAAAAAAATTATAGCCATCATATTGGGTGTGAAGTAGTTAATGATGTCTTTCATGCACAAAAATTGTTTATTTTGATGATGTCCAATTTGTTTTTTTCCTTCTGTTGCCCTGCTTTGGTGTCATAGCTAAGAATCCATTCCAAATCCAAGGTCATGAAGATTTTCCCCTGTGTTTTCTTCTAAGAATTTTATGATTTTTAGCTCTTATATTTAGGTCGTAGATCCACTTAGGGTTAATTTTTGTGCATGGTGTGAGTTAAGGGTCCAGTTTCTGGGTTTTTTTTTTTTTCTTTCTTTCTTTTTTTTTTTTTTTTTTCCATGTGGAAATTTAGTTTTCCCAACATCATTTGTTGAAAAGACAATTCCTTCCCCATCAAATGGTCTTGGTACTCTTGTTGAAAAGCAATTGAACATAGATGTGTGGGTTTATTTTTGGGCTCTCAGTAACTCCACTGGTCTATATATCTATCCTTATACCAGTTACCATACTGTTTTGATTATTGTGGCTTAGTGGTAAGTTCTGAAATCAGGAAGTATGAATTCTCCAACTTTGTTCTTCTTTTTCAAGATGTTTTGGGTATCTGGGGCCTCTTCAAATTCTATATGAATTTCTATTTGTGCAAAAAAGGCTGTTGGAACTTTGATAGGGAGTGCCTTGAATCTATATTGCTTTGGGTAGCATTGCTATGTTAACAATTTGTTTTCCAATCCATGAACATGGGATGTCTTTCTGTTTATTTATGTCTTTTTAAATTTCTTTCATAGTGTTTTGTAGTTTTCAGCATTCAGGTATTTCCTTTCCTTAATTAAATTAATAACTAGGTATTTTACTCTTTTGGTTGATATTGTAAATGGAATTTTTCTCTTAATTTCATTTTCTGATTACTTATTGTTAGTGTATAGAAATATGATTGATTTTTGTATATTGATTTTTTTTGTACTGAAACTTGCTGAACTCATTTAATAGTTCTCATAGGTTTTTTGTGTGTGGATTCCTTAGGATTGTCTATATACAAGATCATGTCATCTGCAAATAGAGATACTTTTACTTCTTCCTTTGCAATCTGGACTCCACTTATTACTATTTATTTCCTAAATGCTCAGGCTCAAACCTCCAGTACAATGTTGAATAGTAGTGGCAAGAGCAGGTATCCTTATTTTGTTTCTGATATTAGGGCAGAAGACTTCAGTCTTTCACCATTAAGTATGATATTAGCTGTGAGTTTTTGTAGATGTTCTTATCATCAATAGAAGGAAATTCCCTTCTATTCCTAGTTTGCAGGGTGCTTTTATCATGACATTGTGTTTGATTTTATCAAATGCTTTTTCTGTGTTTATTGAGGAGATATTTGATCATGTGCCCATGATAGGAGGAGAAACAAATTACAAGGTTCCTCCCATAATAACATTTAAGAAAGTCACACAACATGAGAAGCTATTTTATTTAGATATAAATACTGTTGTAGAACATTTCTATTCTATATTGGTTAGTATGTCAGCTCAACTGATAGGTTGAAGTTTCTTCTGATAATTGTAGTCACTTTAAAAAGGAAATATATAGAATCCTGAAACTGAGTTAGGAAACAAACCTATACTCAGTTTTGGGGATTGAATCATACCCTCCACAAAAGGCATGTTAAGGTCCCAACCCCTGGTTCTGTGGGTGTGAACCCATTTGTAAATAGGACCTTTGGAGATGTTATTAGTTAAAGTGTGCCCAAACTGAATGAGGGTGGGCCTTAATCCAGTATGGCTGAAGTCTTTATACACCTGGTCCTGTGGGTGTGAATCCCTTTGTATATAGGACCTTTAAGCAAAGTCCTTATAAGGAAAGGAAATTGGACACAGAGAAGAAGCCATGGGGAGCAGCCAGAAGCTGAAAGTCAATGGACCCCAGAAGAGAAAAGAGAAGACGTTGCCATGAGCATTGCCATGTGAAACAAAGGCGAAAGAACCCAGATTTCCAGCCAGCCAGGAGGTACTGACCCCTGAAGGAAACAAGCCTTCTAACTCTGAAACTATGAGCCAATAAATTGCTGTTGTTAAGCCAACTCATTTTGTATTTTAGCAGCAGGAAACTAAAATACTCAGACTGAAAAATCAGCTAAACCCAAAAGACCAGCAGGAGGGAGAGTGGAATGTCCTTTTCTTTTGGTTGTGCAAACACTAAACCCTAAAAACAGAAATCTGGCAAAGTTCAAGTGAAGATTAAAAGCAATTCATCATCCAAATATCTCAATGATAAGCCACCACCTGAAGTTGGCTGTAGTTTGACCATAACAACTGACTAGGCATGGCAAACTCTTCAATGTATATTTGAATAAAGTTGCCAAGAGAGGCTCTCAGGACCTTTTATTTTTGCCTTTTGAGCTAAAGAGAAAGGTGATCATATGGCATACCATGATTTTTTTTTTCCTTTTTTAATGAAATTTTATTGAGATATATTCAAACACCCATACAATGTATCCAAAACATACAATCATGGCTCACAGTATCATCACATAGTTGTGCATCCATCACCAAAATCAATTCTATGACTTTTTTTAAAAAAAAATTCCATTGTTCTATCTGTGTTGGAAGGAGAGGAGGACTGGAAACAGCTCCAGTGGCGTGAACTACAGATGATACCCTGGACAAAAGATTCTTCTTAGGCCCTGTCTGGTTCTCA
Organism: Choloepus didactylus; assembly: GCF_015220235.1. Classification (NCBI taxonomy): domain Eukaryota; kingdom Metazoa; phylum Chordata; class Mammalia; order Pilosa; family Megalonychidae; genus Choloepus; species Choloepus didactylus. The sequence continues at coordinate 47,145,329 of NC_051310.1, forward strand.
GCTCCTTTAACTGTTCTCTTCTTGCATTTAGTGGAGTTAGGACTAACTTTATATGCCCAACACTTGCTGCTTTTGTTCAGTTGCTTACTGAAAGGTATGTTAAAATCTCCAATTATGATTGCTGATTGATACCTCTTCCTTTTAGTTTTATATATTTTGCTTTATATATTTTGAAAGTATCTACATCCTAATTTAGGATTTTATATATTTTGCTTTATATATTTTGAAAGTATTTACATCCTAATTTAGGATTTTAATTTTTTTCTGTTGAATTGTCACTTTATCATTATGAACTGTTCTTCTTTCTCTCTTATAATCCTTCTTGCTTTTATCTTTTTTTAAAAACCAATACTGTTTATTTTTTCTCATTTAACAAGAAGTCCAGAAATAAGTCATCCGTGGTTTGAGCAGTCAAAGCCACTGGGGAGACCAGGATAATTGTGGCTTTTCCACAGTGTCATCCTTCAACTTTGGCTTTCATCCTCATACAGTATTGGCTCTCCTTTCAAGGTTGTAAGTAGGGAGGGGAGAGGAAAGAACAAAACATATAGAGAATAATGCAGGTAAGATGCACCTTTTTTCAAGAGCTTTTCCAGAAGCCTACACAGTGACTTCTGCTTAATTGTCAGTGGCCAGGGCTGTGGGACATGAACGCTATTAGTTGAAATAAAACCTAGAAGTTGGGAAATTTTAAAAAATAGCACATTTTACTAACCTGACAAAACTCATATTCTCTAGATACGGAAAAAGATGAGTATGGATGTTAGGGAAGCAACTAGAAATATAATTCACCCTTGGTCAGAGGAGAGGCTGCAAACTTACCAAAGAGTCCATTTGATGAAGATAATCATGCTCTGATTTCGATGCATTTAAATTAGATACCAGTAACAAATAGGTACTAAAATATACCCATTTTACAGTTCTAAATATCTCATTGGTCAAATAAGTTATTTAAAAAGGAAATTAAACATATTAAGAATGAAGTTATAATTAAAATACTGTACATGAACCTTTGTGATTAGGCTTAAGGGTTATCTAGAGGAACATACAATTCATAAAGACTGAAAATTAACAAGCTGGGGTCCATTTTCGTAATGAAAAACTGATAAAGACAATCCCACATTACTGGAAAATCCCAAAGGATCTGTCTCCCATTATCAAGTCTCATAGGCACAGGAAGTGAGGGGCTGTGACTAAAAGCATCTCCACACTGACTGCATCCAAGAGGATTGTCTGCAGTGCAAGTTTCACATGTTTCCTGAAAGAGGGATCATATTAATTACAATTAAAATGTTTTAAGTTTCTCCTAGTGTGCATATTCAGATATTTCATTATAATTGCTGGATTACTATAGACCAGGGTTTCTCAACATTTAACATTTTGGGACAGATACTTATTTGTTGTTGGGAGCGCCTATGCTTTATAGGACGTTTAGCAGCATTCCTGACGTCTCCCCACTTAAATGCCAATAGCACGTCTTCCCCGGCTGTAATAATCAAAATATCTCCAGACATTATGAAATATTCCCTGGTCAGTAAAATCACCTCCAGTTGAAAGTCACTGCTGTTCATCAAGGGTTGGCAAAGTTTTTCTTTAAAAGGCCAGACCGGAAGTATTTTAGCCTTTGTAGGCCACATATGTTCTCACTTTCATATTCTTCTTTCAAAATGTAAAAACCGTTTTTAACTTGTGGGCCATACTGACCTCTGCTGTAAACTTTCCCACAGTCCTTACTTTATAGGCATTTCTCTTCAGAATGATTTCTCTCATGAGGAATTCAATGTGAGATCAGAAAAAGGTTCCTCTGTCAGTTTCTTTGTACATTCTCCCGTTTGCTCTTATGACCAGAAGGTGAGGTGGTGAAAAAGTCATTTCCACATTAAATGCAAAACTCGAGGATTTCTCTCCATAAGTTCTCACATTGCAAACATATATACATTTTTGTTAAGAGCTGAATGTGCACTTTTCCGGTTTGCTAAGGCTGCCAGAATGCAGAATACCATAAATGGATTGCCTTTTATAAAGGGGGTTTATTTGGTTACAGAGTTACAGTCTTAAGGCCATAAAAGTATCCAAACTAGGTGTCAACAATAGGATACCTTCACAGAAGAGCCAATGGCGTCTGGAACACCTCTGTTGTCTGGGAAGGCACGTGGCTGGCATCTTCTTCCTTTGCTCCCAGGTTGTTTCAAAATGGCTTTCTCCCAGGATGTTTCTCTCTAGGCATCTGGGGGTACTCTCTTAGTTTATCCCAGGCAAACTCTGGAGCAGCAAAAGTCTACTTTCAATGGCCATCTTCAAAATATCTCTCTTGGCTGCAGCAGCGAGCTCCTTCTGTCTGAGTTCTTATATAGGACTCCAATGATTAAATCAAGACCCACACTGAAAGGTTGGGGCCATACCTCCATGAAAATAATCTAATCAAAGGTATTACCCACAGTTGGGTGGGTCACATCTCCATGGAAACAACCTAATCCAAGGATTCCAACCTAATATGTCTGCCCCCACAAGACTGCATTAAAGAACATGTCATTTTGGGGGACATAATGAACTTATAGCTTCTTCCTCCAAACCACAGATAAAAGTTTTCTTCTCAGCAAAAATTCTCACAGGTCTCCTAAGTGATGAAAAACTCTAATCTTCCTGTTGTTACAAAAATTGGGGTTCTCCCAAGTTACATTGTATACTTTTGTGCACAGTAAGGTGAGAGCTCATGAGGATTTTCTTGCCTTCCTTACATCTATGAATCTGAGCTTGTTTCTCTTAAAGAAGGCATGTTCACTGGAGCCTTTTCCACATTGATGACACAAAGAGCTTCTCTTCCCAGTGAGAAGAATGATCACTGAAGGCTTTCCCACAGACAGGGCATTCATAGGGTTTCTTCCCAGTGTGTATTCTCCTGTGCACATTAAGGTTAGAGCTTCCCCAAAATGATCACACTCATATGGTTTCCGTCCTGTGTGAGTTATCATGTTTGTCTTAAGGGTTGACTGGTTTCTGAAGCCTTTTCCACAGTGTCTGCATTCAACATGCTGAATGCTCATATGCCTTCTCCATGATAAATAATCACTGAAGACTTTTCCACACACAGTGCATTCATAGTATCTCTCTTGAGTATGTATTTTCCTGTGTGCGGTTAGAGTCAAGCTTGCACTGAAAGCTTTCTCACATAGGTCACATCCATATGGTTTCTCTCCAGTGGAATTCATGTGTGTCTTAAGGGTTGACTGGTTTCTGAAGGCTTTTCCATACAGTTACATTCAACAGGTTTCTTTACAATGTGAATTCTCATATTTTTCCTCCATGATATGAGATCACCAAAGATTTTCCCACATTCTTTACATTCATATGTTTTCTCTATCAGGTATTTTTTCTTGTGCAAATTAAAGTTAGACTTCCATTGGAAGGCTTTTCCACACTGTGTGCATTCACAGGGTTTCTCTCCAGTGTGATTCCCGACATGTTCTTTAAGATGTGAGGGGTGCTGGAGAGCTTTTCCACAATCGTGACATTCAAAGGGCCTCTCTCCAGTGTGTTCTCTTGTGTGCAGTAAGGTGACAGCTCCTGCCACAGGCCTTCCCACACTGATCACACATAAGGTCTCTCTCAAGTGTGAATTCTCATGTGTATCTTTTGGGAGGAGAGGGTTTGGGATGCATTTCTACACTGACTGTATTCAAAGGGCTTCTCTTTGGTGTGAGTTCTGATATGACTCCTAAGGGCTGAAGGATCACTGAAGGCTTTACCACAGGCATTCCACTCATAGGGTTTCTCCCCAGTGTGTATTCTCTTGTGGCATGTAAGGGAGGACCTTGTGGTAAAGGCTTTTTGACATTGATGACATTCATACAGTTTCTTCCATCATAAATGCTCATATGATGGGTGAGATGTGAGCTTTCTTTGAAAGCTACCCCATAATCACTGTGGCCCAGTGCGCTTTCCCATTTGCTGAGTAAGATGTGTGACTATACTGAAGACTTCAAACAAGTGAATATATTCAGTGGGTTTCCCTCTTAAGACAAGTTCTTTCCATTTCCACATGACTGGATGTTTCTTTCCCAAAAATATTGTCCATAAGAATTGACCATTTGGTTTTTTATGAAGTCCCCCAATCTGGACAAGTATCTTGGTGAATTTCTGTCTCCCCTGTCTTCAGCTTTTCTTCTTGCTCTAAGTGGGAGATGAGGCTAGGTTTGCCATGCTGATACCCCACTGAAGCTAGGTTGTTATAGTTCTCCAGCATTACATCTTTTGTATAGTTTTCTCTGTGAAGAATCCAGCAAGAGCCACTCCTTCTCAGTGAAGTCCACAGCAACATCACTGACTCCTGGGAACCAGCCCTAGTTGCGTTTAGGCCTCCAAGCCATTGCAAGGAAACATTCTAAAGATAGGAAAAGCCTTTTGAAGAAAGTGGAATTTCTGATTCCTGGAGACAGGCAGCATCCTCAGTAGACACAGCAAATGTTGGGGACAGATTGAGAGCTGCCATTCTGTGAGAGTGACAGAAAATATGCCTGAACAAGAGGGTAGTGGGACAGCCACGGAATTATTCTTCTTACTTTTGCAGTACTCTCGAAGAAGGCATCATTCCTCTGCTCATGTGCCTTGCAGCCACCGCCTCCCGAGAGTAATGGCTTCCACTTCACTGCTTGTATCTTATAATTCTTCCTGCTTATACTACTACTTTGTCTGATATTAACATAACTATACCAGCTTTCTTTTGGTTAACATTTTTTTTTTTTAATTTACATCTTTTTTCCTTTTTTTATTTACATCTTTCTGTGTGTCTTTATATTTAAAGTATATCTCTTACAAAATGTTTATTATTCATTGTTTATTTTAATCATCTGTTCATCTTGTCTTTTAATTAGAACGTTCTGATCATCTACTTCTAAAGTAGTTACTGAAATTGTTGAATTTATGTCTACCATATTGCTTTTTTTTAAATTATTTTTCCCATCTGTTTTTTCTTCCTTTATTATGTGTCTTAGTTTCCCAGCTGCTATGACAAATACCACCAAATAGGTTGGCTTAAACAATGGGAATTTATTGCCTCAGTTTTGGAGGCCAGGGGTCCAAAGTCCAAATCAAGGCTTTGGCTAGAAGGTTTTCCTCCTCCCAGGGTCAGCAGTGTTCCAGCAGGCTGGCAATCCTTGGGGTTCATTTGCTTTCCCATCACATGGTGATGTCCTCTCCTTTCTCTTCTGGTTTCCGTTGACTTCCAGCTTCCTGCTCCTCTATGTGGCTTTCTCTTCATAAAGTCTCCAGTAATTGGAATTAGGCCCAACATCATTCAATTGGGCCACATCCTAACTAAAAATAGCATCTTCAAAAATTCCTATTTACAATGTGTTCACAACCACAGGAATGAACTAAGATTAAGAACACATCTTTTTCTGAGGTACATAATTCAACCTATTACAACTCCTTTATTGCTTTCTTAGATTAATCAGATTTTTTATTATTCCATTTTTCTCCTGTATTAACTTTTTCCCTACATTATAAATTAGAAAAATTGTACGTCTATAGGAAAATCATGCGGAAAATTCAGAATTCCCATATACCCCCACCCCCAACACACACAGTTTTCCCCATTATTAACATTTTGTATTAGTGTGGTACCTTTGTAACAGTTGATGAAAGAATATAATTGTACTATTAACTATAGTCCATAGTTTACGTTAGCGTTAACTGTTGTATAGTTCTATGTTTTGTGTTTCATTTTGTTTTGTTTCTATTTTTATTCTAGTAACATTTATACCACCTAAAATTTCTCCCTCTTAACCACATTCAAATATATAATTCAGTGGTGGTAATTACATTAACAATATTGCACTATCATCACCACTGTCCATTACCATAACTTTTCTATCACCCCGAACAGAAATTCTGTAACCAATCAAACATTAACTCCCCATTCCCTTCTCCCACCTCAGCTCCTGGTAACCTGTATTCTAGTTTCTGACTCTGAGAATTTGCTCATTCTAATTATTTCATATCAGTGAGATCATACAATATTTGTCCTTTTGTGTTTGCCTTGTTTGACTCAACGTGATGTCTTCAGTGTTCATCTGTGTTGTCTCATGTATTAGAACTTTATTTCTCATTTTGGATTCATCATTTTTTAATTATTCCATTTTTCTCCTGTATTAACTTTCTGATTTTTTAAAGATTATTTCATTTTACCATTTCTGGGTCTATGCAGCCCCCAGGAGTCTTTTTCCTTCATCATAAAATATTATGTAGTGTTTCTTATAATGCAATTCTTCTGGCAATGAAATTTTCTACTTTTTTTTTTCCTTCTGAAACCATATTTATCTCTTCATTTTTGGAAAGTATTTTCATTAAGTATAGACTTCCGAGTTGGCGGTTTTGTCTTTCAGCACTTTAAGATGCCTTTCAGTTATCTTCTGACATCTATAGTTTCTGTGAAAAGTCAGCCATCAGTCTTATTTTATAACTTTGAAGGTAATATGTACTTTTTCTCTGCCTGCTTTTAATTTTTAGCAACTTGAATATTGTGTGGCTTAGTGTGGCTTTCTTTGTATTTATCCTGCTTTGGATTTACAGAGTGTATTGAATCTGTCAATGTCTTTCATCAGGTTTGGAAAATTCTCGGGAATTATTTTTTTCAAATATTTTTTCTGTCCCATTCTGTCTCTATTCTCTTTATAGGACTGCAATTACAGGCAGGATAGATCTTTTGAATGTGTCCCTCATGTCTCTAATATAATTTTTAAATTAAAATTTTCTCTTTAGATAATTTGGATGATTTCCTTTATCCTGATGTAAATTCACTAATTCTGTTGGATGCAATTCTTAGAAGAGGACAAAAAACAAACAACAACAACAACAAAAAAAAACCACGGAAGTAGGACTGCAAGTTTAACCTAGCTTCTGGGTAGAAAATATTACCAGTATCTAGCAATTGTTAACCAAAACAAGAAACAAGGAATTAGTTTTTAAAACATCTAAGCTGTTTGCAGATCCGATGATAAAACAAGTTTTACTTACACTATTCTGTGTCATATCATCATATCTGATTCCTTTTCTCCTTATGAAATTTCAGTTGAAGAATTTCATTCAGGTATTGTTAAAATAGGACTACTTGTATCCATGTGGAACCTCCTGATCATCACCACAGTACTAGTCAGATAATTCATACCCAAATTTCCCTCTTAGAAGGATGGTTTCAAAACTGACATCCAACAAGGGAACTACCACAGGACTTAACACTGGATTGTTTTTCTCTCCATTTTTCTGTCATTACATCTCTCTCTAGAAATAGTTGGGTAACTGGACAGTTGTTTTCATATGATACATTTTGATTTGATATATATGTTTAAAGTATTTTAATTGAGGGATATTTATTTTTATTATTTTTAGTTGAAATTTGAATATTGGTTGTTTCATGGTACTATTGCTATCTTACACAGGGTACTTCTTGTTGAAAGAGAAAAAGCACAGCATAAATCAGACCTTTTGGAAACAAAGTTAGCAGGTGTTAACAGATTCTCCTCTTGTATGAATCTGAAAGGACCAGAAGATTCCATTGATATGTTTACAATGAAGGTGAGAAGAAATTTTGATTGATTTTTTAAAACTTTTTGTATTGTGGTACAATATGCATAACATAAAAATCATTTTTAACCATTTTGAGTGAACAATTCTGTGATATTAAGCACATTGACAATATTTTGTAACTTTCACCACTATTTCCAGAACATTTTCGTCATTCCAAACAGAAACGCAAACCCATTAAGCAGTAACTCACCATTCCTCCCTGCCCCCACCCCTGGTAACCACTATTCTGTTTTCTGCCTCTATGTATTTGCTTATTCTAAGTATTTCATAAAGATAAATCATATCATATCTGTCCTTTTGTATATGGATTATTTCACTTAGCATAATGTTTTCAAGGTTCATAAATCAGAACTTCATTCTTTTTTATGGATGAATAATATTTTGTTGTATGAACATTACCACATTTTGTTTATCCATTCATCTGTGGCTAGATACTTGGATTGCTTCCACCTTTTGGCTATTGTGAATAATACTACTATGTACATTGGTCTTCAAATACCTATTTAAGACCCTGCTTTCAATTCTTTTGGATAGATATCTAGAAGTGGAATTGCCGGGTCAAATGGTAATTCTATGTTTAACTTTCTGCTGAACCACCAAACTTTTTCACAGAGGTTGCCCTGTTTTACATTCCCACCAACAATGTATGAGGGTTCCAATTTCTCCACATTCTCACCAGCACATATTATTTTGTTTTATTTTTTTAATAGTAGCCATCCTAGAGTTGCAAAGTGGTATCTCATTTTAAGTTTTGATAGGTTTTTGAAGAAATAAGATTTTTATTGCCTTGTGTTACTCCAGGATAGTTGTGAGAATGTCCAAATCAAGTCATCATCAGAGGATATCTGGACTCTTCCATCACATGGCAGTGCACATGGTTGGTGTCTGCTGGTCCTTCTCTCCTGGGTTTCATTGCTTCAACTTCTGACTTCTCCATCTGTGACTTTTCTCTCTCAGCTTCTCTAGGGCTTTTTTCTGTGTCTTCTCTCTTTTATCCTCTTACAAAGGACTCCAGTAAGAGGATTAAGACCCACCTTGAATGAGGTGGGTCACATCGCAAGTTAAGATCCTACTCACCAAAAGATCCTACTTACAATGGATCCACACCCACAGGAATGTTTCAAGAATATGATCTTCTCTGGGGTACATACAGCTTCAAACCATCACAGAGGGTTATAAGGTCTCTGTGATACTGAAGAAAAGGTAAAGGTGAAATAGGGCTAGGAGAGAGTTGGGAGAAGAGGTAGTATTTAGAGAGATACACTGGAGTTTTAAATTTCTGATATGGATTATTTCATGCCGGTGACAAATTCTGGGTCTTTGGATCTGCATATGGATGGTTCAAGAGGGATGTAGGTAAAAATCATTGATACTAGGGAGGCATAGAAATCAGAAAGCTAAATTTTGGATGGGTCATCTACATTGGCCATTGATATTTAGGATTATGCCATTTGTTGGGTTTAGAAGAATAGAAATCCCCAATAGCTATCTATCCCCAACAGATAGGAATTCATAGGGTGGGTAGAAGGTTTTATAGAAGCCTGGTAGAGCAGGGTGGGATGTGGACTGTTGTCAAGGATATGGTGAATGTTTTAGAATATAACCATTTGTTATGTAATCTGAATATAAAACAAGGCCCCACATAGTCCAATTTATGTATAAGGTACCATTAAAAAAAAAAAAAACTTGGCAGCTATTTTCAAAGTAGTTGAAAGCAATTCCAATCTTAATTCGCCTGTCTGAAGCAATTCACAATACCATTTTCCCTTTTTTTCTACTTCTCTCACTACTCTCTCTTCAAAAACTATCTCAGGTCTAGAGACTATGCTGCTCTGAACTTTTTTTCTTCTCTTTTATTTTGACTCTTTTTTTAGCCTTTTAATGATACAAATCCATCATTACTCAACAATTTCTAGCTATTCTTCTATTTCCCAATTTCACATGACAAGAAGTATAGAACCTGAGTTTGCTCACTCAGTTCCTAGAGCTGAAGGTAGCAAGATGGTAGGAATAAGGCTGGGTAGAATTTATAAAGGTAGAATTCTCCCATGGGAGGTGGGAGAAGGAGAATTAGAAGTATTAGCTTTCATTTTCTCCCAACATATTTATAATGGAAGCTCATGATTACAGGGGCACAAGGGAAAGGTTGGAGGAAAGAAACGTGAGGAATTTATTTAATAAAACAAAGAGCAGAAAAGAACAAAAAGATAGGACATCTTGGATGATGGCAGTGGGAGCAGAAGAAACTCTTGTCTTTTAAGTAGCTGATGTTTACACAGGTGGTTAAAAGTGATTCTTGGATATGTTTTGAAATTGAAGATGACAAAATTTGTTTATGTTTGGTTCTCACATCACTTTAGTCTTCTGTCATCTGTATTAATTTCTCAGCCTTTCTCTCATGATATTGTCATTTTTTAAAAATAAAGGTCAATTGTTTTATAGAATGTCCCTTGGTTTGGTTTTGTCTGATATTGTTTCCTCATGATAAGATTCAGGTTTTGCATGTTGGAATGGAATACTACATGAATTATGTTTTGTCCTTCTCAGGGTGTCATATCCAAAGGCACTTTACGTCTGTTTGCTCCTTATTGGTGATATTAAGTTTGATTGCTTGCTTGAGCTGTTGCCAGATTTCTCCAGTGTATAGTTATTGTTTTTCCTTTTTTCAATCAATAAGTAATGTGTGGAGGGAAACTTTGACACTAAGTAAATATTCTATTTCTTATCAAACTTCTCCCTCTTGTCTTTAGCATCCATTGATGACTTTTTTTGCCTGAATCATGGTGTGCTATCATGGGTACAAACTTCTGAATTCTAACTCTTTCATTTCTTCTCTATTATTAGCTGGCATTTTACTATAAAAAGAGATTTCCTTTCTCCTTGATTTATTTATTTGTCTAGATATCAATCAGTATGGATATGTAGATTCTTATTTATTCAATGGGTTATAATCCATTACTGCTTCTATTTATTTTTATGCTCAATTCTTCACAGATTTGTCTGGTGGGAACCCCTTCAGCCTGATTACTGTGTCCTTTTGACAGGTCCCTACAAATTCCTTTCTGGCACAAGATGGTCTATACTCATCTTATACCTTCCTTGTCCCAACCTTGGAATCAGTCATTTCTCTGAGTCTTGCTACTTTTAGTGGGGAGTGCTATTTATAAACCAAGATCTGGGAGCTAACTGTACACATTGCTATTGGGGTGTCATTGCTTCAAGGTGCTTTCAGCCAACAGAGCTAGGAAATAAAATGTATATATATTTGTATTATATATATTAGAAAATTAAGTTTATACTTATTATTCCAATTCCAATCTAACTCCATGATGTTATTTCTTCCTTTCCCCCATTCTCCCCATTTGTATCTCCCTTCTTCCACAGTGAGAACCCCAGCTCCCACAACATTAATCTATTCATTTACTTAGTCCTAAATTACATACAAAATAGTTTCAGAAGTGTTACATTCATATACATCATTATTCTTCTTGATGCACAAATTGTTCCAAACTTGCAGCCCCGTATAAGCTGGCGCCTATGTCCTTCTGACATAAACCCCAAAAAGTCTTTGAACATTTCTTTTCTTTTGGTCATGATATCATATTCCAGGATCATTTGCCTCAGACCTGGAATTGGTCATTTCTCCAAGGAACATTTATTCCTTTTAGGGGAAAATGGCTTTTAGAGACCACAATCTGGGCCCTAGAAGTGTTCATTATTACTGGTCATCATTGCCTTAGGCCTTTTCCATGAACAGAACTAGGAAATAAATTTTTTTTAGATATAGAAAAAATTTTTAATTTCATATATGTATATTTTCTTTTACTTTCATTTTCTAATGATGATTTAATTACTAATTTGCTTTATTCTATAACACATATATAATAGTGTCAAAATAATAACAATATTACTAATAACAGACTCATTGAATACAATTAAAGATTTCCATATGGGTCTTTTTGTCCCTAGACTTTATCACAGGAGTATACAGTGAAAATATTACATTGTAGATTCACTTGAAATAACTCTTCTTCGTGTAGTTATGCCAACAATGTCATATACAACTGGGTTAATTTAATTTTTAATTTGTGTGCTTATTTTTCTTTTTTTTTTAACATGTAAAACATAGATGGTTGCAAAGTCTGAACTATAAAACATGATACATCTAGGAGGAACAAGCTTTTATAATTTTTTTTTCTGCTCCCTTTCCCTATGGATAAGGATAAGTATTTAATTTTTTTATTATGGTAGTATACATATATATATATATATAAATATAAATAAATTTGCACTTTAACCTTTTTTAAGTGTAAAATTCAGTAGTATTAATTACATTTACAATGTTGTGCTACCATCGCCACCATCCATTACTCCAACTTTTTTGTCACCCCAAACAGAAACTCTGTACCAATTAAGCAACAATTCCCCATTCCCCCTCCCCCACAACACCCCTAGAAACCTGTAATGTATTTGCAGTCTGATTCTAGATATTTCATGTAAGTGGAATCATACAATGTTGTCCTTGTATCTGGCTTATTTCACTTAGCATAATGTTTTCAAGGTTTATCCATGTTGTATCAGAACTTCATTCCTTTTTATAGCTGAATAATATTTCATTTTATATTATATATATAATGAAATATATATATATATATATATATATATATATATATATATATATATATATATATATTAAATATATGTATATTTACACCCCACATTTTGTTTATCCACTCATCTGTTGGACATTTGGGTGTATCCACTTGTTGGCTTTTGTGACTAATGTTGCTATGGACATTGGTGCACAAGTTCAGTACAAGTTGGGTAAACTATTTTTAAAAATTATTTTTAGATTAATCCTTCCATTATGTCTTTTTTAAAAATATAAGCAAATACATATGTATTTTCATTCACTCCATATATTATGTGGTTGCAAAGTCTGAACTATAAAACATGACACATCTAGGTGGATCTAGCTTTTATAATTTAGCATATTATTACTCTTATAATATAGCATATTATAGCATATAATATATGCTGTAATAATATAGCATATTATTACTCTTACATACTTTGCTTTTTTTCACCAAGCAGTATATCCTGGAGATTACTGCATAGGTAAATCTAGTTTTTCATGATTAGTTTTACAAATGCATAGTACTCCCTTGTATATGGATGTATCATAGTTTATTCAATAAGCCAGGTCATCTGCCATGGAAATTAGGTTGTTCCAGTTTTGTTCTTTTGGTTTGTGTTTTGTTTTGCTATTAGAAATGGGGCTGCAATTGTCAGCCCTGTTCCTATGTCAATTTTCTATTTTTTGTCTGAATATTTATACTGTTTTTTTTTTTAATTCATTAACTTTAGAAATTATCTCTTGACTCCCCAGTATGGCAGATTAAGATTCAGCTCACCCAAATCAGTCCCCTATCTCCTTTTCCATAACCTCCCCAAATACGTATATTATTATTTGTAGTTCCTCCCACAAATTATCTTTGTGGCTTGAATTAACATATTAAAATTTCTTTCTTGTTCCCTGTACTATTGGTGATATCATTTTGTTTTATAAAATGAGGATTGTGTTTTTTTCACCCCTTCTTTTGCTGTTCTTACTGTCTTCTACTCCCTGACTTCTTTAATTTATGCTTTTACATTATCAAGATTATTATCATTAAATGATGTTCTTTAACCATAATTAAGTCTTTATGAATATATCCAGTTCCCCATCAACCTTTCGTTTAAAGATTTTAGCATTCATTGATGATCCTCTTCTGAGTCAATTATTTCGTTAGGAGATGCAAAATTCTGAATCCTAAAATTCCATCATTTTTTCTACATTTATCAGCTCACATTTCTCTGTACAATTTTTAGCTCATCAACTGGAGCTCTTTGGTTAGTTGCTTTTCTAAGCTAAATTACCTATGTTCTAAAATAATTTCTCTATACTCTCATTTCAACACCTCTTGCTGTTCTAGTTTGATCTTTCGAATATACCCTTGTTGTCTCTCTCATAACTCTATAACATTTTCTTTCTGAAAGCGTTTTCTATTAAGGTTTTGTTTTATGACTGTATATTTCAAAATAAGGAAAGTAGATGTCTTCAAATAAACTTCACCTCAAATGGGACATTTAATGTGTGTGTTGGCATATTTAGGATAAGGATGAAGCTATCCTGGCCAAGAGCTTTGAGAAAGATAACACTTTTCACCCCGATGGACCCAAGGATGGGCATAAATTGGGGGATAAATGTCAACAAGATATGCTCCATAAGGAAAAACAAGTATCTGAGTTAAAACGACCTCCATATTCATTCATCTGGGAAACTAAAACTGCACAATCCCAATATCAGAACCTCCTCAGTCAGTTGGCTGCTCTTCTGAGCAATAGTGTTGTCCCAGTGTCAGCCACAGAGGAAGCTGTGAAAGAGAGGATTCAGGAAATTGGTGCAAATGAGCAATCTTGGAAGTCTGTAAGTATACTGAGAGAAAAGTTATTCTTTCAAATTGTTCTTCTAAATACAGATTTTGATATTATCCATTTAGTAAACTCTGTGACCCTGGATTTTAAATTTGAATTTATTTTTATTACTATAGTTTTGAAAGAAGAGGTTGTCCATTGTTGTAATGGTAATATAGTGTGGCAGTTACGAGCACCGAGAACGAATCCCTGTTCTGCCTGCTGTGTGCTCTTGGGCAGGTTACTGCTGTCTGTGCTCAGTTTCATTTATAAAATAGGGGGTGGGGGGAGGTGGTACAGTTCCTGTCTCACAGTGGGGTTGTACAGATTAAATGGGTTAGCCCATGAGAAGTACTTAGCACAGTGCAGTGTAAGCTCAATGACTGTTAGCTTAAAAATAGTGTTATTGGGAAGAGAGTGTTTGATGAGCAAGCACTGGTCAGTTCAGTCTATGCAATAAATAAATTCTTTCAAATCAGTTGTTTGTTTGAATTTACTCATCGAGTCTATCAAATAATTGAATCAGGTTTAAGTGGATACATGTCCTTATTGTGTCCAAATCATTTTCATAAAATTCATTTATGTAAAATTTCACTCAAATTAAAATGAAGATAGGTATTGCTAGATAGATTCAATGTATTAGTGAAACTTCCCACACAATAAGTCTGTTCATTGTAGCATTCCAATTATTTTTTTTTACCTCTGCTCTCTTAAAATTCATTATACAACCTTATTTCTCAGTACAAACAAAAGTGTGTTATTTTTGTATATCAAAGCTTTCTGTTTCTTTTATATAAAACCACCTTTTATATTTCAAATCTTCTTAAAAGTCTTCCCTAGTCATCTCTTTATAACTTAATGTCACTACAATGTCAATATAAATAGGAATGACATGGTTTTGAAATGAAGTAGAAACATGGACCACCAGAAAGTTTTATATATTTTTTTCCTGTAGATAACTGAAGGCCTTCAGCAGGAAATTCAGATGCTCACTAAGCAACTGGAACAGCTGCATCATCTTTATGAAGAAGTTGTTCAAGAATCATCCCAAGCTGAAGAAAAATATAGGGAACGAAAAAAATCCTTGAAACGTCTAGAGGGGAAAATTGATGTTAATGACTTTTTTCAAGGTAGATTAGACTTTGACAGGAACAAGGTAAGATTTGCCTGAAGTATAAGTGTTTCTTTGACAAAGAAAATGGTCTTTTTAAGATTATAACATTAATATCTTTAATTTTACCTAATATGTAAAGTTAATACTATTTATACTTTTTAATCCTGGTAAAAGGAGGAAAATTTGCTGCAAATCTTTAAAATTATGCTTCTGATTTTATCAAAAAGCCTCTCCTCCTTCCATATCTCCCATTTCTCTCTTATGCATATATTTGGCATTTATTGTGAGGGCATTTTTAATGTATTATTTAATATACTTTAAAAAGAGGATTAGAAAGAAAGGAATTCAAAGGAATGAATCTCCATTGGTAGAAATCCAGGCAGTGACAGCTAGATGAGGTGGGTATTCCATTGATGATATTCCTCAATAATTACTATATGGCTCATTACCCTTTTAACTTTGTTTCCCTGTATCAGTAAGGATAAAGTGAGTCCTAAAAGTGGGATGGATTAGGTAGGATGTAATGCAATTTATTTTCAGAAGATCCTGAGTCTATGTTGTTACTTTTTCTCAGAATTGCCTGTCATACTAAAACCTGCGTTACACTGTTTCTATAAACTCTATGGGCCAAGGTTATAATCTTTTTTCTCACTCATCACTCATTTCAGTTATTATTTATTATTTATTGAGCATCTAGTTTTTAAAAACTTCTAGCAGTTAACAAAGTGACATCAACAATGTGTACCCTACAGAGTCCAAGATGAATCTAACTTCTTCCTCTGCTCTTAAATATGTAAATGATGATTCACTCCCATGCAAAAATTTTAAATCCTATATTAAATTTAAAGAATATACAAGTAATACATGTTTCCACAACCCTTGAAATCATGCTAAAAGGTTTGAAGAAAACAATAATAATCTTCCCAAACCCTCTCTGTGCCTATATCAACTCAGTAATCAATGTGTATATCTTCCGCAACTAATGTGATGATTATGGAAATACTTAAATACATATATGTGGGTGGTGGTGTTTTTACAAAACTGGGGCCCTACCAGTAAAACTACTCTTCAACTTCCTCTTCTTAGTAAGAACTAAGTACCTCATGGTCATCCCTTATGTCAGTAAATATAGATTCAACTCATTCCTTTAATAGCTGCAAAGTATTCTACAGTGTTCATGTAACAATTTATTCAGCCAGTTGTCTATTGGTGGACTATCAAATTATTTCCATTTTTTGATGCCACTACAAATAATTCTGCAGTAAGTATCTTTTAATATATGTATCTTTCTGTATTGGTGCTTTTTCCCCCTATGGGTTGAATTACAGGATGATAGTGGATGACTATTTTAAATTTTAATAGCCATTGCCAGAACACTACCTTCCAAAAGCAAGAGGAGTTCACTTTCCCAATAGCAATATAAGAATGCCTGTTTCCTTTTTGTATCCTAGCAAGCACTGGATGCTGTCATTCTTGTGTGAGTATGTGTTGGGTTAAAATGGTAAATATTTTACCTTTGCTTGATTACTAATGAGTTTGAGCTTTTTTTTTTTTTCTGTGCTGCTGACCACTTGGATTTTCTCATCTGTGAATTGCTTCCCCAGTCCTTACAATTCAGACATCAGATGCAGAAATTGAGTTAATCAGACTCCTTAGTTCATGATACATTATCATCATGGGCTATGGAAGTTCCCTCTCTTATTTATTTATTCCTTTTTTAGCCCCATTTCCCACTCCCTTCTTTCCAAAGGCAATCAGTCTAATGTGCTTAATGTGTATCCTTTTGTTTCTATATGTTCTTTGAAATATGATTTTTGTGCATATATTTTTAATTTGCATAAATGTTATTGTGTTAAATATCTCATTCTATTACTCACCGTTATATTTTTAAGATCCATCTTACATTGTTATTTGTTCGTCTAGTTCATTGCTTCTGACTACTGCATGGAATTCTATAGTGTGCCTATCTGCCACATTTTGCCTGTTTACTCCTTTAGTGATGAATATTCGGGTTACATCCATCTTTCTGCCATCACAGACAACATTGCTATGAACATCCTTGTACTTGTTCCCTTACAGACCCATAAGAGAATTTCCCAGGGATGTGTACTCAGGATTGGAATTGGTGACTCATAAGGTATGCATACACCTAATTTGACCAGTACTGCCAGCTAGCTCTCACAGAATGGCCACATCAGTCCATAATTCCTTCAGGGATGCATGAAGGGTCTCATATTTCTGCATCCCTGCCATTTCCTGACATTAACCAGCTTTCTGATTTTTGCCATTCCATCAAGTATAAAGTTATGGTTCATTTAATTTGCATTTCTCTATTACTGAGTTGGAGGGTTTCCTTTGTGCTCTTCAGCCTTTTGACTTTCTTGTTTAATGAATTGTTCGTTTTCTTAACCCATTTTTCTCTTTGGATTCCTGTCTTGTCTGATTGATTTCTAGTAGTTCATCTGCGTAGCGCCTTTCTCACCCTGGCCAGGCTCCGAGTCCTCCGCAGGGTGGCCCTCCTAGTCAGACACTCTTTCTGCCCTGTCTGGGCTCTGACACCTGCTGTGGGCCACGGCATTTCCCTTCTCATTGCGTGCAGTTGCCTCCCTTGTTCTGCCTACCTAATGGCCGTAGGACTGAATTGTTCAGAAAGGAAAAGGAAAGCAACAGAGAAGACTAGGAAGAGGAAGAAGAGGAGTAATTGGCTTGTGTTTAACCTTTCAAATTTTCTGAAATGCACTTATTTAAACTATAATTTTTCTTTCAAGAACTATTTAACTCTCTTCCACAAGTATTGACATGTACTGTTTTCCTTATCTTTTGTTTTAAATATTTAATTTCCTTTACACATTCTTTTTTAACCTGATTTATTTAGTGATATATTTAAAATGTTCCAAATATAAAAAAGCTATTTTTGTTATTAATTTGTATTTTATTACATAATGGTGGGAGACCTATGACCTTGGGAGTTCACTGAGGCTTTCTACATGGTCTGATGCCTGGTCTATTTTGGTAACTGTTCCATGTGTGCTTATAAAGACTGCTCTCCTTTGGGTGTTAAGCTCTTTATATAGCTCTTGAGCGTATTATTCATATTGTTCAGATTTTCAGAATCTCGTTATTGTTGTTTGCTCAATTCGAAAAAAGATATGTTAAAATCTCTCAAGTATGATTGTTGATTCATCCATTTTTCCCTGCAGTTCTGTCAGCTGTTGCTTTATAGATTGCTGGGGCACATGCATTTATGCTGCTTATTTCTTTTTGCTGTCTTGTTCTTTTAACCGCTATAAACATTTTTTTTGTCCCTTGTGATAGTCTACCCGAAATTCTCCAGTTACAGATAGTATGGTTGCTAATGTAATTTTCTTTTGGTTCATATTTGCCTGATTTATCTCTTCATCCTTTTATTTTTCTGCCTTTCTCTTTGTGGTTCAAGTGTCTCTTATGGACAGTATATGTTGTATTTTATTTTGTAATCCAATCTGAGAGTATCCAATTAGCAAATTTAATACACATACTTATTGCAGTTATTATTATTCTCTTGCTTCAGTCTGGACTGCTTGCTCTGTAGACCTGGGCACAGTGGATGATCCTGTGGTTTATTTTCTCCACTACTGTGGTAGGGTTACACTGTTTCCTGAATTTCATGTCTTTCTATTTTTTTTGGCTTACTTTCGTATTTTGTCGGAATACAGCCTCCAATGGCTTCCTAAAAAGTGGTACCTTACAGGGATACATGTTTCTGGAGTTCTTACATGAATGAGAGACTTTTAAAAAAATTGCTCACACTTAATTGACAGTTGGGTTTAGAATTTATGTTTATACAGAAGTTTAAAGGCATTACTCCATTGTCTTCTAGTCTCCAGTGCTGCAATTGAGAAAAGTGGTGCCATTCTGATTCTTGCTCTTTAATGTTATTTTTTTCTCTATTTTTCATGTGCATTATGAAAATTTATGAAGTATTGAAGATTGAAATAATAAATATTTTATACTTATTACATAATAAAATAAATAAATATGAATAAAATTAAAATCACAGTTATCTTACTACTTGTGAGATGACCAGTGTTAACATGTAGGCATATTTTCTTCTAATTATTTTCCTATGCATATTTTTAACATAGTGAGATAGGCATGGTTTTTGTAATCCTGCTTCTTTCATTAACATTAACATTAGTGTTTTCTCTGTGTTGATATTTTTGAAAACTTGATTTCTAGTTAATGTATAATAATCTATATTTTATTCATTTTTTGACATTTGCATTGTTTATATTTTTCCCTGTTAAATAATGTTGTAAAGAATATGTTTCTGCATGAATCTTTATCCAAATCTTTGATTATTTTTTAATTAAATTCAGTTTTATTGAAATATATTCACATACCATACAATCATCCATGGTGTACTGATGATTTTTTTAATACATTCCTAGGAGTGGAGGTACTAGTCAAAGGATGTGAACTCCTTGAAATTCCTCATATAGATTGCCAAATTGTTTTCCAGAAGAGTTGGGCTAATTTGTTACCCCCATTTACAAAACTGTCTGTTTAACAGGTACCTTACCAGCACTAAGTCATTGCTTTTATTGTCATATTTTATTTTCCCAATTATTTTAATAAAACATGTTTCTGGTTAAAAAATATTTTACATATGTAAGTATTGTTAAGCCTGCAATTTTTAGTCTAGAGTAGATCTGGTCTTCTGCTAGAGTAGCATGCCGTCTTAAAGTACAACTTCTTTATTTCAAAACCATTGATTTCTGCAAAGGAAAACTGCAAGACTAAGAATTCCCATATAAGTGAGCACGACAAGAAATTCAAACAACTAGAAAAAGACAACAAGCAACACATATCCTTGAATATCCAGCAAAATTTGCAGACCACTACAACTCAAATATTGGAGGAGAAAATTCAGAAACTTCAGAAACAGCTTGATGATTTGAAATTGTCAAATAAAAATATGAAAACTCAACTGACAAAAGTGAATTTTCTTAAAGTAAGTAGGGGAAGGGAGACTCAAAAATTTACATAAGCTTTTGTCTTACTATTTTAGTTTCAAGTGTCTCATTGGCCTTTTAAAAAATTAATATTAAAACTTTTTACATACATACTCAAAATACATATATAATATTAAAGCATATAGAATAAAATTGAATGCCTGTTAATCAATCATCAACTTAAGAAAGTATTACCAATTCCATCAAAGCCCCATGAATCCTCCTCCCTGCACTTCAAAAGTAACCAGTATTCTAAATGTTCTGGTTATAATTCCCTTGCTCTTTGTTATAGGTTTAACTAAACTGTAGTTTATGATTATAGTTTTACTTCATTTAGCCTTTCATATTGGGGTAATAATGAAAAACTTTAGTCAATTTTTTGGCTTTTCTTTGGATCTTTCCGTATCAAGCTTCAGTTGCAGTACTTCAAGCATGCCTTATGCTGTGAGCCAAAGGTGCACTAAATGCTTATTAACTGATTTGCCAGTTTATCAGCAATATTCCTTTTTCTATAAAGCCAGTTATTTTCTCTATTTCTGTATTTGATTAACATAGATTGTAAGACCTTTGAGGTCATTGAATACATGTTAAATCTCTTTAAATCCCAAGTGTCTAGCTTATAAAGGTGTCCAGTGAATGTTGGTTATTGATGAATATGACGGTAGAGAAATGCCTTCTTAATTCAGAATTTGTGGAGTTTTCTTTTCCATTATCTAGCTTTTCACAAGAAAAATATAAAAAAGGGAAGGAAGGAAGGGAAGGAGGCAGGGAAGGAAAGAAAAAAGGAAAAAAAGGAGGATGGGAAGCACGACTTATCAGGCCTGTCTGTTATTTAGAAAAAAGATCTAATCACAGCCATTTCCTTATTCCACTCTATGCCCTCACAGGACAAAACAATTGAAAGGCTCAGACAATCTTTAACAAAGGCTGAAACAATTAAAGAGAAGGCAGTTATGAAAACAGACAACTTGAAAACGACCGTAGACTCTGCAGAGCAAGATGTAAGATCGGACAAAGAAAGGGCCCACCAGATGTCAGACACTGCCACCCGTGAGCCCTACACAGTAAAGAGCACATTTCATCACGTATCAGGACAAGAACAAGAGGTTCTTTCTTCTTATTACTTTATTAAGACTCTTAGTTGAAGGAATACACACCCAGCTCAACCAAGACTCTAATTTAGACAAAAGGAAATTGACTCATGGGATCAAAGATGAGTTAAACATCCAAAACCTCTGTAAGGGCAGAGATGCACCTGAGCCCCCAAATCAGCACCTTTCTCATCATCTGGAAGTCTGTCTTTGTGTCAGCTTCTGTCTGTCTGTTTTTCTCCATATGACAGGAGACTTGGCCACTGACTACTGCAAAGTTTTGTATTTAGTGTTTCAGTGACTGAACAAAGAATTTCAAGAAAGGGTGTTAGATCAAGTGCCTATCCCTGTTCAATCAACAGTGGTGAGGGATGGGATATATAATTATTTTAGCTTTGGTTTGAGAACATGTCCCCTGACTAAGAACCAAGAGTGTAGGGTCATGTGAAAGAACGGAAGCTCTGTGGAAACCATGTGTTTGGGGCTGGGTCACTTTCTAGGACAAGAGGGCAATACTTCTAAACTTGCTTTGCTTTTCACTGTATTTTTGAAGCAGATATTTTAAGAGCATCTCTTAAAGGCTAATTGATAATTTGAGGCTATTGAAGAATTATTTGTCACATCTCCATATATTAGTTGCTTAAGAAATTTGAAAATTTAACTTATCTTAAGAGGTGCTTAAAACATAAAGTCATGATATCACTTTTGTCTTTTCTGTCTTTTTTTAAACTTCTGCATGTTCATTTTCTTGGTGTCCCTTACATTTTCAGTAAAATCTCTTGTCCTTTGAGCACCTTGCAATTCGTTCTTCATTTCAGAGGAGATTTTTGTCTTGTTCTTGCCTAAATTCGGTCATCACATCATCCTTATCAGTATCCTAGACATCTTGGACATCTTTATTGCCCATTTATATTCTGAATTATTAAATTTCTGATTCAAAATAAAGTAGTTTGATTTTTTTCCACATGTCTACATTCTTTGTTTAATTGACAATTCATGTCAAGGTGTGATATCAAACATGTTTCTATGCTTCATGGCTGCTTTTTGGGGAGACTATTTTCATCACCAGAACAGTTAGGATGTATTGCCTTCTATTTGTTTCTTAAAGTAATTTTGTATGGCTATAGCTTGCCATTTCTCTAATTTTGAATTCCTCTGAATTGTCCTTGTCTTGCAATTTCCATTTAGGGAAGTGAGGAGAGGGGATTTGCTTGCTAGGTTTAACTCGATCTTGTTAATCACTGTGTGTTTTGTTTTTTTTAAATATAATTTCCATTTTATTTTTTTTCCCCAGAGATTAGTTTTTCTTCAGTATTGAAGGACTCAGCCCTTCACATGGGCTTTGGTGGAGGTCATGGGGCAGCACCCACAGGTCTAAAGTGGGGTGGGGGTGTTCGGTCCTTCTGGGCTTCAGGGGAATGGTCCCCAACTGTCTTGCTGTGAATGGCACAACCCACACAATAATGTGATTTCACATCCAGCTTGGGAAGCACATAGACATTGAAGACACTTCAGAAATATCCCTGACAGCTGCAGTCTCTACTCTATTTCAAATGATGAGCTTCTTAATGGCCTTCTCCTTGAGCATGCAGTACGTGTAGTTCGTGCAGCAAACAGGCTGCACTTGGCCATGGGCCATTTTGGCACAACTGTTGATCCTTCTTTTCTTTGTCATCTTGGAAGTGAGCACCTGAGAGCCACTATAGCTTCTGGAGGATGGTGGAGAGATATGTATTTAGGGGACTGCTATTATCACCCAAGTCAGAAGTCCAAAAAGTAATTACCTTATTACAATGGCAAAACAAACAGCAACAAAATTAGGCTTAGTCTATAAAAGTGTAAAAATAAGAAAAAAATCTTTAAAATATAAAGGAAATTTTAAATAAAGATTTCTTATAATAGAAGAGACCATTTTTTCCCTAGGAGCTTAAAAATATTGTTTGGTTATAGAATATGTTACATTTCATAAAGAAATGTTTAATTAAGACTAAGTTTCTACAACCAATTTCATTGTATGTAGTAGGAGGGTTACCAAAACTAATGCTATGTCTTGGTGTTTGTGGTGGTTCTTATAGCTTGTTGGCTTCCGAGAAACTATTACAAAGATGTTGGGGTTTAATGTGAAAACTGCAGACCACGAAATTATCAATCAGCTATGTCTCATTATACAAGCTTACGAAGGAGCTAACAAACCAAAGATTCCTTCTGATAGTGAGATTCATCAGGATAACAAATAAAGAAATTCTACCTTTTCATCCTGCCAATGGGAACTCAACAGATATGGACATTTACTCCAGTATCTTGATTGTGGCTACATTATGAATAAAATGCAGTGGAAAATTTTCACTTGAATCTCTTCTCTCCTATAATGTTTGGCATTTAACTCTTCTTTGTCATATTTTTTCTATAGTTTTATTTATGGTTTAGTCTGGATTGTTTCTTGTAATATATAATAGATATACATTTGATGATCATTTTAAGCTGGACGTTAGTCAGAACTTGTGTTTCTAGTTGGAATATTTATATCCATTGTTAACAATCTGTTTCTAGAATGAACAGTTTATTGGGTATGCAATCCCTCTTAGGGATCCAGGTAAAATTATCTTCTATAGCTTCTGCAAGTATCTTATCTGTTTAATTGACTGAGAGTGTGGAAATCAGATATGAAATGTTCAGGGATGGAAAAGTCATTGAAAATTCTTGTAAATGTGCTATAGACTGTACTGTGGTTTTTATTTTCTTAATCAGTGTTTAATAGTGCCCACCAGTGTCTTCTCTAATGGTAGGCTGATCTCTATGTCAACAGGTTACTTTAAAAATGGTTTACTTTCTAATTTATTTCATTTAAAATAGAAAACTGCTCACTTTCCAAGGTAGTTTTAATTTACCCAAGAAGTCTTCTGTGGGAATAGGTCAGTATCTGGACAGACCTGTGGGGACTCAGTTCCAGCTGTGGTCATTTAAAATGTCTCCTATTCACCTTAGTTTTGCAGGGGTCCTCAGGGGAGGGATCAGGTTACAATGGACCTTATAGAAGTAAGAAAAAATTAGAGTCACTCACCTTTTAAATGGTCACAATCATGGTTCACAACTGTGTGTGAGGTACCCTGATGCTCTGGAGTGATCTCTCAAAGACATGCCATGGAATATTTCAAATTTTAGAGGGAAACACAATGATACTTGTCTTCTGTCCAGAAAGAGCTTGGACTACTAGCTCCAGGTGGTTTTTACTTTCAATGTTAGATTGCTCTTCATTCCTTTCACTGACATCTCTTTGTGATAGAAAATGCTGAAAGGCTCCCCAGGACTTGTAAATTTGTCACTAAGAGAAAAGCCCAGCAGCTCACTACAAGGAAGTTGAGCTGCAAACTTAGGGAACGAAGGGACCCTTTCCCCAGAATCCAGGATCCCTGCTGCAAGTGAAAGAAGCTCACTCGCCTTTCCTCTCAAGAATGCCTCTGCCTAGCAAAAGAAAAGTGGGGTCACCCACCTGCAGTTCAACCTGCTTAAACCGTAAGAACCACCTTCTTACTCAGGATTCTCCCAGAGCCATGGCCCAAGGGCCAGCTGCCTGCTGCAGCTTCAGTACACAGGAGCTGGGAGGACTGTGCTACCCCACGAGCCAGGCAGGCTGGCCCTCTTCCAGGACTCGCCTTCTCTGAGAAACTGCAAGCACTGTATGTCACCTCCTTGGAATCAAGCTCTCCATGAAAGTCAAGGTGCCAAGGTGCAGCAGTCTCTGAAAGCACCACCTTATGAGGACATTAAAAGTCTTCCATAAGAACAAAGGGGACTTAATCTTGTTCCTTTTTGGGGTGGTGAAAATGTTTTTGAACTAGATAAAGGTGGTAGTTGCAGAACATTGTGAATGTACTAATTACCCCTGAACTGTTTGCTGTAAAATGGTTAATTTTATGTGGCTTAAAAAAATTTTTTATTGTGGTAACATATACATGAAATTTCCCATTTTAGCCACTTTTCATTGTACAGTTCAATATCAATTACATTCACAATGTCATGCTAACATCACCATCATCCATTACCAAAGCTTTTATCTTTAAGTGTGGTAACTTATATACAACATAAAATTTCCCATTTAAACCACTGTCAAGCCTACAACTCAGTGGCATCAGTTACATTCATGATGTTGGGTTCCCACCACCACCATCCATCACCAAAACTGTTCTATCACCCCAAACATAAACTCTGCACCCAATAAGCATTAACTCCCCATTCCCCTTCTTCCCTGTTCCTGATAACCTGTACTCAACTTTATGTCTCCAAGAATTTGCATGTGAGGAAAATCTAGACAATGTTTATCCTTTTGTGTCTGACATTTCACTCAACATGATGTCTTCATGTAGCAGGTATCAGAACTTCATTTCTTTTTATGAGTGAATAATACTCCATTTTATGTACATACCACACTGTGTTTATCCATTCATCTGTTGATGGACACTTGGGTTGCTCCCAGCTTTTAGCTATTGTGAATAATGCTATGAACATTGGCATAAAAATATCTGTTCAAGTCCTTGCTTTTGATTCTTTCTGGTATACCTAGAAGTGGGATTGCCAGGTCATATGGTAATTCTGTTTAATTTTTTCTGGAACCATAAAAGGCCACACCAGTTTACATTACCATCAATATTGTATAAGGGTTCCTATTTCTGAGTCCTCGACAACACACTTCTGGTTTCTTTTTGGCTTTTTGTTTTTTTAAATAGCTATTCTAATGGGTATGAAGTTGTATCTCCTTGTGGTTTTGATTTGCATTTCCCTAATGGCTGATGATGATGACCATCTTCTCATGTGCTTATTGGCCATATGTATATCATCTTTGGAGAAATGTCTATTCAAGTCTTTTGCCCATTGTTTAAACTGAATTGTCTTTTTGTTGTTGAGTGGAAGGAGTTATTGTCATATAAATTTTACCTCAATTTTTAAAAGTAGATAAGACTGACTAAGAGGAAGAGTGGTTCTGACTATAAGGGTCCAGGCAGCCCCAACACCTTGGCAGAAACATTTTGGGGCCACATAAAGGGTTGTGTTGCCCCTTCTGGGACGGGAGCCAGTGGCATAGCCATCAGGCAGCCCACCAGCAAACGCTAATCCTGCCCTGGCCTCCTTTCCGGGACTGCAAAACACCTGCACGCGCACACACACACACACACACACACACACACACACACACACCGGCCGGGACTGCAGAACACCTGCACACACACACACACCGGCCGGGACTGCAGAACACCTGCACACACACACACACACACACACACCGGCCGGGACTGCAGAACACCTGCACACACACACACACACACACACCGGCCGGGACTGCAGAACACCTACACACACACACACACACACCGGCCGGGACTGCAGAACACCTAGACACACACACACCGGCAAACGCTAATCCTGCCCTGGCCTCCTTTCCGGGACACGGACTTACGCACCCTGCTGGGAGCCCTCGCCTGAGACCCAAGACACTAGAGACATGGGAAGTTGCCTACGCGGAGACTGTTCAGAATTCCCATCAGAACTCCCCCAGTGGACGCAGCCAAACTGAAGATGCCATTGCCTACACTGCCACCCTGGACAGTTCAGCCCGCGCGCTAAGCGATAGCTTAGCAAGTTCTCCGTACAGCAACTGCGCTCCGCGGAAATACGAGGGTCGAACACACGGCCCAGGGGCTGAAGAGCGTGTGGGGAGTGGAAGCATAATGGAATGGGGTTGCTGGGGCGACGGAAAGGCGGGAGAGAGCGAAGGAAATCGGAGGTAATTGGAGCAAGTGATTGTCTGGTGGAAAGAGCCACTCCAGCTCGAGCTTTTGGATAAGGCGGAGGGGTTTGAGATGACGTCAGGCCTGGACGATTCCAGCCAATAGGTGAGCAGAGCAGTAGGGCGGAGCTGGAGGCGGGAGGTCTCGCAGGAAGTCTTGCGGTCGGCGGAGGGGCGTCTGCCGGAAGCGTCTGGGTCAGAGGGCGGGAAGAGACTCTGGTAGCTGGGCGGAGTAGGTTTTGGACTGTTTGCAGCGTGGGTATCTTTGCGAAGACGCTTGCTAGTGTATAAATGTCAAAGTCTGGAGAGTGGGGCGGCTTGCGGCTTTTTTAGCCTTCTCACGCACCCGCGCAGTCAGGCTTGAATCGGGGCCCCCAACCATAGTTCTAATTCGGAGGGTTTGGGATGGCTCCCATAACTGTTTTTAAAAGCCCCTCTGGAGAATCTGATGCTCAGCCAAGGTTGAAGCCCAGTGTTTTAGTCCCTGCTGAGCTGGGAGGGGCGTCAGCTTTGCAAGCTTTGGCAAATCCTTCACAGCAAATCTAGGTTGGAGAGCAGACCTGGGCCTTATCAGCTAATTGCCAGTTGATCAAGTTCAGGAGGCTGTGGATGCTTTGACTGTTGCCCAATAAGAGCAGACACTCTCTCGCCATAGGAATCCACTTGGAGAAGAATCTGGATTGGGTGTTTGCTTGGGGACCATGACAGGACAGAGACAGCCGGGATGCTTGTGAGGACTGGTAAAGCAGGGTGCTGAGCCCAAAAAATAAGCCTTCTCTGCTCCAGGGATAATTCTTTCAGTGGAACCTGGCTGGGTTCTTTCAGCACCCAAATTACAAAACAGTCATCTCAATAGAGTTCTGAAGAAAAACTGATCTGTTAACTTTGGACTTGGATGCTGACTAGATATCCGGGTCTTGTATAAACCCTTTCTTAGGGTGGCCTGTTTCAGCTAATGGCAGAGTTCATCTGTTGTACTTGGTTCATTTCTGGACTTTTGGTGGGTGGTTTTACCTTATTCTTAAATCTGAGGTTATGTTACCAGAACCCTGAATATGGAATTAGAAAATCTCTCCCTCTTTTTTATTGACAGCTTTTTTTGTGGTATAATTTACAGACCATAAAAATCACCAATTTTAAATGTACAATTCGATGACTTTTTAGAATATTTACAGAGTTGTGCAACCTTCACCATAATAGAATTAGAGAATCTTTGGTGATTTTTCTTCTCTGGAATTGTCTTTACTTGACCACTCTCTTTGTTTGCACAAGTGGACACATTAGAGGCATAACTTAATCTAAGGGCTTCTGAAGATGTTTAATACTTGAACAGGTGAAATTAATTGAATTGAAGCAGATGTTCTTGGTAAATTGCAGGTAGTGGAAGTTTTGTGACTCCTAATACAAAGAGATACTGAGTATTTCAGCTTGTTTAGTTTGCTGAGTGTTCCAGTTTGCTAGAGCCGCTGTTATGAAAAATACCAGAAATGGATTGGCCTTTATAAAGGGAATTTATTAGATTACAAATTTACAGTTCTAAGGCTATAAAAGTGTCTGAACTGAGGCATCAACAAGAGGTTACCTTCACTGAACAAAGGTTGATGGTGTCCGGAACACCTCTGTCAGCTGGGAAAGCACGTGACTGACATCTGCTCTTCCTGGGTTTTGATTCAAAATGGCTTTCTCCAATGTCTCTGGGCTTTTGTCTTCGCTCCTGTCTCTCTCAGCTTCTGTGCGTCCTTGCTTCTTTCTCCCAGGGTGTTTCTCTATAAGTCTCTGGGAGTCCTCTCGTAGCTTCTCCGGAGCAAACTCTGGGCTTCATCTCTTAGCTTGGCCTCTCCATTTGTCCTTCTTCCCACATCTCCAAGCATCTCCAACTGTCAGCAAGTGTTTGTGTCGGCTCTTGAGCTCTCTTAAGTAGTACAGTGACCTAATCAAGACCCACCCTGAATGAGCGGGGTCCACACCTCCATGGAAATAACTCAGTCAGAGGTTTCACCCTAATCAACAGATTAATCAGTCTGCCCCCACAGGATTGCATTAAAGAATATGGCTTTTCTGGGGGTCATAATGTATCCAAACTAGCACACTGAGGAAGATGGCATAAACCCCACTTTATAGATGGGAAAATAGACTTTGAAAGATAACTAGCCTAAAGCTGCATAGCTGTGCTTGGACTAGGCTACAAACCTGGATATGTTATCTCTGAATTTGTTACCTTTGCCACCTCAATAGCCTGGTTTTCAACTACAATATCTATGTATGGCCTGTACAATTCATTAATTCATTGAGCAAATAATGATTGAGTGGTCACTGTGTGCCAACAGCATGATTGTAGGTGCTAGAGATAATCAAGGTAAATTGACAAAGTTCCTGCCTTCAATTAATATCTTGGTGGCAGATAAATGATCAAGTAAAGAAATATATACTATAATTTTAGACATTGAGACATGCTATTTTTTTTTTTTTTTTGATAGGCATTCTAAGAAGATAAGGAGTAGTGGTAGGAGAGGACAAATGCTGTTTTAGAAGTATGGTATAAGAGGCTTATCTGGGGATGTGATTATGAGCGGAAATAAGAATGAAGTGACAAGGTTGGGATTAGGAGAAAGAGAGAAAGCAAAGATTTTGTTTGAGCTGATGGAAAGATGGAGTTGCCGTTTACTGAATTGAAATAAGGTAACACTATGGAAGGATCACATTTTGATAGTAGGATTGTGAATTCAGCTTTTAAATGTTTTTGATGTCTGTTAGGCATCCAAGTGGAGATGTCCATGAGATTGGATGAGATCTTGACAAAGGGAATGGGTATAGATAGAGAAGACGACCCAGGTCTGATCCCTATAACACTTTAATGTTTGGAATTCAAGGAGAAACCAGAAGGGAAGATTGAAAAGGAGAGTCCAGTGGGGTTATGAGGAGAGCTTGCTGCCTTAAGAAACAAGTGAAGAAAGTGTTTAATAGAAAAAGGGATAATTAAAGTCAAACGTTGCAAATTGGTCAAATAAAATAAAGACTGATAGTGGTCCTTTTCTAAGAGAATAGAAATACACAAAGTCTTTTGATTCAAATGTTTATTCAAACTCTCAGTTATACAGAAACTGTTATCTCCTTTTTGCAGGAGTGTAAATTTTTACAACCTGATTGAAGGGCAGTTTGTTAGCTAAAATTTAAGTGCATGCTTCCTTTGACCAAGTAATTGTGGGAGTTTTATCCTACAGAAATAGTTATGTATGTACATGCTGCATTGTTTACAATTGTAAAAAAATTAATGCAAATCTCCATCAAGATGGATGCAGTTGTTAAAGGAAAGGTAGATACAAATGTAGAGATATGAAAGATAGCTTTGTTGAATAATAAAGGCAGGTTATCTAATAGAATGTATGATATCATCCCATTTAGGTTAATGTTAATATATCCATAGAAGGCTTTGTCTGATCATACTATCAAAAATTGTTTCCTCCTTTATCTTCCCTGATTACTGTCACAGTACCCCCATTTTATTCATAGCACTTATCACTATCTAAATGTATTTTATTTTTATGCTTGTTTTATAAAGCAATTAATTTTTATGCTTATCTGTCCTGTAATAGTAGAAGACAGGCTGTAAAAGACTTTTGCTTCTCTTGTTCATCCTTTTTTTTTTTTTTTTTTTTTTTTTTTTTTTTTTTTTTATGATTTTCTCCTTTATTATGCAAATAGGTGAATTGCAATGATATCTTTTAATGTTAAATGATCTTTGAAATCTTAGAATAAACTCAACTTGGTTGTTATGTATTATCATTTCTACGTATGCTAGATTTGATTTGATTTACTAATATCTTTTTTTTTTTTTTTTTTTTTTTTTTTTTTTTTTTTTAAATCATCATTTTATTGAGATATATTCACATACCACGCAGTCATACAAAACAAATTGTACTTTCGATTGTTTACAGTACCATTACATAGTTGTACATTCATCACCTAAATCAATCCCTGACACCTTCATTAGCACACACACAAAAATAACAAGAATAATAATTAGAGTGAAAAAGAGCAATTGAAGTAAAAAAGAACACTGGGTACCTTTGTCTGTTTGTTTCCTTCCCCTACTTTTCTACACATCCATCCATAAACTAGACAAAGTGGTGTTTGGTCCTTATGGCTTTCCCAATCCCATTGTCACCCCTCATAAGCTACATTTTTATACAACTGTCTTCGAGATTCATGGGTTCTGGGTTGTAGTTTGATAGTTTCAGGTATCCACCACCAGCTACCCCAATTCTTTAGAACCTAAAAAGGGTTGTCTAAAGTGTGCATAAGAGTGCCCACCAGAGTGACCTCTCGGCTCCTTTTGGAATCTCTCTGCCACTGAAGCTTATTTCATTTCCTTTCACATCCCCCTTTTGGTCAAGAAGATGTTCTCCGTCCCACGGTGCCAGGTCTACATTCCTCCCTGGGAGTCATATTCCACGTTGCCAGGGAGATTCACTTCCCTGGGTGTCTGATCCCACGT
Organism: Choloepus didactylus; assembly: GCF_015220235.1. NCBI lineage: Eukaryota > Metazoa > Chordata > Mammalia > Pilosa > Megalonychidae > Choloepus > Choloepus didactylus. The sequence continues at coordinate 47,176,845 of NC_051310.1, forward strand.
AGGGGGGAGGGCAGTGATTTCACCTTTCAAGTTGGCTTAGCCAGAGAGAGAGGGCCACATCTGAGCAACAAAGAGGCATTCAGGAGGAGACTCTTAGGCACAAATACAGGGAGGCCTAGCCTCTCCTTTGCAGCAACCGTCTTCCCAAGGGTAAAACTTATGGTAGAGGGCTCAACCCATCAAACCACCAGTCCCCTATGTCTGTGGTCATGTTAGCAACCATGGAGGTGGGGTAGGCGAATACCCCTGCATTCTCCACAGGCTCCTCAAGGGGGCACTACATCTTTTTTTTTTTTTTTTTTTTTTCCCCTTGTTTGTCTTTTTTCTTTTTTTTTTTTTTTTAACTTTCCCTTCTTTTTTCAAATCACCTGTATGAAAAAAAAAGTTAAAAAGAAAACAAACATACAATAAAAGAGCATTTCAAAGAGACCATAGCAAGGGAGTAAGAAAAAGACAACTAACCTAAGATAACTGCTTAACTTCCAACATGTTCCTACTTTACCCCAAGAAAGTTACATAATATAGCAACATTTCAGTGAACTTGTTCCTACTACAACCATCAGAAATTAACAGACCATAGTCATTTCTGGGCATCCCCAGAACGTTAAATAGCTTATCTGTTCTTCCTGGATTATTGTTCCCCCTTCCTTAATTGCTCTCTACTGCTAGTTCCCCTACATTCTACATTATAAACCATTTGTTTTACATTTTTCAAAGTTCACATTAGTGGTAGCATATAATATTTCTCTTTTTGTGCCTGGCTTATTTCGCTCAGCATTATGTCTTCAAGGTTCATCCATGTTGTCATATGTTTCACCAGATCGTTCCTTCTTACTGCCGCGTAGTATTCCATCGTGTGTATATACCACATTTTATTTATCCACTCATCTGTTGAAGGACATTTGGGTTGTTTCCATCTCTTGGCAATTGTGAATAATGCTGCTATGAACATTGGCGTGCAGATATCTGTTCGTGTCACTGCTTTCCGATCTTCCGGGTATATACCGAGGAGTGCAATCGCTGGATCGAATGGTAGCTCTATATCTAGTTTTCTAAGGAACTGCCAGACTGACTTCCAGAGTGGCTGAACCATTATACAGTCCCACCAACAATGAATAAGAGTTCCAATTTCTCCACATCCCCTCCAGCATTTGTAGTTTCCTGTTTGTTTAATGGCAGCCATTCTAACCGGTGTTAGATGGTATCTCATTGTGGTCTTAATTTGCATCTCTCTAATAGCTAGTGAAGCTGAACATTTTTTCATGTGTTTCTTGGTCATTTGTATTTCCTCTTCAGAGAACTGTTTTTTCATATCTTTTGCCCATTTTATAATTGGGCTGTCTGTACTATTGTCATTGAGTTGTAGGATTTCTTTGTATATGCAAGATATCAGTCTTTTGTCAGATACATGGTTTCCAAAAATTTTTTCCCATTGAGTTGGCTGCCTCTTTACCTTTTTGAGAAATTCCTTTGAGGTGCAGAAACTTCTAAGCTTGAGGAGTTCCCATTTATCTATTTTCTCTTTTGTTGCTTGTGCTTTGGGTGTAAAGTCTAGGAAGTGGCCTCCTAATACAAGGTCTTGAAGATGTTTTCCTACATTATCTTCTAGGAGTTTTATGGTACTTTCTTTTATATTGAGATCTTTGGTCCATTTTGAGTTAATTTTTGTGTAGGGGGTGAGGTAGGGGTCCTCTTTCATTCTTTTGGATATGGATATCCAACTCTCCCAGCCCCATTTGTTGAAAAGACCATTATGGCTCAGTTCGGTGACTTTGGGGGCCTTATCAAAGATCAGTCGGCCATAGATCTGAGGGTCTATCTCTGAATTCTCAATTCGATTCCATTGATCTATATGTCTATCTTTGTGCCAGTACCATGCTGTCTTGGCAACTGTGGCTTTATAATAAGCTTCAAAGTCAGGGAGTGTAAGTCCTCCCACTTCGTTTTTCTTTTTTAGAGTGTCTTTAGCAATTCGAGGCATCTTCCCTTTCCAAATAAATTTGATAACTAGCTTTTCCAAGTCTGCAAAGTAGGTTGTTGGAATTTTGATTGGGATTGCATTGAATCTGTAGATGAGTTTGGGTAGAATTGACATCTTAATGACATTTAGCCTTCCTATCCATGAACATGGAATATTTTTCCATCTTTTAAGGTCCCCTTCTATTTCTTTTAGTAGAGTTATGTAGTTTTCTTTGTATAGGTCTTTTACATCTTTGGTTAAGTTGATTCCTAGGTACTTGATTTTTTTAGTTGCTATTGAAAATGGTATCTTTTTCTTGAGTGTCTCTTCAGTTTGTTCATTTCTAGCATATAGAAACATTACTGACTTATGTGCATTAATCTTGTATCCTGCTACTTTGCTAAATTTGTTTATTAGCTCTAGTAGGTGTATCGTTGATTTCTCAGGGTTTTCTAGATATAAGATCATATCATCTGCAAACAATGACAGTTTTACTTCTTCTTTTCCAATTTGGATGCCTTTTATTTCTTTGTCTTGCCGGATTGCCCTGGCTAGCACTTCCAGCACAATGTTGAATAACAGTGGTGACAGCGGGCATCCTTGTCTTGTTCCTGATCTTAGAGGGAAGGCTTTCAGTCTCTCACCATTGAGTACTATGCTGGCTGTGGGTTTTTCATATATGCTCTTTATCATGTTGAGGAAGTTTCCTTCAATTCCTACCTTTTGAAGTGTTTTTATCAAAAAGGGATGTTGGATTTTGTCAAATGCTTTTTCAGCATCTATTGAGATGATCAATTGATTTTTCCCTTTCGAGTTTTTAATGTGTTGTAATACATTGATTGTTTTTCTGATGTTGAACCATCCTTGCATGCCTGGAATGAACCCCACTTGGTCATGGTGTATGATTTTTTTAATGTGTCTTTGGATTCGATTTGCAAGTATTTTGTTGAGGATTTTTGCATCTATATTCATTAGGGAGATTGGCCGGTAGTTTTCCTTTTTTGTAGCATCTTTGCCTGGTTTTGGTATTAGATTGATGTTAGCTTCATAAAATGAGTTAGGTAGTGTTCCATTTTTTTCAATGTTTTGAAAGAGTTTGAGTAAGATTGGTGTCAGTTCTTTCTGGAAAGTTTGGTAGAATTCCCCTGTGAAGCCATCTGGCCCTGGGCATTTATTTGTGGGAAGATTTTTGATGACTGATTGGATCTCTTTGCTTGTGATGGGTTGGTTGAGGTCTTCTATTTCTTCTCTGGACAGTCTAGGTTGTTCATATGTTTCCAGGAAATTGTCCATTTCTTCTACATTATCCAGTTTGTTGCCATACAGTTGTTCATAATATCCTCTTATAATTTTTTTAATTTCTTCAGGATCTGCAGTTATGTCACCTTTTTCATTCATTATTTTGTTTATATGGGTCTTCTCTCTTTTTGATTTTGTCAGTCTAGCTAGGGGCTTGTCAATCTTGTTGATCTTCTCAAAGAACCAACTTTTGGTGATATTTATCCTTTCTATTGTTTTTTTGTTCTCTATGTCATTTATTTCTGCTTTAATCCTTGTTATTTCTTTTCTTCTACTTGGTTTAGGATTGGTTTGCTGTTCATTTTCTAGCTTCTTCAGTTGATCCATTAGTTCTTTGATTTTGGCTCTTTCTTCCTTTTTAATATATGCGTTTAGTGCTATAAATTTCCCCCTTAGCACTGCTTTTGCTGCATCCCATAGGTTTTGGTATGTTGTGTTCTCATTTTCATTCGTCTCTATATATTTAGCAATTTCTCTTGCTATTTCTTCTTTAAACCCACTGATTGTTTAGGAGTGTGTTGTTTAACCTCCAGGTATTTGTGAATTTTCTAAGTCTCTGATGGTTATTGACTTCTAATTGTATTCCATTGTGGTCAGAGAATGTGCTTTGAATAATTTCAATCTTTTTAATTTTATTGAGGCTTGTTTTATGTCCCAGCATATGATCTATTCTGGAGAAAGTTCCGTGAGCACTAGAAAAGTATGTGTATCCTGGTGATTTGGGATGTAATGTCCTGTAGATGTCTGTTAAATCTAATTCATTTATCAGATTGTTTAGGTTTTCAATTTCCTTATTGGTCTTCTGTCTGGTTGATCTATCTATAGGAGAGAGTGATGTGTTGAAGTCTCCCACAATTATTGTGGAAACATCAATTGCTTCCTTTAGTTTTGCCAATGTTTCTCTCATGTATTTTGTGGCACCTTGATTGGGTGCATAGACATTTACGATTGTTATTTCTTCTTGCTGAATTGCCCCTTTTATTAGTATGTAGTGGCCTTCTTTGTCTCTCAAAACATCCCTGCATTTGAAGTCTATTTTATCTGAGATTAATATTGCTACACCTGCTTTCTTTTGGCTGTAGCTTGCATGAAATATTTTTTTCCATCCTTTCACTTTCAATTTCTTTGTGTCCCTGTGTCTAAGATGAGTCTCTTGTATGCAACATATTGATGGTTCATTTTTTTTGATCCATTCTGCGAATCTATATCTTTTAATTGGGGAGTTTAATCCATTTACATTCAACGTTAAAACCGTGAAGGCATTTCTTGAATCGGCCATCTTATCCTTTGGGTTATGTTTGCCATATTTTTTCCCTCTCTCTATTAATATCCTTTATTGTACCCATACCGAATCTCTTTAGTACTGAACCTTTCTCCAAGTCTCTCTGTCCTGTCTTTGTTTCTCTGTCTGTAGGGCTCCCTTTAGTATCTCCAGTAGGGCAGGTCTCTTGTTAGCAAATTCTCTCAGCATTTCTTTGTCTGTGAAAAATTTAAGCTCTCCCTCAAATTTGAAGGAGAGCTTTGCTGGATAAAGTATTCTTGGCTGGAAATTCCTCTCTCTCAGAATTTTAAATATATCGTGCCATTGCCTTCTCGCCTCCATGGTGGCTGCTGAGTAGTCACTACTTAGTCTTATGCTGTTTCCTTTGTATGTGGTGAATTGCTTTTCTCTTGCTGCTTTCAGAACTTGCTCCTTCTCTTCTATGTTTGACAGTGTGATCAGTATATGTCTCGGAGTGGGTTTTTTTGGATTTATTCTATTTGGAGTTCGCTGAGCATTTATGATTTGTGTATTTATGTTGTTTAGAAGATTTGGGAAGTTTTCCCCAACAATTTCTTTGAATACTCTTCCTAGACCTTTACCCTTTTCTTCCCCTTCTGGGACACCAATGAGTCTTATATTCGGACGCTTCATATTATCTATCATATCCCTGAGGTCCATTTCGAGTTTTTCAATTTTTTTCCCCATTCTTTCTTTTATGCTTTCATTTTCCATTCTGTCATCTTCCAGGTCACTGATTCGTTGTTCAACTTCCTCTAGTCTTGTACTATGAGTGTCCAGAATCTTTTTAATTTGGTCAACAGTTTCTTTAATTTCCATAAGATCATCCATTTTTTTATTTAGTCTTGCAATGTCTTCTTTATGCTCTTCTAGGGTCTTCTTGATTTCCTTCATATCCCGTACTAGGGTCTCATTGTTCATCTTTAGTTCTTTGAGTAGCTGCTCTAGGTGTGTCTCTTCTGGTCTTTTGATTTGGGTGCTTGGGCTTGGGTTATCCATATCGTCTGGTTTTTTCATATGCTTTATAATTTTCTGTTGTTTTTGGCCTCGTGGCATTTGCTGTCCTTGATAGGGTTCTTTTAGGGTTTGTAGACCAGTTGAAGTCCTTATCTCTAATTTATCAGATCTACAGCTTCGTGGAGTACACTTTCTCTAACTAACCAGCAGGTGGCGTCCACGAGCCACCTGTTCTCCACAAGCCAGATCTCCCCTGCTTAGCCTTTTTGGTGAGTGGGGGAGTGAGTCTTGTGGGGCCCAATTGGTGTCCCAAGCTTGTGTGTGTAGTTGGTGTTGCCTGCCCTGTATGTGGGGCGTGTTTCTGGGCAGTCGGGGAGGGGGGGTGGCCCTAACAATCAAATCTCCCTGATGATCCTAGAGTTTTAAAGCTACTGCAATAGTCTAATCCTTCAGTTCAGTCCTGCCACAGTTTGTCTCTGCCACTGACCCACAAGTCTTTGGTATTGGCGTATGGCTCCTGAGACTTGCAAGTGGGCCCCTCTTCCAGGCTGTGCACCCCGGGTCCTCTGTTGAGGGATGACTGTGCTATGTCACAGGTGAGTGCCGTCCCCCCAGGGCAGTTCTGGGCTGCTGGGCTGTGTTGGGAGGCTCCCAGTCTGCTCAAATGATGGCTGAATGGGGCTCTGTTAATTCACACTGCTCCCCCTTCCCAGCTCTGGGACATTCAGCTGAGGTTGCAGGGAAGGCTAATGTCCACGCCCAGTTTTGTGGTGTGTGCCTGTTATTTGAAGCACTTCCGTCACACTGGGTTGTCTGGGGCAGCTCTGGGCTATGGGGCTGGCGATGGGCAGGAGTGTTTCCTGTCCACCAGGATGGTGGCTGTGAGCGGACACCCCCCTTTTCTTGGGAAGTTGTGTTGTTTAGTGAATTTTCTCAGCCACTGGATTATTGCCTTTTGTCTCAGAGCTCTCTTATTTCTGCTCTTGACTTGACGTGCCCAAATTTCAATTCTTTGAAGCTTTCTGTATTGAGCTTCTTAGAGTAATTGTTTTAGAAAAAGCAAAAAGGATTTAAAAAAAAAACAAAAAAAAAAAAAAACGGCCCTCCTCAGAGATCTAATGGGTTATTGAAATGCTAATAGACAAAGCAACCAGGGCCATTAAGGAAAGGTGCCCTGGGCAGAGAGATCAGCCTTGCTTCGGGATTTGCATATGCGCCTCAAGGCCTGATCTCCGCCCTTCCCCTTTCTGTGTTCACCAGAACTCCAAAAATCCTCTGCTTTTACTTTGGAGCTTCTCGTGTTGTTTTCCTTCTATGCCCGTCTCCTCTCTGCTGGGCTGGCTGCTCTCAGAGTCTCTGGTGTCTGGCCTCAGTCTATCTATGGTTGGAGTTTGAATCAGTAGAATGAGTTTCCGATGAGAGCAGCCACTGCAATTCTCCCTTCTCCTTCCTGGAGCTGACAGCCCCTCCTCCCCCGGGACTGAGCCTGGCAGGGAGGGGCGCGGGTCCCCTGGCCGCAAAAACTTACAGATTTCGCTGATCTCAGCAGTTCCACGTTTTCATGAGTGTTGTATGAAGTATGCCCAAAGACAGATTGCTCTGTGGTGTCCAGTCCACGCAGTTCCTGGCTTTTTACCTACTTTCCTGGAGGAGTAACTAAAACATACAGCTCACCAGTCTGCCATCTTGCCCCGCCTCCTCTTGTTCATCCTTTTATACTCGTGCTGGAAGATGTAATTTTTAAAACCATTATTTTAGAGAAAACAAACAAACAGTATTCCTCTGGTGGTTTTAAATAAATCCACAAATTCGTTGACAACTTTCCCTTCAAAAGGTAGAAACTAGTTGTCTTCCTCTTGAATGTGGGCTGGATTTGGTGACTTTGTGGGGGGAGGGAGGTGCTCACTTTTTATTACACTGATCACAAGAGAAAAGTTTGAATGATCCAACATTGTCATGGCTGAGAATAAATTGTATGTTGTTGGTCTGACGCAGAATCATTTAGGTTCGACACTTGGCCTTTGAACAAAACACACAACAAGAACAAAATAATCCTGGACTACACTAGAGCATAATGGTCAACTATTAAACATTTCCAAGCTAGTTGCATATGGGATGTTTTCTGAAGATAAATGAAAATGTAGCTAGGATAGAAATGTGTAATGCTCATTCTCACACAGGAAGGGAGGCTAGAAAAGGATTATGCATTGAAATGATTAGCAAGTAACAATTTTGTGTATTTCTCAGCAATTTGAGGCAGACATGAATGAACAGGAATGCTTGGAGGATGATCCTGACTGAAAAACATTTCAATATATCCACAGTTCAGTCAGATGCTATGGTATTATGTAGTATAAACAACTGTTCAGTGATACTTCCATTTATTGTACTTATAGGAATAATTTTTTTTTTTTCTATCTCATACATGATTGAACACCTATTTTGCTTTAAAATTTACAGTCATTGAAGAAACAATGACTGTAAATTGAAAATTTTCAATTGAAGAAAAAACGGTTTGTTTTTCTATTCAAGTGACCAAGCCGCTGAATCTTAAAGCTGCAGCACATGTTGCATCTTATTATTTTCATTGAACAGTAAGACCTTCTGTTTTGATTATTCTTGGTAAATAGTAAATTTGTTTCTCTGGTGGCTTTCAAATGCCATCATGACAGGTGGTTTAACATAGTGGCTGCTGCTTTCAGGGGGTTATATTAAATGAATCCTCATTTCCAGTACAATCTTTCATTGAAAGTCCATCCATTAGGACTTCTCTATCGTGGTTGGTGAAGGAACTCTGCTTTGCTGCCAGGGCTTCATTCTGCTGAATATGATATTCCTGAAATCTCATGGATATTCTTTGTGTCGTTTTTAAATATTTCTGTAAGCAGTGTTCTGAACAGGTGGTCTCTTCAGGTTTTCTCTTGTTATGAAGTCTTTAACACAGTCCAAAAAGCAGGTTTCTGTGAGTTTGTTGTAGGTTCCAAGAAATCCTTTAAACTGTTTTATCTGATCAGCTTCTGGCATTGTGCAGCTATATTCTTTGGATATGTTAGTATGTTAGTCAGCTTTTCCGATGCAGGAGTTCCCTTTCTGTTCTGGAAAAGTGGTTGTCCAACCTTTGCTTGAATGACTCCAGTGAGGTCGAATTTCTTCCTTAAGCAAAGGCTCTTGCGTCCGACACCAGTACAAGGCTGTAGGACTGCGCTGCGGTCAAGTCTGGGGGCGGTGGTCTGGGGTCAGGGAGGGTACTGAGGTACTGGATGGAAGAGCGTGACTTATTTTTAATGAGTAAAATATGGCTGAAGTGAATAGGTCAGAAAAGGCATCATCACTTCCGTCTTGCTTTCCCTCTTGTATCCCCTACTCTGGGATAAACCAGCTGTCAAGTGAGGAAGATATATCTAGCAGTATAACTCCCAACAGCCAGGGAAGAACTGAGGCCTCCTGCTAACAACCATGAGTGAGCCATCTTTGAAGCGGATCTTTCAGCCTGGGTGAAGCCTTCAGATGTCCGTGTCCCTAGCCGACAGCTTGGCTGCAACCTCATGCAACACCCTGGGCCAGACCCCTCAACCAAGACATTCTTGAATTCCTGTTAGGTAGTAAATGTGTGTTATTTTAAGCCATGAAGTTTTGAGGGTAATTTCTTAAGCAGCAATAAATAACTAATATGGTTCTTTACAAATAATACATTCTTTTGGTTTAGTTAGTATCTATTACTCACATTCCTGAGAAAAAATCACGTAATTTCTCCCTGCCTCAGTGTTATCATATATAAAATGAAATAGCGGAACAGTCGCTCTCAATCCTATCTTAACATTATGATTACCTGGGCAACTAATTAAGATCAATCAGAACTCAGGGTGGGGCCCAAATGTCTAAATTTTTTAAAAGCTAACATTGAGATTCTAACATGTAGAACAGGTTGAGAACCTCTAGTTGATCTCTGAGCTGCCTGTTGATTCTGCTATCCCTAATGTATAATTGGAATATATTTTCACTGCTGTAGAAGTATTTTCCTGGAAGTAGAGGCTCAAATTTTCAGATAAATAGCCTTTTGCTTTAGGAATGGCAAGGCAAAAAAATATAAGAAAAGGAGTCTTTTGTCCGCAGTAACTTTTTAGTTCTAATGGTGAGAAGCAGTTTCTTCTCCCTTTTCGACCACCAAAACTTAAGTTCTTTGATTTTCTTTGGTTTATCAGTGCCCTCCAGCCAGCAAACACATTTGTAGTTGAACAAGTTGTATTTCATGCTCATTGTGATGGGGAAGACTACATACTATGGCAATTCATGGGGCATCTCAGTGAAGGTCATTGGAAAGGACTTACAGGATTGGGGCTCATACTAGATGATTTTGTGGAGAGTGTAAGGAAACACATTTTCTCTGGATCATATTTTTTCAGAGAGCAGGGAAGATTGTAGGAATAACTTTATCAAGGAGGGAAAACTAGAGTGAGGCTAAAGCTGAATTAATAAAGCAGTAGTCACTCTTAATTGGCCAGGGTAGGGAGATGTTTGGTCATGTTTGCAATTTGGACAATATTCATGCTTTTGTTAAGACATGATTACAGTAACCTTATCCATTATGGTTACTGTGTGGCCTTGTCTGAAGGAGGTCTACTTTGAAATTGTTTATGTTCAACAGTAATCACCAAGGCCTAGTAGTAAGTGTCAGGCCTGCTCCTAGCAATAATACTGAGGCCTAGCTGATAGTGTCAAGACAGCTCTCAGATATCAGGGGCTGCTTTGCTTTTTTAGGTCCCCCTTTTTGGCCAAGGGCAGGGGAAGTCAGGCCACAAGACAGTAATCCATGATATCCAGATTCTCACTACTGTCAAGATTTTGCTGATCAGGATCAGAAGGGTATCAAGAATACTCTGTAATCAAACTAGGGTTAACTTCTGTTGCAGGATGAGTTGTTGAATAATTTGACATGACAGTGGCTGTACAGTAGCATTTAACTCAGGACCAGATACAGGGACCAAAACAAAGAGGTAATTATCAGAAACGAAATTATAGCCCTATTAACATTTGAAGTCAGGTGTCTAGATTATAAAATCTAGTCTGTGAATCCAGCTGTACCTGTTTTGAGAGCCAGGTGGCTTTTACTTTTAGTATAATCACTGACTGTTCTACTTGTCCTAGAGTATTTATATAGGTGCAACAAAAAGTATTTGCCATAGCACAGACTTCCCCTTGGCTAGCTAAGAAGAAATCAAGGGCTATGTGATTTTGGTGACAATTTCTGTGACAATTCTGGCTTCTGCACTTTCAGGGCAGAAGTAGTGTACCTTAAGAGCAGAATTCTCTTAAGGTTGACGTATTTCAGAACATCTTTTTAGTTTTATTATTCCCTTTGTGGGGATTGCAGTTCACAGAGTACCCATGAAGGGGGAATCAGTTATCCCTCCTGAGAGTTTCCTGAATAAATTGTTTTTGCCTCAGTTTGGAAATATCTGAATATCCTTCTCGAGGTATGAGCCACTCAATTGATCGTAGTTTCAAATATCTGAAAGTCTCAAACAATTTACTCAAATACACAGAATAAGATTTTGTGTGGCAAGTATAAACCTGATGTTCATATAAGAAGTAGTACTCTGTTGAGGACAGACTCTATTTGAAATATGAGTATCATGCATCACAACGGAAGTGAGCCAAATTTATGTCCCTTGAGTGGGTCTGTTTTTTTGTGTGTGTTTGTTTTTTTGAGTGTAACATTGTATGTGTAAATATGTGTTATATATATGTATAGATATTTGGAGGCCACTTCAACCAGTTATAATCTAAACAGTACTCTGATACTCCCTTTAGAAACCAGGTATGTCTTGTTTCCAAGCAGCACACATTCAACCATCAGCTCCTTCTGAGGTCTGTCTAAGTAGTGAGGAACTGCAGTGCAATTTAACTGAAGACATTGCTGTTGGCATTGGGCAGACCTCAGCGCCTCTGTCTGACTGCCATATGCAAACTCCCCTTGTAATCACCTTGGATCACCATTTCTGGGCCTATGTCATGCTCCTAGTAACTCTAGCATGTCAGAGTGGTTTTTAAACCTCTCAGATCCAGGAAGACTTGCTACCATCCAAAGCAAAGGGCCCCATGAGGATACATCATCAGAAGTCATGTGTCCGTCATCTCACACATCTCTGAAAAATGGCCCAGTAGTGAATCATGTACCCTGGCACTTATAGTTTCCGTGCTGTTAGAAGGTGGTGATAAAACAGTCTCCTACACAATGTAAAGCTAGATGGAACACAGAAAGTCTAGTTTTGTTTGCCAATTTGTCTGTGCTAATACCCTTTCCATTTTTTTTTTTTTTTGCCCGTGAAAGATGCAAAATATGAGGTTAAATGATCTCCCACCTCTTTTCATTCTTGGATTGCCTCTAGAACAAGAAACGGTGAAACATTTGTATCTAAAGAAAACTTCAAAATGGATTTTATTTATTATTGACTTTTTGGGTAGTTCTGACATTTGGTGAGGGCCACAATCACAGAACAACAGAAAAATAGACTTTATAAGACCTTTGAATTAATTTGTTCTCACCAAGGCATTTTGCAGATTAGGAAACTAATCACTAGAGAAAGGTCACAGTGGTTTAGCGGCAGAACCAAGTAGTCTAACTCCCATTCTCTCTCGAGTGTATCATATTATCCCCTAGGTTACAGCCAAGATGGCTGCACATGGTGTAGAAAGCTGCCCCCACCTCGCTTGTCCACCTGCTTATCCACCAGTGCCTGGCACAGGGGCTCTTGGCTGCAGGTCTGCAAAGGGCTACTACCCCAGCCAAGTGCTGAGGAGGGTGCACAGGGCATGGAAGGCTGCTCCCCTTCCCTGGCGGCATTCTGGGCTGAACGCTCCCCAGTCTTAAACACAGTCTCTCAGCTTATCCAGCCATGCACTGAGTTTGTGGTGAAGTCCCTGCCCAGCTGGTGAACCCTGGAACTGCTTTTCTGGAGCGCTTTCTGTCCTTTATCTAGTGCTTTCCATGGAGGAGAATTTTGCTCTGTCTCTCCTAATCTGCCATCTTCCCAGAAGTCTCATCCATTTCTCTCTTTTTTTTAACGAACTAAAACTCTACACCACCTTCTACCTTTAACCCCCCCGCCTTGGGAAGGATGATATTAAAAATTTAATAACAGGTAGGAGGATCAGGCAGTGACCAGTCAGAATCTTTGCCACTCCTAGAGCTGGGGCATGTCCTGTAAGTCCTGCTTTTGAGCATTAACTGCCTTGGTTATTGGAGTGTAGGGAACCAAGTGAGATTCTGGGGTGGTGAGAGTTAAGGGTGTCAGGGTGGCTGCTGTTTATGGACCCACATTCAATTCAAGTACAGGATGAACTTCTTGCCTACTCTTCCCTCTTTTCAGTGATATTGATTATTCTGGAGTAGGTGTATAGCCTTCCTATTCATGAGTTTAATACTTACTGTGGTGGTTTGGAGCTATTTATCCAAGAAAAACATGTTCTTAAACTTAATCCATTCCTATTAGTGTGAACTCATTCTAAGTGTGGACCCTTTGATGAGGTTACTTCAGTTAATGTGTGGTCCAACTAAATCAGGATGGGTTTTAATCCTATTACTGGAATTCTGTATAAGCAGAATGAAATTCAGACAGACAGAGAGAAAGCCACAGGAAGCAAGAAAATGAAGGTCAGTGGAACTGGACGGTAAGGAAGATTCCAGGAGAGGCCTCCATATGTTTATTGCTGTGTGACAGAGGAGCCCAGGACAGAGGATTGCTGGCAGCAAGCCCCAATACACCAGACTTCAGGAAGAAAGCATCACCTTGATGACACCTTGATATGAACTTCAGCCATGAGCCAATGAATTCTCACTGCTTAAGCCAACCCATTGCATGGTATTTGCTTTAGCAATGAGGAAACTACATATATATGAATGGTTTTATAATTTTTTCTCTGTTTTTGAGATTTACATTAATTGTATTCTAATGCGCACATCTTTCTGTCTTGCTATTTACATTCAATATTATGTTTTTGAGAATTTATTCTCTATTTTTAAATTGCATCTTTTATTTTCCCAGCCCAAGCCCTCTTCCCCAAGGTGCCAAGGGGGTGGGTGGAAAGCTAAAAACTATAAAATTTCTAAGTAGGTTTCCTTTCAGTACTGAAATGAGTAAGTAAAAGTGAGTGGCAAACATTTTTAAATTTAGAAATTTATTGTTTAATCCACAAGCTTTATGTAGCTTTAGTTAAAATTTTTTTAAAAAGGGCATGTCGGGGACCGCCCGCTGCAGGCTTTTCTGAGGAGTTGGCTGGATGCTGAGCTGTTTTAGAGAGTGACATCAGCAACGTGGCAACATAAACAGCTACTGAAAACTTCTCCCCAGAGATTCAGCGGAGAAAAAAGGACTATTCTCATTTGTTCAGAACTTTGGAGAAAAGTATACACTGGAGAAGAATTCTACAAATGCTGAATTGAAGAAAGAGAAAAATATCAGATAGGAAACTTTCATTCCAGACTGGCCAGTCCTCTCCCCACCCCGTCCCTTGGTTCCACACAACTCAGGAAGTGTTCAGAGGCGGCAACTGGGATCTTTCCCACCTACGGACACAGACTATAAAATCTCACAGACAGACAGATCCCCACCTATATCCAGACACAGAGAACCAAGCCCACAGAATCCCATGGCAGGACTTAAGCCATGGGGGAGGATGGAATACAAAAGGCAGCAAGGAGGATTTTCTAAAATGGAGGAATAGAGAGTGAACCACAAAATCTTCCCTAAAAGTAGCAAGCACCCAGGCAAAGGCTACCCAAATAAATTGTTTTGGGACCAAAGGACCAGGGGAGAACATTTCAGGGCCCAGATCGGTGAAGGACAAAGAATCTGAGAAAAGATGAACAGAGACTGTTTCCAGCCTGGGTGCTGGTGCCCATCCCCCACCCATGAAGAAAGTCAGCAGGCAGCCTGATCCTGGCCTAGGGGATGGCTGCAGACTGGGGCACCTGGGGGAATCCTCCACTGCAAGTAAACTGGAGGACACAGTCCCACGTTGAGCCAGATTTTAGCCAGCTAAGTCAGGACACAGGAACCCCAAATATTCAGCCCCACCTGGTCAGACTCTAGTCTGGGCTCCAGGAGGTAAACAACTTCTCAGGACGATTAAGTCCTGAACAGTATCATCTGCTGGGCATGCCGGAAAGTGCAGGGGAATTATGGGCTTTTCGTTTTTCAGAGCCTCTGCAGACCATATCCCAGGCCCATTGGAGGTGGTCTACACCCTGGCCTTGTTTTGGCTGAGAAACACAGACAACACAACTGTCAAAGCAGTGCCCTAATACAAACCCAGGTCTTGCTGGATGGCAAAAAGCAGATCATTCCTGGGCCTCTGTTGGCTGGGGAAGTGGTACCTCTCTGTTCTGGTTTGCTAATGCTGCCATTATGCAAAATACTAGTAATGGATTGGCTTTTTATAAAGGGGGTTTATTTGGTTACAAGTTATAGTCTTAAGGCCATGAAAGAGTCCAAGCAAAAGCATCGACAATAGGGAACTGTGCCAGTTTGGATATATTATGTCCCCCAAGAAAAAGCCATGATTTTTTAAGCCAATCTCGTGGGATATTGGGATTAGGTTGTTTCCATGGAGAAATGACCCACCCGACTGTGAGTGACACCTTTGGTTAGGGTGTGACCTCTGATTGCATGTTTCCATGGAGGTGTGGCTCCCCTATTCAGTGTGGGCCTTGATTAGTTCACTGGAGTCTTATAAAAGCTCATAAACAGAAGGACCTCAGAGCTGCAGCTTACAGAGACATTTTGGAGAACGCGACCTAGGAGCAAGCAAATGCCTAGAGAGGAACGCCCTGGGAGAAAGCCATTTTGAAACCAGAACTCCAGAACAGACACCAGCCACATGCCTTCCCAGCTAACAGAGGTTTTCCAGATGCCATTAGCCATCCTTCAGTGAAGGTACCCTATTGTTGATGCCTTACCTTGGACACTTTACAACCTTAAGACTGTTACTTTGTAACCAAATAAACCCCCTTTATAAAAGCCAATCCAATTCAGGTATTTTGCAAAAAGGCAGCATTAGTAAACTGGAACAGGTACCTTCACAGAAGAATGGCCAATGGTGTCTGGAACACCTCTGTTGTCTGGGGAGGAACATGGCTGGTGTCTGCTTTTGCTCCCAGGCTGTGTTTCAAAATGGCATTCTCCAAAATGTCTCTCTTAGCTGCAGCAGCTCTGGGCCTGTGTGGTTCTTTTTAAAGTACTCTAGTAACCAAACAGGACTCATGCTGAATGGGTGGGGCCACACCTCCAAGGAAATAATCCATCAAAGGTATTACCCACAGTTGGGTGGGTCACATCTCCATGGAAATAACCCAATCCAAAGATTACAACCTAATCAATGCTAACACATCTGTCTCCACAAGATTGCATTGAAGAATGTGCCATTTTGGGGGACATAATACATCCAAACTGGCATACTCTTAGTCCTGCAGCCCAAGGCCTTTCCATGCAGGAGCCTGGAAATCACCAGACACCTTACGCCCACAGGTAGGGTCTCACTCAAGGTGCACAGTGTCCACTCCCTACCCTGAGAGTCAGCAGCTTCCAGCACACATGGAGAATGGTAACCTTGACTGGATTGTTGCCTGGGTGGGGCCCAGCCCAGCAGCCTGCCATAGTCAGGGAGAGGTGGGATTGTGGGGAAGAGGTGGCCTAAGAGTGCCATCTGCTCAGAAGACAGGGAAAGTGCACTCTGGCAAACTGCCTTTCTGACCTTCAACGCAAACACAAGCAACTACAAAATCTTAGATGAGCAACGGAAATCACTTTCAAAATAACCTTATCAAGATAATCAAATGCCTAGAAATCAACAAGTCACTAAGCATAAGAAGACGTAAGATGATATGGCCAAGTCAAATGACCAAATTAAAAAGCCAGAGGAGAGACAGAATTTAGAACAACTAATCAAAGATGTTCATACGTATCTCCTAAATAACTTCAATTGTTTGGCTAAAGACATAAAGGATAGCAAGAAGACACTAGAAGAGCATAAAGAAGAATTTGAAAGAATAAATGGAAAAATAGCAGATTTTACAGAAATGAAAGATACCATAGATCAAATTAATTAGAGACACACAACAGCAGATTTGAAGAGGCAGAGGAAAAAATAAGTAAACTAGAGGACAGGGCAAGTGAATTCAAATGCACAAAAGAACAAATAGCTGAAAAAATAGAAAAATTTAAATTGGCTGTCAGGGAAATGATGGAAAACATGAAGCACATTATATAAGAATCATTGGTGTCCCAAAAGGAGAAGAGAAAAGTATAGGCCTAGAAGGTTATTTGAGGAGGTTATTGGAGAAAACATCCCAACCCTTATAAAAGACAAATATGCAAATGAAAGAAGTCCACTGAACTCCAAATAGAATAAATCCAAATAGACCCACCCTAAAACATACTAATCAGACTATCAAGTGCTGAAGAGCAGAAGAAAGTCTTGAAAGCAGCAAGAGGAAAGTGATTCACCGCATACAAGGGAAGCCACATAAGAATAAGTTATGACTACTCAACAGGCACCGTGGAAACGAGAAGGCAGTGGTATGATATATTTAAGATTATGAAAGAGAAAAATTGCCAGCCAAGAAATCTTTATCCAGAAAAGCCGTCCTTCAAAAGTGAGGAAAAGTTTAAAATTTTCACTAACAAATACTGAGAGAATTTGTTAACAAGAGGCCTGCCCTGCAAGAAATACTAAAGGAAGTTCTGTCAGCTGAAAAAAACAGACAGGAGAGAGAGGTCTGGAGGAGGGCACAGAATTCAAGATTATTAGTAAGGGTAACTTAAAGGATAAAAAGAGAGAGAAGAGAGAGAACAAAAGGGTGACTGTGTGTTAAAACTTCAACCTCTATGTGAGACCAAGGGAAGAGATGTTCATTTAGTGCAGGATCTATATTTTCTAAACAGTGTAACTTCTACAGTCAGTTTGTTCAAACACCACAATTACATGGAACTTTGAATAGGAAGTGGGATATGGTAGGTTAATATAGGTTAGAGTGAAATAGTGACACATCCCAAAGTAATTTGGACAGAGAATAAAAATATATATGCAGGGCCCCCTAAGGAGCTGGGGGAAAATGCAGAAGTGTTGGACTTCCTCCCCTGGACTGCTGCTGATGTTCTCACAAACATTGAGGACTGGCAGTTTGATGTGCCAAGCCCTCTATCATGGGACTTGCCCTTATGAAGCTCATTGCTGCAAAGGAGAGGCTAAACCTGCTTATAATTGTGCCTAAGAGTCTTCCCCCAAGTACCTCTTTGTTTCTCAGATGTGGCCCTCTCTCTCTCAATAAGCCAACTCAGCAGGTGAACTCACTGCCCTCCCCCCATGTGGGACCTGACTCTCAGGGGTGTAAATCTCCCTGGCAACGCTGGATATGACTCCCAGGGATGAATCTGGACCCAGCATTGTGGAATTGAGAACATCTCCTTGACCAAAAAGGATGCAAAACCAAATGAAATAAAGTTTCAGTGGCTGAGAGATTTCAAATGGTTTTTGAGAGGTCACTCTGGTGGACATTCTTATGTGCTATATAGATAACATCTTTTAGGTTTTAATGTATTGGAATAGCTGGAAGTAAATATCTGAAACTGTCAAACTCCAATCCAGTAACCTGGACTCTTGAAGACAATTGTATAACAATGTAGCTTACAAGGGATGACAGTGTGATTGTGAAAAACCTTGTGGATTGCACTCCCTTTATCTAGTGTATGGATGGATGAGTAGAAAAATGGGGACAGAAATGAAATGAAAAATATGGTGGGATGGGGGGGATGATTTGGGTGTTCTTTTTTACTTTTTTATTCTTATTCTGTTAATCCTGTTAATTCTGTTATTCTGTTAAAAAATGGATTGAGGTGATGAATGCTTAACTATATAATGATACTGTGAACAGTTGATTGTACACCGTGGATGATTGTATGGTATGTGAATAGATTTCTATAAAACTGAATTTAATTTAAAAAAAATCAGAGGATACTATGAAAAACTATGCACCAACAAACTAGACAATTTAGATGAAATGGGCAATTTCCTAAAAACACACGAATGACATATACTGACTTGAGAAGAAATAGAAGACCTTAACAAGCCAATCACAAGTAAAGAGATTCAATCAGTCATCAAAAACCTTCCTACAAAGAAAAGCCCAGGGCCAGATGGCTTCACAGGGGAATTTTACCAAACATTTCAAAAAGAACTAACACCATTCCTGCTGAAATTCTTCCAAAAATTTTAAGAAAAAGGAACACAACCTAATTCATTTTATGAAGCTAACTGTACTCTAATACCAAAACTGGATAAAGATACTGCAAGAAAGGAAAACTACAGGCCAATCTCCCTAATGAATATTGTGCCAGTTTGTATGTGTTGTGTCCCCCAGAGAAAGCCGTGTTCTTTGGTGCAGTCTTGTGGGGGCAGACATATTAGTGGAGATTAAGTTGGAATGTTTGGATTAGGTTGTTTCCATGGCAATGTGCCCCACCCAACTGTGGGTGATGGCTCTGAATGGATAGTTTCCATGGAGGTGTGGCCCTGCCCATTCAGTGTGGGCCTTGATTGGTTTGCTGGAGTGCTGTTTGGGCTCAGACAGAGGGAGCAGGCTTGCTGCAGCCAAGAGAGACACTTTGAAGAATGCACTGGAACTGAGAGAAGAGCTTCAGCTTACAGAGACATTTTGGAAGCAGCCCTTGTAAGCAAACTTTTGCTCCGGAGAAGCTAAGAGAGGACAAACACCCAAGAACAACTAAAAGTGACATTTTTGAGGAGCTGAAGCCTGGAGAGGAATGTCCTGAGAGAAAGTCATTTTGAAAGCAGAACTCCGGAGCAGATGCCAGCCGTGTGCCTTCCCAGCTAACAGAGGTTTTCCAGATGCCATTGGCCATCCTCCAGTGAAGGTACCCGATTGTTGATGCATTACCTTGGACACTTTATGGCCTTAAGACTGTAACTGTGTAACCAAATAAACCCCCTTTCATAAAAGCCAATCCATTTCTGGTGTTTTGCATTCCAGCAGCATTAGCAAACTAGAACAAATATAGATGCAAAAATTTTCAACAAAGTACTTGCAAATTAAATCCAATGGCATATTAAAAGAATTATATGCCATGACCAAGTGGGACTTATGCCAGGCATGCAAGGGTGGTACAACATAAGAAAATCAATCAATGTAATACAGAAGATTAGGAAATTGAAAGGGAAAAATCACATGATCATCTCAATTAATGGTGAAAAAGTATTCAACAAAATTCTACATCCTTTTCTGATAAAACATTTCAAAAGGTAGGAATAGAAGGAAACCTCCTAAATATGATAAAGGGCTTCCTAAATATGAAAAAGCCACAGCCAGCATCATACTCAATGGTGAGAGACAGAAAGCCTTCCCCCTAAGATCAGGAATGAGACAAGGATGCCCACTGTCTCCACTGTTATTCAACATTGTACTGGAAGTTCTAGCTGGAGCAACTAGACAAGAAAAAGAAGTAAAAGGCATCCAAATCAGAAAGGAGGAAGTAAAAGTTTCATGATTTGCAGATGACATGATCCTATCCTTGGAATATCCCAAGAAATCAATGACAAAGCTACTTGAGCTAATAAATTCAGCAAAGTGGCAGGAAATAAGATTAATGTGCAAAAATCAGTAATATTTCTATGCACGAGTAATGACCTAACCAAGGAGGCAATTAAGAAAAAATTTCCATGCACAATAGCAGCTGAAAGAATTAAGTATGCAGGAATAAACTTAACCAGGGTTGTAAAGAACCTGTACACAGAAAACTACAAAACATTGCTCAAAGAAATCAAAGACCACCTAAATAGGTGGAAAGACATTTCATGTTCATGGATAGGACGGCTAAATGTTGTTTAGATGTCAATTCTACCCAAATTGATCTACAGATTTAATGTAATACCAATCAAAATTCCAACAACCTACCTTGCAAACTTGGAAAAGCTAGTTGTCAATTTTATTTGGAAGGAAGGGGGCCTCAAATAGCCAGAAAACATCCTTAAAAATGAGAACGAGTGGGAGGACTTACACTTCCTAACTTTAGAACCTATTATAAAGCAACAGTGGTCAAATCAGCATGGTACTGGCACAAAGATAGACATATTGATCAATGGAATCAAATTGAGAATGTGGAAATAGACCCCTAGATCTATGATCAATTGATTTTTGACAAAGCCCCCAAATCCACTGAACTGGGAGAGAATAGTCTTTTTATAAATGGGGCTGGGAGAACTGGCTATCCATATCCAAAAGAATGAAAAAGAACCCCTACCTCTCACCCTATACAAAAATTAACTCAAAGTGGAATAAAGACCTAAATATAAAAGCCAGTGCCATAAAACTCCTAAAAGAAAATATGGGGAAACATCTTCAAGACCTAGTAATAGGTGGTAGCTTCTTAGACCTTACACCCAAAGCACAAGCAATAAAAGGAAAAATAAATAAATGGGAACTCCTCAAGATTGAACACTTCTGTGTTTCAAAGGACTTTGTCAAAAGGTAACAAGGCAGCCAACTCAATGGGAGAAAATATTTGGAAATAATATATCTGATAAGTTGTGGGGAAGCAAGCTTTTCATGTCACTTAGACCATGTCCGGGGCGGTGACCGGGAACGCTGGGTCACAAGCCTACATGGAACGCCATTGTAGGCACGCCCTGTAAAGATGTGTGTCTTGTGACTATGACAGCAGCGTTAACCATTGACCCCAGATTGTTCCTTCTTATCCGCAGCAGGATGTAAAGATTAATATCTGAGAGACCCTGAATGCTTTTGATCACGTAGCGTAGTTTAGCTTTGTGTAACAAATGAATAAATAACTGGAGCACAGGTGCATCAGCACCCACTTGGCACACGATGCAGTGGGTCCCCTGCTCCCTTAAAACTTTGTGTCTGTGTCTCATTTCAGTGTCACCCCGTCGGCAACAACTGGCGCCCAATGTGGGGCCTGAAGAACTGGAGCTGGTTCCTGACAGAAGAATCGCTTGAACTACTGAGGTATAGCGGCGCTGGAACTCAGGTAGAGGTAACAGCCGTGTTTTGTATGTGTTCCTTGTAGAACGATCCCGAGCATTTTAAGCAGGGTAATGGGTAATGTTGAAGGACACAATAAATATGTGCCATATATTTCCCTCTTGCAGCAGCTGCTGCGGGCCAGCGGTGTCAAGGTGGGGAAGTCACAAATCTTAGAATTGCTGCAGGTTATTGAAAAATACTGCTCTTGGTTCCTTACCCTTGGCTCTCTTGAATTGCACAACTGGGAGCGGGTAGGTAAGGAGTTGAAACAAAAACATATGCAAGGAGTTAATTTACCTGTTACTATTTGGTCTACATGGTCTGTAATTAAGTCTGTTCTTGAGCCTCTAAAAACTGATGATGAGGAGGAGGACGGGGAACCTAGTGATAGTCCTAGTCCCGATCCTCTTTCTGAAGATGAGAAGGATGATAAAGATTCTATAAAACCTGCTAAAGTCTTTTATTCCTGTCAATACCCACAACCTCCTTCTGCTCCTTGTTTAGATGAATGGCCTCCTCCTCCTCCACTGCTTCCTCCTGCGCCTAGCAATACCCAGGCACTTAAGCCTGCTCGCCTTTCAGGTGTGCAGCAGGGCCTGGCAGAGGCTAGGCAGCAAGGAGATTTAGAGGCTATGTGTTGTCCTGTTGCCTTCCCTGTTACGATTCTTGAAGAAGTACCTCCTGGCCAAGACACTAATAATCCTGGTGGACTTTATACTTACTTCCATGAGCATGTCTCATTTGCAGTTCTTAAAGAATTGAAAAAAGCTGTACAAACATATGGGGTTCATTCCCCTTTTTCAGTTGGCATATTACAAAGTTTAGCTGAAGGTTCTCGTCTAATTCCCATAGATTGGACCACGTTAGCCCGTACAGTCCTTATCTCAGGAGAATATCTACAATTTAGGACTTGGTGGGTGGAACATGCAGAACGACAGGCTGCACATAATCAGCAAAATTAGGTAAATATAAATTTAGATCAGTTACTGGGTCAAGGAGATTATTCCACTGTTGAAAAACAATCTGTTTATAACGATCAGGCAATCGAGTAGATTCGCCGTTGTTGTTTGCAAGCTTGGAACAAAATTGAAACTAAAGGTAAAGCTGCACAATCCTTTCAAAAGATTTTGCAAGGGCCGAAAGAATCATATCCAGATTTCATTGCCCGGCTCCAAGAAGCAATACACCGGCAGGTTAATAGTTCAGAGGCTGCTGATACTGTTTTGCAGCTGCTAGCATATGAAAATGCTAATAAAGATTGTCAACGAGCCATTGCCCCATTTAAAGGTAAAGCTGATCTTACTGGCTATATTCGTTTATGCCAAGATATTGGAACTGAAGTTTATAAAGCAGAAATGATGGCTCAAGCCATGGCTAATTTGAGAATTGGCTCTCGGTTCCCAGGAAAATGCTTTTCCTGTGGAAAAATGGGTCATACTAGAAAAGAATGCAGTCATTCAAAAAATAAACCGCCACAAAAGCAGCCTGGCATGTGTCCAAAATGCCAAAAAGGTCGACATTGGGCTAATCAGTGCCGATTTGCATTTCATAAAGACGGCATCTCCCTTTTGGGAAACGGCAGTCGGGGCGGGCTCCCAGCCCCTCGCAGAAAGGGAGCATTCCCATTTCAGCATCAAAATCTGCATGTTGTCCCTCCACCAACTCCAAGCCATCCATCCTGGAGCTTTCCCCAGCCACCACAGGGAGCGCAGCAGTAGACCTCGCTGCCAATGCTGAGGTATGTCTTCTCCCCAATAATCCTCCTGTTAAGGTCCCCACCGGCTATTATGGCCCCTTACCTAAAGGGACAGTGGGTCTTTTGCTTGGATGCAGTTCACTCAATCTTAAGGGCGTTCGTGTACACACTGGAGTCATTGACTCTGATTATATTGGTGAAATTCAGGTGGTCATGTCTTCCTCTATTCCCTGGACTGCCATAAAGGTGAAAGAGTCACTCAGCTCTTATTATTACCTTATGTACCTGTTGGTTCCTCCTCTAAAAACTGGGGAGATGGAAGCTTTGGTAGCACACGCAAGGCTGGAATTTTTCTCACAGAGGCTTTGCAAGAGCCACGCCCTATGTGTACTCTTACAATTCATGGACATAGCTTTACTGGGCTTATAGATATGGGTGCAGATATTTCTATTATTAGTCAGCAACACTGGCTCCAACATTGGCCATTGCAAGAGGCATGAATTACTGTTGTGGGCCTAGGCTCCCCTCAGGGACTTATGCAGAGTGTTCACATCTTACCTTGCCTTGGCCCTGAGGGACAGAAGGCCACCCTACAACCTTATGTGGCTGCTCTTCCTCTTGATCTTTGGGGCAGAGACCTACTTGAACAATGGGGTGCTACTGTGCATATCCCTCCTCCTAGTGGGGTGTACAGTATTCAAAGCCACAACATGGTGGTAAATATGGGGTATGTCCCTGGCCATGGGCTTGGTGCACATTTGCAAGGTGCCCTTTCACCCATACAAGTCTCACCAAAATGTGATAGATTTGGTTTAGGATATAAACCTTTTTAGTGGCAGCCGCTGTTCATTCGCCTCCCCAACCTGTCCCATTAAGGTGGACTACAACAGAACCAGTATGGGTAGAGCAGTGGCCACTTACAAAAGAAAAATTAGAGGCTTTGCATGAGTTAGTTCAAGAACAATTGTCCTTGCAGCATATCGAAGAGTCTTTTAGTCCTTGGAATTCTCCTGTGTTCCCAATAAAGAAAAAATCTGGGAAATGGAGAATGTTAACTGACATAAGAGGTGTTAATGCTGTTATTCAGCCTATGGGACCTTTACAACCTGGGCTCCCAAATCCTAGCATGATTCGTAAAAACTGGGCCTTAGTGGTCATTGATATTAAAGACTGTTTCTTTTCCATCCCCTTAGCCGACCAAGACAAGGAAAAGTTTGCATTTACTATTTTGTCACTTAACAACAAAGCTCCTTCAAAACAGTATCAGTGGAAAGTCTTACCACAGGGGATGCTAAATAGCCCCACAATATGTCAGTACTATGTGGACCGTGCCTTACAGCCCGTCTATTCAAAATTTTCTAAAGCCTACATCATCCATTATATGGATGATATTTTGTGCTCTGCAGCTCAGGAGACTGAAGTAGACACTTTGTTCTATGCAGTTCAAAAAGCTTTACAGGATGTAGGATTGCATATTGCTGCTGACAAGATACAATACACTTTACCAGTACAGTATTTGGGTTCCACTATTGACAGGCTTACAATTCGACCCCAAAAAGTACAACTCCGCAGAGATGCTGTTACCACCTTAAATGATTTACAAAAACTACTAGGGGATATAAATTGGCTTCGCCCCAAAGTAGGCATAGCGAACTATGAGCTCTCCAACCTATTTTCTCTCCTTTGTGGGGACTCTAAATTAAACAGCTCTAGCTCTTTAACTTCAGCTGCAGAGAAGGAATTGCAATTAGTAGAAGCTAAAGTTCAACAAGCTCAGGTATCCCGCGTTGATCCCACTCAACCGTTGTCTCTCATCTTTTCTACTCCAAAATCCCCCACAGGTTTGCTTTTGCAAAATGAAAAACTTGTAGAATGGCTATTTTTGCCTAATTCTTCAGTAAAATCCATATCCCCTTATTTAGATCTTCTAGCCACCTTGGTTGCTCAAGCAAGGAAAAGAGCAAAGCAACTTAATGGTTTTGACCTCTGCCTCATTGTGCTCCCAGTAACAGCTAAAGAACTCTCAGTTATTTTGCAACAACATCTAGCTTGGCAAATTGCTCTAGCTGACTATGTTGGCCAGCTGGATAATCATTATCCAAAAAATGACCTTTTCCAATTTATTTGCCGTACACAATGGATACTGCCAAAATATACTTCTTGTGAACCTTTGATTAATGCTCCCATTGTGTTCACAGATGGATCGTCTAAAGGTCGAGCTGCCTATACTGGCCCTAAGTCCAAAGTTTTAAATCTTCCTCATTTCTCTGCCCAGCAAGCTGAACTGGCTGCAGTAATAGCTGTTTTAACAGATTTTCCTGAAGCCGTTAATATTTTATCTGATTCTGCCTATGTTGTTCACGTAACTGGTAAAATTGAAACGGCAACTATTAAGCAACAGTTGCCTCCTTGTTTATTTAACCTTTTTCTTGAGCTACAATCAGTTGTGCGTGCTCATATCACTCCCTTTTACATCACCCATATTTGTTCTCATACCAATCTTCCAGGCCCTCTAGCAGCTGGCAATGCTGCTGCAGATAAATTATTGCTACCTGTTATTTCAGAAGCTTCTCACTTTCACTCACTTACTCATCTTAATGTACAGGGACTACTGTCTCGATTTCCCCTTACTAGAGCACAAGCTAAAGATATTGTCTCTTCCTGTCCAAATTGTCAGCTTCTCACTGCTCCTCCATTACAGGAGCCTGGTGTCAACCCTCACAGTTAAGCCCCTAATGATTTATGGCAAATGGATGTTACTCATATTCCCTCCTTTGGCCACTTAGCTGCTGTTCATGTCAGCATTGATACATACTCTGGCTTTCTTTGGGCCACTGCAAAAACAGGTGAAACATTTCGTCATGTTCGAGCTCACCTCTTTGCCTGTTTTGCCTCTATGGGCTTGCCCTGTGCTTTAAAAACTGATAATGGCCCAGCCTATACATCTGCAAAATTTGCTAGTTTTACTACAACTTGGGGCATCCGTCATACTACTGGTATTCCTTATAATCCTCAAGGACAGGCAATTGTTGAACGTGCCAATAGTACATTAAAAACTATGTTGCAAAAACAAAAAGGGGAAGATGATGGAACTCCCCATGAGAGATTATCAAAAGCCTTATTTACTTTTAATTTTTTAAATTTTTATGAAAAACTGGGCAGCACTGCCACAGAATGGCATTTCCCGACTGAAAAAACACCAAACCATTGCTCTCAGAAAGCACCTTCCATATGGTGGAAGGATGTGTTAACCAATGAATGGACAATGGGAAAATTGCTAACATGGGGAAGAGGTTATGCTTGTGTTTCCCCAGGTGACGGACGAACTCCAATTTGGATACCAGCCCGACGACTGAAGCCGTACCATGGAGCCAACAAGAAAAAGAAAATTCCTGTGGGACATTGAGCCACCGGTGATGCAGTTCCAGGGTCTGACACTGAAGACGACAGTGATCGGGCTGACACCCTGAACTAGGGAAGCCCGACGCCCAACTTGGGGACAGATAAAAAAGCTGTGTCAGGATGCTGAAAAACAAGTTCAGCAAGCTCAGCTGCCTATGACATGTCCTAATCTGACAGCGGCAATGTTGGCTTTAATTGCTATTGCTGTGAGTATATCTCCGGCATATGCTTATTCTGGAAATTATACCTATTGGGCTTACATTCCTAATCCTCCATTGCTACAGCCTGTAGAATGGGATCATCCCTCTCCCACTGTATATTTTAGCAATGGTACTTGGCTGCCTCCTCCAATTGATGAAAGACTTCCTCAGTTTCCTGAGGAGGAAGGAAAGAACTATTCTCAGTCATTAGCTTTTACACATTTACCTTTGTGTGTGGGACAGGGTGAAGGATGCCTGGCCCTGACTTGGCAAGCATGGTTATCAGTCATACCCAAGTGAGATAATGTCTCCAAAGCATCCCTGTTCCTAATATCTGGCTATAGTTTTGCCTACAATGAAAATATTACTATTCAGGACCATGCTCCACAATGCCCTATTTGTTACATACCAAAACAGTGGTCACCAGAAATGCAAAGGGTATATTGGGATAATTGTAGAGCAGTTAGTGGAGTGTTAGTGCAGAATGGTTCCTATGGAATTGTAACTGACTGGTCCCCTAAGGGGTATACAGTTCAGAATTACACTAATGCAAAGTGCTCTGATTACAAGAGACTAAAATGGGAAGTTCATAATTATAATCATTCTTATAGTATTCAAACCCCGGCAAGATATCCTATTATTTGGCAGGGCTTTGGCTGGTCCCCACCCAAACCTACTTTAAATAATTCTTATGTTTAAGATACGCTTTGGAGGCTCCCTATTAGTTTGCATAACATTTCCAGATGGAATGGGAATTATACAATTAAGATTAATTATACTCTAAATTTTACAAAAATAGATACTTTTGGAATACAAGCCTGTGTTAGAGATCCTTATGTCTTTTGGGTAGGAAATCTCACTATTAATATTAATTACTAAGGAAATCAATTGTATGGAGAATAGAAGTTGTTCACTTTATACTTGCTTGAATAGCACTATAGACTCTAAAAATATTACTATTCTAATTCTTAGACGACGCAAAGGCCTGTGGCTCCCTGTTTCACAGCACAGACCTTGGGAATCATCACCTGATATGCATATGTTACTACAAATTTTAGAAAAAGTATATAAAAGAACAAAGAGATTTCTTGGACTGTTAATAGCGTTTCTAATTGGCATAATAGCTATTGCAACCACAGCCGCTGTTGCAGGAACAGCGCTACATCAATCTATTCAAACTACAGCAATTTGTTCAAAAATGGCATAGAAATGCGAGTAAAGCATGGGGGAACAGTTACAAATTGACAAAGAAGTTAATGCTCATCTCGTGGATCTAGAGAATGCTGTTCTCCTTTTAGGGGAGGAAGTTGAGAACTTAAGATACTGGTTTAAGTTACAGTGTGATTGGAATACATCAACATTTTGTGTCACTCCCCATAAATATAACGACACCCATTTTACATGGAATAGAGTCAAGAGACATTTAATTGGACATCATGGTAATCTTACCATGGATATTTTAAAATTGCAAGAAACAGTAGATAATATCCAAAAAGCTAATCTTAATGTTCTATCAGAATCAGAGACAATGCAAGGTATTGCCAATGGCTTTGAAAAATTAAATCCTATAGTATGGGTTAAATCCCTTGGTGGTGGGTTCCTGGGTAGTATTCTCCTAATTTTGTTAATCATCTTATGTCTTTTTTTAGTCCTCAGATGCACAAGAAAAACCCTCTCAGATCTAAAGCAGAAAGAAGCTGCTTGGTCCATCCTGTCTGCATTGAAGAAACAAAAAGGGGGACATGTGGGGAACCAAGCTTTTCATGTCACTTAGACCATGTCCGGGGCGGTGACCTGGAACACTGGGTCACAAGCCTACATGGAACGCCATTGTAGGCACTCCCTGTAAAGATGTGTGTCTTGTGACTATGACAGCAGCGTTAACCATTGACCCCAGATTGTTCCTTCTTATCCACAGCAGGATGTAAAGATTAATATCTGAGAGACCCTGAATGCTTTTGATCATGTAGCGTAGTTTAGCTTTGTGTAACAAATGAATAAATAACTGGAGCACAGGTGCATCAGCACCCACTTGGCACACGATGCAGTGGATCCCCTGCTCCCTTAAATCTTAACTTTGTGTCTGTGTCTCATTTCAGCATTGCCCTGTCAGCAACAATAAGTGTTTGATATCCAGTGTATAAAAAGAAATCCTACAACTCAACAAGAAAAGGACCAATAATCCAATTATAAAATGGGTAAAAGATATGAATAGACATTTTTCCAAAGAGGAAATACAGATGGCTAAAAAGCACATGAAAAGATGTTCATCTTCATTAGCTGTTAGGGAAATTCAAATCAAAACCTCAATGAGATATCATCTCACACTTATAAGAATGACTCCTATTAAACAATAAGGAAACCATAAATGTTGGGGAGGATATGGAGAAAACGGAACACTGCTGGTGGGAATGTAAAATGATACAGCCACTGTGGAAGACTGTTTTGCGATTCCTCAGAAAACTAAATATCAAGTTGCCCTATGACCTGGCAATTCTGCTACTTAATATATACCCAGAAGATCTGAAAGCAGTGACGTGAACAGACATTTGCACACTGATGTTCATAGCAACATTATTCACAATTGCCAAAAGGTGGAAAAAATCCAAGTGTCCAATAATAGATGACTGGATAAACAAAATGTGGTATATACATACAATGGAATATTATACAGCAATAAGAAGGAATAAGGTTCTGAATATGCGACAACATGGATGAAACTTGAAGACATAATGCTGAATGAAATAAGCCAGAAACAAAAGGACAGATATTGTATAATTTCACTAATATGAACCACCTAGAAAATGTAAATGCAGAATCTTAAAATATAACATATAGGGGACCTAGAGATAGACAGAAGCTAGAGAAAGGGGAGCAGTTACCTAATATGTACAAATTTGTGAACAAGGTTAATCTTAAATGTTTGGGAATGGATAGAGGTGATGGTAGTTCATTATTGGAATTATAAGTAATAGGGCCTGTTGAAGGTGAATATGATTGAAAGTGGTTGTCTAAAGTCATGTATCTCACCAATTATTACTACAAATATAAATAAGTTCTTGCATGAACTACTTCAAATGTATGACACTTGTACAAAGAGTTAATAATAGAGTGGTATATGGGAAAAATTACCTATTGCATGCTCTGGACTATATTCAACAGCAATACTTTACTAGTACCACACCAGTACTAGGGGTAAATAATTGGTGGGGGTAAGGGATGGGGGGATATGGGGTGTTTGGGGGTTTCTTTTATGTGTGGCTGTGTATATCTGTTATTTTTCTGTAATGGTGAAGCTAAGCCTATTTATAAACATGCCTAAGAGTCATCCCCAGAGAGCCTCTTTTGTTTCTCAGATGTGGCCTCTCTCTAAGCCAAACTCTGCAAATAAACTCATTACCCCCCACCCCCACCCTGCTACATGGGGACATGACTTTTAGGGATGTAAGTTGCTCTGTCAACGTGGGACACGACTTTCAGGGATGAGCCTGGCTCTGGCATCATGGAATTGACAATGCCTTCCTGACCATAAGGGGAAAACATGTAACAAAATAAGGTTTCAGTGACTAAGAGATTTCAAATACAGTCAAGAAGTCATTCTGGAGGTTACTCTTATGCAAGCTTCAGCCAGACATTACAAGTTGCCATAGTATGACAAACCCCAACCAACAGTATTCCTGAAAACCCTAAAGAAAACCCAGGGCTCTACCTAAGACTCTATAAAAAGTTTTACTTACTAAGTTTATTTTCCAGAAACTTAAAACTTCCAGATTGTTCCTGTGCCAGATAAGCCCTGAAACTTAGAGGTACCAGTCTCTCCCAGAACATCAACCAGTTGCATTCCCCTACCTATAATATCGACACCTGTTTTCAACATGAAGAAGTTAGGATGGTCATTGCCCAGATATCCCTAAAGCTTAAGAGAATGATCAAATGAGAAGAAGGAGTTGTAAATGAGAAGTGAGGATTTAATAAATGATTATGACTAATGAATCATTATATAGATATTTCTTTTTAGTTTCTAGCATATTAGAACAGCCAGAAGGAAACACCTGAAATTGTGGAACTGTAACCCCTACAATATGTGCTGGTTTGAAGGTATTATGTCCCCCAAAATGCCATGATCTTTGATGTAATCTTGTGTAGGCAGACATATCAGTGTTGATTAGATTATAATTCTTTGAGTGTTTCCGTGGAGAAGCGCCCCACCCAACTGTGAGTGATAACTCTGATTGGATAATTTCCATGGAGGTGTTACCCCACCCATTCGGGGTGGGTGTAAATTAAATCACTGGAGCCATATAAATGAGCTGGCAAACAGAAGGAACTCAGTGCAGCTGAATGACATCTTGAAGAGGAGCTACAGCCAAGAGGAACACTTTGAAGATTGCACAGAAGCTGAGAGAGTAGCTGCAGATGAGACAGTTTGAAGACGGCCATTGAAAGCAGACTCTTCCTCTGGAGAAGCTAAGAGAGGACAAACACCCCAAGAGCAATGGAGAGTGACATTTTTGAGAAACTACAGCCTAGAGAGGAATGTCCTGGAAGAAAGCCATTTTCAACCCAGAACTTTGGAGCAGATGCCAGCCATGGGCCTTCCCAGCTATCAGAGGTTTTTCGGACACCATTGGCCATCCTCCAGTGAAGGTACCTGATTGTTGATGTGTTACCTTGGAAACTTTATGGCCTTAAGACTGTAACTTTGTAACCAAATAAACTCCCTTTATAAAAGCCAATCCATTTCTGGTGTTTTGCATCCGGGCAGCATTAGCAAACTAGAACACTATACTTTGAAATTTGCTCTATAACTGTCTGTTACACTGTATTTTGAAATTTTTTACTTTTCTGTATATATGTTATATTTCACAATAAAAATGCTTGAAAAATAAAATAATTAAATAACTAAAAAATGAAAACAGGACACTATTTCATAGTCTGGGCCCTTCTAGCCTTCCAAATATAAGAACTCTGAAAGTTGTGTGTATCAGTTGAAAGAACAAGACAAAATTATGAATGAAGCCATGATATTCCATAAAACAAAATTTTCTATATACTGAAGCATCCTTCCTGGGACTATATAATTGCCTTTACAAAAGAAAAGGGGGGGGGGACAAAACACCAAAACCAGAATCGAATCAAATTCCAGTGTTCCAAATCAACCTGTTACACATCAATATAAACCCACAGAGTCCTGGCAAACAGCATGCTTTCATTTCCTGTCTCATCCTAGAGTTCGAGTCTTGATTCATTTCAGCAGAGACTCCACAGGCAACAGGAAAGATTATGGCATTGACATAATCATTTATACTTCTGTGGCGGTTCAACAGTGGTCTTATTGGGCAAGCTTTCAAACCATACTAAGTTGGAAGCATCATAATTTAAATGGGTGCTAAGATTCAAATGAGAGAAAGAAAGAAAAAAACTTCTGGGAATAGCTGGAGGCATTAAAGGAACCATAAGGACACCAACCATATTTAAACCTCCTTTTTTAAAAGTGGATTTTTGGGGGGCTGGGAGGGGTGCTTACAATATTTAACTCTAAATGAATTTATGTCAGCTGTCAATGAAAGAATGTCACTAATACACTGTGGACACCTTTAGCAATGTAAATTCAGGCACCCCCACCCCCTTTTTTACATGGTGAACTTAAACCTAGCAATTATTATAACAAATGATATAGTACAAGGCTCAAACACATTTTAGCAATTTTGAAATTGAGTTGCATACAAACCAAATTAAATTTACATCATAACAAACATTTCCATCTAAGACTGTGGGGACACTTGAACCTTCCACATTGATCTCAGGGCCTTTTCATGCAGATGCTTTTCTAAGTCAAGGTTACTTCACTTTCAGTCTCTTTTTTAGGCTCTGGCACTGCCTCTGGTTCTTCCTGTGCTGATGTAGTCATGGGAGCAGCAAAGGCTGCAGGGATTACATAGCTGCAGCAGCTACAGCCACAGCCTTTTCCTTCTTGTGTTTTTGTGCTTCTCCTTTTTGTGTTTCTTGTCCTTATTTTTCTTCCTTTTCTTTCTGCCTCCTTCTTGGTCCAAATTCCTTGCCGGAGATGGACTTTGCTTTGGGCTTTTAGCCTTTTTGATGGGTACCTCTGGTGACCAGTTTGTAGAGAGTGACTGAGACTGGCCAGGGGATGGAGGTGCTTGCGGTTTTTTAGCTGCTGGCTCAGGAGATCCTGAGACAGTTGAAGAGGAGGATGAGATCTTCCTTACAGACTGAGGGATTGGTGAGACAGCCTTTTTTGTCTTTTTTGGGTTCTGGAGTTCTGGAGACTCTCCTAATGGACTTAGTACTTGGAGATGGAGACTGCCTTCTTTGGGGTGATGATGTTGCTCCTCTTCGAATTGGGGGGGGGTTGCTTCCGGTGGTCTGAGGAGCTTGAGGCCTTGGTGAGGGTGAACGCTGTTTGTTTGGTTGTGGAGATTGGGCCTCCTGGGAAGATCCACTTGGGGAAGACCCTTTCCCATGCTTTGATGCTAACAATGGCAATCGTCTCTTAGTGACTGGGGAGCTTCTTTGTTCGGGAGGAGAATGGGAGACCGTATGCTTTGGTGGTGGAGATGGTGGTGGCCTTCTTTTAGGAGGGGGATGGGGAAAAACTGTTCTTTTGGGAAGTAGAGAAGGAGAGTATCTCTTCTGCATTGGAAGAGAGTCTCTTGCGGGAGGTGAGCGCCAACGCAGTTGAGCAGGAGTCCTTGGTCATGGTGATGGTGTGGGGGATTTTCGCAGCCAAAGAGCAGATGGAGAAGGAGAACATCGCCTTCTGGGAGGTGGTGGGGAGGGACTTCTCTGCCTACGAAGCGGGGAAATCTCTTTCTGGCGCTTTTGTGGTGACGGAGAGGCACTCCGGGAAGGGGAATGTTTCCACCTCCTGCCTACCTCATTCTTCACATGGGACCCCTTGAGTCACTCATCTTCTGAGC
The DNA here is from genome assembly GCF_015220235.1 of Choloepus didactylus. Taxonomy (NCBI): domain Eukaryota; kingdom Metazoa; phylum Chordata; class Mammalia; order Pilosa; family Megalonychidae; genus Choloepus; species Choloepus didactylus. The sequence goes on from NC_051310.1 coordinate 47,210,639, forward strand.
CAGAGTCAGATGAAGACTGCTTGTTTTGTTGTGTGTATTGGTGTTTCTTCTGTACAGAGTCTGCTGCTGCCATTTTTGCCACCGTTATCTTCTTCGGATTCAGATAACTCTACTTTTCTAGGCTGGGTGCTAGCAAAGGAGGCTCTCTTTCCTTACTTTACCTGAAGTTCTCCCTGGAAACATAGAATCACAACTTTTCCTGGTATGGTTTGACTGCTGAGGTGTTGGGGAATGATGAGTTTTGGCGGTGGAGTTGCTGGAGGCGAGGCTGGTGCCTTCCCTTTGGAGGACTTGCTGAAGGAGATAACCAACAAGTTTTTCGAGGGAGCTGGATGTCCTCTTGGGAGGCTTCTTTGGTGGTGATCAGGAACGAGATGAAGATGATAATGAGCTACTCCCAGACAAAGATGCTGATGAGTGCCTCCTTTGTCTCATTGGAGATTTCCTTCTATGCCTTGGTGGAGGGGGCATTCATCTTGGTGGAATTCTTCTCAAGGAGAAGGCTTGGCCACCTTCTAGGTGAATACAATCTTGATCTGGACCATATTGATGGCACCATCTAGAGAGACATGGAGAGCAGGAATGAGTCTGGGACTTGATTTGAAACATAACTGAGATCTTGGTCAAGTCTTTTCTTTTTCTTTTATGAAATTTTTTTCTGGAGAATATTCTTTAGGCTGTGGTACAGGTTCAGGCTTGGGAACTTTCAGGATGTCATTAGTAGAAGTGGCTTTTGTACTGAAGGTTCTTTTACTTTTACTAAAGTTTCTGGGCACTCTGGAGTTTTCTCCTTTTCTGGAACAGGGGAAAGACTCTGGTTCTTGGTTCTGTGATGGGTAGATCGAGAATGACTGCACTTTCTCTCTCTCCTGACAGGAGAAGATTGTTTTCTAGGAGAAGGAGATCTGGATTTGCATCTTCTTGGGGTTCGAGGCCTTTCCCTTTTTTCTCCACTGCTTTCTTTTTCTTCCTTATCCCTCTTATCTTTGTCTTTATCTTGCTTTTTCATAGATGCCAATTTTTGTTGTTCAATCTGTCTATGTTTTATTTCTTCTTTCTTCAGTTCTAGGAAAGCAGAAGGTATTCTAGCAATGTTTTCCTGTTCACTTAACAGTAGGGACCACAGTTCTCCCATAAGTTCTCTAGCTTTTTTTTTCCACTCAAAAATCCAGTCAGATTGTTTTTTCATTTTGTAGTCTGGATTCTTTACTTCTAGCTGGTTGAACATAAACTCAATCACAACATCTTCAAATCCAAGGATTTCCATTACTCATTTTGTTATCCAAGGCTTTATAATCTCCAAATTTACTTTAATCATGTTTACCTTTTTTTCTAGGCATTCTGCAAATTTCAGCTGCTTCAGGAACTTCTATTTGTTGCTGAACCAATTATCCTGTTCTGCACTAGTTATGGGGAAGAATCCTGCATCCATCTTGCTGCCTCACTGAGAGATCACTCCCTATTCCAAGGTGCCAGAATTATTCTTTTTAATTCACATAAATCTAGTCTATTCACATTAACTGGTGCATGAAATTCCATTATATGAATATACCACAAATTTTATGCATTATTCCCCTATTAATGATCAAACATTTCTTGTCATTTTTTCTTTTTATGAATAAGCTACAACAAATATTCTTGAATTGCTATGGCAGGGTAGGGGGACAGGATCCTCATCTCTGCTGGGCAGGGGTGGAAGTTCTGGCTCTCCCTGTGGTCTCTGTATACACTGCAGTGGATGTGGCTGGGCCATGGTGAAAGTCCTGCCTCTCCACGAGGCTGCCTCTGACACCACCCCACTGAGAAGGCGGAGCAGTCTTCATTATTGCCAGGTAGGGATGGGAGTACAGGTTCACCATGAAGTCTTCACTTACACCATGAGGGTGGGGGCTGCATGAGCAGCAAGTGGGAATGGAATCCTGGTTTCCTGCTTACTCTATTCTGGAGGCCTCACAATGGCAGAAGTCTAGGCTTCCCACTTGGGCTTTGCTGGTATGGCCATGGGAGTTTTTGTTTTTGTTTTTGTTTTCCTGTGGTGGTTGGCTGGAATAGAGCTGTTATTGTCTAAAAGTTCTCTGTCTTGCTTGCTTCCACTTTCCTAGTCTTTTCCCTAGGAAGAGTAGGCGTTTTTGAGCGTTTTTTTGTTGTTGGCTGTTGTATTTTTTGTTGTTGTTGTTTATTTGTTTGTTTGTTGGTCTGCATGTATTGGCATTTCTGGATTGCCTGTTTCTTCCACTCCAAGTCTGGGATATATGAGGCAAAACAACACAACAAAACAACAGAAAACAGGGAACTTACCACCACGTCACTCCTTGGATCTCAAAGTCCCTAGCCTGTCTGCCTTCTCTCCACCTATCGAGTCTTATGTTTGTTTTATATACAATTTCCATGGGGTTTGGTTGCACTTAGTGAAAGGAATAAGGAAAAGTATGTCTTCCACTTTCCCAGATCTCAGTTTAATTCTTCAAAGGCAGTTTACAAACAGTCCTACTTTTGGATAATTGCAGATCTTTCAACCCTGTATTTGACTTCAAAGCCAAATAACCAAGTAGAAGAGAGATATTGAAAGGAATATAAATGTGCTTTAAATAATGACTTTAATAATTAAATTATGACCTTGATGCTTTCTGATAAGAATGTCACATCTATTTCTTATGGATAAATTGATTGAGCCAATAATCTGAAATAAATGGTCAGAGATAATGGGATTATGTTCTAAGATCCTTTTAATTTAGTAAGAAGTTATGACTGCCTCTCTCTCCGTCTCTCTCCCTGTTTCTCTCTCACACACACATACACACACACAAACATTCTGTTGTATAAATATGGCTTCAGCCCAAGATAAAAATCCATGTTCTATTTTTCCTAATAAAATTTGTTCACATAGCTTTACAGTTGTATTTTCATAAATAATGTGCTTAGGATTAGCACATATTTCACAGCACAGGTGTGAGACTTATGTCTCTAATGTTAATCATCATTGATTATGTCATTGTACAATGCCTAGTAGAGAATGTAGACACTAGGAAAAAAATGTTGTAGGCTTTTAAAATGTAAAGCAAAATTGTTCTACCAGCAATGTTTCAAACAGTAGGGTTTGAAATGTCGAGGCCTAAACATGAATTTAAGTTAGAGTTTTATAAAGTAATGTAAGTTTTCCAACACATTGCTATAATTTTCTTTGGTTATCACTTAACCCCTTTTAAGGCAATAGGTTTTCATAATTGTTTTAAAATCCACCCCTATGCCAATATTCTTTCTCTATAATTTTAGTTTCTTCAAGCCTTCTATAGCTGTACATTGAAACTATTCTGGAGAACTGTGAGCAAAAATCTAATACCAAAAAATGGTTTCATTTTGCAGGGAAGGGTGTACTCGGTAATTGACAGAGAATGACCAGGAACATGGAAGTAGGAGTAGGTCAGACAGCTTCAATTGTTAAGTGTTTTGAATGCACTGTAAATGAGATCTTGAAATCAATATGCCATTTTGTTGCCTTTAATAAGGACTTCTGAGGACAGAGGGCAAGATGGAAAGATGTAATAGTGCTGTGTTAGCCTTGTTAAAGCAAATGGAAGTGCTGTATGTAAAAATCCCCCAGAAGTTCTTTATAAAGGGCAAACTGCACTCATATAATTTTATCTTTAGAACAGAAGTCTCTATGATTGTGCATTAAATATATGATAAATTATGTATTGAATACCATTGCAATACACACAATGCTAATTTTCATCTTGGAACATCTTACTGTCTTTTTATTGCTGTTGTTTTAGGGTTTCAGTGGGTCTTCCATAACAGTCTTTGGCTGGAGCACAAACTTTACTGAGGTTTCTCCATCCTCTATTATGGCTGCATTCAAATGCAGGAATTCTAAAGGTGCAGCCCCAGGCTGGATCTCAAGAGTTATCATAGAGTTGCAGACATTGTCGGTTCTTGTTTCCATTTTCTTTGATGTCAGAGCCCTAAATTTGTTAGGGTTTCACCTTTCACTTTGTGGTCCTGTGCTCAGAGAAGGCATAAATCCTGGTAAGTCTGAACGAGGCGAGGTGGCCTGTTCCCTTTACCAGCGACTGGTTTAGAGGTATGAGTGTGACCCAGTTTGGGCCAAGGAGACCTGAGAAATATGCTGGGTGAGTTTCTCAGAAACGTTTCTTTGCTAAAAGACTCAGGGAAGAGATGTTTCTCTTTCCTTACTGAATATCATGCCTGAATGTGACCCTTGGACAGGAAAAGTGTGAGCTGACCTGAAGGCAAAGTGGGACACACCAAGCATGGCAAAGCAGATGGAAAGAACCTGGGGCTTTGATGCTCTTGAACTTTTAAATGAACCAAGCCTGTTAAGTGAGACTTACATTGTCCTCTATTTAAGCCACTTGAGTCAAGATTCTCCATTACTTGGAACTGAACAAGTCCTGTTAAAATAATATTACACCACAGCGCCCTTGGTTTAGGTAACAACCTTCCACCTACATAACATAAATTTTAAGCAGAAAATGTGTATTAACTGTGGGGGCTCTCTTTGCAAAGGGGGAGGGCCCGGTTGTGCCTGTGACCAGTTAATTACCTGGACTGCCCCTATTTCTGCCTTTTTCCTCTCCATTTTCCCTGTCAGATACTTTTCCCTGAACTGGAGTGATCGTTGACTCTGGGGAAAAATTTCCCCCTTAAAGTTGGTTATTTTTTGAGAAGCCTTCAAACTGGGCCCTTGTCTTAGATGCTAAGAGTGGCAATTTATAGACTCAGGCTTGAAACTGTATTACATGATACTTTGAAAGCAATGGTGTTAATCTTTAGGACAGAATGTTCCCTCATGAAAACTATACAGATGACAGATAGGATCTTTTCATTTATTTGTTGCTTTCAGGGTGCAGGGGGTGTTTGAGAAAGACTAGACAGACAGGAGAGTAGAACAAGGAAGAATATATAGATTTCATAAACTGCTTTATAGATTTCATAAAATGGAATTACACTCGAGCAGACCCAGAATGTTAGACTATATGAGACTATATATTTACAGACCAAGAGTATAATTAAAGAGTATGATTTAGTTCCTAACAGAATTAGCAGACAAGGATATTAATAGTTATCATGACTGAATTCCATATGTACCCTGAATTTCAAAAGTTTTATGTACACAGATGTGGCTATACTGCACCTGTTTCTGTCTACTTAAAAATACTGAGTTTAGATTTCATTGCTAGACAGTGATCAAAACATCTTTAATTTAGTATGGCCAAACATCTTTAATTTAGTCTACATTTACTAAAAGTTCGTAGCATTCTGATAAGAACTGATTTCACTTTTTACAAAAACCTATAGTGGTGGTGGTGGTAATGAGGAAAACAAAAAAGAATATGCTTAGATAACATTTTAGGATTAATCTTCAGTTGTCTTAAAAGAATAAATGCTTTAGAAGTCTTATCATGTAATCGGTGTACTAATTACAGGTGTTGGAAGCTGTGAAGTAAACAGCAACTAAAGATGATTGTAACTATTATAAATAAGGATATCAAAATAGTAAGAAGAAAATACTAATTATATTGTGAGGTGCCATGAACAAATGATAATTGCAATTCTGATTACATGCATGACAAGGGGGATTATAGCTGAATATGTATGTGAAAAGCAGCCAGGAACAGTCCAGCTGAAGATGTTTCCTTCCCCAAAATAGCTCAACATGGGAGGTTCCTCCAGATTCTCTTGGCTCTTCTAATTCTGGATCTCCTTACAGAGGAAGACATCAAAGATCCAGAGGGTACCACCTAATATGACATTCATCTCACTAAAACTGGGATAGCAAATATCATTTCAGACAGCAGATTTTAAAAACTTAAAAATAAATCTGTAGGGGGGGCAAGATGGCAGCATAGAGAGGAGTAGAATTTAGTCAGTCCCCTGGAACAACTAATAAACAACCAGGAACAACTAGTAAATAATCTGGAATAACTGTGGAGGGAGAAACCATGACTGTCCACACATCGTACACCAACCTGGACTGGAAGGAATGCCTGAGATCGCAGCATAAAATCTGTAAGTAAAAACTGTGGAACCACCCTGGGATCCCTATCCTCCCATGGCGGGCTTAGCTGCATGTGGTAGAAAGCAGCACTCTCTGAGTGAATATAGCTCAGCTGAGCTCCAACTGGTAATTAACAAATGTGGACTGCTGAATACAAGCTACAAACCCTCAACAAGCAGACAGAGGCTTTTAATGATGACTGACCTTAAAGAACCAGAAGACTCATCTGTCCTGGGAGGGGGAGCCGTGACAACCAGGTGTTACCTCTGGCCAACAAGTGAAACTGAGGGGCCAGGTACTGGCTCTAAAAGGGGGTTTCTGTCCCTTTTTCTCTGTCTCAACCTGAAGGGCACAGTGGAGATAGCTCAACCATTTTCAGTTCACAGCACTCTGACCCAGACAGGGGTGGAGATAACAGAATCAGAGAGACAATTCAAATGCAGATGATAACTCCCTAGGGAGTGTATCTTCCCTAAGAGTAAGGAGGTGGGGCTGAGCTTTCCCTTCAGAATCACACCCCAGAGCCTGGGGGAAAACAGCCAAAACAAAAATTACACCAGTCGGGAGTGACAAGCTGACAGGCGCCACCTGCTGGGCAGGTTAGGAAAAGCACAGCAACTAGAGACCTCACAGGAAAGTCTGTCATTCCTCCAAGATACACCCTGAATATAACCCCATTCTGAGATCTGAACCCTTTCTGGTCAGAGAAAATCTGATTGAGGTAACCAAGGAAACCAGATGCCTAGACAACAGAAATCCACAATCTACACTAGGAAAAATGAAGATATGGCCCAGTCAAAGGAACAAACTTACACCTCAATCAAGATACAGTTGAGATATTGTTTCACTTTAATCAAACAATCTATTAAAGATTTTCAAAGAAATATGCTAAATCAAATAAAAAACCAAATCAATGAGTTCAGGGAAGATATGGCAAAAGAGATGAAGGCTATAATGAAAACACTGGGCAAAAATAAGGTAGAAATTGAAAGTTTGAAAAAACTGCAGCATCTATGGAAATGGAAGGTACAACACAAGAGATGAAAAACACAATGGAGACATACAATAGTATATCTCAAGAGGCAGAAGAAAATACTCAGGAACTGGAGAACAAGACACCTGAAATCCTACACACAAAAGAATGGAAAAATATGAGCAACATTTCAGGGAATTGAATGACAACATGAAGTGCATGAATGTATGTGCTATGGGTGTCCCAGAAGAAGAAGAGAGGGGAAAAGGGACAGAAGCAATAATAGAGGAAATAATCAATGAAATTTCCCATCTCTTATGAAGGACATAAAATTACAGATCCAAGAAGCACAGCATACACCAAACAGAATAGATCTGAATAGACCTACGCCAAGACACAATAATCAGATTATCAAATGTCACAGATAAAGAGAGAATCCTGAAAGCAGCAAGAGAAAAGCAATCCATCACATACAGAGGAAGCTTCATAAGACTATGTGCGCATTTCTCAGTAGAAACCATGGAGGCGAGAAGGAAGTGGGGTGATAAATGTTAAGATACTGAAAGAGAAAAAACACTAACCAAGAATCCTATATCTGGCAAAACTGTCCTTTAAATATGAGGGAGAGTTTAAAATATTCTCTGACAAACAGACAATGACACAATTTGTGACCAAGATACCTGCTCTACAGGAAATATTAAAGGGAGCACTACAGACAGATAGGAAAAGATAGGAGTGAGAGGTTTGGAACACAATTTTGGGTGATGCTAGCTCAGCAATGTAAGTACATTGAACAAAGATGATGTGATTATGGTTGAAAGAGGAAGGTTAGGAGCATCTGGGACACCAGATGGAAAGAGGAAAGATAAAGTTAGAAAAAAGTCAAATTAATTTGTCTAATTCTCCTCAGAGAGCCAAAATGCAATTGTTTCTTGCTTAATAAAGCATGGTTTTCCAATAGTCCCACGAGCTTTTCTTCCTGTTCCAAGGCATGGATCCACAGCTACTCAGGAATTAGCACAGAATTGCAATGGCTGCATATAGCAGACCAATAACATTCTGCAACATTAAGCACTTTGTATTTGTATACATGTAGGTCTACACATAACATGCATGGTTCTTTACTGTATCAACCAGGTGGCTACTAATTTTACTGTTATAAAATATTTAACACAATGTAATCAATTTTTAAAAAATGTAAATAAAATTTAACTTTAAACAATTTTGACTTTAAAATCTTTCCTTAATTTTGATTTGTATTTTGCCTTTAATTTGTGTAAGCAGTTTTTAATATGTCAGAAGAAAAATAACTCATCTGCAAACATGTTAAATATTTAGCCCTTCTATTTTAACACTTTAATAACTTTTTTGATAAAAATATGTTCAAATTTTATTCATTTTGAGAGAATTACATTTTATTTTTAATCTATTGGATAACAGAATATAAATTGTGTAAAAACTCATTTATAACAAAATAATTGGTTTCTGAAACAAAGACAAGATATTTTATGGATTAAATGTGAATTATGTAAGTTTTCATATTATTACTTAACCAAACATTGTTGCTCCATCAACAAAATACCCAGACATGCAAATTCAGTCATCTTTGTTATTTTGCCTTCAGTCCTAGCAAACCATAGCTTTATATAAACTTTTCAATTTTGTCATTTCAAAGGTATATTAACTAGATATATTTGTTGTATAAAATATACTTTAACAGTTTGTTACCATGATTTTTAATGTTTAAAATTTAGACAAGTGGATGCGATCCCTTTGTACCCTTGCCCAAGATCCCTCAAACATTAGGGGACAGCGTGAAGGAGACTGTTATGTCTTGAGGCTGCTCTCATAGTCTTGTGTGGTGGGAACTCACCTGAGTGTGAGCCTGTGCTGGTTTGGATGTATTATGTCCCCCAAAACACCATTATCTTTGGCAGTCTTGTGGGGGCAGACATATTAGTGTTGATTAGATTCAAACCTATTGATTGAGTGTTTCCATGGAGATGTGACTCAATCAACTGTAAAACATTTGATTGAATAATTTCCATGGAGATGTGACCCCACCCATTCAGGGTGGGTGTTAATTGGATCACTGGAACCATATAAATGAGCTGACAAACAGAAGGAACACAGGGAGAGGCTGTGAGTGACTTTTGGAGAGCAACTGAGAGAGACATTTTGGAGATAGCCATGGAAAGCAGACTTATGCTAGCCCAGAGTTTGCTCCAGAGAAGCTAAAAAAGGACAAAATGCCTCAGGAGCAACATTTTGAAGAATGCACAGGAGCTGAGAGAGGAGCTGGAACATAACCTGGGATCAGCAGATGCCAGCCACAAGCCTTCCCAGCTAACGGAGGTTTTCCAGATGTCATTGGCCATCCTCCAGTGAAGGTACCTGATTGTTGATGCATTACCTTGGACACTTTATGGCCTTAAGACTGTAACTGTATAATCAAATAAACCCCCTTTATAAAAGCTGATCCATCTCTGGTATTTTGCATTCCAGCAGCATTAGCAAACCAGAACAGAGCCCCACCCCACTCCTGTTCCTAATTTCCTCTACTTCCTTCCCTCTCTCGTGTTTTTTGTTGTAGAAAACTGGGCAAGGGGGAAAAAGAATCTCCTTGAGAACAGCTTATACCCTTTCCCTTTCCAAGAAAGACTCAAAGGGGAGGGGAGTCCCTAGAGCTGCAGAAACATGGGCCAGGGAAGACCTTCTCATATGCAGAGCAGCCTAGACCTGCAAGGGGTCTGGCTGACTTCCCAGCCCCAGTACTCCCCAACACTGAACCCTTCCTTAGAACTTTACCTGAAGATTTCAATCTTTCTTTACTTTAGTGTGCTGGTACTTCCTGAGGATAGGTTTGAGTTTGGGACAGGAGCAAAGAAGATCTGGGTCTCCAAATTAATGGAAAGGAAAAGCCACAAAGCAGGGTGTGGCGGGCTCCAATGGAGATGAGAGGGATCTGGGATGGAGGTCTGGGGCACCAGGAATGGAGATGGGAAGGAGAAAGTCCAATTTCCCCTTCTGCTGTTTTGCTAGAGTAGGCTGGAAGAAAGGGGACTCTTTTAGAAGGCAGGTTTGGCAATGAGAGGTAATTGGGCTTTATGTTGAACATGAAAGCATGGGCTTTGGAATCAAACAGACAGGCTCAAATCCACCTGACAGTTTTTAGCTATCTTATCTTGGGCAAGTTGATTAACTCATTTGAGTCTCAGCCTTATCTGTAAACTTTAGCAGAATAATTGTACTTATTTTGTAGGATTATTGTGAGGATTAAAGAGGTATCATTTGTAAAGTACTTGGCAGTATGCTTAGTAAATTCTGGTTAATTTACTCTTCTCCCCAGACCAAGTCATCTGGGCCTGGGACACAACATCCTGAGTAGGGTCCACAAGTCACCTTTAACCTGGATTCAGCTGAGCCTATTCCTGATCTTACTCTGAAACATTTTGACCCTGGATAACATATCTTTGAAGCAGCAATATTATGGAAAATGGTTCATGACTCTTTACCTTGCCTGTGGTCTAGACCTCAAATCCATCTACTCCCCAACTCCCCAACCCCCATCACCAGAATGATCTTTTAAAACGTGAATCTCCTTCTTGCTCTCTTGCTTTACGTCTTTTAATGGTTTTCCATTGCCTATAGAATAAAGTAAATGGTCTTTAGCTAGGCATACAAGGTCCTTGCTGATCTGGTCTGCAGCAAACTTTCCTGCTAGGATTTTTTCTCCCACTGCCATTCATCTCCTTACTTCCCGGCCACCCCCATGCTCCTGGCATTCTTAGTAATGGGCAAGTTTTCATCTCTGTGTCTTTGCACGTGCTTTCTCCTCCCTCCCCCTCCTCCCTCCTTGCTCCTCCCTCTTCTTTGCTTCCTTGTCTCCCTCTTGGCCTCACCCAGGGCTGCAGTAGGTGTCTGCAGGTGTCTGTCACGGCACTAGCCACACCTTACTGTATATGGGTGTGTATTTCCCCCACTAGGCTCTGAGCTAGTGAAAGCTGGACCTGCCTCATTCACCTTTGTCATATTAATTTTCGGTGTTTATCTTTTGAATAGGAAATACCTTCAGTTGAATCAAAATTTAAAACATATAAAAAGAATGTAGTGAAAACTCTCTACCCCTATTTTCTAGATGCTCTGTTCCCCTTCTAGGAAGGAACCAATATTAATAGATTTTTTTGTGTGTATTTTTCTGGGGATATTTTATGAGTATATGTAAGTATATATACTTTCTTCCTCTTTTTTAAGAAATAGTAGCATATTATTCTTACTGTTGTTCACCTTGATTTTTTCCCCATAATATATTTTGGCATTCTTTCCATATCAGCATAATTATAGCATTACTGTAAAAAAGAATTTATCATTCTTTTTTACAGTTGCAAGGGCATTACTTACGTATTTGTTTATATTCATCTTTATACTTACATCTGATACATAGTAAGTGAATGATACATATTGAATTAGTGAGATATTGAAGGAAACTTTTGTGCTGCTCTTAGAAATTAGCTGAATAAGCTATGATATACTGTTTTAACATGTTACACATGTCACACATAATATAGGAAAATCATTCAAAGCCTTTTGATTTAAAACAAATTTGACTTGTCGTGTTCCTTTCCATCCACTAGAGAGAGATGTGGCCCTATCGGGTAAAGTCAAAACATTTTCTGGACTAGAAAATTTGAACCAACTCTTTAGCAGTTGGTCCTTTGTAGAATTTGAGCTCTTAATAAATCTATCTAGTACTGGAGCTTCCAGGGACAGTAAAGGAGGATAAATGCAGGAGAAAGCACCTGGACTCAGGCTCTATTATTAACATCAAGACAATTTACTTACTTTTGCTCAGTGGTGTCCTCGTAAATCGGCTCTCAAAAAAAAAAAGTCTGATTTGTAATGTTTACAAATTTCCCTGGAGGGAAAGGCACTCTTCAAATTGAGCCATGTACCCCAAACCACAGAGCAATAGACAAGTATTCTGTTATTCCAAAGAAAACAGACCTCTGCACCCCTGAGCTCCTTTGTGGCCAGGAGAAATTTGTCGTGTAAATACTTTCATTGTGGCCATTTAACAATTGAATTGGAAATTAACAATCAGCTCTCAGAGCCATGTGAGCAGGCGTCCATACACCATTCACCGCTGAGCCTTGTTAAGCCTTGGTTACTTTTCCTGTAAAATGGGAAGATCGACTTGCCCTGCCTCCTAGCATTGTGTGGATTCAATTATATAGTGGACATATAAGCACTTTGAAAACCGTAAAGTGTTATTTCCCAAACTTCCCTGATCATAAAATTACCTGGTAGCTTGTGGAAATGCACATTTCCAGGAACTGCCTCTGAAATCCCACTCCTAAACTGCCTCTCAAAAAATAAAATAAAATAAAAAATACATAGTTTGAGTACAATTATAAAAATGTTCTTTCATGAACTGTAACAAATGTATCACACTAATGCAACGTGTTAATAATTGGTTGGTATACGGGAACTCTGTACTTGAAGCATGATTTTCCTGTGAACCTGTAACTACTCTAATTTAAAAAAAAGAAAAAAAAAAAGAAACTGAAGGAAAAGAAAACATATGAGATTAGAAGAGGAAGAAAAACAGAACAAAGCAAACAAACAAAAGGAATTTTTAAAAAGCCTGACTTTGTAGTGTTCACAGATTTCCCTAGAGGGAAAGATACTATTCAAATTGAGCCATGTGCCCCAAACCAGAGAAAAGTAGAGAACCTACTGGAGGGGGTGAGGGGTTTGGGGTGTGGGAGGTATGAGACCTGGGAATCTGTATTTTAAACAAATGACCCAGTTGGCCTTTCTGATCCAGGAATGTGTAAATTCCTCTTTCACCTTGTTCATATACCAAAGGATCTTTCTCTGACTTGGAGTTTCCTGACTGAATCCAGGCAGGGTATTCCTCTACTACTACCTCCACTCTCAGACCCCGCACTGCCCTAGCCAGGAAGCCTGCTCCTTGCCCTCTCCTAGGCCAAGATTTCCTTCCTTCTGTGGAGCCCTTTGTTCCAAGGATTGCTGGGTTTTTATAAAGCTGCTCTTTACTGAGAATTTTTAAGGTATCACAGGAACTTTGTAATTCATTGTTTCTTTGACTCCTCATGACAATCCTATGAGCAGCTTATTGCATTATTTGTATTTTACAGACAAAGTTCAAAGAGGTTAGGAAAGTGTTCAAGGACACACAACTGGGCTTTTAGCCCAACCAAGTCTGGGTTCCAACCTCAAGTCTGGGTTCCAACCCTGCTGCAGGCTCTTCTGAGCTGCCAGTACTGGTGCACTTGTGTTGCCCATCCTGTTTCTAAAAGTCCTGTGTCCTTCCTTCCCAACCTCAAGGTAAGGTTGAAAGGCAGAGCAAATGGAGCCTTAGTGTCCAGTCTACAAGGTTCCCTGAATGCAGGTTCCAGAGTGCCAGAGTGGATGAATGAGGGACTCTGAGGAAAGGATACAAAGCTGGGTGTGGGGACCCTAGAATTCACACAAGATTGCAGGATGGTCATAGCCCACCATGTCTGGAATTCACTCTGCTGAGATAAGGAGCTCTGGGAGTTACAGTAATTAACTCCAATAAGAACCCAAGCATACAGGGAAGTGACTTATCCTCTGAATGTCCACAAAGCTCCCAATCTCTCCCATTTCATTTGTCACTTGCCATTTGTCATAGGTAGTATAGGTCATTTCTTATGCATTTGTCTTCTCAACTAGAGTACAAAGTTCTAGAATTTGTGCCAGCATTTCAGAGACTGGCTTGGGGAGAGAAATGGATCTGGTTTGAACCCTTTGCTGCTTACTGGCTGTGTGGATGTTGGGCAAGTGACTTAAACTCTCTAAGCCTCAGTGTTCTCATCTGTAAACTGAGACTATAAATAGAACTTACCTGTGAAATTGTTTTAAGGATTACATGAGATAATGCAAGTAAAGGGTTATAAGAAATTGCTGATTGAAAGGTAGATGTATCATCCTCATCCCTTTCACCACCACCATCATCATCACGTGAGAGCAAATATGCTTATATTTTCTTGAGCCTCAGGTATGTACTTAGAGCATTAAGGAGGTATTCTCACAAGGATAAACGGAGGGAATAAATCATTCTCATAGAATGTTTTATGAAAGAACAAATGTAATGTCTAGCGTCAAACTTTTTTTTCAAGGTGAATATAACTAAAGAAGTTAAGAAACCTGTTATGAATTTTCTCTCTTGGATGGTATTTTAGATTGAGATGGTGTGGGGATGGCAGAGTAGGATGGGACGGAGGGGAAGGGGCAGTCTGATGTAGCCTGTGAGGCACTGCCAGTGAAAGTATGGTGGACATTCAGAGACCCCAGAGCTAGGAATGCAGAAAGGGAGTCTCCTGAGGGGAGACAGGTGTGGATCGACATAAAATCAGATGACCTGTGTTCCTATAAGTGGGAACCTTCAGAACTCACTTATGTTTTCCCATCTGCAAAATGGGGATCACCCCAACCTCACAGTGCTGGGGTATGTAAATGAAGTATGATGTGGTTGGTTATCTAAGAACTTTGTTGACTGTAAAAGCTAATGTCATTATAAGGCAGCAGATCTCATAGTTGTGGGTGGCGGATGGTGGAATATGTGTGTTTTAGTTTGCTAGGCTGCTCAAAGCAGAAACCATGAAATAGGTTGCTTTACACAATGGGAATTTATTGGCTTAGAGTTTGAGGCTGTGAGAATGTTCAATCAAGGCATTATCAAGGTGGTACTTTCTTCCCAAAGACCGCTGGTGATCCTTGGTCCTTGGCCATATGGCAAAGCACATGACAGGGCACATGGCAGCATCTACTGGTCTCTCTTCTCTTCTGGGTTTCGTTGCTTTCAGCTTCTTGCTTCTATGGGTTTTTCTCTTTCTTTCTGTATTCATCCCATTTGTAAAGGATTCCAGTAATATGCTTATACCCACCCTGGGCCATGCCTTAACTGATGTAACCTCATCAAAAGGTCCTGCTTACAAAGGTTTATGCCCACAGGAATGGATTAGCTTTAAGAACATGATTTTCTGGGGATACATATAGTTCCAAACCATGACAATGTGGGAGCGGGTTGAGGACACACAACATGGACTGAACATGGAAAGACCCATCAAGGGGAGGTTAGTTAGCAAACCACCTGGACTGATAGAAAAAATATTGTATGTAGAGATGTAAAAAGAAAAGAGTGGAGGTGGAATGCAGGGATCCTGGTATATGGAACTGCAATAGAGAGTCCTCAGAAGCTGTATGAACTACTTGAAGAAGTTCTTTTTCTGGCTGTAATTCCCAGCAAAGGAGGGATTGAATAATGGAGAAGAAAACAGTTCCTTTCTTTGGTTAGACTCATCCAGTCAAGCAGTAACATGTGAAAGAAGCACCTTTTCTCTGTGCACAAAAGATCAGGTCTGTATTTTTATTAAAAGCCATTTATGAAATGCGAACTACTGGAGATTTAGTTGATGTGGGTCTAAAGGATGATATGAGATATTTCTAGTAACTTTCCATGATATGAATGAAGAACTTGAAAATATCAGATACATTTATAAGAAGAAAAAGAAAAAAAAATTGTCAGTTTTCGTCAATACTAAACTCTATGGAATCAGACAGTCTTATTAGAATCTGTGGCTTCTTAAGCCATGTCTGCCTATAGCCCATCTCCTTTTTGACCTCATTTCTGGGAATATAATACTGTCTGACCTGTTATTAATATTATCTTATTCTGTACCAGATGAGGTAAGGAAGTTGCATTTCCAGAATTGCATTGAGTCATTTGTGTAATTGCATATTACCATTTGCCACCACTTCCAACAATTCTTTAATATTTTCTTTCTCAGTGGGGTAGTCACATTCATGTCAGTGACCTAGGGTCTAGTTTCTTTTCTGCGTAAGAGAGAATTGCTTCAATCAGAGTTGGGGTAAGGGGGTGAGGAGAGGAATGTATATTTTTCATGTTGTTTAGTTTCAAGTGGATAGAAAATTAGAAACACAAGAAATGCAAGAGATTTGTGTTGAGTTTAAGTCCCTTCAAAGAGCACTAGTCAGGACAAAAAGTTATTTTACCTGCGTGTTTGCAAATTTCAAAAACCAAGATTGAGACAAATGTGGGTGACATTATGAGTTGGCTGCACACACTGGTTGCTTAGGTGGTTCATTTAAACTTCAGGTAAGAGTAACCTTGTCCCATGGTCTGGGCACCCAGGTATCAGGTTAGGTCCACTTTATTGCTTATGTCATTGAACACCTTACTGAGGGCTCCAGACAGGCACGTGTCAGTAGGTAATAAAGTTATGTGAATATGCTCACAGGTGGTCATGACTAGAGAAGTACTTGGCAAAATTTTATTCAGTGATATCCATACTCTATAGGATAGACATGTCGCAGTTTACACAATAAATAAGAAAAATGTCACAGGTTAACAGTGGAAAAAGCACGAGATTAGAAGGCAGGTAGACAAAATTGGGTTGGAACTTCTGCTCTGCCACATGCATCTGGGTTACAAAAGAGACTTCATCTCTCTGAACCCCAGTTTCCCCATCTGTAAAACAGGGACAGTATATCTGCCACAGAAAGGTTATGAGGATTAAATGAAATAAAAATGAATGAACCTGTGCAAGCCTGAACTGGAAAGATACTCAATAAATAAAAGATTCATTTTTAATTCCACAGAAGACATGATTCTGATGAGCTGTACCCAAATCCAACTTTCAAACATCAAATCCCATTTTACAAACCCCAGTTTGTGATAAGCTCTGACATACTGCATTGTAATCCCACCTAGCCTATTTATTGCCACTAAATAAAGGTGTTGCTGTGAGTTCAGGGAGTTTTACCCTTCTCTCTGTTTTTTCTTCCCCTTTTATTCATTTCATAAGTAAAGGGTTTCATCTCTCAGGGCCTCTTAAAACAGACCAATTGATACTCATACAAAATAAG
This sequence comes from Choloepus didactylus, assembly GCF_015220235.1. Lineage (NCBI taxonomy): Eukaryota > Metazoa > Chordata > Mammalia > Pilosa > Megalonychidae > Choloepus > Choloepus didactylus. The sequence goes on from NC_051310.1 coordinate 47,227,567, forward strand.
GAATGAGCCTATTCCTATTATACTCTGGGCAGGAGAGAACATTCCAGTATCTAGAAATCCTCCCAGTTGGCCGCAGACTCAGAAGAGAAAGAGCAACAACCCAAAGGCATCCTTTAGCATGACACTCTTCTAGTCATTTGTAGGTTGTAGGAGCCCTCACTCCCTTCTACATTTCTAGGTCAGCCGTTGCTTTCCTGCCTGTGATAAGGTTTTGTTAGTTTGTTTGGCCTCTTGGTAGTTCTGTTCATGCAGAAAATTTTTCCTTTTCCTTTTTTTTTTTTTCCTTTGATCTTTCTGAATTGAAACCTTCAACAAGTGTTTGTTTATCAGCTGGCTGCACTAGGTGGGTGCTAAGGGTGCATGCTATGGACTGTGGTGTATGATGTTAGAGATACAACATGTCACTGTTTACTCACCATCAGAGCAGTGTTGACAGGCAAGGTGAGTGCTATGGGGGAGGCAGTGTGCACATTTGGCTGGCATGCACATTCAGTCTCTTGGCTTTGGGATGGGTAAGACTTCACTAGACAGAGAAGGGGTGAGACTAAGAGAAAAGGAAAGTGCAATTTTATGATTAGGCTTTGTGCTGGTTTGAAGCTGTTATGAACCCCAGAAAAGGCAATGTTCTTTTAATTCATTCCTGTGGGTATAGATCTATTGTGGGTGGGACTTTTTGGTTAGGTTGTTTCATTGGAGATGTGACCCACCCCATTCAAGGTGGGTCTTAATCCTTTACTGGAGTCCTTTATGATGATAAAAGAAACACCCAGAGATGCTGAGAGCTCAGAGAGAGAAAGCTCCTGGAGGTGTGAGAGAGCCACTGAAGCCGTAAATAGAAAGCAATAGAACCCAGAGAGAAGGACCAGCAGATGCCGGCAATGTGCCTTCCCATGTGACGGAGGTATCCCAGATGCCACAAGCCTTTTTTCAGAGAAGGTATCCTCCTATTGATGCCTTAATTTGGACATTTTCTTGGCCTAAGAACTGTAAATTGTAACTTAATAAATCCCCATTGTAAAAGCCAATCCATTTCTGGTTTATTGCATTCCAGCAGCTTTAGCAAACCAAAATAGGCTTTCCTTCTTCCTACAGCAAAATGCACCTGTCTTTTGCTTTTCCAGGTGACACCTAGCTCATCTTGTAAACTTATTTCTTTAGTGTAATCATAAATGCTAGTAAATTAATGTTACCCATCACCATTTGACATGTTTGAATTTAACAATCCAGTGCTTTAACTGCAAAGTATGACTTAGTGGTGAGTATTTCAGTCCCTGTTGTAGGATATTTGGGGGAGAGGCAAGCGTTTTGATGTCGTACCATGTGAATAGCTTCTCAGCCAGGTCATAAGTGAGGTAAAAATGAGACCGGGCCCCTGCTGAGCAGAGGCATGGCCCTCAACATCAGATTTCAGGGTGTATTTGGGTCTAGCCATTGGTATTAACTGTCCCTAGAAACCCTTCTCAGTTTTGGTCAGGTGGCATCGGAATAATCACTCTCCCCAACACACTGCATTAAAGCAGACAAAGCTTTTATCCCTGGATACCATTCCTGGGTACCATCATCTTTCTCAACTGACAGGGTGAGTCAGAAGGAGGCACTCTCACTCCCATTCATTCTCTTTGCTTAATATTTCCTGCAGTGATGTTTCCTTATATAATAAATAGCTGTGTGGGTGTTTGAGGGTCTTTAAGAAAGAGAACATGCTTTCATGTGAGTGGAATGCCTTCCCAAAAAGCACCACAGCAATCACAGAGATCCACTTCCTACATTAAGCAGAAGTTTGTTTTGCAGGTGGCAGGAAGCTCGAGGCAAGACTTGTCTGCCTGGGGCAGACATTCAAGCCTTCTTCACTTCCAATTGACTGCTGTCATGGAGGAAAACAGGGCCTTTGGATCTGGCCTGCATTCAAGTCCTTCTCAGACAAAAATTGGCCATGTGACCTTAGGCAGATTATTTAACCTTCCTGAATATACATCTTCTCAACTATAAAATGGAGATAATTAATGATAAAATTTACCTCAAAGGCTTGTGTTAAAAATGAGATGATGCATAGAAAGTGGGGCATGGCTAAATGCTCAATAAGTGGCAGTTGCCTATAAAGCCACTGCTGCTACTGGGTTCCTTTCTTCCCAACTCTGTGGCTTTGAGCAACTGGTACAAGCTCTGTGAGCCTCAGTTTCCTCATCTGTAAAGTGGAATCAGTATTACCTATAGTGCAGAGATGATATGAAGATCAGAAGAGACACTGTGCAAATACGTAGCACAGTGCCTGGTATGATGTAGCTACTTGATACATGTCAGTTTCTTCCCCAATTCCCCAGTCCCCTCTTCACCATCCTTGTCTAGCTGTTGACTCATGACTGAAATTCCTGTATTATAATTTCCATTCCAGAAGTACTTTATTAACAGTAAATACAACAAATGGAAAAATTTTCAACTATCATATTGTAAAAAAACAAAAACAACCAAAAAAAAAAAAAAAAAAAAACAGGGAAGCTGAGATTGGCAACAATAAACATCTCGTCTTTACAGTTCTTCAAGGGGTGGACCTCACCAGCGACACACTCTCCTGTTCAAACTAACTTCTATCTCAAGAAACTGCCTTAGAACTGGAGAGAAACCAGGAGTCCAGGCTTTAATGGAAATTGGACTGAGGGAGACTGTAGGGACTTTCAATAACCATAGTTTATAGTTTATTATAAAGTAGGTGGTTCTCCATATTGGGAGACACAGAACACTATAGCCCCTCTAGGCTATTTTTGGTTAAACCCCAAGCACTTGAGGCTGGGCACTGTAAAAGGTTCCCTCTAAATGTGCCCTTGTCTTCCCGTATTAGAGACGTGGCACACAACCAGATCAAGAACCGCGTCCCTTATGCGTGTGGGAATGGTTTGACGACTAATTAAGCACAGCCATGACACCGAGGGTCTCACAATGGCCTGTGGTGTCCAGCTTCTGCTTTCCGGTTGCTTTGTGCTGATCCAAAGTCAGGTGATCCTGAACAACCATGGTGTGGCCCCAGTCAGTCTTCTCACTATGGGGCTTCTGTCCCGGCGGGTGAGGAGAGGGCGAGGAGAGGGTGAGGAGAGCGGACTCCTTAGAGCTGGAGGAATTAGAGCTGCCACCAGGGGGCGCAGTGGACGCTCACCCGAAGACCGAGCTGATCCGAGGCTCCTGGAGGGAAGAGCGACGCCGTGGCATTCTCGGCAGAAATTTCCTTCTCGGTGCTATCTTCCTGTGGGTGAGTTTGAGGACACTTCTCCCGTCTGTGGTCTACCACAAAAGGCCCTCCCATCCAGCCCCTGAGAGTTGAGAGTCCTCACCCTCCATCTCCCGTCCGTGGCCAGTGGTTTTGCCTCTCGTGAAGCAGAGGCTGCCTTTGCTCCTGGGGATCTGGCAAATCCAGAGCCCGCCAGTTTCACCACTAGATTCTTTAAAAGTCAGAAATCTGTACGTAACGACACCAAACCATCCAGCCCTCTCATGCCCAAGGAGGTCAGGGTCTAGGGCCGTGACCCTCAAAGCGTGGTTCCCAGACCGGCCGCCATCAGCGTCAGCATCAGTTGGGACCGGATGATAAATGCACATTCTCGGGCCCACCCCCCTCTCCTAACTCCGAGACTCTGGGGGCGGGGCCGCGCCTTTGGTGCACTGCTAAGCCTGCGGGTGACTGTGGGTGGCTTCAGGGCGAGAGCCCGCGCCCTGGGGCCTCCCCCTTCTCCCGGGTGATTTTAGACGGTGAGGCAGGGGCCCGGGAGCCCCCTGAGATAGCCTCACTCTGGGCTCTATGGTCACGTGGGTTTTTTGAGGCATCCCTTCCCCACTTCCCCTCCCACTCCCCGTCTCCGGCCTTTAAAAGGAAGAAGATGCTCGTCGTTAAGTCATTTCTGGTCTTGCGGTCTCTCCTGTTACCGGACTTTTTGACACACACGGACACTCGCACCACCCCTGCTGTGGGGCCACTGCAAGCGGGGAGGCTGCAGGAGCCGCCGCATGAAACTTGCACCGCGGAGAGGAGGCGGCGAGCCGGGCTCCGGGGAGGGACCGTCCCGAGCTGCGACTGGCTTGGTGCTGCAGGTAAAGGCTGGCTTTCCAGGTGTGGGCTGAGCGAGGATGGGTCACTGTCCACAGTCGGTGGCCGCGAACCTGCGCGGGGAGCAGAATCACTCTGGGAAAATCACGTGTCGGCATTTTAGAGAAAGGAAGACCGGTGCTCGCCTGTAGAGTAGGTGGTCCCTTCGCTCAAGGTGTAATGTAATTGTCTGATTTTCTGTTTGGAATTCTGCAGTGGGAAACCAGTAGGACAATAAAAGATCGCGAAAAAAAAAAAATCCACTGCCTTGAGAACTACTGGAAACAGAAATTTCATGCTCTGACAGCATGTTTTCATTCAAGACTAGCAAGCTAACTTATTTAATTAACTTGTGCCTGAGAGCTCCACGTTGATTGTGCCAATGTAAATATCGTTTAAAAGAAAAACAAAATTCTTCTGTTTTTTCTCTCGATGTTTTTCGGGAGAGTGGGTGAAATGATGACGGTGGGAAAGTTGAACACAAAGCTTCATGCTTGAGTTTTGTGGGCCTGGGAAAATGGACCACGTATTAGGCAGATGACCAGCTTTTTTTTTTTTTTTTTTTTTACTGTATTCACTGGCATTCCTTTAGTCTATCAGAAAGCAGAGTTACTTCTTTCCCATGTGGATTGAACAAGATTACCATCTGGTCTGGTTTATTTGCTTAAGAGGGACTTAACTGCTGCAATCTTAACTCCTTGTGCTATCCTAGGAGCATGATTCATATTGGAAGCATAAAATTCAGTCAAGTGAATGCTATTTTTGTGAAAAGCAAAAATTTGGATTTCTGTGGTGGATTTATATTTAGGTAAGTAAGGGTGATTCGATTTTACTAGTGTACTATTCCTAGATTTTTTTAAAAGTAGTTTTTTGCTATAGGGTGAAGGAAAGATTTTGCTTTTTTTTTGTTAGAGTTCTAGTATTTACATGGCAATTTATTGGAAATTTTTACTTTTGTTATAAGTTTTTAAACTCACAGTGGCTATTTTACTGTGTGTGTGGAGAAAGATTTTTGTTATTTAAAAAGTGAACCTATGACAGGAAAGGTTTGTACTGTATTTTAAAAAAGTAATTGTACTGTGACTATGCAAAGAAATGACATACTTGTTCTTTGACTCCCATTTTTTTCTGAAGAATATCGGTTTGTACATACTGTCTAGAAGAGAGAAAATATAAGGCTCTGTTCATCAACAGATGTGAAAACATAAGTCTTAGGATTCCATTTTACTTTTAAGCATTTTTTTTTCAGTTGAATTATTAGAAAATTCTCCAGCCAGTCTCTGGTAACACTTCAGCCTTGCTCAAGGCGTATAATTCTCAAATCAATTATTAACACATTTAGGATACATTTCACAGTGGTTCTGAGAGACTTGAATAAATCTAATCATCTTTGGCATTTCTCAAAATTTATTTATGATACCAGAAAGGTAAAATTTAATAGTAAACTCGATCGTTAAAAATAAAATTAGTATTTAAATGATACTGGTATGTCCATTTTTAAGAATGACTGCAATTTTCAATAAATGTGTATCTACAAGGTAATGATTTAAAATACATCTTGGGGTTTAGTTGAATTTTAAGTCAATTTATATAAAATATATAAATATATGTAAGAAATAATTATACAAAATACCAAAGGCTGAACTTGAATCACTGGTAAGTTTTTAATTTTATTTTATTCATTTATCTTTTTTCTGTTAGTGTTTTTCAAGTGCCCTAAGGGAACTTAATGATAGTTCTCAATGAAAATAACATTGATACAATAACATTATCTAATGTACAGCCCATATTCAAAATTTCCCAACTGTCCCAATACTGTCCTTTATAGCTATTTTCTTCCTTCTTCCATGTTTCAGTCCAAGATCACTCATTACATTTAGTTGTTAGGTCTTCTGAATCTCCTTTAATCTAGACCAATCCCTCCACCTCTTTTGTCTTTCATACACTGACATCTTTGAAGTCTAGATCACTCACTTGTTGTGATTAGTTAGATTCAGGTTTATCTGCCCTTTCCTGCCCCCCCCCCATCAGTAATATGCTTACACAGAATCACTTGAGAAAAAGTTATGGAGACTTGTCAGAAAACTAAAATCCTTGAGAATCATATGCTTGAATGTTGGACTTTATAATTCACTGCCTAGCTCATTGCTTTAGAGATAATAGAATTTTTAAAAAGTCAGGCTTATTGCAGTACAATTTACACGTAGTAAACTTCAGCCTCTTTAGGTGTACCAGTCTATGAATTCTGACAGATGCGCAGTCATCTAACTACCATCACCAGGAAAGAACAGTTCCATCACCCCTGGAAGTCTGCTTATGCTTCTTTGCAGTCTTTGCACATCTCCAAACCCTGCAAATCACTAGTCTGTTCTCTGATTTTATAGTTTTGCCCTTCAGCATGTTTTTACTGAGAAATACTTGCCTTCCTTCCCTTTTGTCAAAAACGAAACTTCAGTTTTTCCTTTTTTTATGGGGCTGGGGTGGGGTTGTGGTATTTTTGCTTTAATCCTATCTATTTTGGGAAAAATTGAGAGAAAGACAAAGCTGTTTTGTAAATGGGAAACCAAAAACTTGGACTAAGTGTTGCATTCATATTGGGCTAAGAGATTTAATTCTTAGCAAATCTGGGTTCCATTGTGGTTTAAGCGTTTGGTAGCGATGTGCATCATTAGTTATCCCAAACTGAAATACAAGACCTTTTAAAAAAATATTTGTTACTGATATATATACATCATTAGAACACACTGTTGCTTTATAATCTTGGCATTTAAAATATACTTCTATTTTATTTGGGATTAAGAAAGCTTCCTCCAATTACACTTTGTCAATTAGTGAGGAGCAAAAGAGGAATTGAAAATGACAACTTGGAGACATTTAAATACAGCATGATTGTGATTGCATAAGTTAAAATAATAACTTCAAGAAGGGCTAAAGCCCTGTAGATATCAGGGCTTTTTCATTTCTGTGCCCATTCTTTCAAATCTAGACTTTGCTGTGGGACATGGATGCGAAATCTTTTGTAAACTAACGTTTCTTACTATTTGATTCATTGTTCAATTCAGTAAACACTCAAAGAGGAGCTTGCTATTGCTAGGCCCTGCTAATAAAGATATGTCCGATTGATATCTTTTTCCTTTTTCATTTGTGCTATGAAAAACAAGAGCCAGTATTTTAAATATACAACTTGCCTTTCAGAGAAGTCCAGTGGCAGTAAAAAGGATGTGCAAAGTGGCAAGATTATGAGGTATCTGCAAACTGGATAGCTGGAAGTGTTACAGCTTTTGAAAATTAAGGACTTTTAAGCATGGAATCTTTGTGTGGGTGTCCTTGAGAGGGCCGGAGAGTGAGGGTCACTTGGAAGGATGTGTTCCTAAGCCTGCATATGTTTCATCAAAGAATTACTGCACCATTCATTGGTAGATATTCTGTGTTCCACTGTCAAATTCAGAATGGAAGAGTTGAGTGTATTGAGTTTAGCTTCTTGATTGATCATGTCCTTTTCAATCTCCTCACCCAGAACTCTCCACTTCCCTGACTCAAATAAAAATTTGAATAAGGTCCAGTTTCCTAAGAGCAGAGTATCCTCTTTGACTGCTGTTGTTATTGGGAAGGAACAGAGACTTGCTTGTGGGCAAGAAGACACAAGACTCTCTGCCACACCCGTCTTAGAGTGTGATAATCTTGGAGCTGAGACTTCCTCTTACCCTATCCAAGCCCTCAGAATTCCATTTCCTATCCAACTTAATAAGCTTCAGTGGGCCCATAGGGGGAGGAACAGTCTAGAATATAGGCTTTTCTCATTTTGGAAGATACATGTACGTGTTTTAAAAGCTGCATGTAAATCAATCACTAATGATTGATTCTATGGTGATTTTGGAGTGGTTTTCATTTATTCCTAATGAATATTAAGTTGACCAAGAGCTTTAATATTTTGTCTTGCAAAAGATACATTTAAAGCTAATGATTGCCAAACAGCCACTCACACACGTCAAGGATGCTTGATCTTAAGAAATATTTTTTTTTTACCTTTTCCACGAAATCCCTTCTAGTTTCTACATTGTGGCTGGGGACATAATAACAGGTTTTTTTTTTTATGGCAGGGCACACCAATCTCAGTGTTTGAACTGAATGCTTGGGGAAGTATCCTGGGCAGGTGGAAGAAGAATGGGTATGACGTATCCAAGCTTTCCATGTCTGCAGACTTGGAATACGGTATCAGGAGGATTTGGCCTTTCACGCTTCACACATTGGTTGACAGGCTGCCATTAGCCCAGCTAAGGTTTCTGGCAATCTGTTTGGACCAGTGGTGATGGTTCATCTAAAGATGTTAAGAAAGTAAAATTAGGAGGCAAAAATCTTCAAGGTAGCCATAAAGGCATTTTAACTTAAATTGTCTGGGGAAATTGCCCAACACGTACCCAGTGGCATGCCAATAGACTGGCTTCATCCTCTTGGATATGTAATAATAGCTTCTAAAACACTTTCACACACATCATTTCATTTGATCCTTAAAGCACTGGTTGAGAGGTGCAGCCCATATTAGGTCCCCATTTCTACTGAAGATGTGGAAGCTAAGGGAGTTTATACAATAAAGATCACCTGGCTTTAAGACAGAGTGGGACTAGCACCTGTGTTCTGCTCTGTCCACTGGGCCAGATTCTCCATAAAGGCAGACATGGTGGTGACTGCCTTCTTATTCTTTAACTAAATGTGATAGGTACTTTGATAAAATCACTCTATTATTTTTTTAGTGTCTTTCTGCCATGTTTTCGTGCCACTGTTTGTCTTCTCCAGAGAATCACTGTCAATATTTGGATGTTTTTAGTAACTTTTCTTCTGTTTAACAGCCGTAATGTGTTTCTAGCCACCATGTTAGAACAGCATGTATAATCCCATGTGTGCAAAAAGCTTTCCTGCTGAATGCACAGCTGTGACCCAAGAGGTCCAAACACAGGTTTGTGTAGAGTGGTGGAAGAGAGAAATCTTTGGGCAAAAGACAGTCTGTTAGCCATGAAGGATATGGGCCAGCTGTTTCAGGCTATAGGAACTAATTAAAGAAAACTGACATGCAGGGAAATGGTTAATTCTTAGCATCAGGATGTCCGAGTGCATGTTCTTTTCTTGGCTAGGTGAAAGGCCATGCCTGCCATGTCCAGCAATTCACCTCTTTAGGCATTATTTTTCTCTGTTGTCCTAGATACTGTGGTCCCTGAAGCAATGCTTGGGCACTAAAACTAATGTCCTTGGGGAAATTCTGCCCTATACTGAGGAAGAAATGTGATCTTTTTAGGATTCTTTCCTTCAACCCGTTTATATCTCTGTTTCAGAGTAGAACTGCTCAAATTATAACCAGAATAGATTTGTTTATTCACTTTTATAGACCTCCAGTGGAGAAGACTCTTCTTTCGCTTCCTGTTCACTACCTCCCAGGACTCCTACAGTGATTTAAGTTCATCATCTCTTGTTGAGACTTTGCTTCAAAAAGAAAAAAGCCCTTTGCATTAACTACCAAGCCACTAATTATCCAAGGTACCACTGACAGATTACTTGTCACATGAATCTAGATACATCTGAAAGATAGCTGACCAAAAAAACAACATATCTTTTCATCACTGTCCAGAGCTCAGTTTTCTGACATTAATAATCATTGTACTATGGAAGTTCTAGAGGAGTGAGTCAATTGGTGTACAGATGTGAAGTCTGATTTATTGCCCGGACGAATCCTGGCATTTGCTGTTTGGTGGTGTGAATTTGACAGGTCACTTTGTTGTTGCTGAGAGAGAATGAATATTTCAGTTTTAGGTGAAAATGAGTGATTGGATTGGTTCTCTGCCCCCGAAGAGAGATGTCATATTTGTTTTAGACTTTGCATTTGCTTTGCAGCTGGGTAAATGGGAAGTGTTATTTTGAGTTCATGAATTTCCTTGTGACCATTCACTTTGCATCAGTAGAATCTTTATGTTTTTAAGAGGCCTAATAAAAGGAAAAGATAACAGTGGTTTTGTTGTGTTTGGCTTTGCTGAACTTATGCTAACATGCTAAATACATTTCTTTTGGCATGTTGTCTCAACATGAAAATCAGTAAAATCTTAATTGACCAAAATGTTCAGAGAATTTTTTGTTTAAAATATTTTGTTTAAAATATTTAATTATTTTTTCATTAACTGAAGATTAACTTGAATTCTCTTGTGTGAATTCTTATTCTAAAATTCACTGCTTTCCTGCCTCATAATTTCTGGAACATATTTAATCTTCATTTGATGATTGAGAGTCTTGACTGTGTCCTTTTTTAGTATAAGTTTATATTGAGTTTATACTCATATTTTAGTATAAGTTTATATATGAGATGTTAGCATAAAGGCACACTAACTTTTAGACATGCTTTTTATTTATTAAATTTGGCAGTCCATCTTGTTTTCTTGTAATTCTTTTGTTTGCTACAAGTTGAAGGAATGTAAAAATTATTGTCTGCAGATTACATTTTACTATTCATAAATATAATTTTGTATATGTTGACCTAAATATATTTTGCTCTCAATTGTTGTATAATGCATACTATTTAAATTGTGCTGTTGAAGTTTTTAAGTGTTTAACTTCAAATTTTTAAGTTTTTAAGTGATTAAATATTTGGCTATGTAAGAGGCTCAGATCATGTAGCAAAAACAATGCACTTAGGTATGATCATCAAGGTGTGGTATTCAAAAACTCAGTGAGTAGGTGTTTGAGTAGGTGGATGGAAATAAGAGAGATGTTTCAGGGTGGATTGAGGGATAAATGCCTCCTGACAATACTTCCTGTCTGTCCTAGAGTTGCCATCCTAAAGGTTGCTAGTGATCATGTTACCAATTCCTGTAGTGTCTCCTAAATTCAACAACTTCCTCTAACTTAGCTCATTTCCATGGATATCTAAATGTTCTTAAGCATCTCTGTGAAAACACCTTCCTTGATCCTATGTTCTTCTCCAACTGCCATTCTCTATCTCCCCCATTGTCAAATTTTTTGAAAAAGTTGCCTCACAGTTGATTAGAACTGCTGCCACCTTTGTATTAGTTCCTTATCATTTCGTGTGGTCTGTCCTGCTTCCTTCACCCTGCACATTGGATCCCCTGGCGTATATCTTGGGATGCATTTAGACTCCTCTCTTGAGCACAGTCATGCCTACTGAAGGTGCTCCCATTTTTTTTTTTTAATTAATACGCTTGAATTACTGAAGTTTATATTTTAAGCACACTTCTTCATATTCCTTCCTTACAACAAGTATTCATTGAGTTGTGGCAGAAAGTGAATAAGACATAGTTTGTGCCTTCAGTGAGCCCAACATCTAATTTTCTTACTTCTTACTATTCCACCTCACCTCTGCTTTCCAAGAAGTATTCAATGTGGTTCTAATCTAATAAGGAAGATTAGATTTGTATGTAAGCGATTATTGAGATGCAATGAGTATAAGAGTGCTAAAGTTTAAAATGCCCACCACTTTGCATTGTACTTTTCATAATTCTTATGGACATGTCAGGTTTTTGTAGGAAAATAGCAGATTAGAGAGGAATGATTGGGTGGGATAATGTAGTGGAATGCCTTGACTGTCAGAAGAGTGTCTTACTGCAGAGGAACAATCAGAGCTGGTCTTTAAGAATATTAATCTGGCAGCAACATGGAACTGGAAGAGTTAGGTGGAGAGAAGAGGCAATAAGGAGCCCATTACAGATGCACAGATAAGAGGTAATGAGAACTTGCCTGGATGGTGGCCAAGACAGAACATAGGAAAAGCACTATGGAGAAAAACATGGTGTGCCTTAGGTAAGGGGAGAAATTAAAGATAATGGTAATGAGGCTTTGTCATTAACACAAATATGAAAACAAGGAATTGTTTGGGAAGGAAAATGCTGAATTACACCATGGATATTGTATGAGTTATTTATTGCTGTATAACAAATTGCTTTAAAACTTAGCAGCTTAAAACAACAGACTTTATTATTTCATTATGTTTATGAGGGACAGGAATCTAGGAGCTGCTTAGCTGGGTTCTAATCATATTCTCTCCTGAGGTAGAGAATGTTGGGCTGCAGTCATCTCAGGTTCTGCTTCCACAGTGTCTCACTAGATAGCTGTTGCTGGAGGTCTCAACTCCTTGCTGGACGTTGGCAGGAGGCCTTGGTTCTTTGCCATGTGTACCTCTCCACAGGGCTACTTGAGTGTCCTCACAACACAGCAGATAGCTTCCACTAGAGCAAGTGATCCAAGAGAGAGAGCCAGGAGGAGGCTGCAGTACATTTTTTGACCTAGTCTTGGAAGTCGCGCTCCATCACTTCTGCCATAAACTATTCACTAGAAATGAGTCCAGTCTATATTCAAAGGGGGGATGGGGTAGGGTTAGGCTCCACATTTTGCAGAAAGAAGTATTGAAGAATTTGTAGACATTTTAAAACCATCAAAGATATATTATATTGTGAGGACAAATGGAGTGAGCAATCAAATGAAAACATCAAGAGGAAAGAATTGGGAGCTCTAGAGAGCCAAGAAATGACAGCTGAAGCTGAAAATATTGAAGATGGGCGCCTCTCAAGACAAGTTTCTTTTATTAATGCTCTCTCTCAACCAATTTCATTATTAATGCTTTTTATTCTCTTCTCCAGATATTCTTCCAATTATTCTAAACTTTTTAAAAAAGATTTCTATTTTTAATCTCGTTATTTTGTGTTTTTCTCCATAGCTTCTTAATATGAAAATTTTCATACTTTTAGAAAAATTGAAAGACTGGCATAATCAATATCTGTATACCTGCCATGCAGATAAAGTACTTGTTTACATTTTGACAATTTACTTTATCAATCTATGTATGTATACATATATTTTCTGAACAATTTATTAGGTGGCATTCTTGAGATAAAATACAGATCCTCTTAAAAATGCAAGGTACAGGTTTAGTTCTTTACCTTTAATTACCAATTTTCAGAGTGAGGAACTCATGTAATGGTCACTTGCAATGATAGCAAATAATTCTTTTTTCTCTCTTTTTTGATTATCACCATGGACTAATAGTCCAAAGAGTAAAAGCACACATAATTTTGCTATCTATTTCCAAATACCCTTTGAGTTTATACCATTTTATACTCCCACCAGGAATACTGGAGAGTCCCTGTGTTTCCACAACCTCACCCAAAGCATGTGTTATCAAATTTTTGAATTTTTGTCAAACATAATAGGTGAGAAAAGGCATCTTGTTGTAGTTTTAATTTGCATCTCTCTTATGAATGAGGTTGATTATCTTTTTATGTTTTTAAGAGCCATTTCCCTTCCTTTTTCTGTATTCTCTCTATTCACCTCTGTATTAGTTAGGGTTCTCCTTGGAAACAGAATCAATGAGAGATGTCTCTGATTATCAAATTGTAAAAGTGACTCACGCAACTGCAGGCACGCACAAGTCCAAATTCTGCAGAGCCGTCAACAAACTGTCAACTCCAAGGAAGACGTCCGACGAACTCCTCGGGAAACGAACTGACAACTTTGACGAACTCCTCAGGAAACGAACCGGCAACTTCAACGAGCTCCCCAGGAAATGCTTCACTGAGCAGCCAAAGAAGTAGTCAAGGTTCTTCTAACCGTCCGGCTTATAAGCCTCCAACTGATCACCCGGACCAAATCCAGACAATTGCATTCTTTCATTGTGGAAGCACGCCCCTTGATGAGTCATCAGTCAGCTGCAGTCAATTGACTGATGATCCAACGAACCAGCCCGTTGGTTTATTAACCAGCCTCAAATATCCTCACAGCAGTCGTCAGGCCAGTGCCCGCTTGACCAGACAGCTGGGCCACCTAGCCAAGTTGACACATGAACCCAACCATCACAGTCCACCCCTTGTCAACTTGGCAGTTGTACACATCACCTAAAACCATACCTTCAAAATGAACGTTACAGCTTATGCCATATGATAAGGGGATAAGACAGAGAAGAAAGCAAAAATATTTGCTTTACCGACAAATACAAACATAATCATAACAAAACGAGGAGGAAATATTCATGTCATCATAGTCCTCGTTTCTGTAACTGGTCACGTGGCCGTAGTTCATATTTATCACGACCTTCTTCCACTACTCATTCCATGTTCCTTTTTCCCTCAGCAAGCACTTCTGCTGGCCGTGGTTCTTTGCCTGGTGGGGTGACCCAAACCTTCATTCCTGAAGTTTCTTGGCCATTGGCAGTCCTGCCTGGATTGGGTTGTTGCAGTTTTCCATTGACTTGAATCACGGGGTATGGTAGTACTAAGAGACACCCTAGGGGATCTCCTGTATGCCAGGAAAACTCTTCTTTACTTCCATTGTGTAGTTGCAGTGCTATTTCCCCTTGATAGTCAGGATCAATCACCCCAGCCAGTACAGTAATCCCCTTACTTGCCTGTTGATTCAGAGGCATAAGAAGCCCAAAGTGGCCAGGTGGTGGTGTTAACTTCCGGTTCAATGGGATTATTGTTGTGTTTCCTGGTGGAAGCACTCCTCCTTTTGAAACCAAGACCTGTAGACCAGCAGAGCTTAAGCTTGCAGGGACAGGAAGCAAAAACTTACCTAGTGGGTCACTAGGAGTGATAGTGAGTGGTGCTACTCCTGTTTCCACCCCTTGATTCCTGGACCCATGAATCCTGGCTATGGGAGAAACAGCACCATAGAGTGGACACTGATTCAGAGCATACACAGCCTCCTGGAGAACACTGCCCCAGCCCTGCAAGGTATTGCCACCTAGTTGGCGCCGTAATTGAGTCTTCAATAGGCCATTCCACCGTTCTATCAACCCAGCTGCTTCTGGATGATGGGGAATATGGTAAGACCACAGAATTCCATGAGCATGTGCCCATCCCCTCACTTCATTTGCTGTGAAGTGGGTTCCTTGGTCCGAAGCAATGCTGTGTGGAATACCATGACGGTGGATGAGGCATTCTGTAAGTCCACATATTGTAGTTTTGGGAGAAGCATGTCGTGCAGGGAAGGCAAACCCATATCCGGAGTATGTGTCTATTCCAGTAAGAACAAATCGCTGCCCTTTCCATGATGGAAGTGGTCCGATGTAATCAACCTGCCACCAGGTAGCAGGCTGATCACCCCGAGGAATGGTGCCATATCGGGGACTGAGTGTGGGTCTCTGTTGCTGGCAAATTGGACACTCAGCAGTGGCTGTGGCCAGGTCAGCCTTGGTGAGTGGAAGTCCATGTTGCTGAGCCCATGCATAACCTCCATCCCTACCACCATGACCACTTTGTTCATGAGCCCATTGGGCAATGACAGGAGTTTCTGGGGAAAGAGGCTGACTGGTATCCACCAAACGGGTCATTTTATCCACTTGGTTATTAAAACCTTCTTCTGCTGAAGTCACCCTCTGGTGAGCATTCACATGGGACACAAATATCTTCATGTTGTTTGCCCACTCAGAAAGGTCTATCCACATACCCCTTCCCCAGACTTCTTTGTCACCAGTCTTCCAATTATGTTCCTTCCAAGTCCCTGACCATCCAGCCAAACCATTAGCAACAGCCCAGGAATCAGTATACAGACGCACCTCTGGTCAGTTCTCCTTCCAAGCAAAGTGAACAACCAGGTGCACTGCTCGAAGTTCTGCCCACTGGGAGGATTTCCCCTCACCACTGTCCTTCAGGGATATCCCAGAAAGGGGCTGCAGTGCTGCAGCTGTCCACTTTCAGGTGGTGCCTGCATATCGTGCAGAACCATCTGTAAACCAGGCCCGAGTCTTCTTTTCCTCAGTCAATTGACTGTAAGGAACTCCCCAAGATGCCATAGCTGTGGGCTGGGAAAGAGAAGGTAAGGTGGAAGGAGTGGGGGCCATGGGCATTTGGGCCACTTCCTCAAGTAACTTACTTGTACCTTCAGGACCTGCTCAAGCTCTATCTCGTATATACCATTTCCATTTTATGATGGAGTGCTGCTGTGCACGCCCAACTTTATGGCTTGGTGGGTCAGACAACACCCAGCTCATGATAGGTAACTCAGGTCTCATGGTAACTTGGTGGCCCATGGTTAAGCGTTCTGTCTCTACTAAGGCCCAGTAGCAGGCCAACAGCTGTTTCTCAAATGGAGAGTAGTTATCTGCAGAGGATGGGAAAGCTTTACTCCAAAATCCTAAGGGCCTGCGTTGTGATTCTCCTATAGGAGCCTGCCAAAGTCTCCAAACAGCATCTCTATTTGCCACTGACACCTCCAGCACCACTGGGTCAGCTGGATCATATGGTCCAAGCGGCAGAGCAGCTTGCACAGCAGCCTGGACCTGTTGCAGAGCCTCATCTTGCTCCAGTCCCCACTCAAAACTAGAAGCTTTTCTAGTCACTCGGTAAATGGGCCGGAGTAGCACACCTAAATGAGGAATATGTTGTCTGCAAAACCCAAAGAGGCCAACTAAGCGTTGTGCCTCTTTTTTGGTTGTAGGAGGGGCCAGATGCAGCAGCTTGTCCTTCACCTTAGAAGGAATATCTCGACAGGCCCCACACCACTGGACACCTAGAAATTTTACTGAGGTGGAAGGCCCCTGTATTTTTGTTGGATTTATCTCCCATCCTCTGCCACACAAATACCTCACCAACAAATCTAGAGTAGTTGCTACTTCTTGCTCACTAGGTCCAATCAACATGATATCATCAATATAATGGACCAGTGTGATGTCTTGTGGGAGGGAGAAATGATCAAGATCCCTGCGGACAATATTATGACATAGGGCTGGAGAGATGATATAACCCTGAGGTAGCACAGTGAATGTAAACTGCTGGCCTTGCCAGCTGAATGCAAACTGTTTCTGGTGGTCCTTGCTGACAGTAATTGAGAAAAAAGCATTTGCCTGATCAATAGCTGCATACCAGGTACCAGGGGATGTGTTGATTTGCTCAAGCAATGATACCACATCTGGGACAGCAGCTGCAATTGGAGTCACCACCTGGTTAAGCTTACGATAATCCACAGTCATCCTCCAAGACCCGTCTGTTTTCTGCACAGGCCAAATAGGAGAGTTGAATGGGGTTGTGGTGGGAATCACCACCCCTGCATCCTTCAAGTCCTTAAGAGTGGCATTAATCTCTGCAATCCCTCCAGGAATCCGGTATTGCTTTTGGTTCACTATTTTGCTAGGCAGGGGCAGTTCTAGTGGCTTCCACTTGGCCTTTCCCACCATAATAGCCCTCACTCCAGGAGTCAGGGAACCAATGTGAGGATTCTGCGAGTTGCTGAGTATGTCTATTCCAATTATGCATTCCGGCACTGGGGAAATAACCACAGAATGGGTCCGAGGACCCACTGGACCCACTGTGAGACGGACCTGGGCTAAAACTCCATCAATCACCTGACCTCCATAAGCCCCAACTCTGACTGGTGGACCAGAGTGACGTTTTGGGTCTCCGGGAATTAATGTCACTTCTGACCCAGTGTTTAAAAATCCATGATATATCTGATCATTCCCTTTTCCCCAATGCACAGTCACCTGGTAAAAGGCCGTAGGTCCCCCTGGGGAAGGCTGGGAGGAAGATTAACAGTATAAATTTTTGGCACTGTAACAGGGTCCTTCTCCAAGGGTACCCGGCCTTCCCTTCATTCAAGGGGTTCTGGATCTGTAAACTGTCTCAAGTCTGGAAATTGATTAAGGGGCCGTGACTCTGTTTTTGTAATTTAAGGGAGACTTTTGTTCCCGTGACCTAGAATTCTTCTGCTTATATAGTTCAAACAAGAATTTAGTCGATTGCCCATCTATTTTACTACTTGGTACTCCATGATCCACTAGCCAATGCCATAAGTCTTTGTGAGTCATATTATTTTGATTGCTGCTTTGACCCTGTTTTCTGTTATGGTAGCCATGCCCTCCTTGTCTGTGGCGATTAACTGCAGCCACTTGGCTTCTGCTGACTCGGGACCCAATTATCCCCATTGTGTTTAAGGATTCCAGTTCAGTGACAGCAGTTCCTATAGTAATATCTGACCTACAGAGAAGGGCAACTACAGAGCTCTTCAGGGATGATGGAGCTAGTTTCACAAATTTATTCCTTACAGTCCTGGTAAAAGGTGTGTCCTCTGGACATTCCAGGGCTGTGTGAGCAGGTCTTCCATGATAAATCCACTCTAACATTCCAATCTCTCTAAGCCTTTGAATCGCCTCCTCCACATTGTACCACGGCAGTTCTGGCATTTCAACTTCTGGTAATGCCGGCCACCTTTTGATCCATGTTTCAGCCAGCCACCCAAACAAACTGTTAACACCCTTTCTAACCCCTCAAGCTACAACATTGAATGCAGAATCTCTGCTTAGTGGACCCATATCAGTAAATTCAGCCTGATCCAACCTTATATTCCTTCCACCATTATCCCACACTCTTAATATCCATTCCCACACATATTCCCCTGGTTTCTGTCTGTATAAGTTGTGAAACTCATACAGTTCTTTTGGAGTATAGCGTACTTCCTCATGGGTCACACTTTGTACCTCACCCTTTGGGGCTTGTTGGGACTTGAGCCTAGTTATAGGTCTTGAAGCAAAAACTGGTGGTGGGGGTGGGTCATGAAAAGAATTAGAATTATCTCTCAAGCCATTCACCTCAGGACATTCTGTTGCATTTTCATCTCTTAAAACAGGATTAATCTCTCCAGACAAAAGAGTGAGGGCTGCTTCCTCAGGGGAGGTGATTACAGGATTAGCAGGCATTGAAGGGTTAATCTCTTTAGGTGGGGGTTGGGTGGGAGGCTCCTTAAGGCAGACTGGAGGTAGAGAAGCTGTTTCCCCAGGACAGCCCTCTGCAGGTAAATCTAACAATGACCCAGCAGAATCCAGGGTTCCAATGTCCTCACTGTCATTATTATCAATCCATATGTCCCCATCCCAAGTTTCTGGATCCCATTCTTTTCCAATCAATGCCTTTACTTTAACAGCAGACACCCTGAGAGGTTGAGATTTTAGTTTACGTTGTAAATGTGCTACTTGCACAGTGAGAGACTGTGTCTGATTTTCAGAAACTTCCAGACTGCGGGCACAGGAAATAAGATTTTCTTTCAGGGCACAGATGGAACCCTTTACATCTGTCATACGGCGTTCAAGTTTTGAATTTGAAGCCTTTAGCTCATCCCTTTCTCTTACAACTGTATCCAAAGTATCTAAGAGCAGCCAGCCAACATCATTATACCTCTTAATACTGCAAAACTCCGTGAAAATGTCGGAAACACTGTCACCCAGAGCCTCGCTTCGTACTAGAGTACAATTAGGAGAATCAAATGGTGCTATTTTGCATATTTCCTTTGCCAACTCCTGCCATGGACTGTCAGTGCCCTCTTGATTATTGGAAATAGAGTCATTAGTGCCTCTGAATCTAATCAGAGTAGAAAACAAATTGTAAAAGCCCATTTTAAGATTCCGTTTCTCAAGAACCACTCTCGGTACCAAGTTGTATTAGTTAGGGTTCTCCTTGGAAACAGAATCAATGAGAGACGTCTCTGATTATCAAATTGTAAAAGTGACTCACGCAACTGTGGGCACGCACAAGTCCAAACTCTGCAGAGCCGTCAACAAACTGTCAACTCCAAGGAAGACGTCCGACGACCTCCTCGGGAAACGAACCGACAACTTTGACGAACTCCTCAGGAAACGAATTGGCAACTTCGACGAGCTCCCCAGGAAATGCTTCACTGAGCAGCCGAAGAAGAAGTGAAGGTTCTTCTAACCGTCCAGCTTATAAGCCTCCAATTGATCTCCCGGACCAAATCCAGACAATTGCATTCTCTCATTGTGGAAGCACGCCCCTTGATGAGTCATCAGTCAGCTGCAGTCAATTGACTGATGATCCAACGAACCAGCCCGTTGGTTTATTAACCAGCCTCAAATATCCTCACAGCAATCGTCAGGCCAGTGCCCGCTTGACCAGACAGCTGGGCCACCTAGCCAAGTTGACACATGAACCCAGCCATCACAACCTCCTTTGCTTATTTTTCTAATAGATTTTTCATCTTTTTAATCTTAATTGCTCTCTCCATGCCAGGAAGATTAGTCCCTTGTTTCTAATAAGTTAAGAATAATTTTTTTCCAATTTGTCATTAGTCTTTTGGCTTTGCTTATTGTGTTTTAATGATATGCAAAGATTTACTTTTATGTACTGAATTTATTGGTAAACTTTTTTTCTTCTGTATTTTGAGTCATAGTTAAGAAAGTTTTTCCCACACCAAGGCTATAAAGGAATTTACCTAGGTTTGTTTCTAGCATTTGTGCATCCTCTCTCTTCTCTTTTTCTCCCTCCCCCTTATCCTTCCATCTCTCTTTCAACACTTTGATCTCTGAAAAATTTGGAGTTTATACTTACAATCCATGTGAGGTATGAATCCAATTTTCTTTCTCCAGTGACTGTCCTGTTGTTCAATGTTTTCCCAGTGACTTGAGATGCTACCTTTATCATAAACCATATTTCTAAAAACTGTGAGTCTATTTTTTAATTTTCTATTATTTTACTATAGCATTTGCATTCAATCAAGAGACAGAAATGCAGTGGGTTAAACAGGGGAAGCTCAACATAACAATTATTAACTGTGGAATAAGTTATGAGATATACGGAAACACTGAATGGCATCCTAGGGTAAGGGAGAGCACCCAAGGAAGGGCAAACTTAGAAGGAGACCAGATAGCAGAGACGTTTGCTGTTTCAACCAGGCCAGAGCTGGTATGGAGTTGCTAGACAAGCAATGGGCCGCCTTCCAGAGTGCAGGCTGGGGAGCAAGTGATCAGAAGCCGGCATCACAGGCGTGCAGTGGGAGTCCGGGGCAGTGGGGGCAGAGGGCCTTCAGAGCCGGCAGGTCGCACAGGGAGAGGGGCTTGCAGAAGGACAGATTCTCAGTGTGAGATCTTTCGGGCTACAGTCTGGACAGGTGACTGGAAAGGCTGTCTCAGGCCGAGGCTGGAAAGTCTCAGGGGGACGGCATTCTGGAACCGTGGCCGGGGCTGGTTCCACCGGAGTTTCACTCACGCTGCCAAGCCTTGCGGGTGCCAGAAATGACAGGACCCCTCTGCCTCCTGCAATGTCCCTCCAGCTCCCTCTACTGAGAAGACTTTACATTGGACTCGCTTTAAAGGAAAAAGACTTCAATTCCGTTATCATAGAGCATATATAAAAGGTTGCATTCGAAGCTGAGAGGCAATAAATTGGTAACTCACCCAGTTAAATTGGTCAATTCATGTGCTAATATTCCTTTTTTTTATTGTTGACAATTCATAGTGTATTCAAATATCTGTTAATGTAGCCCTCCTCAGTGATCTTCTAACTAAGTGAACTAAGATAACATTTTTTAAAGCTCAGTGGGAAAGTGGTTATTCTTGGTTATTTTCCCATAAGAACTTCCATATAGACTTATCTAGTTCCAGAAAAAAGAATTGTTGGTACTTTTACTTAGTTTTTTGGTTTTTAATTTTAAAAAGTATTTTATAATAAGTTCTTGTAGTACAAAAGATTCTTGTGGTTAAAAAAATTAAACAACAAAGTGAATGAAGTAGAAAAGGAGAGTTCCACACCTCACATTCCCACCCCTCTGAGGTTAATATTTTCATGCATATCTTTCTGGATTAATTTCTAAGACCATACAAATGCATGTGTAATTGTTTTTCTAGATAAAAATGTTTGGACCCTTTTAATAGTTGAACCTAGCTGAAGACTGTAACTCTAACTTTGTGATTTTTTTTTTCCCCTTCCAGCTGGCCTATAAGTCTTCAAAATACCTGCCTGTAAGTCTTTGAGAACATTATAATGTCCCTTTGTGCCTCTTCTCACAAGGAGTTTTCTCAGCTGTTACCTATTGGAGACATGGATATCAAAAACTCACCATCTGGCCTTAACTCTGCTGCATCCTACAACTGCAGTCAGTCAGTCCTACCCCTGGAGCACGGTCCCATATATATACCTTCCTCCTTTGTAGAGAGCCGCCATGAATATTCAGCCATGACCTTCTATAGCCCTGCTGTGATGAATTACAGTATTCCCTGCAGTGCCAATAACTCAGAAGGCGGACCGGGTCGACAGACCAAAAGCCCTAATGTGCTGTGGCCATCTCCTGGACACCTCTCTCCTTTAGCCCTCCATTGCCCATCATCACTTCTGTATGCAGAACCTCAAAAGAGTCCTTGGTGTGAAGCAAGATCACTAGAACACTCCTTACCTATAAACAGGTAAATGCATTCTTCCTTCTGAATTATAGCTCATGGGCATTATTGAAATTACTTTATGATTTAGTGAGAAGAAAGATATACTTTATACAAGGTCTTTGTTTTATTAGTGGTAGAGTTTACTTAGAACACCTAAAAAATGATGTGCTATTCTATACTGATAGTCCAATTCTCATTAAAAAGTTGGGCCTGTAGTTTGTAGTTTGGTGTTGTGGGGAGAAAAATTCACTATCACAACTACTGTCTTTAGACAATAAGGATTGAACTTAAATCACTTTTCTCTTTGGGTTCTTTGAAAACGATTTTTTTACTTTACCTTCATGTTAGATTCTTCTTATTCTTCACAATTTAGTGTTCAGGACATTGTTTACAGGGTAAAACTAACTGTGACAGTATTCCAACTTAAATGAAATACTAAACCTTTGAAGCCTGAAAAGAGAGAAAGTAATTGGTTTAAATACTGGCCTTTTGACAATGAACAAAGATAACATTTTTTAAAGCTCAATGGGAAACCATTTAAATGTAGACATCAGTTGAAACTTTCCCAAAGTGACAAAGAATATTTACACCATTTAAATGCAGAGAAACATGATAGATTACTTCCATCTATTTTGCAGTATTTTAAATAAAAATTGTGGCTGTGGAAAGGGGACAATGTAGTGGAAGAGTGAGGGGAAGAATAACTTCTAAAACAACGAAAGTATTAAATTCTGGCTTATTGGAATCAAAATTCATTACTTTCAAGTGTTGTCATAAAACTTTGAGAAAGCAATTGTCTTAGTTTCCCAATTGCTAAAGCAAATACCATACGATGGGTAGGCTTAACAGCAGGAATTTATTAGTTGCAGAAGCTAGAATGCCTGCTTCCTCCTGAGGTGGGTGTCTTCGAGTTGGTCAACAACCTTTGGGGCTCCTTAGCTTTTCTGTTACATGACAATGCTCAAGGTGATGTCTTCTTTCTTTTCCGGTTTCCATTGACTTCCAGCTTCTGGCTGTTCCCCATGGCTTCTTCCCTTTCTGTGTCCAATTTCCTTTGCTTTTAAACCTTACTGGTTTAAGGCTCACCCTCATTCAGTTTGCTTGCACCTTAACTAAAAACACTTCCAAAGGTCCTATTTACAAATGAGTTCTCACGCACAGGACCAGGGGTTGGGACCTGAACATGCCTTTTGTGGGGGACATGATCCAATCCCTGACAGCAATATTATACCGTAATTTCATTTTTCCTCTTTAAAAAAGCCTTTTCATTATTGGTTTAAAAAAAGCAAATAAAAGAATTTTAAAGTTTTTGATAACTTTTTAAACATAATGTTTTTCATTCAGCCTTCTTCTGAAGATATATTCTGTTTCTGAACATGGATTTTAATCAGAGTTTGCTAATACTTGGACAAATTAAACCAGAGATTTACCTTCATTTATTAGTTATTAATATTTCTACCATTTTTTTTTCCAAACAAACATGGCCTAGCAAAATTAGGACCTATCTAGGAGCATTTTTGGTGCTGCTCGCCCTTCCTCGCTATGCTCTCCTTTCCTTATGCAGCCCCTCGCCCCTCATCCAGCACTGAATGTCCCCTTCCTTCAGACACTTGCTCGCTCACTCTCCCTTTCTCTTCTCTCTTCTCCTCTCTCAATTACTCACCTTAATACAACTTACGCTTCATTTGTTACTCCTTTAAGGTTATTTTCTTTCTAGACTTTTATCTGAAATTGCAGAATGAAAAAAATGTGTCCCCTACTTGAATAGGAACCTCAAATATCCAGTGGCTGGTCAGGTTTGTATTGAGGGAGAGCAGATGGCATTTTCTTATGACCTTGTTTGTAGTTCAGTCCTGTGGGAAAGATTCGATGTGGTCACTTCTTTCCCTATTGCTTATTTTACACACAGAAATGTGTCCCCTGATTATTGCAACTGACCTTCCATAGTTACTGGAGTTCATCAGCATGGCATGGATGGGCATAAATGCACCTAAAAGATAGGTCATTCTGAACAGTGTAGTTCTTTACAGATCTGACAACAGTAACAAAGATTTTGCTTTATGAGATTCCTGGGATATGTTTATCATGAACCCTGGAGGACAAAGAGATTAAATTAGGCAATGTTCATGTTATTTTTTTTTGAAAGCCCCTCATTTCCCCTGATGTTCTTTTACAATGGATGTTTTCTTCGCTACCAGAGAGACACTGAAAAGGAAGGTTAGTGGGAGCAGTTGTGCCAGCCCGGTTACTAGTCAAAAGAGGGATGCCCACTTCTGTGCAGTCTGCAGCGACTACGCATCGGGATATCACTACGGAGTCTGGTCGTGTGAAGGATGTAAGGCTTTTTTTAAAAGAAGCATTCAAGGTACAGGAGTATTGCTAGCTCCTTCTTTAAAGGTGTGTGTTTGGGGGTGGATTGGATGGTGGAGTGGATTGTTTCAAGTGCAGAGGACTACATCTTTAATCACAGGTTGCTACCCCAGAAACCTACGATTATACTCCTAAACTGAATGGGTCCTGCCCACCCCCATCACCCAGCAGGTTTTTGGGGAGGAGACTTCTACTTAAATCTCTTGTGAAGATATTGCTTGGGGGGAAAAATATGTGCTCATTAGGAGTTGCAAAGATTGTTTCTTCCCGTACTTATGTTTAATATCTGTCATGCTTAAAATAGTCATGATGAAGGGCTGGATCTTGGGGAAGAGAAAATAAGTATATTTTATGGAAATGGTTAGAAATTAGTAATTCAACTCCAGTGGACTGTCTTGTCCTGAACTAGCAGAGCCTCTATTCACAACCCCCTTGTTTTCTGATCTTTGTTTAAATTATTCCCCTACCCTTCTCCATATTCCTGCTGGGCTGTGTGTGTGTGTATGTGTGTGTGTGTTTAACTGATGTTTTAATCAACTTCAAATTGTGCACACCTGGTTTCAAGGCCATCACCTCTCCTTGCTATTCTCTCTCCTTTGCCAGCTCTGATTTGCTCAAGTCACTCTTTTGCTTACTTGTGCTCTCTTCTGCCTCTCTGTCCTGTAACACCCTCCCTTGCAGCTCCTCACCCAGGCAATGCTGGGTTCCCATCATAGAGCTTCCTTCTTTTTTTTCTGTCAAGGCCTCAGTACTTTGTTCTTGACCTGTTAAGCAAAGCAATCTTACAGTAATTCATGGTGTACAAATGACAAATAGCAATGTACTAAGTAATTCACCCATTGATAACTCCAGATGAAGAGATCATTTTACTTCAAGCTGAGAAACACTGATAGAATCCAGAAGATGGTGAGGAGTAGGGTATTAGTGAATAGTTACCTTCCTAGGTAGCTTCTTAAATTCACTGTGTATGATGACCACCTATTTGTCCTGGATCTCCACTTCTTGGTTCTCTGACTTCACCTCCTGGCCTGAAATGGAGGTACTCACAGAATTGTTCTAAAGGTGACTTGTTGGTTATGTAAAAATATTTTGTCAATTATAAATATCATGCAAATTCAAAGTATTCTTGTGTTTTTTCCCAACTCTTCCTTATTCAAATGTCAACATCTTTTCTTTCTTCCTTGTATTTCTGTTCTAATCCTAATTTTGTTTAAAGCTTGATTTAAACCTACCTCCTCTAAGAAGGTCTTCACAGTTAGGTGGGTGAGGTCCCTCCATCATTTTCAAACCTACTTTTCATCTTATGGATGATGAAATAAAGACAACCAAGATGAAGAAAGCATATGTCATCAAACATGATCAAAAGATAAATTGTTTTGTTTGCTCATTTTGCTTTTACAAAGTTTTTCATTCCACATTTAACATATTGAGTGCTAGAATATTTTTCTTCATGGTTATTATAATAATGCATAATAAGGCCATGTCCAATTCCCTGCTATATATAAGAACTATTCAGATTTTCTGAAATTCAGAAATGAACTCTTAATATGATGACAATTCTATTTCTTGCTGAGTTTCCAATATTTACATTTTTGAAAATAAAACTAACCACATTTTTAAAAAAGTCACTTCTTGTTTACTATTGGGAAAACATTTCTCTGCCTGAAATATCTTTGAACCCTAAGGCTCTAGCCGATAACAGTTGAAAAGTCTCTCTCTGCTTTCCCCATGTCATTCCTTCTTCCTGCATTGGCTAGGGAACCATCAGAGAAAGGAAAAGGACTGCCATATTCCAAATCTGCAAAAAGGAAGGAGGTACTGCTCTTAAAATTGTTTAATGCCTAAATGACTCTGTTTTTTGGGCACCCGTAACATAAATGCATTGCAATAACTAGAAAAGCCTCAACTGTCAGGTGGTACAATATTAGCTTGAGAAATTGATTGTATTTAACATTCTTTTGGTTTTAAAACAATTTTAAACTTGTCCTGCTGACTTGATTTGTAAGCTGCTTGACCCTGTGTTATTCATGTTTGTGTCCTCTGCACTGTACAAACTGCACAGGACATTCTGTAGTGCTTGGCATTCCATAAATACTGACTGAGTTGGCTTCACACGCTGAGTTGCCATCAGAGTGACGAACGTTGCTGTCCCTCTCCCTGTCAGTCTAGGGACCGGTTTATGGAGCATGAGTTATGGAGCTCCTAATCATGCCTTCTGATTTAAGTTTATTCTTTACTTTTTGTTCTCTTTCCTATTGGTTATTCACTTAAATATTTATGGAGTGCTGTGCTAGACTCTGCAGATACAGCAGTTAATGCGGCAGACAAAGTTCCTAGGCTAGACCATTCATAGTCTAGTAGGGGAAAATATAAACACGTAAATTAATAAGAAGCTGTAGGTAATCATGCTAAGAAAGGAAATACAGTAGCGTAGTGTGATAGTGCCTGTGGACAGGGGTGAGGCTGCATCAGGTAGGAGGGTCAGGAAAGATCTTGCTGAGGAAATGACATTTCACTGGGGAAAGGCTTTAAGGAACTGGTAGTTCTAGGTCGGGGGTCCTTTGTCTGTTCACATGGACAATTGATGGTCCACAGCCTATTCTCAGTCCCTACTGAAAGCAATTTTAATTGTTGCCTGAGTTAAACTGCATCTGTTTTGCAATCACCTGTTGAAGGTGAGACTGCATTCATTCATCTTTGTATTCTTCTTATCAGACCCATAATATTAAATATATATATATGTATCTATTTGTTAGACATTCCATTATCCACTTTATCTATTTATCTATCTATCTATCTATTTATTTATTTTTCCAATTTAGTTTTATAGCATATTCAGGCAGTTTTCCTTGAGAAAAAGTGTTTTGCTTCAGACAAGAGCAAGATTATCCTTAGCTAGACTCATAGGCTTTTTTCCTTCCTTTCCTTAAAAACATGTATTTGTGTGTAATATATAATGCTGTGTATGTAACTCTTCATTTTTCACCCGAGTCATTGTAGTAGCTCCAGCCAGGTCTTGTTCCTCTTCAGCTCTCCAGCCAGAATGATCCTGGTAAAGTGGAAGCCAACGCTTCACCCTCTACTCTCCAGTGCCTCCCTTCTCACTGGGGGTCAAGGCCAAAGTGCTATAAGGCCTTATGATCTGCCTCCTCAATACCTCTCTGTTACTCTATCCCTTTTCACCCTACCTCAGCACGCTCCTGTCCAGTGCATGCCTATTCCTTCTGCTTAGAACACGTTCCCTCCAATATCTGCAGCACTTGCACGTCTCCTGCAGGCCTCTGCTCAGTGTCACCCTCTCAGTAAGGCCTTTTCCGACACTGTTTAAGTGGAGTCCTCAACCCAGGCCCCCAGGCACGCTTGCTATTCTCCTTCCTCTATTTTTTCCCACCCAGAGCACTCACCACCTTCTGATGTATATATAATTGACTTATTTGTTTTGTTTGTCTGGCTCCCTGCCATAGAGTATAAGCTTCATGAGGGCAAGGGTTTTTGTCTGTATTGTGCAGTGCTGGCACTCAACAATTCTTTGAAAGATGATTTAAAATAACATTAATTGGGTTCATACCATACATAAGAGTCTTATATTATTTTACACTTATTGTTGTTTGATAAGCATTTTTCCATGTTGTTAAATTTCTGGGAACATGTCTCATGACTGCATAATATTCTATCTTATGATTGGACTTTATTTAACTCTCTATTGTTGAACATTTACTTTATTGTCTGTTATTTTTATTGTTTTAAATAATGCTGTGATTAATATATTTGCCCATGAAGCTTTGAAAAAATCTCTAATAATTTCTCTGGATATATTTTTAGAAAAAACCTTTAGAATCACAGTGTATTAAAGTTTAAAATTCTTGACAGTAGGTATTTTAAGTTGTTTTTCATAAAGTTTGTACCAACTTTTACTTCCACCAGCAGTGTATGTGAGAGTTGGTATTACTGAACTCTTAGTAGCATTGAGCCTTTCATCAAAAAGGAAAAAAAAATCTTAGTAGATTAATAGTGATAAATGTTATCATTTGGTTTTTGATTTGCTTTTCTTTATTAGTGAGGTAAATTTTTCCCCATAAATTTATCTGTCATTTGTATTTTCTATGCTGACTTCTTTATTCAGAGCTTTTGCCCATTCTTCTATTGGGTTCTGGCATTTTCCTTATATCATTGTGTGTGTAAAAACAATGATGTAAGGAAATCTTTTATCATGTATATGTACATTAGATGAACCAAAAATATTTTTTCCACTTGACTGGTATTGATTTATGATTTTGACATGCAGAAGTATTTAAACTGTATGTAGTCAAACAGTCAGCTTTGATAGTTTTGTATATAATTTGTAAACCTAACAAGTCTAATATCTGAAATTATATAAACCTTTCCTTACACTTTATTATTTAAAAGTTTGTTTTTCCATTTCATTATTTAATCCAAAAGGATTTATTTTGGTGTTTTGAATGAAATAAGAATCAAATGTATTTATCTCTAAATAATCAATTTTTTCCATGTCATTTTATTGAACAAATCCATCTATCTTTCATTGATTTTTTTAAAACTATTGGAGTTGATTTTTAAAGTCAAGCTTGAGATATGATTTACATACAATAAAATTCACCTATTTTAATTATATAATTATAATTTAAAAATGCATGCAGTCATGTAACCCCACCATATTTAAGAGAGAGAATATTTCCATCACCCTAAAAGTTCTTTCCTGCTCCTTTGCAGCCAGTTTCTCGCAACTTCCCAGATCCTAGCAATCACTGATCTGTTTTCTGTCTCTATAGTTTTGGCTCTTCTAGAATATCATATCAACGGAATCATAAAGTATATAATTGTTTGTGCTTGGCTTCTTTCACTTATCATGATGCTTTTTTAAAATTTTTCAATTTTTTAAATTATATTCAGTTTTATTGAAATATATTCACATACCATACAGTGTTCCATGGTGTATAATCAACTGTTCACAGTACCATCATATAGTTATGCATTCATCACCACAATTTATTTCTGAACATTTTCCTTACGTCAGAAAGACTCAGAACAAGAATAAAAAATAAAAGTAAAAAAGAACACTCAAATCATCCTCCACCATCCCACCCTATTTTTCATTTAGGTTTTGTCCCCATTTTTCTACTCATCCATCCATACACTGGATAAAGGGAGTGTGATCCACAAGGTTTTCACAATCACACTGTCACCCCTTGTAATCTACGTTGTTATACAGTCGTCTACAGGAGTCCAGACTACTGGGTTGGAGTTTGATAGTTTCAGGTATTTACTTCTAGTTATTTCAATACATTAAAACCTAAGAGGTGTTATCTATATAGTGCATAAGAATGTCCACCAGAGTGACCTCTTGACTCCATTTGAAATCTCTCAGCCACTGAAACTTTATTTCATTTCATTTTGCATCCCTCTTTTGGTCAAGAAGATATTCTTCATCCCATGATGCCAGGTCCAGATTCATCCCCAGGAATCATATCCTGCATTGCCAGGGAGATTTACACCCCTGGGAGTCGGGTCCCACATAGTGGGGAGGGCAGTGAGTTCACTTGCCAAGGTGGCTCAGTTAGATAGAGAGAGGGCCACATTTGAACAACATAGAGGTACTCAGGGGGGAGACTCTTAGGCACAATTATATGCAAGTTTAGCCTCTCCTTTGCAGTAATGAGCTTCATAAAGGCAAGTCCCATGATAAAGGACTCAGCACATCAAACCACCAGTCCTAATGTTTGTGACAACATCAGCATATCGTGATGCTTTTGAGATTCATCTGTGTTACTGCATGTATTAGTAGCTCATTCCTTTTTGTTGCTGAGTAATATTCCAATATATAGATGTGCCACAGTTTGTTTATCCATTCAGTCAGTTTATTTACAGTTTTGGCTATTTTGAATAAAACTGCTATGTGCATTTTTTTCTCTGTGTATGCAGTTGTTTTTGTTTTTCTTGGGTAAATACCTTGGAGTAAAATTGTTAGTTGTATAGTAAATGTATGTTTAGCTTTATAAGAAACTAACAAACTTTTCCAAAGTGGTTGAACCACTTTGCATCCCCAACAGCAATGCATGAGAGTTCCAGTTACTCCATACCCTTGACAAAACTTGGTATTGTCAGTCTTTTTAATTTCAATCTTTCTAATGGGTATGTAGTGGTATTTTATTATGATTAGTGTTGATTTTGAACATCTTTTCATGTGTTCCATTGGTTGTTTTCCGTATATATATAATATATGAAGATCTTCTATATAGTAGTGTTTTATTTTGACTGTTCTATTGATCTAAATTTTCTTTCTTATATAAGTACCGCATCATTTTAACTATTGTAGTTTTATAATGCATTTTAATATCTACTAAAAGTACCTCCTATTTTTAAAATTTTTTGGCTATTTTCTCTTACTTATTTGTCCATAGGAAATGTAGAACAATTTTAAGTGGCCTCCTATCCTCAAAGTTAAGAAAAGTGGAGGGTTTGTTAAACCTAAGAATTATTTTGGAAGGAATTACTATCTTTGTAATAGTTTTCACATGAAGAAATATGTTATGCCTCCCATTTGTTTAGATCTTTTATATCTCATATAAAGTCTTGTCAGTTTTATATGGGTCTGGTACATTTCTCAATGGTATTTCTGGATTTTTTTTTTCTTTTTAATTGCCATTGACTTTGGGTTATTAATTTTATATTCAGAAATAATAGTAATTATTACTATTATATTCTATTATTCACTGTCATTGGGTATTCATAATAACTTTCTGTCTTTATACTGTGATAGTTTGCAATAGATTTGACTGCTGCTCGTAGATCTTTAGCTCCTTTTTATTTCTTAAGACTTTAAAGGCTGAGCTTTAAATGAGGAACTCTTAACAGCCTGTAGTATATGTAAAAGATTATGACCTTGGAGGCATAAATTCCCTTACCTTTGAACTTATTTGGCCTTGAACCCAAGAAGATTGTCCTAAAGGAACAAGATACAAGATAGATGCCTACAATTGGGGGATAAGGGCGCCAGGGATAGCATGAGTTATAAACATGGATGAATGAGCTGAGGTTAAACTCACATCTTCTGATTCCAAGTCCAATGCTGTCTCTTTTCTACCATGCCGTTGAATATGAATGATGATAGGTAATCAGACAGACTATAATTTTTGGTAAAAAAATCTTGGCAGAGAGAACACAGATAACCTTTTGTTCAATACTATACACAGCACATTTTCCTATAAAGTTTTATATCTTAACTGAAAGAATTAGCTATATATTTTGCTTTTTATTTTTCTTTGAACTTTAATCTCCATTCTATTAGTGTAGAGTACCATGCTTCTCATACTGTTACCTGGGACGAGGAAACCATCATCATGTTTAAGGTAGTTGATGTGCTTTGAGGAGGATTTGGGGGAAGGCAGAAGCCAAGTGAATTACCAGGACCATTTTGTGTAAGTCAGTTTTTAGGCTGCTTCCATTAAGCCTGTTCATATTATTGTACTTTGCAATCCTTTTTTGAAAGAAAAATTATCTTTTAAAATATATTCTGAGGATGGAGGCGGGGCAAGATGGCAGACTGGTGAGCTGTATGTTTTAGTTACTCCTCCAGTAAAGTAGGTAGAAAGCCAGGAACTGCGTGGACTGGACACCACAGAGCAATCTGGCTTTGGGCATACTTCATACAACACTCATGAAAACGTGGAACTGCTGAGATCAGCGAAATCTGTAAGTTTTTGCGGCCAGGGGACCCGCGCCCCTCCCTGCCAGGCTCAGTCCCGTGGGAGGAGGGGCTGTCAGCTCCGGGAAGGAGAAGGGAGAAGTGCAGTGGCAGCCCTTATCGGAAACTCATTCTACTGATCCAAAATCCAACCATAGATAGACTGAGACCAGACACAAGAGAATCTGAGAGCAGCCAGCCCAGCAGAGAGGAGACAGGCATAGAAAAAAAACAACACGAAAAACTCCAAAATAAAAGCGGAGGATTTTTGGAGTTCTGGTGAACATAGAAAGGGGAAGGGCCCTGAGGCGCATATGCAAATCCCGAAGAAAAGCTGATCTCTCTGCCCTGTGGACCTTTCCTTAATGGCCCTGGTTGCTTTGTCTCTTAGCATTTCAATAGCCCATTAGATCTCTGAGGAGGGCCCGTTTTTTTTTTTTTTTTTTTTTTTTTTTTAATCCTTTTTTCTTTTTCTACAACAATTACTCTAAGAAGCCAATACAGAAAGCTTCAAAGACTTACTATTTGGGCAGGTCAAGTCAAGAGCAGAACTAGGAGAGCTCTGAGACAAAACACAATAATCCAGTGGCTGAGAAAATTCACTAAACACCACAACTTCCCAAGAAAAGGGGGATGTCCGCTCACAGCCATCATCCTGGTGGACAGGAAACACTCATGCCCATCGCCAGCCCCATAGCCCAGAGCTGCCCCAGACAACCCAGTGTGACGGAAGTGCTTCAAATAACAGGCACACACCACAAAACTGGGCGTGGACATTAGCCTTCCCTGCAACCTCAGCTGATTGTCCCAGAGTTGGGAAGGTAGAGCAGTGTGAATTAACAAAGCCCCATTCAGCCATCATTTCAGCAGACTGGGAGCCTCCCTACACAGCCCAGCAGCCCAGAACTGCCCTGGGGGGACGGCACTCACCTGTGACATAGCACAGTCATCCCTCAACAGAGGACCCGGGGTGCACGGCCTGGAAGAGGGGCCCACTTGCAAGTCTCTGGAGCCATACGCCAATACCAAGGACTTGTGGGTCAGTGGCAGAGACAAACTGTGGCAGGACTGAACTGAAGGATTAGACTATTGCAGCAGCTTTAAAACTCTAGGATCACCAGGGAGATTTGATTGTTAGAGCCACCCCCCCCTCCCTGACTGCCCAGAAACACGCCCCATATACAGGGCAGGCAACACCAACTACACACGCAAGCTTGGTACACCAATTGGACCCCACAAGACTCACTCCCCCACTCACCAAAAAGGCTAAGCAGGGGAGAACTGGCTTGTGGAGAACAGGTGGCTCGTGGACGCCACCTGCTGGTTAGTTAGAGAAAGTGTACTCCACGAAGCTGTAGATCTGATAAATTAGAGATAAGGACTTCAATTGGTCTACAAATCCTAAAAGAACCCTATCAAGTTCAGCAAATGCCACGAGGCCAAAAACAACAGAAAATTATAAAGCATATGAAAAAACCAGATGATATGGATAACCCAAGCCCAAGCACCCAAATCAAAAGACCAGAAGAGACACAGCACCTAGAGCAGCTACTCAAAGAACTAAAGATGAACAATGAGACCATAGTACGGGAGATAAAGGAAATCAAGAAGACCCTAGAAGAGCATAAAGAAGACATTGCAAGACTAAATAAAAAAATGGATGATCTTATGGAAATTAAAGAAACTGTTGACCAAATTAAAAAGATTCTGGACACTCATAGTACAAGACTAGAGGAAGCTGAACAACGAATCAGTGACCTGGAAGATGACAGAATGGAAAATGAAAGCATAAAAGAAAGAATGGGGAAAAAAATTGAAAAAATCGAAATGGACCTCAGGGATATGATAGATAATATGAAACGTCCGAATATAAGACTCATTGGTGTCCCAGAAGGGGAAGAAAAGGGTAAAGGTCTAGGAAGAGTATTCAAAGAAATTGTTGGGGAAAACTTCCCAAATCTTCTAAACAACATAAATACACAAATCATAAATGCTCAGCGAACTCCAAATAGAATAAATCCAAATAAACCCACTCCAAGACATATACTGATCACACTATCAAACACAGAAGAGAAGGAGCAAGTTCTGAAAGCAGCAAGAGAAAAGCAATTCACCACATACAAAGGAAACAGCATAAGACTAAGTAGTGACTACTCAGCAGTCACCATGGAGGCAAGAAGGCAGTGGCACGATATATTTAAAATTCTGAGTGAGAAAAATTTCCAGCCAAGAATACTTTATCCAGCAAAGCTCTCCTTCAAATTTGAGGGAGAGCTTAAATTTTTCACAGACAAACAAATGCTGAGAGAATTTGCTAACAAGAGACCTGCCCTACTGGAGATACTAAAGGGAGCCCTACAGACAGAGAAACAAAGACAGGACAGAGAGACTTGGAGAAAGGTTCAGTACTAAAGAGATTCGGTATGGGTACAATAAAGGATATTAATAGACAGAGGGGAAAAATATGACAAACATAAACCAAAGGATAAGATGGCTGATTCAAGAAATGCCTTCACGGTTATAACGTTGAATGTAAATGGATTAAACTCCCAAATTAAAAGATATAGATTCGCAGAATGGATCAAAAAAAATGAACCATCAATATGTTGCATACAAGAGACTCATCTTAGACACAGGGACACAAAGAAACTGAAAGTGAAAGGATGGAAAAAAATATTTCATGCAAGCTACAGCCAAAAGAAAGCAGGTGTAGCAATATTAATCTCAGATAAAATAGACTTCAAATGCAGGGATGTTTTGAGAGACAAAGAAGGCCACTACGTACTAATAAAAGGGGCAATTCAGCAAGAAGAAATAACAATCGTAAATGTCTATGCACCCAACCAAGGTGCCACAAAATACATGAGAGAAACACTGGCAAAACTAAAGGAAGCAATTGATGTTTCCACAATAATTGTGGGAGACTTCAACACATCACTCTCTCCTATAGATAGATCAACCAGACAGAAGACCAATAAGGAAATTGAAAACCTAAACAATCTGATAAATGAATTAGATTTAACAGACATATACAGGACATTACATCCCAAATCACCAGGATACACATACTTTTCTAGTGCTCATGGAACTTTCTCCAGAATAGATCATATGCTGGTACATAAAACAAGCCTCAATAAATTTAAAAAGATTGAAATTATTCAAAGCACATTCTCTGACCACAATGGAATACAATTAGAAGTCAATAACCATCAGAGACTTAGAAAATTCACAAATACCTGGAGGTTAAACAACACACTCCTAAACAATCAGTGGGTTAAAGAAGAAATAGCAAGAGAAATTGCTAAATATATAGAGACGAATGAAAATGAGAACACAACATACCAAAACCTATGGGATGCAGCAAAAGCAGTGCTAAGGGGGAAATTTATAGCACTAAATGCATATATTAAAAAGGAAGAAAGAGCCAAAATCAAAGAACTAATGGATCAACTGAAGAAGCTAGAAAATGAACAGCAAACCAATCCTAAACCAAGTAGAAGAAAAGAAATAACAAGGATTAAAGCAGAAATAAATGACATAGAGAACAAAAAAACAATAGAGAGGATAAATATCACCAAAAGTTGGTTCTTTGAGAAGATCAACAAGATTGACAAGCCCCTAGCTAGACTGACAAAATCAAAAAGAGAGAAGACCCATATAAACAAAATAATGAATGAAAAAGGTGACATAACTGCAGATCCTGAAGAAATTAAAAAAATTATAAGAGGATACTATGAACAACTGTATGGCAACAAACTGGATAATGTAGAGGAAATGGACAATTTCCTGGAAACATATGAACAACCTAGACTGACCAGAGAAGAAATAGAAGACCTCAACCAACCCATCACAAGCAAAGAGATCCAATCAGTCATCAAAAATCTTCCCACAAATAAATGCCCAGGGCCAGATGGCTTCACAGGGGAATTCTACCAAACTTTCCAGAAAGAACTGACACCAATCTTACTCAAACTCTTTCAAAACATTGAAAAAAATGGAACACTACCTAACTCATTTTATGAAGCTAACATCAATCTAATACCAAAACCAGGCAAAGATGTTACAAAAAAGGAAAACTACCAGCCAATCTCCCTAATGAATATAGATGCAAAAATCCTCAACAAAATACTTGCAAATCGAATCCAAAGACACATTAAAAAAATCATACACCATGACCAAGTGGGGTTTATTCCAGGCATGCAAGGATGGTTCAACATAAGAAAATCAATCAATGTATTACAACACATTAACAAGTGAAAAGGGAAAAATCAATTGATCATCTCAATAGATGCTGAAAAAGCATTTGACAAAATCCAACATCCCTTTTTGATAAAAACACTTCAAAAGGTAGGAATTGAAGGAAACTTCCTCAACATGATAAAGAGCATATATGAAAAACCCACAGCCAGCATAGTACTCAATGGTGAGAGACTGAAAGCCTTCCCTCTAAGATCAGGAACAAGACAAGGATGCCCGCTGTCACCACTGTTATTCAACATTGTGCTGGAAGTGCTAGCCAGGGCAATCCGGCAAGACAAAGAAATAAAAGGCATCCAAATTGGAAAAGAAGAAGTAAAACTGTCATTGTTTGCAGATGGTATGATCTTATATCTAGAAAACCCTGAGAAATCGACGATACAGCTACTAGAGCTAATAAACAAATTTAGCAAAGTAGTGGGATACAAGGTTAATGCACATAAGTCAGTAATGTTTCTATATGCTAGAAATGAACAAACCGAAGAAACACTCAAGAAAAAGATACCATTTTCAATAGCAACTAAAAAAATCAAGTACCTAGGAATAAACTTAACCAAAGATGTAAAAGACCTATACAAAGAAAACTACATAACTCTACTAAAAGAAATAGAAGGGGACCTTAAAAGATGGAAAAATATTCCATGTTCATGGATAGGAAGGCTAAATGTCATTAAGATGTCAATTCTACCCAAACTCATCTACAGATTCAATGCAATCCCAATCAAAATTCCAACAACCTACTTTGCAGACTTGGAAAAGCTAGTTATCAAATTTATTTGGAAAGGGAAGATGCCTCGAATTGCTAAAGACACTCTAAAAAAGAAAAACGAAGTGGGAGGACTTACACTCCCTGACTTTGAAGCTTATTATAAAGCCACAGTTGCCAAAACAGCATGGTACTGGCACAAAGATAGACATATAGATCAATGGAATCGAATTGAGAATTCGGAGATAGACCCTCAGATCTATGGCCGACTGATCTTTGATAAGGCCCCCAAAGTCACTGAAATGAGTCATAATGGTCTTTTCAACAAATGGGGCTGGGAGAGTTGGATATCCATATCCAAAAGAATGAAAGAGGAACCCTACCTCACCCCCTACACAAAAATTAACTCAAAATGGACCAAAGATCTCAATACAAAAGAAAGTACCATAAAACTCCTAGAAGATAATGTAGGAAAACATCTTCAAGACCTTGTATTAGGTGGCCACTTCCTAGACTTTACACCCAAAGCACAAGCAACAAAAGAGAAAATAGACAAATGGGAACTCCTCAAGCTTAGAAGTTTCTGCACCTCAAAGGAATTTCTCAAAAAGGTAAAGAGGCAGCCAACTCAATGGGAAAAAATTTTTGGAAACCATGTATCTGACAAAAGACTGATATCTTGCATATATAAAGAAATCCTACAACTCAATGACAATAGTACAGACAGCCCAATTATAAAATGGGCAAAAGATATGAAAAGACAGTTCTCTGAAGAGGAAATACAAATGGCCAAGAAACACATGAAAAAATGTTCAGCTTCACTAGCTATTAGAGAGATGCAAATTAAGACCACAATGAGATACCATCTAACACCGGTTAGAATGGCTGCCACTAAACAAACAGGAAACTACAAATGCTGGAGGGGATGTGGAGAAATTGGAACTCTTATTCACTGTTGGTGGGACTGTATAATGGTTCAGCCACTCTGGAAGTCAGTCTGGCAGTTCTTTAGAAAACTAGATATAGAGTTACCATTTGATCCAGCGATTGCACTTCTCGGTATATACCCGGAAGATCGGAAAGCAGTGACACGAACAGATATCTGCACGCCAATGTTCATAGCAGCATTATTCACAATTGCCAAAAGATGGAAACAACCCAAATGTCCTTCAACAGATGAGTGGATAAATAAAATGTGGTATATACACACGATGGAATACTACGCGGCAGTAAGAAGTAACGATCTCGTGAAACATATGACAACATGGATGAACCTTGAAGACATAATGCTGAGTGAAATAAGCCAGGCACAAAAAGAGAAATATTATATGCTACCACTAATGTGAACTTTGAAAAATGTAAAACAAATGGCTTATAATGTAGAATGTAGGGGAACTAGCAATAGAGAGCAATTAAGGAAGGGGGAACAATAATCCAAGAAGAACAGATAAGCTATTTAACGTTCTGGGGATGCCCAGGAATGCCTATGGTCTGTTAATTTCTGATGGATATAGTAGGAGCAAGTTCACAGAAATGTTGCTATATTAGGTAACTTTCTTGGGGTAAAGTAGGAACATGTTGGAAGTTAAGCAGTTATCTTAGGTTAGTTGTCTTTTTCTTACTCCCTTGTTACGGTCTCTTTGAAATGTTCTTTTATTGTATGTTTGTTTTCTTTTTAACTTTTTTTTCATACAGTTGATTTAAAAAAGAAGGGAAAGTTAAAAAAAACAAAACAAAACAAAACAAAAAACAAGGAAAAAAAAAAGATGCAGTGCCCCCTTGAGGAGCCTGTGGAGAATGCAGGGGTATTCGCCTACCCCACCTCCATGGTTGCTAACATGACCACAGACATAGGGGACTGGTGGTTTGATGGGTTGAGCCCTCTACCACAGGTTTTACCCTTGGGAAGACGGTTGCTGCAAAGGAGAGGCTAGGCCTCCCTATGGTTGTGCCTAAGAGCCTCCTCCCGAATGCCTCTTTGTTGCTCAGATGTGGCCCTCTCTCTCTAGCTAAGCCAACTTGAAAGGTGAAATCACTGCCCTCCCCCCTACGTGGGATCAGACACCCAGGGGAGTGAATCTCCCTGGCAACGTGGAATATGACTCCCGGGGAGGAATGTAGACCTGGCATCGTGGGAAGGAGAACATCTTCTTGACCAAAAGGGGGAGGTGAAAGGAAATGAAATAAGCTTCAGTGGCAGAGAGAATCCAAA
This sequence comes from Choloepus didactylus, assembly GCF_015220235.1. Lineage (NCBI taxonomy): Eukaryota > Metazoa > Chordata > Mammalia > Pilosa > Megalonychidae > Choloepus > Choloepus didactylus. Next base: position 47,267,034 of record NC_051310.1, read on the forward strand.
AGGAGCCGAGAGGTCACTCTGGTGGGCACTCTTACGCACACTTTAGACAACCCTTTTTAGGTTCTAAAGAATTGGGGTAGCTGGTGGTGGATACCTGAAACTATCAAACTACAACCCAGAACCCATGAATCTCAAAGACAGTTGTATAAAAATGTAGCTTATGGGGGGAGACAATGGGATTGGGAAAGCCATAAGGACCACACTCCACTTTGTCTAGTTTATGGATGGATGAGTAGAAAAATAGGGGAAGGAAACAAACAGACAAAGGTACCCAGTGTTCTTTTTTACTTCAATTGCTCTTTTTCACTCTAATTATTATTCTTGTTATTCATGTGTGTGTGCTAATGAAGGTGTCAGGGATTGATTTGGGTGATGAATGTACAACTATGTAATGGTACTGTGAACAATCGAAAGTACGATTTGTTTTGTATGACTGCGTGGTATATGAATATATCTCAATGAAATGAAGATTTAAAAAAAAAAAAAAAAAACAAAAACAAAAACAAAAAAAAGACATAATGCTGAGCAAAATAAGCCAGGCACAAAAAGAGAGATATTGTATGTTACCAATAATGTGAATTCTGTGAAAAATGTACAATGTTTTATACTGTAGAATGTAGGGGACCTAGAGATACCAATTAGTGGAGGGGGAATGATAATCTAATAAGAACAGATAAACTATGGAGGGTAATCTCAATGTTATGAGAATGCTCAGGAATGATTATGGTTTGTAAACTTTCTTGGATATAGTAAGATCATGTTGGAAGCAATAGAGTTATTTTAGGTTTTTTTTTCTCTTATTCCTTTGTTTTCTTAGGCGTTGTTAATTTTCTTGGGGTATGGTAGGAACATGTTGGAAGCAATGTAGTTATTTTAGATTATTTGTTTTTCTTACTCCTCTGTTTGGACATGGTTTATTAATTTTCTTGGGGTATTGTAGGAACATATTGGAAGCAAAGTAGTTATTTTAGGTTATTTGTTTTCCTTAATCCATTGCTTTGTTTGAAATGTTGTGGGGTTTTTTTGGTTGTTGTTTGCCTGTTTGTTTTTAATTTTTTGATAAACAAAGTTAAAAAATTGAAAAAAAATCAGTAGAAAAATGGGAGTAAAAACTAAATGACAAATAGGGTGGGATGGGGGGATGGTTTGGGTATTCTCTTTTCACTTTTATTTTTTATTCTTATTCTGATTCTTTCTGATGTAAGGAAAATGTTCAGAAATAGATTGTGGTGATGAACGCATAACTATATGACCATACTGTGAACAGTTGATTGTATACCATGGATGACTGTATGGTTTGTGAATATATTTCAATAAAACTGAATTTAAAAAAAAAAAAAATATATATATATATATATATTCTGAGGAAAAAAATAAAAGTGGAACTCCAACTGTTCCTTGAATCCTTTTCATATAAACCACTTTTTAAAACCAATAAAGATGATATTATGCATAGTTAGAATTTTTAAAAGGTGCTTGAAGACTTGCTGCTGTGTGGAAATTAAATTTTTCTTCTAACTATAAAGCAACTTCTTCTAAAGTATAATAGAAAATTTCTGATTATAAACATATTTATACTACTTTTAAAATGTATTGTAAAAGAAGACAAAAACCTTAACAAGATAATCACCTGTTGCTTCAAAAACTTTAAAGCATGCCTTATAATACCCTGTACTTTACTAGAATGTAGGTAAATCTGTGAATTTGATGGTGTTAATTGCTCCCTTGATTAGGTTCTGTTATATGGCAGATGGTGATGGGATTTTATTATGATTATATCAAACTCCATCAAAGAAATTAGAGTCTTGTCTGGAAGAAAGCAAACATCCACATTGTGACCTGCACGTGGGGATCACATGGCAAGGAACTGCAGATGCCTCTAGGTGGTGAAAGCAGTGTCCAGCCAACACCTAGTAAGAAAACAGGAACCTCAGTCCTACAGTTGCAAAGAAGGAATTCTGCCAACAACCTGAACGAGCTGGGAAGAGGACCCCAAGCTTCAGATGAGAACTCAGCCTGGCTGAACCTGGATTGTAGCCTCGTGAGACCCTGAGGAGTTAGAGGATGTAACTAAGCCATGCCTGGACTTCTGACCCATGGAAATTATGAGACAATCAATTTGCTTTGTTTGAAGCTGCTAAGTTTGTGGGAATTTGTAATGCAGCATGAAACCAAAGCAAAACCTTAAAAAGATTATGAAACTGATGATAAGATATTTTCATTTATAAAATGAGGATCATAACTCTTTATAGGGACATTGTAGGACTAAATGAAATGTTGATGGAAAATACCTGGAAATCATTAGGTAATGAGAAATGTTGGTATGTCTCCCTGGTTGTTGTTGTGTTTTTTAATTTTATTTTTAAAATTCAGTTTTATTGAGATATAATTTACATGTCATGCAATCATCCATGGTGTACAATCAGCTGTTCACAGTACCGTCATATAGTTGTGCATTCATCACCCCAATCTGTTTTTTGAACATTTTCCTTATACCAGAAAAAGCAAGAAGAAGAATAAAAAATAAAAGTAAAAAAGAATGCCCAAATGATCCCCTCTCCCACCCTATTTTTCACCCAGTTTTTGTCCCCATTTTTCTACTCATCCATCCATACAGTAATTAAAGGGAGTGTGATTCACAAGGCTTTCACAATCACACTGTCACCCCTTGTAAGCTGTATTGCTATACAATCATCTTCAAGAGTCAAGGCTACTGGGTTGCAGTTTGATAGTTTCAGGTATTTACTTCTTGCTATTCCAATGCATTAAAACCTAAAAAGGGTTATCTATGTAGTGCATAAGAATGCCCACCAGAGTGACTTCTCGACTCCAGTTGGAATCTCTCAGCCACTGAAACTTTATTTCGTTTCATTTCACATCCTCCTTTTGATCAAGAAGATGTTCTCAATCCCACCTTGTCAGATCCAGATTCATCCCCAGGAGTCATATCCTGCATTACCAGGGAGATTTACACCCCTGGGTGTCAGTTCCCATGTAGGGGGTAGGGCAGTGAGTTCATCTGCCAAGTTGACTTAGCTAGAGAGAGAGGGCCATATCCCTGGTTGTTTTTAACTTTCTTCTATAAGTTGTCCTTCTAGGATCAGACTGAACTGGCATCACTTCTCACACATGGCCCCTGGAGAGGGCCACTCTGAGAGGACAGTTCTGCATCGCTAGGGGAGGTGTGCTTACTACTCCCAAAACTGTGTAGTCTGCACCTTTGCTGGTTCCCCAGGCAGAGTGAGGACCTGGGGGTAAAGCCACCAATAACTGAATTTCATTTTGTGATTCTTTGAACAAATGTCATTGGAAACTACTCAAAATGGGAGAGGATACAGTTTGATTATGGTACAAACATAGAACCATGCCTTTTGTGTGAATGTTCTTTAAAATCTGGTGAGTTGGAAAAGGACTTAAAACAAATTTAACTACAGATGAATTTCAATTTATTTGCATTTGAGTATTTGTCTGTATTTAAGTGAAAGAACAGCTATATTGTTTGGGAAGTCAGTGGTAACTTTTTTTAAAAAAGTTATCTCAAACACAAAAAACATGCATATACAATATTAAAACTTTTTTTGCTGAATCATTTGAAAATAAGTTACCAACATTATGCCCGTCACCCCCAAATACTTTAGCATGTACTTCCTATATAGCCACAACCCAAGTGTCAAAATTGGGAAGTTAGCATTGTTACATTACTGCCATCTGATCCTCAGAACCCATTCAAGTTTTGCTAATTGTCCCAACAATGTTCATCACAGCTAAAGGATCCAGTTCAGAACTACACTCTGCATTTATTTGTCATGTTTCTTTACTCTCTATCTATCTAGAACTGTTCCTCAGTATTTCCTTGACTTTCATGATCTTGACAGTTTTGAAGATTATAGGCCTGTTATTTTGCAGAATGTCCTTCACTTTGAGTTTGTTTCATTTCCTAATAATTAGATTCAGCTTACACAGTTTTAGCAGGAACATCACAGAATCGACACTGTGTTCTTCTCTTTGACTCCTTTCAGTGATACATGATTACATAAATCATATAGTATTATCTGATATAGATTATATAAATTATATAGTAATTTGTCCCATTGCTAATGATGTTCACTTTAATTATTTGATTAAGGTGGATGTCTGCCAGACTTCTACTTTGTAAAATTACCCTTTTTCCTTTTGTAACTAACAAGTATTTTTGTTTGGAGGTCTTTGAGACTGCACACTTCCTATTTCTCATTAAACTTTCAATTAATTAATTTGTATCAGTATAAACTCATGGTTTCCTATTTCAGCAATGAGTTATCATCTGTTACTAGCCTTATTCATTTTGATGTTCAAATTGTCCCAGATTTGGCCAGTAGAAGCCCTTTAAACATCTACGTATAATTCTTTGGGTGCTTCTTTACTTCCTGGCACAATAAGATGGTTCAAGTTCATTTGTACTTTCCCTGTACCAGTTCTGGAATAAGCTGTTTCTCTAAGGAGCCCTGGTTCCTCTTAGTGGAGAATGATATTTAGAAACTAAGATATTGGTATTATGTGTACTCATTGCTCTTGGGATATCTCTACTCCCAGGCCCTCTCAATGGGCAGAGTTAGAGAATATATTTATGTTTATGTACATATACATACGTATATACACATATATAGACCTCCACCCACCTGTTTCTATATCTGTATATATTATAAGCCCTAAGTTCCTCCCAGTATCTTCAGTTCCAGTTCAACACCTCAGGATTTATTCTAGTTTTCCCCCTTTGTATATTTGTAACTCTGTTCTCTAATATTGAGAAACATGACTCCCCTTATCCTTAATATATTTGCTTATTTGATTAACCCCCTTGTATGAAGCCAATTTCCCATTGCTGCCGTTGCCCTTCAGGCAGACAACCTCCTCACCCACGAAGGTTTCGACACCCCACACTGGGTCACCACCCCACGCAGAAGCCCTCTTCGCCCTGCTCGGCCGCCAACCACCCCTCTCCTTGCATGAGCATCGTCTTACCCTGCTCATGGGAAGCATTCTTTAACAACAAAACAACCCATTTTGTTTTGTAAAGATGATATGCATTTATTGTAAAACATTTAAACTATGCAGAGAAATACATTGCAGAAGGAAGTTAAACTACTCCAAAATTCCACTGCTCGGAAATAATCGTTCATGTGGGTAATGAGCCTTCCAGCTATCTTCTTATATAGAAATATAATAGGTCAAAGTGTTTTTTTTCTTTTCTTTTTCTTTTCTTTAAATTCAGTTTTATTGAAATACATTCACACACCATACAATCATCCACGGTATACAATCCACTGTCCACAGTTGGTCAAAGTGTTTTAATTAAAAATGTGACCATACTAGATGTGCTATGTTTTGAAATAAATGCTATTAACTCTAGTTTAAGCATAACAGAAGGAAAGAAGGCTAAAATTTTGAAAAACGTTGTACTTCACATGCATTTCCTTTGCTACATGAAAAATTTCATAAAAGATCTCTCTAAATTTAAGAGCTCATGAAGAATGTTAAGAGGCTGGAGTTAGTTTTTAAATTAACTTTTCATTGTGTCTAGCATGTGTACATGAAGATTCCTGTATGCCCCTAACCTATCCAGTTTTAAGAATAATTATAAAACAAATCCCTGTGTAACTAGTGTCCAGGCCACAAAACAGAATATTGTTAGTGCCCCCAAATCTCTCCTTTGCATTCTTCCAGTAACAGCCCCTTCCATCCCTCCAGAGGTAGGATGATCCTAACTTCTCTCTTCCTTACTATAGTTTTACTACCTATGCATGCATCCCTAAACAATATAGCTTGTTCTGTTTTTGAACTTTATATAAATAGAATCTTTTCCTATATGTTCTTTTGTGATATGCTTTTTTTATAACTTGTTTATTTCATTTCTCATTGAGATTTATCCATTCTCCATACTGAAATTCTGGCCCAATATAGGTTTAATGTAAGAAATTGAGGCCATATTGTTTATTAGAAAGACACAATTAGGCAGGACCCCTACCTCACACCCTACACAAAAGTTGACTCAATGTGGATCAAAGACTTCAATATAAGAGACAGTACCATAAAACTCTAGAATATAATGTAGGGAAACATCTTCAAGACCAAGTATTAGGAGGTTGCTTCTTAGACTACACCCAAAGCACAAGCAACAAAAGAAAAAATAGATAAATGGGAACTCCTCAAGCTTAGAAGTTTCTGTACCTCAAAGGAATTTGTCAAAAAGGTGAAGAGGCAACCAACTCAATGAGAAAAAATTTTTGGAAACCATGTATCTGATAAAAGACTGATATCTTACATACATAAAGAAATCCTACAACACAACTACAATAGTGCAAACAATCCAATTATAAAATGGGCAAAAGATATGAAAAGACAGTTCTCTGAAGAGAAAACACAAATGGCTAAAAATCACATGAAAAATCGTTCATCTTCACTAGTTAGTAGAGAGATGCAAATTAAGACCACAGTGACATCTCTCACACGAATTAGAATGGCTGCCATTAAACAAACAAGAAACAAATGCTGGAGAGGATGTGGAGAAATTGGAACTCATTCATTACTGGTGGGACTGTATAATGGTATAGCCACTCTGGAAGACAGTTTGGCAGTTTCTCAGAAAACTAGATATTGAATTATCCTATGATCCAGCAATTCCACTTCTCGGTATATACCCAGAAGGTTTGAAAGCATTCACATGCACAGTTATTTGTACACTGATGTTCATAGCAGCATTGTTCACAGCTGCCAAGAGATGGAAAGAACCCAAGTGTCCTTCAACAGACTAGTGGATAAACAAAATGTGGTATATACATATGATGGAATACTATGCAGCAGTAAGAAGCAACAAGGTCTTGAAACATATGGCAACATGGATGAACCTTGAAGATATAATTCTGAGTGAAATTACTCAGATGCAAAAGGAGAGATACTGTATGTTACCACTTCTATGAACTATCTGAACACTGTAAAATCATGTCTCATAATGGAAGAATATTAGGGACCTAGCGATAGACAGTAGCTAGTGAGGGGGAATGATAGTCTAATAGATTCAGATATGTTAATGATGGTAAATTCAAAGGTGTGGTGATGGATAGGGGTGACGATGGTTTGTTAATGGGATTATAAGTATCAGAGCTGTATTGAAGGTGAATAGGAATGAAAAGGGTTGTTTAAAAGCATGTTTCCCACAGATCAGCACCACAAATATAGATAGGTGCTTGCATGATATAATTCTAAGGTATGACAGTAGCACAGAGAGTTGACAACAGAAGGGTACATGAGAAAAATCTACACCCTGTGTACTAGGACTATAATTAATAGGAATACGATATTCTATAAAAGTTTCACTCACTAAGTTTATTCGTCAAAAACTTAAATCCTTCAGAGTACCCCTATGCCAGCTAAGTCCTGAAACCCAAAAGCAATAGCCTCTTCAAGAACATCAGCTAGATATGTCCCCTTTGCTGATAAAGTTGACACTCTTTTTCAACATGAACAAGTTAGGGTGGTCACTGCCTAGACATCCCTGAAGATAGGGAAAATGATTAAACCTAGAGGAAGGGGTAGGAACAGATGAGATGGAATTTAACAAAGTATTATGAATACTGAATCTTTATATAATTTTCTTTTCCTTAATTGCTAGGGTATTAGAATAGTTAGAAAGAATAAATTGTAATGGTGGAACTGTAACCCATAGCATCCTTTGAAATTTGTTCTATAGCTACTTGTTAAATTGTTAGTTTGAAAGCAATACCTTTTTGAATATATGTTAGATTTCACAATAAGGAAATGACTGAGACTATGGTACTATAACTCATAACAACTTTGGAAATTTCCTATGTATCTACTACTTAAATCACACCTTGAAAGAAATTACCTTTTTGTATATATGTTATATTTCATAATAAGGAAATAACTGAAACTGTGGAATTGTAACCTATAATAGTCTTTGAAATTTGCCTTCTAACTACTTGTTAAATTGCACTTGGAAAGTTATCGCTTTTATGTATATATGTTATATTCTACAATTTAAAAAATGTGATTTAAAAAAAAAAACAAATAAAAGCACCAAAGTATCCTATTCCCTTTTTCTTTTATTTATTTTATTACAAATTTTATTTCTTAAATCTCTCTCGGATCCAACCAGGTCTGTTAATCTTCATTGCCAATACCTGATCCAGATAGCCTCGTCTCTAGTTGGCACAACTGCAGCAGTTTCCTATCTGGTCTCCTGGTCTCAATCAGTCTTGTTGCCTCAAACCCATTCTCCATACTGCATATGAAAGAATTTTTGCTATGTAAATTTTCTTATCTCTTCCCTATGTAAGAGAATTAAAAGAAGCACCATTGTCTTAGTCAGTGATGACCATATAATGAAAAATCTTAGGGTCTTACTACAAGGAACATAATTTGTCTTACTTATAGGTCTATGAGTTGGTTAGGGTTAGTCTACTTCTTAAGGCTTGGCTCCAGGTTTTGGGTTCAGTTCAGGTCTGCTCCACTTGTCTCCACATTCTCTTTGGACCAGCGGCTTCCTAGGGCATTTTCTTCTCATTGGCGTTCAAGAGACCAAGCCATTCTGCTCAAGCATCACCTCTGCTAACATTACATTGACCAAACAAATCCTGTGACCAAACTCAACATCAGTGGGTGGAAAAAGCACTCTGACTGTGATAGTACATTGTCAGGTCACATGACTAAGGGAGGGAGTGAAGAATTAAGAACAAAAACCTAATCCACCACAACTATTTTCAAGTTAGCAGTGTTTTAAGTTCTTCTAGTCTTAGATAGCTAATTTTTTATTGTCCCTTTTGATTCCATTTCTTATTTGACTTATAGATTCCAATAAAAATATCATATATAATCCCAAAGGCATTTATAAAAGAATATAGGGAGCAGAATTTTATCACTTGATACACCAGTACAATTCTTGAGGTGTTCTGTGATTTGGAGCAAACCAATTTGATGTTACCGTCTCATTTTCCATTCCAAAGGGGAATATTTCTAAATGGATCTCTTGATAATTCTAAGAATAGAGAGAATATACTATTGGTCAAAAGGTAGGATACTGAAATATTCCTAGGTCTCGTTTACTCACTAACAAGGCAGTGACAAGGAATGACTTTGGCCGTTGTACCCCTACTTGTCATTAAAGAGATATCCTCTGTCTCTCAACAGGGTAGTGTTATCAGTGTTGTTGACCAGGAAGAGATTTAGCCAAAATACTTTAATGATAACTTCCCTTCTTTTTGTTCTTCTGTAGGACATAACGATTATATTTGTCCAGCTACAAATCAGTGTACAATAGATAAGAACCGACGTAAAAGCTGCCAGGCTTGCCGACTTCGGAAGTGCTATGAAGTAGGAATGGTGAAGTGTGGTGAGTGGTCTTTTCTCTTTTTATTGCATGTGTGACCTGCTGAAAGTTGTGTCTTGTGAAGAAAAGTTTGAGGAATTGAGGACATGTATTATAGAGGAGAGGTGATTTAGGACCTTGCAATTACAAGTATTTGTATGCTGTCACATTGGAGGGGGAGTTGACTTATACCTTGTAGTTGCAGGGAACAGAGCTCCTGAAAGTTACTGGAGGCAGTTTATTCCCAAAATAGGGAAGAACTTTCTCCAATTCAGATATTCTGGCAATGGAATAGGCTGCCACACGGGTTAGGGGACTCTAGCCACTGAAATGCTCAAGCAGGGTACTTGAGCCTGGAAAGTACAATTTGAAGGATGAAGTCCTCGTAAATGTCCTCAACTAAAGCTTGTGGCAAGAAAGTAGAATATTGTGCAGGTTAGTTGAGTAACTATGGGGAAGACTCATGCTTTGCTAACTTTCTAGAAGTGGAAAAATATATGAAAAACATGATAGAACCATCAGAAGTAGAAAAAAAGTACATAAAGTATAGATTTTGTTTTATGACAGTGCATGTGTATAATAAAACAAGAAAAATGAGCACTTTAGTGTAACAACTGATCATGACGCCTACACTCTGCTCACTCTACCTTACTAGCTTTTGGTTCCTTTGCACACACTTGCTTGAATATGTACACTCATACCAGCTCTGCCTGTACTCTTCTTATTCTCCTTCTAGCCAATATTTTGTCGGGGGTGGGGGGGGAGTTGTAATTTCTCTCTTTGTAGCTAATTATCTGAAAAGAGTTTTAAAAAGCCCCTCTTTTTTTTCTCTGAAAATCTCTTAGTAACTTTCTCTGCCTCTTGAACATTCTCTGTCCTTTTCTTTTATTCTGTGTGTACAGTAGGTAAGAACCCTCACATAGTTCAGAACTGCAGTATAGGATCTCTTAACTTGACCATACTTTCCTGGCTTCCTAGTGTCACCAATATTCTCTGTTTCCTGTGTAAGACGTCTTGCCAATGCCCATAACCTCCCAGTGCTTATTGGTTCCTCTCTAAAACATTTGAGCATTTCTGTTGCTGCACTTCAGTTATATCCTTGTCAAGAACTAGTGGGCTTCTTCCAAAACCTGGTTCTACTCATTGTATTTGTCATAATTATATAAGTTGATTAAAATTTATGCATGTAAACATATGAAATATGACTAGGAAAAGATGGTTGTTACCATGAAAGCCAAAATGAACGCTTTGAAAAGACCTATAGAAAGCTAGAAGCTATTAAGTTAGGTATGGGTGAGATTGACAAAAAAAAAATTCATAAACCTAGAAGGATTCTGAATGCAGATTGTTTTCTAAGTTTCTAAGGTCTTGGTCTGTTTTAAAGAAGCTGAAAGGAAACTACAAATGCTGGAGGGGATGTGGAGAAATTGGAACTCTTATTCATTGTTGGTGGGACTGTATAATGGTTCAGCCACTCTGGAAGTCAGTCTGGCAGTTCCTTAGAAAACTAGATATAGAGCTACCATTCGATCCAGCGATTGCACTCCTCGGTATATACCCGGAAGATCGGAAAGCAGTGACACGAACAGATATCTGCACGCCAATGTTCATAGCAGCATTATTCACAATTGCCAAGAGATGGAAACGACCCAAATGTCCTTCAACAGATGAGTGGATAAATAAAATGTGGTATATACACACGATGGAATACTACGCGGCAGTAAGAAGGAACGATCTGGTGAAACATATGACAACATGGATGAACCTTGAAGACATAATGCTGAGCGAAATAAGCCAGGCACAAAAAGAGAAATATTATATGCTACCACTAATGTGAACTTTGAAAAATGTAAAACAAATGGTTTATAATGTAGAATGTAGGGGAACTAGCAGTAGAGAGCAATTAAGGAAGGGGGAACAATAATCCAGGAAGAACAGATAAGCTATTTAACGTTCTGGGGATGCCCAGAAATGACTATGGTCTGTTAATTTCTGATGGTTGTAGTAGGAACAAGTTCTTTGAAATGTTGCTATATTATGTAACTTTCTTGGGGTAAAGTAGGAACATGTTGGAAGTTAAGCAGTTATCTTAGGTTAGTTGTCTTTTTCTTACTCCCTTGCTATGGTCTCTTTGAAATGCTCTTTTATTGTATGTTTGTTTTCTTTTTAACTTTTTTTTTCATACAGGTGATTTGAAAAAAGAAGGGAAAGTTAAAAAAAAAAAAAAAAAAAAAAAAAAAAAAAGAAAAAAGACAAACAAGGGGAAAAAAAAAAAAAAAAAAGATGTAGTGCCCCCTTGAGGAGCCTGTGGAGAATGCAGGGGTATTCGCCTACCCCACCTCCATGGTTGCTAACATGACCACAGACATAGGGGACTGGTGGTTTGATGGGTTGAGCCCTCTACCATAAGTTTTACCCTTGGGAAGACGGTTGCTGCAAAGGAGAGGCTAGGCCTCCCTGTATTTGTGCCTAAGAGTCTCCTCCTGAATGCCTCTTTGTTGCTCAGATGTGGCCCTCTCTCTCTGGCTAAGCCAACTTGAAAGGTGAAATCACTGCCCTCCCCCCTACGTGGGATCAGACACCCAGGGAAGTGAATCTCCCTGGCAACGTGGAATATGACTCCCAGGGAGGAATGTAGACCTGGCACCGTGGGACGGAGAACATCTTCTTGACCAAAAGGGGGATGTGAAAGGAAATGAAATAAGCTTCAGTGGCAGAGAGATTCCAAAAGGAGCCGAGAGGTCACTCTGGTGGGCACTCTTATGCACACTTTAGACAACCCTTTTTAGGTTCTAAAGAATTGGGGTAGCTGGTGGTGGATACCTGAAACTATCAAACTACAACCCAGAACCCATGAATCTCGAAGACAGTTGTATAAAAATGTAGCTTATGAGGGGTGACAATGGGATTGAGAAAGCCATAAGGACCAAACACCACTTTGTCTAGTTTATGGATGGATGTGTAGAAAAGTAGGGGAAGGAAACAAACAGACAAAGGTACCCAGTGTTCTTTTTTACTTCAATTGCTCTTTTTCACTCTAATTATTATTCTTGTTATTTTTGTGTGTGTGCTAATGAAGGTGTCAGGGATTGAGTTAGGTGATGAATGTACAACTATGTAATGGTACTGTAAACAATCGAAAGTACAATTTGTTTTGTATGACTGCGTGGTATGTGAATATATCTCAATAAAATGATGATTTAAAAAAAAAAAAAAAAAAAAAAAAAAAGAAGCTGAAACCAGAAATCCAGAAACAATGTTTCATGGATGTGGTTTATGCAGGAAAGTGACTTGTGTCCAAGTGCAGATGTGTTTAAAGAGAATGCTTTGCAAGACAAAGAAGTAAAAGGCATCCAAATTGGAAAGGAAGAAGTAAAACTGTCATTGTTTGCAGATGATATGATCTTGTATCTGGAAAACCCTGAGAAATCAACGATACAACTACTAGAGCTAATAAACAAATTTAGCAAAGTAGTGGAATACCATATCAATGCACATAAATCAGTAATGTTTCTATATGCTGGAAATGAACAAATTGAAGAGACACTCAAGAAAAAGATACCGCTTCCAATAGCCACTAAAAAAATCAAGTACCTAGGAATAAACTTAACCATAGATGTAAAAGACCTATACAAAGAAAACTACATAACTCTACTAAAAGAAATAGAAGGGGACCTTAAAAGATGGAAAAATATTCCATGTTCATGGATAGGAAGGCTAAATGTCATTAAGATGTCAATTCTACCCAAACTCATCTACAGATTCAATGCAATCCCAATCAAAATTCCAACAACCTACTTTGCAGACTTGGAAAAGCTAGTAATCAAATTTATTTGGAAAGGGAGGATGCCTCGAATTGCTAAAGACACTCTAAAAAAGAAAAAGGAAGTGAGAGGGCTTAACACTCCCTGACTTTGAAGCTTATTATAAAGCCACAGTTGTCAAAACAGCATGGTACTGGCACAAAGATAGACACATTGCTCAATGGAATTGAATTGAGAATTCGGAGATAGACCCCCAGATCTATGGCTGACTGATCTTTGATAAGACCCCCAAAGCCACTGAACTGGGACATAACAGTCTTTTCAACAAATGGGGCTGGGAGAGTTGGATATCCATATCCAAAAGAATGAAAGAGGACCCTTACCTCACACCCTACACAAAAATTAACTCAAAGTGGATCAAAGATCTGAATATAAAAGACAGTACCATAAAACTCCTAGAAGATAATGTAGGGAAACATCTTCAAGACCTTGTATTAGGTGGCTACTTCCTAGACTTGACACCCAAAGCACAAGCAACAAAAGAAAAAATAGATAAATGGGAACTCCTCAAGCTTAGAAGTTTCTGTACCTCAAAGGAATTTGTCAAAAAGGTGAAGAAGCAGCCAACTCAATGGGAAAAAATTTTTGGAAACCATGTATCTGACAAAAGACAGATATCTTGCATATATAAAGAAATGCTACAACTCAATGACAAGAGTACAGACAGCCCAATTATAAAATGGGGAAAAGATATGAAAAGACAGTTCTCTGAAGAGGAAATGCAAATGACCAAGAAGCACACGAAAAAATGTTCAGCTTCACTAGCTATTACAGAGATGCAAATTAAGACCACAATGAGATACCGTCTCACACCAGTTAGAATGGCTGCCATTAAACAAACAGGAAACTGCAAATGCTGGAAAGGATGTGGAGAAATTGGAACTCTTATTCATTGTTGGTGGGACTATATAGTCAGTTTAGCCACTCTGGAAGTCAGTCTGGTGGTTCCTTAGAAAACTAGATATGGAGTTACCCTTCGATCCAGCGATTGTACTTCTTGGTATATACCCGGAAGATCTGAAAGCGGTGACAGGAACAGATATCTATCTGCGCGCCAGTGTTCATAGCAGCATTATTCACAATTGCCAAGAGATGGAAACAACCCAAATGTCCTTCAACAGATGAGTGGATAATTAAAATGTGATATATACACACTATGGAATACTACGTGGCTGTAAGAAGGAATGATGCCGTGAAACATATGACAACATGGATGAACCTTGAAGACATAATGTTGAGCAAAATAAGCCAGGCACAAAAAGAGAAATATCATATGCTACCACTAATGTGAACATTGAAAAATGTAAAACAAATGGTTTATAATGTAGAATGTAGGGGAACTAGTGATAGAGAGCAATTAAGAAAGGGGTAATGATAACCCAATAAGAACAGATAAGCGATCGAGGGTAAATTTAACGTTCTGGGAATGCCCAGGAATGACTATGGTCTGTTAATTTCTAATGGGTATGGTAGGAACAAGTTCACAGAAATGTTGCTATATTAGGTTATTTTCTTGGGGTAGAGTAGGAACATGTTGGAAGTAAAGTAGTTATCTTAGATTAGTTGTCTTTTTCTTACTCCCTTGTTATGGTTTGTTTGAAAATTTTTTTAATGTATTTAAAAAAAATTTTTTTTATATAGTTGATTTAAAAAAAAAAGAGTTAATTAAAAAAAAATGAAAAAAATATGCAGAGCCCCCTTGAGGGGCTGGTGGAGAATGCAGGGGTATTGGGCTTCCCCACCTCGATGGTTGCTGATGTGCTCACAGACATAGGGGACTGGTGGTTTGATGGGTTGAGCCCTCTACTACAGGACTTGCCCTTGGGAAGACTGTTGCTGCAAAGGAGAGGCTAGGCCTCCCTTTAATTGTGCCTAAGAGCCTCCTCCCGAATGCCTCTTTGTTGCTCAGATGTGGCCCTCTCTCTCTAGCTAAGCCAACTTGGCAGGTGAAATCACTGCCCTACCCCCTACATGGGATCAGACACCCAGGGGAGTGAATCTCCCTGGCAATGTGGAATATGACTCCTGGGGAGGAATCCAGTCCCGGCATCATGGGATGGAGAACATCTTCTTGACCAAAAGGGGGATGTGAAAGGAAATGAAATAAGCTACAGTGGCAGAGAAATTCCAGAAGGAGCCTAGAGGTCACTCTGGTGGGCACTCTTATGCACAATATAGATAACCCTTTTTAGGTTTTAGTGAATTGGAGTAGCTAGCATTAAATACCTGAAACTATCAAACAACCCAGAACCCCTGAATCTTGAAGATGATTGTATAAAAATGTAGTTTATGAGGGGTGACAATGTGATTGGGAAAGCCATATGGACCACACTCTCCTTTGTCTAGTTTATGGATGGATGAGTAGAAAAATGGGGGGAGGAAAACAACAAACAAACAAACAAAGGCACCCAGTGTTCTTTTTCACTTTAATTGCTCTTTTTCACTTTAATTTTTATTCTTGTTATTTTTGTGTGTGTGGTAATGAAGGTGTCAGGGATTGATTTTGGTGATGAATGCACAACTATGTAATGGTACTGTGAAGAATTCAATGTACGCTTAGTTTTGTATGACTGCATGGTATGTGAATATATCTCAATAAAATGAACTTAAAAATAAATAAATAAAGAGAATGCCTTGGCCTTCTGACAAAAGATTGCAAATAAATGGTTTATGCTTTAAGTTAACCAATATTTTGAAGGGACTATATGTGTGTGTGATTCGCACTTTAGCCGTAGGATAAGAACACTTTTATTGTACTGGGAGCTGTTGGACAACTGTAGCCTTCCTGGTTCAGGACCTTGGGCAGCGGCACAGGTGCTCTACCGATGGGGGCAGTATGATGTGGTGAGAAGAGAGTGAGGGTTGGACTCCCAGGGACTGAGTCTCATTCTTGGCTCACCATTTCTTGCTAACGCCGCTTTACCTTTCTGGCCCTTAGTTTTCTTACCTCTGAAACAGATACCTGCTTTGTTGGGTTTCCTGAGGAACACGTACGAAAACATATATTAAGATCTCACAGTGTCTGACTCTCAATTTTAGTTTTCTTTCTTTTCTCTTTCCTTCACTGAAAAGCTGAGGTAAGTTATGAGTTCTGGTACAATACAGTTTCATGAGGTGAAGTAGTTAACAAATCATCGATGGAAAAGGGAATGAAAGAAAAGTTCATTGAATTTGGTCAGAAAGTAACAGTATACAGCTCTCTAAGAAAAGAAATATATATATATTTAATTATCTTTGGAGATTATAGAAGAAATAAGGTGACTCAGTGTCCAAATACATGGTTATTTAGCTCTTCACCATAAATGTCCTCACTGACCAGAGAGAAAGACCACTAGGAGTGAATTTTCTTAACTATGTCTTCTTTCCTTCCCAGCAGTCTTCCTCCTGCCCCCACCCAAACCCTCTATCCACACTCTTCCTTCCATCCAGTCTTGGAAGTGAGGGATTCAGCCTGTATTTTGCATCTTCCTATGCCTTTCCGCTTTCCGCTTTACTTTTCTTGAGATATCACGTCTCCTCTGTTATCACCTTTCTCTTCTGCTCTACCAACTTTGTGTTTTCTACTGAAGTGTTAGCATGATTCCAGTTTAAAATCTGAAGGACACCTACTGTTCCGGTTTGCTAATGCTGCTCTTAATGCAAAATACCAGAAATGGATTGGCTTTTATAAAGGGGGTTTATTTGGTTACAAATTTATAGTTCTACAGCCATAAAAATGTCCAAACCAAGGCATAAACATGGAGTATACCTTCACCGGAGAAAGGCTATTGGCATCTGGAAAACCTCTGTTAGCTCAGAAGTCACATGGCTGGCATCTGCTTGCTCCCAGGTTGCATTTCAAAATGGAGGTCTCCAAAATGTCAGCATCAGCTTGCAATAGCTGTCTTCAAAATGTCTCTCTAAGGTGCAGCAAGCATCTGGGCCTATGTGGCTCTTTTTAAAGTACTCCAGTAAACTAATCAAGACCCATGCTGAATGGGCGGGGCCACACCTCCATGGAAATAATCTAATCAAAGATATTACCCACAGTTGGGTGGGTCACATTTCCATGGAAACAACCTAATCCAAAGATTCCAACCTAATCAACACTAATACGTCTGCCCCCACAAGATTGCATTAAAGAACATGGCATTTTGGGGACATAATACATCCAAACCAGCACACCCACCCAGACTAACTTCAGAAATAAGACTTAATTATAAAGATACACTGAAATGTAAATAGCTAGGAAAACAATCCTAATAGTTGTGTATTTGATCTGTATTTCTGGGTAGGGACAATAGCTCAGTACCTTTTATGAGTTGTCTCTTTAATCACCTGCTGCATATACTTCCATGAAAAGCAATTGATAGGAAGGTGGTATAAAACAGTGTTTAAAAGCATCAGTTCTTGATTCAGACTGCTGTATGGGTTTAGATCCTGCTTTTGCTCTTTTCTGGCTTTCCTACCTTGGGCAAGTTATTTGAGCCCTCTTCTGCCTGGTTAGTCCTCTGTAAGTTGCAGGAGATAGTAACAGCACCTGTTCTCTAGGATGGTTGTCAGAATGATATAATCTAAGTACAATATACAATGCCCAGCACACGGAAGCCCCCAGTAGATGTAAGCTGCTATTATTATCACCTATTACTGTCATTATCATCATCATCACATGCATGTGATCATTTTAGAAATGTGTTATGATAGTGCATTATTTGATAACTGTTTGAAAATATCAATGTTGAATTCCTAACTTTCCCCCAATTTCTACCTGAGGAAAATTCCTAATTTCATGGCTTGGAAACTGAGGTTTGTCAGCACTTAAATAAAAGAAATGTTTTTAGTATCCATAGATGACTCTGAAGTGGAGAATCTTAAGGTCATTGGGCTATTGGCTTTAAAAAGTCAGGCCCTTGATTTTGCTAATACAATCAAAACTACAATCTTTGATACATGTCTCACATGCTGCAGAAAATAAAAGTCAAGCTTCAGTTCTAAGACAAATTGTGAGAATAGACTTGAGTCTTTACAATGAGAATATTGCTCATTTTTACATTGGTGACTTGGGGAACTTGAATGTTGGGTTGGAGAAGAGATGAGGAAAGTACTGTATTAACATCTGCATTCCCCTTTAGGCTCCCGGAGAGAAAGATGTGGGTACCGCATAGTGCGAAGGCAGAGAAATTCCGATGACCAGCTGCACTGCTTGAGCAAAGCCAAGAAAAATGGAGGCAGTGTCACCCGAGTGAAGGAGCTGCTGTTGAGCACCCTGAGCCCGGAGCAGCTGGTGCTCACGCTCCTAGAGGCCGAGCCGCCCAACGTGCTCGTGAGCCGACCCAGCATGCCCTTCACGGAGTCCTCCATGATGATGTCCCTGACCAAGCTGGCCGACAAGGAATTGGTGCACATGATTGGCTGGGCCAAGAAAATCCCTGGTAGGTCTTTCTGAGTCTTAGTTCTCCATTTATTTGTAGAAAGATCAGCACCTAACATTTACAGGGCAGGAGTACAAATGGAGGGCCACAAACGATGACTATCTAACAGTTTGATTTATAACTCTTAAATAAAATAAATAAAATAAATAAGCACTTCAACATGACCTGGAAGATCAGGTACAAAGTTAGAATTCTTGGCCTCCTCTGAATTCTGCACCAGAACATGGCAAACAAGGAGAGTTGCCCATGGCCTGACCTCCTTCTCTTTCCACCTCCTTTCCTATCCCACCCCTCAGATCCAGCCCACCCTGCCCCCATCCTACTCTTCCTAGAGATGCTTGCCTGTTAGCCACCTCTCGTGCCTAGGTGTGTTCTGAGTGGATGGACCCAGGGAAAAGGCCCACACAGGCTCTAGAAGTGAGCTTGGGACCATTGAGGCAGGAAATTCTAGGGTTCTGGGACCTGGACATGGTCTAAAAGGAAAGTGTATAGGTTCCACAATGACCTGTCTCTTGGCGGTGGCCTCCTCCCTGAAAGGAAAAATGTGGCTATGTAGGGGACTGGAGCACAGTATGACCTAATATGAAAGTGAAAGATTTGTCAGATACTAAATCAGATTAGTAAAATATTGTTCCATTGGGGAAAGAATTCGTGAAATATTGTTCCATTAGAGAAAGAATAGTGAAATATTGTTCCTATAGAGAAAGAATCAGTTTTACTGTAAATCAATGAACATGTATGGACAAATAAAGTAAACCAGTGGTTAAAGTAACATGAATCATCAATAGGCCAATAAATTTGGAATGCCATCAAGTTAAAAATGGATTTATTTTCTCTTTCAGTAAACCCTTTTAATACTTTTTTAAAAATGGGCTTGCTTATTCATGAGTTGTCATTTGCAACCTGCGTTTTCCATTCCTAATGTGATCAATCCCCCAGACCAGTGTGTAACATCTATACCTGAAATCTGTATTGTGTTAAAATTACCACCTAAGTAGCATTTGAATCTGTGTTTCTGTGGGAGAGTCAACCTAGAATACTAGTATGGGATGATAGCAAGCCATCATCCCCTTGACAGGGTTTTTCTGTGCACATCTTTACAGTCAGTCTAAAGAATGAGGTCTCTCTCCAAGCTCCAGGCCGTGGGGGACAAGCTCCCATGGGCAAACTATAAATACTGGGAGGGGATGAGAAGCTGGGTGGAGAGCAGTTGGGAGTAAAGAACTGTGGGAATCAAGGCCCCTGGGTCATAATAACTCTTCAGGTCATTTGTTGGCTTGGAGCTGGTCCTTCTCTGCTTCCTCAGGATTTTCTGAGTTCTAGTTTTGTTCTGATGGTCTAGCATCTTCACCTTTGTCAGAATTATATAATTTTATTTTCTCTGCTCTTTTCCATAGAAGACAATACTGATGTCTTTCCTTCAGCTTTTGCTGTAAATGTATTCCAGGCACTATTTTGCAGGACCCCACATGAACAGTCTTGGTGAAATTTCTTATTGCTGAAATCTGAACAACTTCTTTGTGTCATTAAAAAAAAGAGAAACTCTTAAGCTGCATTAGCTCCTCTTCAAACCTGGTATTTTGAAAAATTTTCAGAAAACTTAAGTATAGTCTGAAGTTGCTATTTTTTCCCTCTCTCAGCTGACATAATCGTTGCCCAAACCAAAAAAAATTTTTTTTAAATATCATTTAGCCTTGATTTTGCTGAATATCTACAAGAATATAAAGTTTGATCTTTCCTTGGTAGGCTTATTTTCTATATCTGTGGGTGAGATTGGAACATGTCCACATATTCAGAAACTGAACTGGGCTTAGTATGTGACTTTGGAAAAGATTTATCCACCTTTACATTCATTATTTTATTAAATTCTCATTTGTCCACAATTACATTATAATATTTCAAAGACTTAAGCCATGAGTACTCTCTGTGCAGTAGCTTCCTCATTTGTAAAATGAAGATGAGAAGAGATTCCAGATGCAGAGTTGTTGCAAGTATTAAATTGGTTAGTATGTGAAAAGCTCAGGACAGGGCTTGGATCACAGAAAATAATGTAAGAGTGAGAGCTGTTAGCTTTTTATTACTGTTGTGTGGGCATTGGGGGATAAAGTAGACCTAATGTTACTGATGTATCTCTCCCAGTTTCTTTTTAAGTTCTTGAACATGAAATGAGGCTTTGAAAAGCAATTAATATAAAGGTAGTAGCTCTTATGCACATATGACTTGCAGGGTTGCAGGGTTGAATCTGATTTTGTTGAAAGAGAAGTGATCCCTTCTTTAATATCCCTGCCTTCTTTCTCCATCTCCAATTTCCCTGGCAACATCTGCAGCAACTCGGTAAGGTGTAAGTTCATTGATGTCTGATTAAGCATTTCCTGCATTTTTCTTATAATTTAAATTAAAATTATATTAAATTTAAATGCAGAAGCTTTTTTTTTTTGTTTGTTTGTTTGTTTTGCAAGAAATAGGCTCTCTTCCCTTCTCTTTTTGGCTTTCTATTCCTCTTTCTGCTATCTAAATTCTGCTACCAAACCCTTAATATCTTATTAAAGTTGTTTAAGAAGCATGTGGTTGTAAGGGTAAATGTGAAACCACTGATTATGGTTTTTTAAATCCTAGTGTTTTTGTTTATGATGCAGAATTCAAGAAATATTAGACATAGAGATAATCTCCCCACCAGTTAGCTTTGTAAAGCAGTTTTGTATGTTATTTCTTTTATCTGTTTGGAGATCAGTGCCTTACCTTGTTTTCATAAATTTGTGTCTCTCTGTTGGGTCTCATGAAGAGAACATGTGTCCTTTGGGTGGAAAAGTCCCAGGGACACCCAACTTAAAGCAGGAATTTTTACTTAAAAAAAAATAACATAAAAATATTTCCATTGCTATGCACTAAAGTACTGTGGCTTTAAAAAAAGTATTGCATGTATTCTGTGTGCCATGCTCCTTGGAGTGCTTTTTAAAAAGAATTCTTGTATGCAGTTCCATAACTAGTTTAAGTAGGTGCTGGTGACTTTCAACAATAGCAAAACACGTTTCCAAAGTGCCTCTGGCAAGACTCCCTTATTTTCCATTACCATCACTACTATGGGAGACTGGGTCCTTGTTAGTTCTCTTCTTAACTGCTTGCAGATGTCCATAAATTTGGGTGATCTTATGTCTTGGTTGCCTGGGACAAACCCAATTTATTCCTGTCATTGTAGCATCCAACATGGTTAACATTTCCTTTTATTCTCGTAAGTGGTCTGGCTTAGATAATGCTGTGGTCACTCTACCTTAATCCCTTTTGTCACCTCCAGTCTTTCCCTGTTTTTGTCTGTCAGTCAGCTTTTTTGGACTTATTGATGTTAATTTTTTTGTTTTGTTTTGTTTTGTTACTTGTGGGATCTTGTTATCTTGTTGAATCTTGGTTTTGCTAGTCATGGAACTCACCCTGTATTCTATCTTTCTGTGGTTTGGAAAATTGATTGGCATGCCCCCTGTATTATCTCCACATTATAGCTGAAAGTACTGAACTGGACAGGGCCAGATTTCCCTGCAGACTTCATTTGAGGTCCACACTGCCATCATTCCACCCACCAAAGCACATAACTGACATCACTTCAGCTTGTTCTTCTATGTCTGGATCTCAAGGTCATCCAGAGAACTTTTAACCACATACCTTGCTAAAATTCTGAACTATCAGTCCATGGAGGGTCTGTGGAAGGTAATGCAGTTCTCTGTGCACACACACATATATACACAATTAACCTCAATGTTTATTGAGGGTTTGAAATATGCTAGACATTCTGTGATGCACTTTAAGCATGTTGCAGGTATGAATCACTGTTCATAAACTTAGAAGTGTCATATTTCTTTATACCCTTTTTATAGACATCAGCTTAACTTCAGTTGTTCTTAGGGGTTCCCCTCTTCTGGGTGGGCCATAGCTCTAAGGTCCTGCACAGTGTCACGAGGTTGGTGAGGGGGCAAGGGGGACTTCTGTCATTAGCCCAGTCCACGTATCTGTCCAGTGTCCCTGTCTTCATGGCCCTTCAGTTCTGGGATCTCTGGGTGGTTCGTGGGACTCACTTGGGAAGGGGGCAGACATGTCATGCAGCCTTTCCTTTCTGGCATCTTCTATTTCCAGGGTGCTACCAGAAAACCAGGCATGGGTCCTCACTGCTCCAAGGCCTGTGGATCTTCTCTCTTCTTTCCAACCCAAATAATCACTCTAAAGGGAGAGCTTTCCTCAGAGTAATGTTTCTTCAGGCTGTTCTCTTCTCCCAGCAAAAAACATCTTTCTCCTGTCTACATCTCCTCTGTTTCTTCCCTAAGTTCTTTTATGGGCTCAGGCTTTTGGAAACAAAAGCCAGAAAATCTTGTAGACTTCATCTGCTTTCCATTTGCCACTTACCTCCTTTGAGGCAGAGATATACAGCCAGTTACCTCCTTGCATAGGGATGGAAAAGCAAGAGAAAAATACAGGGAAGGGAAAATCTCCAAAGTATCGCAAAATATTACCTAGCCAACATGCAAAATGTTTCGTTTAATAATTGCAGGAATTTGCAGAGGTAGGTCTTATTAGCCCCAGTTTTTCTTATTAAAAACAAAACAAAACAAAGACTTAAAAGGAGATTAAGTAATTAGCTAATAAGAGGCTGAGCTGGGATTCAAACCCAAGTTCATCGTGCTCTAAGGCTGTGCATTTGGTTACTGTATTATATTACACTGCCTCCTCTTTCGCCATGTCTCAGGGGGGAAGCCCCACTTATCTCTGTTTTGCGTTTGAAGCACTCACCTCCCTGGTGATTACCTAGGTTTCTTTCCATCTCCATGACCAATGCATGCTATTAGGCTAGTGGTATCTGTTTCAATTGTTACCTCTGCTCTGGAATAGCCTAGAGACAGTGCTCCTACCCAGAAGAATGATTCTCAAACTGGCTCAGAAAAATCGTTGGAGCTTCAATTTTTGCAGGGGCTGGTGCTGCTCTCTCTGCATGACCCTTCTACTCCCAATCCTTCCTTCCATCCCCACCCCTGGCCCGAAGCATGGACAGGGTCCAACAAGCAGCCCCTCTGACCTGCAGCTGACCATGATCTTTCTCAACTGTGCAGAGAAAATACTAGGAGATGGCTAGCAAACATCAGGTCTGGCTTTCCATTCTTCCCTACCATCAGTCTGGTCATCTATATAAGCCCAGGTAACAGTTCTTTATAAATTCTAAATGAAGGATATTTGTCTCTAGAGGGGTCTAAGATGGGGAATTGTAAGTTGCACACCTAAAATTTCCTGAGTCTGCATTCAACCACATCTTAAAAATATCGATTATTTCCCCATATTGTTTGTGTTTCCTTAGCTTGTTTTAAACTTGCTGAGGTGGGTAGATGTGGCTCATGGCTTCTTGCTTTTCACAGGCTTCATGGAGCTCAGCCTGTACGACCAAGTGAGGCTCTTGGAGAGCTGCTGGATGGAGGTACTAATGGTGGGGCTGATGTGGCGCTCGATTGACCATCCCGGCAAGCTCATCTTTGCTCCAGACCTTGTTCTGGACAGGTGAGAAAAAAATGCATTGCATTTCTTCTCTGACGTGTTTGAGTGAGGTGCTTAGTGAGTAGGATTACAGTCTTGGAGGCTGCCATTAAAATCTCATGCCTGACAGGTAATTAGAGGATGATAATGTCATCGGCCTCTTCACTGTGTTAAGAACCGGAGGAGAGAGCATGGGTATAGGGATTCAATGTCCTGTGACTCATTTTTATCTGGTGGTGAAGCAGCATTCCCAGGCCAGGGCCAGACATAGCAGAGCATTGTGTCCTGCATGACACATGGCCACTAAGTGCACAGGTCAGCTTGGATTTTTCTGCATTAAAAATCCTGTCCGTGGGTTACAATTTTAAGTAGTCCTGCTGTTCTTTCCACCTGCAGAGACCAATTACATCTTGAGCTATCTGGACAGGTGACAAAATTCTTATAAATCAGCCAAATTTATTTCAACGTGCTTTACCTCACTCTCATGCACGCACTATATAGCATTTTTGGCAATAGGGGTGGAAGCAGTGCTTGGTAAAACCAGATGAAAGTTAATAGGAATTGGGGAATGATGGAGCTAATGCCAGAACATGGTTGCATTTTGTTTTCTTTTAATGATGGTACAGAAGAGGAAACAGTTTTTAATCAACTTAAATGACCTTATTACGTTTACTGCTTTTGGAGGGAAGGCTGGAATATACAACAGTCAAGCTTTTTTAGAAAGAAAAGTTGAACACTTTCTTGGCGTAAATTTGAGCATTTAAAAAAATCTCCATGGAAATTGATTTTCTTGCTCCCTATATTGAAAAAGTGCTAGTGTGGAAGTTGGGTCACATTTGACTCTCTGCATAGAGTGGAAGGATGCCTAGAGCCATGAATGATACAAAAACTGCCCCCAATTGTTGCCATTGCCACTTTAGATCATAAGAAGATCCCACGCACGTTACCCAGATGAAAAGCAATATCCCAAGGTATTAGAACCCATTCTGCCTGTTGTCATGGATGACAGCATTCACTAAGAACAGCATTCTGAGTCACTTGGAGGTGTTTTGGTGAAGAGCAGAGCCTTTGCAAAAAGCTGGAACATGGGATGTGGCTTGAGCTGGAGCAAGACCAAGACCAAGGGGTGAACCACTAAGGGAGGATCTGGAAGCCCAGAGCCCCTCAATAACAATCATAATAGCTAACTTATTGGCTTACATGTGCCAGGCACCACCCGAAGCACTTCACTTGTGTTGACTCATTTAATCTTCACAACAGCCCTTTGGGGATATGCACCACTGATATCTCTAACTGGGAGGTTAAGTAACTAGCCTAGCGTTACATAGAAAGTGATGGAGCTTGGGATGCAGTGTCTGGTTCTGGGGTCCATCTTCCTAATTACAACAGTGAGATAGTGAACAGGAAGGGGAAAGAGGAGGAAGCTAAAAGGCAAACTTGCTTTGTACTGTTATCTTTTGTCTTCGAACAGCCCATCTCTATTCCCTGCCCAGTTCAGAAGCCCACTCCTTCTGCTCTCATATCAGGGCACCATGTTGCAAGGCAGGCTGAGAACCAAGCACCCTGCCAACTCTTTGCTCTCATTCATTCATTCATTCATTCATTATATTTTGCTGGGTGCTTAAATAAAGCTACCTCCCCACGTACATATAAATATACACACATAATTCTCCTAATGCCAGAAAGAGGTTCCATTGCTTAATGAACCAATATGGTTGCTTTATATTCAAATTATTTTATTTTTTGTCTTGTTTTCCAAATTGATGCCAAATTTAGTGTTTATTTTCAGTGACCATTTCACTCCTTGTTTTTGGTACAATTACCTCTCCTCTTTCTCTGCATATTTAATTCCCGTATATATGTGTATAACTTACTGTAAGTTGACACAACCCTGGATAAATATTAGGCGTAGCTTTTAGCTAGGTCACAGGAGTAGAAAAAGTCATTTTTCTTACAAATTATTTTTCACTCTTTATAAATATTTGAAAGTAGTCTGTTTTACAACATATTAGTCTAGTGTATTTGAGTATGGAAGAGGAATTCTTGGGAATTGTAAATACGTCACATTGAGCAGGCATTTTTCAGGCGCCTACAGGTGTTTATTTACTCTTGATTTCAACACGTTAACTTTGTGAAGTCTCGGATTACAAGTTCAATTTCTTAGTGTATCTGTTATACAGATTAATATACTTTTGCATAATAGGTATTTTTTTGGAGAAGTTGCTTATTCAAGAATGTTTTGCAAGTGAATTCAGGGATTATACCCTACAAAGGAGTTCTATTATGAATCTTTTTCCAGACTGAATAAATAATCTCCACACTACTTGAAAATGACTATCTTTTGCTGGATTGTCTTATCAGTGTTACTTCAAGAAGTGATATGACTATAAAAGCAGTGAATACATCTAGATTAGTCCCATTTGTGGATACTGACACTATAATTTCTGTTTCCCTTTATTCTTGTTGAGGCTTTTGCAGAGAGAAAACTTGAATCTACTGAGGATGAGAGGAAAATCTGATTATCTCAGCTTATTTCTAACAAGGTAGTTCTTTTAGTAACCCCTAGAATCATAAATTCACATGGAGATCTACCACAGAAGCTGAGTTTCTAATTGCTCAAAAAATCATATATGCTAAGAAATTTTTGTGTCCTTAACATCAACAAGAAATTGTCTAATGTTAAATGTTGTTGAAAGGTCAGTGGTTTGGGTTTGGCTTGGGCTCCATGGTGGATGTCAAGATTTTTCTTCACAATACCCACAGAATTCTCACTTCTAAGTTTTCATTTGCCCTTTGTACCCAGCTAATTTTAACTTTAGTTCAATATATATTTATTGATTCCTTTCCATGTGCTTAGCCTTGAGCTTGCCACCCACCACTGCCCACACAGAGATAAACTGTGGTCTGTAACCACATATATGCTTCCAGAAAATATATATGTAAGTACAAAATAGTGTGCCTCAAAGCCAAGGTCCATTCAATCAACATTTTGTCCTTGGTAAGAAACAGAATATTTGTCTTTTTATAAAGGAGTAGTTGTCAAATAATGGAATATCCTAGATGTAACTACTAATTTCATTTTTATTTATCACTAGTATATGGACAAATGGTATGCAAAAGTAAATTTCCATGAGTAGGTTTGGTTTGATTGATATATTGCTTCAATTTTTTAACATTCACATTGTATGCTCTGCATCTTAAATACAAAAGTTTTAATCCTGTCCTAATTTCTCACTCATAATTCATTTTCAACCCATAGTTTTAATATAAGTGTGGCTAATTGCCATATTTAATTTATTTTAAAGTCCTTCCTCACTCGTTCTTTATGACTCATCTTAAAATAGAACTTGGAGTGTCTACTCAAAGTAGAGGTATTGTACCTTATACTCCCTATATTTTTCATTTATTTTTCTAGGAATATATTTGGTTTCTACAGCCTGTGAAATGAATAAAAGTATTCTAACCTTGCCACCCCTTGAATGAAATGGTTGGCTGTCACACCTGCTAAAAAGAAAGTAATCAGACCCAGTTCTTTAAAATTGGCTCAGAAATTCCCTTTCTCTATGAGGTTCACATGTTCTGATTACTGCAAGTTGCAGCATTTATTGGGGCTTGGGATGCCCCTGCATGTAAGATACCTCCCAATTTCGAAAAAAGAATTTGCATTAAAAATGGCATCTCTTTTAATGAAGTGGTACCGATTTCAGTATGTAGGGACTATTCTTAAGCACAGGTTGCCACTTCCGGAAAACAGGGTTGATTTCAGATGAGTCCCCTTCCCATGCAACTTGGGGGAGTGAGTGGAGGTGGGGAGGGGCTGGGGGGCAGGGCCCACATAATCCCACCTCTGACTTTGAGTCTCACAGAAATGTAAACAGCCAAACTATTAAATTCACTCTGTAGATTTTTCCCCCCTCAGAGATATTTTAAAGCTAGCTTTTCTTAGTATCGAATGTCCTCTAGCCCAACAGTTACAATTTCCAATAATTAATTACGTGTCAGGAAGAGTGACTTGATGATGTGGCACGAGGCGTGTTCGGTGAACAAACATTTCTGGTGCATCTATTAGGTGCGGGGCTTGTGTCGTCCATACCGGCTCCTGCAGCAGTCTGGAGGTGGACAGCCCAGAGCAGGGGAGGTGATTGGAGGAGGTGGGAGGACGGGGTGTGGGGAGGGTGGGGTGAGAGTTAACCCCAGGACACCTTGCCCAGGCCTCTGATTCTCAAGGTGGCCTTTCCCAGTGAGTGAATTCTCAGGGGCACTTGGGTTTTATCACTTAACCTGTGCACTTTCAGAAAGCTTCAGATGATCGCACGTTACTGCGTTTGTTTGCCAAAGCGAGCAGTTTCCATGCTTGTACCTTTATGGGGGTAAGTGTTCTGGGGTGTAATGCCAGGAATGCAGGATCCTGGTGAGAAGCCTTCATAGCACAGCACTTACAGGGAAAGGCTTCCCCAGGACTGGGGGTCCCCCGTGGTGTTGGTTCATTTGAATTTACAGAGGCCCCTTCCCCCAACCACCACCATCAGTTGAAATGTCCTGGCTTGGGTTGGGGGAGGGAGGCGGAGAGCAGCCAGTTCTTTGAAGACCTCAAGCCTCCTTCAGAGGACTAAAAATGAAACTCACAGAACCACCACCACGGCTGCCCTTCACTGTGTGCCGTAGGCTTTTAGGAACAAATGAAGGTTTCACGGCAGTCATCTAACTGCTTGTCAAGAACTTCCTGTAACTCTATGACTGATGATAATGAAAGTTTTTTGAGAGCAATGGGGTGGAATAATGTGTCTTTGGCTGGAGTGATAGAAGCTGGTAATTTCTATTTAAAGTTCAAGTAATTTACTTCAAAAGTATACTTAAAAAATTCAGTTTTGTAGTGATCAAAAGAATTTTGATTATATGGTTCAAAGTTTGTCTTAAGCTTTTGCTTAAAAATGATCGTCAGCAACTAAAAAATTTCCATGTGATTCTAATCTATCATCTCTAATCATGATTTCTTTGTATGTCATATTCGCTTTTCTCAAATTACATTTAAGTGTCTTTTAGTTGCTCTACCAGTTTCTAAATGACCCCCAGGAGGTGAAAGCCAAGCTCTAGATATGGAGGATTATTTCTTCTTGGGATATTTGTTTCTATAACATTTACCTTTTCTCATTATCACTTCAGATGTTCTCCCAATGGGAACATGGAATGTCTCATTTTAGTAATATGTGTCATGTCTAGGGCTGGTTGGTTGAAATGGTTTAGATTGAAAATAATCAACAGAAATGGTACTCATTCCTTTAAGAAAACATTTGGTAAATAGGTAGAAGGAAAATGTAGTTCCAATGTGCAGTTTTGCCTAAATAGTCTTTATGCAAATATTAACTTTAGGGATTTATATAGTAAGTGCCCTGCCTTCTTTAGATGAAGATAATTCCAATAATTGCATTAGGTGTGGTTTCACTAATACCTTGTTATGGCTAACAGATGTATATGATGAAATTATATGTTAAAAAGAAAATACTCCTTAATGCTTTTGGTGTTTGTCTGAAGCTGCACGTTCCTTAAATTTCCTAATGAACTTCTGTAGGGATGAGGGGAAATGCGTAGAAGGAATTTTGGAAATCTTTGACATGCTCCTGGCAACAACTTCAAGGTTTCGCGAGTTAAAACTCCAACACAAAGAGTATCTCTGTGTCAAGGCCATGATTCTCCTCAACTCCAGTAAGTAACCATGCAGCTGGGCTGCGTTTTATGGGGGAGAGATGCTTTTTCTAGAACCGGTGTGGCATTGGGAAAGGTATTGAACTTACTTTATCTAAAAAGGGGGAAATGGCTTTCTTTCTGACATCTCTGTTTTATTCTATAAAGATTTCAACTGTAGTTAGCTTTTGGTAACTTGGATGCAAATTATTCATCGGATTAAGTGCTGGCCATCAATTTTAAAGTGACGAGCCATTTTCTGGAAAAGAAAAAATGAATTTAAAAATGCTTAACTTCCAGCCTTTTTTCAATGTTTATAAAGACATTTTACTTGGTTGACATGCATTAATATTTACTGTTTGAGGTTCTGCATGAAGCGTTTCATTCATTCATTCATTCATTCATGACACTTAAAATACAGTCCTGTTCTCAAATGGCTCACAATGTAAGAAGGGAGAGAGAAAACAAATCATAAAATATAATGATCTCAGTAATACTATGGGAAAATAGAAGATGGACAGACACTGGAGTGGTTGCAGAGGGGACTGATGCTTGGACAAGTCTTTAAGGATGTGTAGATGTTGGTTGGGCAGGGGGAAGGAGTAGGTGTGGAGGAAAGAAAGAACGTGGGTGAGCCAGGAGCCACCTGCTGGAAGGCCAGAGGGCAGGCAGAGAGGTTGTAAAAGGTAGCACTAAAGATTGTGCTGCACACTCTGGTGGAGAGTGGCTGCTTTGGGCCTTAAGCAGTCATAGAAGAGGTTTGGGGAAGGGAGTATTATGCACAGATACCTATTACTGAAAGGTCCTTCTGGCCTGCAGGACTGACTAGAGACAGGACAGACCAAGGCAGGGGCCCAGTAGGTGACACAAGGGATGATGGTGTGGGGTGTGGTGGGGACAGAAAGGAAGTGGCCTGACTGAAGGGAAATATAGGTGGTAAATGTGAGAAATGAGGATGGTATCTGTGATATATGCATGGCTTAGTTTTGCTGGTTTTTTTTATTATATAAAAAAAATACCTGGTCATTGTAATAATTCAAACAAAAGAAAAACATATAAGGCAGAAAATAAAAACACCTGGAATCCTCCCCACCTCCGAGGTAACCACCATAACTTTGGTGGTAATTTTTTAAATATTTCTCTCTCTCTCTCTAAAGATAGAGATAGAAAGACTTATGCATACACAGGCTTATATATAAAATGTTACATAAATAGCATTGTATCTTACACTAAAAATTGTGGATACTTTGAAACAGGCATGCTTTCGACTTTTTTTTTGGAATAAACCCCTCAACCCTAATCCCAAGTAATCAATTTTAACAATCCAGAGCTGGGAGGGTGGGGGGTATCCATTATACCCTCTCTCATTCTCTCATAATCACTTAAGAAAACTGCACCCCAACATATACATACAGAGAGAGGGTTTTCTTTCTTTTTTTCATTTTATAAAAATTGGGACATTTTACAAGTGCTTTTCTGCACCTGGCTGTTTCACTTTTCAAAATGCTGTGAAATCCTTCCAGGTCAACTAGAAGAGATCTAACCCAGTCTTTGAAGAGGGCATTGTACTCACTTGTTCAACCATCTCTCTGTTGATGGGCCTCTACTTAATTTCCAGTATCTCTTTTTTTTTTTTTTTTACCACCACAACCACTGCTGAAATAAAGAGAGATGAGCTATTTTGAAGACATTTCTGAGGTTTATGTTGTTTTCCTACTGCTCAGTTTACTGTCTGTCTGGTATTCAATTCAGTTGCTATACTGGGTACTGATTGCTTTGCTTAGTTATTAGTTATTAGTATTGTTTTCTGCTGTCTTCTCAAATATTTATATCCATGTTTTAATCCTCCTGTGACGACTTGAAGATAGCTTCATGCAGGGCTCATTTGGAGCTTTATTAGCTAGATTTTATCCAATATTGGAGCTTAATTTTTGAAATGACAGGAATCTGTGGGATCATACTGTGCTACTTTCTTTTAAATTATCCAAAGCAGCAGTCCCAGAAGCCAAAACTCAGTGCAGAACCTGTGGTTGCAGGGGTCCCCAGCTGCCTCCTGGCTGTGGCATGGAGGTGGGGAGTGGGGGGTGGGGGTAGGGGCCAAGGGGTAGGGGGTTGGGGGCAGCTGACTCCTCCCTCTCCAGTCCTCATTTCCTCCCTGTCTCACAGCCCCACCCCACCCCACCCCACTCCCCTTTAGGCAGTGACACTAATGAAGAGGAACGTGGAACATATATATCTGTGTTTCTCGTCAACTATGTATGCGGAAGAAACAGTTTTAATTTTTCTTTTTGCATTTCTAATTCATTATAAACAGTTACTTTTTTTTAAACGTTTTTTATTGTGAAATATAACATATAAACAGAAAAGTGATCAATTTCAAAATACAGTTTAACAGATAGTTATAGAGCAAATTTCAAAGTATAGTATGGGTTACAATTCCATAGTTCCAGGTATTTCCTTCTGGCTATTCTACACGAGAAACTAAAAAGAAATATCTATATAATGATTCAGTAGTCATAAGTATTTGCTAAATCCTAACTTCCCTGTTACAGCTCCTCCATCTCATTGGATCATTTTCTCAGTCTTCAGGGATATTTGGGCAATGACCATTCTAACTTCTTCATAAACAGCTACTTCTGTAATTACTAGAAAAACAAAATAAAAATGCAAAATACAAGCCCAAGCTTTTTGTTTTTACATTCAACTGATTTAAAATTACTCTGTCAATTGCTATAAAAGTTTCTAAAAGCTTTCAATCAACTTCCACCCATCTCTTTGTGGACTGGTAATGGACCATACTTTGAGTAGCTCTGGTATAGAGCATGGGGTATGTTCTGCAGGTGGCTGGGTCTGGGGGAAGGGGTTAGATCTTGGAGAAGGGGGCAGAGGGGATTGAAGAAAGAATCTGAAGGTCACGTGAAGGAACAGAGACCCTGAAGGCAACCTTTGTGTTCTCCCTAGTGAGTCAGTCTGGTCCTACCTGTCTAATGGACATTACCCCTGCACCCAATACACCCCCAATCTCGGTTCTGGAGAGCAAACAATTTGTGAGTAGAAAAGATAAATTATCAGGCAAATGAAAATTTTAGGGAAAGCCAAGGAACCTAAGTACTTTGGAGCTTCTGACCCTTTCTTGGCATTCATTGTTACCATTCACCTCTTACTCGATAATATGAGGAACCAGCTTACGTTGGTGATTAAGTTGATGTGCACATAGAAAATGTCCATCCAGGACATTTGAAATTGTTGAAGGAAATCACCTTTTTCTGATTTCTCTTTCAAGCTGCCTACAAGTGTTACCTCATGTATATGCCACCGTCTCTGTCTGTTAAATGGAAGATTTACCTGAAAAGTACATTCCCATCTTGGCATGGGGGGTCATCAGATGCCAGAATATGGGGCATCTCTTACTTTCAGAAATAATTTAGACTCTCTTTGGTACAGCAAAGGGCTCCTTGGAAAGCAGTTTGCTTGTTGTTACACTTTGCAGTATAAAGCCTTCCTTTTGGCAAACTCCCTAGAGTCATTTTAGCCTCCGAGATATCATATTGTGCTGTTGTCAAAAGCTCTAGAAACAGCATCTGTGCAAATGGGTAAGACTAAGGCTGCAGTGTTCCTCCGACAGCATCTGACAGAACTACCACATTAAGAGGATTACCAGGGCCAGGGAGGCATGTGATGTAATTACCACTCATGGCGGTAGAGGAGCAGAATTTAACAATCTTCTTTCAAGAAAGTTGGTTGTCATAACAGTTGTCAAAATGAATTTTTTCTGTTCAGTATTGCTGTTAGTAAAATGGATTCTGTTTTGTTTTTTTTTAATTTTTCCACTGTCAGGAGAGGTGAGTCTTTTCTATGCTAGATTTTAAGGATTTGGGGGCTGAGACTTTTTCCACTGGGTTATTTGTAGCACTAAATTAAAAAAAAAAAGAAATAGGGACAGGATTTACCCTCCCACCTTAAACAAATAAAAATACCTGACAGAATATATATAACAGACACTGTACATTGGACAAGTCACCCAGGACAGTGATCCTCAAAAGAAGCAACCAACTGAGCCCTTTGATTGTCCGTCTTATTGCCTGGAGTCAGTTTCCAGGCAGCAACACAGGAAAGGGAACCTCGAGTAGAGACCAGTGGTCTATCTGAACTGAGGAGACAGAATTGTGAATTTGGGGAGGCCAGGGCAGCTAGGGGATAGTACTGGAGAGGAAAGAACTATGCACAGAAAGAGCTCTGGAGATCTGCAAATCTTCACACTTCAGATAGAAAAAAATCTGCACCTTCAGCTCTTCACCTGAGTGCATACTTGAAAGAGGACAGGCAAAGAACTACCAGAAAGGAGCAGGCAGAACAATCCTTGCAGTTCACACAGGGCCAGGAATTGTTTGTTTTCTTATTAGCAGGAGGAAAACCTTGTAATACACTGGACATTGGGTATAGTACTCAGAAGGGTATTGCCTGAGTAGTGGGGCAAAATTAGGCCTAGAGTGAAGGTTGCTTTGTTCCTGCCAAACAAAGCTTGAAAGCAAGCCTCCAAAGGATTAAATTACTATATTGCCAAGTAACTCAACTACATCCAAGAATATCCAGCACCCAACAAGGCAAAACTCACGATGTCTGGTAACCAATCAAAAATTAACAAGTATGTAAGGAAACAGGAATATGTGACCTGTAATCAGGAAAAAAAAAATCAGTAAATTGAAAAGATCCCAAAATGTACAGATGATAGAATTAGTAGACAAGGAATTAAAAATAGTTCCGTATGTTCAAGAGGTACAGGGAAGCATGAACAAGTTAAGGAGAGAGATGGAAAATATGAAGCACAAGAAATTGAACTTCTGGATGAGACAACTGTGTCTAGATGGGATTAATAGCAGACCAGACCTAGCAGAAGAAAAGATTAGTGAATGTGAAGACATAGCAATAGAAACTATCAAAAAAGAAATGGAAAGCAGAAAGAGAAAAAAAAAAAATGAACTAAGCATTAGTGAGCTATAGAACAGCTATAGTTGCAAATATACATGTATTTGGAATCCCAGAAAGGGTGGGATGGGGATGGGGGTAGAAAAATACTGTGCTGTCTTTATTTGCTGACATGATAATCTATGTAGAAAATCCAGGAGACTACAAAAAAAAAGTAAGCTCAGCAAGGTTGCAGGATACAGTGCAATACAGACATACCTCATTTTATTGTGCTTCACTTTATTGCACTTTGTAGATAGTGTGCTTTTACATATTGAAGGTTTGTGGCAATCCTATGTCGAACAACTCTATTGGTACCATTTTTTTTGCAACAGCATGAGCTCACTTCTTGTCTCTGTGTCACGTTTTGGTAATTCTTGCAATATTTCAAACTTTTTCATTATTATTATATCTTTTATGGTGATTTGTGATTAGTGATCTTTGATGTTACTATTGTAATTGTTTTAGGGCACCACAAACCATGCCCATAAAAGACAGCAAATTTAAGCAATAAATGTTGTGTGTGTTCTGACTGCTCCACCAACTAGCTGGTCCCTGTCTCTGTCCCTCTCCTTGGGTCTTCCTATTCCCTGAGACACAGCAATACTGAAATTAGGTTAATTAATAGCCCTATAATAGCCTCTAAGTGTTCAAGTGAAAGGAAGACTCTCATCTCTCACTTTAAATCAAAAGCTAGAAATGATTAAGCTTAGTAAGGAAGGCATATCAAAAGCTGAGATAATCCCAGTACTAAGTCTCTTGGGCCAAACAGTTAGCCAAAGTTGTGAATATAAAGGAAAAGTTCTTGAAGGAAATGAAAAGTGCTACTCCAGGAACATGCAAGTGATAAGAAAGCGAAACAACCTTATTGCTGATATGGAGAAATATAATATATAGAAGATCTATATAAATCTATATAGAAGAGCAAACCAGCCACAACAATCTCTTAAACCAAAGCCTAATCCAGAGCAAGGCTCTAACTCTTTTCAGTTCTATGAGGGCTGAGAGAGGTGAGGAAGCTGAAGAAGAAAAGTTTGAAGCTAGTAGAGGTTGGTTCATGAGGTTTAAGCAAACAAGCTATCTCTATCACATGAAAGTGCAAGGTGAAGCAGCAATTGCTGATGTAGAAGCTGCAGCAAATTATCCAGATAAATCCAAATTATTTAGCTAAGAACAATGATGAGGGTGGCTACACCAAATAACAGATTTTCAATGTAGATGAAACAGCCTTCTATTGGAAGGACTTTCATAACTAGAGAGGAGAAGTCAATGACTGACTTCAGGGCTTCAAAAGCTGGCTCTCTTGAAGCTTTCAGCACTTACCATTCTGAAAATCCTAGGGCCCTTGAGAATTATGCTAAATCTACTCTGTATGTGTTCTATGAAAGGAACAACAAAGCCCAGATGACAGCACATCTGTTTACAACATGGTTTACTGAATATTTTAAGCCCACTGTTGAGAACTACTGCTCAGAAAAAAACATTCCTTTCAAAATATTACTGCTCATTGACAATGCACCTGATCATCCAAGAGCTCTGATGGAGATGTACAAGGAGATGATTGTTGTTTTCATACCTACTAACATAACATCCATTCTGCAGCCCATGGATTGAGGAGTAATTTCAACTTTCAAGTCTTATTATTTAAGAATTACATTTTGTAAGGCTGTATAGCTGCCATAGATATTCTTTTGATGGATCTGCGAAAAGTAAATTGGAAACCTTCTGGAAAGGATTCACCATTCTAGATGTCATTAAGAGTATTCATGATTCATGGGAGGAGGTCAAAATATCAACATAAACAGGAGTTTGGAAGAAGTTGACTCCAACCCTCATAAGTGATTTTTAGAAGTTCAAGACTTCGGTGGGGGAAGTAACTGCAGATGTGGTGGAAATAGCAAGAGAACTAGAATTAGACATGGAGCATGGAGATGTGACTGAATTGCTGCAATCTCATGGTAAGACTTGAACAGATGAGGAGTTGCTTCTTATGAATGAACAAAAAAAGTAGTTTCTTGAAATGGAAACTAATCCTGGTGAAGATGCTGTGAATGTTGTTAAAATGACAACAAAGAATTTAGAATATTACATAAACTTAGTTGATACAGCAGTAGCAAGGTTTGAGAGGACTGACTTCAATTTTGAAAGAGTTCTATTTTGGGTAAAATACTATCAAACAACATCAAATGCTACAGAGAATGAAGAGTCGATCGATGTGGCAAACTTCATTGTTGTCTTATTTTAACAAATTGCCACAGCACCTCAACTTCAGAACTACCACCCTGAATCAGTAAGCAGCCATCAACAACAAGGCAAGATTATGACTTGCTGAAGGCTCAGATAGTAGTTAGCAATTTGTGGCAATCATGTATTTTTTAATTAAGTTACGTACATTGTTTTTTGGACACAATGCTATTGCACACTTGATAGACTATAGTATAGTGTAAATGTAACTTTTATATGCACCGGGAAATCAAAAACTTTGTGTGACTGCCTTTATTGTGATATTTGCTTTATGGTGGTGATCTGGAACCAAACCCACAACATCTCTAAGGTATGCCTGTATATAAAAATCAATTGTGTTTCTATATAGTAGAAGAAATTGAAATTAAAAAACAAAACTGTTTATAATAGCATCAAAAATAATAATGAAATTCTTAGGAATAAATTAGAAAAAGATGTGTGAGACCCTACATGTGGAAAACTGCAAAATATTGTTGAGAGAAATTAAAGAAGTCCTAAATAAATGGAGAAATTTGCCATGTTCATAGGTTGGAAGTTTCAGTATTTAAGACATCAGTTCACTCCCAAATTAATCTACAAATTTAACTCAGTTCTAACAAAAATCCTAGCAGCCTCTTTTTTTTTTTTTTTTGTAGAGACCAACAAGTTGATTCTTACATTCATATGGAAGTGCAATGGACCCAGAATAGCCAAAACAATTTTGAAAATGAACTAAGTTGGAGGACTTAAAACTACCTGACTTTATTTATTATAAAGCTACAGTAATCTAAATAACATAGTATTGACATCAAGATACACAAATAGATCAATGGAGCAGGATAGAGAGTACAAAAATAGACCTACGTATCAGTTTCAACAAAGGGAAAAGTACGATCTTTTCAGTAAATGGTGCTTCAACTATCAGATATATGCAAAAACTGAGCCTTGACCCTTATCTCAAACCATACACAAAAATTAACTCAAAATGGATCATAGACTTAAATGTAAGGACTAAAATTATAAAATGTCTAGAAAAAACTTAGGAGAAAATCTTGTTGCCTTGGGTTTGGCAAAGATTTCTAAGAAGATAAATAACACGAACTTTTTAAAAAATCCATAAATTGGACTTTATAATGATTAAAAACTTTTCGTTCTCAAATATAGTCTTATGAAAAGAAAAAGGCAAGCCACAAATCAGGAGAAAATATTTGCAGAACATATATCAAGAAAGGACTTGTATCTAAATGTATAAAGAATTCTCTCAACTCAACAGTAATAAGAAAACTCTCCAAAAAACAACTTTATTGGCAAACTTTTGAACAGACATTGATTGCAAATGACTACATGAAATGATGCTCACTATCATTACTCATTAGGGAAATATAATTAAAATAATGAAAAACTACTACATACCTAATTGAATGACTGAAATTAAAAAGACTGACAATATCAAGTGTTCATGACATGTGGAGCAACCTCTGGGGTTAGGGGTGGTGTAAAGGGGATGGGTTTTGGCTAGAGGTTACTTTCCTCAAAACAAGTAAGCAAGCAAACACACACACCACGTACGCTTCCCTAAAGCCAGATTTTTTTTCCTTTTGGTCAGTATCCTGATATTTTTATTAAAAACATTATATTTTCTGATTTATTTGCTTTCAGTTAGAAAAGGCTTATTTTTTCATCCTTTGAACACTTAGGATGTGGCAAATCTTGGGAAATTGCCCAGCTCCCGCCACGTGCTGCTTAGAATGTCATTAGGTGGGCTAGTGAGGGGAATACACAGCTGTTTCCAGGTGATAAAGGGGAGGGAGATTTTTGTCCTTGATTTTATCTTACTTTCTTTGGTATCTGGGGAGCACTGTGCCAAGTGCTTGCCTTTTCTTTTCTTTTTTTTTAACTGTGTTTCTGTACTTCGTGAAAAGTCAGTCAATTTTGTTCTAAAATGCATGCTAACTGATGTTTTTACTTTGGGGGAGTGTAGGAGGGTAATTTTTATTGTTTCCTGAGAGACCAGGCAGTGAGCATCTCATTGCCCCTGCCCAGAGCCTGGCACTCAGCAGCCGCCCTGTACTTATGTGTGGGCGAGTGAGTCAGTGAATGCCCAAGTGAGGGCACGATACTGCTGACCCAAGAGGGAGTCAGGCAGAAAATGGGTAATCGTCAGCCCCATTCCCTCCCAGAGTGATTCTAAATAAGCTAATCTTTTTTTTTTTATAAACGTCTTCCCATATATAAAGTTGGTACATTACATGCCCTTTTCAAAACTGCAGTCCTTCCCCTTCCCTCCTCCAGCCCCTTTTCAGGAAGGGCTCTGAGTCCTGAAGGCCTTTTGGTTCCTAGGGGGCTGTGCTGACCCCATAGTCTGTAGAAGGCCCAGGGCTCACCATTGGCAATGACTGCTGGTTGATGAAGGGGCGATTCAACAGCCAACATACGTTCTCCCAGGGAAAGCTTGTCACGACACAGGGAGGCACTGGGGTGCCTTCATATTACTGTAATTGTTAGTTTTGAGGATTTATTTGATTATTTTTTTTTCAGAATTAAATTTTATTTCACATTGATGCAAACCGTGAAAAAAATTTACATTTCCCCACACTAGAGCAAAACTTGTCAATAGAATAAGATATCTTACCACAAATAAGATGTTGATTTGTATAACTGAACATAACTGTTTATATCCTTCAAAATAAAAGACAATGCATTTGTAAATGATTGTTTAAAAGTTTTAAATCCAGACATAAACATATGGCTTAATTATTAACATTCTATATTTTACACTGCCAAATTATTTCCATTATCAGTTAGCACCCATTTATACAGATGCAATCCCATCATTGTTTTATCAGTTGGAATACAGTCTCCAAATTAACAAGTCAAAATACCAAGCATACACTTCAATTAAATATTAAACCATGTGGTAATTAAACCATATGTATTGAGTCCTGACTACCCTTTATCACCCAGAAATTTGTTTTCAAGTAAGTTTTACCAGTAATCTGAAAATATTGACTAAATAAAGTCAAAAGATTGCTATTTTTATGTCTGCACAAAAACTAATTTAAAAAATCATTTGATTAAAGTCAAAATTTCAAAGATGTTCATTGGCAGATAAAAGTAAAGCAAAATTTTCTGATGGATTCTAATTTTCCACAGTAGCTGGTTTCAAACATGTACAAAGTAAGTAAAATTAAACTCTGTGCTACAAGGAGAATCATCTTAGATCAAATCACCTTAGAAATTACAATTTTTAAGATCAAGTCTTAAATGTTTCAGGACATACTAAAGTATGATGTAATCATTCTTCCTGTTGATTACAGAAAATTAAAATCACAGAACTATTCCTGTTCCCTGAACTAAAGACTCTGATAACTGAATAAGTCTAAATTTGGACTAAGAAACAGTTGAAGAAATAAGTAGTGCAGAAGTTTTAAGTGTTGTTTGGTTTCATTAGAAGTATAAATACATCATAAATACCATGTGTCTGTGATTCAGAATGTCAAATTGCAGCATTTATTAACACCAGATGTCTATGACAGGGAAGCAATATTTGGTCTCCTATGAAGGATAATAAAGGAAGAACACATGTCTTTTCTAGAAAGGAGAAAATAGTATTAACTGGGAAATGATAGGGAAAAAAAAGTCTCGTCACCCAAATAAAAGGGCCATTAATTGAGGAGAGCAATATTACTCTTTCATTAACACTTAAAAGTTTTATCCCTATTATTAAGGATTATATAATACCATCTCTTTTTGTATTATTTTGATGTATGTCAATACCATCTTATTTTGTATTATAATTATTATGTATATATGAATACATGTATGAAAATACGGCCGCTGTATGGTGACTAGGCAGTTTTGGAATAAATCCATAGTCTAAGTTATGGCAAGCTTAAATAATTTATATCTTAATTACTCATTTACACCTGAACAAATTTTCTTTAAGCATACCAATAATTTCCAAATGATGTAATAAATATTCTGGTTGCATTATTTTATTATTTTTCTGAATTACATTTGGGAAAAAGAAACCAGCTGCTTCACCTATTTTACTGCTAGTATTACTGTGGGATCACATTATACAAATACATGAATAGAAACTTAAAAGAACATACATTTCCCATGAGACATTATTTAGTTTGTGTTATTGGTATGTATTTGCAAAACATTCTAACACTGCAAACAAGAAGTTTCAGGATTGGTCACATTTCAGTTTCTTCTCTACTACATGATGCTAGTGTAGTTCTATCCAAGGCCTCAGTGATGTCAATCAACTGATGGTAGATATCCATCATTTCCTGGTGATGTGAACTGTGCATCAAGCAGTTTTTGAAGGTTACATTGGCTGGATTTACCAGTGTTTTTAGCTTTTCAGCAGTAAGAGAACCAAACATTAAGGGAACTAAAGGGTCACAATTTCCATGGCACTGGAGGATAGACATGTCTTTGTTAGCGCCGCTGATAGGACCCTGTGGAAACGAATCCCAAAGTGGAAACCAGCAACTGAGTGCAACCACACCTGCCAGTTTCTGCTGTGTGGTAAGAGCAGTATATAAAGATAACACTCCTCCTTGGGAAAATCCTCCCCAAATAATCCTGTTAGAAAGAATTCCATTCTTCCCCTCTTGGCCTATCAAAGATTTGACATTTTCTGCTGCCTGCTTGATTCCAGGTTCATCTTCCTGTGAATGGGGGGAAAGCCCAGTAATATCAAACCAAGAAGGCATACTCATGTTCACATTTAATGTAACAGGCGTAACCGGTGCATGCAGGCAGATATATTTGCTATGTGAACTTCTGATACCTCTGAAGGCTTCTGCCCATCCAGGCCCTGTGTCTCCCAATCTGTGAAGAAAGATAACTGCCACTGTGGCCTTGCGGGTGGCGGGCACCCAGGCGGGCAGCGGGGCTGACATGTTTTTGCGGCACATGCACGGCTCGGTGGCTGTGGTTTGAAGAGGAAGGGAGAAGGAGCCCGCGCGGGTCTTGGTCCCAGATGAGCAAGCGAGGAGCAGGAGTTCCAGCCTGCCCCTTCCCCAACCTCCCACTCCGGGCGTGCCCTCCTGATTAATTTTTAATAACAGTTTTTGGGTTCTCTTTCAAATCCAAAAGACATAAAATTTCTTTTCGGTGGTAGAAATCCATGGAGCATATGTCACCAAGCAGAACAGACTAAGGGATAGGTAAAAGAAAGCATCTATTAATGCAGCTGGCATCAATTTTAGGAAAAGTCAGCTTCAAATAATTTTCTCCATGATTTTATTTGATTAATAATTCTCTGTGTGTGTATCTAAGGTATGCATTAGCATGCATCTTTGTCTTTTTTGTTATTACGGTGTGACTGGCTAAAAAAATGCAAGAATTTGAATATGTGAATTCAATCCAATTCTTCCAATATATGAATGCTTAGTCTGTGCCAGGCATTGTGATAGGTGATGGGGATTTAATGACAAGAAAGACTGTCTGTGCCCTCATAGTGCTAATTTCCAGTCTAATTGAGGATGGGAGGGTGGCTGTGGGGCATGTGCATGGTCGTCTAGTGGGACAATGTGGAACCCTTAACTGGGAGACACATGGGGTGCTGTCAGAGCTTTAGGGGTGGAACCTAAACCAGACTTAGGGTGAGATGGCGGGGAGATTAGGAGAAGCTTCCAGAAGGAAGTCCATGACCAGGCTGGGATCTAATGGAGGAATGGATATAGCTAAGCATAAGGGGAGAAGACGCAGGTCAGAGGAAGGAGAGAGTTCTTAGGCAGAAAGTTCAGCATGTTCAGCGAATCACAAGTTCAAAGAATTAAAAGTAGGACTGTATTCAAGGTGAGATGTGGTGAGCACTGAGGCTGGAAAGAGTGGGAGAGACCTGGTACCCTTGATTGCTGCACCACGTGGCTTGGGCTTTATCCCGAGAGCACTGGGCTGTCATTGAAAGGAGCCGCATGTACCAGTTTGCATTCTGGCCGCTCAGAGGGCACATGCTGGGTTCCGTGTGGGGCTTGTTTCTTCCTCAGTGACAGAGTAGGTCACCTGCTGTGGGGGATAGTGGGAGGTTTGAGGACATGGTGGGGGGTACTCAGGAAGAGCCATGATGGTCAATGAAGTGATTGGGTGGCCTGGAAAAGCAGTAAGGGGGTTCTGGGCTACTGTAAAAGATTTTAAATATGAGTTATCAGATATTATGGAGGTCCCTCTGGACATGGCAAAGTAATAAGTTTGCATAGTTGTGGTTCATTATGTTTCCTGCCCACAATGAACTGAAAGGGATGAAAATGCCAATGAAAATAGAGAACAAAATTGGCAAAACAAATTCCATGTTTGATGGCAGGCTCTGTTCTCATTACAGTCTGCAGTTTCCTTTTATGTCACATACTTGTTATTTATTCTTACTTTGAACTCGAAAATCATGGAAGAGAAGCACTGTATTTCCCTGCTCCAGGGAATCAAGGAGTTGGGTTGTTATTGGTGGTGGGAGCAGATTTACCTGAGCTACTATTTTGCATCTGATGAGCAGTCACAGTATCTCAGCAATTGAGTCAGAAGGGATTTAAACTCGGGGCAGGGCAGGATGGGGAGCCAACCTACCTCACAGAGTGGGTGCGGGATCTAAGGAGATAGGGGCATATAACCTGTGTCCCATTGAGGAACCGAGGCCAGGGGAGCTGGGTGGAGATGTGGATACAAATCTGGTCTGTCCTGCTCCAGCCGGGTGCTACCTGAAGGGTGACAATGAAACCCAGGCAGAGGTGACAGTGGGACCGTGCTGTGGCTGACTGAGGCATGTGGTACACACGAAGGGGTGGGCAGGGGAGGTTTCATGACATTGGTCATGAGTTTATGTTTATCAAATTCCTCTTAGAAGAGGGACGCTCCTAGGGGCTGAGAGTGGGATTCGTCTCACTTTCGAACTACCACTGTATGTGTATTTGATGCTGCAGAAGAGAAACACCAGGTGATGGTTCGAGGTGATGAGATACATTTACTGCTGTGACAAGGCAACACTTCTGGCTCTGTGCACTTTGAGAGGTGATTTAGTATGTTCTGCATTTAGTCAGACTTTCCCATCCAGCTCAGGGATGGGGCTGGCTCTCGCAGAAGAAGAGCACAGAGAGGTAAAGCCATGCTTTTACGATTTTACCACATCCACAGATGTCAGAATGACCCAGGTCAGTTTGGCCTCCTTTCTGGAGAACGTAGGCATGCTTAGCGACTGAGTACACAACTTTCT
Organism: Choloepus didactylus; assembly: GCF_015220235.1. Lineage (NCBI taxonomy): Eukaryota > Metazoa > Chordata > Mammalia > Pilosa > Megalonychidae > Choloepus > Choloepus didactylus. Next base: position 47,311,227 of record NC_051310.1, read on the forward strand.
CTCAGAGCAGTGACTTGTGGCTTTTATTCTTTGTCCAGGTATGTACCCTTTAGCTGCCGCCACCCAGGAGGCTGAGAGCAGCCGGAAGCTGAGTCACTTACTGAACGCTGTGACAGATGCTCTGGTCTGGGTGATCGCCAAGAGTGGCATTTCCTCCCAGCAGCAGTCCGTCCGCCTGGCTAACCTCCTGATGCTCCTTTCTCATGTCAGGCACGCCAGGTAGAATCCCCGCTGGAGCTGCTCGCCGGGTGCATGGGGGCGTGCACGCTCAGGGCAGGGGGAAGAGCTTTGGCAAAAGTGTTTGCCAGGTTGAGCTGGATAAGGTGCAGGCGTCACCTTTAAAGGAAAATGAACCCCTGAAAGGGTAATGGGGGGCTTCATTAGTGCACATCCATATAGTAGGCATTGAATGACTGTCATGTGGCACCTCATAGGATTTATTGCATCCTCTGGGGGCTCAACTGCTTTTTTAGTTGTAGGGGATTAGAGCTTGTTCATGAAATTATAAAAGGGACACTCCTCCTCCCTGAAAATGAACTGCCACCCCTCCCTGCACCACCCAGGCCCTGAGGTCATTTGTTTGCCAGGTCAGGGTGAGCCCAGCTTCCTAAAGAGCCCCGTGAAGCTCATGAATCGGGGAAGATACACAAAGCCTTCCCTAAGAATTTTTTCTTGTCTTTTGATGGGCTCAGGATATTAAGAATGAGATCCAGAAGATTTGGGGTGGTGGGGCTGTGGGTGGAGTATATTCCAGACCAGGAAAGGTAAACTGTGAGCACCAGTGCAGTGGGGAGTGGGTGACGGGGCTAGTGATGGCTGCGTGCTGGTACGAGGCTCAGTACCCATTGTCACCCAGGAGGAGGGCAGCCCTGTTCTGGGGCTGGAAGAGGGGAGAGGAGGAGGGAAGGTGATAGCTCACATGGGGGTCAAGGAAAGTCTAGGGAGTATGGGGAAAGACAATACAATTCTTACACATCAAGAATTTTAAGGGGCAGGAAATGAAAAAGACCTCAGCTTCCCTGTTTCCTCTTCAGTGATTATTCAGTGTGCAACCGTTTATAGCACAGACGCTGTGGTAGGTCACTAGTGGCTGGGTGGAGGGGCACAGGACCCTGTCCCTACCTTGGAGTGTAGATCACTAGGTATGAGAGCGCAGAACAAAGAGCTGGGCGAGGTGGGGAAGGCAGAGCAGACTGGCTCTGTAAGGGAGAGATTTCGGAGTTCCCGTGGCTCACAAGAAGGAATCTCAGCACCTTTTTGTCCCCATAGTAACAAAGGCATGGAACATCTGCTCAGCATGAAGTGCAAAAATGTGGTCCCAGTCTACGACCTGCTGCTGGAGATGCTGAACGCCCACACGCTTCGTGGGTACAAGTCCTCAGTCACGGGGACCGAATGCAGCCCGGCTGAGGGGAGTAAGAGCAAAGTCCCAGAACCCCCAGACCCAGTGATGCTCAGCCCCCAGGTAGACAAAGACTGGAGCTGAACTTCAATGCACCACGTGAGCTTGTTGGGTGTCACCAGGCTTCCTGGCCTTTCTACTGTGTGGCCTCTCATTAGTTTCCAAGGCTTGGTCATGTCTCCCCTCCCCAATACGTCCCCGCTTCCTGCTAGCCCGGAGTCAGGGTGAGAGAGCCACGTTTTCCCTTTGTTACCAGGGGGTGCATTTAAATGCAGAGTTTACATCTTGCATGGCCTCATAGGAGCTCAGTGTGGTCCCTTTGGAAAACATCTTAAATATTTAGGAATGATTAGTGGAAGCCTGACCAGGGAAGGCTGTAAAGGAGAAAAGGGAGAGAATGTGAAGCACTAGGAAACGGACTGACCTTCATCGTGTTGCCTAAACTATCTTTGGGACAGATCTTTGTGCGTTCTCTTTTGGACCACTTGATTGTAAGACTGAAAACCACAATGACAATCAACTCGTTTCCCATACCTACCTCGCAGGCCCGTGAGGACTTTTGTCACACGTGACTATTGATCCATCAAAGCCCAGAGCAATTGTGACCTAGGGAGCCTGTGGTCAAGCTGGGATGGCAGCCACATTCTTCCCCCTAGGCCCTGCTGCTGTCTTCACACAGACTCATCCCTCTTGATTTGCATTCATAGAGCCTGCTGATTAGTTGGCAGGTATTGTGTGTGTGTGTGTGTGGTGGTGAGGGCTTCATTTTCATGGAGAATCGTGGGAGAGTTAGATCTCCTTGTCCCTGCAGTTGCCCTTCCTTGAAACTCGTCCCAAGGGTCCCAGCATTTGTGCTGGGGGAATCGGTTCCCTCCTGTCAGCACAGGTTGCAGCCACACTTCCCTGGAGCAGCCACAGCTGTCACATCCTCCACCCAGAGGAGACTGGGACTCTTCAGGCTGTGGATGGGCAAGGAGCACTTTTCCATGGAAAGATGGACAGCTGTACACACAACAGTGTGTCAGCATCGCAGCCAAACTTACAGACTTAGGGGTAACTAAGAAAGGGTTCTTTTACACCCAAGGGCTCTTTTAAAATATTTTCTTATTGGAACATTTATATGATGGGCTGGGTGAGTGAAATAGAAACTTAGCAAAATATCAGTCCTTATTTCAAGTGGAAGTCAAAAAGGACACAATGATAAATCACCTCTGAAATTACAATTTTACCTTGCTTCCAAAAATTAAAACTTTCAAGAACACAATGAATACATAAAATGAGTTACATCTTTACTTTGGAAGTGAGCAATTAAATAATCATGTTTGATTTTTGTGATAATGTTTTTAACAATTACCTTGTGATTTGAGATTAAATACATTTTCTTTTTGGAAATAGGTTTACTCTGGCTAGCACATTCTGTATTTCCTAAGTCATTAGGAAGATGGTTTCTGCTAGTGAGACCTTGAATAATTCTTGATTTTGACACTGGTGCAATTTTACTGAGTTGAGCATAGCTATTTCAGAAACTCTTGAACATACACCTAGAGAATAAACTGAAGTCTGTATTCTGAGGTTTGAAATTATTCTTAGTGACTCAATGTTGCAGCCCTAGTGGGATTTAGTACAGAAAGATGTAAGCTTGACTTTCGAACCATGGGACATCACCTCAGGGTTACCCAGAAGGTCAATTTTGTTTCTTTCCGGCCAGCTTAGAAACCCCCCATGACAGAGGGGATGGAAGGTAGAGAGTGGGAAGTGGGAGGCAAAGAAGGCAGCCTTGAACAATTATTTGCAGAAGAAATTCTAGTATTGTAATTTTAAAAGAAACTACCAGGTAAGAAAAACAACACACACAGAAAACAAAAAACAGAATGATGTCCAAGCTGCTGCCTGATTAGTGTGTGATGGAGTGAACTCTTTTAGGTTAAATTTTTGTGCCTAGGTAGGTACCAGACTGGACGTCAATGTCCAGTTACCTTCCTGCGTCTAATCCTTTGCTCACCCAGAGTAATGCATATTAAATTTGAAAACTCATCCAGTGCCCATTAGTCCTTTTCAGCAAATATTCTGGCATGCCTCTTGAGCCTGCCCTGCTTCACTGAATTCAGATTTAGCCCACAAGGAGGATGTGAATACTCTTTGTAATTTCTTCTTGAGTCACAGTCTCACCTTGGTGTGCTGGTCATATTCTTTAGTCCAACCTGCGAGGACTCCTCCTTGTAAGTTAAGTCTTTGAGAATGGGGTCTGGACAAGAAGGCAGTTGATATAACACAGTCTGTTCTTTAAAGGTGTTTTTTGTTTTGTTTTGAATATTCTAGGGCCCTTTCCCCTTTTTGATGAGGTGTTTTGAATCTGTTATTCAAAATACTGCTATAAACTGTGCTCAAGTACCCATCTGCTCCAAGTGTGTCCTTTAACAATGACACTCGTGCAAAGTCAGGTTGCTCTTTTTATGTTTTGGATAGATCCTCCGTGTCCTTTTTAATGATTCGTCAAGTTTCTCTTTAACAGTGGTTTCTTTTAAGTGTCTTCTTTTTTGAGGGCATCCTATTTATTCACTCCCCCCAAATCGTCCATGTTCCTTTAGGGCTAAAGTTTTTCTCCCATAGCTAAGCAAAGAATTCAGTGTTCAAGTTCAGTTTTAAAAAGGAATAAATTAGGAGGATTAGGACCTGATCAATAGGAAGTAAATTGGGAAGTGGAAAAAACACACACAAAAAACCAAGCCACTTCCATTCTATGCATCATGGGAGAACATTCCTCAGACTGGCATGACAAGATTCCCTTCTGCCATTTCAATTTGTGATCACTTAATAAAGGAAACATTTGTAGACGAGTAAAACTTGGACTTGATTCCAAAAACCTGAGTGTCTAATATAGGGTCATGTAGACAAATTTTAATGGAATAATTACAATAGAATATTCTTAAGGAAGAGAACATCAGAACAAAGAGTTCAGTCACACTCTTGGGATTGAATTGGCCATCTCTAAAGAGGACTAGTGTGGGAAACCCTAGGAGAGACACACAATTTTCACACCTCTTCTGTCCTCACACAACCTCCTCTGTCTGGTTTCAGGCCTGTCAATACTCATTGTCCACAGGGACTAAGGATTCAACCCTAGAATAATCTTGAGATTTTTCTTGAAAATTTCATTTGGGAACAAAAGACTGCATTGTCAGACGAATAACAAATCTGGAGAGTCTTAACTGTATTAAAAGCAAAACAGTGCAAAATAAATACAAGCTTTTCAGGTAATTTTTATCTGGATTACTTTACCTGCTAACTCAGCTAGAAAGTCAATTGTTTTAGATTTAAATAAAAATAAAAACAGTTAACAATTCTTGCCAGAACTACATTATAAATTTATCAAGTAAAACTACGTTGAAGCCATTTTAGAATTTTCTAGCATGTAAAAGTGGTTTGGTTCTTCTTATTTAATTTGCCAATGGAGCTTGCATATATTGACATCTTTTCAAATTTAAGGTGAATGTTCAATTTTTAGGTCTATTTTGAAATGAAGTCTTTTTAATAAGATTTGCCACATTTCTTTAAGCTGCTGAAAATCTTTAAAAACACACATTAAAGGTTACGTGAAGGAAATGATAAAAACACATCATTTAGCACCTAAAAATATCTGTGGAGCTCTTACTATGTGCCAGACAGAGCTCTCAGTGCTGCACACACTCGCATTCAATCCTTATAATAATTACTGCTATCCTAAATTTTCAGCAGTGAAAACTAGACAGCATATAAGCAAATGGGCTCAAGGTCACACAGCGACTAAAGTGATAGAGCTGAACATAGGCAGCCCAGTTCCTGTGACCACACAGTTCAGCCAGTTAAAAAAAACAAAACAAAACAAAACAAAATCATTAACTGCCAAATTCATTGATCAAATGCACTCTGACATGCATGGCTGCTCTGATTTAAGTGGGGGCCTACTGTTGGCATGCCCCTCCCCATTTCCAGAACATCGCAGCAGACACAGCTTGCAATTCTCTGTCTTTTCAATCTCATCTTTTATACACATGTAAATTAAAGTCCCCAAAAGGTGAATTGGCCTGCTCAAGGTAATAAAACTACTTATGGCAAAGCCTGGACTGGAATTCCAGTCTTCTGGCTGCCTGGCCAGCATTGCTTCTCTTTGAGGACTTGCTTTAAGACTGCTTCTTGAACCACATCTCAGTGTAATGGAAAGATGGTTATTTTCTTGGCCTCCTGCTGTCCTTGAGATCCTATCATTTCAGCTTAGATGGGGTCTGCATGTGGTGACAGGTGGAAAAAAGAAATGCATGCCATTACCTGTCCTCTTATCCTAGCCTCATAACCCGGTGTCGCCTTTTTTCTATTTGCTATTGCTTTTTCCAAACCCATTTAAGTGTGGAGTATCTTCTTTGGAAATTTACCCATGTAAAATTCATCTTTTAGGCACTTGATGCTTTCCTTTGGAGTTTGGTATACTATAGTGTGAAAACATATGCCATTTAGTCTTTATAGCTCTTAAAGTTGCTGGTATTTTGGCACCAGTGGCAGCTCTAAGATGTGCATTGTTTCCACGACATATGATCTTATTGCCCTTTGTGTTGCTTTGGAGTCAAGGATCTTCTTTTTTGGAATCTAAGGATCCTATTCACTCTGGGGGACAGTCACTGCACATGATGGTGGGTTTCCTGTACGGGAAGGACAAAGATTTGGTGAGATTAACCCAGAACAGCTCCCATTAACTGTACACTCCATGTTGCTGCATTTTGTTTTTTCCATGTTGGGTGTCTTAAATGTCATGACTATTGGTCCTAGAACTTAAACATTCAGTGGTCCTGTGTACCTCAAGAACCTGCTGGCTGACTATAATTTGTCATTTTGTTTCAGATGAATGCTTTGTACTGTTAAACTAATTTGCTGGTTACCATCACAGGCTTTAATAAATTTGGACCTTTTTTAGAAACAAATGATTGATTTGTGTGAAAGATTTTGAGAACTGCTTTTGACTCCTCCAGGTAGTTGTTTTTCTTTGCTGTGTTCCCTTTAATGTCTCTGGTATTGTTGCAGAAAGAAGTGTAACATGACACAAGCTAAATAAAGTGTTTTTCATAATTTGATTTTAAAAATGTATTTGTTGGGAGTTGAGTATGAGGACTTTCAGTAATCAGGCCAAGTAGTCAATTTCCACATTCTATTCTGAATTCTATTTTGGGTTGCAGAAACCTGTGAAAATTTGCCGAAAACCACGGACACTCTTCCTAGGGAATGGCACATAAATACAAATGCTTACATACAATTTCAGGAGGTTAAGAAATTTTGACTTAATCTGTTGAGGCTTTTATAATGGGAACAAGTTAACCTTTAGTTGGCTAATCTCACACTTAAGTGATTTATAACCATGGCCCCTGCATGTGTAAGTAAAACTCAGCCCACAAAAAGCAAAAGCCCTGGTATGTAGGCACCAATTACTTGGTAAGATTTCCGCGATTACCTCATCTGAGTCAATTCCGGATGGGGAGAAAAGTAATTATTCACACTGAAGTTATCTTAGGGCCAAGAGTCATTTGAAACTTTTCCTTGCAAGTGGGGAATGAAAGGCACAAGAACTTGCAACAAATGAGACACAGATTACCTCATGCTGAGTGTTTGGTGATACACTGAGCTTTGAGTGAGTGAGGTGGCTTCCCTCAAGGCGGTAAAAGCCTTCAGTACAGATTCAAGACTCAAAGGCCTTTTTCCTGAGGAAGTGCAGAGAATTGAGATGCATAATTAGAAGCCAACAGCACTTTCTTTTCACTGCAAGCTTTGATTTGCCCCAGAGTCCATCCTTGAGGACAGAAAAGCCTGGGCCTCTACACACTCACTGGAGAAGAAGGTAGAGAACACGTAGGGATTCTGCCTCTCCATCAAATAGTTGGCAACTCTGGCTAAAATGGAGCAAGGGCCCTCTCACGACCTCAGTGGCTTAAAGAAAAAATCGGGGTAACACATTTTCCTCTAGGATTCTTGTAACCCATGAAAAAAGACAAATAATTTTAAAGAGCAAAAATGCTTTCAAGTTACATGGCAGAAAGCACCTCTGTCTCCATATCACATCAACAATTTGAAAACTTTTAACACAAAGTGAAGTGAAGGCACATTCTCTTCAGAAGGGCCCGTCACGTAAAGCTGCTCAGTAACTGCCGACGTCTGTGGATGTCTGCGCCACAGAAGGGGCACTGGTATTGAAAGTCTGGGCTTTCAGACACAGATGATTTCGCTGGCTCCCGCTGAGGTTTGTTCTGTGCAGCGGAGGGGAGGGGACTGAGTCTGTGGTCTCTCCCAAGTGCCAAGAGAGGCAAGTTAGGGGCGGTTAACCAACTGGGCTCAGCACCTTGTTACCAGGGAAGGAGAACTGCTGCTGTTCTTTGTTGTGGTGAAAAGTGGACAGTGGCCCTGGAATTGTATGGGAAGCAGGTGGCTTTGCCTGTAACATTTGTTAGATGCCAGATTACCTGTAAATTCACTCTGGGAGAGCTGGGAATAGAAATAAACTGACTGAAATGATTCTTTCTTTTGTGTCCAGTTATATAAATTTGTTCACCTTCCATGCCCTCTTCCTCAGTGCTCCCCACAGTATCTGAGCGGCACACACTGAGTAATGTACATATATAAGGGTCCTCTCTCTAGGCAGGTGGGTGTCTAGAGCTCGTAAGTAATTCTGTACAAAGTTAAATGAGAAGAATATGAAGCCTAGCTTAGAATCAAAACCAATAAAGCCCTACCTTTTTAAAATAATTTTTAAAATTTTTAAAAATAATTTTTGTTCTGTGGAAGACTAAGCATACCATTTAACAGCTTTGTAATATAATCCAGTACAACAACAGTGTGGCTAATTTTTTTTTTTTTTAATGAGAAACATTTGAGTTGTACATACCACAAACAGCTTCAAGTTTCTATACCAACCCCCAACACTTAAACAAAACCTGAAGCATCATTTTAAATGTGAAAAGTCTTAAAAAATTAACTTATAAAAACATCCCTATCAAGTCTGCAGTTTGGCATTTACTGTACATTAGTCAAAAGCTCAAGCTAAAATCTGATTTTTAAAAAAAATCAAAGTTTACATTATTCATAGATTCAGACTGTTAAAAATATGCACAAGAACCACATCCATGCAATATAATTTCTTTAAAAATTTAAAGCAGTATAAAAGAGCAAATCTAAGTACTGAACAGAAACATTTTGGTTTATAACCTGTAGCTCAAGGTTGCTAAGGTTGCTAGCTGATTGGAACAGATTCTACACGTTTTAAATATGATTGTTTCAGTCAATCAGCAAAGGGTACATATGAGTTTCTGAACCATTTCTAAGGCGGAATCTGCTTGCTTGTTTCTACAATATATATTATGTGATGAACACCACTGCTTACTGACCGTATTGGCTACATTATAATAATGGCGCCTTACAAATAAACCAGAATCCCCAAAGTGCTTGGCTCTTCAGGAAACTGTGGTTCTCAGAGATCCCTAGCAAACCAAGTAGCTTTGCCAAAATGCCTGGGCAAGAGCTGCACAAGTTCTCTGGCCCCAGAGAAGAACATCATTTGAAAGCCGCCCTGGGCCCACAGAGAGGCCCAAAGGAAGGGGTTCACAGTAGTTCCCTGGGTGGTGCCAAACATAAAGAGTCGTTCCCAGACTGGGCTGGGGTCCCCAAGCTGGGATCTGCGGTAAACAGGCTGGTGGTGGCGCTGCAGGCCCGGCGAGCCCTCTATGTGGGTGGTGGCCCATTGGTGTACCTCAGCATGGGGTAAAAGGACCGTGCAAAGTTGTTGGCCTGGGTGCAGCTGTAGTCCTCTTCGGAGGAGGGCAGCAGGCAGGCCAGGAGCAGCAGCAGCAGGAGCAGCAGCTGCAGGGGCAGCGCCGCCCTGAGCACCCGGGAGAGGAAGGAGCGCTGTGGCCGCGAACTGCCAGGGCTGGTGGGGCCGGGCACCCTGCCAACAGAGGAGGTGGGAGAGCTGAGTGGGAGGTTCCAAAGGCAACACCCACTCACGTTACCTGACCCCCTGCTTACGTAAAATAAGAAACCCAGGACCTGAGATTAAAATGGGGCCAACAGCTGGGGTTCAGTTTTGGAAGAGAAGCCCAGCCCTTTCCAGAAGAGAGTAAACAAGAAAGCCAGAGTTTTAAAAAGACCTTGATAGTGGCATTGGCAAGAGCCAGGAGTGGGGGCAACTCATTGCTGGAGTTGTAATTCTGCATTACCTGTCGTCTGTCTTGCTCTTGCCTTTTGTAGTTCTTTCTGCTCCAAACTGCTGGATAAAAATATTCCAGTGAGTAAGCTGAAGATACTTCAGTCCTAAACTATAAAATGTCCTTCTTTAAATTACGTCTTCCTTAGGTTATTTAATCTGCCAAGGTTTTGACAGTATACTAATACATTGGAGATTAAATTCTATGAGGTAGGAACTAATTGAGGTTGTTAAACTACTGAGAGTTTCATGTTATAGTATGTTGATCTGTTTTTAGTGGAAAACCCAGGAAATCCTCAATACTATGTGGGCGCTCATCCTTCACAACATACTGTGATCCCAAAGAAGAGTTAACTGAGTAGAAGCGAACCTTTGAATTAGGTCTTTGAAAAGTATATTTTATTATTAGTTTTTAAACTTTGGAGTAAGCCTCTCCACTGACCAGCAGGTTGAAGCAGATCTGTGATGTCATGAAATGTCTAATGGGGCCTTGGAGTCCCAAGTTCCTGTCATCTCAGTAACTTAAAAAAAATTAACTAGTGTGGCTCTCACTGAAGCAAGGGGCACTCACCTTGGCTTGGGGAGCTGGCACGGATGTGGCTGCTGGATGTTGGGCCCCAAAGTCTACCTCGTCAAAGCTGGGCAGAGATGGGTCTGGGCTCTGAAATTCAGTTCAGGGAAACAAGGTTCTGGATAGTCTCAAGAGCACAAAAATGTGTCTCATGCAGGTTCTTCATTGTGCAGCCCTCCCTCACCCCCAGCTGAAATCTTTCTTACTCAGGGGGCTCTTCTATTCCTCGTTTCCCACTTTAACAGAGACTTTTTCAGACAAAAGAGAATGTAAACAAGGCAAGGCCAACCATTTGATTAAAAACCCACAGACGGTGGGGGAGACTAAGTTTAGCAGCAGCAAGAAGACTGACAGTGAGCTCAAGGCAAGTTACTGATGGAATAATGTGGCTACCAAAAGACAGTCCGGTCATGGTTGCATAAGAGGAAATTATAGGCTCTGCGATGGAGAAAAGAGGCTTGCCCTAACCTAAGCCTGACAAGGCTTCGGTTTGAGTATTCCATTTGTTCTGAGCTAGATCACATTTTAAAGAGAAGAAAGTAGACAAATTTAACAGTGGTCAGAAGAGAGTGAAAAGGACAATGAAGAGGACTTAAAACTGTGTCATGTGAGAAAGCTGAAGGTTCTGAGTATGTTCGACACGATGGTAAGCTGAAATGATAGAGGATTTAGACTTGTTTTTCCTGGCCTTAGCCATACTGAGAGGTGGGTACTATTGTTATCTTCTTTTTATAAATGTCAAAACAGACTCAAATAGTTTATGTAACACTGTAAGGCCACACAGCTAGAAAGGGACATGGCTGGAGACTTCACTCAGACCACCTGCCATGTTCTTACAGCCTCTCCCAAAGCAAGGCTGCAACATTGCTTTTCTGTTTGCATCTAATATGACTTCTTTACATTTAAAAGCCATAAATGGACTCACCTGGCTTCTCTGCAAGGACTTTAAATCTTGGGACACTTGTTCCAGTAACTGTGTGAGCTTCTTCCCAATAACATGCACCTTTTCTTCAGCCTCAATATACTCTTCTCCATGCCCCTTAATGAGAAGGCTGTTTGAAATCTCCTGCAAGGAGTTTACCTGAGGTTGATGCTCCACCAGCTCCTTTTCCAGTTGCTAAAAACAAAAAAGTACGTGAAATAAGGACTTGTGAAAAGAGAAGCTAGTGTGGCCAGATGAGTCCTTCTCAGAGCCAGCAAAGTTCTGGAATGAATGATGGGTGGCACTCAACTGTGTGTATCTGCTTGCCAGTGTCCTTGAGTCTAGAATGGTTTAGATAGTAGGTTACATGCCTCCCCCAGCCCCCTATTTTTTATTCCTTCTCACTCTGAAGACAGTTGTGATGCTAGAGGAGTTAGAAGAAAGAAGTGAAGGGGGTGATGTGGGAAGCCTGGGCCTTCATCCACGACAGCAGGAGGTCAAGGGAAAAAAACTGAAATTGATAAAATTGAGAAATAGATGCTAAAGCATACTATTTAGAAATATGGTACATATTGGACAAATCAGCTTGAATTATTGAGGGTGGATATCTTGCTTGCTGTCCAATATGCAAGCCACTAGACACATGGCTATTTAAATGTAAATTAATTAAAATTAAAAACTGAGTTTCTCAGTTACATTCAGCTAGTGGCTACCATATTCGAAAGTGCAGATACACAACATTTCCATTATCACAAAAAGTTCTATTGGACAGTAAGGCTCTAGGGAGTGGAGCTTCACGAAGACTTCAGTACAAAAATATGTATTTTAAACAACATATATATCTTTGATTATTATTAAAATCAAACCACAAACACAGTTGTGGGTAAAAATGTCATCTTGAGAGCAAGTGGGAATATTTAGGTCTCATCTTGGTTTGCTACTGAAATACACATGAAAACACAGCCACCCTCCAAGAAGTCAGACTTTTCTATAATGGATATAGAAAACTTATATAGTTGTTATGGTTACAGAACAAAGGAGCACCCTAGTTCCCCCTAAATTAGCAGTATTCGCAAGGGAAAAAAACACTTCTATTCAAATGGTTTGTTAAACTACTGAGAGTTTCATGTTATACTTTGTTGATCAATTTTAAGTCCTTTTCGTTAAGTTTCCCAGCATATTGCTAAAGGCTTATGTCCCCATCTCCTGAGGGTTTTGAAGACTTTCTACTCTGAGCTATGGCTCTTCATCCTTGCAAGTTACTCTGCTTCAGAACTGTCCCCATCTCCTGAGGGTTTTGAAGACTTTCTACTCTGAGCTATGGCTCTTCATCCTTGCAAGTTACTCTGCTTCAGAACTACAAAGGGATGGTCAGTAGAAGCCAAATGGGATGTGTGGGCTAAACTCACGAGGGCTGCTTCTGACCAAGTCCAAGACAAACTTCACTGGCATTTTTGTTCACAGAAAGAGGAGACTAGGTTATCTAAGAACTCTGATGCTGATCCCTTTAGGAGGACACTTACCATTAGTTCTTTCTGACACTCCAGGACAACCTTGGGCTCTGCCTTTGGGTCAGCAACATGAGCCTTCTGCCTCCGGTTCTCCGCGCTTGCTAACCACAGTAGCAGACTTTGGCTCAACTGGTGGAAATCCTTGGAAAAAACAACACACGTGATAGCACTGCCCTTTCTTAGACTTATGACAGAAAGTGTGCTGGAAGCTTGCTGTTTTCAATTCATCATAGTCACCTGCTCTTCTTGTCACACCCAGGGATTAAAAAGGGCCACAATTAAATGTCAAGGCCCCCAAACAAGGAAAAGGGAAAGCAGGGAAGGACAGTACATTTGGCACAGTCCCATGAGGCATGGTGAATTTTGCAAAGTGAAAAGAGCTAACAGAAAGGTGGGGATTCAGAATGCCCCAAATTAATTTATATATGAAGACCACACAAATCACTGAATTAATCTGCTGGATTCAATGGCTAAGGGAGACTGGAACCCACCAGGACATGTGGCCCAGAGACGGGGCTGCACATGGGCTTGCTGGTGGGCTCATGGTCCCTAAGGTGGAGTTGGAGTCAGGCACAAGTGCAGAGCTCATGTGCCTTAAGCATTTTCTGGGTGTGCTGGGCCATGATTACCTGCACTATTTCACATTTACTCCTAAAAACAACCCTTTGAAGAAGGTAATAAAATGAATTCCCACTTTTCAGATGAGAAACCTGAGGTCTAGAAGGTTCAATGATTTGCCCCAAGTCACACAGCTACTAAGCTGTAGAGCAGGGTTAAACTGCTACTTCTGTTGGAGGAGCCAGATCTCTTTATCACTTTATCACTTTGTGATACAGCCTTCCTGGCTGAGGAACACAGACAGGGCAATGCTGAGGTATTTTCAGTCTAATGGAGGCTTAGCTGGTACCCTAACTCTGGGAGAGGGCATGGGCCTGGGCTGTGCAACAGAGCATCAGGTCTTTCTCTGGAAGCAATCAGTAGAGCACACACATTTCTTAACACAAGCCACATTGGACTGAGCCAAAGCAGCCTGATGACAATAACAATATCTGCTTCTCCCACTGACACGGGCCCCAAGAGCCTGGCAGCTCCGGGGCACTGGCCTTGGGCCCCGGCTCTGGGTGCCTGATGCCGAGTCAGCATACCTGGCACTGCATGAGCGACTGCTGCAAGCCCTGTCTCCAGCTGTCCACACTGCCCTGTGCGGTGTCCCAGTGCAGGCTCAGCTGGCGGAGTCTATTTTGGAGCTCCTCGGATTCAGTGCCCCCAGACTGTAGAAATTCCTTGCTGCTCACGTTGACAGAGACCACTGAAGCTTTGTAGGCGTCAAAGGCTTTTAATATCTCCTACAGCAGAGGGAAAAGTTCAGGTTAGGCACTCTGGAAATAGGGATGCGGGGTTCATTTCAAACCTCGGCAGGGGACAGATCTTCCAAGTGCTTCTCTGAGCTGTGGCCACAGAAACAAGAGCAGCCTCGCCTGTGACTGGCTGGAAAGCATCAGGTGAGGGAGCCGCCTGATAACGTCAGCGAACTCAACCGGCCAGCTAACCGGCAAGCAGAGGCATCAAGAGGCCCTGCTGACCTCCAGAGCCTCTGCTCTCTGATTGGCTTAATAAAATTTCTGGGACAGATTAAAAGCCTTCCAGATAAAAATATATGTAGTATATCCTGCATATACCCCCAATATCACACAAATCAAATGTTACTCCTCAGGATGAACGGTAACTTCTGAAACATTAATGTACCAAGTAAAATAAAAGTAAAAATATGAAGAGTGTCTGGATACCCCAACACTACTGCCCTGGCTACTCTCAAGAGCTCCCAAAATGCAGGGCTCAAACTGCCATTCCTTTGCTCCCTGGGCTAGTCTCAAGGGGACGGGGGCTGATGATTGGGTGACAAATTCTAACTGCACAATAGGGTAACCAGATCAGGGCTACAGACTTTATCAGTAGGGGGGTGGTCCTCCTCACCCCCTACCCTTCCAAGATCCTCCACCACCTATCTTGGCTGGGACCATCTCACACATTTGGAAGGGTGGTTTTAGGTCAGTATAAAGGCAAAAGTTGTCTGCCAGTCACCACTGGAACCTCCATAAGAGGTGAAGCCAGATATTTCCAGAACCAGTGATCTGAGCCACATCTTTCCAGTGTAGCTGTGGTTTCATCTGTAGATGCCCTTCCATATTGAAATAAAAATGTGCTCCATGTCACTGCCAGTCACAAAAGTAAAATGGAACATACTGATCATTTGCAAGGTGAAATAAGATTTTGATACATTCAGCTGGTAGAGCAATACACTCACATGCACATTCTGATTTCCTCTTTCCTCCATACCTCTAACTCACCTTCAGTCTCTTCACTCTGAGCTCCATTTCCTGGATACTGGAGGGAGGCTTTGCCATCTTTAACATTTCTAGTTCTGCTTCAGTTTTTTCCAGCCAAGTGGTGATATCACAGATATAGGAGTTCAGCTGCTGCAAGTTTTGTTTTATTTTAAGTTTACTGTGAAGTTCTTGTGCTTGAATCTGCTCCCATCTGTCAAAGGCACCTGGAATAAAAAGTTGCCAATTAAAAAAGCAATAACGCAAACAAATTTCTCTGTGCCCAGCTAATTAGGGGCTGGGGTGATGAAAACCTATAGGGGATGCTGCTTGTGGGAGGGTCAGGATGTGGGAGTTATCTCTTCCCCCCTAATAAGAAATAGGACCTTTTCCCCTGGTCCGGTTCAAGGCCTGTGTCACTACACTCCCACAAGGCTGCAGTGAAGTGGGGGCGGTGGGGAAGGAAACCCAACATGTTGCCAATATGTGCTCTGGTCAAAAGTTCAGCATTTCAGTTCATGCTGTTTTAAAGACATTTTCTCCTTTGGTCTGTGAATAATCAGGTCAATGCTACCAGCTTTATTTTAGTTTTAATGGGTATTCCTTAGTGGAATTATCACTTATTTTATAATCATTGAACTGGTCAAATGAGGCGACACCTAACACGGCTCTCTGGTCTTCATCTGCATGTCTGATCTTTATATATAATTGAAATCATTGAAGACTCACACTCCATCGTATGAAACTTGTTTTGTTAAATGTACAGTTTTGAAAGTAAAGTAAACAGCCAACGAATTAGTTCATAAATATAAACACAGGCCAGCCAATTCTCAAGCAACATCAGCTACAGCAGAGTAAATTCATGCAAGTTTCTGTGAATTATGTAGTAGGTCAATTCCTAATGTTCTGTTGAACAGCAACCAAAATGAAATGCCCAACTAACCTAAAACCATACTCCACATCTCAATGATTGCTTTGAACTGTACCTGACTGCTGCCCTGTTAATTCCTTGTCTTCCTGCTGTGGGCTGCCATTCAAGACTCCTGGGCCTTCTTTGCCACCATCAGTGCCTGGAGGTAATAGCAGCTTTATCTAGAACAAGTCAATTTTTAAAGTTACTATCTGTACATTTTAAAGGTTGTCAGAAATTACCTGGTACCTCCTTCGATGGGTAACTTGCTAGTAATACAGAGGCATCTAGTGTATGGGTAGCATTTATAAGCAAGAAGAGCCAATGGTAGAAATAAAGCCTGGGCACAAGGCCCACAATGTGGGAAGCAAATGGGATGTCTATCATGGGAATAAAATGGCCCATTTTAACTCGCATGCTTCCTAAAACCTCTCAAATGAACCATGCAAAAACGTTAAAG
This sequence comes from Choloepus didactylus, assembly GCF_015220235.1. Classification (NCBI taxonomy): domain Eukaryota; kingdom Metazoa; phylum Chordata; class Mammalia; order Pilosa; family Megalonychidae; genus Choloepus; species Choloepus didactylus. The sequence goes on from NC_051310.1 coordinate 47,327,542, forward strand.
CAATCATTGAGCTTACCAGACTGTTATTGTGTTTAGCACTTTTATATTTTCACAGTGTTTCACAAAATTTTAGTTATTCCTTCCAGTCACTATGTAGAGGTGGTTGGCATTACTATAATCAGGTACTGGAAATACACGGAGGACAAATCCAACCTCCTGGGGTCATTCATCACCAAGTGTTTATCTTTCACTGCATATATTGACTCTTCTGTTATCACAGAGCAGATTGGGCTATTATCCCAGGCCTTTACAAAAATAAATGCATCCTTTTTAGAAAAGCCATGGTTTTTTTTTGGACTGTGTCCATGAGGCCTATTTGTGTGGAATGGAAAAAATAAAAACCCTTCAGATCTGTGGTGACATGCTTGGTTTCAGACATAATAAAAGGGTTGGAGCTTTTGAAACAAGCCAGGTGAGGAACACAAGTGTAATGGCTGGGAAAAGCCAAACCTTATGGGCCCTGGATGTGAAGCCAAGGTCAGGTGTTGGGGTCTGTTCCTCCAGACTGTTGGGTCCATGCCAGACCACAGAGGGGATAGAGTAAAAATGACACCTCGATTGTTAAGCAAGAGGAAGAGTTTCTGAATTGAGCATGGACAACTTATTAACAAATGATGTAGCAGAATCTTCTCCAGTCATTTAGCAATATTCCCTCCTAGACACAGAGGACAATTTGAGGACTAATCTAGTGACGCTTCATTGCTTTTTGTTTCTCTAAAAGATGGCACTAAAAATGCAAGAGACATTTTAATTTCAACTTTCTTGTCATTAATGCTGTGTACTGTGAATGACCTGTGTGGCCATTAAATCCAAGGCTGGCTTCCACCCACTGGCTGCCTAGCCAGAGCATGCCAAAGGACTCACAGTGCCTGAGGAAAACATAACTAAGAAGGAACACTCACTGTTAAAAACAACACCAACACATCATATATAGTAATAATGATGATGATGATCATGATAAACGTCATAATAATGACCACTTCCGAGGGCCTTGTTTGTACCTTTGAACACATTAATCCTAACAACAATTATTGGTTTATCCCCAGTTGAAGAAGTCAAGGCTTGTAGAGATCAGGCAAAGTGCTTCAGGCCCCAAAGCAATTATTTGGTAAGACTAGGAATCAAACCCACGTCTACCACAGCACAATGTCAAATCTTTCTGAATATAAAGTCAAACTTTTTAATAGAACATGTGATCAAAAGATAAATATAACAAAGATCTGGGCACTCAGGAGGAGTTCAGGAAAACCAGCACTTTACTTCTCCACCATTAGCATGGATGACGGACTCAACGGTAATTGCTGTTGTATCATGCTAGCACACACAAAGATGGTTTTCACCAGAAATCTCTCTCTGAATCTAGTCAGTTTTGCCAGGGCTTCTTAGGCCAGCCCAGACAGTATGAACAGCTCAGTCCAGATATTGTCACCATGAGAAAACCAACTCAAAATATCTGCCTCGGGAGTGACCACATGCAGTATACACCAAAATCTCAAATCTCTCCCTCTTTATTTTCTTTGTCACTCATGCACTTGGGTTATACACTCAGTGGGGTCAAGACTTACATAGGCTGGTTTATAAGGGGTGCTGGAATCTGGGGGGATGGGTGGTATATTCCTATCCCCTTCCATTTGTTTGTAGTGATGCTGGGGACAGGTAGGACTATCAGGAACATGCCATGAGTGGCCATCGGAGATTGATTTACCTGAAAAAAAAAAAAAATAGAAAGTGACCACCCATTCTCTTTAACCAAAGGACTCATGTTTAGTTACACAGAAAAGGTCATGGGTAATGTGGTATCAGGTTATAGTATAAAAATGAGTTCTGCAGCTTTCCTTGCAAAGCATGCACATTTGCAAAAAAGTCAGTATGTCCCCAAAGGGAATGAAATGAGAGTCATGCAACTGACACATTGTGCCTTCACTAGATGGGTTCATAATGGAGCACAACAAACATATGATTTGTGGTAGGATATGTGTGTTTTGAGCTACGGTTTCTAGTGGTGGTGATAATGGGCTGCAAGGTAGGGTCTGAGGGCCCAGGACAGGAGCCTCTCAGGTGTGAGGGAAGAGTGCACATCAAGATGGACTTGGGAACCAAAGGGCTGCTCGTGGCTTTACCCCATCACTGCAGATGGGGATGGGAAGGGAATAACGATTAGTGCTACAAATCAAGGAAGGAAGGCTGCATGTCCTACTGCAAATGCAACAGTAGCTCTATCCCCACCGCCCACCCTCCCAGGAAATCACCATAAGCAAGGAAATCATTCCAAACCAAGCCACCATGAAGAAAGCTTGGTTCATGCGAAAGGACTTCAGTTGGATGGAGAAAAAAATAAACATTAAAAAAGGCACCATGAAAGATTCCCTTCTGCACAGGCCTGCGGGGGAGGAGAGGGATGGCATCGGGACCACTCTGGTTTGTGCGGGTGTGAAACGAGCACGCGGGCATGTGTGAGTACAGCAGTGTAAATACACCATGACACGAGGACCGAGGCGCATGGTGTCCACAGAAGGCGGAGCCAGACAGGACATGGGAGCGAGGTTTAGGACGCAGCATGAGCCATGGGGCGCTGCCGTGTTGAGACACATGCACGGGCAGGGGCCTACCAGAAGACGCTTTCAAAGTTTTTGTGGTCATTTTAAGATATGCCTCAGGATTTTCAGGGATTTCTACATCTGAAAAAGAATAATGTCGTTTTCCTCACCAGAGGAGCATGGAGATTAATGCCCAAATATTAAGTTAAAACAGTAGAAACATTGTCAGTTGGAAGGAGAATGCTCACTACCCATTACCTTGTTCTTAAAGAGATTTCAAAAATAAGAATTTATTCCTCCAACTTCTGATCGTCCGAAGCAGTGATGGTGGGGAATTTGAATTGGAGAAGAATGGAAGCGCCCAATCTATGGATACCGTGAAAGAGCCAACTGGAAAGTTCACTCACGCGTCTCTGCCAAATAGTCAGAGCCAGTAGTGAGTGAATAGCCTTAGTGTCTAAATATGACTTCCGTTTCATTCTGCCTGGGATAGGAGTGAGCCCACTCTCAGGGGACAGTTGAGAGGCAGCCAGGGCAGAACACACGAAGCCCCAGCAAGTCTGGAAGTCTGGATCAGACGTAAGCTGGAGGGTGGGCTCTGGAACTCTGAGAGTTGGCCGTGTTGCTAAGGTGCTGGAAATACAGACAAACGGGTCAAGGTCAAGGCCATTACCTGACAGCGCACTGTAATATGGGCCCTCCTCATCTTCCTCGTGAGAGGAGGAGCCCCCCACGTCACCAGTGTGATCCCACTCCAGAGGGATGGAGTCCACACTGACGGGGGTCTCGCAGCCAGACCGCTCGTGCGCTGGGGCAGGGGGCACTAGATGGCAAAGGGACTGGGGAGACGAGGGCTCCTCGCTCTCTCCTTTTTTACGCCAAGAGTCACTCTGCATCTCTCTGGAGTCTTCCATGTCTGCTTCGTTCTCAGAGGCCTCTTCCAAGCCCTAAATGGGAGCATCCAAATTTAAAAATTAGCCAAATCTTAGGCTATTTCATTTGTAGGCAACATTAGCAGCTCCCTACAGTGGCTGCCTTCCTTATTTCTAAGGCAGCTTTAAAAGGGTCACACTATGGGGTCCTGCCTCTGGCCATTCCACCTGGGACGATCTGGGGTGGGACCTAGAATATGCATTTTCCTAAAGCTCCAGCTCCTAAGCAAAGCTTTTAATTTTCTTTCTTAAGGAAATGGAGGCTAACATTCCTGGTCGAATGGCAGAAAACCAAGACCCAGGATATTAAAAAGACAGAGTGCTCTGGATAAGATTTGCAACTTAAAGGACCATATGCGCCACATTCTTTCATTTCTTCCTATCTTACTGTTCAGTTTCTGTGATCTTCTTGTGTTGTAATACCTCTGTCAGTCTGAAAAAAATGACTGTAAACTGCCTCATTTAAAAATGAGGGAATTATAGAATAATTCCTGAGTCTAAGTCTGATTAAGAATAACCACATTTGAAGTTGGCCAGCTGGGGCCACAAAAAAAGAAAAAGTGGCCAGTCTTGCTGGTTAATGGTCAGTCATTAAATAAAGCTTTGGGTACACCAGAATAGCAGACTTGGAATAATGGCCTTAACGCCACCTGAACTTCCCAAAAGGCCCCTCTGTCAAAATTGCTTTCAAAAGCAGGCACTTTTGGCATTTCAAAGGTGAGAACAAAGCACCAGAAAGGCACAAATATTAAATGTTCCCAGACGTTGAGCAAAGGAAAAGACATGTACCTTCCAAACTACTACTATAAGTAAAACCAGAACAGCCATCAATTTATTCTAGGGGTACTGAGAAGTGCCAGGAAAGCTCTGCTCTGCGGAGTACACTGGAAACCGATGGGAGAAATAAGGCCTTTCAGATGTGCCATCATTTCCACTGGGTAATGGGAGACTAAGCCATTGTGGTGGGGATGCCTATGGCTAGGTATGAAAAAAAATGGAAGTAGAATTTTTCAACATAGTCTTTTTTTGTGTGTTTTCACCATGAAGTGAATCAGTTACCATTATAAGACACGTTTCCCAATTCTTTAAGAATTCAGTCACATGTGAAGTCCGAGGGGCCAGGAGCCCTCGGTGGTGGTGCCCCCTCACCGGAGCGTGGGAGGTCAGCCGCTGGTGGAAGCGGGACACCCTGCCGAACACCTCCTGACAGTAGCGGTGGAGCTCCTCCAGCTCGTCTTCAATCAGCACGGCGTCCAGGGGCTCACTCTTCTGAATTAGCTGCTCCCCAAAAACTATGAGCTGATCAATCTTGTTGGTATTTAATGTAATTTCCTGTTGGAAACCCTATTTAGAGTATGAGAAAGAAAAGACATCAAAAAAAAGAAATTATCCCTGTGGAACCAGTGTCTTTTTTTTTTTACAAGGCCATAGGGGGAAAAAAGGAATCAAAATATTATTATTGTTTTATTCCTTCATTTACTTTAGTTTTATCAATTTTTAACTTGTGAAAATGAAGATTCAATTATTTAAAAACGTTTGTGCACATTTTTTCCTCCTCCTTCTGGGCACTGACTTTTCCAGTTAAATAATTCTAAAAGTCGGACATGGATGGACATTTACTGTTTATTTGGGTCAGAGGGCAAGAACTTGCCTTATTTGTTGGTAGAAACAGATAATTTCCCATGGTGAGCTCATTGGCTCATACTGTTTAGGAAAGGCAAATTTCCATTCCTCAACCTCTTCTAAAATCTAACCAATTATAGTGAGATTAAACTGTAAGACAAATATTTGGGAAGTGGGAGAGCAGAAGATATCTGTTCTTGGCCCCAGGTTGTTAAGAGACTTCCCTCCTGTTACATCCAACATGCTCCACTCAACCTCAAGTATTGGAGAAACAGCATCTGTTCGGAACCTAAAGTGCGTTCTCTCTCAGGCTGATTATCAATGACAGAATAAAGGATTTTGTTACAAGGATCTCTCTACTGGGAGGAGCAGCGTCCTTGTAAATGTTAATCTAACCGCACCCAGTTGGGATGGAGCCCAGCTGCTTTAACAGTTCTGGAACTGGGCCTATATAGCCAGTGAATTTAGTACTGTACTTGGTCAGCTCTCTGCAGAGGTGCTGGGGAAGCAGCCCTTACGTTCAGCTGACGCATCTTGTCATCTGCATCGCTCTCGGAGAAGTGCTCCACGTTGGTGAGCTGCAGGTCCATCTCTGTGAGCCACACCAGAATGCTCTCCCGGGTCCCCTCAAATTCTTCCCTCTGGTTGGTGAAATGCTGCAAATGGGGAAGAAATTCACATTTGTGTGGACTGTGGAAGGAGGGTTCAGGTAGACAGCAAGGTCGCTGTACGCTAAAAGGAAAGGGTATCCAGAGTACTCGGAGAGAACCTGCCTCTGGTACCCGGGAGCCTGGGACGTGCCGCATTTTCAGAGAGCCAGAGGGGGTCAGGAGCGTGGGGGCTGGCCCTGGCGGTGTGATACTGAACAAGTCCTAACTTCTCTCAGTCTCATCTCCACTGGCGAATGAGGGAGGGTATGGGAATGCTAATAAGATGATCTCTATAGTCCTTTTGGCTTTTGAAATTCTATAATTCTCTAGTCAGTAATTTTTCCAAACTATCCTGCTAGACAGAAGGATTTGGTATCTTCAAGGTGGAAAAAAAGTACTTATCCCAAACTTGAGCCTGGCCAAGTGCCTCATTTGCCTTTGCTGATGTGATTCTGAGTATCTTCCTCAGAAAAAAAGAAGACACAGAGAAGATTTATATCCTTAATTGGATGGCTCTCGGGTTACCACCTCATAGATGGGCAGCTGATTCTCAGACAAATGTAGCAGTCAGTGCCAAATGCAGGTTTACTGGTAACAAAGAAGCAGGAGAGAAAGAAACTAATGCAAGGGGTATGCTGGAATACTAGAAAAGATAGGCAATTTCTTCCTTAGAGGGTCAAAAAATTTAAAAAGGAATTTAAAAGCCCAGATTCCCATCTTCCTAGGGTGGCTTTAAGAGCCTTCTGCCCTGAGAAGAGAAATAGGTTTTAAATTTACTTTCTACAGCCCCTTCCTGCACTAGCCTTGTCAGTTTATACCTAGACTCCCAAAAGGTTTAAATACCACATATTCTGAATTACAGAAATCTAAGGTGAATATTTATATTTAGAAATCAACCCCCATCTTTGAGGTTAGTCAGTGTGCTCTGAATTCAGAGGATAACCACTGTCCCCTATCTCTAGAATACAGAGGTGGTGAATGTGTTAATACGCTTTGTCCATATCGGTCGCAGTGCAAGGACCGATGGGATCTATAAAAAGACAGATGGGCAAAGCAGACTCTTTCTGGAGGCTCATTTGGCACCTTCCCCAGACTCTGTGAAGGCAGCGCCCAGACCTCCATGGCAGTTTGTGGGCTAATGCACACACCACCAGGGCTACGGAAGTTGTAAACAGGGATTTGCTATTGGTAACACAAACCACAGAAGCAGGCTCTGCCTAAAAAGCCCCAAATGCAAATACTCCCTTAAGAAAAAAAAAAGAATGCTGGCTGCTTTGTGCTTAAACTAAAGGGAGAGCTGTGTTAGAAAAATGTTAAGACGGCTTAGGCCATAGAAGACATCTTTCTCCCTGTTGCTTTGTGTGACAGCCTTGCTATTGCATATCACTTCTCCCTGAATATCTACAAAGAACCCAGGCCATGCAGAGGAGGTTACTCGGAGTCTCCGTAGCACGGCCGTGACCCGCTTCTGGAGGCTGTCCCAGCGCTGGTTGCCCTCGTGCACTGTCTGCTTCAGTTTGCTGGCAGTGTCCGTGCGGTTCTCCCGGGCCAGCCGCCGGTACTGCTTGTTGATGAGCTCCAGCTGAGTGAGCCTCTCGTGAATCTGCCGCTGAAACGCCTGCGCCACACAGAGGGGTCTGGTCAGTGCCAGAGCACGTCCCCCCATTCCCCAGTGGACCCCAAATGACCTGTCTCAAGGAGTTAAGCCCCAAAGAAAGCAGTCACTTTGCCAGTTCCTCTGATGCCAGTTAAAAGTACAGGTTTTCAAGTTCATGGCACAGCAGCTGACATAAACTGGCAAGGTTTGCAAAGCTGTCTTAGCAGCTGATGGCAGGAGGGGGTGTCGGCCACTTAGAGGAAGTGCCTGTCGCAGGCTTGGAGCACTGTGGTTGGAGAAGGGTTTTTACCTCAAACCTCTTCAGCTCCTCTTTGGCAATTGTGTACAACACCTCTGAGGAATTTGGGTAGGCCGCTGTCCTCTCTGCTGACTTGAGCCAGTCCTCAAAGCGGGAATAATCATCTAAAAACTTCTGCCACAGGCGCCACGTCTCTTCAATTCTGAAGGGAGGAAAGCAATTTACTGCAAGCCATCTGTTCTGACCATGCACTGTTACACTACTTTTCGTCCCTTGACCAGTCCCATTCCCATCCCCAAGCTTGCACTCATAGTTTAGTGAAAGAGATCGACAACCCTTCCACGGACATCGCATCTCGGCCAGTGTGCCTTCCTTCTGGGGGTGCTGAGCACCTGAGAGCTCATGCTTCTAAAGCAGTCAAGAAACAAGAGACAGGGCATCCTTCTGCTACTTTATAGCTGGGTAAACTGAGGTAAAGTGGCCAGCCCGGGTTACACCTCAAGATACAAGGGAGTTGGGGAAAAGCATTACTCTAATTATATTTTCTCGAATCATTCCTTTAATAAGCCCTGGTCACACCTACTCAGTGTTCTCTGCCTATACCTGGCACCTTTTTAAGTGACATGAACAGAACATAGTTCCTCTTATTTAGGTGGGAAAGGAGCACTGAGTTTAACAGGAGCATGTTTAAAACCTTCAGGGGCATCTCGGTGCTTACTTCATCCGCCGCTCCATTGACATGGCACAAATGTTTCTCCAGCGTCGGTCTAGGCTTCTGGTGGTCTGCTGTATCGAGTCACACTCGGTCTCGTTTGCACAGGCATCGGAGTCGTGCAATAGGACATCACAGATGTTAAACACAGACTCTACTCCTGCGCTGTGTTGCTCAATATCTCGTTGCAGATCCTATGAATACAACAGAGTAAGAAAAACCTTGAGGTGGTGGTGGTGGGAGGGTTAGTGTTTAAAGGATCTCTACTCCCTCCTTCCCATCTGGGAAATACAGTCCTTGGTGCATTTCTACCTTCGAGTCAGCAACACAGACTGAATTCTTCTCATCTTTGTACAACCCGTTGTATTGGAGCCCCTGACACAAAGCCTAAGATCAGGCAACAACTGGGATTCATTTGTTGAACTACATGAGAGGGAGGGAAGGGTAGTGGGTACCCTTAAGCACTGACAAGTGGCACTGCTGACCCTCACTCTGAGATCCCACAGTCTTGCAAATTCTGGGTATGCATAGGATCTATTCCATATCACCCGACCCCAAAGGCCTCCAACTTAGACTTGGCTTGGGGAGATCTTCCTTGGCAAACTGATGAGCCTCTTTGGCACGACTGAAAATTTCAGCAACAGAAGCTCTTAACCTTTTATGGGTCACAGAAACCTTGAATCACATCAAATTGTGTATACATTTGAGCCCACCCTAAGGATCCATGGGCCCAAGGGAATAATTCTCATGGAGGGCTCCCCTACCCCCCAACTGATGGGGTCCAGCAAAGGCTGCAGCTTGGAGAGAGTTAGGGTTTCTGGAGTCTTGTCCTACAATGGTGACAGTAAGGCAGTTGCCTGGTCTGGCAAGAACACTGTTCCTGGAGAGAAAATGCATGGTCACAAGAAAAATGGAAACCCTGTTTAGGAATAAACATGGCATCTGCAGTTATCATCCAAAGAATATTTTTTTCTATACCCCATGGGCAAATGTGGTGAGGGGAGGAGATGAGGAGACTGTGATAAGTGACCTCAAGCCACACTATTAATCTTAGTATCCAAATTACATTGTGAAATAGCAAAGGCAAACTTACATTCCAATTTAATTATCTGGTAATATAACAGTTACTGAAAATTTACAATACTTTAAGTAAGCCACTATTAACTATACTCAATAAAGTCCTGTGGATTCAACAAAGTTCAATTTACAGGAGGGATTATTTTATAAATAATGTTTACTCAGTCTACAAAAGGGTAGCATCAAGTTCATTTCAAGTCAAATCAATACTTAAGTGATTTTGGAGATCACAATTCTATTACTAGGTATGACTAGTCTGTTTTTTCTTTTCTTCTGATGAAATGCACAGTTTGGATCTTTCTGTATTCCTGTGGATAGGACAGGATAACAGGGCTAATACTCTGAGTTTTAAACCAGGCAGTTCTTAATACAGATCCTAACTGGTCAAAAATGAGCTCTACAGAGTTATATTCAGAAGAAAATGATGTGCTTTCCAGTTTGTCCCAGGGCACCCTGTGAAGAGAGATGTGACAGGATGATGTCTTTAAGCTTCACAGTTCAGGATGAACGCCTCAAATGCTCCAATGGTGGAAGATTTCCTGGAGTCCATATGATGAAAAACTTTGAAAACAAGATTTAACAAGAATTCTAGTTTTAAGAATCCTTACTGGTTTACAGAATTAACACAGGCCTTTCCAAAATGTACTGATATTAATAAATATACCTTTTAACGTTATGAAAATAAAGGAGCCCTAATACTGGTGCTAAAGGAGTGACACTGACAATTTTAACTGAAATGACTGCCCATGATCATCTGTTTCCAGTTGGGTTGAGCCTGGTTGAAAAGCAGGGTAAAAAGTCTAGTCTATGGATAAACATCAATGTCATGTATTTTAATAAGACTCTGCAGTTACCCTACATTATTTACTTATTAAGTTTATATTGAATAAAATGGCTAAAGAAAACTGATTACCATGACGAATGGTAGCAAGAAATGAGCTCTATAGTAATTTATATGATGATCATTATCTTCGTAAAAGAAACAAGTCCAAACATTTTCAAAATTTCTAAAATTAACTTCTAAAACACCACACAGTACAATTTCCTACTGCTATTGTATTATGAACTAGTTACTTTCTGTGGTGTACAAGGTTCTACTGATACTGTATTATGAAATATTTACTTTGTAAAATATAAAATAAAGACGGGTACCACACGTTAAAAAGTAAAACATTTAGCTGCTAGACAAATAACATTTTGCAAACTGAGAAAATCCCACCACGAATATGTTGAGGTATGAGTTTGCCCAATAGTAGATTTCAGGAACTGTTCAAATCTAGAGAAAAGTAGATTTAAGAAACAATATAAAACAATGCAAAAGATTTGCCAAGCGTTCTCAAAACAGGCTCCTGTTCATTCCGAATTTATCCCCCCCGAGCTGGCTAAGCAGAGCATGGAAAGAGCTCAAGGGGAGGAAGCATTGAGAGAGGGAGAAGAGACAGACAGAGGCAGAGACATGAAATGAGAGAAGAGAATGCAGCCAGGAAGAATGAGAATTAAAAAGGATTGAGAAAAATAAGATAAATTGGGGAAAGAAGAAAACAAGGCTAAGAGGGTGACAGATCATGCAGGGTGGGAACCACTGGTGGTGGCTCCAGAGGATGTCTCTGTGGGAAGGGCTTGGGGTGGTGAGCAGGTTGGGCTGTGGCACTGGGGGGTGGTTTAGGGAGTTTGGCCTGAAGTTGAGTTGGCCCACTGGAGAGGGGGCTATCAGTAATTACAGAAAATAGCAGCCCCCCCCCCCCCCCAGCAACCATGATGCCAAACAAGAAACCAGGAAACCAAAGAAAAGTAGGAAAGAGATGCTGAAGACTGAAGTGGTTTGAGATTTAAAATTGTCACAAGTTGACACAACTTTCTTTACATTCTGAAAATGATACATTGAGTAGGAATATCAATTTGACCTTATTTACTCTCTAAAAGAGTTCTCCATATAAGTAAGAGAAACAAAAAGGACTCTTATCGGTTGTTCCTTAGCCTAACCTGACCCCCAGTGGGTCCCTAGGGATACTATGAGGATCCAAGGGACGTGGCTTTTAACCACTTCTGGCAGCTGAGCTCTACTGCAGAAGACACTACTAGGTGATTCCAAAATTTAGGTCTTGCTTTTGTAAGCAAACATAATTTACTATAATTATTTAAGGATGAAAATACAGGTACTTTTTTTTTTTTTAAGTGGCCCATAGATAATTCTTTTGTGTGCCACATTTGTTCTCAATATTCTGGACAGAATATTTAAGTCTGGGCTTAGTATAATAAACACATAGTAATTTGTTCCTTTTAACAAAAATACTAAAAATTCCCTCAGGATATCAATGGTAGGCAGAATAACAATTCCCTCCCTCCCTAAAATGCGCACATCCTGATCTTTGAACCTGTGAATATATTAGTTTACATGGCAAAGGGGATTAAGGGCGCAGATGGAATTAAGATTGCTAATCCATTGACCTTAAAATAGAGATTATCCTGGATTATCTGGGGGGGGGCGCACAATATAAACATGAGGGTCCTTAAAAGTGGAAGAAGGGGGAAGAAGAAGAGTCAGCCAATGGAAGATGTGACTACAGAAGAAGCACAGAGAGATGCAATGTTGGTTTTCACGAGAGGAAGGAGCCATGCACCGAGGAATGTGGGTGGCTTCTAGAAGCTGGAAGGAGCAAGGAAACAGATTCTCTTAAAGCCTCCAGAAAGGAATGCAGCCCTATTGTCACCTCTATTTTAGCCCCATGAAACCTATGCCAGGCTCTGACCTCCAGAACTGTAAGATAATAATTTTGTTTTGTTTAAACCACTACATCTGTGGTAATTTGTTATCAGTAGCAATGGGAAACTAATACACACACCATCTAACGTTTTGATAAAAATGGTAATCCTGAACACTAAAGCCATAATTTTTTTTGGTACCTAAGGGACGAGAATTTCATGATGGTGCTTCTGAATTCTGTAAAGAGGGAACCTTTAAATTTAGCAAGATTGAAATTATGTAGCAATTCAGTACAGCAACAAATAGGGCCAAGAGGGTGGCAGTTGCTCCAAATTATAAGCTTTTGGGAATAAATTCTCTGCAACTTAATGTTTTATACCACTTCAGATTTATAAAAAGTTAACACACCTGCCAAATTTGGCCAGCTATTCTTTAAGAGGAAAAACATTGCCAGCCGCCATACTATTTACCCAAAAAACTCAACACTCAGGGTAAGTGGTTATTCACTAAGCCCTGTCTATTAAGAGACTGCTCAAGAAATTCATCCTAGAAGATCACACTTGTTAAAAAAAGCTCATAATGTTCCATAGCCATAACTCCATTAAGAAGGGCATTAAAATTTCTACAGGTGCATTAAAATTCCAGGATACTTATATGTATTTCTCCACAAAGCAAAGATCAAATTTAGATGATCTCAATGAAAAAGACACACAAATTTCTATGGCCAAGTAGAAAGAAACAGTATTTTTAATTTGTAGCATTACTAAATCAGACTGGTTTGAAAACCAGAGAATTGGCATCATTTAAAGTCATTGTAATAGCATTGAGAAAAGACTTAACAGTACTACCAAATATCAGCTATCTTGTATAGTAGCCTTAGATGTCATTCATTACCATTCAAAGGACTGACCTGAACTCAAGAGAATTCACCCTTAAGGGTTAGTCTTCTGACCCTGAATCTAGTGAAAAAGATTCAGACCCCAATTCTGTCTTTAAGCCTCTGTGCTATCTGGGTGAATGCTCCCAGATATGCTGGTGGTCAGGAATAGCTATGCTTTGGTGAGGATGAAAGTGGTGGAGGTTTAATGTGAAGAAAACAGATACGAGCCTGAGAACCTGAGGACAACCATATTGCTTATGGGATCAAAGTAGAATCTGCCCACAGAGTTGAGAAAAACAGAGGTGAAGGAAAGCTACTGAAAGAATAATATACACTTACCTATTTAAAAAATCAAGACAAACTTCGGCACTGCCTGTAAGAATGGGACGTGTGACCGTGAGCCCATAGAGGGCAGGAAAAGGGATTTGATAAGCTAGTGATAACAAAGAGCACCTGCCAGATTAGTGCAATGACAAACACTGACAGAACTCAATGGTTTTCAAGGTGCAGACTTTCCAGGGTTGGTTCAGAGGGTACATAAAGGTGACAGAAAGCCACAGGCATTGCAGGAGAGGCTTCCTGAGCTATTGGTTCAAGTGGGTTCTTTTCTACACCTCTGTTTTAACTACTTTTTTTTTTTTTGGAAGCTCTAACAAACACACAGAGTATTGTCTCATGAAGGGCTTCCTTATAAGAAAAAGAATTTTTCTTTCAATTCATTGCCTTCCAAAACTATATTAACAAAAGCAAAACAAAGACCAAAGTTAAAAATTTAAAACCTTATTTACCACCAAGATTGAGGTCTGCATCTTGAACATTATTCAAACTATTTCACAAAGAGCCTTGTGAATGGGGGAGAGGGGCAAGGGGTTGCTCAAAAGATGGATGCCTCATACATACAAGCACACAGTCAGGTGGTCAGTTTTCTCTGGAAAAAACAAACCGATCTTTTGAAATGTGAACACTCTAAAGCACACAGCCAATAAAGGGGCAAGTTTGAGTTAGCGGATACTGTAGATACCTATACTCTTACAACAGCTCATTCTGATTTCCCCACCTGCTGTTCGGCAAGCCTCTTCTGGATTTCTTGATCATCACAGACGTCATAAACAACGGGCTTAGAAAGCTCAGACTCAATTCGAGCCAACCAGGTGCGAAGGTTGCTCATGTTTTTGTCTAACTGCTGAATAAAAGCAAAGGTCTCCTTCAGTTTCTTCACCCTAAACACATTTGCAGAAAAAAAAGAGGCGGAAAACAAAAGCCCAACATTTAGTGGTGAGAAGAATGTGCCATTAAGGGCATGGGAGGGTAGAACAGAACCTACACTGGGGGATAGATTTTATAGCAGTAACAACTCTCATATCACCAGATACGTGTTTTCATGGAATTTGTGACACTTTGCAAAACCATAGCTCAAGCTGATTTTCAAATGGATGAAGAGCTCATCCACCTGTGCAGCTACAGAAGACCTACCATTCGTAGTGGAGAATACCCTGAAACCCCATGCATCTTTCTGGAGCTCCAGAGGTGAGAGCAGATGCCATTTCTGTCTCTCGATATTAAAATATCCAAATATCTTGACTTGGGCCCAGTTTTGGTCTTGGGTATTCCAGAGATTACAGCAGCCAGCGAACTTCCCTGACGGGTTAAAGCTATTACACGCATGGTTCACTTGGTGGCATTTGGCTCATGATGCTCGCACAGGACCCTCCTCTGAGCAAACACAGAATATGTGCCCAAGTCCACCACACTGAGTCTGAGGGAACTATGGGTACCATACACAGAGAACTAGTCCATGGGGGTCCCTTCTGAGACATCTGTGTCAACCAAAGATGGAGTGAGATGGGGGGCAGGAGCAAAGATAATCTGCACCCAAGGCACAGTTCTAACTGCCATCAACCTCACCAATCCGCCTTAGTTCCCACCCAGCCCAACTTGGTGTAGTGTGTACTTGAAACAAAACATGTGCTCACCAAGCATACAGTCAAGGGGAAATGATGCAGCTGTTGAGGGGAAGCAATGGGTTTAAAAAATAGAGACATTGAAATAAAATGCTCCAATAAAAATGCTTTCATGAAAGACCTCAGATCAAGAGAGTAAGACTTTTCTGGTGATCTGTGGGATTTTCAGCTGAACCGAAGTAATGGCCACAACTGAACGTCACCAGTTATCAATACTTATGTTAGGAAGTGCTATCAAAACTGCACCCCACAGCTGTTACTACTAGGAAGATAAAACATGGCAAGGACCCTAACTCACCTGGAATGCAGTGCACTCCATTATCTCTTGCTCTGCTGCCTGTGAACTGCTTCCCTTCTTGCCCTCCCATCCACCTTTGGTTCTATAGCCAAAGTGTGTTCTAGAAGGCAAATCTTATCTATGCTCAAAGCCTTTCAAGTCTTCACCCTACCTTGACATCCATCCCCCTTAAGCCCCTGAACATTTTGGTTCTTCAAGCGTTCAGCAGTCTCTGCTCTCTTTTCCTCCCCCTGGAGCCTCTACCACTGCTGAGATAAGCTGGAGCCCCTCATGGGTCCTGTAGCACCCAAGACCTCCTACTATGGCACCCTCATACCATGTGCATGTGCCTGCATCTCTCATAGACCATGCACCCCATCAAGACAGAGGCCTAGCCAGGCTGCACTGGGCTTGTATCTTTTGCATTCGCAGCACCTTCCATACTGCCTGGTGCACAGGAGATGCTGACAAATATTTGTTGAATGGATGCATTTGTATAAGCTCTTCAAACACAAGCTATTATTTAAGTAGAGCACATAGCTTTCTTTTTTTTTTTCTTGGTATTCTACACTTGACTAAATCAACTAGGAGACTGACTTCTAGTTCTAGCTCTACTACCAGCTAGTTTCATGATTTAGGGAAAATCTTTTTGCCACCACCTCCGCCCCATCTCTAGTAGGTCCTTCTTTGAGCTTCAGGGAGGGGATAGCCAACAGGAGAGGTTAACGGTAGAGTTCTGGAGGCAAGCGAACTGGATCCAAGTCCCATTCCATCATCCATGAGCTATGCATCTCTGCAAGGTACTTAAACTTCCTGACTCTCAGTTTCCTTGTTATCCACCTTGCAGGTGGCTGTGAAAACTAAACAGGATGCATGCAAAGCCTCTGGCATGTAGTTAATGCTCAATAATACTAAAACTCTTGTTACTGCAGACTGGGACTACCTGATGCTATGACAACACCTTATTTATAAGGCATTGGATCTCACAAATTTCTTCCATAAATGTGATCTTGGGTTCATTTCATTCTCATTCGAGCACAGTCTGGGTTTGAATCCCCGGACCCGGGTTTGAATCCCAATTCTGCTGAATCTCATCTGCAAAACGGTGTTAACAGTGGTACCTTCCCTTGCTGAGAGAGAGTGTTGAGGGAGACATCAGCAGGTGGAAAGCATTTGGCTCAGCACCTACCACAGGTAAGTAAGTGCTCAGTAACTTTGGTCATGATGATGATGATCAAAGAGGGAGGTTTTTCAAATTACATTCTTACTGCAAACACAATAAGGATAAATTCCCCTTAAATCCCCAAGATGATTTATTATTAAAAAGGAAGTAACAGAATCCGGGGCCAGGCCTGGATGCAGTTGTAATCTAGATCCATCCTTTGTTTCTATGGCTGTAGAGGTATACCCTCCCTACCCTAATGCCAGGCTACCCTGCCTGCCCAAAGAACACTCCAGACAACTGCCAGGTCAGCCCAGAGCTCAAGGCATCTGGGGCTGGGGTATTCCATGCAGTTTGCAAGGGGCTGTCTTCCTGGAAGAAGCCAGGCCAAAAGAGCTTCCTGTAGGTGGGGAAATGAGGAAACTGAGCTCCAGCGATTAAATAACCTGCCCATTGTCACATGGCCATTTACTATTAGTGGCAGGATTCTAACCGGGATAGTCTGGCCTGGAGCTGCTGCTCTTAAGCACTACCCATTTAGATGGTGCCAATGTATATTGCAGGTGCTCAATGATATTTACTGAATGAATAAATGCTGCTCATGCATACCTTCTGAGGGAGTGCAATTTGTCTTTTTTCACAAAAGAGGTGCCCTCATTATATTTTAAAGAAAAGAGGTAAAGGTTGAGATTAGCTTGGAGCTATCTTGTCACAAAACAACATGCTGCCATACCCCAGTCCCCACACTTCCCCAAACTCTGGTGCCATCTTGGGCAAGTGAAACAGTGAGCCTCAGTCTCCCCAACTGTAACAGGTGGGAAACACCTATCTATGTCTTAGGCTGGTTTAGGGTTCAAATAAGATGTAAAAGTTGTTTATAAATCTGTAAAACTTTTCATGGCAATTAAAAGTTTTATTTTAATTAAAATGTCTAAATATTAGAACCCCTAGGAGAGAACCGAGACTATCTACGGCACTGTTGATAAGACCAGGAAAAACACTACTACCACCTAAACAAACAAGCAAACAAACTGCCTACATACTTAGGGCAAATTAAAGAAGAAGGGAAGAAGGAGGGAAAAAAGAAGATACAAAGTTACAAAACATTCATTCAGCCAGGATCTGATCTGTTTCTATGCTCCAACTTCTCACTGGAGGCATAACACCCAAAATGGATGGGAATACAAATGTTCTTTCTCAGATAATCATGTTACAACTTATTCTAAAAAGCCATAGAATGTATCACTGAGTTTGTATCATTCTGTTTTATACAGACACAGTAATCTAATCGTCACATTTCCTGGGTCAGGAAGTATGTGTCATTTGTCAATGCAGGCAACTGCTCTCCATATGAGGCCTTGTTTATATTGTTCTTGAAAAAGTTAAAATCTTGAGTTATTATCAGGAAACAAGGAAACCTAGTCAAGAACCAGACTATTGGCCCAGGGAAACGACCACAATACTGCATTACATCAACCACCTAAGCAGTTTATGTGGCTCACCAGCTCTGCACTCAGTAATTGCCCATGTTTGACTTGGGTGGTCTCGGCTAGTACTTCTTACACATATATTTCAACAAATAACACTTCTCCAGAAAGAATAAGCATGACTTCCCAAGCTGAATTCTAGATCTGAGGACTGGAAGAACAAAATTTTCAGGTGCAAAGGGGAAAGTTTTTAACCCGTGTATACTCTCCCCCCCCTTTTTTTCTCTTGTGGGTCAAAAGGTAACATAATGGAAGACCGGAACAGAAACTAAAACATTTTTCTATGAAGCCAAACAAAATAAGAATGATGCTTAAGAGCAGCTAGCTACAAATCAGAAGAGTTCTTTTACAGGGATTATAGGTAGAAATGTAGAAAAGAATCAAGGTGAATAAAGATTTTCTTTTACCTTTAGTGACAGATCAGAATACAATACTTAACAAACCCTGCTCCCTCTCCAAAACAAACAAAATCAAGTCAGGATTAGTATCATTCACCAAGCACAAATCTTACATGTGATGGAGGCTTTACAAATATCAAATTCATGTATATGGAATAATTTTCTTATCAGTCATCTATTTGCTTATCAGTCATATTCTCTACATGCTACATGGTTAAATTATAAAAGCCCTAGGTCAGCATAAGTTAATAAAAATTTCTATGCCAATGTGGATAGTATAACAAACAACACTAAGGAAAATCAAGATGGTCAAAGTGAATCTGTGCTTGAAATAATTCATACTCAAACCTGTGGGCAGCTGTCAGTTGCTAAAAACACTGTACAGATTCTGCACACTCTCTTTAAATGACTATACATCTTTACATCAAGATAATCAATTAGTCCAAGATCTCAAAGCCGTGGTTTGGGGGCAGGGACATTACAATACATTTAAGCTAACGGCCTCTTTGAAGCATTTATGTTGCCGGAGGACTTCCATTTTACACACAGCATAATCACGTCTCCCCACTGCTTGTCAAAGGCAGACTGCAGACACCGCACACACGCTGACACTGGGAAAGAACCCATCCCCCGATGGCTGACCCATGGCTGAACACACATCCTCCACAGCCACCAGCTCATCAGTAATTTCCATTGTAACCAAAATGACAGAGCGAGGGAGACACGCAGACTGCGGCAGCTGCCTCGACCATACACAGAGCTGAATGCTAAAATGGCACTTACTGTTTATGAGAAAAAATCATTCCTTCTGTTTAGGCGATTGCTCCAAGTTCCCGGCTGCACATCCACCTCCCAGGGAAGAGGCCAGCCCTCCCCCTCCCCAGCATGCCCTCTTCACCGCGGGCTCAGCATCTTCCACGGAGGCAGCCAGGGCTCCGGCCTCGCCCCAGAAAACTCCCCAGCGGCACCAGCTCCTTCAACAAGCACCAAGCAAAGCCAGGAGGAAATGAAGAGACCTTCTCTGCTAACTGCAATTTTTAATCTCAGTTTTCTGCCTTCCAATAAACAAATATCTCAAGCTCTTTGCTCACACACACACACAGTCTTTGTTCTGATGCTACAGGATTGCAATGCTGGGAGAAGAAAGTCACAGTGTTATCTCGGCTATGGGTTATTTATGAAGTGCTATACACCGAGGGAAGAAAAATTTAGAACTGGGGCATGGAAAAGAGGAATCCTGTTCTCCTCAAATTAAATTTCTCTGTTTCAGGTTTAACAGAAACATTGAAATCTGAAGTCCTTGGGCCCAACAGACAATGCCTCCTCTCGTCCTTCTAAAGAATAAATTCCCCCATGTAGGCTTTCTGTCCTGTCTTTATAATCCTGTGTATCCTGGCTTAGGGAGCACAGACAGAGTTTATTTAGTTGATTCCTCTGCTTGCGGCAGAAAAACTCTATCTTCCAGTTGCAATGGAGTTTACAAGGAAGACTTTACAAAGGAAGAAATTTTGTAATTTCCCTTGCTAACTCCTCCTACGGTTTACCATCATGTTAGTATCTGAAAATTCCTCCTTGTCCTCAACCTTGGTTTTCCCTTACAGATCCTGAGCACTGCCCTGTTTATGACCAGTCCCTTTTAGGCTCACTGTAGTCTTATTTTGAGACTCGACAATCTCAATCCCTTTTCAGGATCTTAAAGCCCAATATTTAGTCACTATTATACCCCACCTTGAAACACAGCAAACACTTCATAGACCAGTGACATTAGGAGCCCAGACTTGGAAATAATTATCCCAAAAGGCAGCATCTGACCAACTCATGTTTCCGTGCTTGCCTGTTGCTGCCACCGGCTAAATATGAACCTCTGAGGCTCAGTGCGCTGGCCCTGCCTGCTTACTGAGCCTCTGATGGCTGCTCTCCCTTGGGGGAGCTCCCTGACCCTCAAGAAAGGCCTTTCAACAGGGGCCAGGAGCAGCAGCCACCTGTTCCAGAGATGGAATGATCGGGCTGGCAGGGAGGAGAAGGACAGGGGAGAGGGAGAGGCAGACCTACATTTGGCGTGCTTGCTGCTAAAATCTCTAATCCTTCCAGTCCCACTGGATGAGACAACCTGCTAAGAGCAGAAGTCAACTTTATGACTAGCCACATTGTTTGGTCTTCTAAAACGACCTTGAGAAACTACAGATAAAAGGAGAGCAGTGAAAAACTTTATCAGTTGAAAAAGGCACACATCTCCCTGCCCATTCTGCAAGGGATGGAAAAACAATTTTCACCCAGTTGCCATGGTAATAACTGCTGAGTTTAAATGAGAATGTTCTAATTGCTACTATTATAAAGTAGGTGGGCTTCTCATGTTGGTAGGTGAAATGTGAAAATCATGCTTAGATGAAGTTTCCTTTCGTGGACTTGATATTTCTGACAATGAGAGAGCCACCTAGTCTAAACAGATTAGAAAGGACCTGTCTTTGGGGCCATATGGTGGTCTAAGTCCCTCCTTCATAACATTGCCTTAAGGATGACAATTCTGAGAATGACGTTACCACCAAAGAGAAATAAAGGAGAATGGTAGCAACATTCATGAGATTTCTTTAAAGAAAAAAAAAACGCCCTCATGTTCTTTTTTCTGCAATGAATGTTTAGAAAATATAGTTAATCAAAAAGAAAATTAAAATCACCAATGACAACAACAAGAGATAAACTAATGTAAACATTCTGGGGTATGTCTTTCCACTTGGCTGTCTCATCTGCTTTAGGCACTGAAAGTCTGATCAGATCATTTACAAACGCTGCTGGGAAAAGACGTTAAAAGAGCCCCCATCAGCAGCTGTATGCAGAGCTCCCGCTTCCTAGGACCCAGCAAAGCTTTTGATTAAAGAAAGGGCAGTGGGGAGGGGTCGGGGAGAGGCTGCTGGAAAACACAAGCAGATGAATTACTAAGGAGTTCAACTTCCAGGTCTTTAAAATCAAGTGTGGGCATAGACGACATGACATGGCAGGCTGAGTCCTCGGCATCAGCCTTGCGAGGGGGTGATATCAAGGAACTCTCTTTTCTGAGTTTTGGTCCATGCTGGTTGAAGCAAGTTAAGTTTATATCTTTTTATCCATCACCCAACATTCTGTACCTAAACTATTTTTTAATAGGTAACTTAGCTTCCTCCAAAATAGAGGATTGCATGTATTGGCAGATCTGAAAAACAACTTTTGCAACTTAGTTGCCTTGTTGGCATTCAGGTTTTACTGGTCTCTTTTCAAAGATATTATCTAAGACAACATGGGATAGAGGAGGGGCTAAGAGCTACAATTTAAAAAAATTGTTTTACTCTTCATTAATCTGTCAAATATGATGCAGTATAAGATGACTATTTCTTGCCATCAAATCAGATTGAGTTCTAGATCATTGCACCATTAACCAAAAGACAATATCTGATGCTTTAAATGAACTTTCTGTTGATGAAATTAATAGTGGGTTTTATAAGAGTTTAGATGTCACAAATGTAATAAGCTGCCCAAGGACCCAGGAGAACTGCTAAGAGCTCTTGCAGCAACTCAGTTGATCTCTGATGGTGAGCCAGTAATGTGAATTTTAATGTCAACACTGGGACCATAGGTGAAGTAATTCAACATTGACTGACTTAAGGCTTTCCCCCTCTCTTTGATAAGGTTATTTTCTAAGTTTTTTGCTTTATGGATTTTATTGAAGTTGAACAACACTTTACAAGTAGAAAATAAACAGTGGTTTTAGTTTTAGTCTAAGCCCCTTTCCCCTCCTCCTAACAGAAAAACTTTTTAAAGTGAATTAGACCAAATTCATCAAGGTCTTGGACTTTCAGAAGCCTTAGTCTTCTGAATCAAAACTTTGAAGTTAAAGGCTTGGAGATGAACTCTTGAAATCATGCAGCCAGGTATCTGTGTAAAGTCTCCCTCCAAATCTTACTTATTTGTAATAAGAGGTATTGTCCCGTTACTGGTGTGAAATGGTGGAATACTGTAAGTAGGATGGAAAAGGGTAAACAGTATCCAGAATTCTGTGGGTAAATGAAATTACTAGCATTCCTGCACAGCTCCAGGTTCTTGTTGGCATTGCTCCAATGTAAACTCCGTGGCCTGTGCTCCCATCTTCCCCTTTCCCGATGGTGAAGCCTTTGGACAATGCCAGGGTGAGATCAGCGTAAGGGATAAGACCAGGAGCTGATTCTGTGGGAGGCTGATTTTTCAGGTCCAAGCAAGTTGCCTCAACCCCCTGATTTGCCCAAAGGGGAAACTCAACTTAGAGCCCCCTAGACTCCTGGCTGGCTGTCTCAGCCTGTCTCTTGCTTTAAGATGAGAGAAGTTATTCCCTCCCTAAGTCCTCAGTTTTGAAGGGATTATGCTCTCACAATGTTCTACTCATTGCAGTGAGACAAAGTAGCAGGGTCTGGGGTAAAAGGTAGGTGAGACACTTGCCTGAGTTGAAATCTGGGTTACATCTTGTGCTGGTTATTTAACATAAGTTATTAACTTCAGAGCCTCAGTTTCCTTATCTGTAAAATGGGACAATGCTATCTACCTCTCAGAATTAAAAAGAGGATGAACTGAAATCACGCATAAAAAGTACAGTGTTAAACACACAGCCAACAGCCAATATATTTGCTATTATTTCAATTCCTTATTTTGCCAATAGCTCCTTCTAAGCAGATCAGTGAAATTTAACCTGCTGTTTTCTTTTCCACCAAGGAATTGACTGAAGACAGGCAGCCAGAGAGGCAGGGGAGAAAGCAAGCAGCCTTTTAAAAATTCCCAGGTGATATAACTAAAGCATGATTAAGAATGGGCTGTCATTTTAGTTTTCAAGAAGCATAATCTAGTTCTTGATCCTGAAAGAGCCATAAGCAGGGGTGACGTCATCATACCCTTGAGCAGTGCCAGGTGTCCAGGAAGAGCTTAGAATGCAAAGACAATGGCGACAAAGACCTACCAGATATAAGTTATCCAAAAGAAATGACCTTATTCTTGTGTACTGGTACATCCACTCATTTTAACAGATACCTGCAGCATTGTTCTAATCCCTGGGAATAAGATAGTCAAAGACATTGGCCTCATGGAGGAAAGATTTCTCACTACTAGACATGCTACTTAGTCTTCGAGTCTTCTCAGGGAAAAACAATGATAATAATCACTCAATAAATGCTGCTCTCCATGTGCTGGTCCAGGGCCAAATACACGACATGCGTCATTCACAGCAGCCTCTGAGGTGAGCAGTGCTATTAGACACATTTTGCAGATTTGAAAACTGAGCCTTAGGGAGGTTAAATCGTGTACTCAAGTTTCCACAGAGAGTAAGTGGTAGAGTCAGGACTGGCCTTCAAAACCTGTCTCTTAACCCCTACTTGGGCCACTGCCATGGATTTCCAGATATTTTTCTTTTTCCAACTGGCAGTGGAGAGAAGGTAATTCAGCCCAGCTGATGCTGCCAGCCAAATCATCCTTACATTTGGCTTTGGCAGACCCTCCATTGTTAAAAAACCATGAATGTCTCAGACTTTATTTAGGAGGCCAAGTCTTTAGCTTAGATTTAAGGTCTTTTAAGACTTGGCCCCAACCTCTCTTTCTAACTTCATTTCTTACACTTGAACCAATGGGGCATCTTGTCATTTCTATACTGCTCTACCCCTGTGCCTTTTTGCTTAAATCTTGTGTCGCTCGCCCTCAGCTAAGAGTAACTGCCAGGAATCCCAACCCTTCATTCAGGACCATCGAGAAATGCCATCCTTCCATAAAGTTCTTCCTAATCCTCATCATCCCCACCCCCCGGAAGATGTGATCTGAGCTCTCAAACCACTTGGCTTTACAGCTGCTCAGATGTCTGCTCTCACTAACGTAATTGACTCATCTTACTTCCTGCCTATAATTCTCGAAGCACTTAGTCCTATGCCTTTGCTGATTGAATCAGGTTCACTTACAGATTCCAGTAAACAATGAGGTAAAGGAAATGCCAATCTTATAAGGAATATCTTATTTTCATTACCCCTTGGTTCTTCATTCACCCTTAGAGCCATTTCTGTATATTCCACTTTTACATGTATGTTTTCAAAACAGCTGAGCACACTGTCACCTAAAACACTTGTTCAGCCAGTGGAAACACAATGCTGCATTAGCGGTTCCAAAAGCTGAATGACTCTTCTTTGCCACATTACAACTGAAAAACAACTTTGATTGGCATTGTCATCATCATCTTTATTTTGTGAGGGGAGACAAAATTATCAGCTTTATTTTTGAAGATTGCACTGGAGATTATTGCATTGATTTGAAGTCACAGCCATACTTCCTAAGTCCACACCTAAGGACAACACACCTGTTGGGGAACTGACATG
The DNA here is from genome assembly GCF_015220235.1 of Choloepus didactylus. NCBI lineage: Eukaryota > Metazoa > Chordata > Mammalia > Pilosa > Megalonychidae > Choloepus > Choloepus didactylus. Next base: position 47,352,148 of record NC_051310.1, read on the forward strand.
CTGAGCACACACACTTCCAGGGAACCCCTGCCTCCAGTGCACCAAGCCCGAGGAGGGGGCTGTGTCAAGGGCACCAGACAAGTAAGTAAATGATCTACTTGCATTTGCCACACAGAGGCAGGAAGAGGGGAGCCTGATTTCATCTGGGGGACAGGCAAATCCTAAAGTGGGTTTTAAATCTCATTTGAAACTAAACTAAAAAAAGAAATGGGATCATACTAAAATATAAAATATAGGCTCCCTAGAATGTAGAAATAAGAATTTCTGCTCAATGTTATCAAACTTTGCCTTTATCAGTAGGTTTATAAAATAGCTGGATTCCCTTAGAGAAAGACTGGGCTCAGTTTACTTGATCTGTGAAGTAACCACTATACTGAGAAAGTAAAAATCATTTTTAAGCCATTTTTTACCTTGATCCAATGACATCAAAAAGATGTTGCCAACGGTCGTTAATTTTGTTGAGCTTGTCATCGATCTCAGCGGCTCTTGTCTTGTTGCTGGCCTTGATCAACTGATCGCCCATTTGCTTTAACTGTAACTTGTTTTCACTAAATAAGTTTATTTCTTCCATGCAGTCCTGGCAAAGGCACCAAAATACAAAACCTGAGTAACTACTGAAAATTCATTTCTTCCCCAGCCACAAACGTAGTTAGTTGCTTGATGAAATTTAAAAAAAGATTAAAAAAAAACTTCTCACATCCCTGTTAAACCAACTCTTCAGTGAGCAGCTTCAAAGTCAAACAACACCCACTACACAAATGTGTAGCATATAAGGCAGTAGTTACTTTCTTAATTCAATAGTCCTGGCTTCCCCTTACAAATTTCATCTAATCCAACCTACTGGGGAGCTGAGGACAATTAACAGATGGAATGTAACTAAATTAGCTTAATATCAGTAAGATCATTCCTGCAGTTTGACAATGTGGCATTTTGGATGATTGTAGCAAGAACGCTCTCTCTACCCGATCTTCTGGGGATTGGTGACTGTTTCAAAATTTTGGGCACCATTGCTGGTGGCCTTCTCTCTTTTGGCAAGGAAAGCTCCTCAATGACGACAACTAGAGAAAACACCACTTGCTCTGGGCAGGACTGATGCTTAAGGAGATGTAACCCCCATCCCTGGCCAGACTTCCCAACCTAGAGAAGGCAATTCCCTCCAGTACACAACGCTTGACTCCCATCCAGAATGGTCTCACACTTCCCATCTCTCTGAAATCTTCACCAACTTTTCTTTGAGAAGGAATAAAAATGAGAAAGTCTCTTTAAAGTTCTCAAGTGCTCTAGAAACACATCTGTAAAATTATTCCATTTTGAGGCCGGGGGTGAGGGCAGAAACCATCATGGTGCTCACAACTGCATCCAAGTGGGCAGCTCTGCTTACCTTCTGTAGCTTTTCGATCATTTCTTCGATACTAATATCTGCTGTCTGCAGAACTTTGTTTTCCATTTGCACCAGCCATGCACATAATTCTTTATTTTTTTCGTTGAACACTATCCATGAATTGAGTCTGTCTTCAATCTCCTGTTTGCGTATAGCCACCTGTGAATGAAAACACATTTGGCGGCTGAGTATAGCCAGGAGGGAAAGCATTTCTCCTCCCTTCCCTTCATCAAAAGGAGTATGAATTCCATGTATTTTATTCAGTATTGCTGTAGATATAAATCTTTAAGCTTTTGCCTCTTAAAGACCTAGGGATTGACATCAACAGAAGTTTCTTACATCTTTGATGAATGCCATAAAAAGCAACAAAATAAAGATTGTAAGTGAAGTGCCACTGATTGGAAGGATTCAGTTTTACCTAATACACTCCTATCAGCTTATACTGAAAATTACAAACAGGAAAGGTTAGATGAATACTCTACATTAAGCATCACCCAAATCCTTTCTGTTTGCAGTTCTTCCCATATACACTTGACTGCCTACTACATGCTAATTTATAACTTTATGAATCACATCCTTTCCCTTTCTTTAAATGACCGAACCTCGTATCTACTAAAGGCCAATGCCCTGTCTATTAATTTTACAAGTTATAATCCAGATCACAATATAAATCAAACATCTGCAATGCAAATGGACCAGGAAAATTAAAATCACTTAAATGTCTAGTGTTATACCTCAGAAACAAAGCAAAATAAAACAAAAAGAATGCACATCACTCATTTAATCTATCTTCTCATTAGGCATTATGATTTTGGATGGAGACCACAAAAATGTGACCAAATCCTAGTCTGTAGCAAGTAGGCTGGCCCCAAAATACAATGCTCCATTATGCATATGCAACCCCAAAGCTGAAATCAGCTAAGGATCTTTCTCCTTTTGAGGTTCAAATTTATGATGTAAATAAATATAAAGTTAAAGAATTCAAATCAGTCCCTCCAAATGTACTAAAGTATTAAAAATCTTTAGATTCTCAGAGTTATAAGAGGTAGCTAAGAGTTGGTCTGGTAAAATGTAATACTCCAACTTTACAGGCGGGGAAACCGAGGTAGAACGAACTCCCCAAGTTCCTCCTGCTACGTACAAAAGCAAAAACTTCTGCTCTTTTCAGAGTTAGGCAAAAACACCTAATGTTTGTCCATTCCACCTGGCCAAACGTATTAAAAAGGCTTGAAAAATTATCCCTAAAGAACAGGCTCTGTGTTTCCATTTCCCAAGGCATCAATTTATCTTAGCTTCATAGAATCCTGGCATTTTCCACAGCCTCATCCTGATAGGTTTTACAACAGTAACAATTAGGAACATCTGGCCCTGGTTTCTGCTTCTACTTTGAGTTTCAAGATACTTTTCCTACATTCTAAACATTTTCTTTTATTATAAAACTTGAAAAAAAATTCTAAAAGAATATTTAATATCAGTGCACATTGTGACACTAAAATCAAGAAGGGAAAAATGTCATGTTTTAATGTTTTCACTTCACGGAAATGCATTCAAAAGTGTCTGAATTTAAACTTTAAAATCGTCTTCTTCATTCACAAAACTGAGATTAAAGGACTTCATTTTTCTTAGACTTACACGTTCTTTAAACAAAGATCTTTAAGACTATTTGAACCCTTTAATTCCATCCTGATCCTGTCATAAACACATATAATATTCTAACCACAATCCCATTTCTTAATAAGTAGAGGTGATCTGCTGGAATATTAAGGGTAGCTGTTCATCATTTCTTTTAGACAGCTTTAAAAACTGACTGCTTAAATACAAACATCTGATCACATGTGCATGCACAGTTCTCATAGAAAATATCCCTCTGCCCGGCACTAAGTGACTTGGGCTGTTTGTTGGGCCCAGAAGACAAACTGCACCGAAGCCAAATGAAACGAGACCTTCTTCCTTGATTCCTGACCCCGGTGCAAATACACTGATTAGTACTTGCCATCTGCACAACACAGACAGCAGAGTCCAGCATCATCTCAAAATTTCAATTTTTCCCCAGATAAGGTGACATTTTTATTAAAAAAAAAAAAGCTCATTAACAGTGTGCAAAGTTCCAGCATTTGGTGCTGGAGAAACAAAGGGTGAAATCTGTTAAACCATGTTGCTGCCTTCTAAAGGAACAGCCCCAGACCCGGACTCCAACTGAAAAGGGCCTCCCGGTTCAATGAAATTAAGCTCCTTTCTACTTCATCTGGCCTTCGGAGACATTTCAATAAACTCCAAAATAGCTGTGCCCTGCAGTTAACTGACTTACTCTTAAGCAGACGTCCTCCCATTGTCTGTGCAAATGCTCTATTTGCTCCTTCAAAACCATCACGTCTTCCACAAGAATGTGCCCGGTTAAGTCTGCTTTCATTCTGTGAACTTCTTTCAAGTTCTGAGTCCAGTTAGCCAAAGACTTCTCTAGTTCCTGCATTTAAACACAAGAAGAGGGGGAAAAAGCCTTCAACTCAAGCTCCTGTTGTTTCCAAACCTGTTGGCTAATCCTTTGATTCGACTCTGGGGGAGGGGAGCCAGGAAGGGGGAGGGACGATCCAAATGAGAAACAGCCCCCGGCGAGTGCCTGCCGCTGTGGTTGGCCAGTTCTTCACCATCTTTTTCTGAAAGGAAAACTCTTTCTACCTTTATTTTTCATTTCCTCAGGTAGCTCAGAGTTTTATATAATTAATTCAATTTTAAAGTCATGTAGGTCCATAGTTTTATTTATAGTAAAGTATTTTTGGAGTCTAGTAACAAGTCTTAAACATACACACACACTCATGCATTTTTAATCCTGAAACTGTATTAGAGAAATGTTTGTAAAGTGTGAGTTCCCATTTTTTTAAACTCCTACAAAATGTATTGTTGCTACTGTGGCAATCATATAATAAGAATAGCTTCCATTCAAAGGGAATAATTTATTTTTGGTGTACTTTTGAAAAGAATGAGTATAGTGGAAGAAAAAAATAAATCGTTCCTAAAAATTGGCAGAGATCAGTTAGCAGAAAATTTTCTCTAGCTATGGAAATGTTTATATTTTTCAATGAAGTATTTATCTAATTAAAACTTTGTGAATTCAAGGACTTAAGAAAAAGTTACTTTCACGACGGGGGATATAAAAGGAAACAAACTATCCAGAGTCATCCAGATTTTTATTATTCTTACAATTCTTCATATTTAGGCACATTTTAAGGATCTCCATTCATACCTGTCAAATAAAATCTGGAAGAACATTCCATTTACATCAGAAAGAGGCCTGAGGGGGTGGCAACAATGAAAATGTGTTAATTTTGATTGATTTTCAGGGCTAGTAAAAGCTACATCAGCATTATTTTATAACTTGTCAATGAGAATTTACATTTAATAAAATGGGAGGGAGAAATCATTGGAGATTAAGAAATAACACCAGGATAAATGTATAACTATATGATGATACCATGAACAACTGATTGTTCATTGTGGATCATTGTATGTTACGTGAATATATCTCTATAAAATTGTAGGAAAAAATATAAATGGGGTAAAAGTGCTGGAGAAAACATGGAGAGAGGATGTACCAATCTACTGTTGATGAGGAGGCAGAATGGTGTAGCCTTTCTGGAGGTCAGTGTGGTGGTTCCACAAGAACCTAAGTATGTGGGGGCCATAAGGTCCTGCAACCTCATTATGGGGTATGTACTTGGAAGATCTGAGAGCAGAGACATGAATGGACATTTGCATACCGGTGTTTACAGAGGCAGTATTCATGATTTGCAGTGGGTGGAGGGGGCCTAAGGGTACACCGACTGAGAATGAATGGTGAACTGTGGTGTATGCATGCAATGGAATATTGAGCAACTGTGAGAAGGAGTGAAGTTGTGAGACACACAACACAATGCAAGGAGGTGAATGGATCCTGTAGACAGCATTTTGAGTGAAGTATGCCAGAAACAAAGGCAAACACTATAATGCCTCACCAATATGGACTAATTACAATGTGTAAACTCAGAACTGAACCTTAGAGCACAGCCTAACAGGGAAACAATTATTGTAATGGTCCCTAGATTGTAAACTCTTACAGCAGGCAAATCTATTCCTGAATTGTAATGGTTATCTCCAAACTCTGAGATGTTGATCCTTTGGTGTATATAACCTGATTGGTCTCTGGAACACTGGGTATCTGTGTGACACCTGAAACTCAGAGCTAGAGCTCGGCAGGTATGAATGTTAGTATTAATGCATACAGCAACTGTTAAAAAAAAAAAAAAAAAGCTGAAAAAGAGCCCAGACTTCAATTAGAGATAGGAATGAAGCAGATCTGGGTAAGACAAGGGCAAATTGGACCAAAGGGTAAAGACTGAAACTGACCATGTGAGACCAAGGGAAGAGATGTTTATTTGGTGTAGGATCTATATTTTCTAAACAATATAACTTCTACAGTCAGTTTGTTCAAACACCACAATTACATGGAACTTTGAATAGGAAGTGAGATATGGTAGGTCTGTATTGGTTAAAGTGAAATAGCAGCACATCCCAAGGTAATTTGGGTGGAGAATAAAAATATATATGTGGGGCCCCCCTGAGGAGCTGGGGAAGGATGCAGAGGTGCTGGACTTCCTCACCTGGATTGTTGCTGATGTTCTTATAAACACTGGGGACTGATGGCTTGATATGCTGAGTCCTTTGTCTTGGGGCTTGCCCCTATGAAGCTTGTTACTGCAAAGGAGAAGCTAGACATGCTTATAATTGTGCCTAGGAGACTTCCCCGAGTGCTTCTTTGTTGCTCAGATGTGGCCCTCTCTCCAACTAAGCCACCTTGGAAGGTGTTCTCACTGCCCTCCCTGCTACATGGGACCTGACTCACAGGGGTGTAAATCTCCCTGGCAATGCAGGGTATGACTCCTGGGGATGAATCTGGACCTGGCATTGTGGGATTGAGAACATCTTCTTGACCAAAAGGGGGATGTGAAATGAAACAAAATAAAGCTTCAGTGGCTGAGAGATTTCAAATGGAGTTGAGAGGTCATTCTGGTGGACATTCTTATGCACTATATAGATAACACTTTTTAGGTTTTGAGGTATTGGAATAGCTAGAAGTAAATACCTGAAACTCTCAAACTGCAACCCAGTAGCCTTGACTCTTGAAGACGACTGTATAACAATGTAGCTTACAAGGGGTGACAGTGTGATTATGAAAACCCTGTGGATCGCACTCCCTTTATCCAGTGTATGGAGGGATGAGTAGAAAAATGGGGACAAAAGCTAAATGAAAAATAGGGTGGGATGTGGGGGTGAGGTGGGCTGCGGTGGTGATTTGGGTGTTCTTTTTTTATTTTTATTTTTTATTCTTATTCTGATTCTTTCTGGTGTAAGGAAAATGTTCAAAAATAGATTGGGGTAAATGGGGCGGGGCAAGATGGCAGACTGGTGAGCTGTATGTTTTAGTTACTCCTCCAGGAAAGTAGGTAAAAAGCCAGGAACTGCGTGGACTGGACACCACAGAGCAATCTGTCTTTGGGCATACTTCATACAACACTCATGAAAACGTGGAACTGCTGAGATCAGCGAAATCTGTAAGTTTTTGCGGCCAGGGGACCCGCGCCCCTCCCTGCCAGGCTCAGTCCCGGGGGAGGAGGGGCTGTCAGCTCCAGGAAGGAGAAGGGAGAATTGCAGTGGCTGCTCTTACCGGAAACTCATTCTACTGATTCAAACTCCAACCATAGATAGACTGAGGCCAGACACCAGAGACTCTGAGAGCAGCCAGCCCAGCAGAGAGGAGACAGGCATAGAAAAAAAACAACACGAAAAACTCCAAAATAAAAGCAGAGGATTTTTGGAGTTCTGGTGAACACAGAAAGGGGAAGGGCGGAGATCAGGCCTTGAGGCGCATATGCAAATCCCGAAGCAAGGCTGATCTCTCTGCCCTGGGCACCTTTCCTTAATGGCCCTGGTTGCTTTGTCTATTAGCATTTCAATAACCCATTAGATCTCTGAGGAGGGCCGTTTTTTTTTTTTTTTTTTTTTTTTTTTAAATCCTTTTTGCTTTTTCTAAAACAATTACTCTAAGAAGCTCAATACAGAAAGCTTCAAAGAATTGAAATTTGGGCACGTCAAGTCAAGAGCAGAACTAAGAGAGCTCTGAGACAAAAGGCAATAATCCAGTGGCTGAGAAAATTCACTAAACAACACAACTTCCCAAGAAAAGGGGGGTGTCCGCTCACAGCCACCATCCTGGTGGACAGGAAACACTCCTGCCCATCGCCAGCCCCATAGCCCAGAGCTGCCCCAGACAACCCAGTGTGACGGAAGTGCTTCAAATAACAGGCACACACCACAAAACTGGGCGTGGACATTAGCCTTCCCTGCAACCTCAGCTGAATGTCCCAGAGCTGGGAAGGGGGAGCAGTGTGAATTAACAGAGCCCCATTCAGCCATCATTTGAGCAGACTGGGAGCCTCCCAACACAGCCCAGCAGCCCAGAACTGCCCTGGGGGGACGGCACTCACCTGCGACATAGCACAGTCATCCCTCAACAGAGGACCCGGGGTGCACAGCCTGGAAGAGGGGCCCACTTGCAAGTCTCAGGAGCCATACGCCAATACCAAAGACTTGTGGGTCAGTGGCAGAGACAAACTGTGGCAGGACTGAACTGAAGGATTAGACTATTGCAGTAGCTTTAAAACTCTAGGATCATCAGGGAGATTTGATTGTTAGGGCCACCCCCCCTCCCCGACTGCCCAGAAACACGCCCCACATACAGGGCAGGCAACACCAACTACACACGCAAGCTTGGGACACCAATTGGGCCCCACAAGACTCACTCCCCCACTCACCAAAAAGGCTAAGCAGGGGAGATCTGGCTTGTGGAGAACAGGTGGCTCGTGGACGCCACCTGCTGGTTAGTTAGAGAAAGTGTACTCCACGAAGCTGTAGATCTGATAAATTAGAGATAAGGACTTCAACTGGTCTACAAACCCTAAAAGAACCCTATCAAGGTCAGCAAATGCCACGAGGCCAAAAACAACAGAAAATTATAAAGCATATGAAAAAACCAGACGATATGGATAACCCAAGCCCAAGCACCCAAATCAAAAGACCAGAAGAGACACACCTAGAGCAGCTACTCAAAGAACTAAAGATGAACAATGAGACCCTAGTACGGGATATGAAGGAAATCAAGAAGACCCTAGAAGAGCATAAAGAAGACATTGCAAGACTAAATAAAAAAATGGATGATCTTATGGAAATTAAAGAAACTGTTGACCAAATTAAAAAGATTCTGGACACTCATAGTACAAGACTAGAGGAAGTTGAACAACGAATCAGTGACCTGGAAGATGACAGAATGGAAAATGAAAACATAAAAGAAAGAATGGGGAAAAAAATTGAAAAACTCGAAATGGACCTCAGGGATATGATAGATAATATGAAACGTCCGAATATAAGACTCATTGGTGTCCCAGAAGGGGAAGAAAAGGGTAAAGGTCTAGGAAGAGTATTCAAAGAAATTGTTGGGGAAAACTTCCCAAATCTTCTAAACAACATAAATACACAAATCATAAATGCTCAGCGAACTCCAAATAGAATAAATCCAAAAAAAACCCACTCCGAGACATATACTGATCACACTGTCAAACATAGAAGAGAAGGAGCAAGTTCTGAAAGCAGCAAGAGAAAAGCAATTCACCACATACAAAGGAAACAGCATAAGACTAAGTAGTGACTACTCAGCAGCCACCATGGAGGCGAGAAGGCAGTGGCATGATATATTTAAAATTCTGAGTGAGAGGAATTTCCAGCCAAGAATACTTTATCCAGCAAAGCTCTCCTTCAAATTTGAGGGAGAGCTTAAATTTTTCACAGACAAAGAAATGCTGAGAGAATTTGCTAACAAGAGACCTGCCCTACTGGAGATACTAAAGGGAGCCCTACAGACAGAGAAACAAAGACAGGACAGAGAGACTTGGAGAAAGGTTCAGTACTAAAGAGATTCGGTATGGGTACAATAAAGAGAGGGAAAAATATGGCAAACATAATCCAAAGGATAAGATGGCCGATTCAAGAAATGCCTTCACGGTTTTAACGTTGAATGTAAATGGATTAAACTCCCCAATTAAAAGATATAGATTCGCAGAATGGATCAAAAAAAATGAACCATCAATATGTTGCATACAAGAGACTCATCTTAGACACAGGGACACAAAGAAACTGAAAGTGAAAGGATGGAAAAAAATATTTCATGCAAGCTACAGCCAAAAGAAAGCAGGTGTAGCAATATTAATCTCAGATAAAATAGACTTCAAATGCAGGGATGTTTTGAGAGACAAAGAAGGCCACTACATACTAATAAAAGGGGCAATTCAGCAAGAAGAAATAACAATCGTAAATGTCTATGCACCCAATCAAGGTGCCACAAAATACATGAGAGAAACATTGGCAAAACTAAAGGAAGCAATTGATGTTTCCACAATAATTGTGGGAGACTTCAACACATCACTCTCTCCTATAGATAGATCAACCAGACAGAAGACCAATAAGGAAATTGAAAACCTAAACAATCTGATAAATGAATTAGATTTAACAGACATCTACAGGACATTACATCCCAAATCACCAGGATACACATACTTTTCTAGTGCTCACGGAACTTTCTCCAGAATAGATCATATGCTGGGACATAAAACAAGCCTCAATAAATTTAAAAAGATTGAAATTATTCAAAGCACATTCTCTGACCACAATGGAATACAATTAGAAGTCAATAACCATCAGAGACTTAGAAAATTCACAAATACCTGGAGGTTAAACAACACACTCCTAAACAATCAGTGGGTTAAAGAAGAAATAGCAAGAGAAATTGCTAAATATATAGAGACGAATGAAAATGAGAACACAACATACCAAAACCTATGGGATGCAGCAAAAGCAGTGCTAAGGGGGAAATTTATAGCACTAAACGCATATATTAAAAAGGAAGAAAGAGCCAAAATCAAAGAACTAATGGATCAACTGAAGAAGCTAGAAAATGAACAGCAAACCAATCCTAAACCAAGTAGAAGAAAAGAAATAACAAGGATTAAAGCAGAAATAAATGACATAGAGAACAAAAAAACAATAGAGAGGATAAATATCACCAAAAGTTGGTTCTTTGAGAAGATCAACAAGATTGACAAGCCCCTAGCTAGACTGACAAAATCAAAAAGAGAGAAGACCCATATAAACAAAATAATGAATGAAAAAGGTGACATAACTGCAGATCCTGAAGAAATTAAAAAAATTATAAGAGGATATTATGAACAACTGTATGGCAACAAACTGGATAATGTAGAAGAAATGGACAATTTCCTGGAAACATATGAACAACCTAGACTGACCAGAGAAGAAATAGAAGACCTCAACCAACCCATCACAAGCAAAGAGATCCAATCAGTCATCAAAAATCTTCCCACAAATAAATGCCCAGGGCCAGATGGCTTCACAGGGGAATTCTACCAAACTTTCCAGAAAGAACTGACACCAATCTTACTCAAACTCTTTCAAAACATTGAAAAAAATGGAACACTACCTAACTCATTTTATGAAGCTAACATCAATCTAATACCAAAACCAGGCAAAGATGCTACAAAAAAGGAAAACTACCGGCCAATCTCCCTAATGAATATAGATGCAAAAATCCTCAACAAAATACTTGCAAATCGAATCCAAAGACACATTAAAAAAATCATACACCATGACCAAGTGGGGTTCATTCCAGGCATGCAAGGATGGTTCAACATAAGAAAAACAATCAATGTATTACAACACATTAAAAACTCGAAAGGGAAAAATCAATTGATCATCTCAATAGATGCTGAAAAAGCATTTGACAAAATCCAACATCCGTTTTTGATAAAAACACTTCAAAAGGTAGGAATTGAAGGAAACTTCCTCAACATGATAAAGAGCATATATGAAAAACCCACAGCCAGCATAGTACTCAATGGTGAGAGACTGAAAGCCTTCCCTCTAAGATCAGGAACAAGACAAGGATGCCCGCTGTCACCACTGTTATTCAACATTGTGCTGGAAGTGCTAGCCAGGGCAATCCGGCAAGACAAAGAAATAAAAGGCATCCAAATTGGAAAAGAAGAAGTAAAACTGTCATTGTTTGCAGATGATATGATCTTATATCTAGAAAACCCTGAGAAATCAACGATACACCTACTAGAGCTAATAAACAAATTTAGCAAAGTAGCGGGATACAAGATTAATGCACATAAGTCAGTAATGTTTCTATATGCTAGAAATGAACAAACTGAAGAGACACTCAAGAAAAAGATACCATTTTCAATAGCAACTAAAAAAATCAAGTACCTAGGAATAAACTTAACCAAAGATGTAAAAGACCTATACAAAGAAAACTACATAACTCTACTAAAAGAAATAGAAGGGGACCTTAAAAGATGGAAAAATATTCCATGTTCATGGATAGGAAGGCTAAATGTCATTAAGATGTCAATTCTACCCAAACTCATCTACAGATTCAATGCAATCCCAATCAAAATTCCAACAACCTACTTTGCAGACTTGGAAAAGCTAGTTATCAAATTTATTTGGAAAGGGAAGATGCCTCGAATTGCTAAAGACACTTTAAAAAAGAAAAACGAAGTGGGAGGACTTACACTCCCTGACTTTGAAGCTTATTATAAAGCCACAGTTGCCAAAACAGCATGGTACTGGCACAAAGATAGACATATAGATCAATGGAATCGAATTGAGAATTCAGAGATAGACCCTCAGATCTATGGCCGACTGATCTTTGATAAGGCCCCCAAAGTCACCGAACTGAGCCATAATGGTCTTTTCAACAAATGGGGCTGGGAGAGTTGGATATCCATATCCAAAAGAACGAAAGAGGACCCCTACCTCACCCCCTACACAAAAATTAACTCAAAATGGACCAAAGATCTCAATATAAAAGAAAGTACCATTAAACTCCTAGAAGATAATGTAGGAAAACATCTTCAAGACCTTGTATTAGGAGGCCACTTCCTAGACTTTACACCCAAAGCACAAGCAACAAAAGAGAAAATAGATAAATGGGAACTCCTCAAGCTTAGAAGTTTCTGCACCTCAAAGGAATTTCTCAAAAAGGTAAAGAGGCAGCCAACTCAATGGGAAAAAATTTTTGGAAACCATGTATCTGACAAAAGACTGATATCTTGCATATACAAAGAAATCCTACAACTCAATGACAATAGTACAGACAGCCCAATTATAAAATGGGCAAAAGATATGAAAAGACAGTTCTCTGAAGAGGAAATACAAATGGCCAAGAAACACATGAAAAAATGTTCAGCTTCACTAGCTATTAGAGAGATGCAAATTAAGACCACAATGAGATACCATCTAACACCGGTTAGAATGGCTGCCATTAAACAAACAGGAAACTACAAATGCTGGAGGGGATGTGGAGAAATTGGAACTCTTATTCATTGTTGGTGGGACTGTATAATGGTTCAGCCACTCTGGAAGTCAGTCTGGCAGTTCCTTAGAAAACTAGAGATAGAGCTACCATTCGATCCAGCGATTGCACTTCTCGGGATATACCCGGAAGATCGGAAAGCAGTGACACGAACAGATATCTGCACGCCAATGTTCATAGCAGCATTATTCACAATTGCCAAGAGATGGAAACAACCCAAATGTCCATCAACAGATGAGTGGATAAATAAAATGTGGTATATACACACGATGGAATACTACGCGGCAGTAAGAAGGAACGATCTGGTGAAACATATGACAACATGGATGAACCTTGAAGACATAATGCTGAGCGAAATAAGCCAGGCACAAAAAGAGAAATATTATATGCTACCACTAATGTGAACTTTGAAAAATGTAAAACAAATGGTTTATAATGTAGAATGTAGGGGAACTAGCAGTAGAGAGCAATTAAGGAAGGGGGAACAATAATCCAAGAAGAACAGATAAGCTATTTAACGTTCTGGGGATGCCCAGAAATGACTATGGTCTGTTAATTTCTGATGGATGTAGTAGGAACAAGTTCACTGAAATGTTGCTATAGTATGTAACTTTCTTGGGGTAAAGTAGGAACATGTTGGAAGTTAAGCAGTTATCTTAGGTTAGTTGTCTTTTTCTTACTCCCTTGCTATGGTCTCTTTGAAATGTTCTTTTATTGTATGTTTGTTTTCTTTTTAACTTTTTTTTTCATACAGTTGATTTGAAAAAAGAAGGGAAAGTTAAAAAAAAAAAAAAAAAGAAAAAAGACAAACAAGGAAAAAAAAAAAAAACAAAAAAAAAAAACGATGTAGTGCCCCCTTGAGGAGCCTGTGGAGAATGCAGGGGTATTCGCCTACCCCACCTCCATGGTTGCTAACATGACCACAGACATAGGGGACTGGTGGTTTGATGGGTTGAGCCCTCTACCATAAGTTTTACCCTTGGGAAGACGGTTGCTGCAAAGGAGAGGCTAGGCCTCCCTGTATTTGTGCCTAAGAGTCTCCTCCTGAATGCCTCTTTGTTGCTCAGATGTGGCCCTCTCTCTCTGGCTAAGCCAACTTGAAAGGTGAAATCACTGCCCTCCCCCCTACGTGGGATCAGACACCCAGGGAAGTGAATCTCCCTGGCAACGTGGAATATGACTCCCGGGGAGGAATGTAGACCCGGCATCGTGGGATGGAGAACATCTTCTTGACCAAAAGGGGGATGTGAAAGGAAATGAAATAAGCTTCAGTGGCAGAGAGATTCCAAAACGAGCCGAGAGATCACTCTGGTGGGCACTCTTACGCACACTTTAGACAACCTTTTTTAGGTTCTAAAGAATTGGGGTAGCTGGTGGTGGATACCTCAAACTATTAAACTACAACCCAGAACCCATGAATCTCGAAGACAGTTGTATAAAAATGTAGCTTATGAGGGGTGACAGTGGGATTGGGAATGCCATAAGGACCAAACTCCACTTTGTCTAGTTTATGGATCGATGTGTAGAAAAGTAGGGGAAGCAAACAGGCAGACAAAGGTACCTAGTGTTCTTTTTTGCTTCGATTGCTCTTTTTCACTCTAATTATTATTCTTGTTATTTTTGTGTGTGTGCTAATGAAGGTGTCAGGGATTGATTTAGGTGATGAATGTACAACTATGTAATGGTACTGTAAACAATCGAAAGTACAATTTGTTTTGTATGACTGCGTGGTATGTGAATATATCTCAATAAAATGATGATTAAAAAAAAAAAATAGATTGGGGTGATGAATGCACAACTACAAGATGGTACTGTGAACAGTTGATTCTCCACCATGGATGTTCATATGGTATGTGACTATATCTCAATAAAACTGAATTAAAAAACTGGAAAAAAAAAAAAAGGAAACCTGGAAACCACTGGGCCTCATACAAAGTTTCCCATCAGGTGCCATCAGGGAGCTCAGACTATCCTTGGCCTGGTTAGAAGTGTTGGTTCCCAAGCCTGCCCAGTCGGCAGGTGTGTTAGAGGGGTTTAAATCAATTCAGTTTGGATACCTGCTTTCCCTCTACAATTGCAAGGATAATTACAGGTGCAGAACTTTTGAATACAACTATTTTTAAGATTCTTAATATTCTTAATATTTACTGCCAAACTGTGTTCTCAAAGAAATGACTATTTCTCCACAAACATTTTAGTGTTGAATTTTATGTATATTTTTGGGTAAATGTATGCAATGATTTCTAGTTATTCTTTAAATGTGCATTTCTTTAATTTCTAGCCTGGAATGATATACACTCTTTCACCTTGCTGTTCCCACAAATATATTTAGTTAATTCCTACTGAAATTTTCAGATCTCGACCCCAAAGTTACTTCCTCAGAGGAGCCCTTCTCTGGGCCATCAGACAATGTCGGGATGCCTGTCTTATGCTCTCATAGTCCTTGGTCCTTTTCCCCTCTAACGCTCTCCAAGTTTACACACACACACACACACACACACACACACACATGCATACAGTGAGACAATATGGTTAACGTGTGTCTCTCTGGTAGACTTGACTCTCAGCTCAAAGCTGGCAGGGACAGTGACGGTGTCACTCACCAACGTATCGCCAGTCCCTACCACAGTGCTTGGTGCTCGGTAAGTCTGCAGATATCAAAAATGTATGACTGAAAGAAAAGCATTTTGGCAGTATGTATCAAGAGCTTTAAAATATTCATAAATATTAAGTGAAAAAAACAAGGATTCAAACAATGTATAGAGAGAGCTCTACTGCGGAAGCTTATTATAGCTGACCATCACTATTTGTTCAAACATTTGAAAAATCATTCTTCTGCCTATAAATGAAAATACCCTAAATTTGCTATCAAACTGACTGCAAAAGAGAACAAGTCAGGCAGACAAGTAAGTTCTCCCTTCTTAATTTAAGCAGATAAATGGTCTATATTGCAAAAATACCTGTAAAATTAATTGTTCATAGAACATATGATGAACAACTTATATTAGTTTGTCTGATGGCATAAAGCAGTGCATTGCCTTGGCCTTGACTATTCTCTCTTCTATAGCATGATAGCATTTAAGCCTTTGTCTATGGATTTAATTACCAGTGGACTTTCAAGTCCCATTTCTCTACACAACCATTTAGATAAAAAGAGCACCATATAATGAATGCATATATAAATATATTGGCCTATATATGCATAGAACATCTTTGGAAAGATACAACAAACTGGTGACACTGACTGGATATGGAGGGGAACTGAAGGGAGAAAAATTTTCATGTATACCTTTTGCTCCTTCTGTATACTGAACCATGTGACTATATTATCTATTCAAAAATTATTTTTTAAAAAATTGTTCAAATATTTCCAAGGACTCATTTTTTTCAACAAATTTTATGAACACAGATGTCCACGGTAGCAATTTTCATAATAGTGAAAAGTTAGAAACAACCTAAAAATCTAACAAACTATGGCATATACATGGAATATGTTGTTTAAAAGGAGTTTAATGATACAAGAAAATGCTCACAATAGTAAGTGAAAAAAAGGTTAAAAAGGTATCTGCATGGGAAAAATATGGTTACCTCTATAAATATGGGAGCTATTTATATATTTTTTGAATTTTCCATGAGAAACACAACACATTCACAATCAGAGAAAGACGAACATTGTGAAAAAATAATCTGAGCACCATTAATACCTATCTGCATAAATTTAAGAAAAAGAAAATTGGAATTAAAATTTGAAAAGCTTTGGTCAACATATAAAGCAATTACTCCATACACTGACTTGGCAGTAATGGGAATGCAATTTTACAAGGAAATTAAGGTTCAGACTGGTCAAGTGGCTAGCAGATGTCCTCTGAACGAACTAGAGATGGCAAACATTGTATCTCAGACAGGCTTCAGTTACTTGGAACTTTTTTGGAATATGGCCATGGCTTGAATGACCTAAATGTTCTTGGCCTCTCTCCATGATTCTTTCCATTCTTACAGTGAAAGCTGTGACTATGGAAGCTAAAAGGATCCCACTGGAAAATGAGATGTGGGATACTTGGGAAAAATTGTGATTCCTCAAGGGAATCACTTTGTACTGTGCACAGGTCTCTAGACTTCATGGAAGGAAACACTATGTATCAAGTGGCAGAGTGGCTCCAAATTCTATTTGTTACCAAAGTTGAGATCAAAACCTAAAGAGTCAGAGACAGAGAAAGCTTTAAAATTCGGGATAGATAAGAGCCTCCTTAACCTAAGAAAGGGTACCTACTAACACATCACCAGCAAATATTGTACTTGATGAAATGTTAGAATCATTCTCTTTAAAATCAGGAATGATATCAGGAATGACTGGCTATTGGTGCTTCTGGTCAACACTGTTCTGGAGGTCACTCATCAGTACAGGAAGAACAGAAAAAAATGTATGAGTTAAAAGGAAGGAAAAAAATGTCATTATTTACATATGATGACTGTCTACATAGACGACCAAAAGAATACACAGACAAATTTTTGGAATTAACAAAGGAGTTTAGCAAGGTGGTTGAATATAAGAAGAATATATAAAAATGAATTGCAGTCCTAGGCACCAGCAATAAAGTTAGAAAATGTAATGAGAAAAAGGAACTATTTTTAATAAATTCAAAAATAACATACCAAGAAACAAATCTAACAACAGATATAAGACTGCATAAAGAAAATTACAAAACATTATTAAACATCATTAAACATGACTAAAAGCAGAATTACACCACATTCATGGAGAGGAGTACTCAATGTCAAAAAGATGTCAGTTCTCTCTAAATTAATCTATAAATTCAATGCAATTCCATTAAAGATCTTATTAGCCTTTCTAAGTTTGACAAGCTGCATCTAAAAGTTGTAGAAGATCAAAGACCCAAGGATATCCATGGTTTGTGGGAGAACAAGGTGTGGGTACCTATCACACCAGAAATGAAAATTTATTATAATAATGCACAGTGATCAAGGCAGTTTGATATTAGAGCTGAGACAGAGAAACAGACAGTGGAACAGAGTAGAGAACCAAGAAACAAGTCATGCATCTATTAAAACTTGATATTCGACACTGAGATATTCAATAAATGGACAGTTGGTTTCCCATATGAATAAAAGAAGGATTGGCTCTCTACTTCAAAACATATGCAAGAATCAATTTCTCACTAAACAAAAATGTGAATGTAAAAAGCAAAATTTGAGAACTTTCAGAAGTGCAATGGGTCACACAATATCCCCAACAAAAATATCTTCAAGTCCTAACTCCCGTGCCTGTGACGATAAACTCACTTGTAAATGGTATCTTTGAAGATCCTATTAAGATGAGGCTAAACTGAATCAGGGTAGGACTCAATCCCAAATGACTGGCATTCTTATAAGCCAAGGAAATTTGGACACCGAGTAGGAGTGAGGAGGACACAAAAGGAGACAGATGGCTGTGTTGGAGGCAGAGACAGTTAGGTATGAATTGCCAGCAAGCCACTGCCAGAACACTCCAGACTTCAGAGAAAGCACGGCCTGCCAACACCTTGGTTTTGGACTTCTAGCCTCTAAAACTGTGAGACAATAAATTCCCGTTCTTTAAGCCAACCAGTGAGTTGTATTTTTTACAGCAGCCCTGGAAAACTAAGACAAGGGGGAAATGTAGGAGAGTATCTTTATGACTTTAGTATGGAGAGTTCCCAAAAGAAACATAAGGCACAAATTACAAAGGAAAATGTTGATAAATTCATTTACATTACATTTAAAAAGCTTTTTTTTTTCAGCCAGAGACACCAAGTAGAAGTAGAAAAACAAGCTCTAGAATGGGAGAAGATTACTTCTTGGCTTTTTTACTAAGATCAAGTGTATAATGGGAGAACACATTTGCAATACATAGACTCAAAAGAGGAATAGTATTTCGAAAAAATAAGGAGCGCCTTAAAATCAATAAGAAAAAGACAAACAGCACAACAGAAGACAGAGTAAAAGATATGAATAGGCAATTCACAGAAGGCCAAACCTGAATGGGCAAATAAACAAGAAACAATGCTCAATACACTAGTAATTAAACTACAAAGAGGTACATCTCACACCTATTAGACTAGCAAAAGTAAAAAAATGCAACAACACAAAGCGACTGCTGGAGAGGGGATATATAAACTATTTTATACTCATATAATGCATGCTACACAGCAGTGAGAATGAACGGGCTACAGGTATCAACACTGATGACTCACAACCATAAGGAGGGGAAAATGTTGCATTATATGTGTTAAACGGTATGGTCCTGCCCATATTAAGTTTAAAAACACAGAAAGCAACTCTTGTATATTTCACTAGGAGCTACATACACATGCAGTACTACTATTAAAAATGCACAAGAATGATAAACATATTCAGGTGAGCACATAGCTCTGGTAGGGAGAAAGGAAAGAGAGAGTGGATTGCAGATGGTACCCAGGGCAATTAAACTGCATTTGTAATGCTTTATTTCTTCAGCTGGGTTATGGTTTCATGGTAATTTCTCATATTATTTGTTATGCCTTTTTGCATATAAGAAATTTTCACAATGAAGAAAAAAAGATGCAGGGAGGAGCACACTAATTTCCAGCACAGTTAAAATTATGGGACTAGTCATATCTTCCTAATTTTTAAATTTGATCCCTGAAGTCACCGAAGTGAGATAAAGATTAAAAAGACCATTTTGACAGTCTCTCATTGTCTTTTTAACACCGAGTCCACAGACAGGGAAGATATGCAGCTAGTTCTGCCCTAGGAATTTTACTGATCCAAATTCCTATCCATAGTTTGCCTTGTCTTCTGCAAAGGCTTATAATATACAGGAATTTTGCCAGTATGGCTTCAATTAGGCAGAATATATTTCAGAAAGTTTTATAAAAATGTTATACTTGAGCAAAAGAGAACAACCCACTGGCTTCTACAGAGTAAATTATTTAGTCATACTTTGCTCTCATTTCAAAGACAAGAATCATACAAGGGGACAACTTTCAAAGCAATCTCAGAGATAACATCTTACATTACAGAGAAGAACTGATGAAAAGAGAAACTGAAGGATAAAACTCCCCAAATCTGAAGAAGTTATTTTTTGCAAAAATCTTTCTCATCTTCACATGTGGATATCAAAAAGCATCAATTCCACTTCCTTAAGAGATCAGGATGTTATGTTAGACAATAAGAAAAAATGTTTTCCAACTGAACATGCAAATTCAGTTTCAAGAGAAACAGAATGACAAACACTTCAAGAACTCAGAAAACAGTGGAGTGATGATCTTGAATACCACTTCAGATTTCAGTACCTTAATCAGTTCCTTTTCTTTATGGAGGTCCTCATGAAGTTCTGGAAGAGGATCTTTACATTTTGCCTTTAAAACTTGCAGCTTGCTTTTCAACTCCTTGATTTTCTTTTCACACTGGTCCCAGGTCTGTTTAAAAACAATATTAAAATGCTAAGTACCTTGCTCTTTACGAATGAATGGTAGAAACAGAAAAACTCGTTTAATCCATGTAACTTTTCTACTTAATGCGTTTTTATAAATCATACAAAAAGCAATTCCTTGCTTTGAACAAACTGTGGCCTAAGAGAGAAGACTGGACAGTACTGCTCAATACCTTTTTGTAGCTTTACATGTGGCTCATTTCAACCACAGGGTTGGTCTTTGCTTCAAAATACTATTACTCCCCCATCTCTCCCCACTCCTGCTGCTACCCATATCCCTGATCTATCTAATCATATCTCTATTTTAATTTTGGAGAAATTAATATTTAAAAGGCTATGGTAAGGATTAATTTTTAACATTGACAATCTTGTGACATGTGCTATAACAGAACCATAAAGCAAAAACCCTCGCCATTTTTCTTGTCTTCTTTTGTAACAGCATCCCTACACTCTTCCCCTTTCCACAAGTCGGCTTTAGTAACCCTTTCATATTTAATCTTCACCACCTCTCCATTTCCCACCACTGCTCTGACTGCTGACTTCTACTTACAGCACTTTTCAGGTTCCAAAGCATTTTCTATGTTACCATCTCTCTGTAATTATAATGACCTTGGGAGACAACAGGTAGAGTATTCTTATCACATTTAATATGGGAAAACTGAGGCTCAGAGAGGTTCTGAATGGCCTGGGATATGTGGTTAACAAGCAGCATGGTCTTAGGATACAGGTTCTATTCCCAAAGTCACTGCCATTCTTTCATGCCACTTCTTTTCCTCAAACCTTACACTACTGAGTAAATAGTGGCCTGTGTTTTCAAGTTTAGCGTATTCATAATTGATTCATTAGGGTAAGTTTCTACTCCAGTGGTTACTAAAAGACCTAACATCAAACACTGGTCTATTCCTCAAAGCGGCTGATACCTAAACATAGCTGGGTTGGCCCAATTGTGCCATAACACCTTAAAAAGCAGAAGTTGGTTGTAGAGCAGCACAAACTATCTGGAACTCCGCCAAGAAGCAAAAGGAGAAGTAAAACTATGAGATTTTATCTCTCCCACCAAATCATTAATTGCATTTAACCACCATGCTTTGCACATAGTAGGTGCTCAATTGATGTTTACTGATGAATAAATTTTGCATAATCCATACACCAAATAAAACACTTTATTCAGATGCTCAGCCCTTAACTCAGCACATATTTATTCTTTATTTGGATACATATATCTGACAAGCTTGGTTATCTGGTTGTTGGTACAGACACCAGATTAGAGAACTGAATAGGCTACTGGGTGTAGGCATGCTCAGTGGGAAAAAAAAAGTGGAAATTGATAGTTTAGCATTAAGAAGAAAGAAAAACTGTAAAAACAACATAAGAAATCAAGAGAACAGTAGCTTAGGGCCATGGAGAGTAGGTTCAAGGCTCTGAGAGGCCTTGAGAATGACTTGGCATTTTAGAATAACAATACAGAATGAATTTCCTCAAAATGACCCCAAATAAAACATGGTTCTTCAAGGTATAATCATAAATCATCTGCACTCGGAAAAGCTTATCCTCTGATGACAGGAGAAAGGTGAAGTATTACTGTGCTCATTTTCATATACTGTGCTGAAGGACAGGACCACATGTGGAATATTAGCTTTCTATATTGAACTTTCCTTGAACATAAATAAATTTCCTGTTTCATAAAAGTAAATATCTAAATTGAACCTCAACTATTTATATACTTAAAATAGAGCTTTCTCGATGTTAGATTATTATATTGTTATGCTGTTGTTATATTATTATTTTACATTACTGGCAGAACTCACAGGGACTTGTGGGACCTGAGTTCTCTTGAAAAACTCACAATATTGTAATTTCCTAAAATCAACTCCTATTTTCACACAGCAAACAAAAACTGTGTGTATTTAGCATTTGAATATCAGGAATGGAAAAGTAAATGGTGGGTTTACCTCTACAATGCTCTGAAACTGTTTAATCATCTCTTTCACTTGAAGCTCCGTGTTTTTCCAGCTGTCCTGAAGTTGACCGATTTTCTTGTCAATCAACTCTTTAGTTTCCACATTCATTGTGTTCAATAACTTTTCCCCAGCTTCCAAGGTTAAGGCATAGGTGGTTTGCCATCTCTGAAAATGAATTTCTTTATTCTTATAAAAAAAAAAAAAAAAAAAAAGGTGATTTCTTAAGCTTTAGATTTGGTCAAAATGTGCTATTTATGTGTTTGTGTATATTTCCTTCAGAGCTTTTCTTAAATGTGATATTAGTCATAAATTAAACAAATCCTGTTAGAGTGCACACATACATTTGTTCACATCAAGTTTTACCTCATCACTTGTTTTACATCAAATAGACAACATCTAACAAATAATGTGTTCTAAAAATAATTTCCAAGGATCGGAAGAAGATAGGATTCTTAGCGTAATGACTGGAAGCAGAGAGAAGTAAAAAGTATACTTCAGAGAAAAAAGTCTACAAGGTAGATGGATCTAACAGTATTAAGAAAATGATTGGAATATAGACCTGAAATAATGAGCAAACATCTGTTATTATGATAGAGTCAGCTTACCCCTAACCACAAGGATAGACTGTGTACAATTATGCTAAACAAATATAAAAGGAGGAAAAGACAAATTAAAAAGGGTTAATATAAAAAACATACAATTAAGCCTTACAGCCACATAAACATGTACAGTGGTATGTCCAATAATGGCCATATCAATCATGGCATAGCTTTAAAAAATTCCATATGAATATCATGTGGGTTTTTCTTCAAGGGATTTAACTTAGCTGTTTACAATACAGACATGAAGTAAACAATTTTTAATTGCTGCAAACCTCCCAAGGCATTTGGTTTTAGTAGAAAAAAAAAAGAATTAAATATTTTCGTCTGTTCTGAACATGGTTTCTTTTATTTTCGAATCTTTCAAGGGAGACATAAGGTAGGCATTATCCAAAATGGAAATTGATTAAAAAAAATCATCAACACAAATGTGTTTCTGGGATGATCTGAGACAATCCAAATCCAAAGGAGGAAAGCAGAGTGCATCCTCAGGAGCAGCAGACTAATAAGAGAAACTGCAAATCAGTGGACTTACAGCCACTCCACATAGCCACTTAGATAGATGTCTAACAGCCATCTCAAACTTAACTTGTCAAAAGATCTGCTCCTCCTGCCTTCCTGACGTGGTCAACAGCCCCACTATTCACCAAGATGTTCAAGCCAAAAGCCTAGAGTCATCCTCAATTTAGCTTTTTTCCTTACCTGCCACATCCAAACTGTTAGCAAGACTTGTGAACACAACCTACAAAAATATCCTTTTTTTCACCTTCAATGTGATCATCCTGTCTAAGCTACAAAACTTTCCAAGGCTGTCAAAATAGCCTCCTAACTGGTATGGTCGACTGTATTTTTCCAGAAATGGCTGCAACGATATTCTCAGTTACACATGCTCTTCCAGAACCTTGCCTCTCCCCATCAAGTGGGGGAGCCTGTTCCCTCCACTTGAACCCGAGTGATCAGTATGGAAAGCCTTGATCAATAGAGGATGGTGGAAGTGATGTATGTGGCTTCTGAGGCTACGTCTAGAAGGAAATACAGTTTCTGCCTGGATTTCTCTTTCTTGGGACATGCTCCTTGGAAGCCATGAGCTGCCATGTAAGAAGTCTGGCGACCGGAAGCTTCCATGTGGAAAGACCACAAAGAGAGATTCCCAAGGAGCCCCAGCCATTCCAGCTCCTAGCTGTCGGAGTCTTCCACCTTAAGGACCAAACATAAGCATGAGTGAGCTTTCAGATGATTGTAGGCTGAGCCACTATGTGAATGAAACTGCATGAGAGACCCTAAGAACTAGCTAACTGAGCCCTCAACCCTTAGAACTGTGAGAAGTAATAAACGACTATTATTAAGCAGCGACAGATAAATAATACATTGGTATTCCTGCTCCTACTTTAGCCCCCTTATGATCCATTCTCCTCAAAGCACCCAGGGGGATCTTCAAAAACTATAAATTGTATCATGATGCCCCTCTTCCAAATGAAACTCTTCAAAGGCTTCTTATTCCATTGAGACGATAATCCAGATACTGACACTCGGACTACAAAATGCTCCTCCCTGCCTGCCTCTCAAATTCATTTCCTACCACTGTCTGCCCTGCTAGCTTTGTTCCAGCCACACTGGCCTTCTTTCCCTTCCACCAGCTTGCCAAGCTGGTTCCCATCTCGGGGAGCCAGACAAGCCATTCCCTCTGCCCAAAAGGCGCTTTCCCCAGATCTTTGCATGGCTTGCTCCTCATCATTTGGGTCTCATTTTGAACATCACATTCCCAGAGATCACTCAATCTAAAGAATCCACTAGCCAGTATTAGTCTCCTATTGCTTCTGTAATAAATGACCAATAACCAATAATTTAGTGGCTTAAAACAACAAGAATCTATTATTTTACAGTTCTGCAGGTTACAAGTCTGAAACCATTTTCTCTGGGCTAAAATCAAGGTGCGGGCAGGCCTGCGTCCCTTCTGGAGGCTCCTGGGGAGAATCTATCGCCTTGTCTTTTCCAGCTTCCCCACCCTCATCCCTTGGCTCATGGCCCCTTCCTCCATCTTCGAAGTCAGCAGTGTGGTGTCTTCTCTCCTCTCTGACCTATACTCCATTCTTACACCTTTTCTCTCTGACTCTAATCCTCCTGTTTCCCTCTTATAAGGACCCTTGTGATGACACTGGGCCCACTCAGATAATCCAGGATAAGCTCCCCAGCTCAAGATCCTTAACTTAATCACATCTGAAAAATCCCTTTACCATGTAAACCCCAAAGTTTCTGGGGATTAGGACATGGACATTTTGGTGTGGCCATTTTTTCAGCCTACCACCCAGTTTTTCAATTACATCACCCTGTTTTATTTACCTACACAAGTCTTATTGCAATCTGACTTTTTTGTTTTGTTTATTTATTTGTCTGATTGCCCCCACCAGGATGCAAGCTCCGTAAGAAAAGGGGTCTTCAGCTAGTCCACATCATATGCTTAGCACTTAGAATAGTGACTGGCACATAGCTGGCAGTTGATTAATATTTTATGACTGGATGAATGAATGAGGAAAACACAGGATTCCCAAAGGGTAGTGTGTTGTTTAGCTGTATCTCTAAAGTAAAGAATGGTTTTACAGCTCAGTGGAACATGCCCTGGTAATAGCCTACTAATTGTTTTATTCTAGTCCTATGTTCATCAAGCAACTTTCTGATAGAAAACTTGATTGCCTAAATGAATTTGTCCTTCAAGAGTAAGCAGGACTCCCACTGTAAATTATTACACTGGTGGTCAGTTTATACATTAGTTTAGTCTCTTAAGAGCTTGTGTGCTGTAAGTCTGTCAGTCCCTCCCTCTACCTACCCATTTCCACTCCATCCCGACTCCCACAACCCAACAGCTGGATGAAGGGATAAGACTGGCTTTCTGGCTGAGGATCAGACTGTGGGCCACAGTGAACCCACCCAGCCTGCACCCCCATCGCTGAGAGCACAAACTACCCCATAGTTTTCACACTGCTGTGAATATCCCACCTTGAGCTCATGGATCAGACTCCTCGTTTGGCAGAGACTGTAGCCATCCTGGCTCTTCACGGCCAACAGCAGGTGGCTGGTGTTGGTGAGGAAGCGGAGCAGATCATCCACGGACTCACTGAAGTACTGCCATTGTCTCACCAGCCCCTCAATGTCCCCCTTCCTCTGCTGAACTCGCCGGGCGGCACTCTGCCACTGGTCCTTCAGCATTGTGAATTTTGAAACAAATTCCGGTCTTGGCAAAAACAGACGGTTAGTGAGTTGTTATAGAAAATCCTGATATTAACGTGGAGAAAAAATAACTATCAAGGAACAGGTAAGAGGAGCTCAGATTTACTATTTATATGCACAATTTTCATGGAAAAAAATCTCCTAAAGTTTGAGCATCATTCAACTTAATCATGATGGAGAGTTTGGGATGGGGGCAGCATGTGGGCTGCACAGATTGATTTAGCAGAAGATATTTGAACATGACCTGGTATTTTTTGGGGGGTGGGGTGTGGTGTTCTTTAGGTTGTGACCTCAGTTTAAAAAACTAACGTATTTAAAAATCTCCAAAATTTACAAATAGTCGCTAATACGGTATTTTGCCAGCATTCATGAACAAACTGAAACTGTTTTAACATAAATTAAGCCAAATGCTATACGGAAAACTAGAAATTGGATCAGTGAGAAACAGATGAACAGGTTGGTAAGTGTCTTTCATTACTTGAGTGTTATACTTTACATAATTTCATCAATAAAGAACATGCTTTCTGCAATCAACTAATTATGTTCTAAGTAAATAGCACCCTTCATATGAGAAAGAAGGACTTTTATTACAGAAAATGTCAGGTTTTGCCTTACTGATTCAGTGAAAACTAGCTTATTATCTTGGAGCTGGCTTGAATTTATTACTTCAGAGCTAGGAAGAAATAGGCTTTATATTTCTAAATTATTCTAAAAGAAGATTAAGTGGTATATGGGCCGTGAAGGGGAGGAAAATTATCAGGAAGTCTAGAGAAGTATTTAGGTGATGAGGCCACTGCTGGGCGCTGTCACCAGGGTGGTCTAAGGGGCTCTGCTCAGCTCGGACAGGCATTCCCAGTGACCCCAACCCCATGGACGTAGCATGGAGGGAAGTCTCTTCTTTCACAACTATGACATAACTACCTGTGGGGAACAATAGCACTTTAAAAATTATTTTTTAAATAGCAAAATGTCATGAGAGTGAGGGTAGAGAAGAAAACCTACCACAGAAGAATCCTTTGGTGTAAAAATTTAGTGAACTGTACTTGGTGAGCGGATATTTGCAAAAGCTTCTGGTCTGCTAACCCCGCCCTCCCACCCTTGGGAATAGTGTTCCCGATATTTTAATGGCCATACAGCAAGACTCCACCCTAACTTGGAGTCAGAAGACTAGCCCCATTGTGGTCTATCATCTTAATGGCTGCAGGGCACTGATGTGGTCAAGATTTGCGTGGTGTCAGTTGTGCCCCAACTGCCTTACGTTCCACACACCTACAACCATTACGTACCCTAGTCAGCTTACCTCTTCTCTATTTCTGTTGTGTCCAGGAGGTGTAAGGACTGGGTGACAAAAGAATTGGCAATTGTCTGATTTATAGAAACTTCAGCTTCTAACATCTGTATATGAGTCAAAGCATAAAATGTTAGCCAACAATTTATTTTATGAATCTGAAACATATCATTAACATCTAAGCTCACAGAAGATATATACAGTGATTAATTTTCAAATTATTTGGACTTAAATACAAAAAATGCTCAACTATCACATCAACATATCCTATAAATATAATCTTAATAGTAAGTAGGTCTAATAATAGCTATGTCTAATTATAATAGCAGGTACCACTTATTGGGCATTGACTATTTGCTAGGCACTATGTAAAACATGCATTGTCTCATTTATTCCTCAACCTTAGGACTAAAGTTCTATTATTATATCTATTTGGCAGAGTGACAGGGGAGGAAGCAAAGGTGTAAAGAGGTTTGGTAATTTATTTGAGGTTACCCAGCTTTTCAACAGGGTGGATTTCATTTTCTTTGGATGATCTTAACCTAACAATGCAGACTTAACTCAGTTACATTAAAAAGCTATACTTTTAAATCAAGCACACTCTTGAAATGCAGGATCTGCCTATAAAAAAGAGGTGTATGTCCAAATATACATCAGTGCAAATGTGGGGGAAACTCCTATCAAATTATTAATGCTACAATTAGTATTATATCAAGTGCTCCAAATTTTAGAGCATTAGTGAGTGAAAATGCAAAGATGAGCTGAAGTATCTTAACATGTTCTTGGGAGAGTTGTATGACATTTGCACTCGGGGAAGCAAAGCTGTGCTAGAGGCTTCCATCTACTGCAGAAAATCTAGGAGTGCTGTCACTATTAAAATAGAGCATAGAACAAAATGTTGGAATTTATGACATGGGTGAGAATTCTACCAATCATCAACTGACAACCAAATCTACTTAAAGACATGCATTCTGTCCTTAGAAATAGATAGGCACTCCCTCTATTTTACTTAAATTTATCTTTCCCTGACTCCTGTCCCAGGGTGAGGGGTACAAAGGAGGCAGAGAGCACAGGTTTACCTCATACGATTTCTGCTGTTCCAGGAGAGCTGGCAGGTTGCCGGCAATGTTCACTTTGAGTGTCTCTTCTATCTTCTCCAAAAGCTGGACCCACTTTTCACAGCAATAAAGAAACTTTTCATTCCATCCAATTCCCTGAAGCTCACTGCAAAGGTTTAAAAACAAACACAACAGAGTCACATAACAGTGAGAGTACCAAACTCAAGCCCTTAACATTTCCTTAATTGAAACAGAATAGAAAGGACGGATGCCCTGACCTGCAGCGCTCCAGTGCCGTCGCGGTGGCCCGAATCCACTGCCGGTTCATATTCTGTAGCGTCTTGACAGCCATATCACCAAGTGGGAGTTTGAGGCTTACTTCATTCAAACGTTTAATATCAGGCGATTGGGCTGTCAGTGCCAGCACATGATCCTATTTGAAAAAGAATTAGATCCCGGATTTTTGGATGCCGATAAGTTATCCAGATGATAAAGAGGACTCAGAGGTCTTGTAGACCACCACTTATTTCAAAGATGAGGGAAAACCGAGGACTAACCAGGAAACGACTTGCCCACAGTCAAGCAGCTCTTCAGTGTTAGAGCTAGACCTAGAACCCAGGCTCTCAACTCTGTGCCTTTTCTAGAACACCAAGTAACACACATGCCAGCATTTAACCAACTGAGAAAATAGAGCATGATCTCAAGTTTTGTCTTCAAGGAAGATGAAAAATGAGGTTTTTAAAAAATGATTAATTCTGGACCTTCAAGTCCCATTTAGTCTGTCAACACTTGACCTTCAACAGTCATGTGGTTTCACAAATCAAACGAAAAAATAATCCTTAAAATAATCCCACCAAAGCATGATACCTAAACACCCATATTTTGGTAGAATGTGAAATCACAAGGAAACAAACTCATTAAAAAATTATTTTTAAAAAGATAATCCAAGGACAGCCTCTAGGTCAACAATATATTTAGCAAACATCCTTCACAATATTTACTTTATCACTATAGAACTCTGCTGTAATATTCTAGGTCAGGGTTGGAAAACTTTCTGTAAAGGGCCATATCATAAATATTTTAGCCTTTGTAGGCCATATGGTTTCTGGCCTACAAAAACTCCCACAGACGACACATAAATGAACGGGCATGGCTGCATCGCAATAAAAACTGTATTTACAGAAACAGGTCATGACTAGATTTGGCCAGTGGGTCACAGTTTGTTGACTCCTGATCGAGGTTATGAATATTGATCCTTAGGAGTTGCAAGATCCAGAATTCTTTTATTCTTTCATTCATTTATGTTGACTATAATAAGCTTACTAAACTAATAAGAAAAAATATAGAAGTAATTTTAATAGAGTATTTTACTTCTGATCTTCAACTAACCAGAAAAATTCAACTAATCACAGCAGCTAATTCCTAGATAATTCTGGTTCATTCAAACTAGTTAGTAAAGATAACCAGAGTTAAAAATCTACTGAAAATTACCTTGGAATATTACTGAAATAGATCCTTATTTTGTCATACTTTTCTAGATCTCAGAAAAAATAGGACAAGAGTGAATAGCATGTAAATGACTGTATTCAAAAGTTAGTTAGGATGCAACCACTTCATATAATGGGGCAGTAATAAGCTTGTTTTTTATCCTATGGCAAATCTGAACCCATAGGAAAGGTGAAAATTGGCAGTACCATGAATGAGTCTGGATTGTCTTCTTTTCCTTGCTGGTAGAGTTTATCCAAATTCTCCTCTTCACATGTAATAAGACCTTTTAGAGATTCCAAACGGTCCTCAAAATCCTTAAACTGTGAGAGAACAAACTAGAAGAGGAGAAATAGTCATTGGAAACAATTTTTATGTGTGCACATAACAGAAGTAAGCAGAAGTAAGAGTTGGGAGCTGGTAAAAATTCAAGTTGTCTCCAACCCCAGCTGCTCATTATGACCTTGAATACTCAGATATTTTTCACTTTGTGCTTTTAGCAAACCACTGAGCCCCTAGGGATGAATGGATCACTTTCCTGGAGGGTGGGGCACAGAAAAGGGTGGGTGAGGACAGTGCAACCCCAGTCCTGCTAATTAAATGGTTTTTTTTTTCCTGCTGGCACTGAGACTTGATATTGGGCAATAGCAGGTCTCCACAGCCTTCTATGTAGCTTTTCAGTCACTAAAGTTGTGGCAAAAAGTGAATATGAATAAAGAACACAATAGATAGCTATGTTTTCATCAGCTACTTCCATGACTCACTTAGCACAAATGGATATCAAATTACTGTAGGAACTGAACGGTATTTTAAAGATAACAGATTACTTCTTAAACTAACATGTTCAATAAAGAAGAAATGATTGCTTAAGATCTGCCCATTGCCCATGTGACTTAAGCTAGAATCATGTCAAATGGCAGACATGTTCAGGGCTTTGTTTTATAGTTTTTCTAGAGGGCAGTTCCCAAAGCACTAATTATTACTTCATAGAATGCAAGAGATTGAGGGATTGTGCAAATGTCCAAGGTTATAATTCAAATGGAAAAATAGTAAGATAAACCTCAAATTCATTGGCTTTCACAAGCAGCATCTTTTCCAAATAAGTAGCCCTCTGGAGGGAGTGCAAGTGACCAGAGAGGAGCATGTGGGCGCCAGACTCTTCAGACTGTGGGAATCGATCCAGGAGCACGGAGTTTTGAAGAAAGGCTTCTTTTGTGTTCTGCACATCATGCTGCAGCTCCTGGGGAGGAAAAAGGGATCACAAAACACTTCCTCCTCCATTCACACCATAATTCCACCCACCTGCCTCCCCTTGTTGCCCTGAAATTGTGGGTTTGGCTTTTTGTTATAATTGGTTATTTTAAATAGCTGAAAAAGC
This sequence comes from Choloepus didactylus, assembly GCF_015220235.1. Taxonomy (NCBI): domain Eukaryota; kingdom Metazoa; phylum Chordata; class Mammalia; order Pilosa; family Megalonychidae; genus Choloepus; species Choloepus didactylus. The sequence goes on from NC_051310.1 coordinate 47,383,449, forward strand.
TAAGTTTTCTTTATATGATGTACACACTGGTGCTATGTTCTGAAATTTCCCAGTTCAGAGCTAAAACTGACCAAAAGAGTTGAGGTTTATATTTTATAAAAATTGGAGACCATCTGGGTAAAATCATGTGTTTTATATTTCTAATCATCTCACACTTTAGAGATCTGCTTTAATAACATTTTATCAGTCAACATAACCCTGTCCCACAGCCTGAGGCTTTCTGATATAAACTGATTCATTTGCAGAGACTGCTTTTAGGTTTGCTCTTGAAATATTGTGTGTGTGAGATTTCCAGTGGGGTTTTTTTTCTTTCTTTTTTTTCCTTTTTTAACAATAGATGAGGTAGAAGTTGAATGGAAATACAGATCATATCTGTTAGATTCTTCTCTCTCTAAATTGTCTAATACTTTTTGATTGTTCAAACCATACTATTAGCAGATACAAAATACATCTGGTCACCCAGTTTAAAACTAAAAAGTATTAACCTTCTGGGCATTCATTGAGAGGAACAGGGAATAAAAAAAAAACTCACAGAGGGAATTGCACAACTCAAATTTGGTCTAAAAATCACTATTCCCACAGAAAAACCATACTAACATGGGCACCAAGACCTGGATTATTTGTAAAGCCAGAGCCTTAGCATCTATTATTCATGGATGATCAGACTCTGTTAAGATGCTGAATATGAGGCTTTTGCTTTACAGACTAAAGTGCTAGCACGAAAGGGTAGACTCAGAACGAGGTGGTGTCAGACCCAGCTACTTACTGTTTAAACTTTGCCTCTGAGCCACCACCTGGCCACAGCCTGCGCCCTAACAGCCTGCTCCTGGCACCTGCCCTGACTGACTGCTCTTTCCCTGTGGGTTTTCTTGTCCCCAGGTCCTGGCCCTCCCTCACTGGCCCTATCTGTTGGGCTGAGTTGGCCCTGGTTTTCCCGATGAGCTCTGTGCCCACCTTTATGTCCTGCAGGGCTGGGGTCAGGATCTCTGCCAGGTTGTTTCCAGACATGTTGATGCTTGCGAGCTGTTGATACTTTGCTTCCTGCTGTTCCAGCCTTGCTGTAGCTTCAGTGTGAGCACTGCTATAGACCTTCCAAAGCTGATGGAGACTCTGGGTCCTCTGCAACTGGTCTGCAATGTCCTGGTTGACTTGGGTCCACCTGGGAGTGCAACAGGAACAACTGGACCCTCACTCCATCCTCTCCCTCATTACAAAAGTACAACGTACAAGCTCTACCAGTTAGTTAGCAGCCCAGATAGGTAGTTAACGCTGTTAATTACTCCTGTGTAAATAATGGCATCATTGTTATATAAACCATTATATACACTGAAGTTCAAATAAGGCTATTTAATTTACTTTATAACACTCAACAGAAGCCACAAAATTTGTGAACTGGCAAGAAATATCTATTGTGTTCTGAATGCCTGTTAGGCAAAGGGGGAGAAAGCACTAACCTGTAAGCTTAATGAAAATTTATCTAAACAGGAGAGGCTCCTACTTTATAATGGGTATCTTTAAATGGCTTTATTTACATGGCATTTGTCAAATAATATTTATTTTCCAATTATAAAAGCAACATTTTCCCTATGTAAAAGTAGAAATAAAGGAAACAAATTTTATTCAATATACAGACTGTAGCATCTTACCTTTTACTCCCATTTAATTTTTTTAAAAATACATTTTCTATTTTATTTATTAAAAATAAGCATAATTTTGAGTGGCTGTATATAATGGTCTGTTTTTTATTTAGTTTAATTACCAAATTTCCATTTATTTACTTTAATTACCAAAATTTCCATATTGAGGTATTTTGTAATTTTTACTGTTATATATAATGCTCAGATACATCTTTGCGCAAAAGGCTTTTTTCTGTATTTCAGATTTGAATCTCAGTCTAGATTCCTAGGAGAATTACTGGGTCAAATAATATAAATATTTAAATATTTCTAAGGTTGTTTATCTATACTGTTGAACAGCTTTCTGAAAGAATTATAATGTTTTTGTTCTCATCTGGAGCAAATGAGAATACATGTTTCACAATATGTTCAACCCTGCTAAATGGTGAAAGAGGCAAAAATGGCACAATTTCTTTACTTTTATATATTTAAAAGATCTTATCAGTATTATCTTTTTCACACATTTTTTTCCTAATTAAAAACACAATATATACTCATTGCAAAAAAAGAAAACTGCATACAACTTGTATGTTTATATATATAAGTATGTGTATCTAGATATAAATAAAAGAGAAAGTAAAAAATAATCACCTGATACCTCGTTAATCTAGTAATAACTACTGATAGCATACTAGTGCTATTTTCTTCAGTCTTTCTGCCATGTATGTTTTCCAACATGACTTCCAATATAGTTTTGTGTCAACAATTAACTGTGTGTGTACACTGGAGACAACTGAGCTCCTTTAACAGCAAACTGTGCCCCATAGGTTTTGAGGGTGGCCCTAATACTGTAAGAGGACTCAGACACATTTCTCTGTTCTTCATTACCCTTCTCCCGTCTCCTTTTCCAATCTGGACCAGATCAAGACTAGGGCACCACTGCAGGGTAGATACTTTAGTGTCCCTTTAAATACTTGTCCAAAGGTGATTTACAGGAGAGACTTGGATATGGGTGGAGGAAGGGTGGGAGAAGGACACTGAAGGTAGCTTAACCTCTTCATCACTGTCTGGAGCAAATCAGCACCAGCCCCAACTTTTATACCCCATTCAGCAAAATAAAAGCTCTGCACTTAAGCAGGGCCAGCCTCCTTTAGAAGGAGCTTTCATATTCCACCATAAACAGTTCATGAAATAATGCCTTCCAACCATTCAACTCACGCTCCCTGAGAAGTATTCTAACACCTTCTTGCTTCCATCTTACATTGTTTCTAGTCATGTTTAAATGCCCCCTTGCAGATCGCCTATATGGCCCACCCCTTAATCTGTTTCCACGTCTGATTTTGGAGTCTTTGAGGATGGCACTGGACATTTAGCCTACACCCTCTGAAAGTGGTTACCCTGGGGCTGTAATCAGGGCATTTCTAGCTTGATTATACCAAATGCTTATATAACAGGCTTCACAACATTGAATATTATATGGACCAAATCCTTCAGAGCAGAAGAGACAAATTAGTATGAACCCAGTTATTTCAGATGATATGTCACCTCATTCACGTGTCATTAAGGTAAAGATATCTGATCTATCACTCAAATTCAAATTGTATTTTAAGCATACCTTGCATGAGTATCCTGGCATTTCTCTTTGATTATTTCGGCAACTGAAGGGCAGTGATCTTTGAGTTTACCAATAACCTCCTGGAGTTTCTTCCAGCTTCCTTCACTGCTCTCAGCTTCATCTTGAAGAGACTAAGAGGATAGCAGGAATGTCAGTCTCAGAATGGTCTGGCTACTTCCTAAGAAGGCAGCTTCTCAACACTTCAACCCTCGCTGCTATACAACCTTAATGCTCAAAACTTAACAGTACAGCAATAAACTATTAGGATTGTGAAGAAGAAAATAGCTAAAAATGACATATTAAAAAAAAAACAAACATAAAACAACTAAGCCTTTAAATTGTAAAATAATATGGCCATGTAAAATAAGGAATTTCTATGTAGAGTTTTAAAAAGTTTCACTCATTTAACTTGTGTCTTATTTTGGAATTTTGAGTCATAATTTTTTTTTTTTTAATTTTATTCTACATTTCCATTTCTTCCACAAGAAGTCTTAATTTTGATGCTGCTGTTTAAAATACCATATTGTGCTTCTGTTTGGAGAGCACAAAAGCATTTGTGCCCTTTACTGTGCTTGATTCCATTTAGAATTTTCTGCCAGTCATATGCTGGGCCAAGCACTGGTTAATTTACCTGAAGTTTCTGGAGCTGGCATCTCAGGGCCTCCAATGATAAAACCACAGGCTTGCTCTGTTCCATGCAGTACCAGAATTGGATTGTCATCATATTCACTTCATCATAGAGTTTATCATAAATCTTCCACTCCTGTAAAACTGACTGCATGGAGGTTTTGAGCTGATTGACCTATATGAAAAGTAAAAACATCTTTATTTAGAACTCATTGGGAAGGCATGCTCGCTTATTACTTTTTTTCCTTCCAAGGAATCTACCATGATATCTAACTTAGGCATTTTACTTTAGTGTTGAAGAATATTCAATGATTGAGTATAGGTGGGAAGGGTAGGCTAAAAAACAAAGAAATATCAGAGTAGGCTAACTTTCTTTTTAATTTATTTTTAATGCAATTTTATTGAGATATAATCACATAACACACGATCATTCAAAGTGTACAATCAGTTGTCAATGGTATTGTCATATAGTTGTGCATTTATCACCACAAAGTTTGAACATTTTCATTATCAAAAAAATAAAATAAAGATTAAAATAAAAAAGAACATCCCAAACCTCCCATTCCCTTCCTCCCCTCCATTGTTCATTTACTTTTTTTTTTTTTTTTTGGCCAATTTTTTTTGACAAGACTGCAAAGTCCACTCAATTGGGAAAGAATAATCTCTTCAACACATGATACTAGGATAACTGGATATCCATATGCAAAAAAAAAAAAAAAAAAAAAAAAAAAAGAATGAGGACCCCTTTCTCACACAATACACAAAAATTAACTCAAAATGGATCAAAGACCTAAATATAAGGGCCAGGACTATCAAACTCCAGAAAAAAATATATAGGGAAACATCTTCAGGATCTTATGTTAGACAGTGGTTTCGTAGACTTTACACTTAAACCACAAGCACCAAAAGAAAAAAAAATAGTTAACTGGGAACTCATCAAAATTAAAAACTTTCATGCATCAAAGGGTTTATCATGAGAGTGAAAAAAGAACCTACTCAATGGAAGAAAATATTTGGAAACTACATATCCAATAAAGGTTTAATATCCAGCATATATAAAGAAATCCTACAACTCAACAATAAGAAGATAAATAACTCAATTTAAAAATGAGCAAAAGACTTGAATAGACATTTCTCCAAAGGGAAACACAAATGGCTAAAAACCACATGAAAAGATGCTCAATATCATTAGCTATTAGGGACATGCAAATCAGAACCACAATGAGATACCATTTCACATCGATGAGAATGGCTACTAGTTAAAAACAAGAAAATTATAAGTGTTGGGGAGGATGTGGAGAAATAGGAACATTCATTCACTGCTGGTGGAAATGTAAAATGATGCAGCTGCTGTGGAAGACAGTTAGACAGTTCTTCAGAAAGCTGGGTACAGAATTACCATGTGACCCGGCAAGGCCTCAGACAGATATTTGTGCACTGATGTTCACAATGGCATTATTCACATTGCCAAAAAAATGGAAGCAACCCAAGTGTTCATCAACTGACAAATGGGTATACAAAATGTGGTATATACATACAATGGAATATTACTCAGCATTAAAAAAGAATAAAGTTCTGATGCATGCAAGAACATGGATGAACCTTGACAATGTCAGGTTGCGTGAAATAAGCCAGTCACAAAAGTACAAATACTTTATGATCTTACTGATATGAAATAATTAGAATAAGCAAACTCATAGAATCAGAATCTAGAATACAAGTTACCAGGGGCTAGGCTGGAGGTAGGGAATGGAGAGTTAATACTTAAATTGTACAAAGTTTCCCTATGGGTCTATTGTAAAATTTTGGTAATAGGTGGTGATGATGGTAACACAAAATTGCAAATGTAATTAATAGTACTGAATTGTATATGTAAAAGGGAGGAATTTTAGGCCATATATATGTTATTGGAATAAAAAGTAAAAGAAAAAATCATGTACGACCACGTTAACCACAGGGCAATAAAATTAACAACACCAAAAAAAGTAATAATAATAAGGATGGTTTAAAATCTATGTCCGTGGAAATAAGGAAGGTAGGGCACTGCACTTTCAATCTGGTTAAGGAGAAATCAATTAAAATGGAAATTACAGACCATTGCAAAATGAAAAGCAATAAGAGCTCTACATATCAAAACCAGTGGGGTGTAGCCAAACTAGTACTCAGAGGAAAATGCATTGCCTTAAATGCATTTGTTAGAAATCAAAATGGAAAACAAAGAAACCCAAACTTTCAAGAATCTAGGTGAAAGCACACAAAATAAGCTCAAATAAAGTAAAAGGAATTAATAAAGTCAGAATCAATGAAAGAAAATACAAAAAATAGAGTAATACACAAAAAACTTCTTCTTTGCAATGACCAACAAATTAGACAAATGTTCTTTCTGATAAAGAAAAAGAGAGGGGAGACATAAATAATGATAGGAATAAGCTTCTGCTCCAGATTAGATTTTTTAACAAATAGATTTTCAAAACAGAAACATAATTATTTGGTAGGAAATCATAAATTACCAAAATTGTGTAAGAAAAGGTATAGAACTAGTATGGACCAATAGCCACAGAAGAAAGTAGAAAGATCTACCTTTAAAATTGTTGCAGGCAGGCTCTAAAATGGCCCATAATAGCACCTACTGGTATTCACATCCTTGTGTAATCTCCTCCCTTTGAGGGTGGCTGGACTAGCAACTCGCTTCTTCTAGCCAATAGACTGCAGCGAAAGTGATGGGATGTTACTTTCAAGGTTAGGTTACAAAACAGACAGTCACTCCTGTTTTGCTACATGCCTCTCTCCCTTAGGGAAGCCAGCTGCCAAGTTGTGAGCTGCCCTGGGGAGAATTCCACGTGTCAAGGAACTGAGGCCCTGGGGCCTCTGGCCAACAGCCCGTGAAGAACTGAGGTCTTGAGTCAGACAACCCACAGGAAACTGCATCTTGCCAACAGCCACGTGAGCAAGGTTGGAAATGTATCCTCCCCCTAGATAGCCCTAAGATGACTGCAATCCCAGCCAACACCTTGATTGCAGCCTGTGAGAGATCCATGCTTAATTTCTTGATCTACAGAAATTATGAGGTAATAAATGTTTGCTGTTTTAAACCATTAAGTTTTGGGGGTAATTTGTTACACAGCAATATAAACTAATACAAAAATAGGTCACAGGCCCAGATGATTTTCTATATTATATAAACACTTCCTGAGCACAGAAAAAGATGGACATCTATTCACTTCACTTTTGGAAGTTAGCCAAACCCTGATACCAAAGGTGGACAAGAACAGGATATCTAAAGAAGATGATAAGCGAATCACTTTACAAACACCAAAGAAAAAGTCATAAACATTTAAGAAGTGAAATCTAACAACATGGTAATTGAATACTGAATTATAACCATGTAGAATTACTTCCAAGAAAGCAATACTTTAAAAAATATATATTTAGTACTAATTATGTACTAGGCTCTGTCATAGGTGCTTTACATGTATATAGTGATATATTGGATGAGACTGAAGGGGAGAAGTTACACATCTCCCAGCATTACTCTGATGATAAAACCAGAAAAAGACATTACATGAAAGGAAAACTACAAATATCTCTTATGAATATACATGCTAAAATTCTCAACAAAATATTAGCAAATCAAATCCAACAAAATATTACTGAAACTTTCTCTCTCTCTCTCTTTCTTTGTTTCTCTGTCACTAGGGCTCCCTTTAGTATCCGAAGTAGGGCAGGTCTTTTGCTAGCAGAATCTCTCAGCATTTATTTGTCTGTGAAAAATTTAAGCTCTCCCTCAAATTTGAAGGATAAAGAATTCTTGGTTGGAAATTTTTCTCTCTCAGAATTTTAAATACATCATGCCACTGCCTTCTTGCCTCCATGGTGGCCTCTGAGTAGTCACTACTTAGTCTTATGTTGTTTCCTTTGTATGTGGTAAATTGCTTTTCTCTTGCTGCTTTCAGAACTTGCTCCTTCTCTTCAGTATTTGACAGTCTGATCAGAATGTGTCTTGGAGTGGGTTTATTTGGATTTATTCTATTTGGAGTTCGCTGGGCATTTATGCTTTGTGTATTTATATTGTGTAGAAGGTTGGGGAAATTTTCCCCAACAATTTCTTTGAATACTCTTTCTAGACCTTTACCCTTCTCTTCCCCTTCTGGGACACCAATGAGTCTTATATTTGGATGTTTTATATTACCTATCATAACCCTGAGGTCCATTTCTATTTTTTCAATTTTTTTCCCCATTCTTTCTTTTGTTCTTTCATTTTCCATTTTGTCCTCTTCCAGGTCACTGATTCGTTGTTCAACTTCCTCTAGTCTTGTACTATGAGTATCCACAACCTTTTTAATTTGGTCAACAGTTTCTTTTATTTCCATAAGATCATCTATTTTTTATTTACTCTTGCAATTTCTTCTTTATGCTCTTCTAGAGTCTTCTTCATGTCCTTTATATCCTGTGCCATGCTCTTCTTCATGTCCTTTATATTCTGTGCCATGCTTTCATTGTTTGTCTTTAGTTCTTTGATTACTTGCTCCAACTACTGCATCTCTTCTGATCTTTTGATTTGGGTGTTTGGGTTTAGGTTATCCATATCATTTGGTTTTTTCATATGCTTTAAAATTTTCTGTTGTTTTTGGCCTCTTGGCATTTGCTTTACTTGATAGGGTTCTTTTAGGATATGTAGGCTAATTCCAAGACTAATATCTACTTTGTCAGATCTACAGCTTGGTGGTGTACACTTTCTCTAACTAACCAGCAGGTGGTGTCTGCGAGCCACCTATTCCCCTCAAGCCAGTTCTCACCAACTTTGCCTTTGTGGTGTGTGGCAGTCTGATTCTTGTGGGGTTCCAACTGGTGCACCAAGTTTGGGTGTGTTGTTGGTGCTGTCCACCCTGAATGTGGGGCGCATGTCTGAGCAGACAGGGAGGGAGGGCAGCTTTAATAATCAAACCTCTCAGGTGTTCCTAGAGATTTAAGGCTGTTGCAAGAGCCTAAACCTTCAGTTCAGTCTCGCCACAGACTGTCTCTGGTGCTGACCCACAAGTCATTGGTATTGGCATATGATCCCTGGGATTTCCGAGTGGGTCCTTCTTCCAAGCCATGCTCTCCTAGGGCCTCTGCTGAGGGAAGGCTGCACTACGTTACAAGTGTGCATCGTCCCCCAAGGGAAGTTCTAGGCTGCCGGCCGTGTAAGGGCGCTCCCACTCTGCTGTAAGGATGGCTGTCTGGGGTGTGTTAATTTCCCCCTTTTTGCACAGCTCCACCTTCCTAGCTCCAGGACAATTAGCTGTGGGCGCGCAAAAGGCTATTGTCCACGCCTGATATCGTGGCATGTGTGTGTTGCTGGAAACACTTCCTGTCACACTGGGTTTTTTGGCGCAGCTCTGGGCTGTGGCGCCAGAGCCGGGCAGGAGCGTTCCCAGCCCGCCGGGAAGATGGCTGTAAAGGGGGTGGTTATTTTCCCCTTTTGGCTCACCTCTGCCTTCCTCGCTCTGAGATGATTAGCAGTGGGTGCGCGACGTCCATGCCAGATATTGAGGCATTGGCACTGCCCGCTCCTGCCACGCCTCACTGTGTGGTTCTCACTGCCACATCTGCAGCCGCTTTTGGGTTTTTTTAAAAAAAGAACTAGTCCGACTCCAAATGCCAACCCACAGTTTCCCCATACTGCAGCGTGGCTGCCGGATATTCAGCAAGCTTACTCACTTGTTTCAGATCACAGACTCCCGGTTTCACCAAATGCATACTCCCTGTGGATTTAGCAGACCTTGTCCAGCTGGTGCATCGCTGGAACTGGTGTTCTGGGTCACTTTCTGGCTTTTATTTAGTATTTTTCATGGAGCTGTTTTTTTGCCCTGTCTCGCCTAGCCACCATTTTCTGGAAGTCCGCTGAGAAAGCTAACTTTTAGAATGAGTGAATGGAAAAGAGCCCAAAGACTAGAAGGATAAGCACCAAGAGCATTTAGCCTGAGAGAGCTCAGGGAAAGAACAGGCAAGGAATCAGAAGCTGTGCACATACATTTCAATTGTACCCCTACTAGCTTTCTGACTTTGGGAAAGTTATTTAACCCTAGAGTCTGTTTTCTAATTCATAAATGGAGCTAATAAATTAAATAACACATAAAACTATGTCTGTGAAACCATTCTGGAAACTATGAAGCATTATAAAATGTAAGATATTACCAACATTACCCAGAACTCTTTAATAAGTTTGATTACTACTGTAGAACAAGCACAAACTGGAGATGAACGTACACTCTGCCAAAATAATGGGGAAGTAAGAGCAAAACAAGAGGAACTGCAATAGCAGGCATATTTATACAATCAGAAAGATGAATAATTCAATTAAACAATGGGAAAGGATTTGAATAGACAATTCTCCAAAGAAGATATACAAATGGCCAACAAGCACATGAAACGATACACAACATCATTAGTAATTAGGGAAATGCAAATCAAAATCACAGTAAGAAGCTACTTCATACCCACAAAGATGGCTATAATAAAAAGACGGATAACAGCAAGTGTTGGTGAGGATATGGAAAATTAGAACTCTCCCACACTGACTGGCAGGAGTGTAAAATGGTACGGAAACTTTGGAAAACAATTTGGCAGTTTGTCAAACGGTTAAACATAGTGTTAAGTATGATTCAACAATTCCACTCCTAGGTATATACCCAAGAAAAACCAAAACAAATGTCCACATAAAAACATGTACACAGATGTTCATAGTAACATTAATCATAATAGCCAAAAAGTAGAAACAACCCACATGTCCATCAATTGAGAGTGGACAAATAAAATGTGGCATATCCATCAGGTGGGATATTATTTGGTAATATAAGATATGAAGTACTGATATATGCTACCACATGGATGAACCTTAAAAACATCATGCTAAGTGAAAGAAGCCAGTCACAAGAGACCACACATTATGATTCCATTTATATGAAATGTCCAGAATAGGCAAATCCACAGAGACTGAAAGTAAATCAGGTGTTGTCTAGGGCTGGAGGAAGGGTTGGAGGGAAATGGAGAGTGACTTTTAACAGGTACGGGGTTTCTGCTCTGGTGTTAGAGTGTGGTGATGGTTGCACAACTTCATGAATATACTAAAACCACAGAGTTGAATTTTATGGTATATGAATTATACCTCAGGAAAAAAAAATTCTCAAAGTAGACATGTCATGTGCTTACAATGGTGGCTAAGTGAACATTACTTGTGGTGTGAAGTCAAGTTGTGGGTGAAATCATACAGGCCCTCTTTTCTCTACTTAACCACTATAGGGGTGACTGGTACAACCACAGTGATGGGGAATCTTCCTCAATCCTTGTTCAATCAGGAACAGGTGAAAAACAACTTAGAATCCTAAAATGTTACTCTCATATTGGAAATCATGTGGACCCAAGCTCAGATCCAAATATTTTTGTCTTTATAAGGAATGGACAGCTTAGAGAAAGAACCCAAGTCATTAGTTAAGAAAGAATTAAAGATAGGGAGAAAGGAGGGAGGGAACTCCTCGCAGAAGCTGGGACCTGTCTGGGAGGCAGGGATGATTCTGCCACATAAGTACCAAGTCATCCCAAAGCCTGTGGGCACTCGCCACACAGGACCCTCCCACCAAGGCGTTTATGGTCGCTACATATAACAATGATGCAACTTATGGGGCTCTCACGGGGAACCCCTAACATTATAGCTTCATGGAGAACAAGTGATACATGTGGTTTAAGTGAAAGAATAAGAAAATCATTAAGTAAAATTCACTACACCAGAAACAAGAATGAGGAACATTTTCAAAATGTTAGAAATGAGATCAGCCGGTAGGGAAGCATTAATTGAGCACCATATGGGCATTATTACTAAGGTAGAGATAATTGAGCAGGTATTAGCAACCCCAGTCTATAGACCAAGGAATTAAGACTTAGAGAGGTTAAGTAACTGACCCAAGGACACATAAAGCAAATGGTGCTGCCAGGATCTGTATTTACACAGAGCCCCTGTTGTCAAACACTAAGCTATATTGACTCTGGACAGCTTATGGGTAGATGATCAAAGTCTCATTATTTCTTCATTTTTTAAATAACATTTTAAAATGAGATATAATTCATAAAATCCACCCATTTAAAGTCTACAATTCAGTGATGTTTAGTATATTTGCACCACAATCAAGTTTAGAATATTTTCATCGAAAAGAAATGCCACGCTTATTACCCATCGCTCCCATCCCCCCGACGCTCCACCCTCTCCCAAGCCCTGGGCAACCACTAATCTACTTAGTTTCTGCAGATTTGCCTATTCCAGACATTTCACATAAATGGAATCATAAAATATGTGGTCTTTGTGACTGTCCTCTTTCATTTAGAATAATGTTTTCAAGGTCAATCCATGTTGTTGCATGTATCACAACTTTGTTCCTTTTCATGACTGAATAATATTCCAACGCTACACCACATTTTATTTATCCATTCATTTGGTTTGTTTCTATTTTTTGCCTATTATGAATAAGACTGCCATGAACATTTGAGTACAAATTTTTGGTATACACTTATGTTTTTATTTCTCTTGGGTATAAATCTAGGAGTGGAATTGCTGAGTCATATGGTTTTTTTTCTATGTTTAATCTTTTGAGAAATTGCCAGACTGTTTCCCAAAGCATTCTATTTTACTTCCATTTGCTCCACATCCTTTTCGTGTGATTATAGACTATTGTGTATCTTCTTTAGAGATATAGCTATTAAAATCCTTGCACATTTTTCCACTGGATTACCTGTCCTTTTAATATTGAGTTGTAATAGCTCTCTACACATTCTAGGTACAAGTCCCTTATCAGATATGTGATTTGTGAATATTTTCTCCCATTCTGTGGGTTTCCTTTTCATTTGTTTATGGTATCCTTTGAATCACAAAAGTGTTTAATTTTTATAAAGTCCAATTTATCTATTTTTCTTGGGTTGCTTCTGTTTTTGGTGTCATATCTAAGAAACCAATGCTTAATCCAAGGTCATGTTTTCTTTTTACGAGTTTTAGCCATTACACTTAAGTCTGATCCATTTTGAGTTAATTTTTATATGCAAGGTGAAGAAGGGGTCCAACTTCATTCTTTTGCATGTGGATATCTAGTTTTCCCAGCAGCATTTGTTGAAAAGACTGTTTTTTCCCCCATTGAATTTTCTTGGCATCCTTGTCAAAAATCAATTGACCATAAAGTGAAGGTTCTTTCTGGACTTTCAATTCTATTTCACTGATCTATCCTCATACCAGTACCACCTGCATGTTTGTTTGTTTGTTTTTTAACATGCAGCACCTTATTTAATCTTTATGCCCTCTTTATATTTTTATCATATTATAATTCATTGTATTGTGGTTGTTCATGTTGTGTTTCTTCTACTAGAGTGCGAGCATTCCAAGGATAGAGTCCATTTATATTCTTGTTTATCTTTGTACCTCCAGTATAAGCACTGTGCCTCATACAGATACATTTAACAAATGATTGAATGAGCTCATTCCTATTTTCCTGCCTGAATTCTGTGGGAGAAATGAAGCTGAGGGTTGCCTATAGGTTTCATTCATAGGTATTCCCAATTCCCTTTGGAACAAATGGTTCAAAGCAGATTTTAGTAGATGACAAATAACCTACAATGAAGACTGTAGGGAACAAGGGCACACCTATAATTGGTTATCATTTGGGTTTATCTCCCTTTATTGTGGGGAAATATCAAGGTTGCAAGGTCTAGAGATGTCTGTTCTTTCTAACATTAGGTGCTCTCTTCCTGGAAGGAGTAAATGCAGGCTTTGACTTGACTTTCATAAAATTACCAGACATCTTCCACACTCTTTTCCTCTCTACTTTCTCCTCACAACAGTGCTGTGTTTCTCTCTACCTACTGGATTCTGCCTATGCTGACCATGTTCCTAGCTTATACAGGCTAAGCATACAGGCTCAACCCCTCCCCAAAGCATCCCCTAATACGTGGGGAACCTGAGCTGCTTCTTTGTAACTGCTCCTGTATATCTGGCCAGGAAACAATGCCCGATGCTCTGTTTGGGGTGGGGGATAGAGACATTAGTTGTCTGTGGGACTACTTTAGACAAAACAAAGATAACCGAGTAGCTTTCCAGCCTGCCGATGATGTTGGAATTGGTGGCTTTCCCTCCAATTATCCAGTGTGAACAAACAAACAAAAAACTCCACAAAACCTAGGACTTGAAATGCCTCTCTCCATTTTACTTCACTATTTTTCTTGGCAACTTTTCAGTTTCGGCTATAGAGTGAGTCCCCAGGAGTGAACAATAACAACAGCAGCAAATAAAAGAAAAACATACGAAGAGAAATAGTACACTTCAAATTAAATCTACTACCTGACTGATGACACTGCTCCTCTTTTGAAATAAGCCATCAATTTTGGATGCTGTATCTTCTAATAATGGCATTGTGCCACTCTCCAAAGTCAGGTAACTTCGTCTTAGCTCGTCCAATGCGTTGGATTTAATTGCAAGTTGATTTTCTATATCCTGGAAGAGGAGAAAAAAGGTTTTTGTATGCAAAATATTACAAAATAATTAATTAATAAGGTAAAAGAGACAGGAGTTCTCCCTTTTCCAGTAAAAAATGTTACTAGGGTATATAATTAAATAGCATTACATCAAAAACATTTTCATCCTAACATACTCCTCATTATATTTTAAATTACATGGCTCTACATTTTATGAGAGTCTAGGCAATAAGTCTTTCTTTCCCCCCCCCCCCATTTTCTAACCTTTTAATTTCTAGGAATGCCCTGGAACTTTTGAAAAATTACTATCTCTACTATGGGACTGGATAGTTGGACACCAATGTTCACAAGTTAGACCTGAAACCTGACTCAAGCAACTTGTTCAAAAACTAATTTAACAGGAGGAATTTCACACATGCAGATAAACACCTTTGAAAATTCTTAGGCAAGAACTGCTAGATTTAGCAACACTGGTTTAGCAATTTGGGAGGGAATCTTTTTGGGCCTAGATGCTCAATTTTAGAGATTGTTTTGCTGCTTTGATATGCTGTAATGATTTCTGAAAAAACAAACTGTATTTTTTAAAGGAGTTATTGAACTTGCTTTATAATTAAAAACCCTGAGACTAATGAATTTAGTAGTGAGAATCTCATTATGCTCATTTTTGTGGATGTTTGGCACCCCTGAAAGAAATTAGACATGTAAGTCTTGTCATATAAAATAGAATTAATTAAGCAATAAGTCTTACCATTATGGTAGAGAGAGAACCCAGAAGACCTGCCCTGTACTGGCTGTCTGTCTATCTGTCTGACCAACCATAAGTCATCTGATTCCTGAGTCACTGTTTTCTCCTCTGGAAAACAGTGATGCTTCTCCAGGCTGTGCAGAGCTTAGCACTCAAAGGAAACCATGAACAGGAAGGTGCTTTTTAAATCATGAAGTATCATATAAATCACAGTATCATATAATCATAAAGTATCATATAAAACATGAAGCATCATATAAATGACAGATAACATAATTATTGATAGTCATTCAGCAATTGTAGAAATTGCTTTAGTATCTTTTTGTCTCCCTGAGGCTATTAATTCACTCAAAAGGCACCTCAGCCTGGTTTACTGTCTCCAGGTATCTTTTGCAGAAACCTGCAGGAGAAAAGGGAGCCAGCTGTCGCAAAACCGAGACGAACAAGACCAGTGACAATGTCACCACTGTTTACGAGGAAGGAAGGTCAGGGCTGCTTAGCTGTCCCCGTCAGAATTAGGATCAGCATCCATTTTGGAAAAAAGCTAACAGTGTATTATTGTGATAGAAATATAAGTTCATTACAGAACATCTGAAAACACATAAGCTTTTTGGCATTCAGTAGGGATCGATTTTGAATTCCTTTTGAATTTCCAAATTTCCAAGTTTGGGAAAGTCTTGCGCAGGCTTCCTTCAGCATTACATTTCCATCCAGAAAGACCTGTGTTTTGAATGCAAAGCCTCACATTAATAGCCCTTAAGTTGTATTTCTCTCTTGCAGGTTGTTTTTCACAAGAAATTCAGCCTTTTTTTTTTTAACTTAATCATCCTCAAGGATCATTGTGTGCTGCATGAGGAAAGAGGAACATGAGAGCCTCATGGGCCACAGCTGCTGGGCAGGGGCTGGGTTTACATCCTGGTGAGGGG
Organism: Choloepus didactylus; assembly: GCF_015220235.1. NCBI lineage: Eukaryota > Metazoa > Chordata > Mammalia > Pilosa > Megalonychidae > Choloepus > Choloepus didactylus. The sequence continues at coordinate 47,399,466 of NC_051310.1, forward strand.
CTGGCTCTCTCAAATAGGTGGTATCTATCTCAGTGTGGTACTGCCATTCACCCCAGCAAAAAATTACCCAATTCCCACATGCCAGGAGACTTCAGGTCACTTGGCAAGCTGAAATCAGACATTTAGAATCAATAAATGTCAGGGGTCTACCGGACTGAAAGATAGAAAGAAGGGAAAAAATTAATTCCAGAAGAAACTGATAACTCTGGTTGGCAGTGGAACTGGGTGGCCAGATGGGGCGAGAGGAACTTTCTACCATACAACTCTCTACAGCTTTTGAATTTTGAGTCATGTGAGAATATGACATATTAATTAATAGGAAAACCCTCCCCACAATAACAATCCATCCAAAAGCGCACTACTGAGAGCTAATGTCAACATTCGGGTGCAGTTCTGAGGTATCGTTTTTACAGAATAGCTGACAAAAGCATCCAGCAAACAAAACAGTTTTTCTGAAACGGCCTTTGCCAGTGGGACTCATTTGGCTGCTACCTTCACGTTAATCTTCTCCACCCTTCTTCCCTCACTCATCCACCCACACTGATGACCTTGTTGGTATACTACCTTTCTCATCACTTTACCGCTAATTTTTTTTCCTTTGCAAAGTTATAGCTTAAAGCATTTACAAATATTGATTTATTCTCCATCTTTGAATTTATAAAATATTCTTCTCTAAAGGCTTGGCCAATTAGTGATTTTAAAAAACACTCATTTACCAACAAATTGTATATTTTCTTCACAATGTAGAGAAAACTGCTGAGAGAGAACTACTTAGCAGAGAGTTAGAGGGAAGTAAACACACACACACAATGAAGCAGTTAGCATCAACAGTGGCCATGGCAGTAACAGCTCATGAACACACACACACAAGGAAGCTGTTCTTAAATGTTTTTTTCCTCCTCGGAATAATACGGATTTAGCCCAGTAATCCTGTAATCTGATCTACTGAGGCCTAACAACACCTTTCAGCTTTCCCAACTCCTACCTAATGAGATGTAAAATAGTTCATCTTACTTTAAATACCAAGTTGCTACACATAAAACAGGGTGGAATAAAGAAATATTTTGCTAATTAGGGAGATGCACTAGAATTTGCAAGGCCTGCCTTGCTCCCACCTCTTCTGTGAGAACAGGTGTTAAATATTTTTAAAACACCCAATTTCCCCTAGAATTTATCATGCATATTTGGAACCCTTCTATAGGATGCTGTGGTTGCTTATAGTATAGGAAGATTAAACTTGAGGGAATTAATAACTTCATCTCAAATCTTCCCCCCCAGCCAAACATGCAATTTTTCAATTTGCATATTTTTCAATATGCAAATATGCAAAGCACAACATGCCAAACTTGGCCCTCTTTCTAGTCATCTAGAACTTTCAGAAGCCCTTCAGGATGTTTTGACTCCTAACAGCCTTAATGTTTCATAAACTCCAATCCCTAAGTTTTCTAGAGTAAAGCCACTTTAGCACGCTTACCTGAACTGAAAGATTCTAACCCTAAGGCACTAAACTATTCATTTATTATTTTATTTCCTATAATCAATGAGTAGTGAAGAAAAAGCTAAACCAGTCTTTTCAGAAAAGCATTCTAATTTTAGGACTACTAAGAGATGCATCCAAGCATTCAATTGCCTACAAGTTTTAACAGCCTACGGCAGGCATAACAGGTGTGCTGACAAGCCAATCTGCCCCCAGAAGCTGTCTGTCCAGTGGAAGACAGACAAGTAGACAGAGTATTACAATACTGACTTCTACGCATGATACACAGGGTGTTAGGGCACCCCATTTTATTAGTTTCTTTCCATCTCTGCCTTGTTTAAGGCTTTTTACAAAGATTCATCCAAGAAAGCAAGATAAAAATTAAAATAGGAACAACCGAGGTAATGGCAAGTATGAGAGCACATAAGAAGGTACACAGTCAGAACTGGGTATGAGGTGAGGAGTTGTCAGAGGAGATTTCAGAGGACACGGTCAGTGAGCTCTGCTGTGTTCTGACAAAGAGGAAGAGCTCTGTGTGGATGGTGGGGCGGGGGAGGGAAAGGGCTGCCCGATTTCTGCAGAGTGAGCACGCACGACAGCATGGAGGCAACAACTACTGGTGATTCAATGGGGTTTCCAGATGGGCACTGACAAGAGATGAGGCTGACCAGATTGTTATGTCTACAAATTACTCTCAAATCCTTTGTTAAAGATAGTGGGCGATTGCGTATGGGTTAGTTAATTTAAACTATGATGAGGTGCAGCATTCTAATCAGAAATGCACACCTCTGGGTAGCCAACTAACATCTGAGTTAAGAAGCCCACTCTCCAGAGCCTGCACCTTCTGATATCCTTTTAACAATCCACAGATTTTGCTAATGAAAGTAGTGAATGTTAGAATTTTATTTTTTAGAGATGAAACAATGGCTAATAAGATAGTATGATAGATCTTAGAAATGGGTTCTCACTAGTAAAAATCACTCGTACCCCAGATATGTGGAATGGCTAAAATATTGTAGAAACAGTTGTCTTCACCCTAGGCAATATCCCTAGGATAAATCCCTACATGACTTTGTCTCCAGCCTAAACTCTAAGGATTCTGGTTGCCTAATGTTGGTCATAAGGATTAAGGAACCTACCTCTGGAATACTGACGTGTCTGCCTCGAGTGAACCTTTCATGCAACACAGTGGTTGGAGCGCCAAAGAGGACCGAGAGTTGGGACTTCATTGAACTTACAGTTAGGAAACTGTTTTGGTACTTGCTCGCTAATAAATATTTCTATATATGGTGGGATTTTGTCTAGAATTTGCTTAATTACAACTTGGGAGTGAGGTTGTGGGGGGTGGGGTAGCTAAACTTACTCATGTCAAACTTATTCAGTGGCTACCAATGTTGATCAAAAAAACTAAGAATTGTAAAAGACTATCTAGGTTTGGGTCTTTTTGTAACTCCTTGTTGGTTAGGGAAGACCATAACCCAGTATGCTATTCTAGAACATCTGAACTCGACTCTATGGGCAATATGGAACCACAGAAGGATTTTAAAGTGTGAGGTTACTGTAACTTTTGGCATTTTAGCAATATCCCACTGTGGCAGTGTGGAGAATGAATTGGAGGGAAACAAGATTGGAAGCAGGGAGGCAGGTTGTAAGGCTGCTGCAATAAGGCCTGAAATGAGAGTGGCCTGAATTAAGCCAGTTTTTGACTGAGATGGAGAAAAGGTGGTGAACCGACAAGACAGTACAGAGCAAAAGGAGAGGTTCTAATGAATAACTGGAGATAGAGACCAGGACGAAGATGGCCCCTGGGTTTCTGGTAAGGATGGCCGGTTGAGGGGTGGTGCAGCACGAGCTGTGGAATGTAGATTTCCAGTCAGGAGGTATAAGGTATAAGAATTCCAAAGTGGAGATGGCTAGTGGGTAGTTGGATAACAGGATATGACCATTTGAAAAGATCTGTTATGGCTTGTGCTGCTCACATTTCATGTCCAGTATTATTCTATAACCTTCTTCAAAGAGGAAACTGGTGTTTGACTAGATTTTCTATCCCTGACAGTGACTAGTACGAGGCCTTCACATAAAGTAGATGCAAAAGCAGCATAAAGGCATGCCATCTGCAGCTATTGGGAGAGCTGAAGGGTTCTGAATAGAGTAACACAATCACGGCAGAGGATTTCTTTAAATTCATAAATGACACCCAAACAGAAAGTAGGCACAGCCAACACCCTCAAGACCACAGTGATTTAGCCAAAGGTTCCAAGGGAAAAGCAGTCCTTTTAAAACATTATATGCATGAGGTAGAAGAAAATTATTTTCCTCTGAAGAAACACAAGATGGAATGTGAAAACAAGAACTACAGTTATTTTGTAAATATAGGGTAAAGTAATAAAAGAAACCCACAATAAGTGGAAAGCATCTAAATCAAAATTCCCCTTAAACACTTTTTTTTTCTCAGGAGTAACACTTAAGCATCTTAAGAACAACAATAACAAGAAAAAAAACGCTACCTTCTGTTTATCATAAAAAAAGATGTTTTGCAATTTGGTAAAACCTGATAATTATCCAATTTACATAAGAAAGTAATTCCATGGGACTTTATAGGAAAGTCCCCAGGAACTACAGAAGCTTGCCCTCCTCTTTCCAGCAGGAGCAGGTGGCTATTTAGTCCCTTAACACATGTCACAACCAAGTCTTGTTGAGTGAGATGTTCCTTCTCACCTCACAGTCCAGGAACGTCTTTTGGACCGAGATCACACTTTCAGGTTTTTGTAAAGCTTTCACTCTCTCTTCTTGCCCCTCCATCCAGTTGTTTAAAATCTGTATTTTGTTTTCATTCTCAGTGATACTTTCCAAAAGTTGTTCTAAATGTTGCACCTACAAGGTATTAAAAAAAAAATTATACCTCCTTATTTTAATCTACATGCTTTAGCGATGTAAATGTAAAGGATATATTATTTTTACAAGGGCAACTTTGTTTCTTTTCAAATTCCTAATATTTCTCACAAAAAGATTTCCCAATAACCTTTGGAATAAAGATTCGTAAATTAGGAAATAGAATAAAAATCTCCTTTAAAAATCTAACATTTAAAATGAAATCTAACTGGCTCAGAAAGCTGACTGTTTTGGCATTCCGTAAAATCTGTACAAAATAAAACTGTGTTGCTAATGTTCAATATTTTTTCATTGCATCATCTACTAATACATGTAAAGCTTTCAAAAATCTTCCTCTCCAAGACTCTCGGTAGAATCACTTACAAATTTATCAAACTATCTCAAATAATTCCATCAATTTAATAAAATAATCATTGTTTTTAATGTCTGTGATTCCTGTCATTTCTTACTTGGTTACAATCATAGAATATATAAAATTTTATCCTTTCTTTGATTATGTCATAAGCAGTGTCGTGACATATGCTTTATATTAATTTTAAAAGGCTGACAAATATTTTATCAAATGGACACAGTATTTTTATTTCCCTATAGTTGGAAATTAAAAATTTTACAGTTTTCACCAGTATAAATAATGGTGAATACTCTGTGTGTATACCTTTTCCTTTTTGAAGGACTACTTAAGGTAAATGTCTAAGAGGTGAAATGCTGGGTTAAGATACAGGATGATTATTATGGTTCTTGAAATTTTCTAAATGCTTTTAAATGGTATTTAAACTGCTATTAGCAATGTATGAGCATGATAGCTTTGGGCTTTATTTAATTTTTCTAATTTAATAAGTGTATATATTACATAATGTTTATTTTTGAACATCTGATAATTAAATTGGAAATCTTTCCATGTTTACTAATTATAATTTTCTCTTTTGTGATTTGTCTGTTATGTGCTTTCTCCATTCATGTACATATATTTTAGTTCTATAAATCCATTTGTATCCATTTGTTATATAATAAAGAGATGAACCAATTGCCACTTGTAAATATTTTTTTAAGAACGTGTTTTTTAAATCTTTTCAGAGTCACAGAATAAAAATCTAACAAAAAGCCATAGGCATTTTTTCTTCCTTTTCATAATCATTTCAAAGCTGAAATAGCTTTGCCCCTTTTGAACATCTTTCACAGAAAATGTCAAAGCTCTGACCATTTAGTAGCCTGACATAATGCTTGACATCTCCTTAAATGAAATTTCTCCTCTTCACTTGTCTATCTCCATTTCTCACTGAGAGATTTCAAAAGAAATATAAGAACAATTTTCAAACTCTATGTATGCAGCAATGGAGAATGCTGAAATACCAGGTTTATAAAAGGGCTATAATGGAGATAATTAGTAGGTGTAACTGGAAATTAACCATCTGAATGTCGTTTCAGTTTTTGCCAAAGGCCAAACGACGCACCGACTATGACACACTAGCACACCTTTCTATTCAGTGTTCCATGTAACCAGTGCCACTGACGGTTCATCTCTCCCAGGTGCTCTGCAAATTCCGTTCTCTCATAGCGCTTGCTTTCTACATCACAAGTGCTTAACTGAAGTAGCGACTGGTTGACAAAGTCAACTATCCATTGCTTATAGTCCATTTCCATTCTAAACTCCTGAAACAAACAAAAACAAACAAAAACCAAAGCCTGAATTGAAGTGGGTTAGATGAATTGAATTTTCTCTTCAAAACACTCCAGGGGGCGCCAAGCTTCCACCCATCCCTTAAGCAAGGGACACTCTTACTGGTAAGTAATCTTGTAGCCTGGAAATTCCAGGTTAGTCTCCACTATATTAAGTGCTACCATGAGGTCCAGGATCTGAATTGGATGAGAGCCACATGGAATTCCCTTGTTCAGACTCACCACACACACACTCTAAGTAATCAGGTCTAGATGAGGGGCCTGTCAGGAGTTATATTCCACCCCACCCGCTAACCCTGCCTCAAAATTCACTATATTTGAGTGGAGATCCTTTTTTGGGAATTACGTATTCCTAGGAACAGACAGACTCAACCCTTTCAAATAGAATGAAAAATCAGAGGGAGCACCATGTATGGCACTCTATCATCTGAACCCAAACTGGGACTAACAGTCTGACAAAAGGTTCCTGAGATAGGCTGGGATTCTGGTCATCCTGATGGTGCGTGGAAACAACAGGATAGGATACCTGAAATGAAGGTTTTCTCATAAAACCCAGGACCTTTAAGGAGCTCTGCCAGTTTAGGCAGTGTCTCTGTTCCTCTGGGGACAATCTAGGCCTCCCAGACTTCCTGGGGCAGTTTGGATGTCCCTAAGTTCTATAGCAACTCTAAACCCACCCAGGACCAAAGCATGTTTCTCTGCCAAGCCTGCTACTTGTCAGGCTGTATCCTGGCAAGTCGTAGCACCTCCTTTGGAGACATTCAGGGGATAAACCATGTGGCAGGTTACTGGAACCTGCAAGAATATATACTGAGAGACTCTTTAAACACTCTACTGCTCACTGAAGTCAGGAGGTAATAAAATCCTTTGCTAAATCATGCTATGTGATGAAGCCACTTCTTCCTCTCCCACCAGAGGCTAGGGCCACCAGCCTGCCTATGAGGCAATGACCAGGGTCTTCATTCATCTCTGTATCCCCAATGCCTAGTGCACTGCTTGGCACACAGTGAATGTTTGCATGTGGTTTCAATCTACTTGAAATGAAGTACCACAGAGAAGGCCACATTCATAACTATTTGTAGAAGGATATCAGTTTTTTTCCTTACTCATTCTCTTACTTAAAGAACATTTATTTCACACCTATTGGATGTCAGTAATTGTGCTAGGTGTGAGGTCAGGGAGGTGAAAGATAGTCGCCACTCTCAAGAAGCTCAGTCTAGATGGGGAGATAGCAAGTGGATAACTAATTATAACACTGTGTGATAGGAACTGTTGATATCACAATGGAGACACCTAATCCAGGAGAGTCACCTCATCTGGACAGAAGAGTCAGGTGGATTTCCAAATTAAGGAGATACTTGAGCTGACTCTTACAGGATGACTAAGAGGATTTATACAGCTGAAAATGGGGCCCTGGCATTCCAAGCCAAGGTACAAGAGCAACAACAAAAGCACAGAGTAGGAGTCCTGGAAGCAGTTGAGGGATTGCATATCTTTTGGTTTAGGCAGAGTCCGTAGTTCACGTGGGGAATGAAAAGATGAAGCTGGAAAGGAAAAAGAGGGCCAGAGCAGGTTTAAAGCTGGGATCTTGTCCTGTGGTGATGGGAGCTACGGAAGACATTTAAGTAGAGAAAAGAGAAAGTGTATTAAGTTATTTAGAATCAACCACCACCCCTTTCTTTAGCCCTGGAATTTGTTTTGCTAAATTATAACCTACACGTCTCTTTGTTCGGCATTTCTCCTCAGATTGATTTGCCTTCTTATTTAATGAAAAGACTTCTGGCTCCTTTTGTATAATTACCTTGTACTTCTGAAGAAGATTTTTAACTTGAGATGCAGAACTTGGTGAACGCACAGCGTCTTCATCTGCAGTTTGATGTTCCACATTGTTCATCCAGCTAATCATTTCTGTGATTGCTTTACGAGAGGGCAATTTCTCCATCTGAAGCTGCAAGGACAAAATGATTTCCATTTAATTACCTGCAGTTAACAAAATGAATCAGCGCATCACTAAAGATGATATCTGATTTGATAAAAGGTCTTGCTACATAATTATGCAGGTTACTTACAAAAACAAACCCAGTATTCAAGTTTAGAATAAGTGACCCCAAAACAATGACAATGACCTTTACATAAACTAACTCAGTGGTACAAATAAACTGGGAAATAAAGTAATTAAGCCTGATTTCTTTCTTAAGAAAGATCCCGTTGGAGGAGAATCTAGTAATTAAGACCTATATTCAGTAGCGCCAGAGAAAAATAGGTAGTGTCAATGAAAATTATTGAGTCAGAGAAATAATTTTAAAAGGGTTGAGTTAACAAGTGGATGCTAATTCAAATGCTGGGTCTTTAAATACTTACCTGGTGAAGTTTTTCTTGAATATCTGGAAGTTGAGTTATGAGCACTGTCCATTTTTGTTCAAACTGTGCTAAGGAAGCTCTCAGGGTAGCTGTATCAGCTTCTTTCAGGTGAAGAAGTTGGTTTCCAGTACTTATAACTGCAGTCTTCAAGGAGGACGTTTCATCAACTTCCTTTGAGAATTCCTAATGGAAACAAGTTTTAAAATTTAGAAACTTAAAAAATTTAAATAAAACATAGGCAAAACAGCACACCAAAAACCCTAAGTCAGCATAATTACTTAGCGTTCACAAATAAACACAGTAAATATTTAAATGCATATGTATGTGTGTGAATGCACATGTATGTACATGAAAATGTATATGCATGTGTGTATATTTCCTACTACACGTCAGGCTCTGTTTCAGCAATAGTTACACAGTTGTGAATAAAGGTGATAGAATTCCTGCCTCTCAAGTGGCTTATAGTCCAGCAGAGTAATATTTTAAAAGTAGACTAGTCATTACTTCAAGGATAACTTTATAAAGAAACTATGGAATACAATGCAAAGTTTATCATTAATGAACTACCCCCAACAAATTTTCTTAATTAAAACATTTGAAATTATTCCTATTTATAGATGTATTTTCCTATTTATAGATGTATTTTCCAATTTAAATATTCAAATTTTAATATCCAAGTTAGTAACCATAGCTCTAAAATATAAGAAATGGACAAAAGAGAGGAAAGACTAGAGTTTAATAAGTGCAATTATTACAAAAGGAATACTTTCTTTTAAAATTCTCAAAGCAAGACAAAATTTTTTAGTGGATATATCAATTCTGTGTATAACAATTTAAAACTATACATCTATTAACTTTTTTTTTTGAGAGGGGTTATGTTCTGCATTTGTAAAACATGTCCCAAGTCAGGACAATTTTTAAATTTATATATATTTTTAGGGTTAATTAAAAGTATACTTTATTGCCAATTTTAATGATTGCCCCAAAACCAGCAGAGTAAAGAAATCATCCTAAGTTTGAAGAACGTAGCGGTTTAGCCCAAATCTTATCCTTTATAGCCATGAATATGGACACTATCATATCAACCCTGATATTTATTTTTGATCAATAATTATCTGAGTATATTCTATTACAACTTACAAAAAAGCTGTTTATGTTGCTTCTAATTGTATCTAAGTCCTGAGATACATTGAGTGACTGTTCCTTCCAGTAATTCAGAGTTTGCTGAGAAGATTCCAACCACTTGGTTAACTCATCTGAATCTCGGTTATAGCTGAAAGGAGCAAAGGGAGAAAGAAAATAAATTAGAAACATAGTCTGAAGATGATATAAATCACTTGCATATTTTTTCTTAGTTTCTTGTACCTTTTCCTATCATTATCAGCTCTATTATTCAGAAAATCAAAATGTTTTTAAGGATCATATCCTGTTTTACACCATACCCCAAATATGAAGATTCAAATCTTCATTATGACTAATCAAGAACAAAGAGGCATTTTAAAGTCTGGAGTATTCTTTTTTATTTCTTATTTCACCTACATGAATGTAAGGGTAAGGACAGAGATTATTTTTATTCATCAAATGTTCTCTACAGATTTGTTTACAGCAAAAATATAACCTGCATCTCTATAAAGTGTTTAACAGCAAACTGCTGTTGGATAGATGCCAACATATTTACCTGGTATCAAGAAAATATCCAAAATGCTATTCTTCTTGTAACATTTAAACCTCTTTAGGTTAGACAACTCTCTAAGAGGCAGGGAAGAAGATGAGGATCAAAGTTCCTATGTTCTCTCCTTTTATCAAGTGGTTCAAGATTATACCAACTAAGCAAAAAAAAATTCTCTGAAAAGCTCAAAAGGCTTTTTCAAATTCTCCTGTTAGCTAAAATTATTTTTTTAATTTTAAAACTTTTGGAAAAGGGTAGAAAAGAGCAACATGATGGTGTAATAATATGTATTATTTAATAACCAAATTCCTTCTTTCCATGGAGACATATAAACATTTTCCAGAGCACCAATTACATGTTATCTTGAGTCTAGCAAACCAAGATCAGGCCCTGGATCCCATTTAGCTCTGAAGAGAGACCCAATTCAATTCTTCAAGTGCCAAATTAAAGACAATACAAAGTGGAGACCAAATGTAAAATCTGATTGACTACAGAATTCCACTAAGGTCATTCTCCACAGCAACCTCTGAAGCTAGCCAATGCCTAAGAAAACACACCTGACCAGATGCCTGAGAAGTGTTTGAAGTCTGTGTAGTTCATGGTCGATTTTTTTGTTTAGAGACAGCCATTGCTCTTCTAGTTTTGAAATCTGGCCATCTAGTTCTGGACAGCTCACAGATGCCACTAGACATTTGCCTTCATTTAGAGTCTGGTAAAGCCGGGCATGCTTCTCATCAATGTTTCTTTTTATTTGCTAATAAAAATAAAATCATAGAATGAATTATTAAAAATAAAAATCGGCCAACCCAGCCCACTCAGAAATACTTCGTTAAATGCCTACATTAGGGGTTACTAAGAATACAAAAGGTTTCCTAACCCTCAAGACTCTGACCCTACAGACTCGATTAATGGTACATTTTGTGGTGTATATCTATGACCTTCCACAGTGAGTGTGCCCGATGAAGTACATTTCCACAGCACAGATTCAAGTCTATAGAGTTCACAAGCAAACAGAACACAATTTCACAACATTGTACCACGTGTTTTAAATTTGACAGTTAACTTTTCCATCCAAAAAAAGAGAACAAGCCATCAGTCTATAGGCCACATTCAGCTTTCAGAAAGGTTGCATGTGACCTGAAGATTATTTTAAAACTCAGGAAATTTTATATAGAAACCATGATTTCCAGTGTCTCTGGGAACCAGGAAGATCCGGCAATAATGGGTCAGCATTCTCAAATGGCCAAAAGTGGCTGGAATTGAGTAGCAGCTGCCTCCTTTGGCAGAGCCTGCTCTTTATTTAGTTCTCAGTTCCCAGCACCCCTATGATTGTAGACCCAGCCAGCGTTACTAACTTCCGTTTTCTCGCTTGGCCCTGTAAGCATTTCAGATGGTGACCTAGGTATGAAGGGAATAAATAAGAAAACATTTCTTTGTTAATCTTTAGATTTAAATGCTGGATTAAAAAAACATGTCTGGAGTCATCTAACTGTAAGGATTCAGCAGGGAGAGAGGAAAAGGGCTTTAGATGAATAAATTAAAACAGCACATTACTTCAACTTCATGGAAAGAAAAATAAAATTCTTGAAAACTGTGACTACTACTCCCTGAAGAGAACGCTGCCTAAAGGCAATTATCTCCCACAACTGGGTTCAGCTAATGACAGGTATCCTGATAGCTGTTTAATTTAATCTTTAAAAATAAATTATCATCAAAATAGATCTTTTGCTATTTTCCAATTAACTTAAGCCTTTTTAAAAAATTACAAAAAAAATTCCACTACCCTTTCCACCACTCCCCATCTATAACTCTCCCCACCTCGGCCCTAGTCTGCAGCATCAATTAAAAAAAAAATGGTTCTAATTTTCAGAGCCCTCATGTGCCAAACATTTCAACTTTAGAGCATCTGTGAGAAGTTTTAATTTCCTCATTTTATACATGGGAGACAGGCCATGCACTGGTCACTCAACCACCCATGAGATGACATCTGCTGGACACACACAAATCTCTCCAAGACTCAGAAGACGAGAATGGCCTAAAGAAATCTTAAGTGAGATGGACTTCATGAGATGCCTGTCTTCTTCTAGTCTGACGAATTTGTTTAAAAATCTTGGAGCAATTGTTCCTTTTTTTTAATACTTCAAATTTAGTAGAATCAGAGATACCCATTTTAAGGGATATAGTTACTTTTGGGGAAATAATCAGGCTCATATTAGGTTGGTTAATTTTAGACATTGTCTTATTATAATGAAGCTTAAAATGCTATCTGTTTTGAACTGCATGTTTTCAGCTGTTCAAGTGGTACCTTCTGTACCCCTAGACTAACAAAGAATTAAACAGCAGTTTCCCTCCACCCCAACTCTCCCCCCAGGGAACCTAGATTTACCTTAGAATTGGGCTCAGTATAATAAAATGGCAAAGAGATCAGTTGAAGCTTTCTAGGCATGTAAAGAGGATAACTACAGTGCTCCAACCTCTGGAAAAATGTTCCTTAGGGAGCCTTAAATGCATGTAAAGAATAAGTATTCCTGCTTTCATTCTCCAAACAGTGTATTCAGGCAACCTTCTAGGAGTACACGGTAGATTCTGTTTATATTCTAAAGTTAAAATGGAGTATATTGTTTACAAAAGCTTCTCTGCAGAACTGCTACTTTATCTTATTGGTCATGTCCTCAATGTCACTCAAAAACCATTTTAAGCTTTATCTTTTCTATGGCATTGAAATTTGAGATACAGAGACTTTGACAATAACATTCTGAAATTTAGACAAAAAATTTTTTAAAGTTTGCAGTCTTTTTATAATTCCAGTGGCAGGTAACAAGATTATTGTTTCATTGGCTGTGTCCAATCAGGCTTTCTTTATAGTAATAAAACTGAATCTATGTTTAGGGGCCCATGGTTTACAAAGTCCTTTTGGTACTGCAGTACATTTGACATCTACATCCAACTCTGGAGACAGGACAAACAGGCTTGATTATTCACATTCTACAGATAAAGAAACAGGCTTAGAGACAGTAAGGTCACAAAGGTGATAAGAGGTAAAGCCAAGACTCAAGCCAAGTTCTTCAACTCCAAGCCAGGTTCTTTTTACGACTCCACCATCACATGAAGACTTGTGGTTATACTGAGGAGTTCATGACCAAATCTGCATGAATATGTCTAACAATGGGTTCAATACTTCACTTCCATTCAAATCATTTACCTTCAAAATCAAGCAGCTTAGCCAAAATAAAACAAAACCAAAAGTGCTTTGCACGATCCATTTGATATCTTAAATGGAAGCAAAATACCTGGTAAAATGAAATCCTTTCCACTAATCTTTCCTCTGTTTCTTCCACTAAACTCACAGAGGGCAATGTAGATACAAGAATTTCCAGGTCTTTTTCAAGAGATGCATAGTTTTCATCAAATTCTTCCCATTTCTAAAGAATCAAAGACATAAAATCAGTAGGGGCCCTTTTCTAGATTGGTTCCAGACAAAGACAAATTAATCATAAAGACAAAAATGAACACTGAGGCCATATAAAATTAAAGCATAGATTCCAAGAATTACCGAGAGATGCAACTAACACTAGAAAGAGTTCAATGTCTAATGGAAAATGATTCCATTGCCTTCGAGGCCAAGATTTTTAAAAGTCCAGTTGACATTAGTGCCTTATGCTTCCCTTGTCAAACTGCGTAGAGAGTAATATGATTAAGTTAAAGTGATACTCTTTGCAATATCTCTCTGTAAGGACCTCAGAGTCATAAGATCCTCCCTTATTTGCAAAGGGAAAGGGGCTAACTTTTAAAGCCTTTTTCAACAGAAGGTCCTGTCAAGCTGCTACTCATTCCAAACCCAAGTCCACTGAATGTCATTCTACCATGTTGCCTGAAGTATAATTCTACTGAAGGTCTGTTTGAAGAGTGGAGACTTTTACTTCATCTGGAGAGTACTACTGACTTAACCTTAGTCTAATCTTGTCTCAGCTTTCTCTATTTCCATAGAAGCCCACCACTAGGGGCTCAGCATACCACAGAGCTTACTTATTGGCAATAAATTTTATTTGTTGGGAAAATAACAACCCCATTAATTCTTATATCTATTCAAATAGTGGGTCACCTGGCTATTATGATGCACTCTTTGGGCTCATGCAGTCTTTTTTTTGTACTATGAAATATTAAGAAAAATATCAATTTGTACACTTACTAAAAAATAAATCTTATTAGCATAAAATTTCACCATATCATATTATCACATTCTTAAGTTGAATATTTCCTTGCTTTTTGTTTATTTCCTTTATGATGTGCTAACATCCACTGTCAAAGGTTTAAAAAGATAAAGAAGAAAATCTTAAAATTGAGAAATTTTATGCAGGCTTAATTTTTCTTTTGATTTGGGTCAAGATTGCCATGAATCCCTTTAAGCAGCAACACACATCTGGGCCCGTCTTCTAGGGGGAATACAGTTTCTGAACCACTGACTTTTGATCCAAATTATCTCACTCAAGATCTTGAAGTGCTTTCAATTTTGTTTATTCATACTCAAACCTAAGAAGGTAGAAAGATGCTGTATATACTAAACTTATGTGTGAGAAATCCCAGCTAATATTTCATTCAGAGAGTATCAGGGAAAACTAGGACAGGGTTCCACATTCTTCTTTATCATGTCCCCATTTAACTGCTGCTTAATGATAACTAGCTATGTTTCCTTAACACCTGGAGGCAGTGTTTGAAGATCAGGAATTCCCAGTGTAATGTACAAGGTTTATTTAACCCAAATACCTGCAACAAACTCTGCATCTTCATGCCACACTGGTGTGACTTTTCCTCTAGTAATTTGACTTCTTTTTCTTGTTCTGCCCAAAATGTCTCTTTCTTTTGCAATAAAGGAGGAAGCATTTTGTTTGAGTATGTTTGGAGCAATAGCATGTCAGCAACAAGCTTCTGGAAAAAGACCTATAAAATGGAGAAGGGTTTACTATTTATTTATTTATTTTTTTTTTAAAAAAATTGAGAACTGTCTTTTTCTAAAGAAAAAAGTTACTTCAACTTGTTTTACAGTTTATATGCTTTTTAATCCAAAATTCCAGGACAACTGTGTAGAGTTGGAGAAAACAAAAAGAAAACTGACAATGAATTCCTTAGTCTTCAAACACTCTGGCATTTTTAATAAATCTTAAAGAAAACGTTAGCCAAAGTTTTGTCTTCCACAAAATATTCTAGTTTAAAGGGCAAACATTATTGTTAGCCAACTTGAATATCCACTGAGATCTTCCTAAATCAGTTGTCTTGCGTTTTAAAAATTTACAGAAAGGTAGATGCTGATGTGGCCGATAGATTTCAAGAAAATATGTTGGATAGATAAATGTGTGAGTTCAAACAGCCCACACATTCAACAGCCAGAGCTCCTAAAGAACAGTTCTAACTTCTATTCAGCAAAATGGCTAAATAAAGTGAACTTGCTGATGGGATCTATCAGGATCCAGTAGGTAAAAGCTCCCTACGGCTTTAAGAAACTTTAAAAAGGGAGGCTTGCCTTCACATGGTTCTTCCACTTAGTCTGCTAGCCCCCTAGGTTTTTGTGACTTCCTTCTCCAATTCCTTGAAAAGGATCTATAGAAAGGTTTGTAAAAAGCATCTACCACAGAGCCTGGCACTTTGTAGAGGGCCAGTGAATATTATTTTCTCTTCTTCCCCTCCATCCTTTATACAATACCTACCTTTCAATTTTTCCTAGACTAAGTTCAACTTACCAAAGACTGTGAGTCTGTTGAGGGCAGAGACTATGTCTTATACATCTTTTTACCCTCAGCATCTAGAATACTATGTCTCTTTAGTTGGCAATCAAGAGGTGTTTAATGAAATGAATGGAAAATGAAAGAACTTATACACTAGAATATTAAATATTTACATAATATATCTTCCTTTTGCTCTCAGTTCTCAGGAAGGTCTTTCCTAACCTCCAGAGGTCAGTTTCCCCTATTAAATGACCCACAGCATGTATCCCAATTTTACTTTTAAATCTGTTTGAATAACTCTGATACAGATCTTTCTTCTCAATCAACTGAAAGCTCCATGAATGTGAGGAGCTGTGTCTGTTTTTCTTCACAATCTCTAGTAAATGTCTGTGAAATGAATGAATGGATGATGTATATTTCACCAAGGAAGAAAATGGATGCTTTAGGTTCACACTCAGAAAAACCTTAAGATTTTAGTCAATGAAAGTGATCTGATCAGTGTGTCTTACCTTGTGATTTTGTATTTGAGCCTGTAAAGCAACTTTACTTTTGGTTTGTCGTAAGTGATCACGAGCAAGCTTTTCCCTTCCCATATTCACTAGTTCCACCATGCCTTGCAACAAAGCATCTCGCTGGCTCTCAGTTATGAAAGGGCTGCTGAGTTCTGTGTACCTGGCTCTCAGGATTCCCCACATACTGTCAAGTACTTCCTGAAAAGAAAGAGTAGGTATGCACAAACATTTTCCTCCAACTCTGAAAATAATCCAAATGACAAACAAATCTAAACTACCTAGGTGGAAGAAAAAAAAAAAAGTCTTACTCCTTAAAGTCATAGTACCGAGTGAATGTTTTCTGCTCAGACATACCTCTAATTTGTAAACCTCTTGGAGTAAAACATAAGGTAAATGTAGCCTCTCTCCTTCATCTCTGAGCTTTGCCACTCGGCCCTCTGAGTTCTGCAGTTCTACTGTATATGAGTCTACTTTCTGAAGATACAAAAAAGTAAAACCTTTTAATTAATTAGAGAAATTTACATATTCATTAAAGAATAATTAAAATAGTACAGAAACGAATGAAGGGAAAAAGAAGTCCTGTTTGCCTTTGTCTCACCTCCATCTCTTTTTATTCCTCTCCCCAGAGGTCCACAACTGACAGCTCCTTCCCAACACATTCTAAACACATAACAGGATATGCACACATCCACCAATGCACTGAATTACAACACAGCATTCTGTTCTGCAGTTTGCCCTCCTCCCTTGCCTTTTCAGCATCTCTTCAAATCACTACACATATCTGGCTCCTTTTAAATGGATAGCTAATATACCATTGTAAGGGTATAATTTACCTTAATAATAGTCTGCTCTTAACGGATATTTTGGGGCTATTTAAAATTTTAATTCAAACAGTGCTCCCAGGAACATCCCTGAATATTTATTAACATATTTATGTTTGTGCACTTGACTTATTTTCTTAGGATAAATCCAAGTCCAGCACCTAGAACAGTGCCTGGACACACGGTAGGTCCTCAGTTAATAATTTCTGAATAATGAATGAAGCGAAATTGCTGCTGGTTCAAAGCGTAGTTACACTTAAAATTCTGATATCTATCTCTCTATCTATATATATAGTCAACATCCTTACCAACATCAGACATTGGCAAACTTAAATTTTTAACAGGTTGATAACTTAAAATTTTGCCAGGCACCTTGTTTTAATAATTTGCACTTCATGAAATACTATTTGAGATGTTTTTAAAGGTCAACAGAATAGTTTTCATTTTTATGTATTTACTTAAGCCTTGCCCCTGCTCACAAAGGGAAGTGGGTCAGAAGCACAGTTTCTACTCAAGGCTCTGTGGTCCAAGGTTAGATCAGTTTGAATTATTTTGACTTGATTACCTGAAGCTGTTCACCAATACTCTGCCCACTAATTTCATTCAAAGACTGTTGTAAAGATGTTTTATTCTTAATAAGATGATCATATAATCGCTTTATTTCACTCTGTATAAAAAGAGAAATGCAGGAAACAGTGAGCAATCTTGTTTAGGCCTTCATTACCTGTTTTTGTTCGACTGTATTTAAATTTTTGTGCTATCAGAAATTTCAAGCATATACAAAAATAGAGGGAATCCCAGGGTTCCCATCATCCAGCTTCAACAATTCATGGTAGGTCTTCTCTCTTCTATACACTCCGCACCAGCAGTCTTGACAGTATATAACTGTTTTTGAAGCAAATCCCCAATACTGTATCATTTCATTAGGAATCTATTCTAAAAGATAGATTCCTCCCTTTAAAAACACAATACATCCCCACAAACCAAACAACAATTCCTTAATATTATTAACTATCCAGGCAGGTCATATTTCTCTAATTGCTTACAAGTTTTTTTGTTTGTTTGAATCAGGATCCAAATGTGGCCCATATAGTGTAATGAATTAATATGTATTTTGAGTCTCTTTTAATCCACAGGCTCCCCTACCATTTTATTAGTTTTTTTTTTTTAATTTGGTGGGAAAAGTAGGCCATTTTTCTATACAGTTTCCTCCATCTGGATTTTGCTGATTGCATCCTCATGGTTCTGTTTAGCATGTTTTTCCCTTGTGTCTCCTTTACTTGGATTCTAGAGGCTTGATCAGATTCAGATTTCATTGTATGGACAAGACTCCTTCATAAATGGTGTTGTTTCATTTCTTATTTCATTAAATACTTTCAGTAGCTTTCTAACTAGTCTACCTTCCTTGTCACTCATTTTAGACAATTACCAGATTAATCTCCCTGAAACATAACAAATTGTCATTCCTTTGCTCAAAGCTTTAAAGCTACCCACTGCCTAGAAATTTAAATACAAACCCTTCTATATGACACCATAAATGGCTGGATTTAACACAGGAAAGAAACATCATTTTAGCTCATCCCTACAAATTTATACCCGAGACTTTGGAAAGGGCCTCACTTTCAAATGGCCTTCAACCGTGAGCAGTAGAACTAACATTAAACACCCTCATATTAGAAGAGTCTCACCATTTCCCTCAGCAATTCCTATTCATGATTCCACCAGGGATAAGAATCAATGGAAATCAGGAGTCCTTGCTATGAACCTAAAACAGGGCCAAATCAGAATGTGCCCTCAGAGTTATACCTGATAACTGCGGTTATAGTCGAGGCCAGCTTTCAGGGACTTGCTTCTGGAGGCAGCCGTAGCTTGGGTGTGCTCCAGGCAGACGTGGAGGTCATCAAAACATTCAAGGAATAAGCTGGAGTTCCTGCCAAGGTAAGTCATGGCTTTCGAAAGATCTGTCTTCTTGTCACTCATAGCTAAATGAAGTTTTTTCAACTCCAAAGCCAACGTCTGCCAAGTGGAGAGGAAGGAAGACACAGTCAATACTCTCTGACCCCAGGTGCTTCCGTTCTGGCTTAACTGGCTGCGCTGCCGTAAGGGCCAACACATGGGGTTGTTAGGTTCCCCACCTTGAAGTGCACCTGCTGAGCACAACTATCCTCTCCGAAAAGGGCAGGAGTTTGTAGCATCTCCTCCACGCTACTGAGGTACTGACTGAGGGTCAGAAGTAATTCAAATAATTTTTTATCCAAATTTATATATGTTTCTTCGGTCATGTTTTCCTGAATCAAGAGTGGGTGGGGGAAACAGAAAATAAAAATCAGTATAATTCTTTGCCTTCCTAAACCTATGTTTCCTTGCTTTCATTAGAGTTACAATTTGTATTATACTTTTTTATAAGTTGCTTCAAACACTTTGTAAACTACATAACTCGGTAACAGAATAACTAAATAAATAAAATTATTTAAGATTTTAATTCCCAGAAAAACAAGTCTAAGAAATGCAATGCTAGGTAGTTATTTGACTATAGAGTAGAATTACAAGGTAAATCATGAGCTGAAGAACTTCCTTGATGGGGTCATCCAGGTGGATGTGTGGCCCCAAATAAATCATACTGTCCCTCTTCCCACTCACTGCCCCAGGCTCCCACATTTTAATGTATGAGGAACTGGAAAAGAAGCATAAAAGAGAAGTTTCAAGAGGTTGATTAGAAAGAGCAAATTAAAAGATAGGGATGTGGGGCAGGGGAGAAGTAAGGGGTGTCATTTATGGGCTGTGGGACTTAGGGCTACCCTTAGAGGCACAACTCCTTGGTGAGTTTGGGAGCCACAGATCTGTTTTAGCAAAAGCTGTTGAAACGACCTCTTTTTGCTTTTTTCCTCATGATCACCTTGAATCCCTCACCAGCTACAGAGTAGTTTTGGAGCATAAAAAGCTCCAAATTGGAAATCACCCTAATTTGAGCTGCTTCCTACTGTTTTCTCTAATCGATTTGTAGCATCACCAGCACATTGACCCAGCATCAAGCCTACTCAAGGTTGGAAGCCTCGTGGCTGCTCCCTCCCACCCCTCTTTTCTTTCCTTTCAAATCCCAGATCACCATGGCAGACATTACTAATCAATCCTGATCCTTGTTCTTGCTAATCCTGAAAACAGATTCAGAATCCTTTTTCCACACAGTGCTCCAGGCAGCCATTGTGAAATTGATCAGAGTTGGCACATAAGACAAATTCTATTTCCAATTGTAGGATCCATTCCATTATTTGCTTGTTCCATTAGTTGTTCAGCGAAGAAAATTAAGACTAATTTACAATGGTAAAATATCTCCTTTCTAATTTTTATGTTTTTGCAATGAGAAAAATATGTAACATGTAATTTCTACCTGTATCTGGAGATTATTTGCTTCTTGACGCAAGTCTTCAAGTTGGGTAGTGTAGGTTTTCAGTTCTTCAGTTGTTGGGTATCTAAAGTTATACATGCACACACTGGGTAAAACACTCATATTTGTGGCAACCTATTTGAAAAGAAACCCTATTAGTGACAGATTGAGATCCTGCTGATGTTAATAAAAACAGCAAAAATGCCTAAGCATGCTGTCTCTGAGGTACCTTCTTGGTAAATATTTTTGGCTATCTTGTCATTTGTAAGAAAAAAATAAATTAAATTTTAAATATTTTGGACAGCTTGAAAAGTCATAATAGGCTTTACTTGAGGGTCCATTTAGATACCAAAATGAGGGAAGACAAAACAAATTTGAGAAATAAAGTAAAATCACTAATTTTTAAAAATTAGTAGCAATGATATCCATGCAACAAAGTTAAATGTTTATTTACTAGTTGGCTTCTGGTATAGCCCACTCTTAGGACAGAATACAAGTCACCTCCAAGGAGAGATGTGCACCTTGAATTGTTATTGAAGAGCTAAATATTGATATTGAACATGAGTTGTAACTTCAGAAGGGAAAATGATTCAGAGTTAATTTCTTTCTCAAGTTGGAAAACTAACATACAAAAAGGTAGGGTGTTGGGTGACTGCTTGGAGAAAGGTTGGAGAAGAAACTACTGGATGGTGATCTACTCTTTGAAAGAGAATGATATTCATGTTATAGTATAAATAACAAGGAGAAAACAAGATGAAAGCCCTACCAATGAGCTTGATTCAAGTTTAACTGGACAAATAAGGTTGTAAGCAGAAAAGATGAGAACTACAAATTCCCCACCAAATTTGGGTATTGGGAAACCACTGGTAACCTTTGCCTGGGCAATTTGCATGGAAGGTTGAAGGCAGAAGCCTGATGGCTGCTGGCTGACCAAAAAGCTGGCCGAAAGCAACAGTACTGTCTGTTCCCTGTTTGGAGAGAAATCCAACAGCACCTGGCACAGTGGGGAGTCTGGAAAAAACCTATACTGGCAGTGATAAGGAGAGTTGGTGGAAACCCTCATTGACAGGTGCCACTGACATGTCTTTTTCCCTCATCTAATTTCCTCAAAATCCCAAGCTGTTTCATATGTTCAAATCTTTGCACATGTTGCTCCCTTTGCCTGAAATACCCTTGATGTTTCACCCGCATCAACCTACTGAACACCAAAAATCATTCAGAACTCGGTCCAACTGTCATCTTCTGTTTGAGGTCTTTCCTTACCATGTGCTCCCACCTCCCCCTGGTAGAGCTGCTGTCACAATTCTCGTTAACACTTGATGCATGATTTATTTTCCCTGTTAGACTTTGAATTCTCTGGGAAACAGAATCACATTCATCTTTACAACCTCGGGACCTGGCACAGGAACTGGCATGCAGCAAATTCCAAAGAATCATTTGATGAGTAAATGACACTCATATAGTCCTGTACAGTTTTTAAAGAGTTTTTACATATATTATTCTTTCATTTATTTATTCAACAAGTAGTAAAGGAGATTCCATGATGTGCCAAGCACTGTGTTAAGCACTTAAATGTGAACCAGGCAGACATGGTCTTTCATCTCGTTGTATATACTTTCTAATGGGGAATACAGACAAATAAACAGACATACAATACAGTAAGAGCTATGGCCAGGGAAGCCTAGGGTGCTACAGGAACATAGAAAGGGGGCATCTGATGCAGATTCCCAGGAGGATGAAAAAGGATCAGGCAAGTGAAAAACCCCCTTACCTCTATACCAGCCATCTATCTCTATTTTCTGAAAATAAATGGCTGCCTAATACAGAACCTACATGTTTACTGAATGAATGCTCATTGGATTTTCATACTCAAATGCACACGCAGACTGACCTGAGGCTCCACAAGCTGAGGTAGAGGTAGCCTTATTTTTGTTGACAGTTCATGCTGCAAATATTGCCACTTATCTCCATTTTGGCCCTGGGCTGATAAGACTGAGTCTGAGGCATCATTTTGGGAGCTAGCTGCCTTATTGCTTTCGAGGAAGAACAAAAGATGAAGAGAATGATCAACATAAAAATTTTGCATTACATTAAACATATATACAATGTTTTAAAAGTGATTTTAAGACTCAATCTTTCTAACCATAAAACTATGGAATGTCCAGCTATTTAAAAATGCTTTACCTTACAGATGATTTCTCAGTTGTATTTTTATCTTGCTGGCAATACTGGGGCCATATTTTCTTAGTATTAAATTCTATGAATTTGACTAAATCTTTCTGTTCCATTGGCTTTAACTCCAGGACCTATAATTGAATAAGATTCAAACGGTCCCATCAGTCAAGGTTAACAGAGTACCTCCAGCTTTCTTCTGTTGAGACAATCTGATTTTGAGCCTCTTTCAAAATCATTAGTTACTATTTCTCTTTCTTGCTTGCTTGTTACCATTAACTTTTGTTTCTCAGAAACCTTTTAAAATATTCATGCAGTGATCAAGTGTTTTGAAAACTATACTACACACATGGAAAATCACCAAAAATACACCAACATATTTTGAAACAACAAGCAAGGAAGTGTTATAGAGATAAGTTAACTCTGACATTTGCTGATTTTGATATAAGATGCAAGTCAGGAAAGGAGGAACATTAGAAGGGCCCCAATCGTAGCCAATGAAACAAAGCAGGTGCTGCAGCAAAGGCTTAAAAGTCCAAGTTGGTGCATGTAGTGAATGCCCCCCCATGTCACATACTCTAAAGGTTTACTTCAAAGGGTATTTCCATACAGGGCTTTATTCTTGTCCTTACAACTGTTAAGAGCTGAAATTACCTGTTGCTGCTGGAAATCTTTTTGTCTGCTGAATTGTGGCCTTTCAGTTACAATAGATTCAAATGCAGAAAGGTTATCTGGCTGGAGAACTTTTTGATGCTCTGAAGGTTTCTTTACAATGGTAGAATGCTGCAAAAAATGTCATGATGGAATATTATTTATTTAAAAATAAGGATCCATTTTATTTCAATTCTTGTAATGAGATTACATAAAGGAAAAGCTTTATATGAACTGGATGACAGCATTCTGTCATTTCTATAGTTACATACTGTGATTTAATATGCTTAGTTCGTAACAATTTCAAAACATGCACTACATTTGACGAAGTGGTCCCCTCATCATTAACTCAATGTAATTTATTCTATGACTTATTAAAAGCCAGGAAATTTATTGCTTTTTTTAAAGAACAAAGTTAAAAAAAATTAAAAAGGGAATAGTATTATGATATGACTTCAAATGTCTTCTATGTCTAAAATTTAAGTCAATTTTCTAAAAAAGCAGAGAACAGATTAGGATGAAAGGGGAGCCATATGACCCAGGTATCTGTGTCAATCTCATGTGTGTGAATTAAGTGCCTTAAATCGTAACCAACGTAAGTATGGGTGCAAATCATACATAGTAAGACCCTCCTCATAGGATGTACATTTACATTTATAAATACAGAATGCTTTTTATAATTGCAAGAATATTTTATGTAATACTGTCAGCAGTATATATAAACACTTGAAAATGAATAACAAAAGTACTCTGAAAACAGGTTTTGTGTTTCTTTCCTTTTTTTTTTTTTAAGGGTTCACTGTATTGCAAAGTTCCATGGATTTTTTAAAATTTTTATTCTAATAACATATATACAACCTAAAATGTCCCCTTTTCGCCACATTCAAATACATAATTCAGGGCAGCTGACACAGGTTTTGTGTCTCTAATGCCAAATTTTAATCTTTACTATAAAGGCTTCATTTTCCAATCAATTGGAAAGTCACCAAGTTGTTTAAAAATACAACCTCCTTTTATGAAGAGGGCTTACACTGGAGCTCATCACCAAAGAGAACACTCGAACCAAATCAAACCAAGTCACCATGACCACCACCACAACCACCACCACTACCACCAATCTGGGTAAGAAAACTGCACAGTAAGTAAACTGAAACCAGTAACAAAAAGTCAGTGTAGCCATCCCTAATTATTTTAGAAGTGGTGATGTATCTCATTTAGTATAGTTTCTCTGTAGACGGTTCATCACCTCCAATCAGAGTTCTTCTCCAATGTGTGACCATGTGTATAATGATGTTTTATTATACGCCACATTTTACCTGATCCTCACTGTGTTTCTCCTGGAGCGTCAACTGGACTTTTTCCAAATTGCATTTGACAGTTTTTAGTTTCAAAGAAAGTGCTTCAGCTTCTTGTTGAATGGCTCCACTATCTCCCAGGCCCTGATCTTTGCAGTTCTCTAGCAAAGATGCAACCTTATGCTCGATCTCTGTTAGCATAGCCTAGGAAATAAAATCATTTAACTATCATATTTTTGGTTATGAACAAGTCTTATTCCCCAACATAAGTTAGATTCACTCTCTCTACCTAACTGTTTAGAAAGACGTTCTAGAAACAGGACTGGACTGGATCTTGAAAAACAAACCTTCCACATAATTCTTGTGATTTTTGAGCAGGGGTGCACCCAAACCAACCCCAAAGTGCAACTTTGGCTCTCTAAAATAAACTAAGGTAAGTGAATCTACAATTGCATTACAAAATAGAATGTATCCAGCCTAGCATAGAGATTAAGAATACAAATGCTGGAACTAGACTACCTGGGTTCAGACCCCAGCTCTGCCATCTGTGTATATTTGGGCATGGCACTTTTTATGAGTGTGCCTCTAGTCATCTGTAAAATGGGAATAATAGAACTTACTTCCTGGGGTCATTATGAGGAGTTAACAAGTTAATCCATATGCTCTCACTAGTGCATGATACACAGTCTATGCTTAAAATGTGTTGACTATTATTGTTACTTTTGTCTCCTTCCTAACCTAAATCTTTTGTGTTGCAATCTAAATATCAAATAAAAATAAAAAGAGTCCCACAGAACTATTTGAATATCCTTTCCTTTGTCCCTTTCTTTCTCTTTATCAAGCCAAATAAGCCACCAAAATATCAGAAGAATACCACAGAAGAAATAATTCAGAACCTAAAACAGTCAGTGATACAACTGGCCAACTTACACACAGGTCTAAAAATAAAACGGTTGGATGAGGTAAGTTTCTTTAGTAAGTCACCGTCATTTTATTCCTCCTCAACAGATCAAGTTTGCCATCTCCTGGGGCTCAGAAGCTCAAACAGTTGTACCAAATGGCTGGCACAGAACGCATTGCGGTGTTCACGGCTGCTTTGTGGGCTGGGCACCCACGTCTAGCAACAGTACTCATATGCACATTCCAGCACTGGGATCATGGGTGCTAAAACCCAGTGCATGACTAAGGTGCATGAGAAACTTAAGGAAAAACTCTCCTTAAAACACGATTCCAAACAATATAGCTTGTAACTCCTCCATCCAAGCAAACTTCTTACATTCTCTATAGCCTCTTCAAAGCTTAAACAATACATATGCATAGATTTTAGAGTAGTTGTAAACAAAGTATATGATTATTTTGTGCTGCATTCTTCCCACTTAGGTATTTTATAGACACTTTTTCATGTGTCTACATAGGTTTCATGATTCCCATTTTACTAGCTGGAGATTGATTTTCCATGACTCACTTAACAACTTCCCTATTGTTACCCCTTTGAGCTGTTTCCAGTTCTTCACTTATGTAATCAAAGCTGCCATAAACATTTTTTTCCTTTTTGAATTATTTTCAGGTGTAAATTTAAGGTAATGTTTTCATTAGGTAGAAGAAGTTGCACACTTTATATGCTGACAGTTGACCTCCCGAAACATCAAACCAATCATACAGAGCTACCAGACATTAGTGGGCCTATTTTTCCAGAGTTTTGCCAGGATTATATAACTTTTGCCAATGAAATGCAGGAACAGAACAACAGCTGTTTTAATTCATGTCTTTAGTGATTGAGGCTGAACATTTTTTTCCAAATATTAACTTACTGATTGCAATTTTTTCTTAAGTGATCTGTTTGCTCCTGTCCTTTGGACATTTTGTCACTGGGAACCTAGTTTTTTTGCAGATTGCTGTAAGGCTTTTTTATGTTTCAGTATATGTAAATTTTTAAATATAATTACTAGCATGTGAAGATATACTTTAAATTGCCAGTAGAATTTAAAGTCACTTGTTTATATATTTAAGTGAAATTAATAAAAAACAGAACAGAAAATTCTTGAATACTCAATTGTTCTGTGTGTATCAGCTATTATTTGCCATTAAATATTGAGATGACAAAAAGACTCTATAAATTATTTAGTATTGCACTCCCAATGAAAAAAAATAAAGCAAAACAAAGTATAATTCTGCACTGACCAAAAATAAATAAATAAATAAATAAAAGGAGCACCTGAAAATTTTCAGCACTTCACAATAAAGGATCCTCTGGGAATTTTACCTGGTGACCACATTGTGTCTGAAATCCAGCGAGGGGATCCATATCATTTACTATTCTCATTCCTGCTTTTGACTATGGGTCTAGCACATGCCTCATAGAATAGGCCCTCAATAAATATTTTTGAATAAGTGAATTAAATAAAATGGAGACTGTAATGGTGTGTAATATCTCCTGCAAGAATAATACATACAAATATGCAAAAGGCACACAAACCTCCAGGGAACCTTAAAAAAAGCCCATTTCCTATCACATGCCAAGCCAGGCACATATTTTAATATTTTTAATAAGCACTTCATGAGGACTCATGATGCATGGAGCAACTTGTAGCACTGGCAGAGATGGGTAAGTAACAGTCGCCAGAAAAGCATGTGTGCTAAAGACCTGTCACTGCACACAGGATGGCGGGGCTGCCTTTCAAGAGGTGAAGTGACGAGGGGAGTGGAGGTGACCATCCTGCAAGGGGAAACAGACTGTCTTGACAGTTCAATGGGCAAGTGTTGCTTCATGGGAATGGAAGAGAGTATCTCTATTTCAAAATATATTTTCTTTGGTTTGGAAGAAAGGAAAGACAGCTTTTTCTTTTCTTTTGGCTGTTCGTTGCTTACTGTTGAAGTAGTATCATTTACTTTTTGGCAGTTACAAAAGAAAAATTATGTACATGTCAATACTAGTTTGATTGCTTTTCTTTGCACATTTATTTCATGGTGATCAGATCTGTTCCAGTTTCTTTGGTTCAATTTTATGGCTTCTCTTTATGGTTTTTTTTTTTTTTTTTTTTAAATTTAGTTTCTAGCCCTATATTTGAACCAATTTTCCATTCCATGTCTTCAAAGTTTCCTAGCATCCTTTGAAAGCTACATCATTTCTGTCTTCCATGGAATCCAACAAGACAAGGAAAAAATATGTATAAAGAAAATATATGTAAATTTTCCTTAAAAAGAGAACTGTCTTAGCAGGCACCAGGAGCATTTTCTGGTCCCTGAGAATCACATTGAACTATAGCACAATCATACTATAGTTCACTGCAGGGAACTTCTGGACTTTGTTCCTGCACCTCCTCAGGCCTTCATTTCCTCATTTGTTTAATGCGCATACTAACTCCTAAGCATCAGAAAGAGTTTTTGTAAAGACCAAATGAGGCAATGCACAAAAAAAGCACAGCGTAAACTGCAAAAGAGCTCCACAAAAATGAATTAATGATAAGCAAGACATTAACTTAGGATGCTGGCCCAATGAAGCAAATTATTGCTGGTTTACCTGGAAGTTAAGGCATTTTTTTCCTCATCAAAATAAAATCCTTTCATTTTTCATTCTATAAGTAAATTTTAGTAGCTTAAGTTACCTCATATTTAGGGATATTCTGTTTAATACTGATGTGCATAGTTACAGAAAAACTTTAATTTCACCAGGAACTGGATGTTGTATGTGGAAAATATAAAAAATGAAGTAGACGTATATAATAGGCTTATTGAAAATTTGTCTCTAAAAAGTAAAGCTTTTTATTTTATATGTTTAAATATTTTTGTTTATAGAAAGAATGCTCAAGTTGCAGTTAATTATAAACTCAAAGATCAAATCAGCATGTGTGCTATAGTTAATGACATAATTACTAGATAAAACTTTTGCCAAGTTATAATAATGTTATTTTAGAGGTACATGTTAATAAATCCCTAAAATCAGTTTAATTTTATCCATGTCTCAGCTTAAATAAGATTTTAGTGAACAACTTATGCAATCTTCCCATTTCATGGATGATTATCACAGAGGATGGGTGAGCCTGCATATACGATCTTAAATCATAGAACTGGTGAGTGGGAGAAAAGAAACTCAAACTCAGAGTTCCTGGTTCCTTTTCCAATGTGTTTTGATTACGCCAAATGACTATTTCTATAGCCCTTAATACTGAAAAATTCACTTTATATCTACACTGAGCCTGAAATGGCAAATGTCATTTTAATGGGAAATTACTTAGCAGTCCCAAGCAGAGTAGAACATTTGTAGTAAAATGTCAGCAAAGATTGCTCTATCTGCAATCTTGCAAATCAGGACATTCACTTTCATTTCCAATGAATACATATTCAAATTACTTAAAGTACCTATTAATAGGCTTAAAAATAACAGTCAACATTTATCGAGTGCTTTTAATGTGCCAGACATTACTTTATATGCTTTATCATTTAACCCTACAAGAGAATCTACTATATTCTGCGGATTCTACAAATGAGGAAAATGAGGCTAAGTTAAGTCACTTCCCCAAGTTCACAATTCATGTGACAGAGCCAGGAATTAGACTCTCGATTCTGAGCTCTGACCCACCGCTGTCTCCCCAAATATTCTGCTTACATAAATTACTTCAAAGAATTACCCTGAGGACTGAAAGTTGGGGTCAAGATAAATGTAGGCGTCAGAGTAACAGAAAGAAACACACTGTTGCTTTAAGATAATTTCACCCAGTCCTGGAAGGTGGTTGGTGAAGAGGCAAGCCATGAACTCTGACCGGCAGTCTTACCTGGCACCCTACCAGCTGCTGCTCCACCACCTGCTGCATGTCTGAGTTTAGTGTTTCTGGCTCGAATGCCACGTTGGCTTGGTTCAGCCACAGCTCCAGCTTGGCCACCTGGGTCTTGCAGACATGGAGGAGCTCTGCAGGTTCGGGCCTACTGCTCTCCACCGTGGCCTCAAACGCTCCTTGCTTGCCAGGAAAGCCCAGACCTTCAGCCTTGATAGGAGGTGTGGCACCCTAAGGTAAATCCAGAGATAATCCAGCAGTGAAAAGCCAGGAGTCCAAAGTTTTCAGATTTGGGGCTGCAAAGTCCTGTGAACCTGCAGCATTTCCCCAGTTAATAGGAAAAAAGAAAAAAAAAGCAGAAGAAAGAAGGAAAAGAAAAATGCACCTCCACACTCATAGCAACAACCACGTGACCTGGAGCCACAGGTTTCCAAGCAGCCGATCTGCATGTACACAGGTACAGTATTCCTGGGCACAGAAGAAGCAAACAGGCGTGCAGTTCATTAAGCAGCAAACCCCAAGAGACAGGTGAGTGAATGTGTGTGTGTGTGTGTCTGAAACATTTGAGGGAATTGGCCGGTTTAAGTTGCGTGTCACAGGATTAAGCAATGTTTACATTGCTGTGCACTCTTGTTCAAACAGAAAACAATACGAAACAAATGATCTTCACACACTGGCTGGGATATCATGAAATACACCAGGCATTTTTAACTTAACAACTCAGGTAGTTCAATTATAAACTATTTCAGCTGATTTTTTTTTTTTTTTAAACACATACATGGTATAACTCATCTAAACTTCTCCCTATTTAAAATAACCTGAGAGTCAAGGAAGACTTTCAGTGGTGCAATCTGAAAACTTTTCTCCTATTCATGTGAGGGAATCCCTAAAATTACTTTTTGCCTCTTATGGAAACCCAAATATTTATTGAATTCACAACCAGATGCTTATAATGTCTAAATCAAGTGTGATGTCTGTAATGTGTTTAGTATTGAAATAACTGGGTAGCTTATTGATCCAATAAAAAAATTTCTCCCAGATAGTAAATGAAAGTTTTCTAGTAATTACATATTACATAGTAAATTACATATACATACTACATATTTATTAAAATATTATAAATTTTCAATTTGGAGAGGAAAGATGATTTGACACAGATATATCTGTCTCCCACTGTGTAACTTATCCTTATATAGAACACTGAAAGAGTATATTGACCCTTCTAGAGAAATTCCTTTTATAGTTTTGTTCCATAAAATTTTTGGTCTTAAATCATATTTTTATTGATTATGATGGAATACTGTATTTTCTATAAAATACTTTGCTAACTATATGCTAGCATCTAATAAAGCACTTTCTGGCCAAGTGACAAGCTTCTAAAGGGAGTTGCCCACAAATGAATATCCTAACTCAAATGTACATTCTCCAATATTTGTGCAATTTTGCTTAAAAACAGAACTTTCAGAACAATGATGTGGACAAAATTGATAAGTGATAAAAACAGGCAGGGTATGAAAATACCATTCATTTTAACACACACGCACATCATGAAATCTGGTTTGGCAGAAGTGTCCCTGGGTTGTGCTTCTTCCTTTAATCATCTATTAAATTCACACATATTTACTCTTTTATAACAAAATGCTATTTCTCCTCTGAAAGTTCTATTTTTAAGCAAAATTGCATAAATATTGGAAAATGTACATTTGAGTTAGGCGATTCATCAATCTACTTTTATAATTTTCTTCCAGAATCACCTTCTTGAGGAAACTTTCCTTGCCTGTGTGCTTTCTGTACTTCACATACAGTAGGTTCTATACTTGGATTCATCTGTTTTGATTTTCTTTTTTTAATTCTGATTTTTAAAAAACAACAGCTGGATGATTTTACTGCAGAAACACCAATCTGTAGTCATCGGATTCACTGTTTTCTAGTTTTCAGATATTGCTATAGCTTACTAGCAAAGATTTTGAGATCCCCTTTTTTGCCCCCTGAGATAATCCTGAACAGATTTATCAGTTGCCTTTTTTCCTTTATTTATTCAAAAAATACTATTTGAGCACTTACTACATGCCATATCCATTTCTCACTAACTTACTATATTAATGAGAAAACAAGGAAGCTGGGTAACTAATCTGGACTGAATTTGCTAGTTATTTGAACCTGAAAGAATCCAAGAGAAGAAAAAACTTTGTGCAATTACATAACTTCATAGCCAAAAGCAGTCTCAGGAGCCAGCCAGTGATTAGTTCACACTCCTCAGTTTACCTCTCCTTATGGTCAAGAAACTGAAGCACATTTAACAGTTAATCAATTCACACGTCTCCCAGTCCACCATGTAACTTCTGAGAAGCTCGGGCCCAGGCATATGTTACTTTACCAAGTTCACCCAGCTCTATGATCTTTTAATTCTGAGTCCATGGATTTTTCTACAATTGCACCCCTGGCGCAATATTTTTTCTACACGATAGCCCCAAATTTTAAAAGCAGAAGTTATTTAAATGAATGAATCTGTACATTTCGGGAGGCTAAAAAGTATTACCAAGTGTACTTCTTTTTATTAAAGGGAATCATGCCATCTCTACCACATACAAAAATTAATAATACCCAACTTTTACTGGGCTCTTATTAAGAGTCAGGAATTGTGCTAGACGTGACATACACACCACCTCATTTTTCTTCACCAAAGCCTATTATTATTCCCAGTGTACAGGTGAGGAAACAGGTTATTCAAACTGCCTGCAGTCATAGAACCAGGATTTAGTCTCTGATTTTACTATGCTTTAGAATCTACAAGTTCACATTCCTGATTTAATTTCACCAACCCTCTTGTAACCAAGTTAGCCTCTCACTGAATATCACATTGCTTGGTTTCTGCATCAACACATCTTTGATCTATGAAAACAGCACTGCAGTTAAAATGCAACTTAATTTTCTGGCTATAGTTATATTACAGGCCAAAATACAAACCTTTTAAAATTACCCCTTAATACTTTACAGTCAATTCTACAAACAACTGCACAGCTCCCCAACTTTTTACGAAATGCAAAATTTCCTGCCCAAAGTGCAAAATCCAGTCTTCACAGGCACAATACTAAGCATGCGACTGGAATGATGGGGCAGCAGTTTATTTCATGAGGCCAAGCCTATCTTGGTTTCACACCATTCCATAATAAATATTGACTTTTTGTGGTATTATGGGTCAAGGATGGCTCAAAATTTTACGAAAACTAATGCAATGTTCATATACTTAGCCTCTGAAACAAAAGTGCTATCAAGGTTGTTATGCAGTTACTAACATAACTGCCTGTTCTCTGCAGTTTGCCCATTTTCCTTCTCTTTGGCGTGTGTGCCAGTGAAATGGGAATGACTTACAGGCAGCAAGACAGACACTGAGAGATATGCAACCTGGAGTCCATGTAAGCTGGTAAAACAGATCCTGAATAATAAAAAATGGGCAGGTCTCCAGGTGATAAAAGGTAACACCTAACAATCTCTTCTGCTCCAAGAATTTACTAGGCTCACCTAGGAGAAAAGTTCTCTGATAGGAGGAAAAGACAAATACTCACATAACACGAATCAGTTTAAGAGAGTGTCATTGGAGCACAACAGTTTAAATCTTAGGTTTTAAGCCCCCAGAGGCTTCTAGATCTGGACATTGGTCCTAAATCTGCCACTTACTAGCTATATAACCTTAGGTGAACTGTTTAACTTTGCAGACCCTCAATTTCTCCATCTGTAAAGTGGGATAACAGTAGTGCTTCTACCTCCTATGTGCCAGTCCTTGGCACATAATAAGTGCTCAGGAAATATTTTATCATCCTTGTCATCATCATCATGACCTACTACATACATGGTCAGTGCAAAAGACCCTATAGATCATCTACACCAGTAGAAAATACTAGGCATAATGGCTTCTGTAGGTAAAACACTAATGAGATTCCATCTGGTTTTTAATTAGGTGTCAAAAATAATATATTGATGCAGGCCAGAAACAAAACTATAGACCAGGTCAGCAACCTTCCCAGACGTGAGTATTCCCAGTGAGTGTAAACCTCTGCCATGGATTCACCTTGCTGGGCAGACAATGTTAAAGAGTCCGAGAATGAAAGGGAAAAAAGGTAGAGTAAAAAGAGGTATAACAATTTGACAGCCAGTATTTATTTTTATAAAAATAGAAACAAGATTGGGAGAAAATACATACAAATAGCTCAGTATAAAAGAAGAAAAGACAAATAACGATTTTTTTTTTTTTTTTTTTTTTTAAAACAGCAGCAAAAGCCTGCCAGTATCTTCTTCGGGAGCTTCTTAGTGTGACCTGTGTGGCTTTAGGTCCAACTAACTTGGGAAATGGTGGCCCTTGGGAGGCCCTCTTGAAAACCATTGGGGTGGAATATTTCAAACTAGGAAGGCAAACTGCAATATCCTGGGTTTTAATCCTTACCCCCACATTTACTAGCTGTATTTTTACCCTCTCAATTTTGTAGTCTCATTTGTAAACTTATGGTAGGTATTAATTTACCTTATATAATCTGAGGATTAAATAGGTAACAAATATAAGTGCCTCTTATGTAACAGGCAGTTGATCAACATTAGCTTTCCTCCACTTTCATCTCCCATTAAGTTATGTCAACAGAATAAAGAAGTAGCCATTAATGAAAAACTAGTTCACCCTGACTAATAGTGAAAGAGTGAAACATCTTTAACTGCTCTACGCCATGAGCACTTTATATGTAAGTATCAGATGGCAAATCTTCCAGTTCTACAGCTCGACAGTACATATGAAGATGTTAAAGTTCACGAGGAACTCCTGGCTTGAAATATCAAGTATTGCAGAACAGAGAAAGCCTGGTAGCCCTGGGTATGAGGCCAGGTAACTGGGCAGTTGGCGCTATACCAGCAGGGACTTCCCTCTTTTTTTTTCGGTTGGGGCTTAGGGAAAATTCTGGGCCTTGCTCAGTGTCTAGCGAGTCTGGTGCAAGAACTGGTGCCACGGACCTATTATACTCGCTTATTTTCTCATTTACTTCCCATAAAGAAAAGAATCAGAGGTCAGAAAACTCCTTGCTCTGCTACCATACAGTCACTCTTCCTATGCCTGCTCATTTTACAAATACTCTGCAGTTAAGTGCAGTCAGAAAAAAGTCAGCTCATTAGGAAAAAAAATCAAGTTTTTCAGAAGGTTTATCTTTATCCAAAAGACTTAAATTCTCCAAAGCTCTCTAGTTAATGAGCAGCACGTAGGAATCGACAGAATTAAGTACTCAAGGGGATTATTATGGGAATTAAAATTAAATGAGATTATATGATAAAAACTACTTTTCAAATAATGGGGGAAAAGACAAATTTATTAAGTGCGGGTACAACTACACAGGCATTTCATGAAAATATAACCAAATCCTGACTCACTCCTAACAATGAACTTTACTTGTATCCAATATTTAAATGTAAAAAAAAAAACCCATAAAACTCCAGAAGAAAATGAGTGACTATTTTTCTAATCTTGGGGTGGTGAAGGACTTTTAAAACATGGCAATAATGGAAAAGAATGTTAGAACTGACCTCATAAAAAAAATACAATAATGTATCCCACAAAAGATACCATAATCTAAGTTAAAAGAAAATGACAAACTGTGATAAATACTTACAAAGAGTTACTATTCTTAATTGATGAATTACTCTTATAAATCAATATGGAAACCTCAACCCCTTAGTAGGAAAACAGTCAAATTGTGTGAACAAACAATTTATAAAAGAAAAATTTTAAGAGCCAATAAATATCTCAAGAGATACACAACTTTCTTAGAATATAATTGCAATTTAAACCATTACGCTTGGCTCAGACGGACAATACCCCCTATCAGCTTGGGATCGGGAAATGGGCACTTGCTTGCATTCCTGGTAGGAATAAAATTGTTACAGTCTTTCTGGAGGGTATGTGAACATTTTAAATATATATAAACTTTGACCCAGCCATTCCACTTCTAAGGTTAACCAAAGTTAAGCAATGAGAAAATGACATGTACTCAAATATTAATACAATGTTGTAGGAAACCCATGGCTATTGTAATCAACCAATCTCAACTCCTCTATTTATAAGCTGTGTGATCTTGGACCAGTTAACCTGAACTCTCTGGGCCTCAGTTATGACATCTTTAAAGTGGGACTAAAACCTACCTCATTCAAGCTTGTGATTATTAACAAGATGATCTATATAAAGCATTCAACAGTTCCTAACAAAATGTTAGTTCCTTTCCAGCAAATAATAACAGCTATCAGAAAGATATGAACTAAGAGCTAAAGGCAAAGCTTAGGTAAAACTGGAAAGGTAGGTTGGGATTATGAAGTTATGATCATGAAAAGCCTGGAATGCCAGGCTAAGAAGTTTTATTTCATTCAGCAGATAATCAGAATTCATGAAGAATTTTAAGCTAGAACTTAGCATGAATTGTTCCAGGAAAAGGCATCAGCTGGAATTACGTAGGAGAAAGAACTGAAGGTTATAAAAATAATTAGAAGGCTACTGCAAAAGTCCAGGGAAGAAGTAAGAATTGCCTGGACTAGGATGATGGCAATAATAACAGGAGGAGGAGAAAGATGTCAAGATTGAATGGACATCACTGGACCACTGATGAGATATGAAAGGTAAGATAAATGGAGATCCCTAAGATGACACTGCAGTTTATCTTAGACTCCGAGAAAGCAGGGGGGCATTAAAAGACATTGAGAAATTAGGGGGAAGAGCAAGCTTTAAAGGAAAGTTGATAGAATGGGTTGAGATGAAGAAAATACACCCAGATAGAGAAATCTATTATGAAAACAGAGAGGTGGAATAGATTTACGGGAAAAGTTAAGGCGAGAGAATTGATCTGAGAATAACTGGCTTAGAGGTGACTACCAAAGATACGGGAGGAGGTGAAGTTGCCATGAAAGAAACAAAAAGAAGAAAGAGGACAGAACACTGAGGGAATGCCTGCCACCACAGAGACCGAAGAGAAAGAGGGGCAAAGGAGAAGCTGGAGGTGCAAGCGGCAGGGATGTGTAAGACTAAGAAAATTGAAAGAACTTTGCATTTCAAAAGGAAGAGTTTGTCAATATTGTCTCATACTAGAGAGATCAATAAGGATTAGAATGGACAAAAGAGCAAGAAATTGGAGTTCTGGAGGTCAGTGGTGATTAGAAAGCAATTTGAGTATAGCCAGGGGCAGACACTAGATTACAAAAGGGGCTAAGGGAGTAGAGTGCCAAATAAAGACATTTAGCTGTACATGAAAGTCAAAGCATGTAAAACAGGATCAAGAAATTCATTTCAGTAAAGTACTATACTGAGCCCAGCACAGGATACATGCATGAAATTGTGTCAGGCACATGCATAAAAATGTGAAGTCATAATTGAGGTTCTGAATGCTATGGTAAAACAAAGGCAAAGAGAGAAATTTTCCTTGAAGGATGTCTGGAAGTTTCTTGGAGAAGGAAGTTGAGTTGGATGTTTGAGGATTGGTGAAAAGTCTACAGGCAGATATGGAGAGAAGGCCATCCCAGAGAGGAAAGAGAAAGAAGAAAGTGAACAAAGTCATTTTCTGAAGAGTGAATGAAGAGACAGTTTTGGCTCTGGGGCAGGCCTGGGTTTGTTTGGAGGGGCAGGGACACGAGGCAGGCAACATTTTAGGGACAGGGAAAACTGAACTCTTTTGAGATAGAGAGGGAAGGGACCCATCAAGAGGCAGAAACTGAAGATGTAGTATAAGCAGACCATTAGTGATAGTGTTGGCATGAGAGCAGGGGAGAAGAGTTAGTCCTGGACAGGAGCAGAAGGGGAGAGGGATATGGATGAAGGTGCAGAGATCTTTTAGGAGCAAAGGAAAGACATCATTTTCATGTCAGCTTGTAATGATTTTCTGAGATGATCCCTGTTTTTTGGGAGACTGGAGATGATTCAGAATGCCATAAGGAACAAAAAGACATCCCTTGACTTATCAAAAACTTATAATCTATTTTGTTCTGGAAAAAAAAAAAAGTTTTTTGGGACACCCCTCCTCTCCATCCCCCAAAGGGAAGCATATTAAATGCTGTGGTGTAACACCATGGTGAACCTTTTACATACTCCTTTGAGTCATCTGTTCTTTTGCTTTGGATTTTTACATATTGAGTTTTCCTCTGAAAAAAAGTACTCAAGGAAAGGTGGAAGTAGTTAAGCAAAGTTAACACACAAGGTTGGGCAAACAGAGCCCCTGGCCTATCTATCGATGGGATATGCTCAGCTTTACCTGAATGATTGTTCCAGAGGATGTGGATGCTCTGTCTTCCTCCTTGTCCTTGTCATGCTCCCAGAGTAAAGTCCAAGAAATGGAAGATGGCTCTGTTTTCTTATCTCCAGTCTAATACACAAGGCCATTGATTAGCAAAGAGAAGTGATTTTCTACCTTCACAACCGGCATCCTACTCATCTCGTTTGTACAAAACTCAAATTACCAAGCAGTGTCATTGTGGCCCTAATTACACCCATCCCTTTATTTTTTCATCTAATTCTATTGCTAACTAAG
This sequence comes from Choloepus didactylus, assembly GCF_015220235.1. NCBI lineage: Eukaryota > Metazoa > Chordata > Mammalia > Pilosa > Megalonychidae > Choloepus > Choloepus didactylus. The sequence continues at coordinate 47,437,410 of NC_051310.1, forward strand.
TCACAAGTCTTCAAAGGTGGTTGCTCTTCCCAAAGCCTGAAAAAATGCTTTAAAAATTGGGATTAGCTCCTAACACCAAAAAGGATCTTTAAGACAGTGCTCCAAGAATTTAACCTACTTTGGGAAATGTAACCTTAAATGCAAACTTTAAAATAACAGCCTGGTGAACGTGAATTTTTTTTTCATTGTCAAAGATAAACACTGAATATTATAAACATATCAGCTTGGAGGCAAATACATGTCTCAAATTAAAACCACACTGAAGTGCAATCTTTTTCAGACCCTGGTATGTCCTCCATTCTCACAATTCTCTGTACCATGAAGGGGCATAAACTGGTTACTAAGTTGTCTACTGGTTAGAGTATATATTAAACCCATACTTACTTGCACTACACCTTGTTTCCACCACTTTCCTCACTTGGGGAATTGGAGACAATGTAGTGATATACTATAGGACAAGATGTCTGTTCTTTGTGACAATGAGCTACTTAATAATCCATAAAATCAGCTCCAAATGTCTGATGGTTACTTGTGAGACACAAAAACTATCAGTTGCTGAAATTTTCTTCCATTTGGCAGAAGACCCATTATAACTTTAGTTTGTAAAATATGAAATGGAAATGGATGTCAGGAAAGACAACTGTAAATGTCTCATTCAACCAGTTATAATGAAGTAGCAAGAATTAGTAGCAGTAGCTGCTAACACAACTCTTTGTGTCCCTGGCAATACCGTTTTAGACCCCAAAGTAATTCAAATATGGAAAAATAATGTTCTAAAAAGCACACCAAGAATGCTGAACAGCATGCTGTCAAAACTTCAGAGAATGTACTCAGAAGTCAGGATGTTACACAGAACTTCTTTATCCTCTCCCTTATGCCAACAAGTGAGCCTGAATTTCATCTGTCCCACTCTTATGTGGTGAATTAGTTTTAGATGCATTAAGCTAATATCATAAGAGGATTACTCAATCACCCCTATAAAATAGCATCATTAATTTATAAAAATCCTTAGGTTTTCAATCATTTTAAGATCTTTTCATTGACCTTCTTTTATAGACTTCAGTTGTAACAGATGAACATGAAAAATCATTTTCCTTACTTCACTCTTCACAGAGTTCTCCTCTGCCTCTTCCTCGACTGCTGGCAGGAGAGACATGGAGCCTTTTCTGTTTAACTGAAAGGCACAGCACAGGGACACTTCATTCAGGGTTCTGTTCAACATCACCGGGATCCCAGCCTGGCCACATTTTTGTGTGGCTAATTTTTTACTCACTTTATGCCCACCCATCAAAATAACCTCTGGGTCCTGCACCTTTTAGCTCATCCAGCCAAATGCTTGACTTAGTCAAATACCAGATGCCTTTCATCTGCACTACCTCCTGCAGCCCCTCATTCAAATAATTCAAGAATGGGATTCACTGATGTGGACTCAGAGGAGCTCAGAGTTGCTGTGCCCCAATTTTGAGCATGCAATGGGCTGTTTTGAGTTTGGAAGATACTTCAAAAGGTGGGTCCCACCCACTTGCTCGTAGAATTTCATAAGCACCTCATTAAGTAACTTGGGCATAAGAATTTGGGGTTGAGTTCAGAACAGACACACCCTGAGGATTTATATTCACTAGTAAACAATCTCAGGTGGAGTGTTTCCACTTTTTAAATTCCTTTACTATAGACATAGATGCCACAGGGTTTTCTGGTGAAAACCTCTATCCCATTTAACACACATGGAATAAGGGACCAGCATTTGCCTGAAGTCATACCCACCTTCCATTCAGAAACATCCCTCTCAGCCACTCCGCTGCCTTCTGATGCTACAGCTGACAGCATTTCTTTTTCTAATTCTTGTTCTTGCTTCAAATGCTGGTGAAGGTTTAGTACCGCAGCCTTCAAGTTCACCACCAGGTCTTCTTTTTTCTGGTTCAAACTCAGAATCTGCTCTTCCAAATCCTTGATTTCTCCCTGTAAAGAAAGAGTGTCTGCATTGTTTTGGGAAGTCTGAGGCCCTTGTATGTCCACAGGAACCTGCTTCCTGGTAGAAGGGATTGAGATTGTTCTAGGCTGTCTGGTTTTCAGAGCTAGCTGCTAGTCTCTAGTGCAGTAGAGTACCTCTCCATCCAAGCTGCATTTCCAAATGAACTGTGGAGGGTTTATAAGCTACAGGATGCTTCAGCCCCACCCAAGACCTTGTCAATCAGAATCTTTGGGGGTTGAGCCAAGGCACAGAAATGTGTAATGTAACAAGCTCCACGGTGTGGAGTACACCCAGGGCTGGGAGCCACAGGACTGACTGAACCAGAATCCACAGGGTCAGTGCCCAGGAATCTGTACTTTAACAAAAGTCAAAAGCTGGAAACAACCCAAAAGTCCATCAACAAAGGAATGGATAAACAAAATGCAGTACATACACACAATGGGATATTATTTAGCCATAAGAAATAATGAAGTTATGAGACATGCTGCAACATTGAAGAACCTTGAAAATATTATGCTCAGCGAAACAAGCAAGACATGAAAGGCCAAATACTGTATGATATGACTATAAGAGATGACTAGAAATAGCAAATTTGCAGATAGAGCAGATTAGAGTTTACTGTGGAATAGGAATGGGGGTGGCGAGCGGGGGGTAGGGGTGGGAGGGGGGAGAAGTTTTTGTACCAAAGAAAAGATGCAGAGAAGAGTAAATGAGTTTTGGAAAGTGCTTTGTAAACCTCAAAAAACCTATATCAATATTTACATTAATTACAGGCCAGCTACATCACTAGAATAGCTTTTTTCCTTTTCTTCCAATTAATTTCTATCCCCCCAAAACAGTAGATAAGACAAAGAACATGCTAAAACACAATTTTTGGCTGATGCCTTTTATGCTGGAGATACCACTGCATTGACCTGATCTTCATTTCCAGGTAGCTCTGCACATGTACACCTCTATAAATCTGTAGTTCCTCTTCAACAATGCACCTAAACCTCCCAGTCCTGGACTTTGAGCTCTTTGATCCCTACTTTTGCAGAGAACAGCTGCAGATTCATTCCTTAATTTTTAGCTCTGAACTCCATGGGGAGAGTCTGCAAATGAGTAAATAGTTTTGTTGTGCTTGTGGTTGTGGTTTGATGCAAGTTGGTGCCTCTTTGGGCTGAATCAGTTCTGACTCAGGCATAAGCATTAAGCACCATTTGTAGAATTTTAGTGTAGTTTTAAAGGAGAACATCTACAATTATTCAAAAAGGCTATCTGAATATGCTAAACACATATCTGTGTAAGGTTGGATTGTCTCTATATATTTCAACTAAAACTAAATACCTTAACAGATTGGATGTAGAAGCAAGTAACAATCTAGCTTTCTATTAAGTCAGACATTAAAGTGATTTGCAAAAATTAAAAAAAAAAAATTAGTCACTCTTCTCACTACTTTTTATTTTGGAAAATAGTTTTTTCTTAAAAATATGTTACTTATATTAAAATGTAATGGACCTATTATTGTTATTTTAAAATAAACTGAACATATTTTTAAAATGTCTTGGTTTTAATTTCTATATGGATAGATATAAGCCGTAAAAACAAAAGCAATCGGGGTCTCTGATGGTTGGATTTACATGTCAACTTGGCCAGGTGATGGTGCCCAGTTGTCTGGTCAAGCAAGAACTGGCCTTACTGTGAGGACATTTTGTTCACTTAAATCATCAGTAAATTGATCGCATCTATGGCTGACTACATCTACAATCAACTAAGGAGAGTATCTTCCGCAATGAGAAACATTTATTCCAATCAGTTGAAGTCTTTAAAAGGAGAGGTGATGAATTCAGCAGTAAGAAGAGAGAATTTGCATCTCTACATTTGTCAGTTAGTCTCTCCTGGGGAATTCATTGAAAACCTTCACCAGAGTTGCCAGCTTCCAGCCCACCCTATGGAGTCTGAACATGTGTATCCCCACAGTTGCATGAGACACTTTTCTAAATTCTCTTATTTACAGATATCTCCTGTTGGTTCTGTTTCCCTAGAGAACCCTGTCTAATACAGGGTCCATGATAATTTGGGGGTATAAAGGGAAATTTGACATTTTTACAATAGTTTGTCTTTAATATTGAGTTTAAATTGTTGAGTTCACCACTTACTAGCTGTGTCAATTTGGACCTCTCTCTACTTCATCATAGACATTAGGCAACTTGCATAGGTCACAAAGCTAGCAAGTGATGTGACCTTGCTTTGAACACCGTATCAATTGCCTGCCTGCATCAACTTGACAGCAGGAAAATGTAGCTTTCCCACAAGCCTTGGAATACAATCGGTTTTTTTTTCTTTTCATTATAGAAGTACGAGTCAAAAACAGAGACTAAAAAACCTAGCAGTAGAGGATTAACAAGCAAACCATTATAAGTGGTTCTACAGGAAATTGTTAAATATGGCATAACCAGTGAGACACGGAAATACCTCTTAGTATATGGAACTCTTCATTACAATGTTGTTCAAGGTCTTTACCTCTAAAGTCCAGACTGCCACATCACCTGACCCCTATCTGAGAAAGCCAGCCATAAAGTCAGATTGTCCAAGTATTGTAGGTTACAGTAGTCTCTTTGGTTCCAGAGCAAATCCAGACCAAAATGCACCAGGCCAAGGCTAAATGCACTTGAAGGGCCCTCCATTAAGGAAGCAGGTGTGGCAAGCCTGTCCCAGTTTCTGGGGTTAAGACTTCCTAGCCTACAAAATGATATGGCTTCTCTGGACTTAAGTCAGGGGGCTAAAATTTTATTTTTTTTAAATTATGATAATTATAAACTCATTTATGAAATAGGAATGGAAAGGAAATGCATGTAGAAAATACCTTCACTTTTAAGAGATAAGTTGGAGCGACATTGAACCACCACAATGGCTTCTAGATACCAAGGACTTAGTGACTGTTGAATGAACTGATTGGTAAATGAATGAAAGAAACATACCTGTACTTGGGGCAGGTTGGCAACTTGGTCTGGTGACATATATTCAAGGGAGAACTCAGCTGAGTAATTATTTAAGATCTGTTTCAAGTTTTCTATTTCTTCATCATATTCATTAGTCTGTTTAATGACTATCTACAAAAATACCAAAAAAAAAAAAAAAAAAAAAAAAAAGAATCTTTGTCATAAGGATTCAGGACTGGATTAATGGTCTATGTCCACTGCCTATTCCACTCAGAAGTTCCAATCAGGTATAGCAAATATGCACCTACATAGATTTCAATAGGAAATGGCAGCCAAAATATAGAGAACATTTTGCAAAGCTGGCACCTGACCTTCTTGCTCTATTAGATGCAAAGGACCATGTGCAGTGCTTGGAGAACAGAGCCTAATTAGACGCCTCTCTGCTCTTCAGTATTTCCAGTCTAAGAAGTTAATTCTGGAAAGCATTTTATGGCATGCTAACATAAAGTTTTTGCAGAAGTTTATGAAATTACTGATATTTCACATATAGCATTTGAATACAAACCCACAATGTGGGTTTTCCACATTGGAAGCTGACATTACTGACTTGGGATGAAAAGGGCATGTGATCTGAGTCATTTCAACAGAAGCGATGAGATGTTCCTAGTCCCGCCACTGATCACCTGGTACCCCCTTGGGATCAGTGATACATATTTTTATGAGTCAGAAGTTGAGGAATCGAGAATAGTCTGAGTTTGCAGACTAAGACAAACCTAACTAGTACGGTACCTGGAATTTAGTGTTAAGGAACTTGAAGATCAAAACTATTTGACTGAATTATATGATCAAAGTATGATGAAAGATGATAAAGAAATTGACTTCAAAGAGGAGTCTAGACACTTCTTTGATGTACTTCACAATGAAGTAAAATGCCTTTTAAAACTACAAAGTTTCTGGCCAAGGCAGAATTCTTCCCTCTATTTTCTTTAATATTTAACTATAATTTTAGCTGCAAGCTGGAAATGAGTAACTATGTTCACACACACACCTGTTCCCTACCTCTCAAAAATAAGCTACATCCCCTCACTGTCCCCCAAAAGTAATTGTTTTCCACAATGAGGACATTTACAACATCTAAAGTAGGAATTAAAAGAAATGCACCTAATATATATGTTATAAAAGAAATGTGCCAAATTCTAATGATTTTAATTTCTACTAGCTTACTTAGCTTTGAAATGTCTGAGCAACATCTGATTTCCACAAACACAATAAAATGGAAAATTCTAGCAGCGTAGTTTGATACTTAACTTGGCACAAAATATAATTTCCTCTGCCATTTCCCCCTTTCATCTTATGAAAAAGCCATTTAAAGTATAGCTAGGGCTGTTATCTTCTTTGCCTAACCAGGAGACCAATAAAGAACAAAAACATTAAAAATAATAGACAAATAATATATTTTTCCACTTTTCTTCTCTTTATTATTAAAAAACAGGGTACATTGGGTGCCAGATTATTTTTTCCTCTCTGTAAGCATTAGGAAATGAGGTTGGCTTAGTAGCAGCCAGACCAGGAAACTAAGACTCAAGCCACAGAGTAAAAGTGTCTTCAAACCTTAGGACAACAGAGTGGCCACTTAAATAGTGAAAGAAATTTGAGAACTAGAAAGATGTAGCTGTTTTCTTTTTATAACTAGGAGGTGGTTGGGAAGGGAGGCAAAAATAATGCCTTCTCCTAATCTGGCCCATCTAATAGGGAAAAGCAGGATGGAGATGGTCTACTAAGAGGACTGAAGTCTGTGCAATTTAAGGCTCTTTCAGCAACTTCCTGTTCTTATAGGAATGGATTTTGGGGACAGTCTAGAGGATGTCCTTAGTTAGAAGGAAGAGGACCCCGCCATGGAAAACAATTATGGAAGTCTAGAAACCCTCATTCTTGTCTTATCTGTACTCAAATTAACTGTGTAGTCTTTTAGTAAGTCATTTAACCCTCTGACATGAGTCTCCTTACATGTAAAAATAAAAATGACAAAGTGCCTACTCTACCTACATCACATGTTTGAACATAAAAAGAGATGATTAAAATGAAAGAGACTATTGGGCGATGATTACTGTATTGGTCTGTTGCCTTATGAGATTGCAAATGCCTTGTCATGTTTGAATCTCTTCCTACAGCACCTGACCCATGTAAATCTTCAATAACTGTAGGATGGGATTCAATAGACCATAACTATGTTTAATGTCTTTAACCAGAACAAGAGCAAAAACGTAGAAAAATTAACCTTAGTTCCAGTTGAGCAAGAGGATATGCTCTTATACCAAATGTTACCTCCTGGATAATTATGCTGTAAGAGACCAAAAGAATCAACAAAGGCAGCATCTTATTATCATGGGAATTTGATCTACCCATCCATCAAAACTGAAAACAAAACCAGCTTTTGCTGAACATTTCATTCAATAAGTTGGAAGGCATCATAAACTTCTCACCTTTAATAACTCATTTTGTTCCTGAGTCACATGTTCCAACAGTTTTATATCTTGTAAAAGCTGATTAGTCCGCTGAAACACAGGCAGAGGTTTTATTCCTGTCTGAGGTAATCTCAGTTTCACTTGGTAAGGTACTATCTCAGCGATGGTTTTCTTCATGGGGCGTATATTTTCAAGTATCACCTTAATTATTTAAGATAAATACATACATGTACATAAATGAAAAAACAGGTAATGCTCAACTTAATTATTTAAAACTGAAATACGCTCTAATTTAGTGTTTATAATTGCCATTCAAAAGGACTGTTACATCATTTGTTACCTGGTAGTTAAATGTCTCATGAAAGGATGCCTGGGGCAAGAGTAGCCTACCAGCACTCAATTATCCATTTGGACAACCTTCTTCTTCCTTATTTCCCTCCATCGCCCTCTGAAGAACTGTTTTACTTTGTGTATTGTCAGAAAGCAACAAGCTACGCAGGGGAAGGTACTGCATCTAACCCACCTCCATAGCACCAGCATAAGGCTTCCCACATACTATAGGCCCTCAAAAAAATGCTTTTGAATTAAACTGAACTGTCATGCTAAATTTCATGAGCCCCAGAAGTATAATATAATTAATTTTGCTTTAATAATATGTGAACCATAGAAATCTGGATTTACATAACCAGTAAATTAGAAGAGATGATTTACTTTACTAAGCACTTCATTTATATCATTTTATTTAATCCTCACAACAACCCTAGGAGGTAGGTAGCATTTCACAGGCAAGGAAACTGGGTTCACAGATGTTAGAAGACCCAGCCAAGGTCACGCTGTAAGAGGCAGGGCGGTGATTAGAACCCAGGCCTTCCTGATCTTACTCCCTGGGCTGAAGGAGAGGCAGGGCTGGTCTGCGGCTTATCATGCTCCAGCTCCTATACATCATAACTGTCCATTTACAGATATGGAAGTGAGTCCAAGAAAAGATAACTAATTGCTCAAGGCCACACAGTCAGTGAACAGCAAGGTGGCACAAGAATCCCCACTCTGCCCAACTTAGATGCTCAAGCTCTTGGATTTTACTTGAAGTCAAAACTTCCAAACTTCGAAGTTTTAGGAAGAAATTAAATGAAAAAATAACCCATAGGAAAATTATCTTTACACAGATAGTATTATGAACATGATTTAAAATTTATTTATAGTCATTCAAAACAATTTTCCAACCTTATTTTGCTGTTACTCTAGCAAGACTAAAGAGTTTTATCACAGTACACTTTTAGCATTTAAAAACAGACATAAAAGTATTTTGAGAAAATATTTTACATAACGATCCATGCTTACCTCCCCATGCTTAAGATGTTCTTCAGGTGAAAAATCAAATATGTCTTTTGATAACAGGATACTTTTGATTTTTGAAACTTTTTTCTCCATTGATTTTACTTCAGTTTCAATAGCAACTACATCCTAGAATTTAAGAAACAATAAAATGCTCATGCATTATATTAATAATCTGTAAACCATAATTTATTGACATTAACTCTATTTACATATTTAACTAAAATATGTTTCCACTTATTCCTCTTAAGAACTAAGCAAATACTACATGTTTTATTGTCTTCAGTAAAAATGTTATTTTGTTAATAGCATACCACACTACAAAGAACTGTTTATACTTTGTTGAATTAAAGATCCTCATATGATCAATTTTCAATTACTCATACTATGAGAACAGAAGTAGTATGACTCCAAACCAATTTTTAAAATAAGCACTCAATTATTTACAAGTGCTTTAGATTTATCTTTGGAATGTGCTTAAACACTTGAGTACAAGTGGGTCTGACATTTAAAAATTCCTACCACTTTAAGTAAAATGATAAGGTCACCCTTGGGAAACTAACATTGAAAGAGTTGGAAAATTGATGGGATTTTCTTGCCAACCCCCTAATGAACTGCTGCCATGTAGAGAGTTACTAAATGACTTTATAACCTGTTCAGATTAATTTTAAAAATGGATCATTTATCCAGTAGTTATTCTCTCATCAACCTCCAGAAACCTGGCTAAGAACCTTGAAGTGAAAATGCTGCCAAAAATAAGTTAAAATATTTTTGGAAAATGTACATTCGCTCTGTAAGAGGGCAGTTGGACTTCTACTTTAAGAATCCAATGCAAGTACAGCTAATAAGGAGGGAATAAAAAACTAGTAATGGAGGGAATAAAAAACTGATAGACTAAGGGTTTCAAATTATAGCAGTTTTGAACCTTTCAATATTGGAACAAATGTAACTTTATTCACCTGAAGGAAATGAAGCAGTAAGAATGTACAGTAACTGTTTATACTGATATCTCCAAATTATGAATAAAAATTAAATTACATTGAAATTATTTTCTGCATCTTCATTTTAAGAAAGTATTTTAACGTATTTTAGGATTATTTTCTTAAAAAATTATAGAAGCATATTAATTATACTTTTAACAATTGTATATGTATTAGAAGAAGAATATTTTTAGGGAATTTATAGCAGTAATTTGGTGAAAAGAATTTAGTTTATGTCAGATCAGCCAAACTATTGGTAGTATTCAAATGTGATCAAAAATTAGTATTTGTATATATGTTATTGATAATTGGTTTGCTTTAAGTATTTAAGTCTAATCTACAGTTTGCATATTGGCAGTTACCATGGTAATAATAGAATGTTAGTGATTTTTATTTGATGGACATTGGTTATGTACCTTGGTTGTTGGTTTTTGTTTTTTCATTAGATACCTGAAAGGTGTTTGCTACTTTTTTTGATGAACTTGTTTCTTGAAAAATTTAGCCATGCTATTCCGGGTTTTTGTTATGTTTTTCTTCTAAATTTAATTATCAGGCTTCTGCTGTTACCAGAAAAGACCATAGGAAAACTAAGACAATCCTAATATTTGTGGAAAAACATCTGGATAAATTATTGAACACATTACTATTTTGTACACTGCTTTCATCATTCCCATTGCATAGGTTGTCATTATATAGTAGTCACCTCATATAGATTTACCTTTAATATGCATTACATGTAAAATAATAGTCACTCAATAAAAAAGTAAAATTTCACTTTTTTTTCAACAAGCTAATTATTTTTTTTCTTTCCTGTATTGTTAGTAAAACCCTGACTACAAGTTTTTACTTTTTAAGTTCAAGGATAATTCTAATTAGCAAATTTATATTGACTGTTACTGAAACAAGATGCGTTACTTTAAAATTCTTTATTTAGCATATTATTTAAGAAGGAATAATGTTTTAAGAAACAAAAATATGGAGGTGAGAAATCTGAATACATCAACAGTGGGACTTCCTGAACATGTGAGGAAGTACACACATGTTCAACCTGACTGAGAATTAATTATCCCTGTTTGTGTTTTAAAAGTGTATGGATTTAAAAAAGAAAAATAAAGGAAAAAATAAAATTAAAAAAAAAAAAAAAAAAGAAGCATATTAAAAGTTTGAAATAAACTTCAATAACCAAGAATATTTATTTTAAATATTTCCCTGAAGTTACATGAGGTTGTAGGATATATAACTGGGAAACAAAAAGGTAAATAATTAAGAACTAACTGTACTTGCCTTTGCTATGTGACTCCATCCTTAAATAAATGCCTAACATGTTTCAAGCAAAAAGAAGTAAATATATTTTAAAAATCCAGTGGCTAGCATAGAGCCAGTCATCAATAAATATTTGCTATTGGTGAAGGAAGTTATGCCTTAATTCCCTTTTTGCTAATCTATGCTTGTAGATCAACAATATTGCCTCCCTGACAGAGAAAAAATTGAGCTTCTCTGATCTGAATTCCTCCCTCTAAAAAGACCACTTGTGGATTGAGAATGGGAATTGATTTTTCATTGTGGTTTCACTAAAGGTTACAAAGTAAAATAAAATATAATCCAAGAAATAAGAACATAAATGACAAATTTAACAGACCATTTTGCCTTCATATGATTAGATATTGATTAATAGCATAACTGTAATTTGCTAAATGAAATATAATTTAAAATCAGGAAATCACATCTTCGAGGGCAAACTTACATCAGCCATTTGCTGAATCTGTGGGAGGCTTTCCATTATTTTTTGTTGTAAAGTTGTTACTTGACTACTTAACTGTTGTACTGACTGGGCTAAATCATCTGTTTCAAAAATTATTGACAAGTCTTCTAGATCTGTGAAAATCGAGTGTAAAAGATTGTGCTTCTGTTCCGAGTCTTCCAAAGCCATCTAGACAATGAGAAAAGGTTGGGGGAAGAAAGAAACATATCAAGATACTGAAACAGCGAATTAAAATTTAAATCAGAAAAAATTTAAATTTGTTCAACATTTCAACTCTATACTATTCCTGTTCATTTCCAGTTTCACAATGAAAACACTGAACATTCTTTATTGTCAATGGCACTGGATGACTTTAGTGTCTACTCCTTATCTGCCCTCATTTTCAGCCATGTGCTACAATGTAACCTTGCTCTCTTCCCCGTCATTGACAGGACCAGGAACATCTGACTTGAGTCCATTCCTCTGTAATTGGGACTTGTGACTGTGTAAATAGATAAGTAAAGCAGGGATGAGAAATGAAGAGAGAATTCCGTAGCTTGCCAGTCCTGGTGCCAGTGCCATACCACACGGTACCACTTAGTCCCATGAGACATCCCTATAGTTTTATGACAAATTCCTTAAAAGTCAGCTGGAGATGACCTGAATAACTTGATACCAAAAGAGCTCTATCTGATAAGACCAAATGAAAGTGAAAAACTTCTCATTTTTGGAATTTCTTAGACATTCCTCCTTATAATTTTTTCCTCTTTTCTCTTAAACAATAATTTTAATGTATTAACTTATAAACTTAAGATTTCAAAATATCTCCCAGTCACCTAAACTCAGCTGTTCAACCTGCTAATGTAGTTTTCAGGTAATTCCATTAAAAATAACGTATAAGAGAAAGAACATTTACTTATACAACCAGAATTGCAGTCATGAGTTTCTACAATGGATCAGGTTGTTCAGAATTTTATGTCAGCCTTATATAAAACCCTAGAGGAAACTTTAAGGAAAGAACACAAATGCTTTTTACCAATAAAACCATTTACAACATCAAAAACATAAAACATTTTGGGAATTAACAATATACACACATGACCTGCACACTGAAAACTACAAAACATTGCTGAGAGAAATTAAAGAAGACCCCCAAAAAAGGAGACATGAATCATGTTCTCATATTGGAACAGTCAATATGCTTAAGATGTCAATTTTCCCTAAACTGATCAGATTTAATGCAATCCCAATTAAAATTTCAACAGATCTTTATTAGCCAAAACAATATTGAAAAAGAACAAAGTTATAGGATTTACCCTACTTGATTTCAAGACTTACTATAAAGCTGTAGTAATCAAAATAGTGCATTGGTGAAAGACTAGACACATAGATCAACAGAATGAAGAGTCCAGAAATAGACCCACACAGATATGGTTATCTGATTTTCAACAAAGTGCCAAGATATTTCCATAGGGAAAGGAGAGTCTTTTCAAACAGTGCAGGAACAACTGGATGTCCATATGGAGAAAAACCCTTACTAAACACTACATACAAACATTAACTCAAAATGGATCACAGACGTAAATATAAGAATTAAAATTCTAAAACTTCTAGAAGAAAACATAGGAGGAAATCTTGGCCTTGGGTTAAGCAAAGATTTCTTTGATAGGACAAAAAAAGCATGAACCATATAAGAATAAAATGATAAATTGTATTTCATCAAAATCGTAAACTTCTTTTCAAAAGAAACTGTTAAGGAAATGAAAACACCACAAACTGAGAGAATATATTTCCAAAATATATATCCAGAGTATATAGAAAGAATGCTTACGGCCCAATAAAAAGAAGACAACCAAAAAAACTTGAACAGCTGCTTCACAAAGGAAATATGCAAATAACAAATAAGCACATGAATAGATGCTCAAAAGTCTTAGTTGCTAGAGTAATGTAAATTTAAACCACAATGAGATACCACTACATGTCCATTAGAATGGGCGAAATGTAAAAAGACAGATAACATCAGGTACTGGAGAGGATAAGGAGCGATCAGAACTGATATCATTCATATGAAAGAAAACTGGCACAGCCACTTTGGAAAAAAATTTGGTAGTTTCTTATCAAGTTTAAACATACACTTACCATAAAACCCAGCAATCCTACTTCTAGGTATTTACCCAATGAAATGAACTAAAAACGTATGTCCACACAAAGATCTGTATACAAGCGTTCAAAGCAGATTTTATAATAGCAGCCTCCGAGAGGCTCCCAATGATCCCAACCCTCCTGTATTCACACTTTTCTAATCGCCTCCCCTTGAATGTGGGCTGGACTTACTGGTTTACTTCTAAGTAATCAAATATGGTAGAAGTGATTGAATGTCACTTCCAAAATTAGGTTCTACAAAGACTGTAGCTTCTGTCGTGGGAACTGTCTCTGATTCCCTCTTGGATGGTTCCTGTTAAGGAAGCCAGGCCGAGACAGCTACCTGAGTGAGCGTGGGGGTGGAGCTTCTGAATAAGCTTGGAAGGGGCCCTTGTCCATATCCCTCTCCCCGCCATAATGAGCCTTCAGATGAGACGCACACAGCCTTGGCCAACAGCTCGACTGCAGCCTCACAAGAGACCTTGAGCCAGAGGCACTTGCTAAACCAGCTAGATTTATGACCCATGGGAACTGTGAGATAATAATTGTAATTTTAAGCTGCTACTTTTGACATCACATGGAACACAACAGTCGATAATTAATACAGAGCCCCAAACTGGAAACAACCCAAATGTGTAACTAGTGAATGGATAAGCAAATTGCGTTTTTTCCATTCAACAGAAGACTACTCAGCAATCAAAAGAATGACCTACTGATCCAGGTTAACATCCTGAATGAGTCTCAGAAACATTATGCTGAATGAAAGAAGTCAGTTGCCCAAATCTATGTACTACATGACTCCATTTATATGATATTCTAGAAAAGGCTATAGTGCTGGAAACAGATCAATGAGTGATCATGTGGGGCTGAATGTAGGTGACAGGGGATTGGCTGCAAAGTGGTACAAGGGAACTTTTGCGGTTTTTGAAATGTTATATTGATCGTGGTGGTGGTGACATAGCTGTATACATTTAGCAAAACTCAACTAACTGTACACTTAAAATGGGTGTATTTTACTGTATATAAACTATACCTCAAAAAAGTTGATTAAAAGTTTTTTTTTTCCTGTTTTTACAAAATGACAATTTATGCTTCAATCATTCTTAATTATAACAGCAGAATTTGTGGAATCATCTTTAGCTTATAAAAGCCTGTTTTTGCTAATGTACCCCAGGTAAAATGTTATAGGGCTATTAAAACAAACTTTTAAAGCTGAGTTGAGAGTTTTGACACTTCTTTAAGAGTCATTTTAAAAAAATCAAACCCTGGTAATTCTAGAACAATCAGAAAAAGGGTATCCTAAGACTAGGATTACTTTTATTACAGGGTCAAGATGGAGCATTCACATATAACTGGCTTTTGGGGACTTAATTCCCATTGCAGGATTTTATTAGGCTAAAAAGTGAATCCTCCAGAGATACATTCTGTGGGAAATAAACCTTCCTTGCCCCTACTTCTTCTACTCAGGTCTAGGGCAAGCTGAGTTCAGCAATTCCAAATGTCCTGAACAGCCTGAGAGATATTTTCGAATGTTACAACTGTGTCAGCAGAAGTAGCAAAATTGAAGCTGCTATTGCCTGAGCTCTCCTTTGCACAGTTGTGTTTTTGTTAACTCATGACAACTATTTGAGGGAAAAAGTGGTGCACATTTTCCCTTTTTAGAGTCTTGGCAAACTCCTTGAAAATGATAAATCATAGAGTGATTAAAAGTAAAAAGGTGACATGCTTTGGGGAAGTGCAAAGCCAACCAGTAAAGAGAAGACAAAATAACTTCACAGG
Source organism: Choloepus didactylus (assembly GCF_015220235.1). Lineage (NCBI taxonomy): Eukaryota > Metazoa > Chordata > Mammalia > Pilosa > Megalonychidae > Choloepus > Choloepus didactylus. The sequence continues at coordinate 47,452,745 of NC_051310.1, forward strand.
TTATAGAGGAGAATACAATATCTGTATATATGAGTAAAAATGTGCCAATAAATCTCAAATGTCAAGGAAGGAAGAAATTAGCAGCTTACTTAGGAACACATTATGCCATCCTAAAGATATAAAAACTAGTAGGATCAACTTCAGTTCTGATGACTGTAAAAATTGTTACAAAATAAACCTTTTCCTAAGGTATTCTTTTTCATGCCTGAATAATATGAGAGAAGGGAAATATGCCTTCACAATAAAACTAAAGTCAGTACTCAGTATCTGGAAGATCTTTTGCAGACTTGGCTCTGAATAGGAAAATACTTCCATTTCTTTTGTCTTTATAAGCAAGCACGTAGATACAAGGCACCAGTAGTGTTCCAGAAAGGAGAAGAAATTTGCAATGAAGTTTTCCATCACTGTGTAACCAATTAGCAGAAACTTAGTGGCTTAAAACAAAATGATTTTATTATCTTATAATTTCATAGCTTAGGTGAGCACTCTGCGTCTCACAAGGCCATAATCAAAATGTTGGCTGGACTGCATCCTCACCTGGAGCTTGGGGTTTTCTTCCAAGCTCATTCAGGTTCTTGGCAGAATGCAGCTGTTAAGACTGGACTCCCTGGCTGTTGACTGGGGTTAACTCTTAGTTTCTAGAGGCAGCCCTTGGGTCCTAGGCATGTGGCCCTCTTACAGCATGACAGCTTCCCTCTCCAGTCTGCTACAGGGAGTCTTACATAATGTAATATAATCATGAAAGTAAGGAGTCACCTATGCAATATAACATAATCTAACCAACAGAGTGACCATCTCATCATATTCATTTTCCTGCCTACCTCAAGAGGAGGGTCATGTACAGGTCATGTACACCAGGGGATGGGAACCTTGGGGCCATCTTAGAATTCTGTCAACACTGTCACCATCATCCAGGACAACATTCTTACTTACAGATTGGAAAAACTGAGGTCCATGAAGGATCTGCTAAGTTACCCAAGTTCATGAAGTAGTTATCAGGACAGAGAGAACTAGACTCTGGTCCCCCAAATCCCTGTCTAGTGCCTTCCACTGTCCAAAGTCTCCTTCTGCCAAATGGCACATTGGAGATACTTTTCAGGTAAGAAGGGAAAAAATCACTGTGATGGTCAGCGAAGCCACTAATCACTAGTAGTACATTCTATGACTCCCAGAAGATGTAGAAAGAACACTTACCTGAAGGGTGCTAGCATGATGACTCACAGCCCTCGAAGAGTCATAGTCCACAGGACTGGCCAGCAAACGAACGGTATTTTCTATCCAAGCCTCAGTGCTCTTCAAAAGGTCATTATAGTCCTCCATCTTAACTGTAGCCTGTGAAAGAGAGGCAGTAGCCCACTGAGCTGGATGCCTCTGTACTTGAGTTGGATGATTCTTGGATGAAGAATCAGTATCAGTGATGTGTCAGGCCTTGCAGGGCTCCTCTTTCCAGGGTTGGGACCACTTGACCACCCCCCTCCAGGTTTTCCCAGCTGTTCAGACTAATTCTGACCATAGGACGAAAGAATTTAAGAGTTAAACCCAATGCTATGAGCCTCAGCAAGGGTTTTGAGTTGGCCTTGCAACTAGTCTCGTTCCTGTATCACGCTTCATTCAGAAAACTGGACTTGTACTTTGTCCTTAATGGCCCAGTTTTCCTATGCTAGATCTAATACCTGACTCACCCACCCATAGCCCCTATTTGGAAGTGAGGGAGGGGGGTATCTTGTTCCAATGACAGTCTTTCTTATTGCTGGCTCACTCCCTGGACTCCTGAGATTGCCTGCCCTAAATTCCCATTCCTAGTCTCTATCCACCTGTTGGAAAGCACCAGTTCTTCCTTTGGTTTCCTCAATGCCCAGTGCTTGCTTGGGATCCTGCTTTGGTTTAATTTTGGGACACTTTATTCTGCCTGCCCAATCAGACCTCCTTCCTAGCCCAGCAGGAAGCTCTAGCTTCAGGTCCAGTAACTGGCAATTCAAGGGAAACTGACTATATTTTTGTTTTGTTTTAAACACATCTCAATGCCACCACATACTTTGTAGGTATCGTGTTATAGCCACACCTTATTTAACTGTGAGGTTCTAGATTCTGCTCTCTGAGATACTTGCTGATACTGCTGAAAGGGAATCATTAAGTTATCCATCCATTCTTGAGCCTGTCCGGGATCCTGCTCGACAATGTCCTGAACTTCAGAATCCAGCTCATTTAGCTTGGAATGCCAGAGATCTAGCTCATCCCACATTTTCTGGAGAAGGAAAACAAAAGTCAATTTGAATAAAGATGCTTTATTTCACTTTCCACACAGTATTTTCACTTGTAAATGCTACCAAGCTACATTACAGGAACAGTTATTCATTTATACCCAGCAACAACTTAAGATTCAACCTGGAAAACTCGTTTTCTGCACTCTCTTGCTCTGCATTCATTTCAGTCTGAATTAGCTGTAGGAGAGTGGAAAGACTCGGGCATTTCCAGAGATTAATGACAACTGACAAGTTTCACACAGCTCTAACCTTTCAAGCAATGAGTTTCAAGAGTAAACATAAAACTTACGCTTAAAAAGGACTCGGGTGATCACCTAAACCTACTAACACCAGTATGTTAAGACCAGTGTATTTGTGCTTAATCTAGAAGACAATTTTTATTAAACACAAAAACAAAATGAATAAAAGGAAAATATCTGTTCTGATTCAGGATTAATGAAGTGACAGAATGTTCCAGCCACATTTATTAGTAGCAAACAGCTTTTTGCTAAAAAACTCTGGGTTGGATTCAAACCTGAACTTGTCCCAGCAGAGGAAATCTCAAAGGTAAAATATTCTATTTTTATTTCATATTTTCTTAAAAACATAATTTGAAAGAAAATTATGGGAAAATCTGACTGTTAAATTAGATTCCTCGGCTTATTACGAGTCCAAAATTTCAACCAATAGTAAGCCATATTCTGATTGTATTTTTAAATCTCTTTTTATATTAGAATATTTCCTTAAAACCTAGATTAGAATAAAAATGCTTTCCGTATTCATGAGTTACTTGAGAGTTAAGAGGTAGAATTTTATGTTTATGTACAGATTTACCTAAGACTTTTATTTCTTAAGACATTTTACAAGGGAAATAAATAGGGAATTTCTATTTTTTTGTTTTGTCAGTCTAAAGAAAAGCTGCTAATACTTCTCCTATTCAATTATTTTTTATATCAGAGTTATCAAGATAATATCCTTACTTTCCTTTACATGTGAAGAGGTTAGTTCACAAACATATACTCTCAGGAGTGTGGGCATACTCCCACCATGAAAAAACTGAGAACAATTCTTAAATACAGCATTCTCTACAAGGTCTCTGTAGGGTGATACTCTCAGTGAGGTCACATCCTGTGGGTCTGCTTTAAGGTCTCTATGCTTCAGATTAATCCAAAGAGCATTACCTTGTACTGCCTGATGCACTGAGGAGGGGAAGGATCAGAAAAACCAAATGCTGGAGGGAGTTAAAGGAGGATGTTACCTTTTGAATTTCTTGAGCTTTCTCAATATTTTTGCTTTTCTGCTGCAACATCTTTTCAACATTATGAAGCCCATTATTAATTTCTTCTATTTTTCTACTCATTGCATATGATGGTGAACTTTTCAAGACTTCATTGCTAATCTGTAACAAAGGGAGAAAGATACATTTGGTTTAGAGATGGTTTCTGCACTCTAAGGGAGTAGCCACTCTGCTCTGCAATTTGAGTTATAAAAAATATTTTAAGGATTGGGGGAAAAATCCCAAACCATACTGGGTAATGAACTAATGAGAAGGTGAATTAGCAGACCAATAAATGGCAGCTGTACTGACCTGACCATTTAAATTCAATCCAAATAAAGAAACAAAACAAACAAATAAATAAAAAAGTTGTTGAATGTAATCCAGGATAGGTACTGCAGATACGTGCTATGACGGCCAAAACTACTGTGTGTACTATCAGAAACATATCCCAATAGATCAAACGAAAAAAAGAAATCCTGAGAGAGAAATTATTTCACAATCTCTCCAGTTTATGAGGAAATCCTCTGCACAGACCTGTTTTCAGTAAGACTAAACTTATTCTCAAGTTGACTAAAGAAAATGTAATTTCTACTTAATATTCACTTGGGTAAAATAACCTTCTAAAACTAGCTATTTTTTGAAGATGCACCAAGCTTAATTTTTCTCTGTGTGAATGTTTCTATGTATGTATTACAGCAATCAGAAATCTAGCTGCTAAACAGTGTAATTTTTTTTTATCTGAATGATTTTCTTAAGAAAATAACTTGTTAGGGAAGATAAATGAATGTTGTTGAATGTATCATTTTTCAAATACCTGATTAGTTTGTGTTCTTGTTTTTTCAAGCTATGTTGATAAGGCTTTCTCTAAGTAGCCACTACACAACCAAGTAAAACTTTATGCTTTTGTGTAATCCTTTGATTCTCTAAAGAATCACTATATCTACATAATCATTGAGGCTAAAATCATTCTGTGTAGACAATATACAGATGCAGAAAAAAACCACAGGCTAAATGGCTTGTTAAGGTCACATGTTGAAGTGATGGTTGAACTAGCTCTGGTAAGGACAGACTCAGAGTCCCAGATTGTTCGCAACATCAGGCAGTTGATACTTTTATATCATGTTTTTATTCCACTGACCATAACACAGTCAAGATTATTTGAAAAAAAATTACACTTCGATTATACACTGCGGTATAACAAATTACACAAAATGATGTTTTCTGATATTTTGGGCCATTATTCTTCTGGCAGAAATGAAATCATTTAGATCTATTAGGCGAGATCATGATTTGGGAAAAATAAGGAACCACCTGAATTATACAGAATAGATCTTGTCTACTGCCTGGATTCCTGATCTTCCTTTAGTCACATCAAACAGTAAAATCATTGCTGTTTGTTACAAATACACAGTTACAGCTGAAATTTCAGCCCCAAATTTGAAAGACTGATTTTGATTATCAGTTCACTTTGTGAGGGATTTTCACACGAAGTATTTATGAGAATAACATTTAGATTCTCTCAAAACATTTAAAATAAAATTAGTAGTACGTGATCCTTGAGAAAGTACATCATCACAGATTTTCTTGTGTGCAACCTAAAAGAGTCACTACAAATAAATATTGAGTTTACTTCTTTTTACTGGTTAGACTGTCCTAAGAAACCTGTCATTGCTGTTAATGATGGAGCCTAGCAAATAAGTTTTGAAATTCAATTTTTTGTGTGTGCATTTACAATCTATTTTATCAAGTTATAGGTATTTCCAGGCTTCAAGTACAAAAATATTTCTGTGGATGCTGGACCAAATAGAACTTTGATCTGTTGGATTTGGGCTGCCTTTTTTTTTTTTTTAATTCAATAAAACTGTCCTGCTAAGCCCCTATCTCTTCAGTACTATTATAAAGCATTTTTCTACCCTTTCTTCAAATCTGGATTTCTGGGTATAAAGATCCGTCCAGGTATGCTTTGTAAGATTTGTGTTATCATCATTAGGCAGACACTGCTAAGTGCTATGCCTAGTGAGTTATGAAATTTGTATTCTTATTGCCCTTAGTTGAAATTTCAGAATGTTCTCAGAAAATATGTTTTAAAGCAAAGTATTATTCATATCCAAATTTTTTTTTAAAAAAAGCTAAGTTAAAGATACTATACAACTTTTAAAATGCAAGAAAGAAAACTAAGCATTTTAGAAACTAAAAATATACAAATTATCTAATTCCATTTTCTATGTCATTTATTTTGAGCACCTTCATCCCAATATTCAATACACAAAACTGCAACTTAACTCTATAAAAACAGTCATAACTGCAATCAGGGTAAATGAAAACGTGATTTTAAATGAGATTTCCTTCTATAATCATTCAACTCCATACACAATAACACTAGCACAAACATTATTATTACCTTCTCATCTATGTCTTCTAAAGTTTTTCGGCATTCTTCCATCTGGGATTCAATCTCTGCAGGGACTATGGTATACATTTCAGAATACTTGATTCGCAGTTTTTCCATAATATTCTCAAAAGTTAGCTTCTCTTTCTTAAGAACACTCTGAAGCTCCTAAAAACATCAAGGGAGTTTCAATACTCACAGGACAGGGAAAAAGTTTAAAACTGACAACAGCTTTCCAGCACATCCTTATGATTTAAATGAGCAAACTTTGCATGACAAAACTTCACCATTGATAACAAGCTGATTACGCCTGAGAGATACTCCATTTAGTCAGATGATGCCTTTTAATTTGTAAGAATTAAACTGATATCTCTTCATAGTGTCAAACCATTGTTGTCAAAAGACATTACAACATCTCCTGCTTCTAAAGTACCTCTATGATTTAACTGTAGCTCAGTTACAGTCCTGATCTAAAAAGCTGCAAGTAGCAAAAAGTTTCAAAGAAGTTCTTTTTTTGTTATTAACTTGTTGCCATTTCTGCTTCACCCTACATTACCATCACAATGGTTCAAGGCCACTAAAATCCTATGCTTGAAGCAGAAGTGTCTGCTTTCATGTAATTAGACTGCCCAGCAGAGTTCAACTTTTTTCAAAAGGGAGGGTTCCAGTTCCATGCAAAGAATGTAGGTTTCAGGAGATAAAAGACACCTGAATAAATAGTCTATTGGTTGTGGCCTAGAAATAGAATCTGATCTATGTTCTCCTGCAGTAATTATAAAGGAGAAACTCATTTATTTGGGAAAGTTTCCCAAAGATCAAGTGGAAAAATACTTCTTGACTTTACTGCTTTTTTTTTTTTAACAGTATCTGTCCAGTAGCATTGTTTGTGTTAATGGATCAAGTCACTGAACTGAAGAATGATCATAATTTTAAATGACTCAGTCCTGTGTCACTGCTTCCCTTTCCTTAATCCTCAGCAGAGAGCAAATCTATAGAGGGAAAGTTAAAGAACGATGCCATTCAGACAGAAATGAGGTATTAGATATAAATATGATCCTGTTTATCTAGATCTAGTCCAGGAGTACAGGTCTTCATTCAGAGCTACACAAAGGTGGCTTCCCCACAAAGATTGCTTCTGTGAGTGAGAGTAAGTTTCCTTTTTCAGTATTTAGTAAACCAAAACTCTCGTTAACAATAACATGCAACTTTTGAATAAACTTTCAAATGTCATTTTTGGTTGTTACTATTGCACTGAAACGAGAGAAGAGACCATTCTGAAGAAATGAGTTCCTAAATGACTCTTAGTGCATGCATAGCCCCTTTTAGAGCTAAGATCTTAGGTCTTACTAAAATGAGTAATCTAATGTGCTACTCAAGAGTGGTCTAACCAAAGGAAGAGATGTGTATTTGGTGCAAAATCTATATTTTCTGTAGCACACTAAATGATTTAACTTGTATGGTCAGTTTATTCAAACACCATAATTACATGGAACTTTGAATAGGGAGTGAAATCTCGTTGGTTTGTACAGATTAGTGTGAAAACCTGATACATCCCAAAGTAATTTGGGCAGAGAATAAAAAATGTATTCACAAAGCCTACCTGAGGGACTGGGGAAAAACACGGAAATATTAAATATCCCCACCTGGGGAATTCCTGATATTCTCACAAGCATTAGGAACTACCAAATTAGAAGGCCAAGCCTTCAATCTTGGGGCTTGCCCTTACGAAGCTTGTTACTGCAAAGGAGAGGCTAAGCCTACTTAAAATTGTGCCTGAGAGTCTCCGCTAGAGAACCTATTTTGTTGCTCTGATGTGGCCTCTTTCTCTAAGACTACTCAGCAGGTAAATTCACTGCCCTCCCCACTACATGGGACATGACTTCCAGGGGTGTAAATCTCCCTGGCAGTGTGGGGCATGACTCCCAGGAATAAGCCTGGAACCATCATCATGGGATTGAGAAAGCCTTCTTGACCAAAAGGGGTCAGAGAAATGAAACCAAATAAAGTTTCAGTGGCCAAGAGATTTCAAATGGGGTCAAGAGGTCAATCTTGGGGTTATTCTTATGCGTTATATAGTTATCCCTTTTTAGCTTTTAGTGTATTGAGATAGCTAGAAGGAAATAGTTGAAACTGTTGAACTGCAACCCAGTAGCCTTGATTCTTGAAGACAATTGTATAACTATGTAGCATACACGGTGTGACTGTGTGATTGTGAAAACCTTGTGGCTCACACTCCCTTTATCCAGTGTATGGACAGATGAGTAGAAAAATGGGAATAAAAATTTAATGAATCATTGGAGAGACGGGATGTTTGGGTGCTCTTCTTTACTTGAATTTTAATTTTAATTTTATTCTTTTTTTTTTGGAGTAATGAAAAAATTGATTTTGGTGATGAATGCACAATATATGATGGTACTGTGAATGACTGATTGTACACTGTGGATGACTGTAGGGTATGTGAATATATCTCAATAAAACTTAACCGGAAAAAAAAAAAAAAACAAAAAACACAAAAAGAGTGGTCTAAGAGCCCTGTTCACTAAATGCAAAGGAAACTTAGTCGAAAAAGGGTTGCTTAGTCCCGACTGGCCTACCTCTCAATGGTTCTCAGCTCTGCTCTTTGCACTCCAACCACACTAATCTTCTCCATGGCTCTGCCCACATAATGCCACAGAGCCTTTGCATATGCTTCCTCTCTCCCTGGTATGCTACACCTCACCCCCCACCCTACCCCCACCCCCCACCTCAGACCCTGAGTTACCTTTGGATTCTGGATACACGATTGTGGACTTGTATTAACCACATTCACTAGTTCACTCCTCACTTACCTCAAACTGTTCTGCCTTTTCTGGGTGGTCCTGTAATGCCATATTTTCGAAAGAAGTTGCAGTCTGTTGAAATAAATTCTTCAAAGCAATTATTTCTTTTTTGAAGGAATGTCTTTCTTGGATTTCAGTCTGTATCAACTCCTTATTTTTTTGAACTTTCTGAAGAAGTCTAAAATATAGCATCAAAATAACAAACTGTTTCTCTATCCTGCTCTTCCGTGAAAGAGTTTATCTCAACGAAATTAACAAAACGTTTGCCTAGCTTACAAAAGGCGATTTTTGTTCCTGAGAGGAAAGCACTAGTTTTTAATGATTTGCATGCATGTGTACAAAGATAAAATTCTCCCATCCAACTAAAAACTTCTCTAAAACTTTTATCCCAAAATATCCTCTTTTCACACTTTACATTCCAATTGCCATCTCTAGCCTCCATTTTTTCATTTAATTCCCAAGCCCAGTTGAAAATGACAGGTGTGAACTGAGTCATGGTGGGATCCTGGGGATAGACAACCCACAACTTTTTAATCTTCATCTAATGCCATTTTTGTGGATGTTGCCACCATATAGAAGAAGACTTTAAATGGGTAAAGTCTTTCCTGAAAGTTATTTGGAAAGTATCTCTAGCTTTAAACTTATTATACCCACATCAATCAAAGGAGCCAATGAATCCACTTCTAGACATTTTTCTCGATGAATTAATCACATATGTAGAGAGATATTCTGGCATTAGAAAATTCACTGCAGTTTCTTATTTTTATGAAAGCAGAAACTTACAAATAATAAAAAGGATCTATATTATATATTATGAAAAATTATGCAGCCATGCTTATAAAGAACACTAATGGCATAAGAAAACATACATGACATGCTCGTACATGCTCAAAATACAAAACACTATGACTCGTAGGATCTCAATTTGTTTAAAATTATAATCATAGAAAAAAGATGAGAATGAATATAGAAAATGCACTGGCAGTGGTGTTGCTAAGCGGTGAGATTAAAGATGGATTTTCATATTCATCTTTATAATTTCTCATGCTCTCTAATTTTTTTGTAATGACTATGTATTAAATTAGAAAAACAGCAAACACTAAAAAATAAAAAAAAAAAAAAGAATTAACCCTTAGTAATACCAGGATGGAGAATGCGTGCTCATTTTAATTATAGTATTATTATCTTTTCCATTCCTTTTTATATCAGTTGGTGTTGATGCCACTCAATTTTATCATATCACTTATTATACTATAAAATTTTGATATTTTTAAAATTTAATATTTTCTAATTTTTGAACCTAAGTCTCAAGCACATTTCCTTAGCCAAATCTTACTTGTTGCCTCGTTCTTGCATAGATGCAATCTCCTGAAATGCTGGAACAGTTTCCACAGACCCTATGCCATCAGGAACATTCTGGATACTTTTTATGCGTTGAAGAAGTAGGGACAGTACCAGCTGCTGCATCTCCACATTCTCTTCATATTGGCATAAACCATCTAGCAGCTCAGAAAGTTCCTCCGTGGGAGCTGCCTCTTTTGTTTTGGAAATTTCAGGCAATTCTTCTTGAAGATTATCTAAAATAATTGCTTCTCGTTCAATCTAATTCAATTAACAAAAAAGAGAGCTAAAGTAAGTAAAATATACTCTTTCCACTTCAGAACCTGAAATAATACCTTGACAGCCATAATTTTTGTTTACTGATTCTTCAAAGGGCTCCCAGTATCACTTCATAGTTCAAAGTAATGTTTGTTTCTCTATAGTTGCAAATATTATTCCTCTACAATCAGAATCCTGTAGTTCCAAGCTACCGCTCATGTAGATGTATGATTAAAATGAAATATTGCTGTAGTGGGTTGAAGGAAAGACTGTTGAATATTTTCATAAATAATTTATTTATCCTTCAGAATTCAATTGGAGAAAGCAATATTTCTCCTGAGATACCCATAGGGAGTTAGAATGAATTCTTCCAAACCACTTTCACTAAGTGTTAGAGGTTGGGTAACTATTGGATACGCAAAAATTTTCTTCAGATCTCTTTTCTTTGACTTCTGATCCCTACATGCTCAAGAAAAGTCCAGTGCATCTTCATTACTCTGAAGCCTTCCAAAGGGAAAGCAGCTCGAATGGCTGAACCAATCAAATATTGATCAAGCCCTGCTATGTGCAGAACTCAGAAATATGTAACTTAATATATCACAGATCTGGAAAATGGAGTTTCCACTAGCTCTGAAAGAATGAAGATGGAGAAAAAAGTCTTGAGGGTCCAGCACATTTACCTCATTCTGTCCTAGTTTAACATTAACTCTCCTGCTCCGTAATAGTCAAGTATCTTGTATTCTTGACATTGCAGAATATCACACTGGTCAACTATGTTTATATCATGCTCACTGAAACGGTGAGTAAGGACCTGGGTGCCCAGTAAGATGTGACAGAGGCGGGAAAATAAAGCCTATGAAAATTCAGGAGTCCCCAAATCAAGTAAGTTTCCAGGAGCCCAATGGACTGGGGCATGCCAGGGCTTCCCCTCTAAGGTAAAGGCAGCATTGTTGAATCTTGTACTCATACTGTTAACAAAGAGGCATAGCACTGATTGGCCTATTTGGATTTTGGAGGCAGAATATACTGCAGTTTGGAATACTGCTCAGATTCGTTTCTCAGAGTGTTTCCAATTTTGAGGGGACCTGGGGAAAGAGAGGCTCTGAAGCAGGTGGGCTATGGTATGAGCTGCCCTGCCTCTCAGGCCATATGACCCAGTTGTGTCCCCAATTTCTAGCCTACAAGGGTGCAGGAACCAGGAAGTAGAAGTAGACTTGCCCTGTTCCAGAGACCCAGTTATGGAATTTGTGCTGTCCATTACTGCAAACCTAAGATTGTTTGGATTAGAAGTCCTGGTTCTTAGGCAGTCAGCTACAGTTCCACCAGGAAACCAGGTAAGGGTGCACTGAATCTGAAGCTTTAACTGCCTCTGGTTTATTTTGGGTCTCCCTGCCAGAGAATCCGATGCAAAGAAAATAACAGCTATATTGAGAGGGAAACTGCACAGATAGGGCCTCCGATATATATATATATATATATATATATATATATATATATATATATATATATATATATATATACACATACACATTTACATTAGGGGTTGCCATGATAATGTCTGGAATCCAGAGGACTTATTTGGGCATCCAGAGGACTTATTGGAGCTTCCATGCATGATGAGAACCATAAAGGGGCAATTGAAGCAACCATGACCTAATAAGAGTAAAGCAACCAAGGACTCAGACCTTTCTTGTTTCAGTCCCACAGTCCTGTTCCCTGGGCACTTTCCAAAATGAACCAATGCACACAAGCCCCTGTCTCAGGCTCTGCTGTCTGGGGGAAATCTAGCTCCCATGTAACTAAAATAGTTGCCACAAAAATTATGCATTCACTTTTCCCCTCGGAAGGGGCTCTGAAGCCCCTTGATGATTTTCCTTTAATTTAGAATTCTAATAAGATTGCTTATAAAAATTTTAGTTTCACAGCCTAAAATGGCTGTGAGTGGCTGCTGGGGCTTTGGTACAAGGGGAAGTAGTAGCCTTACACCTTCAATCAAACTTAAAGGCATGACTTTATTCTAGCACATTATAATCATCAAAGCATAAAGTGATGATTCTCAATAACCCAAAATAGATAACTACATTGGGAAGATTCTGTTTTAGAAAACACAGAGATAAGATTTTAGAAATAAAAGTTAAAAGAAAATTTAAATTTCAGTTTTCAATTTAAGGATAATATGTAAGTTTTAGTGTCCTAGAACATCTACTAATGTGATCTGTTTATAAAAGATAGTAGATTATTAGGTTACTAAAGACATTTTAAAAACAGAAATTCATTTTGCCACTTATAGAAACACCAACTATGTTAACAGAATCTGATGTGTGTAGGTCTTTAGATGACAGAGGAGTAGATTAAATACTATTTTAAAATCTCACACAAATTTGGTATGTGTAAAATAATAGCTCATTTAAGTTGATAGTTTGGTGGCTAAGCACCAGAGTCTAAGTTTGATTGGTATCCTCTACCACTTGTTTGTGAATCTGGGCCTCATCTGTAAGATGGAGATAATGCAATATCTACTTTCTAGATTTCTTGGGAGGATATACGAAATGGTATACATGAAGTGCTTACAACTGTGCATGGCACATAGTAAGAGTTCAATAAGCTGTTGTTGTTACATGAGGACATTTCCTTTTATAGTTTTGTTTGTACTACTACACTTTAGGAAAAATACATTTTGTTATATATTGTCAAATGTTTGTATGAATAATTAGAATGTTCTAAATGAATGATATCTGAATTAATAAGACATAATTGTAAATGAGCATAAAGCAATAGAGAGACAATATAACAAAATAAAAAGAATAAAAACTGAGAATAAGAGCTGGCTCTTAACAAATATTTACTAAGTGCCCACAAAGAACAAGGTACTTGCCAGATTCTAAGGCTACACTAGTGAGTGAAATGGACATAGCTCCAACTCACAGGTGCTTATAGCTCAATTGCTAGCTCTCAGTCCTTCAGTTTCCAATCTATAAAATGGCAATATTATTTGCCACATGAGGGTGATGCAAGGATTCAATGCGATCATGTGTGAAGTGCTTTCTCAACACAGTGGATAGCCTGGTGTAAGAATTCAGTAAATGGTACTGATACGGAGGGGGAAGAACTTAGGGCCAGCGGTCCAGCTAAAACTATAATCCGCAAAATTTTAATGTTCAAGAGACTATTTACTAATCAGACCATTCCAGTACCACCAAAATGATATGCACTTTCAAGAATATCCAGTTTTAAGCAGGATAATATGATATCGTTAAACATTTAGATACCAAAGCATGTGATCTGCTTTAATTAAGTAATAATTCATTGTATTGAGCTCTCTTAGGTAAATGCAGCAAGAATTTTTTAATAAATAGGAAAGAAGGGTTTTGATTCACTGTTCTGATTTGTATCTCATGTATTCCTGACCCTTTGATAAAAGAATATCCTAAGAAAATTTTATACTATTTTTAATTTTCTTTCTAAATATATGTGATGATAAGTTCTGAACCATGGTTAAATTAATATCTGTGAGTGATATGTACTGCAGAGGTTTTCTTGTGGATATTTTTCAGAAAGAGCATTATACCTCATATTTTTGGGTCCATACTTGACAACTGTAGCTAATTTCCATAGTTAACAATTGTAGTTAATTTCACAATTAGTTGGCTAATTACGCATTTTAGCTAATTCTAATATTTACATATGTAGAGATGGTTATTGTTAAGAGGGTTTAACTTGTCTGCACAATAAACATTTTAAAGTTGGAAAAAAGAATTCATAAGAACATTTGATACCAAAAAAAAATGCCACTACTGAGAAAGAATTTGAATCATTTCTTGGAGATGATTTTAATAGGACCTGACCTTTATAAAAATTTATGTGCAATATACATGTGATATAAAAATTGGCACAAATTGAGGGCTCATTTTATATAAAAACAATTAAATAATAAAAATAAATTAAATAATAAAACACCTTAAGTACATTTGTTTTGAAATCGTAAGGCTTGTTGAACATGAAACACTCACTTCTTCACTGACAAATTTCCACTCTTGCTTTAGTTCTTCACACCACATCTCCCATTCTTTAGCAGCTTCCAGCAAACTCAGCCATTTCTCCCAAAGGGCCAACACGGTTCTGTGCAAACCTATGCCATCATTTTCTGTGCATCTGAGCCTCAAGTGTCTGAGTATCTGTCGTAGTTGCATTAACTCTTCTTTGGCTGATATAAGATTTGACACCAAAACCTTAAGAAAGAAAAGAAATAGGAGTGACATAGTGACTATTAATTTTTCTGAAATTGATCAGCTATTTTAATCCTGAAAAATTAATGATTTTAAATCTTCCATAAGGGTTACATGATCCATTCTTTAGTCCTTTTGGAAGTATATCTGTCAATTGAGCGAGATGACAGTATTTATGTAATAGTGTGTTACACACGAATTTGGGACTCTGGGACCAATAACTGAGACACAAGCCAATTTTTCTAAGTAATAATTTATTTTTAAAGGTGAATATCCTAGAAGGACATTTCATTATTATGATTTAACTCTCATATTTTACTAAGTAGGTAATGTGCATAACACTTACTGTATCAACCACCCAGGCAATATTTGTGGGACTTTTGGTGGGAGGGGATCGTAAGCAAAATGATTTAGGATGTCCTCAACCAGGCTGTAATACCATAGATTCTAACAGATGAAAATAAGCAAAAACTAAAATTGCTTAGCAACAAAGTATAAGAAGTAAGCAGAATTTAGAGCTTACAATAGTTGCAGTGAATTCTCAATGGACAATAAAACTCTCTTATTGATTCAGCAGCATCCAACAAAATAAGACGAAATGTAAAGCTTTAGAAACAGAGATCAGTAAGGAAAAAGTATGCTAGTTGGGAGAAGACTGTCTTGTGAACATGGTTAATTAAATCTCTAAGAATCTTTGCTTCATTTTATTCCTTGGCTTTTTCCTTTGAAGAATTTTCTTGGGTATACAACTCAGTCTGAGGATTTCTGTGGGACATAAAAGAGCCACACACTCTACTGCCTACTCTCACTTGTTCAGCCTATTTTTTTGCACAGACTTATTGGAGACTTGGGAACATTGTTACCTTGCTCTGTTCCAAGCGCTCTATAGCTTCTTTGTAAGACACTGGCAACTGGGACATGGACTGTCTAAGCACTCTCTCCATTCTGCTGAGGTTACTGCAAATTTCCTCTTTAATTTTTCCATAGCATTTGTAATCCTTCAGCCACCTATTGAGGCAGTTATGGAACAAAGTTATGTTAAATTTTACCTAGTACAATCAATTCTAAACTTTGCAGGATAAATTCTGTACACTTTATAAAAAAATATGATAATTCTATTTTTTGCTCAATTCATTTCAACATATTTTTACTGACAACTTTCTCTTGAAAGGGATCGGCATAAGCCATTAAATATAAACTTTAACAGGCAGATAATGCTGTCCTCCAAACACCTAAATTAGAGAGTTAAAGATAAAGGTCACTTTAGTGAAGTGAAAATCACATTCTTAAACATTGCTAGCAAGGTGTAAACTGGTACAATTCTTGTAGAATACTATTTCATTTTTAAAATATTCATATCTAGGCCCTGCCCCAATCAAGATGGCAGAGTGAGATGCTTCTGGGCTCTGACACCTACAGAGACTTGGAACAACTAGGAAGAACCAGCAGAAACATCTTTCTCAGAGCTCCAGAAAACAGCTAAAGGACTGTAGTAACGGGCTGAGCACCAATTCAAGAATAAAGGCTGCTAAAAAGCAGTAGGATCTCATGGTGGCCTGGCTGGCTTTTCCAAACCCCCAGCACATCCACTGTCCACCTCATCACCATCCCCCCCATCCAAGAGCTACTCATGGAGCCAGACCATGCTCCCAGTTGGTGGATCCCTGGTCTCACTTCCACAGGGAGCAGAATAACCCTTGTGCACATGCTGGAAGCATGTATGTCTGACCCAATCCGTCTAGTGGTGCCCTGAGGGACTCGCCATCCCCAAACCTGCCCTACATGTAGAAGGCAGCTCACCAAACTCTCCTATAGAACACTGTGGGAGAGCGGTTAAGCGGCTATCTGGGGAAAGGGATTGCTGGCTGTAAGATATACAGTACGGTATTTAGGACCCTGAGAAAACTGTTTGCTATTATCTGACATGTATCAGGGTTTGGGGTGGGGAGAATTCCCAGGGCCACATGCACATGCCCAAGATGCCTGCAAAGAAAGGTTTAGGGGGCTCCTACATTTTGGCCTCAAGCTATTCTCTAAAATCATTATATGGATAAGCCGTAAAGTAGAGCACCCCCACAGGTTAATCTGCAAAGACTAGGAAAGGTTTTTTAATTTCTTTTTCTCTTTTTATTAGCTCCTGGCAGTCAAGGAAAGCTCTGTCATAACATAGCTGGATACAAGTTTAAGAAATGGAGGTATCGGGGTCTAAATTCCTTGTTAACACATTAAAATATCAAAATGTCCAGGTTTCAACAAAAAGATACAAAACATACAAAGAAATAGGAAGCAATGGCCCAGGCAAAGGAGAAAATAAAGCATTAGAAATGAGGAGGACCAAACTTGTGACATGCCAGACAAAGACTTTTACAAAATGGCCCTAAATAGGGTCAAAGAGCCAAAGGAAAACATGGAGAAAGAACTAAAGGAAATCAGGAAAACAACAGATGAACACAAAAAGAATACCAGTAGAGGTACGGTTATTATGAAAAGGAACCAAGTATAGCTGAAGACCACAGTAACAGGAATTCAAAATTTCCTAGAGGGGTTCAACAGTGGATTGGTGCTGGCAGAAGAAAGAATCAGTGAACTTGAAGGTAAGATGATTGAGATCACCCAATCTAAGGAGCAGAAGGAGGAAAGAGCGAAGGAAAGTGAACAGAGCCCGAGGGACTTGTGTAACACCATCGAGCATCCAATATACATTGTGGGAGTCCAAGAAGGAGAAGAAAGAGAGAAAGGGGCATGGAGATAATGGCTGAAAACTTCACAAATTTAACAAAAGACATGAATATACACATTCAAAACACTCAATGAACTCCTAAACTGAAATAGACCCATGCCATGGCATCAAACTGTTGAATGCCAAAAATAAAGATAGAATTCTGAAAGCCACAAGAGAGAAGCAATGTGTCATGTTTAAGGGAGCCTCAATAAGATTAAGTGTCAATTTCTCATGGGAAACCATGTATACAAGAAGACAGGGGGATGACATATTTAAAGTGCTGAAAGCAAGAAACTGCCAACCAAGAATTCTATATCTAGAAAAATTGCCTTTCAAAAATGAGGACATTGATGAAGACATTTCCAGATAAACAAAACTGAGGGACTTCACCACCACTATACTGGCCATACAAGAGAAGCTGAAGAGAATTCTGCTGGTTGAAAGGAAAGGACAATAGACAATAGATCAAAGCTGCATGAAGAAATAAATATCTCCGGTGAGGGTAATGACAAGGATAAATATAAATGCATTACTATGGTAATTTTGGTTTGTATTTCCACTTTTTATTTCCTACAGCATCTAAAAGGAAAATGCATAAAATGTAATGAGAAATAAGTGGTTTGAGATTCATAATGTATAAATATGTAACCTGTGACAAGAACTACATAAAGACTGGGGGACAAAAGGGGTATAGAAGCATAGCTCATGTTTACTGTTGAAATCAAGTTGGTATCAAGCAAACAAGAATGCTACAGATTTAGGATGTTAAATTTAAGCCCCATGATAACTTCAAGGAAAATATAGGAGAATAGGTAACTCATAGAGGCAGAAATTAGAGTTCAGATAGTCAGGGTCAGGGAGCAGGGTAAGTGGGGAGTTAATGCAAAACAGGGTAAGGTTTCTGTTTAGGGAGATGGGAAAGTTTTACTAATGAAAGGTGGTAAGGGTACTGAAACATAGTGAATGTGATTAATCCCACTGAATGGTATACTTGCAAAGAGTTGGGATGGGAAGATTTATGTTGTACATGTGTTCCCCCAATTTTTAAAAAAAGAGCAACTAAATAGATAATGACAAATTAAAGGCAATACATGATCCTGGATGGGATCTAATAAAGGAGGAGAGAAGGCTCAAAAGGATATTATTGGGACATATGAAAAAAATTGGAATAGAATATAAGCTTTTTATCAATGTTAAATTTCTTGAGCTTAAAACTGCACTTAAGATAGTTACATGAGTGAATATCCTTGTTCTTAGGAAATGTACATGGCAGTATTAAGTAGTCACGGAGCACGATTGACACAGCCCACACTCAAATGTTCAGAAAGTGGATTGATAAATAGACAGAGAGACAGACAGATGGATAGATGAATAGATAGCTGGATTGCTGGATTGATGGATAGATAGTATGATATGGCAAATATGGCAAAATGTTAAAATTGATGGGTCTGGGTATCTGGGTAGATACAGGTATGTGGGAATTCTCTGGATGGGGTTTATATTACTTTTGTTTGTAATTGTCCTGTAAGTTTGAAACTATTTCATACTAAAAAGTTTAAAAAAAGTTCATATCTTTTGAACCATTTATTCGAATTATCCAATTTACCTGAAAGAATTAATCCTAAACATAAGATATTTATCCTAAACAGAAAAAAAATCTTTTGCACAGTAAAACATTATTACTCACTAGAGTACTAATAAAGACAAAAATTGGACCACCTTTTACGTCTAACAAAAGTTATGGTTAAGTAAATTACAATCCATTTGATAAAATATTGCCTAGCAATTAGTTATTTTTATGAAGTGTTTGTTAACACAAGGAAAAGAGCTTGTTCTTGTTATAATATAAAGTAAAAAAAAAAAAAAGCAAGATATTTCATATACAGTGTAATGTGACGTATTTTTAAAGCACTATGTATAAAACTATAGATACAAAATAGACTAAATCATCCACTAACAACAATTAAAAATTATGTATCAAATATTTTTTAAAATAAAAAAGGCAAGGAATTAAGAAATATTCAGAGGCCTCAAACTATGTAAAAGTGGAAATATAGAGAAATAAGCAAAGCTCTAGAGACAGTTTTTCATATTATGGGCATTTGTCAACATTCAGCTTTCTTGGCCTCTTTCTCGGAATGTGGGGGACAAGGGATAAAGCCTGGAGCCCATCCCAGGAGTGATATCTAAAAGGAGACCTTCTCCATAAAGATATTTACTAAACATATAACCACAAAGTACTGAATTAAAAAAATACAGAATAAATTCCTACAAAACAACAATAAGAAGACAGATGACCCAATAAAAATTGGATAAAGACTTAACAGGCATTTTACAGAAAAGAAAATACAAATGACTAATAAACATTCAAAAAAAAAGCTCAAACATCAGCAGTAACAGAAATGCAAATTTAAACCACTTCTCACAGATCAGACTGTCAAAAATTAAGTTTCACAATATCAAGTGTTAGCAAGAATATGGGTCAACTGGGAACACTTACAATCAGCTTGAGTAGAAACTGGTAAAATTATTTGCCATTAAAAGTTTAAAGTGTGTGCACCTTTTGACCCAGCAATCACACTCCTACGTATATACTTAAGGAAAGCTGTTGCATTGGAAAATATTCCTAGTAGCACTGTTTGAGAAGGCAAAAACTGTACATAACCCTAATGTCTATCAATAGTGAAGTGAATTTTACTGGAGACAAGAATAGGTATAAACCTCAGGATGGTAATGATAAGTTTGAAAAAATCAAGTCACAGAAGAATGCACACACTACATGTGAGTTCAGAAACACAAAAACAAACATATTATTTCAGGACCAAGACAAGCAAAGGAACAGTAAACATAAAAACATAAAATTCAGCATAATGGCTATTTCTGAGAGAAGAAGGAAGGAGCACACAAAAGAGTTCAAAGGTAATGGTATTTATTTTTGAACCTCTGGGTACCAAGATGTTTGCTTTATCATTATTCTTTATACCATATGCATATTTTATAAATATTCTGTTGTATGCACTCAACATTAAGTAAGAAAAAAATAAATCAATAAAATATTTACCATGTCTTTCTTTAGATTGTGATTTTTTCCACATTTTCTCAATATCTCTAATGAGCACATGCTTATTATAAAGAGAAAAAAAACCCTATTTTGTTTTCTTAAAGCCTTACCTTTAGAAAGAAGAACTTACCTTTCTACCTCAGCTTCCTCTTCTTTGGCTGCTTCCCTCATGGCTGAGTTCTTAGAAACTAACTCTTGTAAAGCACTCTGAAGTTGTAGTTTGGCTTCAGGGCTGGAGATGGTTCCCAATTTCTCGGTGAGGGCTTGGATGTCTGCCATTGTAGATTCAAGTTCCTCTAGTTTCCTACGAGGCATCTCCAGTGATTCTTCTGGATTATCAAGATCCACTGCATGGGAGCTGACAGCTTCAAGGGCAGTAGGGATCCCCATGGCCCTGGTGACTGCATCATTGTAGTGGGTCATAGTTTCAAAAGCATCATTCAGAACCTCCTGGTGAACAGGGGAGCCAAGGCTGTGACAACTTGTTAAACTTTGGGGATTTTTGTCACTTTCGAATTTTTGTGGTGCACTCACATATGCACCACAAATCTCTCTGTGTCTTATAAAAGTCTGGTATTCTCATAGTTTTAGTTCAACAATATTACATGAGTACTTAAAAATGAATAACTTTTTGTTTGCCTAAGAAAAATTGTTTCCAGATTCATTAGAGATCTAACCTAAACTCAAAAATACATCTCATGAATCATGTCTAATGCTGTATGTTCCTGATCTGGAACTCCTGCACTAGACTATGGATTAAATAAAATAGCTGAGTATATTTAATGTACATAGCCTTAATCAGGATTTGTGAAAAAATGAAGAGAAAACAAATAAAAACCCGGAACTTTTGTGTTTTAAAATTAATGGTTCAGCCACTAACTGCGGTTTGGGGCACATCACTTAAATGTCTCAAGACCTCCGTCTTCTCATTAAAATACTAAATAGTTGAAATAAATAACTTTAAAGATCTCTTCCAGTCCAGTTCTAATCATATTATATAGGGGATTTATACATATTGTTTCTTGAAGTGAAACCAAACAGCATTAAACCAAATTGAAATGAATTGAACCAAATTAAAAACAAGTACTCTGTTTAGTCATCATTTGTTAAGCACCTATTTAAAGAACATATTAAGGTTCATGATATGACTTTACATTTCTATGACATTTTATACCTATCAAAATATTTCAAATAGATTGCCTAATAACTCTTATAATTAGAGAGAGGGAGTAATTTCCCCATTTTATAAATTTAATGTGACAGGGTAAAGCACTCTGTTAAACCTGGACCTTCAGATATGGACCCTATTATCAGAAGAACTATAATCAGAAAGAGGAGGGAGTATGTTCGAGTTGCTGTACAACACGGCTTGGCAAACTTTCTGTAAAAAGTCAGATAGTAAATATTTTAGATTGTGCAGGCCATCTGGTTTCTATTGGAACTACTCAGTGCTGCTGTTGTAGCTGGAAAGCAGCCAGACAGTATGTAAATGAATGGGGTGACTGTATTCCAATAAAACTTTATTTACAAAGGTATCAACCAATTTGGCCTGCGGGCTGTAGTTTGTCAATGTTTGCTCTAGAATCACATAGACCTCAATTCGAATCCTGGTCCTGTTACTGTTACAAGGCCCTGAGAAAATTATTGCTCTTTCTAAACTTCAATTTCCTTATTTTAAAATGCAGGTAATAAAAGTACCCACCTCACAGACTTGCTGTGAAGATTATATAGGAAGAGTTTAGCACAGGGCCTAACACATTATAAGTTCTAAATAAATGGCAGCTATTGCTTGGTACACTTTCCTCTAGGTCATACTTCTTCCCGTACACCATAGTATTTCTAAAAAACCTTTGTTTTGAGTTCAATAGGAGATATGTGGGAAATAGAACAAATGGTGTCAGACTTGCCTATTTCCAAAGTCACTGTATTTAGATGTAGAATGAGTCGGGATTGTTTTCTTACTTGGATATATTTTTATAAAATACATTTCTAGGATCTAATGGGAAAATGGGTGAAAATAAATTACTATTCTAACTGGCTCATTGCAAGTTTTTAAAATGGCTCTTCTCATTAAATGCATGTATTTTCCTGAAGAACTTGTAACTTCTTTAAAAGTGTAGACATCAACCAGCAGAATAAAACAGAAATTCATGAAATAAAAAGATACATTAACTGCCTAGCTTAAAAAAACAAACAAAAAAAAACTTACTGTGCGCCAAACAATGCTTGTGTTAAGCTGCGTTTGAAGATCTTCAATGTCACGTAATTTCATTTCCATATCACTAGCTTCAGAAGAGTTTTCTTTTTCTTTTTGCTTCTGAGTAACAGTTAGGGCTTTAATGGTATAAATTTCTGCCTGAACTTGTTCTTGAAATATATCACAATTATCCTTTTCATTCTGAATATGTTTAATTTCCAAATTTGTAAGTAAAGGCTGCTGTAACTGAGATTTTATCTTATTTAAAACATGTAAGGTATTTCTTAGTTTGTTCTGAAAAGCCTGTTCATCCATTTCTTTCAGTTGGAATTCTAGTACTATGTTTTGGAGAACCTTCTGTAACTTACAATTTTCTTCTACATAAAGTTCTATTTGTAGTATTTCTTTCTCTTTGAATGATTCATCAAAGGCCTTATTTTCACTTAATTTCTTTATCACCTCATGATACAAGCACATGGCTTTTTCAATTCTCTGATTTAAAATGTGAGCATTGAGCAGACTGCTTTCTTGTGAAATATTAGGCATTTTTAACATTGCTTCAGCCCTTTCCTTAATCTGTGAATCCACAGCCCTTACTTTATTTAGTGATTCTTGATATTTGTCACGTTCTTCCACAAATGTGTCCCACTGCTTAATTTTTTCTTCAAGTTCCTTTTCTTTTTCGAATACTTGGGTTTGTAATTGGTCAAGTTGGGAACAATCCCAATTTAGTCCTATAATATCAAATACTTCTTTGAGTTTCAAGACTTGTAAGATACTGGATTGAATAACCTTGAGTCTGTCTTTAAGTTCACAGAATTCCTCTTTAACATCTGGATTTATTTCTTTATTTAGTAGAAGTTCGTTGTGCTGCATACTGTCAACCTCCTTCTGAAGCACAGATGTTTTTTCATGGAATTCTCTGTAAAGTTTTATCTTGTGCTCCACTTCATCACATTTATTCTGAATGAATCTTTGTGTTCTGTTAGCTCTAGTCTTAAGATTTTTCAACTGATCGGCGAGAAATAATCTTTCAAACACATTTAGATCCTTACAGAAGTCTGTCAGTTCTTGAAGGTGTGTTGAGATTATACTTTCAATTTCTTGCAAGTCCTTCTGAGATGCCTTCAAGGTGACATGCTGATGTTCTAGTTCAGCTTCTGAGGGGGTTGTTTCCATTTTGGGAATTATCAGTGTTTCATTTCCTTGAAGAGAAAGGTGAACCTTCCCTACTGTTGACAAAAAATTGTGCCTTTCTTCTGATTTATATTCTAATTCCTGTGATCTTTGAGTGGATTTTAAAACTAACATCTGGTATTGATTCTGCAAATCCTGTAGGAGGTCATTTAAATCGTCAGTCTCATATGCTGCAAGATTAGGAACATTATCTTTGACTTCTTCAACCAAAGATTGCACAAACTGGTGCTTATCTAGAATGCCATCGTGTGTCACCTTGCACTTTCTGATCTGTGAAAGAACGCCATCTGGGAGAAGGGAGATGGTGGGAATGAGTTCATCAAACAGAGTTTTGACCCATAAAATAGTCTCTTTGATCTTGTATATTAGTTCACATTTCTTGATCTGATTTTCCACCTCGAGTTGTAATGGTTCTAGGGCTTCCAATTGCTTCTGCAAATTATTTACTGCATCTTCCAGAGTCTTCTTTTCTTTTTCCCCCCAAATCCTCTTCATCTGAATTTCAGCTCTCCCTTTTAAAACTGAAAATCTATGCTTGAGAACGTGGAGGTCAGTGGCCAAGGAAACCACACTTTGGTTCCCTTCCTGTTCTCCTGGAGAGTTCAACATTAACTGCAGACTTTGCTGCTGTTGCTGCAGAGAAATCTCAATGTCCTGGACCTTATTCATGAGGGACCTAAATTCATCGTATTCCACTACTTGCTGAGAATACTTCTTTTGAACCAGTTGTTCTACTTGTTCCCAACCATGTTCAAGTTGCCTAATCCTCCTTTCCAGCAACTTCTTATCCATGTCAGTCAGATGGCTAGACAAATTCTCCCATTCGATTTCCAGCTTGCTTAAAGAAGCTTTCTCTTTTTCTGTTGATGCCAGTAAGTTTTTTATTTTATCTAGATGGGTTGCACTGTCCAGCGGTCCCCTGGAAAAAAAAATTAAAATGGAGCTTAACATTTATTAACATGTGGTTAGATGTCATTAAAAGAAATTAATTCTGCTTTGGTTTCCAGAAAGGAAGATTAAATTGTCTACAAGAGTGCTCTGTCCTTAAAATAAAAATAAGAACCTTGTTTACTGTGGCTCTCAATTAGTGTGAAACAATGTAGAAAACTCACCCACAGAACGAGTATCATAAAAGTACAGAACAACAGGGAAGGAAGGAAGACTGAAGGAAGGTATAGCATATGTTAAAACACCCTATAAACTACAAAGTACTTATACAAAGGTTAGTCTAAGACTAGAAATTACCAACATCCCAACCATTTATTATCAAGTCTTTCAACAATGATATATAGACTAAAATGCTGTAATCATCAGACTAATCTTTTGAATGAAAATTGTTTCCTCAAAGGCTACCACTAAAAGGAAACTCATTTAGGCATAAATATAAAATTAAAAAAACAATTAATAATGGGGAAATGTTTATACATAAAGACCACATCTCCAGGGGAAAAGATTGTGGGAAAATGGCAGAGTAGGAAGCTCCAGGAATAAGTTCCTCAACCAAAACAACTAGTGAGCAGATAAGAACTGTCTGAATCAACTATTTTGAAATGCTGGAGTCTAGTGGAACACTGTGCAGCACCCAGGGAAGAGCTGGAGGAAGAAGCTGGTAAACTGCTGTAGTTATTGATGAGTGTTTCACCCTCTGTGCAGCAGCTGCCCTTCCCCATCTCTCAACTACATGGCAGGTGCAGTGGGGACTGTAGCCTGGGCTCCCAGTGCAGCTTGCTGATGCCTTGTGGGCTATAAGGGCCTAATCCTCCAAAAGCTGGGGGTGTGTGGTCTGACTGCTGGTCACTGCTTCAGATTAGCTGCTTCAGATCAGCTGCTTCAGATCACTGGCGTGGGCTCTGAGGGCAGCCATTGTTCCAACTCTCCTCAGGCAAAAGCAGCAGAGGAATCTTAAAGAGGCAGTAACATTTTTTCTCTCGCTTTTCTCTTCCCATTCCTCAATTAGGGCAAAAATTTTTGGAAAAAAAAAATGACAGTACCATCTTCAACAACAATAAAAACCTCGCAATTCCAGAGGAGTGGAAGAACTAGATTTCCAGAGTTATAACAACACAACACTCAGAATGTCCAGTTCTCAACAAAAATTACAACACACACAAAGAAACAGAAAAGCATGACCCAGTCACAGGAAAAAGAGGATCCCCGAGGAAGCCCACAAGTTGTAACTATTAATCTAAGACTTTAAATCAATTGCCTTAAATATAGTCAATGAGCTAAGGGAATTCATACACAAAGAACTAAAGGAAATTAGGAAAATGCTGTCTGAACAAAGTAAACAGATGAAAATTATAAAAAAGGAACTAGACAGAAATTTTGGAGCTGCAAAGTACAGTAATTGAAATGAAAAACTCATTAGACAGATTCCATAGCAGATGTGAACAGGCAGAAGAAAGGATCAGAGAACTTGAAGACAAGACAATTGAAGTTATCCAGTGTGAGGAGCAGAATGAAAAAATAATGAAAGAAAATGAACAGAGCCTGAAGGACCTGTGGGACACCATGGAGAGAACCAACATATGCATCACTGGAGTCTAAGAAGGACGAGAAAGGAACAGAGAAAGTATTTGAAGACATAGTGGCCAAAATCTTCCCAAATCTGATGAAAGACATGAATATACCAATCAGGAAGTTCAACAAACTTCAAGCAGAATAGATTCTAAGAGATCGACACAAGAAACAGTATAGCGAAATGTCAAAATCCAAAGAGGATTTTGAAATCAGAGAGAAGTGATTTGTCACATATAAAAGATTCCCAATAAGATTAACATCAGATTTCTCATCAGCAACCTTAGAGGCCAGAAGACAGTGGATGACATATTCAAAATCTTAAAAGAAAAAAAAAAAACTGTCAACCAATGATTCTATATCTGGCAAAATTATCTTTCGAAACTGAAGGAGAAATCAGGACATTTATAGATAAACAAAACCTGAAAGAGTTAATTACCTGAAGATCTGTACTACAAGAAATGTTAAAGGGAATCCTACAGGTTGAAATAAAAGGACACTAGACAGTAACTCAAAGCCATATGAAGAAATAAAGAACACTGGTATAGATAAATATAAAATCCTGTATTACTGTACTTTAAGTTTGTAACTGCCCCCCACCCCTCCCATATGACTTAACAGGAAATTGTGTAAAACAGAATTTTAAATCTATGTTAATGGACATACAATGTATAAAGATGTAATCTGAGACACTAACAACATAAAGGGGAAGGGACAGAGATACATACAGGGGTAGAGAGTTTATGTACTACTTGTACTAGTCGAACTAGGTTTTTACTAGTTTAAGATGTTAATTGTAATTACAAAGGTAACCAGTAAGAAAATAACTAAAAAATATAGAGAAAAGAAAAGAAGGGAATCAAAATGTCACACTACAAATAAGCAACTAAATTCTAAAAAGCAGTAATTACAATGGATTTTTAGATTTTACACCGAAAGCACAAGAAACAAAATTTAAAAAATACATGAAATGGACTTAATCTAGATTCAAAACTTTTGTCCATTCAAGGACATTATCAAGAAAGTGGAAAGACAACCTATAGAATGGGAGAAAATATTTGGAAACCATATATCTAAGGGTTTAACAACAGAAAACATAAAGAAGGGTTTATCATCCAGAATACATCAAGAAATCCTACAACTCATCAACAAAAAGTCAAACAACCCAATTAAAAAATGGGTCAAGAATCCAAACAGACATTTCTCCAAAGAAAATCGCCAAATGGCTCATAAGTATATGAAAAGTTGCTCAGTATCACTAACCATTAAAGAAATGCAAATTAAAACTGCAATGAGCTCCCACTTCACAACCCCTAGGATCACTACTATTTTTAAAAACTCAAGTGTTGATGAGGATGTGGAGAAATAAAAACACTTATATGTTGTTGGTGGAAATGTAAAGTGGTGCAGCTGTTGTGGAAAACTGTCTGGCAGTCCTTCAGAAAGTTAAAATTACCATATGGCCTGGCAATTCCACTCCTAAGGATAAACCCAAAAGAACTGAAAGCATGGGCCTGGATATTTGTATGCCAATATTCATCATAGCATTATCTGCAATAGCCAAAATGTGTAAGCAACCCAAGTGTCCATCAACAGATGAATGGACATCTGTATGGAGATGTTATCTCCATACAATGGAATATTATTTGGCCATAAAAAGAAGTGAAGTTCTGGTACATGCAACAACATGGTTGACCCTTGAAGTCATTATGTTGAGTGAAATAAGCCAGACACAAAAGGACAAATGTTGAGTGATCCCACTTATATGAAGCAATTATAATATGAAAATTCAAAATCAGAAATTAGAATACAAGTTACCAGGGGCAAGGGTGAGGGTGGGGAATAAGGCATTAACGCCTAATTAGTATAGAATTTCCGTTTGGGGTGATGGAAAAGTTTTGGTAAGGGATGCTGGTGAGATTAGCACAACATTAAATACACTGAGAATACATCACTGAATTTTATATTTGAAAGTGGTTAAATGATTAATACTAGCTTGTATAAATGTTACCAGAATAAAATAAATTTTTAAAACTCACAGATGTACACAATGAAAAGAGTGAACCCTAGCATTAACTATGGGAATATAGTTAATAATATAATTATAATAATGTTGTTTCATCAATTGTAACAAAGTTACCGCACTAATAGAAAATATTTATAATAGGGAAAACTGGGGATGGGTGAGTGGGAGTATTTGGGAACTCTGTACTTGCTGCATGATGTTTTCTATAAAACTACAATTACTCTAGTAAAAGAAAAAAAATTTTAAATCCATTTATCATCATTTTCAAAGCCAAAAGGAACGTATGTATTCTAATAGACATCATTACCTTATGGGTCAAATTATTCAATACGTACCAAATTATTTAAACCAATTATCTTGATACTAAACAATTGCACGTTTCTCTCTGCTCCCATCCCCGCAATTTATATGAAATTCTGGACCAAAAGAATACAGAATTCAATGGAACTTTAAACCTATTTTGCAGATATTTATGGTTTGAACTAATTGCTTAATAAATTTAGTTGTATACCATACTCAATAACAATTTTTCTTCATGAAACCAACAGAGCTTCCCCAAATGGTTTCCATATAGAATTAATTTCCATATTGTAATTTTAAAATTATAATCTCTTTTCACAGTATAAATGTTGAAAACCCTAGGCCTGTCCAGGGTAGTGGAGGCTGTGCTCGAATAAAAAGAACGAGTCTTAAATTGCTGCACTTACACTTTTAGACTTTCCTTTTCTGTCAACAAGGCTTTCATTGAGAATTCGACTGCAGTGAGGTGTTCCTGAAAATCTTTAAGGAGGCAATATTGACTTTCTTTATTTTTCTTCAAGGTAACAAGTGTCTGAAGCAGACTGTCCAAATGGTGCACTGAATATCTTATATTGTGGGAAACCAAGGGACTTGTTTCTGTTTCGCTGAGATGTTCAATTTGTTTCAGTGGCTCAATGGCTGTTTTCTTTGCTTCAAACTGGGTATATAATTTCTTAAAAAAAGCCAAGAAAATCATTAAATATGTATTCACTCACTCATTCATTCATTCTTTCTTTCCCTTCCTCCTTCCTTCTGATAATACATTCTATCATATATTTTATAATTTGCACAGAGAAACTAAGGCCCTGACATTTAAAAGGCTTTTTCCACTAGAATCATATTTAAATCTAGGCTAAAACTCACCGCTGATCCATCATCTAATAACAATTAGATTATCCTATTGTGTTAAAATGTTCTACAATATCTGAAGTAAGAGTATCTGTATTTATTATTTATATACATCACCCCTCTTTCCTGTTTTAGATGCATGTTTACTGTTACGTAAATTTTGTTAAAACCATAGGAGTCATTTATAGTTTGATTTTTTAAAACATGGTCATGTAGTGGAATTTTAGACTTATTTACATAGGTGTAAGTACATAAATACATAAACACAGCCATGTAAACTCAGCTGTAAAAACAAATGTTGATAATCAGGAAAAAAGAATACATTTGACTAAGAAAAGGAATGATAACAAGTCAGAATGTCCAAATTTGTTACTGAATAAGTAAGTTCTTAAGAACTTTGTGAACAAGAAAGAAGACTAATGTTCATGAAACTCTTCTACTTTTTAAACAGAAAGATTCATACAACTTACTGATTAGTACATAATTATATGGTTACCAAATTGGTCATCAGGCAAAGGTTAAGGAAGACTTTTCACTCTGTGCAAGCAAATGTTTGGTAATTAAAATATACTGTATTTTACTGGATAAATGATGCAATCATGTTGTCTGTTTTTCATGTTTCCATACCTCTATCTCCTTTAATTGTTCATTTCTTAACATAATATCTAATTCTAAAGGTTGATTTTGCAGCTCATTGACTTTCTGCTCATCTTCAGCATTTTTTATGCTTTCTTGAACATCGAGAGAAAGCTGTTTTGACAAAACCATTTCCACAGCTGAATTCTGAAAACATAAAAAGATTAATTGTTGAATAATCTACCTTCCAAATAAATAATTTTTATTTTTCTTGATGAAAACATCCCAATTTCTTCTAACAGTTTGCATTAAAGACTTTAAAAAAGTATATTTGGGAATTACCACAGATTATTTTTTCCATACAATATTTAATAATTATATTGGCATGGCAAAAAATGACACATTTTTTTGACAAGACAATACAGGATCCAGCATTGCTCAGTTATATACTGAGGCATAATTGAGAGTCTTAAAGAAAGAAAACATAGATAAGGAAAAAGCAAACATTCCAAAGTGTATCCTTAGTATTTACCATGATACACAGGGCAGGGCAAAGAGGCATTCAAGATAACCTTTCAGAAATTTGAAATAATAAGTGGACGGATGGAGGAAACACCAAGGTTTCATGATATTAAGAGTTAATTAGGCCTTAAATCAATCAGCAGTAAGAATTCCAGCAGGTTATCTATGGAGTAATAAGATCTTTTCTGAGAGATGTAAAAACTTGAGGTTCTCTATAGGATACACAGAGACGAGGTACCTGCTTTCATGTATTCATTCTTTCAACAGATATTTGTTGAGCATTTACATACATAGGCACCTTGCCAGTAAGTTTTAAAGATTTCCATTGTTTTGATAAGGTATTAGTTTGTATTTTCAGGTCACTTTATAAGTGATAAAACTTTTTTTTTTTTTTTTTTTTTTTTTTTGCCATTTTACTTTTTCATGCCAGTAAACTCTTTCAAGGTGTCCAATCTGTTAATAAAATGGGTCCACATCCCCAAACAAGGTAGAAATTGCTGTGTTAAAAATACCGCCTGGATAGTAATGTAAGATGCTAACAATAGAGGAAACTGAATAAGTACTATCTTTGCAATTTCTCTGTAAATCTAAAACTATTTGAAAATTAAATGTTTATTTAAATTATATATTGAAAGTAACTGCCTGGAACTTCATCAAGTCTAACTGGTAAGAAAATTCATCTGTCCAGTGTTCATGATTTTGCACCACTCAGTTTGCACTTAGCACAAGCCACTTCTTCAAAAAGGTTGCAAATGACTGAAATGATCAGATTTTGCAAACCTCCTCCAGTTCCAACAGTTTACTCATGTGAATGATGGCTAAAATCTCCATCAAGGGCAGCCTATCAGGGGAATGATACAGGTGGGCAGTGAGAGGCAGTAGAGACGGTGCCACACCACAAGCGACATCAGCCAATGGACGCTTGCTTGTCATTGAACCGCTGCGCTATGAGCTGAGCACCTGCCTCCTTTGTACCTGATGGCTACCGAGAAAACGAGAGGCCTGTTTCTTAGAGAACCCCCCACAAATCCACCCGTGGAACAAGAGAGCCTGAGCTAAAGACCCAGATACTATATTCTAGGGAAGGCTTCAGTAATAATCATCCACTAAGGGAATTCTGAGCTTTGGTCTGCCTTACCTTATGAACCAGTGACCTGAGGGCTACTTTTACTCAGAACACTAGCAACATTCATGGCTGCCTTGAATGATCAGAGAAAGTCTTCTCAAAAGCCTGAAATCCCAAAACACCATTTGTCTACCAACCCCAAAGGCCATGTTTCTTCCTTGGCAGAAAATCCAACAGAATCTCTCAAACGAACATTTCAAATTTAAAAGGTAACATTCCTTTGCACATGCCAGACAGGTTAGAACACTCAGACTCAAGGACCTGATTGGCTATTGGAAAGATTCTTTAAATGAGTCATACTTTACTTATTACCTTTTGCTATATTTTATTTTGATTTTGCAAGCTCAGTTAAAACATTTTATTTTAAAATGTAAAGTATTTCAAGCATACATAAAAGAATAAAAACAATATAACAGATATTCATTAACCATAAAATAGATTTGTCATGTAATTTTCCATATTAAAAAATATATATAAAGCCACAAACCCATTCCTTTTCATTTCTTCCTCCCTAACACTAACCACTACTCTGCAGTTGATACATGTTTTTATATGTTTACTACATATAGAAATATTCATATTGTGTTTTATGTCTTAAAATCTCATAAAAATTGGAATCATTTATGCATCATTTTATGACTTGTTTTTTCCTTTCAGCAGTTTGTTTTGCGGTTTATCCATTCTGACAGATATAAATCTTTGACAGTCATTTTAGCTCTCTATGCTATTCCACTGACCAGATAAGCATGACTTCTTTGTCCATTGAGCTACTATGGACAATAACACATTGGTTTCAACTTTTCCTTTTATAGATAATGCTGCCATAAATATCCTTGTATAGGTCTCCTAGCACACATATGTGAGTTTCTTTAAGATACTTTTCTGGAACTGAAATTACTGGCCCCACAATATGCTCCTTTAAATTCTCAATGGATAGTTATCAATTTGTTCTCCAAACTGAATTACAGACTCTATTCTCACCAGCATAGTAAAAGAGTTTGTGCTTTCGGTAATCCTCTCTGATATTTGGTACTAAGAAACTTTAATTTCTGCCTATATAATGGATGTGAAATTTATATCATTATTGTTTTAACTGTCTTTTACTGACTTCTAGTAAGGTTGAATTTTCTTCATGTTCTTATTGGCCTTATGAGTTTTCTCTTCTGAATACTGATTCTGCCTGCCCATTGCCCATTTTTTAAATTGGGCTCTTTGTATTTTTGGTATTTTTCTCACATTCTGGATACTCATCTTCTAACAGTTATATGCATTGCAAATATCCTCCAGTAGAGTGTCTTGAAACTTTTATGAAGTGTCTTTTGTTGACTAAGAGCTTACAGTTTTAATACAGTCATATTTATCAATCTTTTCCTATTTTGACTTGTGGTTTTAGGACATGTTTAAGAAAGTCTTCTACACCTTGATATCACAAAAATATTCTTTTCTATTTTCCTGCAAAGTTTTAAAAATTTTCTCTTCATATTCAGATTTTTCTGTAATTTATTTTTCTGGGTGTTTTCAGATAGGTAAACCCAATCTCTGACTGAAAGTCTTAAGTATTTTGCCTCATTCTTGAATGACAGCTTAGCTGAATATAAAAGTTTATGTTGACAATTACTCTTTCAGTCTTTTGAACATGCTATTACATTGCCTTCTGGCTTTAGAGTTGAGAAATCTGTTGTCAACATAATTGCTATTTATAAGTAATTGGTCTTTGTTCTCTGGTTGCCTTTGAGTTTCCTCTTTACGGCCTTGGTTTACTTTTTAACCACAATGTATTTAGGTAAATTTTTATTTGTATTTTTCCTACTCAAGACACTATACTTCCTGAAACTGAACATATTTTCCCTCAATTCTGGAAAATTCCAACTTTGCCTTTCTTCTATTTTCCCTATCCTGTCCTCCTAGAACTGTTATCAAAATTGTGTTAGATCATCTCAGTATAGCCCCTAGGTCTCTAAAAATCTCCATAGTTTTATGTTGTATTCTGGGTAATTTTATCAGTCATATTTTCTAGCGAACTAATTCTCTTCAAGCTGTGTCAAAGCTGTTGTTAAAATCACCACAGGGATTTTAATTTAAATGTCTGTTTTTCATTTATTTAAGTCCTATACAGTTCTTTTTTTAATCTTCCCTTTTTTCTTAGAGTATTTTATTCTGTCTTATAATTTTGATTATTTTTTATATAATTAATCCTGTAAACATGTTACTGTATTATCTTTTGCAGACTGCTGCATTATCTCAGTTTATTAGTGTATTATCTCTTCTTGTTTGTTCTAATAAGGATTCTTCCTTGTGGTGGAGTGTTTCTTTGTATCAATTATAATTTTTTGTTGTTGTTGCTAACTCTTCTTTATCAGATCCCCCCCCCCCCCACAGGAAACTCTTTGACCTGAATGATAGAAAGGACCCCTTTGTGTGGATTCGTACTAGTTCTCTTAGGTACCCAATGACATAAATAGAGACTGAGTTTTCTGTTAGTCTCGTAACTGCTCAACAATGCAAGTAGTGTAGATTTGGACTCTAAACTTGCTTGATATACAAGATTGGTTTGGGTTTCTCACTTCTCATGGGAGACTTTTTCTCTCCACCTATACTTGGGAAACGAAATTTCCTAGTCCTTTCTCTGGATTAGAGATTTTCTTGTCCACCCTTGTACATTTTGCCTCTGTGCCTAATCATAGGTCCTTAACTACAAGGACTTATCTATGGATAACTTTTCAAACATGCAAATTATAAATGCTCAAAAAATTTTGAAAAGAACAAAAAAACCCTTCAAATGTTAACAAATTATACTCAATGACAAGGAAATTAAAGATGTAATTACTGACAAAAGGTTTTTCTAAAGCAATTATGTCATGTTGGTTGACATTTGGGAAAGATGGCGCAAGAAAGATCATGCAATACTTGTAAAGCTGTCATGTTGCTTTATAAGATCTAGAAAAATAATAAATTTGGAACATATTTGTTTCTCTGTTTGTCCTCCTTATCATTTATTTCCATTTATGGGCACTGGTTTGGTTTCCCGGCTGCTAAAATAAATAGCATACAATGGGTTGGCTTAAACAACTGTATTTATTGGTCCATGGTTTTGAGGCTAGAAGTCCAAAACTAAGGCATCAGCAAGGCAATGCTTTCTCTTTAAAGACTATGGATGGCATTCTGGGGCCGGCTGCCAGTGATCCTTGGTTTTTGGTTTTTCTGTTACATGGTAATGAACATGGCAGCATCTTCTCCTTTCCCTTGTGGGTACCAGTGACTTCTAGCTTCTGGCTGTTCCCTGTGGCTTCTCTTTTTCCATATCCACATTTCTTTGCTTATTTATAAGGGTTTCAGCCATACTGGATACTCATTCAGTTTGGACACACTTTAACTAATAACATCTTCAAATGGGTCCACACCCACAGTACCAGGGGTTGCGATTTGAACATGCCTTTTGTGGGGGACATGATTCAATCCCCAACAGGCACCTAAAATCTTAAGACATAGGCCATCCTCACTTCTCATATCCCAATTTGTTGCTTTACTTAACTTATGCAGGAAGGGGATGCTGGAAAGCAGTTCTGCCTATTCACACTTAAAACCTCTTAGAAATACACATCTACAAAAATATCCAGTATGACACTGGATCATAAGCACCCATACACTTCAGACTAATTTGCAATGCCATTTGCCTCTAGATCTGTCCTAACATTTCTGATATTACAAAAAAGGTCAGCCGAAGGTCCAGATCTAAAATCCTCCCTAAATTTCATCTAAAATGAAATTTTCAACAATGGACTTAAATATATATATGGTATAATGGCAATTTTCAGAAAGAACAATCACACTTTCAATAGAATTCTGAAATAAAAGAAAGAAATAAAAAACATGTTTTTACTTCCTAAAAATTCTTTTGGAGACTATCTTAAATAATCTGATCAAATTCCTTATAGATATTCTAAGACAGCATGTGAAATATTAATTTGATATTTAATTAGTATTAGATTTTAAACTGTGACAACTGTTTCCCCACATTCTAGCAGAATGA
Organism: Choloepus didactylus; assembly: GCF_015220235.1. Lineage (NCBI taxonomy): Eukaryota > Metazoa > Chordata > Mammalia > Pilosa > Megalonychidae > Choloepus > Choloepus didactylus. Next base: position 47,488,423 of record NC_051310.1, read on the forward strand.
CTGGCATAAAATAGGTCAATAAATGTTTGTTAGTGAATTAAGGACTCATTTTCATTACCACAATGGCTTTAGATTAATCAGATTCATAATTTGGTAAATTGTGCTTTTATGTGCTTTATGTATTCATCATATTGGGTCTTGTGCTTAAGTAATTTACACTGGCTTATAGCATTTGTCCCATTATACTTGTGTCTTATTTGCATATATAAGATCTCTTTTACTAGTTGTTGTTCAGCTTCAAGGTTGCTCTTCACCTTACATAGTTTAATGTTATACAGAATAAATATGGCCCATACTTAAGAGTAGAGAAGCAGACAAGCAGATTAGACAAGATTGGAGTAGACGAGATTAGAGTAGACAAGCAGATTCAGAAAATCACTCAAATGACAAAAGAGTAGAAAAATAAAATATTGCCAAAAAAATTAAAACTAAGTTTCTGTAATCCAGATTGGTGAAAATTATTTGAGGACTTAAGTCCCTCTATTGGTTCTGAAAAAATCATTTTAATAAGTACCATAAATTATCAATAATTCAAGATGATTCATCATTCAAGATGAAGTAAAATCTTTATGAATTTTAAAAATTCTTACCATGGGACTATGACATTTATGTAGTTTTCAATGTCCTCTACTGAGTTTTTTGGATTTGTAGTAGAAATGGATCTGAGAAGTTGTGCTGGTTTGTATATATTATGTCTGCCAGAAAAGCCATGATTTTTAATGCAATCTTGTTAGGACAGACTGATTATTCTGTTGATTAGGGTAGAACCTCCGATTGAATTATTTCCATGGAGGTGTAGAGCCCGCTCATTCAGGGTGGTCTTGATTAGTTCACTGGATTACTTAAGAGAGCTCCAGAGTGGTCCCTGGCTGATGCTTGGAGGTGCTTGGAGATGCAGATAGAAGGATGTTTGGAGATGAAGCCCAGAGTTTTCCCAGAGAAGTTAAAGAAGGACCTCCAGATATTTAGACAGAAAAGCCCTGGGATAAAGAAGCAAGGACTCACAGGAGCTGAGATACAGGAGCAAAGATAGAAGCCCAGAAACATTTTGGAGAAAGCCACTTTGAAACACAACCCGGGAGCAAAGGACCAGCGGACGCCAGCCATGTGCCTTCCCAAATGACAGAGGTGTTCTGGACACCATCAGCCTTTCTTGAGTGAAGGCATCCTCCTGTTGATGCCTTAGGTTGGACACTTTTATGGCTTTAGGACTGTAAGTTTGTAACCAAATAAACCCCCTTAAAAAAGCCAATCCATTTCTGGTATTTTGCATAATGGCAGCACTAGCAAGCCAGAACAGAAGTCAATTTAGAAGTTGTTAAACAACTCCTTTAACAATATCATGCAATAGGTCTGTGCCCCCTGTTACAACCTATCTCATAGAAGGCACTCAGATATTTTTCCTCTTCTACTTATCTATTGCTCTTCAAATACTTAAGAAAGTTTCTTTTACACATAAAACCTTAAGTCTCATCCACCAAATCCTTAATCATTTGAGAAATATATTCTTAGCAAAAGCTAACACTCTTTGAGATTTATAAGAAGAGTTTTCTCATGGCCAGAGAGATGTTTTCTTGGCATTTAAACTTGTCTTACACATTTCTACAATATCCTAACTGGATTCTTTAATTCTCCATGTATTTCTGTTCTGGGAAGACAACAGAAGTTCATGTTCTCTTGATTCCTGTGGATTACGTATTCCATGAAAAGCTTATGTGAATTCACACCTGAATGGCTGAGCCTTTGCCGTTTGTCCCCCTGGATCGTGAGATGCTGGCTGCCATGGAGATTCTTTTAAATATACTTTACGAGATGGCTCTTTGTGCTTTTTCCATTTCAATTTTTAACCTATGAGGAAGCACTTTAAGAACCACAGTAAAATGCACTTGATTGGTTCTTTACAATGAAAACAAACAACAGTCTTCTTTATTCTCCCCAGGGAAAGTTAGGAACCTGAGTGTTGATATTCTCACACGAAATGATCTGACAGCATTTAAGAACATATTTGCAGTAGAGAGTTAATATCAAAAGAAAAAGGAACAAAAAATTATCCCTTCAAACATTCTCTGATTTCATTATAGTATCACCCCCCAAATAGGATACTTGGATTTTTTTCTGAAAAAATGAGTAAAGCACATTTTCTTTTCTTTTGCCTTTTCTAATTTGCCTCTGTGCTCTTGACCCAGGAAAGTGTGTCTGATTACATAGAGAGAACAATAAACCTAAATTGATGAGTGATATTTTAACGGAATGAACAGTAATATTTCACCACTGAAATCCTGGACAGTTTTCTAAGGGCTCTTTTTACATGTGGGCTTGATACATAGTGAGCACACTGGATTAATTATGAAATCAGAATGCTTGATTCATGACCCTCTTTTCACAGTCCAACACCTCTTCATTCTCAAACTCCATTCCTTGGAGAAATCAATCGTAAGTACTTACCTTGTTTATTTCCCAGTATTCCTCCAACTTTTCCTCTGCAGCTGAATCCTGAGTAGACTCCAGCACATCAGAAGTGACCTGCTTCTCTCTGTCTAGCAGAGTAAACTTTTCTTTCCTTTCTGTTGAGCATTTTGATTTGAGAATGCTACTGAGACAATTTTCCATCTTCTGCTTAGCAGATTTAAGTTTGTCTTCCAGATCTTTTTGTTTACACTTAAGTGATTTTATATCATCCTTAATAATCTTCTGTCCCACTGAAGATGTATTCTGCTTGATGGATTCTGCTAAACCTAAAATCTTTTCTAATGCACCATCTTGTAAATGTAGTCTATCCTCTAGTTCCTAAGAGTGGGGAAAAATGTATCTCTGTTCAATTGTCACAAGAATTAATTGACTTTTTAAAATTAAATTCAGTTTTATTGAAATATATTCACATACCATACAATCATCCATGGTGTACAATCAACTGTTCACAGTACTATCATAAAGTTATGCATTCATCACCCCAAACTATTTTTGAACAGTTTCATTATACCAGAAAGAATCAGAATCAGAATAAAAAATAAAAGCAAAAAAGAACACCCAACTCATCCCCCCATCCCACCCTATTTTTCATTTAGTTTTTCGTCCCCATTTTTCTACTCATCCATCCATACACTGGATAAAGGGAGTGTGATCCACAAGGTTTTCACAATCACACTGTCACCCCTTGTAAGCTACATTATTAAACACTCGCCTTCAAGAGTCAAGGCTACTGGGTTGCAGTTGGAGAGTTTCAGGTATTTACTTCCAGCTATTCCAATACATTAAAACCTAAAAAGGGTTATCTATGTAGTGCATAAGAATGCCCACCAGAGTGGCCTCTCAACTCCATTTGAAATCTCTCAGCCACTGAAACTTTATTTCGTTTCATTTCACATCCCCCTTTTGGTCAAGAAGATGTTCTCAATCCCATGATGCCGGGTCCAGATTCATCCCCGGGAGTCATATCCTGCATTGCCAGGGAGATTTACACCCCTGGGAGTCAGGTCCCACGTAGTGGGGAGGGCAGTGAGTTCACTTGCTGAGTTGGCTTAGCTAGAGAGAGAGGGCCACATCTGAGCAACAAAGAGGCACTCAGGGGGAGGCTCTTAGGCACAATTATATGCAGGTTTAGCCTCTCCTTTGCAGTAATGAGCTTCATAAGGGCAAATCCCATGATAGAAGGCTTGGCACATCAAACCGCCGGTCCTCAATGTTTGTGAGAACATCAGCAACAATCCAGGTGAGGAAGCCCAACACGTCCACATTTTCCCCCAGCTCCTTGAGGGGGGCCCTGCATATATATTTTTAAGAATTAATTGATTTTTGTAAATTACAGAGTATTCTGCTTCATGAGAGGAAAATATACAAAACTTATTTATTAATTCATCTCGAAAAGAAGAAACTTTGGGCAAAATTTAAACCAGTGTAACATCCCATATGAAGTTCTTAAATCAATTTAATATCTTAAATAATGTAGTCAATGTTTATTGAATATATGAATGAATGAGGCTAATTTGAGAACTCTGGACTCAAAAGGAATTTGAGGTACATATTTGCTAATTATGTTACTGCTGAAACATAGTAAGTCTTAAAGTTACTAAGTGAACTATATAGGTTTTATTAGTCACTACTCTAATCACACGACACAAATATTCATTCACTCTTTCAATCAACAGCCAAGAACTATGCTAGGTTCTGAAGTTACAGAGATGAGTAAAATATCATCCATTCAAGTCCCTGTGGCCCAGTGGGAAAGACACAAAAGGAAAAAGACAATCATAATAAAATGTGAAAAGAAGTATACTAAGAAATATAAACAGATTATACCCTAAAGGGAAGGGGCAAAACCCATTATCAGCATGGGGAAGGCTTTTCAGGAAGGCCTTCTTCAGGAGCTGAGTCTTGAAGGATAAACAGAGATTAGCCAGGTGATAAAAGGGCAGGAGGCAAAGAATTACAGGAGGAAAAAAAAATTATGATAAAAAGTCAAGAAGCAGGGACATTTTAGGCAACTACAAGTTAGACTTACTATGGCCAGGGCTGGGGAGCATGGGAAGATGTGGCAGGAGGTGTAACTGGGGAGGTGGGCTGGTCCTACACAGGGGGACCTTGTAGGGCGGGCCAAGGACTTAGAATACTAATGTGAAGCCAGAAGTTGTGGGTTGGGGTGGAGTGGGGTGGGGAAGGTCACAGAAACATTTTAAGTTGGAAAAAGGAATTTCAGGATCGGATTTGTGTTTTAGAAAGATCCTGGGCAGCCGTGGGGAAGATGCATCAGAGAAGGTGGCACACAGGCAGAGACACACTGGGAAGTCTAATGAGGGGATCATGAGATGAGGGCCTGTTCTCAGAGCTGTGATGGGGAGGAAGAGGCAGGGACACGCTAAAGAGATATTTGGGAGGCAAAGGAGACTGCCCTTGGTGTCTGACTAGATTGGGGTGTCCAGGAAAGGGAATCTGGAAAAGGACATCCAGGCTTCTATCTTGGAAGCCCGGAGAGATGGTGGAGAGAGTCACTGAGCCAGAGAATGCAGGAGAAAAAGCAGGCTCATCGTTGGGGTGCTGGGGAATGAAGGGAAAGGAGATGATGTGTTATTTTATGGACATCCTGAACTGTGAATAATTAAAGTGGAGATGTCTAGTTGGGCATTAGGAAAAGCTCTCACCAGACTGCATTAGAAGACCTGAGCTCTGTTACTTAACCTGTGGCCTTGCAAGCCCCTCACCTCTCAGGGACTCAACTTACCATGTCAGAACTTCATGGTCACTGAGGTCCCTTCTAGCTGTAGGGACATTTGCCAAAATATCACCACTAAAAAAGGAAGCAGCTATGTCCTAATTCCCTGTATATCTCCCAAATTATCACCACTAAAAAAAGTAGGCAGGCCTATCTCTGTGTCAGGCCATTCTAGACGAGAAATCTTACTTGATTCCCAAATCCCTAAAAGGAAGAGATGAAAAATCTCCAAGCTCTTGCTAGCCATGCCATGCCATGAGACACAGCCCATGAAACTGCTAGTCAAGGAACTGTAAAAGAAGTAGCTGAGAAAATGCTTTGTTTTGCTTTGTCTTAGAGGATACCACTCTGGCCTGTTTATATTGGCTATGCAAAGAGTGAGAATCCAAGAACTGTTTTCTGAGGATTTGGATAAAGGGCTGTAATTCTCACTGTATAAAGCAAGGTGTTGTGGGAGTGAGGGCAAAAATCCTGGAAGCCTGACATACGGATAGAGCACTAAGTCCATGAGTGTGAAAATTAATAAGGTAAAAATTATTCAACCCATTTCACCCATGGTAAAGAATGCAAAAATGAAACATTTTCCCTAGGTCTTGCTGTGCTAGATGCATCCTCTGACCACCCAATATCTTCTACAATCACTGTGTAATCTTAGAAACCAAGATCTCCAGGAGCTACATATGGCTTCTTGAGGGCCCTTGGAGTGCAGGGTAAAGTTCAACTCAAATAATAAATGGATTTGGTCACTAAAGAATAACTTTCCAATTTTTTATGACTGGGCAGAGCTTTAATTAATCTCATAGTCATTTGAATAGCATTTGAATTTCTGACAGAAGACACAACTTAGTGAAGTTGTAATTAATACCAATGCCTTTTTTTAAAAAAATGTCTATCATGTCTGAAAATTGTTTAATACCTGTAATTTCCACAATTTTTCCTCAACCGCTATTTGATCCACAGGCTTATCAGAAAAACTGAAAAGTTCCTCGGAGAGGTTGTCCAATGTGGTATTCAGGTCTGCGATGCAAACTTGGTATGAATGGTGTTCTTGAACATGACCTTCCAATTTTTGCACGGAATCCTAAAAATAAAACCACTGGCAACTTAAAAATTATTTCTCTCTGAATCTTTTCCCTCAGAAAATAATTAGGTTGTTTATAAATACTTGTTTTATGAGGTTTCATCTTGATACAGGAATATGACCATAAATCATCCAGAGTATTAAGTAAATGTTTCAGTGTTTGAGATATTTCATTATAAAATCTCCCCGCTCTCAGAAAAATTATTTTTACTGAAACCACATTTATTTCCTCCATGCTTCTCTGCCTTCATTTCTCTGCCTTGACAATTTTATCTGTTAAATGGTTTACAAAATGTAATGGCTACAAATTATATAATCAAATCACAGATATCCCATAATAAAGCAGCTCCCTTAATTAACATTCTCGTTAAAACCAAGTATCTTTACTTGGAAATGAGACTGTATAAGATCAACCTAACCCCAGATCCCTGTCCCAAGAATCAAACTCCAAAATGGCGTGTTAAGAAAAAGCAATCTTAACTCAAAAACACAACTGTCTTTAGGTTCTCAACCTGGGATAAGAAAATAAGGTAGTCATACCTGATCAGAAAAGTAGCAACTATTAAACTAAATAACCTACAGCCAAGCAGGTATATCTTCACCTCCACCCTCTCCTGCTATCTGGGTTTCTTACCTGATAAATCCTTACATGGAATTGGATGTTCAGTGTGCCATAAATAATTATAAATGGTTGTTTCAAGAGAATAGACTCCCTCATGACAAGCTGACATTTTACCTCTTAACTCTTTTACTGCAGATCATGTGGGAAGTCCCCAGGTAGGGGAACTAATTAAGAAGGATGTACAAAATAACTGACATTAAACTGGATGGATGGATGGATGGGTGGGGAAGGAAGGAAGGAAAACTTAACACTGTCACCTTAATAAAGATGCCTCCCAAAAATCCTTCCTACCCCTTAAGAGGTGAACTTCAATGAGAGGAAATAATATTATCATCAAGTAACACACAACAGGTTCTTCTAGCAGAATTGACTGAATTGATTCCTTGGAGTATTTTACTCTAAAATTGATCAATTTAAAAAGCTTTTGGGTTGCCAAATGAACAAAAAATAGTTCCACATACAAATCTACTCTATGAATTAGCGTGCATCATTATGATAGCCATTTAAATTTCACTTCACCTGTAATTGTTGAAGAAGACTTTCATGTAGATGCTTTATTTCCAGACAAGGCTCTTCACTGAAGTTGGGATTTTTAGTGCACTCCAAGAGGTAATTTCCTTGAGATTTTAACTCCTTTAGCAAGGATGTCAAATCTTGTGCCTTCTGGAGGAATTTCTTATAAATTTTTAACTGAGCTTTTTTCTCCTGCAAACCATGTTGTAGAGCAAAGCCTGCTTCTTGTTTCTTCTTTAGTTCTGTAAGCATTAACCTCAGATCCTCCTTACTCTGCAAATACTTCTCTCCTTCTAGCAAAAGCTTTTCTTGATGGCTAAATTAAACAAAACATTTTATAACTGAAATGACATTTAGCAAAATGGAGTGGTGTTTTGCATATTATAGCACAATATACATTACAATAAAAAATTAAAATAACACTCATATAGATTATTTCCAGAGACTCTTTTAGCATTATAACATTATGAATAGCACTGAATTTAGCTTAGAAACCAAGATATAAATTATTTGTAGCATGATTAAATTTTTTTGTTACATAAAATTCAAGCTGAGAATAGATACTTAATAATTTAGATTTCAAACCTGTCCCAACAGTTTAATTTATATACACACATATTTACATTTCACTTTATAGTATAAGCAAAACAAGTAAACATTGAGTATACTGACCAACTAACTACTTTATGCTTTCTATAGCTTAAATTTAATGTTTAGTGAATTCCTGGAAAAATATAGACTCACCAGACATTAAATGTATCATCTAAGACATGGAGTATGAATTAAGGATTTCACCAAAAAAATATCAACTGGATTCAGCCAACACTTATCAATGTTTATACATTTAAGAATCGCTGAGAATATATATTTAAAAGCATAAATTATTCTACAGAGATACCATGCAGATATACCAAGGTTGTTTTGGGGAAGGTGGATTTGGTGCAGAAGTAGGATCCTGAAGGTAGAATGATAAGACAATGTTAATTTGTTGCTAAGCACCCACGGGATGCACAGCTAAACTAACACGGACACAGAACCATGAGATGGTTGTTGCGTTTCTGATCTGGAGAAGTATTCCTCTTTGTTTCTGCCCCTGACATTGTGGATGCCCCTGACATCACTGACTTTCGCTCCAACAGATAATTGTATCCAAATCCAGAATGCAGACAAAACATACTTGTTATGGCTTCATTGTGCAACGAAAAATGATGAAGACGGTGAAGGCATGCCCTTTACCTTAGATATGTGTTGGCTAAATGGAGCGTGTTGTCCCACTGATTCTTGATATCAGTAAGAGTCTTTTGAACCAACACAGCCTCGCTGCTCTCAGCCTGGCTCACAATGGTTTGTATTCTGGCGTCCCCTTCAGGCTTTAGTAAAATGATTTCCTGAATTAAATAAAAAAGATCTTACAAGCTCGTTCATAGCACTTAGGGTCTCTTTTTATTAATAAACTTTATATTGTAATTCTAACTGCAGACTATATTTCAAAATTAGCCTTTCATTTTTACACATTCTCCAAAGACAAAGGTTTCCTCCTTCATGTTATACAGAGTTGGTTCGCAATCAACATTTGTTACTTTGACTTGGTTGCATTCCAGCTCTCCCTCGATATTCAACTGCATTCAAATAAATTATACGCCAATTAAAAACTGGCAAATCTGCCTTCCTACCCATTCCGTTATTTATAGATGGTGAGTTAGATTAGCCTCCTAAACAAGACATTTTTGATGTCAGGCTTCCCACAGAAAAATGGAGTGTCCCTCCTGTCAACTCCTGCCTCTCCATCGTGACATAGTTAATTCCCTTTCCCTGTTCTTCTCTTCCTTTCCTTTGCTCTGTCAACCAAGTTCTTCCCTTCTTGCAAACACTACTTTAGATTCACTTTCTCTGGAAAAACTTTCAAATACAATCCCAAATGATTCCAGTTACTTTAGTCACACCAACCCTTCTAGCTCACTATTCTTGACACTTTCTTCCTTTAACAATGCTTACAGTAAGGTGCTTTCACTTCTTCTGAGGTGCCTTGTAAATTCCAAATACAGTGCTTCTGCTCCTGTATTTTAACTAGCAATGTCTATTTAATATCTCCTTGGATAGAAAGGGAGCTCAGGGGAGTTTGAGATTCCCTCTCCCTCAAAAACCAATGATCCTCAGCAACCTAAGCAGTTTCTAACAGGCTTTATGAGCCATATACACCCGCTCTGCAGAAGAATTCCTCTCCATCTCTGCTCTTGACACTGCTGATGCCTCTGCTGAACTGACAGCTATTCCTTTTGTATCCTAGCAAACCTTCTGCAGTTCCTATTTATCATCTTTATTTCAATTCTTCTGCACTCAGTGAAGATGGACAACAACCAAGACGACAGACTTTCTTTCATATGCACTAAATAATTTTAGACCCATCACAACCCTTTTCTTTTGTGAGCACAGTGACCTGAATTTCTTCAATCTAGTTATCCTATTTGCCATTAAGAAAAAAATTTTGCAGCTTTCCTCAAAATCTTTTCAAAATTAGAATTCACTCAGACCATTGAAATTTAGTTTACTCAGTTGTACCTTTATTTTCTGGATTCTTTCTTCAAGTGGCATTTTGCCTTCAGATGAATTCAAAACCATAAGGGACTCTTTAATCTCTGTTATCCAATGAACTACATCACTTGCAAGATCATTAAAGCACTGGTCCTCGGCAGGAGGTAACTTATTCTCTTCCTCAATTGCACATAATTGTCGCAATAGTGTCTGATATCTATCATTCAAATGTGTTGATTCAGTTATTAATTCTTCTTCAGTAAGCCCATATTCCTTCAATGAGTTGTTCAACTGGGTCAGAGATTCAAACTGTTCCCTGTAAATTCCAAATGTCATTGAAAGTTTACAAGAGCCATTACACCATAAAAGAAACCATAATCCCACGAAACATTTCATACAAGATCAGCTATACCTCTTTCTAGCTAATGCTTGGTAAAACAGCTCAGTTTTCTCTCCTGATTCTTCTGTTTCTTTCCATTTCTCTTCTTGATTACTCAGCCACTTACTCAAGTTTCTGTGGTCATCCTGGAGTCTAAAAGAAGATTACATGTTAGAATATAACATAAGCAAAAAGTGCAAAAAAATGATAATACAGTGGAATTCCTTTATAATGCTGGCATTGAAGAGAAGGTTGACACAAACCTTATGAGCCAACCAGATTTTTTTATCCTTTAAAGAAAATTTAACTTTTAGTATATCAAAATCATTCGTGAATAATAATCTCAATTATAGCAGGGTTCTATGGTATTAAAGCAATGAGCTACACAAATGTGTCATAAAGACAGGAAACAAACAGAAAAAAAATTTTGGACTTCTTCCTAAATCTTTGTCATATTAGATAATTTGAAGAACTCTCCAAGCTTCTGTATTCCTGAAGCCAAACCTGGATTAACATGTATCTCTATTTTAATTGTAAAAATTTTCATGTACTGTGTATCCTAGTGCTTGCTGTACTAAAGTAGAGTACATCATATAAAGGAATCATTAGATAACATATTATTTACTTATTGCCTTTGTTTCCTACCTCAGTAGCTGCTGCAGGTAGTCTTCAAGCTCCTTTGCTTGTGCCTGGCACATGGACTCCATTTTCTCTAATTCAAATTCTTGACTCGCAATCCAACTGTTAAGCTCTTTAACATGTGCTTTGGGCAGATGTTTCTTCACCTGATTCAGTACAGTTTTCACCTGCTGTATTTTACTGCCTCTGCCTTCAAGATTTAAGAAATCCTTAAGAGATACAAAAAGTCAATTATGTTCTACTTGCAGTTCTAAGTGTGGTCCCTGCCACCTCCCTGGCACTTTTCCCAACCAGTACATGACATCACCTACTTATCATGGGGCAGGCTCTGGAGATGTGGCTAGCTCCAATGGCAAATGATCAAAAGAGGATTTATGTTAGTCTAAAATGTGCACGTACATTCACATTTGTGTATGATCTTCTGGGAATTATATCAAGCAAAATAATGCAGTGCCACTGAAGGTCAGCAGCAGGTTGGCCAGGAGAGTTACATTTTCCTATCCTAGCCCAGCTCAATTTCTCCTAAATATTGACTCCTTTCTGGCAATCAAAATGTAAAACTAAACAGCCTATTCTCTAACTTTCCCCAAACCAGAATTTTATTTCAATATTTTTGTGTCAAGATTTGGGTGTTAATGGGCAAGGACTATGCAAAAGGCAAAGTTAAAAAGAGGAAAAAAAGCTGGGATTTTCAACTGAAAAACAGAAAAGAATGGAGATTCTACCAATAAAGGATGGTTCCATAAAAACAAGAGATTAAAAAGAGAACATTTAGTGCCATCAATAAGCTTGAGAGCATAACTTACTAGCAAAATATTAAAATACTAGAAAATCCACCCTAAAATTATCAAGATTTGAGGGTGCAATATACTATTTAAATGCACCCATGTGCTGTGCCATTTATTTTAGGTGACCTTCCACTAGGATGCCCTCCATGGGGGTGGTGACTGGTCTATTTTGGGGCATTACTGCTTGGCACAGAACAGGTTTTCAAAAACATATGTTTAATAAACAATTGAAGGAATAAACTTATTCTTACTGCATTTTTTTTTAAAATTAGAGATTAATCTCACTTTTGGAAAAGGTATCACATTCACATAACTTCAAAATCAATAACTATAAAAAGAGATAAAGTGAAAAGCCTTCTCCCACCCATCTCCCAGTTGCCCCATGGCCTCCCATAGATGCCCACTGTAACTAGTTTCTTGCGTATCCTTCCAGAGATTTTTTTATGCATATACAACAGACTTGAATATATCTTCTTCCCCTTCCCATCATTTTAATGTACTTTTAGTACCATAATAAAAACACTGTACTGGATTGTTTTTACTCAGTTTAACAGTGATATATCCAATATGATTCCATAGAGCTTCCTCATTCCTTTTTAATGGCTCCCCATTATTCCACTATATGGCTGTACTATAATTTATTTAAATCAACTTTTATTGATAGATGCTAAGGTTATTTTCAAACTTTTACTATTACAAACTGCAATAAAAAACCTTAAATAAATTCATTTCACAAAATGTAAGTGTTGTGATAGCATAAATTCCTGGAAGTAAAAATGACTGGATCAAAGGGACATAAATCTTTAATTTTGACAGATGCTGTCAAAGTGCTGTATGGCTATTTGAAAAGTATAAATTAACCTGTGACCACAATGTACTAAAGTGCAAACAAAGTTTTTAAAAACGATCTAATTGGAAAAAGACATAAAAAAATCAAGAGACGTCTCTCAAGAAAGTACTGGGATTTCAAAGTTCAACTTAGATGAAGTCTTCATTTTTTAATGAAATATGATTTAAACATAACTGAATTTACCAGTAGTCGCTAAATTAAACAGCATCTTAGAATGGTGTAAAAGTAGAACGTGTTTAAAGTCACACAACCCTTATCCAGTAAATCAGAGTTTCAAAACACTTGGGGGAAAACTAGGTCATTTGGAAATGTCTCTTAAAGTATAAGGAAATTAGTAAGTCAAAGTAATCATTATCCTGTCTATGCCTCCAATATTACATTCTGATAAATTTTGATTAAAATTTATGTATATCTTACAGAAAGTTTTTGTAGTTTTTGTTCCACACTCTTTTTGGTTTCTGATATTTCAAAACACTCCTTAAGGTTCATTCTAGTGTTGCTGAACCAGTCATTAAAGTTCTTGCACTGATCTGCAGGATAAATGTAAAAAAAAAAAAAAAAAAAAGAAGGAAAAGAAAGCTGTGTTCATTCAAGAGGGCCCTCATGTATCTTGTCAATGTGAGAGATTCTGAAACATGCTCCCCACCCCATGGGTAACCAGTCATTGTGTAAAGTGGTACTGTACTCTAAAACATGATTTTGAGGGCTAACAGCCTAGAAAGCAATGTGGAGTACCTTCCAACCACAACTTCTTTTCACACACACAGGACACCCAAAGACACACAGGCACAGCTCCAGACTCACTGACCACAGTGAGCAGGTCAAACACCAGACCTTGATGACTTTCCTTCGTGAAATAAAGATGTGGGACTTGAAAGAAATAGATGTTATGTCAGGCCAGTAAAGTATCCACCCCACCACCCCACCACCCTCCAGGAAAAAAAAGATTTATCTATTATTTCCTTAAGTATATCTGTGCAACCATCTCTAAGTCAGGTTAGATTAGCCTTTGTGTTCACAGTACTATATTCATACTCTAAGATTCCCAGAAGCCCAGTAAGAGGATCATTGCACTTACCATTCAATAAATTAGAAAAATGATCTTGCAAAACACTTTTTTTGGTATTAAATAAGTCACTGACACTTTCATATTGCTTCTTCAATTCAGAGAGTTCAGGAGTCAGACAACCTATTTGATTCTCAAGTAATATCATACTGTGCTTTTGCTGTAGAATTTGCTGCTGTATCTCCTAAATAAATAAACAAACAACAATCATTAAGTCTTAAAATGGCTCAGTTAACACACAGCACATTAGATTTCAATTGCTTTGCAAAGAGATCTAGATGATTTTCTATTGTGTAGATTAACTTTTGCTGTGATGGAAAATGTGCAAGGCAATGCACCTTAAGATCAAATAAATGTCCACAAAGCAATTCAAAGGTGAAAATGCTAAATAAATATGAACTGTTTTTATGAGCTTTTTCCCCAGATCTTTTTTTTTTCCCCGTTTTGATCAGCTTAAACAAAGTCAAAACCATCCCAGAGAAGTAGGCAGCAATACCTCCAATTTAGTAAAGATCTCCAAGCTGTCGGAAGGAGACAGAGCTTTTAAGAGGGATTCAGTCATCCCAATCTGGGTCTTGGCTTGGTCAAGATCCTCCCTTAGCTCAGCTGTGCTGCCACTGAGTGTGCCACGGGGGGATTCTCCTGTTAGACGCATTTTTACATGTTCCATTTTGCTCACAATCGAGGACTCCATGACCTGAAATCATGAAACATACAAAATACTATAGCACACTGTATTTAATGAGTTTTATATGGTAGCATACCAACTGAGGTGCTAGCTCATTTGAAAATATCTGAAAACATATAGAAAAAAATAAATAGCCAGCATTTATTTAGAGCTTATTTTGTGCATGGCACTGTAGTAAGCATTTTACAAAGGAGAGATTTAAGAAGGTTAAGCAACTTGAGTGAGATCACAAAGCTAGGAGCCAGAACAGGCCATCATTCAAAAAATGTGACTACAGAGCTAACATTTGAGCACTGTGCATTTTGATCTAAATAAAACTGTAGCTAATCACGCCACAAATCAGAAAATCACACTTAGGTCAAGCTCCCTGACTCTCATGAAAAAAAATTTATTACTTTACATGGGCCCCAGACAACATCACCCCCTTCACACAAGAAGCTTGTAAAATAAGTGAAATGAGAATAAGACAATGCAAAACTACAATATTAATCATTTTAAGAGTGGAACAAATATAATAAAATATTCCAAATAATTCTGGGTTGACTCAATATAGGAACCCAACAAATGGAATTACATTTTACAATTCATGTATTTTATAATTTATAGCTATACTTTAAATTGTATTTTATGTTTAGGAATTGGAGTGTATTATTTATGAATATTACTTTAGAGGATAAAGAGAAACTTCAGTTGGGACTTTTCAATAAAAATTCTCTTACCTGCAATTCAAGAGGTATTTCACTGCTTTGAAGCAGAAACTGTATTTTTGCCACTTTTCTACAAAATTCTAAAGGTTTTTGTTCTTGTTCTTCTAACTGTTCCTAAAACACATAATTTTAAAGGAAAATTTCTTTTTATTTTACAACCTTTATTCTGGTACCTACGATTATGATTGTTAATGTATAGGAACTCAAAATGCTTTTGAATTTACCATAATCACTTGTGTTTTGACAGAGTTCTGGGGGTTACAAACCCATGTGCCAGGCAAATGTTATGACAGACTGAAGCAATCTAGCTAGAAGCAGTAGAAAGAGGTGAGTCCTGTGCCAAATGAGAATGCATGCCCAGCTTAATGGCATTTAATTGCATAGATCTGTATAAATAAACTGTGTCAACACAAACACAGACACTCTGGCAGAATCTGGCCCATAAAGTAGCAGTTTATAATCCTTAACTTCAGCACTTTAAACATCCTGTATCTCAAGACAAATTTAAGAGACCCTTAGCAGTGATTCATTTATACTTCATAACTACCATATACCCAGGAAATTCATAAGTCTCCACCCATTTTGAAATTTTTTCCAAATGTAGAATGGATATGTGAAATTAAAAGTGATTAAAATGGCAAGAATTAGGCAAAAATGATATTTGAAGCATCAGCACTGGCACCCTGTGAAGCCATCGTGCCCCCCATACATGTTTATATTACCTTGAACCAGATTTGAACCAACATTTGGCTGTTTTTTGACCTACCATAACAGCAATTTTATATCATCCAAACTAATAATATGCAAATAAGCAAGCAATTAGAAATAAGTGTCCCTAGAATTAAAAGTGATAACTTTGATTCTTTCCAAATTCCAAAACCTGTGTTTGCTGTTTAAAAAACTAGACTTTTGAAGTTCCATGACAATGTTGATACTCAGCCTTGGGTTATTTCTAATCATTTTGAATGACTGTTTAATTCAAATTATGAACAGGGCTTTCCTGAAATCATGGTCTAGATCAAGGATTAGCAAACTACCAACTGTAGGATTTTATAAATAAATTTTTTTGGAACTCAGCTACAGTCATACGTTTACTATTATCTGCGACTGCTTTCATGCTAGGGTGAGGAGTTGCAATAAAGCCCCAATGGGCTACCAGCCAAAAATATTCACTATCTGGCCCTTTAAGAAAGTTTGCCAATCCCTGTGGTCTCGACTGACCACCTGGGAACAATTCTGCATTTTGATGGGGCTTCTGCTAGGAGTTCTTAATCTTTTCTGTACCATGAACCTCTTTGGCAATATGGAGAAGTCTATAGACCCCTCGCCAGAATCATATTTTAAAATTAAAACATAAAATAAATTAGGATTACAAAGGAAAACTATTAAACCAAGTTACATTTGTCAAAATAAAAAAGTAACAATTTGTGAAGTAATATTATATTTGTTTCTCTGTTAATACCTTAAATAATAAGACGTAGTAGTGGACTACTAAATACCATAATTTGAAAGCTCTACTGATCGTAACTAAATTATGATTCAAAAATATCTGTCATTGCTTTTTGCAACAAAGTCACATACAATGCTCATCCTGTTTGTCACCTATGTTCATAACTGAAAGAAATGTTATATTTTAGTTAAACATTCATGAAACTAAAGATACAATTTTTTCCCATCCAAGGTCATTCTATCCATGAACCCCTGGAATATCTTTGAACTCCAGGTTAAGAATACCTGGAATATCTTCCTGGATATCACCAAGGAAACAATAAACCATTCAAGACCCTCTCAACTAACAGTGAAAGAAAGAAATGATTTCTTTGTGATTTATCTACCCCACTCCAAGAAAACAAACTCAGTATTAGCATATATTTTCTCTTTGTTGAATTACCTTCAACCCTTCTCTTTCCTCTTCTGTCAGATGATGTAATTCCACTTTTCGAAGGACTTTTTCAGTCCATTCATCAATGACATTTTTTAGGTTATAAAGTTTGTCCCACAAAGCTAGAGCTCGACCAAGATTTTCATAGAATTCTTCTGTCTTCTCATTTATCTACCACAATTAAAACACAGACATAACATATTTAGAGGTAAAAAGTATGAATAACATTGTTTCAGCCAAACTTACCATTACTGGCTATATAATTTGCTTTATTCACCAACAAAAGAATGTGCCTTTAACCTATCATGTAGTACTTTCTTCTCCAGAAAATATTTTAGCTGATTTGTTGCAGCTTTATGCAAATGAAAGCAATAATCTTCCTAATTTCGCACAATAAAAATATGTTCTTTTAAAACCCAGGTGAAAAAAAAACAGGTGAAGGTAAACACAGACAAATCCTTAATTTTTAATTTATTTAAAATGTACCATACACTACTTGACCGAAAATTTGTTAAATATATAATTAAACATCAATATCCTACCTGAGTGTGTTATAATTTACTTAATTTTAAATAAAATGAGTACATATTTATATACCTGGAAGATTACAGACCCATTTGTTAGTATTGCCTAACTCTGGGAGTGAGATTACTTCCTAAGTCATGAATTTTATATCGTTTGAATGTTTAAATGATTAGCATTTTGGAATTAGATACAAAAACTAAAGATACATGCAAAAAAATATCAATTTAATTGCAATAAAATAGACAGAATTTCTGTTCAATTAAACTAAACATACATCAAGCCATCTATCCACAATAATATTAGCCTCTTTCTCAAAAGGGGGTTCTTCAAAGGTCCTCATTTTATTTAGATGGAATTGCAGATTTTTGCAGATCTGGTTTATCTTGTCTACGTCCTCTAAATGTTCATTAAATTCTTCTTTGACAATTTCAATCTGTAAAAAAGATATGAAACATTTTTGACACACTGATATAGGCAAACCAATAAGAATCACAATTTTGTTATTGGCTATTCAGTTTAAAAACAACATCACAACAAAGAATAATTACTTCTTAAATTATTCCTTAAAGCAGCCTTTTATTGTCTCACTTTCTCTTTGAGAATTTTTAGAATCCTAATTGTCTGATATAATGTTAAATCTAGAACCAAATTACTTCCCACTTTGCATGACAAAATATTTATAATGATCAAAAACCATGTTTCTTGTCCATGCGAAGTAAGATTCTACAAAAAAACTCACACATCCATTCAACATTAAAAAAAATATATATATATATATATATATGACATTTACAATATTCCTCTAGAAGGAGACATCTTTGTAATGTCTAAGAACCTGAGTGCTCATCTGAATAAAACAGACAAACCACTAAAACATCTATAATATGACTTTTAATTCAATCTTCCATGATTCTAAATCTAATACCATTTCTAACATGGAAAGTGAAACTCTGCTTTATCAAAAGGCCAATGACCTTAAGCTACAAAATAAAAGTTGGTTGGTAACTAATGTAATTTTAATGTTTAACTCAATTTACTCTTCTCACACAAGAGTTTATAACAATTATCAGCTCTCAAAGAATAACACAGCAGTGAGGTCTATGGGTTTTCCTTTGGCCTCAGATATCCGAGGCTGGTTGTAGATGAAAAAACAAACAAACAAACAAAAGCCTGCTCTCTCTAGGCAAACTACCAGGAAAGAGGCAGTCTGATAAGACAGAAAACATTTAGAAAATAATTGCTTACTTGAGCCAAATAATACAGAAACAGCTTGATCCAATCCTCACCCATGTCAGCAAGGTAGGCAGCCTAGACATCTCCCAACACTAGGCATGACAGAAGTGCACTTCCATCTGATTAGGGTGGTCTCAGAGAAAGCCAGTAGAAAGCTGGGACTCTCTTCCCCACTGAGCAGTCATAAGGTACTCTCCTTGATGGTGGCAGAGGAGGTCACATAGGAAGGAGTAATGAGGTAGCTGGCAGCTATCACTGGAGGCATAGTGGGAAACTGGCATTCTCACTCCCACCCAGGAGTAATGAGTAACCCTCCTTGGGTTTAAACAAAGGCTGGCAGAGAAGCTGAACTTCTACCTCCACCTGGCAGTAACAAGGTGGCACCCAGCGTTCCCTTGCTGGAACAGTATCACAGAAAGCTAAAAAGAATTAGGTAAGATTCATAATTTCAAAACATAATAACATAATATAATTTCATAGCATAATACCCAAAATGTATTTCAATAGAAAATCTCATCATACCAAGAACCATGAAGATCTCAACTGAATGAAAGAAGACAACCAACAGATGCCAGTACCAAGATATTTGAGACATTAGATAATTTGACATAGGTTTTCAAGCACTGATGATGAAAATGTTTCAATTAGCAAGTATGAATGTGTTTTAAATAATAAAAAACAGCTCCAGCAAAGAAATAGAAAGTCTCAGCAAAGAAAGAGAACTACAAAACAAGAACCAAGTGTAAATATTAGAATTGAAAATACAATAACTGAAATAAAAAACTCAATGGATGGAGAAAGGCAGGGCAAGATGGTGACATAGGGAGGTGTGGAATTTGGTTAGTCCCCTACAGCAACTAGTAAATAGCCAGGAATAATAAGAAAATAGTCTGGAACAACTGACGGGAAGACAACCATGACTGAACACACATTGTACACCAGTCTGGAATGGGTGGAAAGGCAAGATCACAGTATACAACTGTAAGTAAAGCCCCCCAAACTGCAGAGCTTGTGCCCCTCCCCCACTGGAACGTCAGGCTGAACTGCAAAATTTCACTGTGAAAAAAAGAAGCAGTCCCTGTCAGGAGCAAGGGAACGTAGCTCAACCAAGCTCCAATTATAGTTTCAATTAACAAATTTGGACTACTGAAAACATGCTAAGAGCACAGATAAACCTGGAGCAAGCAGGAACCCGGAGCTTTCTCCTAGCAGAGAGGTGGAGGGGTTGACAGAAAAAAAACATAAATAAATAAAAACAGAGGCTACTGGAGTCCTCTGAGCTCAGAATACTGTAAAAGGACTGTGTCCCAAGAAAAGGGGCACACAGAACCAGGTACCAACTCTGGTTCTTGCCTGGTGAACTGGAGGGCTTCGGACTGGCTCTGAAAGGGGACTTCTTTTCCGCCCCCCCCTTTTTTTTTCTCTCATTCTAAGTAGCTCATTAGAGAAAGCCTCAGGGATTTTCAATTGTCAGTACTGACTCAGGAAAGGCTGGAGTTAAGATAGTCATAGAATCAGAAGAAAAACTCAACAGTAGAAGATAATTCCAGAAAGAGCTTATCTTCCCTAAGAAAAGGGTGGGTGTGGCCAGCTCAAGTGGCAGCCCTCCCTCAGAGAACTCAGACCCCAGGGTCTGGGGGAGGACCATAAACAGCTTAAGCTTGGTTTCTGACACCCCCAGTTCCTGGCCAGGACAGGGTCAACTGAGAATTAAATGCACCACATCTCTTTATGCTGGTGGGGAGCTGGGGAGTGACAAGCACCACTTCCTGGGAAGGAAAGGAAAAGCACAGAGTCCAGAAGCCCCACAGGAAAGTCTGATATTCTGCTGGGTCGCACCCTCAAGGAAACCTGATACTGAATACTGCTTCCTCCTGAGACCTGGGCCTGTCTGGTCTGGGAAAATCTGATTGGGGTAATCAAAGAAACCAGATGCCCAGACAACAAAAAAATTATGAATGACACTAGGAAAAATGAAGATATGGCCCAGTCAAAGGAACAAACTTAAACTTCAAAATGAGATACAGGAGTTGAAACAACTAATTAAAGATCTTCAAACAAATATTCTAAATCAAATCAACAAGATGAGGGTAGATATGGCAAAAGAGATGAAGGACATAAAGAAGACATTCGGCAAACATAAAGAAGAACTCAAAAGTTTGAAAAATCAATTGGCAGAGCTTATGGTAATGAAAGGCACAACAGAAAAGATGAAAAACACAATGGAGACATACAGTAGCAGATTTGAAGAGGCAGAAGAAAGGATTCAAGAACTAGAGGACAGGACATCTGAAGTCCTACACAAAAAAGAACAGATAGGGAAAAGAATGCAAAAATATGAGCAGGGTCTCAGGGAATTGAATGACAACATGAAGCACATGAATATATGTGTCATGGGTGTCCCAGAAGGAGAAGAGAAGGGAAAAAGGGCAAAAAGAATAATGGAGGAAATAATCACTGAAAATTTCCCATCTCTTATGAAAGACATAAAATTTAGATCCAATAAGCACAATGTAACCCAAATAGAATACATCTGAGTAGACTGACTCTAAGACACTTAATAATCAGATTATCAAATGTCAGAGACAAAGAGAGAATTGTGAAAGCAGCAAGAGAAAAGTGATCCATCACATACAAAGGAAGCTCGATAAGACTATGTGCAGATTTCTCAGTAGAAACCATGGAGGTGAGAAGGAAGTGGTATGATATATTTAAGATACTGAAAGAGAAAAACTGCCAACCAAGAATTCTATATCTGGCAAAACTGTGTTTCAAAAATGAGGGAGAGTTTAAAATATTTTCAGAAAAACAGCCACTGAGAGAGTTTGTGAACAAAATCCCTGCTCTATAAGAAATACTAAAGGGAGCATTTCAGGCAGATAGGAAAAGACAGGAGAGAGATGTTTGGAGAAAGTGTACAAATGAAGACTCTCAGTAAGGTTACTGTATGGTCTCACCAAAATGGACTAACATGGATGAGCAAAATTTGAGAGTTGAGAGCACAGATTATCAGGAGACAGAAAGAGGTTAGAGATCAGGCATTTGACTGTATAGATTCAGAAATGGAATGGACAGCATAATAGAGTGTGATGGTAACACAATATTGTAAGTACTCTGAACAAAGATGAGGGTGAGTACAGTTGAAAGAGGAAGGCTAAGGGGATGTATGACACCAGACAGAAAGATAGAAGATAAAGCCTGGGATTGTATAAGTTAGCAAAACCTAGAGTCGTCAACGATGGTGATTAAATGTACAAATATAAGAATGTTTTTAAATGAGGGAGAACAAATGAATGTCAACATTGCAAGGTGTTGGAAATTGGACGGTATAGGGGAAAAAATACAATCAAAGCAAACTAGAGCCTATAGTTAATGGCAACACTGTGAGATGCTTCCACTAATTGTAACAAAGGCAATATACCAAAGCTAAATGTCTATAAGAGGGGGATATAAGAGAGTGATATGGGATTCTTGGTGGTGGTGGTGTTGTCTGACCTTTTCATTGTATTTTATTTTTTATTTTTATTTTATCTTTGTTATTTTTATTCTTCATTTTCTCCCTCCTTTTCCTCTTTCTTTGGGGAAGAAATGGAATGTCCTAATATAGATTGTGTTGGTGAATGCATAATTATGTGATTATACTGGGAATCACTGATTGTATACTTAGGGTGGATTATATGGTGTGTGAATAAAACTTTAAAAAATAAACAGAGGGTTTCAAGTGCTGGACAAAATGTGGAGAGAGGGATGAACCTATTCCCTGTTGGTAGGGAGGCAGAATGGCACAGCCCAGCTGGAGGGCAGTGTGGAGGTTACACAGGAAGCTAACTATGGGGTTGCCATATGGTCCTGAAACTATAGTTGGAAGAACTGACAGCAGGGACACAAGTGAACATTGCACAGCAGAATTCATGA
Organism: Choloepus didactylus; assembly: GCF_015220235.1. Lineage (NCBI taxonomy): Eukaryota > Metazoa > Chordata > Mammalia > Pilosa > Megalonychidae > Choloepus > Choloepus didactylus. Next base: position 47,511,049 of record NC_051310.1, read on the forward strand.
ATCACAATGTATGGAGGTGGCCTAAGAGTACATCGACTGATAAACAGAATGGTGAACTGTGGTGTATACATAAAATAGAATACTGAATGGGGGAAAGAAGAAATGAAGTTGTGAGGTATGCAACTAGGTAAATGGACATTGAGGACAGTATGTTGAGTGATATAAGCCAGAATCAAAAAGACAAACATTATGATGCCTCACTAATATGGACTAACTATAATGTGAAAACTCTGAGAATTGAATCTGAGAGCACAGGGTATCAGGGAAAGGCTTATGGTAAAGTTTCCTGGATTGTAAACTTTTGCAGCAGTCACATCTATGTATGAGTTTTAACAGTTGTCTCTAAATTCTGACATGCTGAGCTGTTTGTGTATAACCTGCCTGGGCCCTGGGACTTTGATTATCTGTGTGACACCTGAGACTCAGAGCCACAGTTCAGCAGCTATGAATGTCAGCATTACCCCATACAGCAAATGTTTAAAAAAGCTGAAAAGAGATCAGACTCCAATTACAGGTATGAATGAAACGGACTTGATTAGAACTAAGGTAAACCAGACTAAAGGGAAAAAGATGATATTGGTTGTGTTTTAAAACCTCAAATTCTGTGTGAGACCAAAGAAAGAGATGGTTATTTGGTGGAAAATCTATATTTTCTGTAGCACATGGTATAAGTTAACTTGTTTGGTCAGTTTATTCAAACACCATAATTACATGGAACCTTGAATAGGGGGTGAGATCTGGTTGGTTTGTACAAGTTAGTGTGAAACTTCACTGCATCCCAGAGTAATTTGGGCAGAGAATAAAAAATATCTGCAAAGCCCCCTTGAGGGCTTGGAGAAAAATGTGGAAACATTAAACTTCCCCACCTGGAGAATTCCTGATATTCTTACAAGCATTGGGAACATTCATTGTAGCAGGCCAAGTCCTCAATCTTGGGGCTTGCCCTTATGAAGCTTGTTACAGCAAAAAACAGGCTAAGCCTACTTACAATTTTGTCTAAGAGTCAGCCCCAGAGAACCGCTTTTGTTGCTCAGATGTGGCCTGTCTCTCTCTAAGTCCACTAGGCTGGTAAACACACTGCCCTCCCCACTATGTGGGACATGACTCCCAGGGGTGTAAATCTCCCTGGCAATGTGGGACATGACTCCTGGGGATGAGACTGGACCTTGCATTGTGGGATTGAGAAAGCCTTCCTGACCGAAAGCGGGAAGAGAAATGAAACAAAGTTTCAGTGGCTGAGAGATCTCAAATGGTGTTGAGAGGTCATTCTGGAGGTTATTCTTATGCATTATATAGACATCTCTTTTTAGTTTTTAGTGTATTAGAATAGCTAGAAGGAAATACCTGAAACTGGTGAACGCAATCTAGTATCCTTGATTCTTGAAGATGATCGTATAACTATATGGCTTATACAGTGTGACTGTGTGATTGTGAAAACCTTCTGGCTCCCACAGTGTATGGACAGATAACTAGAAAAAAGGAGGACAAAAAGTAAATGAATAATAGGGGGGAAAAAGGAGTATGAGATGCTTTGGGTGTTCTTTTTAACTTTTATTTATATTTTTATTCTTATTTTTTGGAGTAATGAAAATGTTCAAAACATTGTGGTGATGAATGCAAAACTATATGATGGTACTGTGAACAACTGATTGTACTTTGGATGACTGTATGGTGTGTGAATACATCTCAATAAAATTGCATTAAAAAAACTTAATGGATGGGTTCAACAGCAGAAATGGAGGAGACAAAGGAAACAATCAGTGAACTTGAAGGTAAAACAATAGAAATTACCCAATCTGAAAAGCAGAAAAAATAAACTGAAAAAAAAAATGAGAAGTAAAAGAACCTGGAGGTGATCTCACTGCCCTCCCCCCTACATGGGACCTGACTCCCAGGGGTGTACATCTCCCTGGCAATGCAGGATATGACTCCTGGGGATGAGTCTGATTCTGGGATCGTGGGATTGAGAACATCTTCTTGACCAGAAGGGGGTGCAAAAAGAAACAAAATAAAGTTTCACTGGCTGAGAGATTTCAAATGGAGTCAAGAGTCACTCTGGTGGACATTCTTATGCACTATATAGATAATACTTTTTAGGTTTTAATGCATTGGAATAGCTAGAAGTAAATACCTGAAACTATCAAGCTGCAACCCAGTAGCCTTGACTGCGGAAGATGAGTGTATAACAATGTAGATTAGAAGGGGTGACAGTATGATTGTGAAAATCTTGTGGATCACACTCCCTTTATCCAGTGTATGGATGATGAGTAGATAAATGGGGACAAAAACTAAATGAAAATTAGGGTGGGATGGGGAGGATGATTTGGGTGCTTCTTTTTATTTTTATTTTTTATTCTTATCCTGATTCTTTCTGGTTGAAGGAAAATGTTCAAAAATAGACTGGGGTGATGAATGCACAACTATATGATGGTACTGTGAACAGTTGATTGTATGCCATGGATGACTGTATGGTTTGTGAACATATCTCAATAAAACTGAATTAAGGAAAAAAAAAAGAACCCGGAGGACTAAAAAAACACAATCTAACATTCATGTCATCTGAGTCCCACAGAAGAGCAAGAGAGTGGGGATGAAAAAGTATTCAAAGAAATACTGGCTGAAATTTTCAAATTTGGCCAAAAAATAAAATAAACCTAGAATCAGGAAGCTGCATGGACTGAAAAAGGAAAACCCCTGAGAAATCTACACCAAGACACAAACGGTCAAACTTCTGAAAACTAAAAGCAAAGAAAAATTCTTGAAAGCAGTCAAAGAGAAATGACACTTTATTTATAGGGGAAAAATAACGAGAAAGGCAGAGGATTTCTCATCAGAAACCAAAGAGGTCAAAAGGAAGAGGGACATTTTTTGAGTGCTAAAAAGAAGGAAATGTCAACTGAGAATCTTATATCCAGTGAAAATATACTTCGGGAATGAAGGAGAAATCAAGATATTCTCAGATGAAGGAAAATAAAGAGAATTTGTTCCCAGCAGCCCTACCCTAAAGAATGCTAAAGGAAGTTTCTAAACAGAAAGGAAATGATAAGAGAAGGAAATCTTGTTATAGGAAGAAAGAAGAATAAGGTAAGAAAAAATATGAGTAAATGTAATAGGGTTCCTCTCCTCTTGAGTCTTTTTAATTGTGTTGACTATTGAAGTAAAAAGTGTAACACTGTCTGATGTGGTCATAAAATGTAAGTAGAGGAAAATTTTAAGACAATTACATTAGAAACTGAAGAGAAGTAAGGAGATATAACCGGGAGGTACAGGTTTTCTATACTTCAGTTGAAACTGGTGAAACTATGACCAGTAGACTGGTGTTGTACTAGGTACTATAATACCTAACTCAAGCATAGAAAAACATATACAAAGATACATACTTAAAAACACTATACACAGAGAAAAATAGAATCCAAAAAATAATATTCAAGTAATCCACAAGAAGGCAGTTAGATAAAAAGAGAGAATTAACAGAAAACAAAACAAAACAAAAAGGGAGACTTAAGCCCTAACATATCAAAACTTACATTAAATGTATAAATATTGATTAGATTCTATTGGTTGTTGGTATCGTTGAGTTCTGCTATATACACCTACACTGGTGTTGTACTAGGTACTATAATACCTAACTCAAGCATAGAAAAACTATACAAAGACATATACTTAAAAACACTATCAATAGAGAAAAGTAGAATCCAAAAAATAATATTCAAGTAATCCACAAGAAGGCAGTTAGATAAAAAAGAGAGAACTAACAGAAAACAAAACAAAACAAAAAGGTAGGCTTAAGCTCTAATATAACAAAACTTACGTTAACTGTAAATGGTCTGAATATAGCAATTAAATGACAGAGAATGGCAGAGTGACTTGAAAACATGATTAACTATATGCTGTGTAGAAAATCTCAGTTCAATTATAACAATATAGGCAAGTTGAAAGTAAAAGAATGAAAATATCTAAGAGATATAACCACTCTTCATATTAGTATTGAATAAAGTAAACTTCAGATCAAAGAAAATTACCAGAGACTGAGAGGGACATTATACAGTGTTAAAGGTGTCAATCCACCAAGATGATATAGCAATACTAAATGTGTATACACTAAATAACAAGGTTGCAAAATATGTGAAGCAAAAACTGAAAGGAGGAATAGACAAATCCATAATTACAGTAGAAAACTTCAACATCCTCTCAGCATTTGATGGAACATCAAGATAGAAAATCAGCAAGTATATAGCAGAACTCAACAATACCAACAACCAATAGAATCTAATCAATATTTATACAATACTCCATCCAACAACAGAATACACACTTTCAAGAGTCCATAAAACAAATATCAAGATAGACCGCACCCTGGGCCATATATACATAAGTGAATGAAAAAGAAAATGCAGCATATCAAAATCTGTGGGACACAGCTAAAAAAGTGATGAGAGGGAAATTTTTAGCATTAAATGCATATATTAGAAAAGGGGAAAAGTCTCAAATCAATAATCTAAGCTCCTACTTCAAGAACCTAGAAAAAGAAGTGCAAGATAAACCCAAAGCAAGAAGGAAGAAGGAAATAATAAAGACAATCAGTGATGTTGATAACAGAAAAACAATAGCGAAAATCAATGAAACACAGAGGTGGTTCTTTGAAAACATCAATAAAATGAACTGACCTATAGTTAGACTGAAAAAGCAAAAAAGAGGGAAGACACAAGTTATCAGTATCAGGAATGAACCAGGGGATAACACTACAGACCCTTTGGTTATAAAATGGATAAAAATGGAATACTACAAACAACTCTACATACATAAATTTGACAACTTAGATTAAATGGACTAATTCTTCAAAACACACAAACTACCACAAATTATGCAATATGAAACAGATCATTTGAAAAGCCTATAGCTAATAAGGAAATTGAATTTATAATTTTAAAACAGTCAAAAAAAGAAATTTCCAGATCTAGATAGTTTCATTGGAGAATTCTACCAAGCATCTAAACATCAGTTAACACCAATTCTACACCATCTCTTCTAAAAAACAGAGGATAAGTACTTCCCAATTCATTTTATGGGAAACCAAAACCAGACAAAGATAGCACAAAAAGAATACTGCAAATAAATACCATGTATGAATACAGACACTGAGATCCTTAACAAAATATTAGCAAATAAAATTCAGCAATATATAAAAAGAATTATACACTATGACCAAATGAGATTTATTCCAGGAATGCAATATTCAAAAATCAATCAATGTAATTCATCATGTTAAAGAAAACAAGAAAAATCACATGATCATATCAATTGAGTCAGAAAAAAAAAAACATTTGACAAAATTAAACACCCATTTGTAATACAAATTTTCAGAAAAATAAGAATACAGGGTATGTTCCTCAACTTGATAAACAGCATTTATAGAAAAACCTGCAGCTGACATTATAAATACACTTTCCCCCTAAGATTGGAAACAAGGCAAGTTTGTACACACCCATCACTTTTACTCAATCTTGTAAAGAAATTCTAGCCAGTGCAATAAGGCAAGAAATAAAAAGCACAGTGATCAGAAATAAAAGAATACAACTGTCCTTATTTGCAGATGACACCAATTTCCATCTACAAAACTCCTACAACAAATAAGGGAGTTCAGCAAGGTTGCAATATACAAGATAAGTACACAAAAATCAGTTGCATTTCTATATATTAGCAATGAAGACATGGTCACTGAAATTAAATATACAATGCCATTTACACTCAAAAAATGAAGTAGGTGTAACTCTAACAAAATGAAGTAGGTGTAACTCTAACAAAATATGTATAAGACTTTTATGCTGAACACTTCAAAATGCTGATGAAAGAAATCAACGAAGATCTAAATAAATGGCACAAGTCCATGAATTGGAAAACTCAACATAGTATAGACATTGTTTCTCCCCAAAGGGAAACACAGGATTAATGCATTTACTATGAAATTCCCAGCAAAACTTTTTGTACACAAGTTCATTCTAAAATTTATATGGAAAGACAAAAGAACTATAAACAAAGGGGTAAAACACTTGAAAAAGAAGAATAAAGTAGGAGGAACAATATACCTGCTTTAAAGACCTATTATATAGCTACAGTAATAAAGACTATGTGGTATAGGCAGAGGGAAAGGCATATAGATAAATGGAACAGAATAGAAAACCCAGAAATAAATGCACACAAACAAGCCCAACTGATTTTTGGCAAAGGTGCAGAAGTAATTTCAACAAGTGGTGCTGCAGCAATTGGACATCCACAGACCAAAAAAAAAAAATCTCAACTTAAGTCTCAAACCTTATAAAAAAAAAAACTCAAAATGGATTACAGCTAAATGTATACCATAAAATTATGAAAACTTTAGGAAAAAAATAGAAGAAAATACTTGGGACGTAGGGCTAGGCAGAGTTCTTAGACTTGACACCAAAAGCATAATCCATGAAAAGAAACAATGATAAACTGGACTTCATCAAAATTTTTAATTTTTTCTCTATGTGAGACCCTGTAAACAGGATGAAAAGACATGCTAGAGTTTCCGAGAAAATATTTGCAAATCACACATCCAACAAGGGACTAGTGTGTGGAATGGATAAAGAACACTCAAAACTCAACAGTAAAAAAAAAAGTACTCAATTAGAAAATGGGGAAAAGACAAGAAGAGACATTTCACCAAAGAGAATATACAGAAGGCAAATAAGCACAAGAAAAGAGCACAAGTACAAACTATTGTTAGCTATTAGGCAAAGCAAATTAAAATCACGATGAAGTGCCCTTTCCCTAAGATTGGTGGATACCTATCTGAATGACTAAAATAAAAAATAGAGACACCATGAAATATTGGCAAAGATGTGGAAAAACTGGATCTCTCATGTAAATTGCTGGTGGAATTGTAAAATGGTACCAGCCACTATGGAAACACCAGTTGGCAGTTTCTTTGAAACCAAACATGCACTTAACATACAACCCAGTAACTGCACTCCTGGGCATTTACTCCTGATAAATGGAAATTTATGTTCACACAAAATGCCTACATGAATGTTTATGGCAGTTTTATTCATGATAGACAAAATGGAAATACCCAATGTCCTTCAATGGGTGAATAATTAAACAAACTGTGGTATATTTCCTACCATGGACTACTACTCAGCAAGAAAGAAATGATGTTGTGATACATTGACAACCTGGGTGAACCTCCAGAGAACTATGCTTAAGTGAAGAAAAGCAATCCGAAAAAGGTTAACTACTGCATGATTCCATCTATGTAACATTTTTTAAACGACAAATTTTAATAATGGAGAACAAATTAGTGGTTATCAGTGCTTTTAAATGGGGTGGGTGGGGGGCAGGAAGCATGTGGGTGTGTCAGCAAACCGGAACATGAGGGATCTTTGGAGTGATAGAACTGCTATGTATCTTGATTCTCTCATATCAATATCCTGATTGTGATAATGTACTATAGTTTTTTAAATACACAAATTATCTATAAATTCCTTTTTTTTAGAGAAGTTGTAGGTTTATAGAAAAATCATGCAGGTAATACAGAGTTCCCATATACCTCTCTGTTATTAACACTTTACATTAGTGTGACACCTTTGTTGCAGTTGATGAAAAAATATTATAATTATACTACTAACTATAGTTTACAAGATGTTAACATTGGGAGAAACTCAATATAAGATTACCAAGATCTTTGTGTATTATTTCTTACAACTGCATGTGAATCTGCAATTATTTACAAATAAAAAGCTTAAATAAACAAACAGAAACAAACTCTTTAAAATGGAAAAAAAAAAAAAATTACTTGGAGAGGTGACCATTTCCTGACTGGTCCCTGACTGATAATAGCAGAGCTGGGATAGAAACCCAGGTCTTCCTTCTCCTGATTCAAGACTCTCTGCATTTGGTATAACAAATGTCTGTTCAATTAAATGAAAAAATATATATACACATCTATATATAATCCACAACATTTTTTATATGCAAAGAACTTTAAGGCACAGTAACACAAGCTACTACTGGATGACGAGAAAAGAAGGGGCAGGGGAGGTTACTTTTTAGCCTAGACGGTAATGGTGGTAATTGTTCTACAATGAATGGAACAGGTATAAAATAAAAGAAACAAGGCCTACTCTTACATTTCCCAAACTTTAATGGTCCCCTGGTATTCCTGCCTTCTAATCTTATATTTACACTTCTGTCTTTCATTAAAGAGAGTGGAAATTTGGCACCATATCCTAGATAAACATCCAGGTTTCTATGGTGTTGAAGGACAAAAGTTCTCAGTGATATCGTATTTCAGCCACTGGTGCAAAGCATTGTGAAGACATATACTACAGGAATTGACTGTTTCTGAAGATAGTACGTATGTCATTACAAAATTAACTGAGAGTTATGTTAACAATCAGTAATAAAATTTGCTTTTTTAAAACAGTTAAAAATTTTCTGATAAAATGATCAAATTAATGTACTATAATTACTATATCTTCCATTCAAAATAATTTATTTCAGTAAATTTATAAAGTGCATATATGCTAGATAACATACTAGATGCAAATTGGACACAATAAGGCTAGACTTTCCTACATTTCTTAAAGGTAATTACAGTTGTCATTTTATTAATTTCAAAAATGCCTTTGGTGAGAAAGTCTTTACAGTTGAGTAAGGGGTATGGACAAAGCAAAATTAATCAATTTTTACCTCTGCTTTATACATATTTCAAATATGCTTTCAGGACCAGGCAGTATTCATGATTGAATATGATTTTGCAATTAGATAAACCTGGGTTTAAATAATGATTCTGCCACTTACTAGCCATGTAATCTTGGGAAAGTCACTTAAGCCTTATCTTCACTTTTTTTTTTCACAGAAGGAAGCTGTAAATTTTGACAGTCCAGATGCCAAGACATAAACTGGACCACATTTACTAGTGGGCAGGATCACTGCACATGAAAAATTCAGCATGTGGATATGGTTCTCTTTTTTTCTCTTCGAGTTGCTTCCTCTTTGTTCAATGGGTAAGATGAGATACTCTTTTGGAACTGACATTTTGCAACTATCCTCCCTCTTCTGCACACAAATGCTGAAGAAGCCAGGTCATTGGTTCAATGAACTATTCTAAATGTAGCCAACCAAGGAGAGAAAAGATCCTAAGATTCGGTTTAGATCTGGAGGTGATAAGGGCCTTGCAGGTATTTATGCTGGGCTGCACGATCCAATTTCTCTCTTACCAGAGAACTTGCTGCAGACTGGACATTTGTTCAGATAGTAATAAAGCAGTACCATTTGGTTATATTCTTTGAGTACTTATCTCCCTTGACAATTCTACAGCAAAGAAGGAAAATTGGCCGGGCAGGATTGGGAATTCTGTGTCCTATCCATAATATCATCTTAATTACATTAAAACCCCTACAGTTACTTCCAAAATTCTCTGTACCTCAGTCTTCTCACTAGTATAATGTGGATAATACTACTTACCTTACAGGGTTAGAGTGAGAATGAAATGATTAAATCAATGTATTACAATTACATATCTTCCATTCAAAAGAATTTATTTATGTGCAAAGTACCTGGCACATAATGACCAAGCCATCAATAGATGTTATAATTATCACCACATTATTGTGATTATTTAAAACCTCAAAGCCTTATGATAATCCTATTTGAAATAAAACTGATTTTCTAGCTTCAGGGTGTTTTGGCTTCTGGGGCAAATCATTTATTGGGTGGGGGGAGTAAGGGGACAGAGTCAGATCAATAAAGAAAAAAGGGTATCGGTAAATTTGCAAAGTTCTGCAGTGAACATCTTTGGTATTAAGTATTTCCATATTTCCTTAGAATAGATTACTAGAATTGACACATTTGGTCAAACATTAGAAAAATTTTCAAGGATCTTGAATCATTGTTAAACTGTTTTCCAAAAGTGTAGTACCAATTTGCTCTTCCACCAACAATATAAAGAGTCCTCATTTCACTGATATCAAAAGCTTTGATAATACCAAAGGCAAAAGAGCTATCTTTAAGTAGTTTCAGTTTCCTTTGGTTAGCGGTCAAATTATTTCCTATGTGAAAATGTCCTTCAGGATCTGTGCTTTTCTTGCTAATTTCTATAAGTTCTCTATGTATTACTGTAAACCTTATTCTTTCATATTTATTGAAAATGTTTTCCAGTTTATAGCATCATTTAAAATAACAAGAAATTAAAAATTCATTGTAATTTCCATCTGTGGGGGCATGTTGAAGTGAAATATGTTTTACTATCACACAGTCATAAATATTTATGAATTATATGAATATGAATTCTGTGTACAGAAATAATTTCTTAAAAGCCCACATTCTTTGATTTATCCATGGATAAAATTATAGTCAAATAAGAAGCTACAAGTTTTCACATGTTTTAAGTAAGGGACTATAAGAAGCTCTTGTCACAAGTGGTTCTTGTCACTGGTGTCAAAGAATTGGATTAGCCATTATTTTTTGTTCAAAACCAAGATAAAGTTGGCAAATATTTACATATGTTTCCATATTTTTAAGTAAAATCTATTCTCATTCTATGTTCTGTAATCATGAAGTTGGGTTTCTGTCTAAATCTTTTCACTAAAAAAAAAGAATTTTTCTGTACTATTTAGAGGTTTAGTTTAATAGTTATCTTCCAAGGACTGTTGACCTATAAACTTCAGACAACATGTATTTGTTATAAGAAATCACACCTGTTAGCATATAGCTTATTTTTTTCAGTAAAATGTGAAAAAAACATTCTGATATTATATGTAATTAATGACATATCACAGGTGTTATCAAGTACTTTTTCACATTTTATATCATCAATTGAGAAGTATCTTATAATAAAGCCTTAGATTTAATGAAATATGGTATATTTGCCATTGGGGGTTGACCTTGATCATGAGCTTTGTGATAGCCATGTCTGTGATGTTACAGATCATTATAATTAGATAATCAGAATTGATTGTTTACATAATAAGGACTGTTTTTGAAAGCATTTCTCTCCCTTGCATAAAATCTATGAATTAATAATTGTCTCAGGCTACTTTAAAATACTCTGCAAAATCCTTTTCTTTCACATATGTACAAGCATAGAGGAAATGCTTTCAATGTTAAATGAAAAGGACAGAACTCAAAACTGTAGATACATAACAATATGCAGTAGTAATTGTTACAAGACATCTAGTAGAAAGGGCTTTTTGTTTTTACTTTACATTCTTCTTCATTTTATTTTACTATTTATAAATACAAATAGTATAATACAAAACTAAAACAAAATAAAAACACCATCTAGACCTCTACTTCAACATGGTATGCCAAATATACATGTTTGTCCCTGCTCTCTCCCCAAGTGCCACTAAAATGACTATAATGACAGTAAAGGTATATAAACAGCACAAACCACAAGCACAGAGAGAGCAAAGGATAAGAATGTTCGTAGATGAGAGATGAGAAGTTGGGGGCTGGAAAGCTGAAGGATGAGTGGCAATTGCCTTAAACCATGGAAAGCTGAAACCTCAGCCTAAAAGGAAATGAGGTGAGGGCGGGTTAAAAGGAAGAGCCAAGAGAAGTCAGATCATTTGTGCTACAGAATCTCAGAAAGGCTAGAAAGTGAAGGTATCATGTGCCCATGAAGGCAGACACACAAGGTTGACCACAAACAGGGAGAGTGGATGACATTTTTTAAAGGAAACCTATTTAGACCCCCAGGTCTTCTTGCACCAGGTTAGATGACCTGGTGGAAAATGGGAGATTGGCTTTCTGGAGAGGCTCTGGACTTGGAGCTGCCAGGCCTAGCTGAGAACAGGGATGTGGTCCTTTTATGATGGCCACAGAGAAGTTAATGATGGCAGAAGGGTCAAGGCCTGGGTCTAGATACCCATTAGGGAGACTCATGTGCCTGGAGGTGATGGGAGGAAGATTTATTAGATAAATCAATTTATAAGGCCCAGTTGGAGTAATACAGTTATGGGGTAGTGGGAAGAGTTGAAGCACCAGGGAACAGGGAGCACGCAGCGATGCAGACAGAACACAACAGCATGGAGCATCACGACTGACATTCAGTGAGGTGTTGGCTAAGTCCCAGGTACTCTGCCAGGTACTTAACTACCTCCCATGGCCAGGGTGGCTTTCCGTTGTTAACAGATTCCCATTCAACAGGACTCATGCAGGACTCTAGGACTGAGGAGGAGGAGCCTTAATGAAGAAAAGCTACAAGCCAGTAGGAAGTATTATCTGGACAGTTCACAGGGCAGAGACTCAGGGTCTGTGAATAAGGCAGAGACTCTGTCCTTGAAACAAGAGTGCTCGGTGGGAACTTGGTATCAGGGGCACAGCAGAGGGGTAGTTATGAGAACTGGGACACAAGGCAGAGAGGATATTGTAAAGCTGAACGTGCTGGATTCTCTGTGAGGGGAACCAGAGCTTCTTAAATCCACTGGAATGAGCACAAGATCCTCCCAGATCCGGAGACCAGCCAAACCTAGAGGCTGCCTCTGCTGGAAGAAGCCAGGCAGGATGCATCTTGGCATCTCTAGCTGACTGTCATAACCTTGGTAACCTCCTTCAATGAAGTCTGGTAAGAAGCCAACGACAGAGTTACACGTTATACAACTGGTGTCCGAACAGCGGCTCTTCATGATTGGTCAGTGCAAGACACTGAGGCTGAGAAAGTGCTTCCCAAACTGGCCATTCCTGATCTGTGGGACTGACTGTGTGTCTGCACCCTGGGTGTCAGGAATAATGGCAAGGCCGGTAACAAAAGTTCTAAATAAAGACTACATTGTCTAAGAATCTGTTCTATTGAAGCGTCCACCGATGTTGCTTTCTGCACCTGGGAAATTTAACAAAATTGCTTTCTAACAATCAGGTGATGATATTTCACACCTGCTTTTGACAATTTGCCAGCACATTAGCTTAGTACTCATGGAACCAATGAGAAAAGCAACTTTCTGGCATAGTCACATAGTGAAGTGCATTGAATTTTTTTCTAACAATTCCATACTTCTGTCACTCTGGTTGACAATCACATAAAATCATGGAGAAGAATGACACCTAGTGTCCAAAAATATTACTCTTCTTAGACAATATGAAGTTGCGAATGATGAGACTATGAACACAGATTTGGAGCAGCTTAGAGATAAACTTATACATCTTTACAGAAAGTCAATAAGTAAAAATGTAATTTTTCCTTTGTCTACTAAAAACAGAAGGGATATTCTGCTACAGTATCTTCATTCTCGTAAGCCTGCAATGAAGTTGAAGGTTCCTTTTAGATAGAAGGTCAGTGCAAAGGCTGTCTGCTACTTAAAGAAGTAGCAGCAGGGGGGACCCCGGGGCTCCAGTAGACCCACACACCGTTCTGAAAATCCAAAGAGAAGCAACCTAGCATCAACTTGCAGGCTCACTTTTTTCTAGCTCTGGTGATAAATTCAATAAATTCTTAGATACCTAGTAAAAGAGTCACTATTAACTTCTTTTAAACCAAGTTTTGAAAACAACTCCATTTATAATATCCTCTTTACTGCCAGGGATTGTAGGTAAGGTAGCGGCAGAGTTTCTTTTGGAACTTGGACTTACCTCCGCTATCCTTTTCTTCAGGTTCTCCTTTCCCATGTACGAAGCCTGAAGTGAGATGATATTCTCTTCTTTTTGAATCAAAGTTGTCAAGACACTTTTAATATTCTGATATTGTTTTAAGAGCTCCAAAACTCTTTCACACTGTTCAAGGCTATGAAGAGAAATAACGTAAAACAGCTAAGTGTCTGAAAACAACAAACCATTCTTTCTCTTTGCAAAAATCCTACAAGTTGATCACTAATAAGTTATAGGAGGATCTTTCTTCTTGAAATGGTTTATAATATGATTTTATTACTTTATTCTAAGAATGATGGCACATGCATTTACAAGCAAATAGATGGTGTAAATAATCACTGGCTTGACATTTTCACCACATCAATGTTAAAGTCACCTGATATAAGCTTGGAGAGAGAAACCCAGGACTCATAACCCTAAAGAATCAGCTATGTTAGTTTTTATCATTAACGAAAAGGCATCTAGGAAAATAGTGCTTCCCTGGCATTTTTCTTGGAGATTATTGCAATATTAATGCACCAAATTGTAGGATGTTTATAGGTATGTCTATCATCTCATTCTAAATTTAGTCTTCTCAAAAAAGTGAAGTAGTACAGATACTGTGGCAGTTAGGACACCAGGCCTCTAGTTATGGCTGGGCACAAAATAGTTGAGTGACCTTGGACAAGTTACTTTAGCCTCTTTGGAACTTAATTCTTTGCTGTAAAATTAGAGGGTAGATGAGACCAAATACAACAAACAGTCATTATCTCAGGGTTTCCTTAGGAAACATGAGGTGTACTAAGATGGAATTCTGAAGAGAATGCAGTGAAAGGACCACTGATAAAGATGTGGACACCAAGCCACCCAGGGACTGGCCACAGGAGGAAGATGTTACACCACCCAGCCTCAAGGGGAAAGGGAAGAAACCCTGAGCCATGGAGGAGGGAACCCGGGGAGCTGCCAGAACCACATGCTGAGCCAGGGAGGAAGGGGAAAGAACACCCCAACTCTCTCTCTCTCTCTGTCTCTCTCTCAATCTCTCTGTGCCCTCTGATCTACTTGCACCCCCACTTCCTAATCCAAGCAGAGACCTTGACCTGCATGGTGCAGTCTGTAGGGACAGCCCTCCCCACTGCACCCCACCCCTCTGCAGAGAGCAAAGGGCAGAGGGCATGGATGGAGAATATTCCGCAGAACTGCGAACTGGGACTGATGGATAATGGCTTTCAAACACAGGTAAGGAAATTTCTGAGGTCCTGCTGAGGCTCTGTAGGAATGACTGCAGCAATTCACAGGCAGTGTCTGCTGTGCAAGTGGGATGGTGAGCTAGACAGAATAATGGTCCACAAAAGATGTTCATGTCCTAATCCCTGGACTGGTCCTTTACATGGCAAAAGGAACTCTGCAGGTGTGGTCAAATTATGGATCTTAAAAATAAGGAGATTATCCTGGATCATCTGAGTGGGCCCACTGTAGTTACAGGTATCTTTATAAGAGGGATGCAGGAGAGTCAAAGTCAGAGAAGATGTGAGAAGAGAAGCAGAGGTCAAAGAGAGAGAGACAGAGACAGAGACAGAGACAGAGATAGAGACAGAGAGAGATTTGAAGATGCTACACTGCTGGCTTTAAAGATGGAAGAACAGGCAATGAACCAAGGAATGCCGGCAGCCTCCAGAAACTAGAAAAGTCAAATAAACAGATTCCCCCTTAGAAACTCCAGAAGGAAGGCAGCCATTTGATTTTAGGATTTCTGACCTCCATAACTGCAAGATAATAAATTTGTGTTGTTTTTAAGCCACTGAGACTATGGTAATTTGTTGCAGCAGTGACAGGGAAATGAATACAGGTTGTGGGACAGCAGTTATAAAAAAGCTATGATTTCTTATCCAAAGTAGATAAACACTTATGTGCCTTCTGGCTAAAATCCATAATTCCAGGTTTTGACCCAGACACTGGTCCACTGATTGTGAAATTCTTGTGCTCACCCCACCCTTAGGTCTATGGGAATTTTTTTTTCCCAATATAAAAATATCAAAAATTCACTGTGCTACAGACAATTTTTTAGATTCAGGATAGATTTTTTTTTCCTTACCATTCAGTGACTACAGCTTTTGTATTCTCCCACAAGAGTACTGTATTTTGGCACTGTTGTTTCAGAATGTTTTCTCTGTCACCTTTGAATTGTGGAAGAGAATTAACCATTTCTTGTAAGTCTTTCTTTTCTTCTTCATATTCATCTAGATCCTTATCCAGTGTGATTAATGATTTTTTCCTAAATTATGAAAGAGAAAAGTTTGGAAGCAAATTATTAACCAATTTGATCTGGCACAAATATGGATAATTTGGGGGGCACACTAATTATCCTCATGAGGTTTATGTCAAAATTACATATTTATATCACAGAGTTCAGGAGGCCCTTTGCATTTTCAGAATACTAATCGAGTGTTTTAAATATATATTACATTTACAAAACCACAAGCAATAATGTTTTTTTCTGTGAAGAACAGACTTGTAAAAGGTATGTACATGCATATGAGAATAAGCTAAGGGACTCAGAGAACTAAAGGGCCTCAAGAGACCACTGAAGTTGAGGGAGTAGAGGTTGGCAAAGGAGAAGACAGAAAATCGGAGAGAGATTTAGAAAGAAAGGAGAGTTCCAGAAGAGTGACTCTTGCTAACATTTTCATTTTCAGAACCTGGAGGCCATACTCTGCAACGTCAGAGTTAAATATGAACACTCATAGAGAAGCTCGTCAACTTCAGTTTACGCTATTCTTCTCAGTCTCCAAAATGAAGACTAAGCTTACCTCTTTGAGTCCCATGACCTCCTATTCAATCCACACCCTAATCCTGATGGGAGGAGAGGAGAAGACCAAAGAAGTAAAGAAGAAATAGAGACAACAGATGTGGCATGTACATTTTCTACCATTCTTTCTTTATTATCAACTGGTTGGAATTTGCCAGGTCTTCCTCTATCTAGAGATCTCCATGATAAACACAATAGTACAAGAGATACTGAAGTAATTAATATATTTTATACATATCTTACTTCAAACTCCTTTGTCTGTGTGAATGCACACTTTTAAGAGAAAAAAATAATGTAACATTTGTAAAGGCATAATATCAACAAAAAGGATGCTTGCTTGAAGTCTTTCTATAGAAAAGAATGCTGAGTACTGAATAAAGTGGGCTGGAATAGAAGTAAAAAGACATAGAAAGTGTTTGCTTCATTTAAAAGATATAGAGAAGATACAGAAAAGTGTCATCTTGGATGAAATGCATGGAAACAATGCTTACCTTTGTATTACAGCTGGAATGGTTGGATCCTTAAGACCAATTTTACTGATTTGATCCTCAATATCTTGAATATTCTTAAGGAGTTCATTATTTTTGAAAATACAAATCTCCAGTAATTTGTTTTCTTCACTGAGTTCCCCATATCCACCAAAGTCATGTGACTCAAATAACTTTATTGACAAGACATCAACCAGTTTTTCACAGGAGATGCTTTCACCTTGTTCAGTATCTTTAAAGCTTATATTGAGCATCTTCAAATGTTTATCCAAATGTCTGGCCTTGTCCTTCATGAGATGAATTTTTCCCTCTTTATTTTCTACTGTAAAAGGATTTGCTGGTACCACCCAGGTATTTGAGGCTGAAGGATCTGTAAGGGGCTCAATAGAGACCACAACTGTTCTTAAGGAATCCAAAAAATCTTGCAGAGCTTTGACAGCAAGTTCACTCCTCTCTACCTTGTGGTTCATTTCTTCAAGTTGTGTTCTGCATTTCAGGATAATATCCCGCATTGCATGTAGATCAAAAGGGTGTAAATCCTTCAGTGCAAAATTGTATGTCTGTTCCAAATTGTTACATATTTCAATCTGATTTGCTATGGAATCTTGGATATTCTAAAATAAAGGTAAGAAAAGCTGAAAATGCTAAGGTAGAAGAAAGGAAGACTGCACATCAGGATTTAAACCCAAATCATGTGACTAGGTTTTAACTAGAAAAATTCTCCTGAGTGTAACCAAGGCTGACAACTTCTACAGAGAGAAACTTTTTAATTGCTAACAATAAGATGGCCCAGTTGTTTTTATCTGATACACTTTCTGATGTATCAATCCCAAAAGGAAAACAAGTATATAAATCTACTGTTTTCATGCAAATATCTGGACATTGAACTAAGAGATCTGCTTTTACAACCTGAAAAATGAAACAAATTTTTTTTTTATTTAAGATGGGATTTGGAATAAGTAAACTGCAGAATATTTTTTGCCAATTTAAGCATGTGAGTCTAGTAAGATATTTAGGAATTCAGTCATTGGAGAAGGCATTCAGAAGCAAGCCTTCATTCTGAATTCAAAGAAAATACCCATTATTTACCTACCTCCATATTTGCAAGGAATTAACAGGTTGAGAAATAAATAACAAGTCTAAATTATTGAAGAATTTTCTGTTATGGCCTTATTCGATATATACACAGTTGATGTATAATTAAAAATCCATAAATGCCTATAAATCTCTGAAGGATTGATTATTCTGTAACTATACTGGAAAACTTATATTTACCTTCAATCTCTGATAAATGCCATCAGCATCAGTCAGATTAAATTCCTGAATGGCCATTTCACAGAGGAGTAGGTCCAAGTCACAGAGAAGAAGCGTTTCCTTCTCCACTGGTAACACAATCTGCAGTGCATTCTCTAAAGACTCCATTCTGGGTGAAAAATAAAGCAGATGTGAGAGAAAAGCACAGCAGAAAGGTATCCTATGAAACATATTTAACCAAAAACAAGAAAGTAATTATTCAATAAAAACACATTCATTGAAATGTACAGATCACCACATTATCCAAAATGCCAAAGAATGAGTCGTTTGCTATATCCAAATATTCTTAATAGCTTAATAGATACCACACTGAATGGAAAACTGTTCTAAAACATACTAAGCCTTTCCCTCTCATCTGAAATACAAAATACTGAATGTAATTTAACTTTGCTTCGATGGACTAAAAAGCTCCATTATTTTATTATTGGAAATATAATGGATTTCAAAGAATAAGCTCTACTGATTATAAAATAAAATGTGTGATCCTAAATAAGTAACATATAGACTCTAAACCTCAGTTTCCTCCCACGTAAAATGATGACATATACTGGGATACGTAGCCTATGTATTAGGGATAATAGCATCAAAATTTTAGAAATAGGGTAACCAAAGCCCAGAGAGATTATGTGATATGCCCAAGGGGAGAGAGTGGGAAGAGCATGTGTTGCAGAACTCAACACACCTTAAGTTCTACTTAAGTCCTGGGCTAGTGTTGTGTCTTGGTTATGTTATTTACCCTCTGAGCATCAGTTCCCTCATCTGTGAAATGACAATCATAATGGTAGCCTTTCTTAAGGATGTAGTAAAGATTAAATAAAATAATAATATTAGTATAGTACTAACATAGGTTAAAATGGCCTCTTAAAAATTTAATAAATTTAGTAAATTCATAGTTAATAAATCTCAGAATTATACCTGGCATGAAGAGTCATCTGAAGCTCTCCTTCTTTTCCTTTTAGTCTGTCTCTTGCCTTAGCTATAACAGGCTTCTTCATGTCACTCACAAGATTTTCTAATTTCCGTGAAATGATTTCAAACTCTTTCCAACAAGTGTCAGTTTCATTTTTTAAGACCTAGATAAAATGCAAAAATTAATATATCCATGAATGGGTTAATAGACACAATTATTATTCTGTGCTTACAAAATGAAACATTCACCAACAGGGGGAGGAAATACAAATTTTCACATGAAAATGCATAAAAAATTATCTTGCAACCATCTGCAAATGAACTATCCTTTAGGGAACAACGATATTAAACTGTGCTCTCAAAGGACCCATTCAGTGAAGTCAAGGAAGTTAACAATATGACTTTCAAAGGTATTAAATTCTCTTCCCCGAAGTTAGAATATACAGAATACAATTCAGAAAGACACACAAAGTTGTAAGAAGGGACCTTCTGTTTCTTCTAGATAATAAATCTATGTCACTCCTCAAACCAAAAGGAAATTGGAGTGAACAAAACTGCTTCTATACAAATGAGAAGTGAATGAAATTAATTTAGGATTTATAATTAAACATCTATTATTCCATATTATTCCAGATTCTTATCTTGGTTCATTTTTTTAAAGGTACTGCTACAGAATCCTACTGAATGCTCATTGGTATAATTTATTCCTCATTCTCCCTAAGGATTAGTATTGCTTTTCCTAAAAAACTCATCATTCGGTCACTGGGGCAAGGTCTCAAGACAGTTTCTTAATTATGATGAAAATGCGCTAAATCATCACTTGAACAACAAAGATTTTAACACATAAATTTGCTTTTTCAGGAAAAAAAAAAAAAGGATCGTGATTGAGGAACTGGTACAAAAAAAGGAAGGAAACTAGGAAATATGGGAGGGCTCTGCAGGAACCACCCCTGGCCCTTTCCTCCATATGATGGGTTTTCAGTGAGGGTTCAGTCTAACACACTCCCAAACTTGCAACAACAATGTTGCATTGCAATGCCCAGATAATCTTCAAAATAAAGAAGACATTACTTGTGGTGCTTACAATTCATGTGCCCACCACTGGACAGATTGATTTCTCTGTGGTTACTGAGTTAAATTCAGTATTTCCTGTGAAAGCTATCCAGCAAGATCAGCCACCACTTAGAGGGAAACCGCCCTCCACTCCCTGCCCCTTCCACATAGCCCAACACCTGGTAACCAACAATTGGCAGTGTAACAGCAATTTAGACAATGTGACAATTTGTTCAAGAAGGATGAAAGCAAATATTCAAAGTCACTGGTTTTTCATGTACTGTTAATTTTGGAGTACCACAGAAGCAGCGTTTGTTGAAATTGCCTTCAAACACATTGTTTATGGTTGAAGCCCTCAAACCCACCCAAAGTACAATTGAGAACTCTGCACTCCACAACATCTGCAGTATGTTGATTAGAGCATGACCAATAAATTAGGACCCTGAACCATAATCTTTCCTGGGTCTTGTACTTGAATGCAAACGAATTTCTGGAATAGGGTCACATTAAAAATGTAGTCCAAGAGAGAGCTCTTTGAAAACATGAAACATATGTGACCTCAGCAAAAATGGGCAAGTCTATACTCACAGTGGTATTATTCTCTAATAAGAGATAACTAGAGAAATCGTATTTTTTCAGTAATTACCTGTAGAGCAGTCAGTTTATCCCGTAGACAGTCACTACTCCTTTCCTTGTCACTAGAGAAATCTGAAGTAATCCTCAATGTGTTGTTTCGCAGGTGTTGTTCAAACATCTCTCGCTGTGTATCATACCTCAAACAAAAATTAAGGCAACTTTTAACAATTTTTAAAATAAGACAAAAAACATTTTTTAATTACTGTCAATTATGCACAAGGAAATCTCACGGAAATTGTTTAAGTTACTGAACCTCATGCAAAAATTACAACTAAAGAATTAAAAAAACTTATTAAGTATAATATGTTTGCACTGAGGAAAGATTTCTAATAGATTTTCCAGTGGTTTGAAAGAGTTTACCTCTCTAGTAAATTATTTACAGTTGCATTGTGATCCTTTTCATACTTCTCCATAATGCTTTCTTCATGTGGAGGCTTTAACTCTGATTCCAAGCTAAAATCCTTAATCGGTTCCTGTGCCTAAGCAAATATGTAAAATGGCAAACATAATATCTTCATTATATTTAGTTATATGGAAAAAATAAAATGCTTTATGTCACAAAGATGTACCATTGATGCTTCATACCCAAAACCAGAAGATAATACAATCTATTTGAGGTATCTCAGCTCAGACGAAGGCCTTCCCATAGCACAGAGGAGATTTATTAATCTGGGTCTCACCTTCTAATTGGTTATGACAGCATAGCAAAGGACTACTTCCAGCCCTCAGTGCTGTTTCTGCTTTTGACCATGTAGCCATAGTCAAAAGTGGACACAAGCTTAACAGGCAGGAGCAGAACACTGAAAACAAATACACCTCATTCCTTCCCCACAAGTTCTGACTAGCAGTCTAGGCTATGATATACAGTAAATGCCCACTTACCTAGAATTCAAGAATCTGGAAATCTCAGTTTCCAAGGAAAGTAAAATATATTACCATGAGAAAAAAACAAATGATGAACTAGTTCATCTCAGTGAAGCTGAGGCATCTATACAGATTAAGCTCAACCTCTTGTACGCTCAAAAGTAATGTATCACAGATACATTATGTATTCACAATCATCCAAAATGGCCTACTTTTGCAAGAACCTTTTATTTAATCAGAGAAAAATTAAGTTATGCTTGCTATAGATTTGGTTCATTGTATTCTGAGTCTCTGAAAAGCAGTCATCCTTGCATTATGTGTAGAAATTCTCAATCAAAACAACCAGATAATAAAACCAACAATTAATGAGAAGTAAATTATTGTATACTTGGCCTTTTTCATTGAGTTTACTTCAAAAATACATTATGCACATATAACATCTTTTCTGCTGATGGCTGATCATCTGATTTTGCAAATGGTACCTCACTGTGGGCATCCCTTCCTCCATTCTCAGATGTGTTCATGGTCCACCTAGGAAGGAATCAAAATTTCATATTAAAATGATGGAGAAAAATGATACCTGAAAGAGAATGAATGAATGTCACCTGGTTTTGCAAAAGGTTCTATCTAGTTTTTTCCCAGAAGAGGGAGGATTCTCATGAAGTACTAACTTGCTTTTAGATATGCCTCCCACCATGGGTTGCAGTGTCTTATGAATCTCGGAAGCAGATTTCCTGAGTTTTTCTATCTTTTGTTCATAATCTTTGAGTACTCTCTTCATTTCTTGTTGACTCTTCTGTGAAGTCAGCTCTTCACATAGCTCCCTCAGGACATCCATGTGGTGATCAAGCTGGTACAGACTGCCTTCCTCAGAAAAGCAAGCCTAATGAAAGAAATAAAGCAGGATATGTGTTTCGAAAGAGTTTACATGATTATTCCATAAGGATTAGAAACTAACAGATGTTTGTGACTTTGACAACACACGCTTTTATAGGCCATCCACAGTGTGCCTGGTATGGTAACAGGTGCTGGCGATACGAAGAGGAGGAAATCAGCCCTACAGGGACCCAGAGCCCAGTTACGTACACACACATGTAATTAGGATATTATGTGAGAAGTGTAATGATTGAACCAACTCCCCACCTTAAAGAGTCAGGGAAAGCATGTTTCACAAGAGGGAACCATCGGAGCTAGATACAGAAGGAATGAGCATGGAGTTCTCCAAGTAAAAAGGGAGAAAAGTCATTCCCAGTAGACAGGGCAGCAGGTGGGTGAAAAGCACCAGATGTTCTGAAGAGACAAGTAGTCTGGTGTGGGCCAGGGCACAGCACAGGAGAAGGGATGCTAAAGAGGTGCCCTGCGACCAGACTGCGAAGGAAACCCACGGCCTCCTAAGGAGTATGATGTTGGCCTTGGGCAACAGTGAGCCGGTGACATGAGAACTGTGGTTCACAAGGATTACTCTGTCGGTGGGTATGGAAGGAGACACAGCAGTAGAGAGCAGGTGGACTAGGCTAAGGGAAGTGGCAACACTGATAGGTAGGAAGAAAAAGAAAAGGCCATTCTGAAGAGTTACTGATAGGACTTGGCAACTGACTCATTTAAGTCAGAGTGGGAAGAAGGCAAGGAGAGGAAGCGTGTGATTGAGAAAGCCATGCCATCTTTTCATAACCAAGACGCAGAAAATAAGAGGAATAAAAGTTTAAGAGGAAATATTTTTGGCTCAGTTTTGAACATGCTGAGTGTGAGGTCTCTAAGGAATCCTGGTGATACCTGCTAGTCAGTTAGCAATTAGGCATGGAGCGTGGGGAAAGGACTTGGCTGGAAATAAGGGTTTAGGCGCTACTGTTCTAGAGGAGCTATCAGAATCCCAGAGTGGGTGAAATCTCCCAGGAGAAGCATGCAAGTAGCCAAAAGTGGAGGTCATGAAAACATTAATATCACAGAATAAAAAACAGAAATTTAGTGAACGACATTAAAAGGAAGCTGAAAAAATATATATAAGAGGAAGCAAGAAAAAGTTTTAATAAATGAAGAGTGGTCAGTACCACCAGATACATAAAAGCCATCCAATAGGTTGGGGACCAAAAGAGATCATTTGATTTTCTCCGCTTGGTTTGCCCCTTGTATTCACTTGCTATCCTTCACAAAAGTCACGCTTCTGAGGACAAGGTGTCCCGACAAAAGCAACTATGGGAACATCAGCAACAGGTGTCACATTTGTAACCAGAGTCTCAAGGACAGGAACCACTGAGAAATATCAAGGGAAATCAGGAAATATCACCTCAATACTGAATTTTTCGCACTTCTCAAAATGTAAGAAGCACAGGCTGTAGTTAAGATTTGAA
Organism: Choloepus didactylus; assembly: GCF_015220235.1. Taxonomy (NCBI): domain Eukaryota; kingdom Metazoa; phylum Chordata; class Mammalia; order Pilosa; family Megalonychidae; genus Choloepus; species Choloepus didactylus. The sequence goes on from NC_051310.1 coordinate 47,535,057, forward strand.
CTGCCCAAGTGATACTCCCCAGAGGAAAAGAGGGACGCAGATTTAATCATAGGCTAAGGACATACATGACCATCTCAGGTAGACCCCAAAATGATGGCAAAATTTAAATGGGAATAGATTATTTTACCTCATGTTCCTTGATGAGACCCTTGGTCCTTCCTCTACGAATTAGTTTCTTTTCTTTATTTATTTGCTTTTCAAGTTTTGAAATACTGTCATTAAGTTTTCCTTTTTCAATGTCTATTTTTAATTGTTGAATATATGAAGACATTTCATGATGAATAGACTGCAAAAAAAAAAAAAAAAAAGGCACATATTAACCAGGGGAACAGAATATACTCAAAAAATTTCCATTAAAAACACAACAAAAATGTTTATAGTAATAAAGGATATAATGGAGCGTAAATGATATTCTGATTCATCCTTGTGTCTCTGAGGAGGATGTTTTAAAGCATTGCAAACCCATAAACATATTTTTTTTTTCCTTTTTAACAACTAAAAATATACTTTAGCTGTGAAAGACATTGTTAAGGGGATGAAAAGACTGGAAGAAAATATATGCAAAAAACATATCTGATAAAAGACTGGTATCCAAAATACATAAAGAACTCTTAACCCCCAACAGTAAGAAAAAAAAAACCCAATTAAAAAGTGGGAAAAAGAGCTGAACAGACACCTCACCAAAGAAGATACACAAATAGCAAATAAGCATATGAAAAGATGCTGAACATCGTTTGTCTTTAGGGGATTGTAAACTAAAGCAACAGTGAGATTCCACTACATACCTATTAGAATAGCTATAATCCAAAAAACTGATGATACCAAATGCTGACATGGATGCAGAGCCACAGAAACTCTCAATCACTTCTGGTGGGAATGCACAATGGTACAGTTACTTGGAAGACGTTTTGCGGTTTCTTACAAAACTAAATATTGTGCCACGTGATCCAACAATTGTGCTCCTAGATATTTACCCAACTGACTTGAAAACTTACATCCACACAAAACCTGCACATGAAGTATTTATAGTAGCTTTATTTATAATTGCCCCAAACTGGAAGCAACCAAGATGGGTTTGCAAGTGAATGGATAAGGATAGAGCTCAAAAACAAAAACAAAAACAGAATGATGGGGCTATCTCAAAGGAACAAAAGAACCAAGTAAGAGTTTCCAACGTACAAAGCAGGAACAATTCGTGCAATAAAATAAATAAAATGGTGTTGTATTATAACCCAAAGTACAAAATAAATATTCATGATTCCATACTCATAAAAATGGTTGAATAAATAAATAAATAAGAAGAGACAAATCTCTATGCAGAAGAAGTCCAAATAATTTATGTAGGTACTCCACCCATAAGGAAGTAGAACCTAACCCTCTACTTGTTAGGTGTGCCCTACATATAGTGACTTTCTTCCAAAGAGTACAGTATGGAAATAAGGGACGAAAAGAGTAAATTTAGAGTGGAGAAACCTGGCAAACCACTTCAAGTCAGGTGATCAAGTTTAAGGTCAACAGTGATAAATCAGGTTGATAGTATGCCTCCTTGATATGACGTGTTGAGAATGGAATTTTACCTCTGCGGTCTTCCTCCTAAAAACACACAACCCCAATCTAACCATGTGGAAAACATCCCAATTAAGGGATATTCTACAAAATACTTGACTAATAATCCTCAAAACTGTCAAGGTCATAAAAAACAAGAGCCTGCAGAAACATAACAACTAAATGTAAGGTGGTATCTTACTTAGATGGAATCCTAGAACAGAAAAGGACATTAGGGAAAACCTGTGGAAATCTGAGTAAAGTCTGAACTTTAGTTAATAACCATGTATCAGTATTGGCCCATCAATTGTGACAAATGTTCCATACTAATGTAAGATGTTAATAATAGGGGAAAATAGATGGGGATATATGGGAACTTATGCCGTTCTTTGCATAGGGGATGTATGTACTATCTTCCCAATTTTTCTGTAAATCTCAAGCTGTTTCTGTAAATCTCAAACTGTTTTAAAAAAATGTGTTTTAGGAGGACCCTTAACAGTAGAAATCAACTCAATCACCTTAATCTCTCTCTCTCTATCCATATATATATGAATATATATCTTTAATAATTTAATAATAATTTATGTTGTAGGTGCTGTATATAAATCATCACTAATCCTTGCAATAATCCTGCCAAGAAGGTAGTGTTATGCCTATTATATCACTGAGGTTCCTAGATGTTAAATAACTCGCAACTTTCCCAGGGTCCTAGCTGCCAAATCCAGGTTTGTCTGACACCAAAGCCTATACCTATTTCACAATGAAACTTTGTATGTGTATATATGTCAACATGTTACCGCAGTCAGGATCCAACCAGAAAAACAGAAAACACTCTAAATATTTAAAGCAGAAGAAATTAAATGCAGGGAATTGATTCCACAAGAGATGAAAGAGCAGAGAGTCAAAGAGGGGACATATGTACTATCTTATGCAATCCAGAGATTAGCAACGGCAGAAAGCTGCTATGACCTTTGGGCTGGAGGATTTGCATGAAGCCCAGGAAAATGGGTCACCCATCAGGAGCTGGAAACATGACAGGCCTGTCTTCTAGGAGTTGGAGGCAGGGGAAACATAGATACTACCAAACACCGCCCAATAGAGGGAGGGAAAGAAATCCTTTGACCTCTCTCTTTCTCCCCTACTCCAATATCCCTCTAATCTCCAGAAGACAGTGTTTTCATTGGCTAAATGCAATCAGAAGTCAGCAGATGAGGGAGCCTGGAAATTACAGCCCTAGGGGTGAGTCCCTTTGGCTATGGAGTAGATGGGGAGAACACCAGGAATGGCTGAGGACAAACAGGCCCAGGATCAGACCTTATTTAAACACACATATGCACGTTCTTACCTCCCATTTTGCACAGGCATCCTTACTTTTTTCTTCCAAAGACAGCTTTACATCTTCAGTTACATTACTTTTCAGTTCTTCAACAGCTTTCAAATACTTGGCCAGACTTTTGGTATTGAAAATTATGAGTGCTTCCTGTTTAAAAAAAAAAAAATGCAAGAACATGGAAACCTCATTTTACAGCCAAATTCTCAAGGCTAATTTTGGTAGGTTTTTAACAGCTAGAACTAGGAAGGACTTCTCTGAAGACTATTTGAGGATTTAGGGGACACCTCTTTGTAAACTGAGGTTGACATGCCTTTTGTATCTCTTGAATTCATTTGAAGACAAATGCCAACTATTCAATATTCAAATGTATTATACATGGGGCCAAAGGAAGATCTCTTCATGATAATCAAAATTATTTTTGCTACCCCTTTGATGAAAAATGAAAGGCTACTGTGCAAAGTAATGAGCCACCAGCAATGTTTCCTCTAAAGTTCTTCAGTAATGAGCAGACACCAAACCTCATAAACAATACAATAGGAAGTATGTACCAGTGTGTACTAGAAATTGGTGTTGCAATATGATAAAATTCATAAGGTTAATATGTCGAATATTTAATGATGTGCATAAACAATGGTATGCTTCGGGGAGGCAGCATTTCCTTATCAACAACTTCAAAGTTTTGCCCAGTGCCAAGCACACTGGCAGCTCTTCACCGACCTCTTACCAACCTCCCCAGCAAAGGAGTAGCAGGAGGAAGGGATAAGGACTTCCTTGCCAGGAATGTGCCTGCTCCTTACCTGGAAATAACTCTATAAGAGCAGAAACCTGGAGAGTTATCTAATGAATGAGAAAAGAAAATATAGTTTGGGGCCTGTGAAAGAGGCAGAAAAACTATAAGGAGATAAGACGAAAGTAATTCCAGGGGAGAATGCAATGCAATTAAGCAGGATGAGGATTCATCCATTCACTCACTACAGACTTAGAATGGGTCTACTGCAGATAAGGTACAATGCTGAGCCCCAGAGACCTTCTCCAGAGCCTCTTTGAGGATTACTAGATTTATGACCTAGAGAGTCATGCCAACCCTATAAGCTGGCCGGGAGCTTCCACTGCCCTGTGTCCTTCGAGTCCCAGGGGTCTCAGGGCAATACCTGGCAGGACAGGAGTCTTGCTTCTGCTATAAAAATCTATCCACTTCACTAGATGCCAGAGACAAAGAGAGGATCCCTGGCCTCAGATTCCAAAAAGATGGTCAAAGAGAAGACAATGATGCAAGAACTCACACCTACAACTCTTCTCTCCGGTAGAGAAGGGGCCAAGGGGCCTTTGCTTTATTTTTATTTTTATTTTTTATTTTTATACACTCTCCCATTCCTGGGCAGACAGTTAGCCCTCCTGATATTCAGCCTAGCTAATATTGACTGTCAAGGTCCATTTGGCACACTCAACAACCTGAGATTTAAAAGTGGGACAAGAAGACAATGGAAATTGGTCAAAGTCGGTGGCTAACAAAGTGCAAAAAGCTTAAGATTAAGCAGGTGAGGGCTTTTAAGGTTTTGGGAAAAGCAAAGTTGAAATGGCTGAAAATTGGGTTCAGCATGGTTAACAATCCAGAAAACCAAAAATGGGTGAAGGCCCAGGAGAAAGATAGAAGCCACGAAGAGTGCAAAGAGCGGCTCCCTGTGAGCAGATCAGTGGTAGTAGTAGGGCCGAGGGTACTGCCTTACTTCATCTCCCCAAAATGCTTAGCTCATTTTAAACATTCATTAGGATGTTGAATGTTGAATGAATAAATGAACTAAAGTACACATATGACTGACTCTACCTCTCCAATGTATCAAGGCTAGAGACCTTGCTCTTTCTTGGTTTTGTATCCTCCCAAGCACCTCCCACTGAGTGAGTCTCCGGTTTGGTTATGTATTTAGTTGCAACAACTGCCTGTTAAACCACGAAAAACCAACCTGAAACTGTCTCCATACAAACACAACACTATAAGATCTTTACTGATAAGTATGCATCCAAAAATTACTTTTATCAAAGGCTTTTAATGACAATAGTGTTATTTTACATTCAGAGAATTTTAACTATTCAAAGTGCCTTCACATACCTTGTTTTCATTTAAAGCCTCACAAAACACCTGGCAGCAGGGCAAGACTGGAATTATTATGCCCGTTTTACAACTAAAAATGCCAGAGAAATTAAATTCGTGTTCAATGTCATAAACTCAGCTGTGCTCTTTACCCTGTATCGCTGAGCACATTCAGGAGGTGTATAATATAATTTGAATTTAAAAATGCTTCATTTGAATGTCTATTTTTAACAATGGTCTTGGGGAAACAATGCATAATACTCAGAAATGTTGTCAAGTTACTGTAACTTTGTGGTATAATTGCAGTGATGGAAATATCTTGATTTTGAATGAGATAGGTAACTGAGAGTAAATGCCCTATATTTGATGGATGAAAAGATCCCCACCTTATACTGTGAAATTAGTGCACGGGGGCTCTCTCTTTGCCCAAGTAACTGCTCAGCCCTCGTGATGTATGATTCAAGTTCCTTCTGTAATTCTTCTACTTTCAGCCTGACATCCAAATCTGGTGAAATATCAGTTGAATTCTTCAATGCTGCAACTAGCTTTACCACATTGATCTGTGAAGACAAAAAAACAAACAAACAAAAAAAAAAACTTAACTTTACACTTGGCCCAATTTCTTAGTAAATTCATAAGTTAAAGAATACATTCTTTAAGTAGCAATTCATATTTTCCCACTAGACATAAGAATAACCATTTTGCTATATGTATATGTTCCAGTATTCTCTAAAGATTAAAGAAATAAAATACAATGCGAAAATAATATTTTTAAAAACCTATCCAAGCAAACTACCCTTCCACTGATCACTCAGTTTTAAAAAATAAATTCACTAAATGGGGGATATATAGACCTGAACTTTCTCTTTAGCTTCTTGAATCTTTGCCTGCAGCCCAGCTGTGACAACATGTTGGAGGGACTCCTGGCTTGAAATATTTTGTACATCCATTTGTAAAGTATCTTCAGTTCTAGCCACAAGCTCTTCATACATTGATCCTTTAGCAATAAGATGCTGTTAAAACAAATTGAAGCAAGAGCACGATAAACATTCTGATATGTTAAACAGCAACCTAAACAAATTCATTATGAAAACTTAAAAAGTAAATTAATACAAAATTTGGCAAATTTGCATTCTAAAAATGTTATTTTAAAGAGTCATTTTGAAATTTTATATGAATATATCAGATTCTGTGCAACATGCTCTTTTATAAAGCATTCTTTATACAGTAAGCACTTCAATAAAATAAAGACCAGAAGTAATGTAATACCAATAGAGAGAAAATAAGTCAAGAGGATTATAATAAACCTTAAAATGAAGTTGTTCTAAGTCAAATCATACGGGAAGGGAATTCAATAAATGTTATTGGAGAAAATGCCTATTGAAAAATAATCTCTTCAGAACTAAACAACATAACCTTTTTTAGATTCATACAATATAACAAAAATAAATTCCAGATGGATAAGAAAGTTATTTATAAAACATATACCCACAAAAAAAGAAGAAATTATCCAAGAAAATTGATCTGCTGCCTAAATGTGGAAGGCCTTTGGGGGCAAAAAAGTAGGGATAGAAATGACTATAAAAACAAAACAACTTCTATGCAAAATAAAACAACTTAAAAGTCAAACAACTTGGTAAAAATATTTGCCACAGAAATAAAAATGGATCAAGATTCAAAAAGTTTCCATAATTCAAGTTGTGGAACTGTGACCCATGATATTCTTTGAACTTTGTCCTCTACTTGCTAAATCGTACTTTGAAAGTTATCAATTATGTACAAATGTTAAAGTTCACAATAAAAAAATCCATTAAAATTTACATAATTCAATAAGAAAAATACTAAGATTCCAAAGAAGACTCATAAAATACTAGAACAGATAATTTACAGGAAAAATGGCTAATAAATATATAAAAGACAGTTCACTCTTACTTGTAAACAAAGAACGAAAAGTTAAAACAGTAATGAGATACCACTTTTCAGCTATTCAGTAAGCAAACAAAATGTTTTCATTAAAACTGAAGGGTGGACATCAGGGGAGGATCTAAGATGGCAGCATAGAGAGGAGTAGAAGCTAAGTAGTCCCCCTGGAACAACTGAAAAAAACCAGAAACAACTAGTAAATAATCTGGAATAACTGCGGGGGGGAAAACATGACTGTCCACTCATCATACACCAACCTGAATCGGGAGGAATGCCCAAGATAACACCATAAAATCTGTAAATAAAAACTGCAGATCCAAGCCAGGAGACCCCTCCCCCCACAGCCCGAGCTGCAAAGCCTTGTGGTGTCAAGTGAATATAGCTCAGCTGAGCTCCATACGGGGTTTTAATTAGCAAGTATGAACTGCTCACTATGACGTATGAATCCCCAACAAGCAGACAGAAGCTTTGGGTGACGACTAACCCTGGAGAGCTGGAGGGCCACCTCGGACTAGCCCTGAAGGGGACTTGCTGTTCCTTTTTCAGCTCAGTGGAGAAATCCTCAGCCATTTTCAGTTCCCAATGCTCTGACCCAGACAAGGGTGGAGATACCACAGGCAGAGAGAGACCACTGAAATGCTAATGACCTCCCCCTAGGGGATCTATCTTCTCTAAGAGGAAAGGGGTGGGGCCCAGCTCTGCTACCTGCCTTCCATTCAGAACCAGACCCCAGAGCCTGGGGGAAAACAGCCACACCTCCTTACACCAGTCAAGAATTACAGGCTAACAGGCGCCACCTGCTGGGCAGAAAAGCACAGTGACCTGAGGCATCACAGGATGTGCCAATTTTCTAAGACACACCCTCAGGGAAACTGGATACTGAATAGTTCTTCCTTCTGGGACCTGAGCCCATTCTGGTCTGGGAAAACCTGATTGGAGTAACCAAGCAAACCATGCCTAGACAACAGAAAACTACAACCTACACTAAGAAAAATGAAGTTATGGCCCAGTCAAAGGAACAAACTTACACTTCAACTGAGATACATGAATTGAAACAACTAATAATAAGTCAATTCAAAAAGTCTGGGGAAGATATGGCAAAAGAGCTGAGCCGTATAATGAAAACACAGGATGTAACATAAGGTAGAAATTGAAAGTTAGAAAAACCAACTAGCAGAATCTAGGGAAATGAAAGGCACAACACAAGAGATGAAAGACACAGTGGAAACATACAACAGCAGATCTCAAGAGGCAGAAGAAAACACTCACGAACTGGAGAACAAGGCACCTGAAAGCCTACACACAAAAGAACACATAGAGAAAAGAAGGGAAAAATACAAGCAACATCTCCAGGAACTTAAAGGCAAAACGAAAAGCAAGAATTTATGTGTCATTGGTGTCCCAGAAGGAGAAGAGAAGGGAAAAGGGGCAGAAGCAACAATAGAGAAAATAATCAATGAAAATTTCCCATCTCTTATGAAAGACATAAAATTATGGATCCAAGAAGTGCAGCATACCCCAAACAGAATAGATCTGAATAGGCCTATGCCAAGACACTTAATAATCAGATTAATAAACATCAAAGATAAAGAGAGAATCCTGAAAGCAGCAAAAGAAAAGCGATCTATCACATACAAAGGAAGCTTGATAAGACTATGTGTGGATTTCCCAACAGAAACCATGGATGCAAGAAGGAAGTGGAGTGATATATTTGAGATACTGAAAGAGAAAAGCCACCAACCAAGAATCCTATATCCAGCAAAACTATCCTTCAGATATGAGGAAGAGCTTAAAATATTCTCTGACAAACAGACAATGACAGAGTTTGTGAACAAGATACCTGCTCTACAGGAAACACTAAAGGAAGCACTGCAGACAGAAAGGAAAAGACAGGAGTGAGAGGTCTGGAAAACAATTTTGGGAGATAGTAGCACAGCTACTGAACAAAGTAGTACACTGAACAAAGATGGCTGTGAATATGGTTGAAAGAGGAAGGCTGGGACCATGTGGGACACCAGAACAAAAGACAAACGATAAAGACTGGGACTGTGTAACTCAGGGAAACCTAGGGTGCTCAACTATTGTAATAAAAGGTTCAGATATGTTTTTACATGAGACAGAACAAACAAATGTCAACATTACAAGATGTTAAAATTAGGGTAGGATTGGGGGGAAAATACAATCAATGCAAACTAGAGGCTATAATTAACAGAAACACTGTATTATGCTTCCTTTAATGTAACAAAGGCAATATACTAAACCTAAATGCATTTGGAGGGTTGGGCAATAGGGGAAGGGTATGGCACTCCAGGCATTGGTGATGTCATCTGACTCTTTATTCTACTTTAGGTTAATGCTATGTTTCCTTTTATCACTTTCTAGCTATCAAGTTTTGTTTTTTGTTTGTTTTTCTCTCTTTCTCTTTTCTTTTTCTTTTGCCTGTCTGCCTTCTTTGACTCTTCCTCCATCTTTGTGGAAGAAATGGAGATGTCCTTATACAGAGAGTGGCAATGATGCTCAATACATAAATACGTGACTATACGGGGAACCAACAATTGTTTACTTAGGACGGAATGTATAGTGTGTGAACAAAACCATCTTAAAAGAAATGGGTTGATGAAGAAACATTGAAGGCACTATATTGAGTGAAATAAGACAGACATATAAAGGCAAATATTACAGGGTCTCACTGATATGAACTAATTATTATATGTAAACTCATAGACATGAAATATAAGCTACCAGGATATAGAAATGAGGCTAAAGAATGGGGAGCAATTGCTTCTTATGAGCAGAATGTTCAATAGAGTGAACTTAAACATTTGGAAATGGACAGGGGTGATGGTAGCATGTTATGAGAATAACTAACAGTGCTGAAAGGTGTGGGAAAGTGGTGGAAAGGGTAAGCTCAGAGTCACGCATGTCACCAGAAGGAAAGTTGGAGGTTAAAAGATGGGAATGTATAAAACAGTGAATCTTGTGGTGGACAATGTCCGTGACTAACTATACAAATATTAGAAATCTCTCTCACAAACTAGAACAAATGTATGTCACTAATAATAGAGAGGCATATAGGGAAAAAATATATACCTATTGCAAATTATATACTACAGTTAGTAGTATTTTAACATTCTTTCATCAACAGTAACAAATGTACTATACCAAAACTATGAATCAATAATGGAGTGGGACGTGGTTAGAGGTATGGGAGGATCTGAGTTTCCTTTTTTTGTTTTTATTTCTTTTCTGGAGTAGTGAAAATGTTCTAAAAATTGAAAAAAAAATTAATTGTGTTGAGGGATGCACAGCTGTATGGTGGTGCTGTGGGCAACTGATTGTACACTTTGGATCTTTGGATAGTTGTATGGTATCTGAACAGTCTCAATAAAAAAATAATATTAAAAAAACAAAACAAAACAAAACAAAACCAAAGGGTGGCCTGGGTGTGATAAAATAGAAATTGTTTTGTGCGAAATCAACTGTATGTTGAAATTTATCTTAGGACAGTAGAATATGGTAATTTTTATTTTCTTTTTATGCTTTCCAAAATGAATAAATTCATTTTTAATTTCAAAATTTTTCTTTCTAATTATAAAAGTAACAAAAACTTATGTAAAACACTCAACAAGAATAGAAAGGTACAGCATGTAAAGAAAAACTTTCTCTTCTTCCTTATCACTACATTAGTTCTCATTCAATCAATCAGTCATACATCCATTCAAAAATATTTATTTTATGCCTAGTTTGTGCCAAGAAATGTGATAGAAGTTGGACATATGAAGGATGCAGCAGATAGACAGTCAATTATTTGTACATCCTTATAGATATTTTTCTACGTACATAAAAGTATAAAGTGTAAGAAAGCAACTCTTTTTTAAAAAAAAACAGATATAGGATCACATTACCACTCTTATTTTTCAGCGTCCTGTATTTCCTACTTTATAATCTGTCTTGACGCAATATCTTGATCCAAAGGCGAGCTACTTAGTTCTTTCTTAACAGAAGTGTACTTCATTATGTTTGTGTTTTCATTGTTTATCAGAGAGATCATTTTTATTGTTTTGAAATACTTTCAAAATAACTTAAAATATTGAATTTCTACCTTAATTCTTTCGCTCAGATATACCAAATAAATAAATATAAAAATATATTAGAAAATTATTGGCAGATGGCGCGGGAAAATTTATATAATAATTTCAAAACGAAAAAAATCACTCGTAATTAATGAAAACACAAAATGCTGAAATATACACATTTCAGAAATGAAGATTTAGAAGATTTACGCAAACATTCCTTTATTCTAGGAACTTTCTACTTTTTGTAACTTATGACATGCACTGTAGTTTTTATAGCTGAGCTGGAGTTCAGTAAAAACCTCACTTGTAACTTCTTTCCCAGGAGAACAGTGATATTACAACATGATACTAAAACGGTGATATTAAAGCCTCACTACTTTTCAATGAGTCAACTGCCTGAGAATCAAGACAGAGCAGAGCTCTAATGACATCAGTCACCCTCCCTGCATCAAGCAAGGAGGGAAAAGTTGCTTATTCAGTGAGTGAGCCTTAAAATCATAGATTGTATCATCTCTTATATCCATGCTGCACTGAACTATCTGAGACTGAACTCACTTACTCATCTGTTTGTTACCCTCTGCTGCAAGAGAATATATTAATCCTCATTCTACAACTGGGAAAAGAAGCTCAACAGTTTAGACTCTAAGGGTAGTATTATCAGTGGTCTAATCTACCCTCCTGTCTTCAAGCAAGATCACAGCAAATGATCCAGGGATGGGAATCCATACCATTTTTAAAACTTCCAACAAAGAGAATTAAAACTGTAGGATTATTACTATTCACTTTAAAGCTATTTATTTTAAAACATAAGTCCACAACCATGAAAACAGTCCCTTTAACACGTTCACACCCATACCTGCAGAGATTCTTCCATTGGGGCATCCATGTCATCTTGATGTCTCAGAAGATCCAGGACAGATTTGGTTTCTGCCTCCCAGATTTCGACTTGTCCAATGAGTTTTTCAACCTCTCCAACTACTTTTAGTTGCCCTGTTAATCCTTCATTTTCTTTTTCATGTTCCTCCCCAGCCTACAACATTCAATATTATCACTAAGTAAATGACAACATTTATGTTATAAAATTATTTTCCATTTAAAGAATGTACACAACTTTTTACATCATTTTAATGATGTAAGACTAGTTTGTCCACAAACTATAAAGGACTGTGTATCACTTTACAGATTGAAAAGTTTGCCCACATATATTTTCTTACATACTATGGTATCATTCCTATCAGTTAGACACTATTATCTCCATTTTTCAGACAAGAAGACTAAAGCTTATAAAATAAGGGTATTGGCTCTATAAACACATTTTAAAAATTCACATACAATTTAATTCAAATAAAGCTATTAGCAACAGAGGTGAAACATCATCAAAAAGAAGCTGAGCTCACATCCATGGACAATTGACCTTTGATAAGGCAGTCAAGCCAAAGCAACTGGGACAGAGCAGCCTCTTCAATAAATGGTATTTGGCAAACTGGATATCCATTTCCAAAAGAATGAAAGAGGACACCTATCTTACACCTAATACAAAAATTAACTGGAAATGGATCAAAGACCTAAACATTAGCACTAAGACCATAAGACTCTTAGAAGAAAATGTAGGGCAATTTCTTAAAGATCTTGTGATGGGAGGTGGTTTCCCAGAATTTACACCCAAAGCGCGAGCAACCAAAGAACAGACAAATGGGATCTCCTCAATATTAAACACTTTTGTATATCAAAGGACTTTGTCAGAAAGGTAAAAAAGCAGCCTACACAATGGGAAACAATATTTGGAAACCACATATCAGATAAGGGTTTAATATCCCGAATATATAAAGTGATACTATGACTCAACAACAGAAAGACAACCCAATTAAAAAATGGGCAAAAGACATGGACACTTTTCTGAAGAGGAAATACAAATGGCTCAAAAACATGAAAAAAATGCTCAACTTAACTGGCTATTAGGGAAACGCAAATCAAAACCATAATGAGATATCATCTCAAACCTACCAGAATGGCCATTATCCAAAAAACAGAAAATTCTAACTGCTGAAGAGGATGTGGAGAAAGAGGCACACTTATTCATGTTGCTGGGAATGTAGAATGGTGTAACCTCTCTGGAAGACAGTGTGGCAGTTCCTGAGGAAGCTAAGTATAGATTTGCCATATGACCCAGCTATTCCATTGTTAGGTATATACTCAGAGGAACAGAAAGTTAAGGCATGAATGGACATTTGTAAACCGATGTTTATTGCGGCATTATTTACAATAGCCAAGAGATGGAAACAGCCCAAAAGTCCATCAACAGACAAGTGGATAAACAAACTGTGGTACATACACACGATGGAATATTATGCAGCTGTAAGACAGAACAAAGACACAGAACATATCATAATGTGGATGAACCTTGAGGACATCATGTTGAGCAAAGTAAGCCAGAAACAAAAGGACAAATACTGTATGGTCTCACTAATATGAACTAATATTAATGAGCAAACTTTGAGAGTTAGAAACTGATAACATAGGCTATCAGAAGATAGAAAGAGGGTAGAGATCGGGCATTTGATGCTGAAGAACTACAGAGTGTTCTGCAGGATTGATTGTATAGATCCAGAAATAGATAGCATAATACTGTGTGATGGTAGCACAATATTGTAACTACACTGAGCAAAGATGTCTGTGAATAAAGCAGAAAGAGGTAGGCTAGGGACATGAATGACACCTGAGGTAAAGATAGATGATAAAGACTGTGACTGCATAACTTAGCAAAAACTGGAGTGGTCAATTATTGTGACAATGTACAAATATAAAACTGTTCTTGCATGTGGGAGAACAAATGAATGCCAACCATGCAGAGTGTTGGAAAGGGGATGGTACTGGGGAAAAATATAATGAAAGCAAACTGGAGTTTATGGTCAACAGTAACATTGTAATATGCTTCCACTAAATGTAACAAAGGCAATATACCAAAGCTAAATGTGTATGAGAGGGGGTTGTAAGGGAGAGATATGGGATTCTTGGTAGTGGTGGTGTTGTCTGATCCTACTATTATATTTCATTGTATGATATTTTATTTTTCTTTTTATTATCTATTTATTATTTGTTAAATAACTTTTTTCTTTGTAGTAATCAATATGTTCAAGTGCTGACTGTGGTGATAAGCGCACAACTGTATGATGATACTGTGAACAACTGATTGTACACTGTGGATACTTATATGATATGTGAATATAACTCCATAAAATCGTATGGAAAAAGATAAACAGGGATAAAATTTCTGGAAAAATTATGGAGAAAAGGATATATGTATTTACTGTTGGATAGGAGGCAGAATGGTATAGCCTTTCTGGAGGACAGTGCGGTGGTTCCACACGAAGCTAACTATGTGGGTGCCATAAGGTTCTGCAACCTCATTAAGGGGCATTTACTTGGAGGATCTGAGAGCAGGGACATGAATGGACGTTTGCACACTGGTGTTTATGGAGAGAGTATGCTTGATTTGCAATGGGTGGAGGTGGCCAGAGGGTACATCAACTGAAGAATAGAATGGTGAACTGTTGTGTGTTCATACAATGGCATACTGAGCAAGTAACAAGGTCAATGGAAACTGTGGACAGCATTTTGAGTGAACCCATGCCAGAAACAAATGCAAACACTATAATGCCTCACCAATATGGACTAACTACAATGTGTAAACTCAGAATTGAACCTTAGAGCACAGCTTATCAGGGGAACGCTTATTACTAATGGTCCCTAGATTATAAGCTCTTACAGCAGTCACATCCATTCCTGAATTGTAATTGCTGTCTTCAGATTCTGAGATGCTGATCCCTTTCTGTATAACCTGATCGATCCCTGGAACTTTGGGTATCTGTGTGACACCTGAAACTCAGAGACAGAACTTGGCAGATATGAATGTCAGTATCAGAACATATAGCAGCTGTTAAAAAAGCTGAAAAAGAGACCAGACTTCAACTAGAGATATGAACGAAGCAGATGTGTTTAAGACTAGGGCAAATCGGGCCAAAGGGTAAAGGACAACACTGACTGCATTTTAAAACTTCAAATTACATGTGAGACCAAAGGAAGAGATGTTTAGTTGGTGCAAGATCTATATTTTGTAAACAATTTAACTCATACAATTTGTTCATATACCATAATTACATGGAACTTTGAACAGGAAGTGAGACCTGGTAGGTTTGCATAGGTTAGTGTGAAATAGCAACACATCCCAAAGTAATTTGGGTGGAGAATAAAAATATATATGCAGGGGCCCCCTGAGGAACTGGGGCAAAATGCAGAGGTGTTTGAGCTTCCTCAGACAGATTGTTGTTGATATTCTCACAAACACAGAGGACTGGAGGTCTGATGTGCCGAGCCCTCTACCTTGGCACTTGCCCTTATGAAGCTCGTTACTGCAAAGGAGAGGCTAATTCTGCTTATAATTGTGCCTAAGAGTCTCACCCTGAGTACCTCTTTGTTGCTCAGATGTGGCCCTCTCTCTCTAGCTAAGCCAATTTGGCAGGTGAACTCACTGCCCTCCCCACTATGTGGGATCTGACTCCCAGGGGTGTAAATCTCCCTGGCAACGTGGGACATGACTCCCAGGGATGAATCTGGACCCGACATCATGGGATTGAGAATGTCTTCTTGACCAAAAGGGGGATGCAAAATGAAACAAAATAAAGTTTCAGTGGCTGAGAGATTCCAAATGGAGTTGAGAGGTCACTCTGGTGGCATTCTTATGCACTATACAGATAACCCTTTTCAGGTTTTAATGTATTGGAATAGCTAGAAGTAAATGCCTGAAACTACAAACTGCAACCCAGTAGTCTTGACTCTTGAAGACAATTGTATAGCAATATAGCTTACAAGGGGTGACAGCATGATTGTGACAGCCTTGTGGATCACACTCCCTTTATCCAGTGTATGGATGCATGAGTACAAAATGGGGACAAAAAACTAAATGAAAAATAGGGTGGGAGGGGGGATTATTTGGGTGTTCTTTTTTACTCTTGTTTTTTATTCTTATTTTCACTTTTTCTGGTATAAGGAAAATGTTCAAAAAATAGATTGTGGTGATGAATGCACAACTATATGATGGTACTGTGAACAATTGATTGTACACTTTGGATGACTGTATGGTATGTGAATATATCTCGATAGAATTGAATTAAAAAAGGGGCTGAGCATCAAATTTCAACAAATTTTAGAATCAAGATAGAGCAGAGCTCTAATGACATCAGTCACCCTCCCTGCATCAGCCTTTTCCTATTAATAATCTCTCAGCATTCTATAGGTTGTTAAACTGTCACGTATTCACATGATAGATACATTCTTAAAGTTGTTTTTGATCAGATGATACTCTGAATGTGTCTAGAAAAATATCATATTTTAAGGCATATTATACAATCAGATCTTTCCAGATTTTCCCTAATTATAGTGGGAAACATCAGCACTCCATCAGAGCAACTGGTGAAAGACAATAAACAATTACCTTCTTGAATTAAGCCGCATAAGTTTTTATTCTGAAGGAGACACATTTCGAAAACCATAGACACCATACCTTGTAAGTGTATGATTTTTAATTTATTTTTTGTTCCTTTTCCATATTCTTATCTATAATCTAAATGTATCCTCCCAATTACCAAAAAAGACAAGGAAGAGAGATTCTACTGTCCCCATTTACAGAAATGTACCAAGACACAAAGAGGCCTGGCCCTTACCTAAGACTAGACAAGTTCTGAGCACTCATCAGAAGTAATCTGAAGAAAATACCAACTCAATAAACAGAGTTAGCCTTAGCAGAACTAAGCCACAGCAAAGTGAGTAATGGACAGACACAGGATTTTTATGCTAAATACTAATTCATGAAGGGAACCAGTTAAGCATTTTCCTGGAAAACAATCATACTTTAAATATTATCTAGTAATCCACATATTTACCACTGTTTCAACAATACGGTATTTTTTAAAAAACAAAGACAGCAAGTTGAATTATTTCTATATGCAAACGAAACACACAAAGTATAACTATTTTACCTTTAAATTCTGATTGTGATTTTCAGGAGACTCAACTGACGTATATGTTGAAAAATCAATGGTTGAATTTTCTTCTGTAGATAGTTGACTATTTCCAGAATTGTCAAGAATGGGCTGATTCTGTTTTTTAACAAGTGGCAGGTTCATTTCCTATAAAAAATTAACAATACTAAATGTAATACATTTTTATTTTTATGCTAATATATTATAAACAATAAGTGAATAAAATATATACAAATATATTGTTAGGATTTATCAATTAGTAACAATGTTATAAAATATGGACATGTCCCATAAAAATACCTAAGTCTCAAACTGCTGAGAATAGGAAACAGAATAATTAAGTTCACAAAATATTTATTAAAGGTCTGTTTTTAAGAAGCACTATGCTAATTTAAAAGATAAACAAAGTTCAGTGTGTTTTTTTCAAGGAGCTTAAATCTAGTAGGCAAAACAATATTTACATTATCCTTTAATAGGAAATGAATTTCAACTAGAGAACTCTATATTAGAAAGGGTTCAACAACCTACAGCTCTCCAAGAGAAATGAAAACATATGTCCACACAAAAACATACACAAGAATGTTCATAGCAGCATTATTCACAACAGACATTGAAAGTGGAAAGAATCCAAATGTGCATCAACTGATGAATGGATAAATAAAA
The DNA here is from genome assembly GCF_015220235.1 of Choloepus didactylus. Lineage (NCBI taxonomy): Eukaryota > Metazoa > Chordata > Mammalia > Pilosa > Megalonychidae > Choloepus > Choloepus didactylus. Next base: position 47,552,724 of record NC_051310.1, read on the forward strand.
TATAGTATATCCATACAATAGAATATTATTCAGCAATAAAAAAGAATGAAGTTTTTATTCATGCTACAACATGGATGAACCTTGAAAACATTATGCTGAATGGAAAAAAAAGCCAGTCATAAAACACCACATATTAAATATTCAATTTATGTGAAAATGTCCAGAATAGGTAAATCTATAGAGATAGAAAATAGATTAGTGGTTGCCTAGGGCTGGGGGTGGTAGGGAGTGACTGCTAATGGGTATGTGGTTTCTTTATACGGTGGTGAAAATGTTGTAAAATTGATTGTGGTGATGAGTGAAGGAATCTAATTTAAAAACCTGAACTGTACACTTCAAATGAGCAAATTGTATAATATGTGAATTATACATCAACAGAGCTATCATTAAAAAAACTTACAAGCTGTGTTTTTGTAATAAACTTTCTCCATCGTTTATTCAGCCTCCTCAGTTCTTTCGAAATGATTGATCCAACTTCATCACTGCTGACTTCAATTAAGAAATTTCCCACTTCATTTAAAGTAGTATGTTTTAGATTCCATTGGGATAGTGTCTCAAAGGGAACCTACATAGCATATAAATAACATAACACTTTTATGACATAATATTTGCTTTTATATTATCCATAATAGATCTTTACCAAGGCTAATACTAAGCAAAAGTGAGTGAATATTTTTACAGAGACTTTGACCCTCCTTTTGGAAGCTTCCCCAGTCCCTGTCAGTCTAGCTCTTCATCCCTCATTGCATCTGATATTTTATCTTCCTAAGTGGCTGATGAACCTAGAGCATGAACTTTTTCGGCATGGCAGCTTTAATGTCTCAATAATTTGTTCGTGGCATCCCTAGGTCAGAAGAATTATCTAGCAGGTCCCATTATTAGCAGCTAGGTCCTAAAACTTAGTAGTAGTCTGCATGGTGATCAATGGATAGACGTTGCTGTATCTACCTCAAAATTTAAAATATCCTGTGAATTCTCTTTGACAGCTTAGGGCACGTCAGCACAGAGTCTGGGAATTGTAGGCTTGGAACGTTATGTTTCTAAGAATAATGTGTATTTTAGTAGGTTTTTAAAGACAGAAGAACTGCTGAAGGCCAAACATTTGAATTTCTAGTACCAATAGAGGTGAGAAGGAGAAGTGATAGCCTTCAAGCGCTTTTCTTTGGACTCATGAATTTATCACAAATTTTACTTTCTTACTAAGAGTCTATTATCTATTGAGTAATTTTAGTTTCTATTTGGAAAATGTTTAAGCTGAAAGGCTAACTATCTATTTGCAACAGAGGTAAACAACTGAAAGAAAGAAAAATTACCTCAGAGAATAATCAGAAAGCAGATTACATGATCAGCAAATGAAAACAATAACAAGCTACAGTTTTTTTCCACACCTCTCTAAATAAGTATAATTTTACTTGTTTTTCCTCCTCTAGAAACTCAGGAATGTTTTAGAGCTGAAAAGCTTCATCCTAACGGAAAAATAAAGCTTTTTAAAACATCAATTTATCCTAAATGTGTCTATAATCTATCCAATACCCCAAGTCTTTTATTTCCTCTTGAAACAGCTTAGCAATGTATCTTTCAAAAGCTATCCTGAGTATGTAAATTATACCTCAATAAAGCTATCTGTTTGTGTATATATGTAAGTATATGTATGTATGTATGTGTGTGTGTGTGTGTGTGTGTGTATACACATATATATATATAAAATACTGAGGAGAAAACATCTTATACTGGGGGGAAAACTCCCACTTGGAAATTGTATTGGGAAGAAATCAAACACCCTCTAAGACCTCAGACAATTTTCCTACACATGCATACTCTTTCCTTGCCTCTCATCTTTGGATTAAAAAATGAGGGTCTCCAAACAGAACAACAACCTCAAAGTAAAACTGAGTGGGTGCCATTAGAGAGAAAATACCTCTTTAATTTGTTCCTTCTTTGTCTCCTCAAAACAAGCCTTTAGCAAGCAAAGATTTTCCACATAAGAAGCCCAGCAATCCAGAACTTTTTGTAGAATAGACTTGACATCATTTATATTTTTTCTATACATACAAATATGATATTCCACCATCATATAATGTTTATTAATGTTCTTATATTCCTCAGCTACAAAGTTAAGAAGACAAGAAAACAAACTTAGAGAACAGTTCTTCCTTGATTAAAAAATACTGTTAAAATTATTTGCATATTAATGGACATGGCAAAATAAATATGTACTCGGACAACATGAAATGTGAAAACAAGAATTTTCCAAGAGAAAAAAAAGCAAATTTCTAAAACAGTAAAGTATAAAGAAAGCAAAACAAATGAAATGCCATTTTTAAGGGATGGTCATTCCATCAAAAAGTATAACTATATTGCTTTACCCAAATGCTTATTCCTTTCTTGACATTTTTGAAAAGAAGTTTCAAGGTGAACTAGGAATTCTTTTTCTTCAATGAATTTCTGGGGGGAAAAAAGACATGAAAACATATTGACAGTTCTTACTTTTAAAAATGTACCAAGAAATACAGTTAGTGACCTACAAACACTGATGAAGCACTTATGTGCTAAGATTTCTTTAGAACTTTAGTACTACAAATTTGGGTAGGAAAAGGAAAAGCAGTGTTTTATGACTGGCTTTTTTTTCCATTCAGCATAATGTTTTCAAGGTTCATCCATGTTGTAGCATGAATAAAAACTTCATTCTTTTTTATTGCTGAATAATATTCTATTGTATGGATATACTATATTTTATTTATCCATTCATCAGTTGATGCACATTTGGATTCTTTCCACTTTCAATGTCTGTTGTGAATAATGCTGCTATGAACATTCTTGTGTATGTTTTTGTGTGGACATATGTTTTCATTTCTCTTGGAGAGCTGTAGGTTGTTGAACCCATAAATCTAGTTTATGTCTTTCATGAAGAAGGATAGTTAAGGTCTAGAAGATAGAGGTATGAGTATGAATAATATATATGTATGAAACCTGACAAAGTTTACTGTAATGTACTAATACAGTTCTATAATGGATTTCCTCCAGTGGGAAAATGCAAGTAAAGTATTTACAGCAATTTCAAAATCTTCTACTTCACATATTTTATTAACATTGAGTAAATTTTAATTAACTAAATTAAGAGTATGCTATAAATATATATAATCAACCACACAAAAAACATTTGAGAAATTAGCATTAACCAAATTATTATTTCATATACAAGCAAATTCTGCTACAGAAAAATACTGAGCTAATTCAAATCTCTATTTACTGTACCCTTAATATGTACCCATGATATCATTAATTAAATGGAAAAATGAAAAAATCAAAGACAGCAAAAGAAATAAAAATATTCAAAATCTAGTCTAGTTTAGAATGCTGCTTCCTGTTTGGAAATGTACAGTGTTTAAATAATAAATCATTTTTTCCAATTTTTGCATCAAAATTTACAACCTTGGATTTTTCTTTTCTGTCTCATTTCCAAAAATGAAAACAGAAAGAAAGATCTTAAGGACTAGCTACAGGAGAGACATTTCTATGATGCTTTAGTTTTAGTTTAGAAATGAACATATTCATATTTAAATTGCTTGCAACTTTTTTTTCCCCTATAAATTGGAAGAGTTAAAAGAAAAAAAGTCTCAAGACAAAACAGAAAATGCAAAAAAATGTACTGCCTTTCCCACTCCTAAAACTTAGGAAAAGCTAAGTAAGTGTAAGTAGGAATTTTTAATGGAAATAACACTGAAATCTTTCAAACTAGTAATTAGCCTGGTTAACTCTTAACCTCCACTGAGGTGGTAAATGATGGAGTTTTCTCCTACTCTTCCCTGATACCTGTATTTCTTTTCGCTTTCTAAACATTTAAGATAATGAAAGCTATCAAGAAAACTCATCCCCCAAACTGAAGAGGTTAATGGGAAATTGTACCAAGGAAAAATGCAAACTCAGCACTCAGTGGTAGAAAATAGTTGCCCATGACACAAAATAAAACAGCTTACATGCCAGTCTTCCAGCAATAACTCCACAGATTCTTTGCTCCCATATTTGATGTTCCAAACATCCAATTTTGATTTCATTTCATCTAGCAAACCAAGAACTGGGCACATATGGCAATGAAATTCCAGATGTGGAATGCAATTTTTCCCCAAAATGTTGATTCTGGAAAATAGTGTAGGTTTTAGAATTATCTTAATATTAATGAACAAATGTGAGATATCCATTAGGCATTTAAAAAAAATCAAGGCTTTAAGTTTTTCTTTTAAACACTTGGAACCCAGAAGCATCCTTGTTTTTATTTTTGTTTTTTTTTTCTTTTTAAACAAAGTAAAACAAACATTGTGGCTAAATATAAAACAACTATTTCTAAGGTGAAAATTAACAAACTGTGTCTAACAGAACATTTTCTGCAGAAACTATTCCCCTATTAGAAATCCTGTATTAAAATAGTTTTCCAAAATATTTAATTAAATTTGAAAATGTCTGTATAACTTCACTGCAACTACAATTTAAAATTTTATATATTGAAATAGCTTTCATTATTAAGGCTAAAACCCTCTTATTGTGATTCTAATAAGTAGCTTATGAATAACAAGAAAGGAGAAGATGATATGGACAACCATCAATTAAGTAATCCCAATATTTATAGTATTTTACAGTTTTAAAGTGCTTTCATATACCTTCTTCCATTTGACCCAGTATTCTTGTGAGATATAGGCCGGATGATTATCATTACATTACATTTACAAATGCAAATGCTCACAGATAGTGAGTAAGTAACTTGGCCAAAACCAAGAAAGTCCAGAACTTCTCCACCCTTCTCCAACATAAAAGGAAGTATGTTAGCATAATACAATGTTACTATTTTGTAAAGCATGAGGTATTGTTATCAAGATTTAAAGGAGAATACTTCTCAGAAATTATCTAAAAATATATATTTTGTGATCCCTATACCAACACCTGTGTGCTCAAATATGAATAGTATCAGCAGTTGTGAAATAGTCATGTTACTAACCTTCTTTTCATTTCCTCCAACTTCTTAGGTGGTATCAACGGCAAGTACTTTTCGTCTCTATTTTCAAATGCCATCAGGGTATTCGAATGACAGTCAAATTTATCCATCAGACTCTGAAAAGAAATTTCACATGACATGGACCAGATTTAGTGCCAACCACTGCAATTAAGGACTTGTTAATCTCACTTGCTCTGTGCATGCATTACATTTAAAAAAAAAAACAAAACATAAAGGACTTTCTTCTGCTTTTTTAACTGAGTAAAATTTTGTGAGTAAATATTTTCATCAGAAATGTTTTGAACTGGAACATTTTACAGAGAGGCAGACTGCAGATTCTTTGGAAAAAGCATTATCAAAATCTTCTGTTTTCTGGTATATTTTCCATTCTTTTGTTGGCTCAAATGCTATAAATCTCACATATCAAATTCTTTTATACCACATTTAGTAAGAATTCAGTCTCCCACATTTTAAACCAATCTCCCCCTTTTTTGTCAGAGTTTACAGCTGGTTTAGAAATTACTGGACTTGATTCTTATTGTCTCAATCTTAAAACTAGCACAATGTTTTTATGAAGAACATGAAGTATCTTTCAGTCCCCAAAATGCCCAGGAAAAGAATTCCAAACCATTCTCATGTTCTTTCTAGGACAAAATCTGCCTCAAGAATAGTCCCTAAAGAGGTATAGACTTTCCCACATCTCTTTCTTTTCCAACCTTGAATAAAGTCATTCTCTCTTGCTTTAGAGTCATGGCTTCAGAGCAATCCTGGAAAGTTGGCAAATCTTCATCAACAAGCTTCTCTATCTCCTGGAGCCAAGCTTCGATTTGATGGAGGGGTGAGGGCAAGACATAACTCAGCTGTGTTTTCCACTCATTAATCTGAGGAAAAAAATGGAAGACATTCCTCAGTAGAATTTTTCTAGTTTATGTCTTCACACACAGTCCTGACACTGCAATCAGCACCAAGGCCAGAGAGTCCGGGGGTTCAGGATTGGCAAAGGGTGTGAATAGTGTTATTTTCATTCCAAGTGTTATTTGGTTTTGCCTCCCAATGTCTGGAGACCAGCATGGGCATCTTTGAGCTGGATGAACCTACTCAAGCCTGAGGTAAATCCCTGTATCCAGCCCCCCCCCATCCAATGGAGGGCAGAGGCCCGAGCTGCCCTTTCCCTTAGAGCCCCCAGACCAGCTTTGCCAGTCCTTATCCTTCAACAAAGATGAATGCAGGAAATGTTATGCTGCCTTATTCAGGGAAGGAGGAGCCTGTCCTGCCTGCCCTCATGACCCTGCTCCCCTCTTCCCCAGCAGGGTTCCAAGATTTTGAATTGCCCCCACTGAGGGGGAGACCTAGTTTTGTCAAAGCAACTGTGTAAGTTTTACAAGTTGGTGTCACTTTTATGCTGTAACCATTTTCTCAACTGGAGACTCTATGTGCCCTCTGGGCTCTGAGAATCCCTGCTGTGGGCTTGGGCTTGGGCTGGATTAGAAAGAGCTGAAGGTAATGGCCTTGTGCTCCTGGACTGGCATCTGCTTCCCCACTAGAGCAGAAAGGAAGATGAATGACAAAATGAAGGCATCTAAGCCGGCTGGCTGCCCTGACTCCCGAGCAGGCAGTCAGGAGAGCCAGGGGCACTGTATCAGGCTGTCTGTGATTTGTTATCCACTGGGCCAGCGTCCTCTCCATCTGGTAGAAGGGAAAGCCCACGTGCTTCCACCCACTGTGTCCAAAACCATCAGCTTTGTTCTTCCTTAGCCAGCCTTGCCTATCCCTGAGGTCTCAGCCTCTTTCCCTTCTTGCCCCTCCTCTGGGGGAGGGACAGCAACAGGGGTTGGGGATACAGTATCTCCAAGCAGCTTACAGTTGGCCATAGTTATCTCAGCCTGAGCGCTGGTCCATTCTTCCAGCCCCTCCCCTCAAAAATGTGCTTATTGCTAAAGCTCCTCCCTCTCAACACCATTTCCTTGGCAGCTGTCATTAAAAGGAAAAAAAAGCCTGTGCCCAGGGATGGGCATCTCCAGGGAGCTCACTGCCAGCCATGCCCACTTCCCAGGAACCCCAGAATAAGCCAAAGCATTTATTGTATGTTGACAACCCACTTTATGAATGTAGTTTCTATCGCTGTTTTTAGCCTTATCACATCATGTAATGTGAGGCCTTGTACTTGTTAATTTATATCTCAGATCACAAAAAAAAAAATGATGCTGGGAAAACTGGATCTCCATGCACACAAAAATGGAGAATCCCTACCTCACACTTTATACAGAAGACAACTCAAAATGGATCAAAGATCTAAATATAAGAGCCAGAACTATCAAACTCCTAGAAGAAAATGTTGGGAAGCATATCTGTGACTTTGTGTTAGGTAATGGTTTTTTAGACTTTACACCCAAAGCGCAAGCAACAAAAGAAAAAATAGATAAATCGGACCTCATCAAAATTAAAAACTGTTGTGCCTCAAAGGACTTTCTAAAAGCAAAACAACAATCTACACAATGGGAGAAAATATTTGGACACCACATATCCCTTAAAGGATTAATAACCAGCATATATAAAGAAATTCTTTACCTTAACAACAAAAAGTTAAACAACCCAATTACGAAATGGACAAAAGACTTGAATAGACATCTCTTCAAAGAAGATACACAAATGGCCAGAATGCACATGAAAAGATGCTCAACATCATTAGCCATCAGGGAAATGCAAATCAAAACTACAATGAGATACCATTTCACACACACCGGAATGGCTGCTATTGGAAAATCACAAGTGTTGGAGAGGATGTGGAGAAACAGGAACACTCATTCATTGTTGGTGGGAATGTAAAATGGTGCAGCTGCTGTGGAAGACAGTTTGACGGTTCCTCAGAAAGTTAAGTATAGAATTACTTTATGACCTGACTCTCCCACTTCTAGGTATATACCCCAAAGAACTGAAAGCAGGGATTTGAACAGATATTTGTACACAGATATTCACAGCAGCATTATTCACAAATGCCAAAGATGGGAGCAACCCAAGAGCCCATCAACTGATGAACGGATAAACAAAATGTGGTATATACACACAATGGAATATTATTCAGTCATAAAAATGAAGTTCTGATACATGTGACAACATGAATGAACCCTGAAGACATCATGTGGAGTGAAATAAGTCAAACACAAAAGGTCAAATATTATATGATCTTACTGATACGAAATAATTAGAATAAACAAACTCTTAGAGTCAGACTCTAGAAATTAGGTTACCAGGGGTTGGGGTGGGGGTAGGGAATTGGGAGTTAATGCTTAAATTGCATTGCATTTCTATTTGGGTTTATTGTAAAGTTTTGGTAATGGATGGCAGCACAACATTGTGAATGAAATTAACTGTACTGAATGATACATTTGAATTTGGTTAAAAGGGGAAATTTTAGGTTGTATATATGTTACTAGAATAATTTTTTAAAAATCCATAGGACTGTAAAACACAGAAAAATGAACCCTATAGTTACTGATGGATTGTACTTAATAGTACAATTATAAAAATGTTCTTTCATGCTTTCATGTATTGTAACAAATGTACCACACTAATGCAAGATATTAATAACAGGGTGGTATTTGGGAACTCTGTATTTCATGCATGAATTTTCTATAAACCTACAACTTCTCTAATAAAAAAGATTTTTTTTAAATCTATAGGGCTGCACAACACCAACAGTGAACCCTATAATTAGTGATGGAGTGTAGCTAATAGACAACTATAAAAATTTTCTTTCATGCTTTCATGAATTGTAACAAATGTACCACACTAATGCAAGGTGTTAATAATAGGGTGGTATTTGGGAACTCTGTATTTTATGCATTACTTTTCTGTAAATCTAGAACTTCTCTAATAAATATACATACACGTAAATATAATAGGTATATTGTAGAACATATAAAACAAAAAGATATACATTAAACCCATCAAAATGGTGACCTAAATAGAAAGAGCAATGGAAATGAGATATGGATATAAAAGGAAATAAACACACAGTTAAGCTAGTAAATAAAAACAAGAATAGTGCCTTGACTGGACCCATGTGCCATGAATTGAAGAGTAAGTTTAGCACAATATTATCTGAGAGCCAATCAGATAAATAAAAGCCACAGCTCCTGTCTGAACTATCTAGTAGGGGAAGCAGGTAGGTACACAGTTAGGATACAGTGTCAGTGATGTAACAGAGCTGAGAAAGGGCTGGGAGAGCATGTGCAAGGATACCTGAAGCATAATCAAAATCCAGCTCCAAGGCCACCTTCTTTCCTGCTGAACCCATTAAGAACGTGGTTTTTTAAAAATTTATTTATGTGAACTTGTATAACTCTTTTATCAGTTTTGCAGCATTTGCATTACAAAGACACCCCTATAAAGATCAAATCCAAATCAACATTTGTTTCACTCAAATGACTTTCTCTAATGAAAACCTGTTAAGTCAATTTTTTTTTCTCTTTTCATTATCTAGTTCTACTAAATTACTTGTTCCTATTCTTAGTATTAAATTGTTTTTAAATAGTAGAAAGAGTAGGAAAAACTTATATGGGTTATTTAGATTTGTCCTTAATTCACTCAAAAACATGTATTGGGTTTCCTCTATATGCAAGGTAAATATCTAATCTTAAAAGACATGTAACCACCTACCCAGGTATACAAAATGAGGACAAACTTAGATAGTCAAATGGAACTAATCATAAAATTGAAGAGTTAAATATTACAATTTCTCCATTTTATTTCACATTTTTGCTTTGCAGCATTAATTATTTTCTCAAAAGGAACAAGGCAAAGACAATTCTAGAATATTGCATTGTTAACTATATGCCATTAAGTCATCAGATGCAAAAAGAATAAAAAAAGTCTTCATTATTACAAAAATTTTTATATATACAAGTTAGCATGTGCTTTTATTATATCTCAATTACTTGAGCATTTACAAAAAAATTAAAAATATATCAGAAAATTGGCAAATGACCCAGTTAAAGAGAGGCTAAGAACAATACCACTAATTCAACTATTCTTTTCAGAACTAAGTAATGCTGTATATATTTTGAATGCAACCAAACCTGTGCTTTCTGTCTCAGAGCTACACACAAGGTAGCAGTCAGAAGAGGAAAGGTATTGGTGATCTGTACCTTTTATTCCTGTCCTTTCTCATTTAATACAGAAAACTCACTCCTCACTTCCTTTTTCAATGTTGAGCAATTACTATTGAATTTAACTGAAAATGTATACAAGATCTTCTCATGTGAAAATAACATAATGTTGCTATTTTCTACAACAGGCTTAGAATTGAACCATTTACTATGATGCTTTGAGATATCTGTGTTCTCAAGCTATTGAACCAGAAACTGTCTAGTGGTATTAACTTTTACATACCTGATGACTTTTAAATTAACATGTTTTATTTTGCTACACTAAGAAAATGAGCTGCAGTCTGTATAACTAAGGAACAGATTTCCAAGTTACTATCAACTTGCAGCACCTAATCTTGTAAAACAGTCCTTTTTATGGTTTTTCTCATTATTTGGGGTAATTTTTCCAAATCATATCCAGCAAAATTAGGCCAGGTCTCTGTGGCCTGTAACAGTCTGATCTACAGAGACAATCTTTCTCCTCCACTTCCAATTTGTTGAGGACTTGTCATAGTCAGCTCTCGCCCTTCAGAGAGTCAATTTCAAAGCTAAGATTAGGACATGAGCTAATGATGCTCTTAATGGGATTTTTTTTGGAGCTGCACCAGTTCTTCAAAATCAGGTACCCTGAAAAGGTGGCTCTTTTAAACCATAGACCACAGTTTAACACACTTAGTAAATGGTGTGAAAAATGTATTCCAAAAACAGCTGTCATTTCTGACAGCCAAAAGACTCAAGCAGGAGTCAGCAAACTTTTCCTGTACAAGACAAGAAAACAAATATTTTTGACTTTGTGAACCATACAGTTTCTGCCATAACTCTGTAAATTTACTAAATATTGTTTAATTATCCACTAAAAAGCAAGTTAACCACAATAAAGCTGTTAAAAATAATGACGGTAAAATATAGACATTTACAAGAAAAACTATGATTTATTATATGCATTACAAGGTAAGTTAAAGGAAGTTTTTCAGGCTGAAGGGATATGAGCTCAGAAGGAAACTCAAATCTTCAGGAAGGAATGAAGAACACTGGAAATGGTAGATATGTAGATAAATATAAAAGAATAATATTTCCCTATTAATTTCTTCAACATAAATGACTGTTTAGAACAAAAATTATAACATAGTCTTAAGGACTTAGGGATTTGAAAACATAAAGATGTATAAATATAACACATATATAGATAACAACTATAGCATAAAGACCAGGAGGTAAGTAGAACAATTTGATTGTAAGATTTCTACATTTTATAAGTTGTACTCTAAGGAGAGTGAAAAATTTTTAAACGTATATTGTCATCTCTTCATCAAACACTAAAATTAAAATAGAAAGAGGTAGAACCAAAAGCCAATCGATATCTTAAAATGACATTCTAAAAAGCATTTTCAAATAACCCAAAGCAAGACAGGAAAGGGAGGAATTGAGATTCAGAAAACAGGGGGAATAAGAAGAAAACAAAGAGAAAAAGGGTACAACATAAATAGATCCAAATCGATAATTAAATGTTAATGGACTAAGCATACCAATTAAAAGGTAAAGATGTCAAAATGGATTAAAAAAAAGGCAAGATCTTGTTTATAAAAGACACGCTTTAAATATAAAGACTCAAATAAGTTGAGAGTAGCTGGAGGAAAAAGATGTGCTCGGGAGGAATAATACATGTCCACAAACAGCCAGCATAAGAAGCTTGGAATGACTATCATATTAAGTACCTATCAAGAAAACCAATTTTATCTGAGATCAACAGGAATATTTCATAATGGTATAAATGTCAGTCCATCAAGAAGGCATAACAATCATAAATGTGCACACACCTAATAATAAAGATTTAAAATACATAAAGCAACAATTGACAGAATTAATGGGAGAATTTCACATTGCAGATTTTAATACCCTACTCTCATCAATTGATACAACTGGATAAAATACCAGTCAAAACAGAGAGGATTTGAACAACACTATGGAAGACATGCTCTGTTCAATTGCATGTGGTATGTACACTAAGATATACCATATGCTGGACCAAAAGCCAGGTCTTAATACATTTGAAAGGATCAAAATCATACAGATATATTCAGACATACATACATGTATTCATTCTCACACTCATTCTCTCTGAGTCTGTCCCTAACCCCTATGAGCATCTATGATACTGACACCTGATACTGGTTGGTGGTAGAGAGGAGGCTGCAGGTCCATCAGAATATAGATTTTCTACTGTGGCAAATTAAGAATTGAAGGCAACAAGAAAAAAAAAACACTTTCAACAAGCTTACAGAATGCTATAAATTCCTATTTAAATTCAACCTCTACTCAAATGAGGCCATGAAAAAAAATACAGGGAAAACACTATTCCACTTTCTGATGAAGCATCTACCCAGAAGCCTAAAGTAAAGTCCTTATTCAACAAAACAAAGCTTCCCCGTGTAAATGCTCTCCTAATCAACTGAACATACTAACCTGGTGGTTGAGGCCATCCCAGGCTTTCTCCAACTGTAACTGATCTTCATTCAGCTCATCCGGATTCCTTTTCATCAACAGGATGTCCAAAAAGGGTTTTTTTTCTCCATTGAATGACTCCAAGAAGGACAGCAGGTTCTGCAATTAGAAGAGATATTTAAAGACTGAAATGTTTAATACCATTTGTGAAATGTAATCTATTACAAGGTCTACAGCTACAGGTTATATTTAAAATGTTACTTAGATAAAGGCAAAAATTCCCTGAATTCTGCACCCTCTGACTGATCCAGTATCTTTCTCAGTGCACCCTGATAATCTGGGTGCTATTATAGTGACAAGGGTCATGGCTTATGTCTTGTATCGGCACTACTGGATTTCTATTGGAACGGAGCAGATCATGATGCTGCATGCAGAATGTGAGCTTGTTTGACCTCCCCAAACGTGCATTCAACACACTCTAAACATGAGTGGAAGTAAGAATTATAACAGCAGTCATCATGTATACGTACAAATGAATTTCTAAGTGTTGATGATTAACCAAGCTTGAGCTGATTCTTTCCAAGTCATTTAACACAGACATCAGAAAAGCCTTTATCCTTGCCCTCAAAAATTGAATAAACAAAGCTTTTTTTGGTTCACATTTGTGTGAAATAGTTATGTTTAAAAGTCATCGATTCAACAAATATTTAAGACATTACCCATAATTATTGACAACATTGTTCATTAAATTTTATCAATATACCCAGGAATAATTAATTCTTTAAAATACTTTGTTAGCTAATAACTTCATAAAGCCTCCTTTTTAGATAGGTGGAACATTTCTAAATAAAAGACATATGTGAAAACAAGGCTTTTCCAGTGAATGCTGAACATTTTTTCAATGAAAAAAATCTCAGGCCAGAGCCAAGAAGGAGGAAGCACAAGAGGCCTACACAGCTCAGCCCAAGGGAAGATAAAATATCTGGTCCCTCCTTTCCCCAGTGGCTCCAAACAAATAGGACGGCATGGCCCGCAAGCCAACAATCCACTGAATGTTAGAATTGGAAAGCCTGACCTCATCCAACTCCCTCATTTAACAGAGAGGGAAATGGAGGCCTAGCGATGCCAAGTGTTTTGTAGGCACAAGGCAATATCTCCACTTTATTCAGGTTAGGAACTGGTGGAGAGCAGAGAGAGAAACAGACAATGGATTCTCGGGGACTGGACTGCAGAATCTTCACTTTAGTTCCTGCTAGTCCTTTCAAGGTTGTACAGGGAATAACTGCTCACCCTGGAGAAGCATCAGGATATTAAAAGAGCTAGGGCTTTGAAGCTAGACCTCCATTCATATCCCACCTCCAGCTTTCACTAGCTGTGTAAACTTAGATAAGCCATTTAGTATTTTTAAGCCTTGGTGTCTTCATCAGTATAATTGAAATAACAAGACCTACTTCAGCAAGATGTTGTAACCTGTGAGAAATGTCTGGGACATAGCAAATGTTCTGAATGTAGTGGTAAGTTATCATTAACCCCCACAGAACTCTTTGGTTCAGGCCCTGTCTTGTCATTCTGGGACAGCACCATTCGTCTACCCCTGCTCTAGAACCTCACTACTCGAAGTTGCCCGAGGATTAGCAGCATCAGCACCAACAGGGAGTTTATTAGAAATGCAAAACCTCAGGCCCCCGACCCAGACGAACAAGATCCCCAAGTGATTTACATGTACATTAAAATTTGAGAAGCACTGTCCTAGAATTTAGCCCTAAAACTTGGATTTAATTTAGCACTTAAATACTTAACTCTGAAAAGGTTTCTAAAAACTTACTACTCTTTTGTAAAAGGGTAAGATACAAATAAACTGCTGTTTAAAGTCATACTTACTTCATACTTTTTAAAGTAAGTCTCGTTTTCTGAATTCTTTAGCACAGCCTGTAGCTTTTTCTCTTGTAGAGTTAACCAGACTATAGCATCTTTCACCTTTCCCTGTAATTCACAAAAATAAAAACAAACTTAAACAATATCCTCAATAGACTTGATGATTGTTTCTAACAATAAAAGTAACAACTTCAAACACGTTAGTGGAATAATGCAACCATTACACACCAGTGACTAACTCGTGCCAAAAAGGAATTTTGCTTGCTCACATAACACCTGAAATTTTAAAATGGATTGAGGTTAGTATCTAAATGTGCTAAAAAAACTTTTTCTGGGCTTATCCATTTACATCATTCTTCAATTTTTAGAGAGCCTTATTCTAAATTACTTCTTTATAGTAGGCATTTCAGAAGACTGCCTTTCAATAAATCTAAATATGGGGTAATTCAAGAGGTATCCACACCCAGAAAAAACACTGACATCAAAAATATCTTAAACACTTTCCTAAAATAGCACTCCTGAAGATGTTGGTCATGCTATCATATGGAAGTGAGCAACAATTATTTTATTCTTAGACTGTTGCTTAGGTGGTATACTTGCCTTCATTTGAAAGCATATTTAACTGCTAGAGGATAAAGCATACAAAGTTGCATCTTATTTCCATTACCCCTTAATCTTCATTTAGTTTTTATTTTCTATTAAGCAAGAGGGGCTTTCAATATTTTTGCATCCAATTTCATAGACAGTTGAATTTTTAATTTTACTTTTGAATATGGAAGTTAATTAGGAAAGAGTAGATCCGCAGCAGGTCAGTAATAAGTGAACTTAATTGTAAGACTGAGTCTCAGCTTGAGTATCTCTTCCAGAGGCAACTACAATCTGGCTAAGTGCCCCAAAATAACAGTTTGAAAAACATAGGCCTAATTTGTCAAATCAAATTTGATAATATGACTACACTTAAACATGTATGAGAAAGTAGTTTAAAATAAATTTGAAAATAATATTCATAAACACTTTATTAAATTCATAGCATTCATTTATCTTCATAAAAGCAAAATAAGTGGTCCCTTTCAGCTCAGTGATTTTTATGAAATTTCCAACCCACAATATTTTCTGTAATTGATGGAAAGGGAAAAATGGAATAATCCAGTGATGATAATTGAAGAGCATCTAAACAAACAGGGATCAAGAGCACAACATTGTGAATGTAATTAACAGCACCAAATTATATATCTGAATGTGGTTAAAAGGGGAAATTTTAGGTTGTATATATGTTACTAGAACAAAAATTTTTTAAAAAACCATGAAGACTGTACAACATGAACAGTGAACCCTAATGTAAACCATGGAATATAGTTAATAGCACAATCATAATAGTCTTCTTTCATCAATTGTAACAAATGTGCCACACAATGCAAGGTGTTAATAATTGGGAGAGTTTCTGGGGGCAAAAAAAAGAGTAAGACACAACACATACACATGATTACATTTATATGAAGTTAAAGAATGGATGGTCAGAGTTTCTTTTGGAGTGATGAGAATGTTCTAAAATTTGATTGTGATGATGGTTGCACAACTCTGTGAATATATTACAAACCATTAAATATTACATTTTAAATGGGTAAATTTTATGGTCTGTGAATTATATCTCAATAAAGCTGTTAAAAATTACAATAGACAAAAAATTGGTATCTCTGGAATTATTTTAAAAGTCAGCTTATGACAATTTGTCCTTTGAAGTGTCTACTAAAAAGATGCTTTAGATGAGTCATCAAAGTTTAATGAATTATCACTTTTTACTTTAAAAAAAGAATAGAAAATGCTAAACTATGGTGAAAGAAATGGGGTGGGGAGTTATAAACTAGAAGCAGGCATGATGGAATGTTCTGGGTAATAGAAATGTTTTACATCATGATTGGAATATGGCTTAAATGAGTGCATACATTTGTCAAAACTCACAGATCTGTGTCCTTAAGACATGTGGATTTCACTATATGTAAATTATACCTCAATTTAAAAATTAAATAATTAGCAGGCTAAAACAAAAATTAGCTTGATTTGTACTTCTAAAGACATACCTCAGCCTTGTCTCCAGTTCCAGGTGTATCCTTTGAATATTTCAGAAACTGTGCCACATAAGTCATGATTGACTTTTCATCAGGATTAATAACATCCACATCTATAAGATATACCACACATCAATTAGCTATGTATGTGATTCATCATAATTATCACTCAAGAATAGGCTGTGCCATAAGACACTCTTGAAATGCACTAAAGTAGTCTACCAGTCTGGTCACTTGCTCTTGTTCGAAGATAGTGTGGTGGTTCAGAGTTTATACCTAGAGTCCTACAGATTTGGGTTGAATTCTGACAAGAGTAGGGACAAGGCCTCAGTCTCCCGAGGTGCTCTATGCATATTGTATGTACAAGTGCATAAGTAAAGAAGATGGGGGAAGGGAGTAGAGAGAAGAAATTAAAGCATTTCTCTTTCTGCAGATATGGGGCAGAGACTTCCAAGAGTACAGGAACATACAGGAACTGGAATCCATTCCTGACAGATAGGTTTTAACATTTGTGCGGTAAAGCAACAATCTAACAATGTTGATAGATATAATGTGATATATTTTGATATAATGTAATGAGAATGGCACTTTGCCTCTGTGGTCTTCTTTCCCCAAACCCATATTTCCAGTCTAATCACAAGAGAAAACATAAACATTCCAATGAAGGAGCTTCCTACAAAATACATAACCAGTACTCCTCAAAACTGTCAAGGTTATCAATAAAAAAGAAAAGAAAGTCTGAGAAATTGTTACAGCGAAGAGGAGGCCAAGAGATATAACTAGTGTAATGTGGTATCCCAGATGGGATCCTGGAATAGAAAAAGGTCATTACATTAAAACTAAGGAAATCTGAATCAAGTATGTACTTTATACTAACATCAATATTGGTTCATTAATTGTAACAAATGTACCATAATTAATGTAAGATGTTAACAGTGGGAGAAACTGGATACTGAGTATTTAAGAACTCTTTGTACTATCTTCTCAATTTTTCTGTAAATCCAAAACTGTAATAAAAAATAAATCTATTATAATAAAACAAATGAAGTATTGATACATGCTACAACAAGGATTAACCTTGAAAACATTATGATAAGTTAAAGAAGCTGGTCACAAAAGAACACATATTCCATTTATATGAAATGTCCAGAATCAGCAAATCTATAGAGACAGAAAGTACATTAGTGGTTGCCTGGGGTGGGGAGGGGATGGGGTGAATGGGGGTGGGGAGTGGGGAATGACTATTAATGGGTATGGAATTTCTTTTTGATGTAACAAAAATGTTCTGAAATTGATTGTGGTGATGGTTGCACAACTCGTGAATATAGTGGAAAACACTGAATTCTACATTTAAGTGAATTATATTGTATGTGAATTATATCTCAACAAAGCTGTTTAAAACACAAAGGTTAAGTGACTGTGATGGTGAAGTTCATGTGTCAACTTGGCCAGGTTGTGGTGTCCAGTTGTTTGTCAAGCAAGCACTGGTCTGACTGTTACTGTGAAGATATTTCATGGATTTAAATCATCAGTAAGTTGATTGTATCTATGGCTGATTACATTTACAATCAACTGAGGAGATTGCCTTCAGCAATGAGAGAAGTCTCATCCAATTAGTTGAAGGCCTTAAATAGAGAAGTAATGATTTCAGCAGGCAGCAGGCAGAATTTCCATCACTCCTTCAGTCAGTTTCTCCTGGGGAATTCATCAAAATCCTTCATCAGAGCTCCCAGCTTACAGCCTGCCCTACAAAATTTAGACTTGCCCATTCCCACAGTTGCGTGAGCCAATTCCTATTACCAAACAGATTTTGATACCAGGAGAGTGGGGTGCTGCTATTGCAAATACCAAAAATATGGAAACTACTTTGGAATTGGGTAATGTGTAGAGGCTGGAAGAATTGTGAGGTGTTTGACGGAAAACGTCTAGATTGCTTTGAAGAGGCTATTGGTAGAAATATGGATGCTAAAGGTACTTGCAGTGAGGCCTTAGAGAAAAAAATGATGAATGCATTATTGGAAACTGGTGACCCTTGTTTTAAAGTGGCAGAGAACTTGGCAAAATTCAATTCTGATGTCAGATGGAAGGCAGAACTTAAAAGTCATGAACTTGGATATATTTAGCTCAAGAGATTTCAAAGCCAAGTGTAGAAAGTACAGCTTGGTTTCTCCTTGCAGATTATAGTAAAATGCAAGGGGATAAGGATAAGCTGAGAACCAAACTCCTGGGCACAAAGAAATCAGAAACTGATGGTTTGGAAAATTCCAAGCTTCTGGAAAGTAAGTCCCCAGAGAACAATGCTCCATGTAAGGGTTTAACTGAACATGGAAACAGTTAGCAATTTCTGTGCAAGTCAGAATTGGAGGTGCAGTTATCCAGGCAAGATATGTGGAAAGCTCAATTGTTTGATGGTTTGGACCTCTGTGAACTACATGCAAGGCCGACAAGTTTTTTGCATAATTTGTATGAACAGAACCACTGCCAGCCTGAACTAAAAGGGATAGAGAAGGGACAAATTGAAGGAAGAATCACTTCAAGGGCAGAATCATGGTAGCTGAGGTCTGGATGGATGACATCTCCTTGGGCAAAGACAGCAGGCCCATCCATATGTGTGGCAAGGATAAGTCTGCCCCAGGGCTTGGAGAAGGTAGGCCTTTCACCCTGTTGTTTAGGAAGAGTGCTGCCACCCCAGTACTCAGAGAGGGTGGGGCCTAAGCCCCAATGTTCAGCATTCATGGAGAACATCCCCATTCTTAAAGAGAGTGGTGACTTCAATCTAGTGTTCAGAAAGAGCATGGCTACTGTGTAAGCACTTGGAAGGGGTGGGGCTGCCAATCCATCAGGCCCAGAGGACAAAACATCAATCTGTAAATGACTCTTGAAATCTGGTAGAGTTTGCCCTGCTGAGTTGTGGAATTCTTTGGGACCCATGGCCCCTGTTTTCCTTCCAATTTCTCCCTTCCCTTCTATAATGGACATGTTTATCCTATGCCTGAGCCTCCATTGTCTGTTGAAAGCAAATAACTTGTTCTCTAGGTTTCAAATGTCCACAGACTCAGGGGAATTGTGCCCCAGGACAGACGACACCCATAACCTATTCTGATGAGACTTTGTAAATAGTATTGTTACTGATATAATTTAAAGCTTTGGGGGTATTGTGATGGTATGAATGTATTATGCATGTGGAAAGAACATGTCTTTTGAGGGTCTACAGGGTGGAGTGTGGTGGTTTGAAGCTGTATCTAACCCAGATAAAACACGTTTTTAAATTTAATACATTCCTGTGGATGCGAGCACATTGTAAGTAGGACCATTTGATGAGGTTAGCCCAATCAGAATGGATATTAATCCTAATCCTGGAGTCCTTTATAAGTGGAATGAAATTCGGACAGACAGAGAAAAAGTCACAGAGGGAGAAGCCAGAAGCTGAAACCAATGGAACGTACAAGAGAAGGGAAAGGCCAAGCTAAGGGCAAAGGATCACCAGCAGCCAGCCCCAGAATACCAGTCTTCAGGAAGAAAGCATTGCCTTGATGATGCCTTGAGTGGACTTTTACTTAGCCTCAAAACGGTAAGCAAATAAATTCCCATTGCTTAAGCCAAACCATTGCATGGTATTTTCTTGAGCAGCCAGGGAACTAAAACAGTAATTAAACCACAGTCACTTAGTGGTGGGCTGAAACTGGCTAACTTGCACCCATTTGAGAGAATTAATTGTTAAATTTTCAGCAGTTTTGCAAGCTGGTTGTTAAACACAGCCATAATTAGTAGTTACTTTATAT
This sequence comes from Choloepus didactylus, assembly GCF_015220235.1. Classification (NCBI taxonomy): domain Eukaryota; kingdom Metazoa; phylum Chordata; class Mammalia; order Pilosa; family Megalonychidae; genus Choloepus; species Choloepus didactylus. The sequence goes on from NC_051310.1 coordinate 47,573,023, forward strand.
AAATGTATAATTAAATAAATTATATTAAAAGCAAAGTTAATAGAGGCCCCGTCCTGACCAAGACAGCAGAGAGGGACACTTCAGGGCTCCAACTCCAACAGAAGCTTTGGACAACCAGCAAGAACTGGCAGAGACCTCTTTCTAAAAAGCTCCAGAAAACAGTTCAAGGACTGCAGGAACAGAGATTAGTAAATCAAGAAAAAGGCCACTTAAAACAGGTAGCATCTCATAGCACCCTGGCTGTTCCTTCCCCTATCTCTTACAGGCTCAGCATGTACCTGGCCTGCACTCCCACTGTGGATCCCTGGTCCTGGTTTTGGAGGGAGCAGAACAACACTTGTGCACCTACTGGGATATGTATATCTGGCCCAATCTGTCTGGTGGTGGCCTGAGGAACTCACTGCCCAACAGCTTGCCCCGCATGTAGAAGGCAGCTCACTGAGCTCTCCACAGAATGCTGTAGGAGAGCAGTGAAGTATTCCTTCCTGGGGCAAGGGAATGCTGGCTGTAGGACATAGACTGCAGTGCCTAGACAATGAAGACAGTTTCCTAGGGAGGAAGGGACATTCATATCTAAGTAAACAGGGGAATTCCCAGGGCTACACACATGCCCAAGACAAGAAGCCTTCACAGAAAGAATCAGGGAAGACCCTACGCTTTGGCGTGGAGCTATTCTCTAAACTCATTGTATGGATAAACTCTGAAGGAAAGCACTCACACAAGTCAATCTGCAAAGACTAGGAAAGGTATTTACTTTTTTCCTTCTTTTTTTATTTGCTAGCTCCTGGAATTCAGGAAAAGCACGATCATAACACTAGCTAGATACAAACTTAAGGAACAGAGGACTCAGAGTCTAAATTTCAGTGATACCACACTAAAGTACAAATGTCCAGGTTTCAACAAAAGGTTACCAAATACAAAGAAACAGGAAGTGATGGCCCAGGCAGAGGAGAAGATTAAAGCATTAGAAACTATAAATGAGGAAGACTAGACTTGGGACATGCATTTAAAATATTTTTTAAATGGTCTTAAATATGCTCAAAGAGCTAATGGAAAACATGGACAAAACACTAAATGAAAGCAGGAAGACAACAGGTAAACACAATAAAATATCAATGGAGAGATGGAAATTATGGAAAGGAACCAACAGCTGAAATACAAACAGAAATTTAAAATTCCCTAGAAGAATTACACAGCATATTGGAGCTGGTAGAAGAAAAAATCAGTGAATTTGAAGGTAAGATAATTGAAATCAACCACTCTGAAGAACAGAAAGAGGAAAGAATGAAGAAAACTGAACAGAGCCTGAGGATCCTCTGTAGGGCACCATCAAGCATTCTAATATAAGCAGTGTGGGAGTCCCAGAAGGAGAAGAAAGAGAGAAAGGGGCAGAGAGAATATTCAAAGAAATAATGGCTAGAAACTCCCCAAATTTATTGAAAGACATGAATAAAAACATCCAAGGTGCTCAATGAACTCCAAACAGGATAAACCAAAATAGGCCCACACTGCACCAACCAAACTTTTGGATGCCAAAGATAAAGACAGAGTTCTGAAAGCAAGAAAGAAGCAACATGTTATATACAAGGGAATCTCAATAAGATTAAGTGCCAATTTCTCCCATCAGGAACTATGGAGGCAAGAAGGCACCTGGAAGACATATTAAAGGTACTGAAAGAAAAGAACTGTCAACCAAGAATTCTGTATATGGCAAGACTGTCTTTCAATAATGAGCAAGGAATTAAGACCTTACCAGATAAACAAAAGCTGAGGAACTTTGTCACCACTAGACTGCCCCTACAAGAAATGCTAAAGGAAGTTCTGCAAGTTAAAAGGAAGGGATACTAGAAAATTGACTGAAGCCACATGACAAATAAAGATCTCCTGTAAAATAATGACAGTGGTAAATATTACTATATTGCATTTTTGACTTGTAACTCCCCTTTTTTCCTGCAAGATCTAAAAGGCAAATGCATAAAATGCAATAATAAATAAGTAGTTTTGGACTCACATGTAAAAATTTGTGATTTGTGACAATAATTACAAAAAGGTGGGGCAGAGGGGTATAGGAACGTAGTCTATGTATACTACTGAAGTTGTTAAGTTGGTACCAAAGTGGATGAAATTGTTATAGATTTAGGATGTTAAATTTAAGCCCATGAAACCACGAAGAAAATATCAGAGAACATGCAAACTCAAAGAGACAGAAAACAGAGTACAGGTTACCTGGAGGGCAGGGACAATGGGGAGTTAATGCAAAATGAGTGTAGGGTTTCTGTTTGGAGTGAAAGCAAAGTTATAGTAATGGATGGTGGTGAGGGTACTGCCTCATGTGATTAATCACACTGAATTGTATGTTTGGGAGCAGCTGTGATGGGAAGATTTATGTTGTATATATAACTCCACAATTAAGAAAATAAGAAGGAAAGAGAAACTAAGGAGATAATAACAATTAAACGCAATACATGATACTGGAAGGAATATAAGAATGGAGGAGAAAAGGCTCAAAAGGACAGTATTGAAACATAAGAAAAAACTGGAATATAGAATGTAAAGTTTTTATCAGTGTTAAATTTCTTGAACTGATAACTGCACTTATATGCTTACATAAGTGATTATTCTTGTTTGTAGGATATGACATGGAAATATTATGTGTTCAAGGAGTACAATGTGTGAAACCTGCTCTCAATGTTCAGAAGGTAGATTAGATAGATGGATAGATAGAGAGAGAGACAGACAGACAGACAGACAGACAGACAGATAAATGATTGATAGATGATAGAATGATATTGCAAAGGTGACAAAATGTTAAAATTGTTAGATCTGGGTATCTGGGGTGGTAGGGTATGTTAATGTTCTCTGTATGGGGTTTGCATTATTTCTGTATCTGTCCTATAAGTTTGAAATGTTTTCAAAATAAGAAGTTGTTTAAAAAGTTAACAAATAATCAAAACTTATCACTTCCTAATTATTTTACTTCATTTTACTATTACCTATGCTTTTGAGGTTATTTATGTTTATTGTACCTATATGGTAGAGGTAATATACAATGGTGTGCTGCTTCACATCTCTTCCCAACTCAGAGGTCAATGACTTCTAGTTGGAAGCCTGAAGTCAGTTATAGTAGAAATATTTACACCACAAAAATCAGCAAATGAGGGCTTGATTTGTTGTTTTGTTGATTGTTAGAAAAGGGATGGAGAAAATGTTAATAAGCAGGATAATCTTAAAAGTATGTCTCATTTATACCTCTTACAATGTGAACATCACAAAAAAATTAATGAAATATTCTTCCAGTATTCGATCCAACAAAGAAGTCACCCATGTCATTAAAGAATGAGTGAGGTTCTGGCACACATCTTCATTGTCCTATTTACTCATTATTATAATGGGAAATATCAACCAACATTCATGTCAGGACTACACTCGTTCACCAACTGCTACCATTTTGCTATAGAAATAAGAGCTCAGCACAAATCAACCAAAGCATTTTTGGGTTATATGGAATTTACTATAAAGTATATCATATATTTTATTATTTGTAAATTATGTGCTATACATCCTCTCTATCAGTAAAATTTATAATAAATGTCTGTACTTATGTACATAAGTACAAAATTTATCATAAACATATGTATATATGCATATACATATACACACAAATGCATTTATTTGGAGAGTTGGTCATGAAATATTTACCTGCATGCCACTGGTTATGCAGCTGAGACTAGAACATATCTCTTGATCTGTTGGTTCATTGCAATTTTTGCTAATACTATATACCTCTTGTCTAAACTTTGGGTACATTATGAAACAACACAATCCAAACTAAAGAACTTTTCTGAAAGAAGTTATTCTAATCCAGAGTTTATAAAGTTAAAATATATTAGAGTTAAATGATGATCTCTGTGAATATAGCCAGGACCTGGAAATTTTTTTTTAATTTAACACAATCAGTGGGCACAATCAATGGGCAAAGCTTGGCCAACCATATAGGGAAAAACAGAGAAAGCAGCAGTTTCTGTCCTCATAAAAGTTCAGCTTTAAATGGGGGGAGGGAGTGGGAAAGGAAAATTATATAAACAACCTGCATTCAATACGGAATGAAACACGTCTTATAGGAGATAGTTTGAACAGAATAATAGACTCAAGGAGAAAACAACATAGAAAACAGAAGAAAGCTAAGACAAAGGCTCAAATTATTCCCAACCCCAACACTGCTTGCTTTCAGCTGTGGTTTCATCCTGTAATTACTGAAGTTAACTAATTGGTAGGAATTCTTAATTTCCTGAAATTCAATAAAGAATGCAAGTTAAATGATTCAGGATAAGAATACAATGCTATTATGTTTGTTTATATATTATTTTAATATCCATTTCATTCTGGATCTTAAAATAATATTGCCTTAAAAAGAAAAAAGCCTCTTTACCTTCTGGTTCCAGCAATTTGGGGATTTTTAATTCTCTTTCTGCAATGCTGAAGGCTTCTTTCAGATTGTCTTTGTTGGATCTATGCTTCACACTGTTCATGTCAATTAGGTCTGGTCGCAAGGCATGAATGACAGCTAAAAATGCCATTCCATTTCTCCAGCTTGACTTAAAATCTGTAACACTGACAGACGCATACCTATCACACCAAAGGACAAAAACACAATAAATATTATCAGAAATATTGCATCAAAGCACCTCCACTATATTCAATAATAATCAATATAAAATTCACAGAATCAAATAAGTGATATAAATCATTCTAGGAAAAAACTTGCTCTAAATCTGTGGTCAAATTAAAATGCCGAGTTTGGTGAGGCTCAGGAGACCACAGAACACTGGTTCTCAAAGTGTGGTCTCTGGAGCAGCAGCACCAACATCAACATTGTCTACGGACTCAGAAATGCAAATTCTTGGGCCCTACCTATTGCACCAAACTCTGGAAGTGAGCCTGGCAATCTATGTTTTTAAAAGCCCTCCAGGTATGATGATGCTCGTTCAAGTCTGAGAATCACCACCACAAATGTTCTTCAATCAGCAATCTGTTGGCTCGTAACTGACTTCAGGCCATACATACAATTATTGAGCCTCGTTATAGAAAACAATTTTCTTCCTCATAAGAACAAATAAATGATGTATTGTGGCTCACTGGGTAGATGTTCTTGTCACTTTTCTGCTTAAAACCGCTGGCCATTGTATTTAGAATAACATCTCTCACTGTGGCCAAAAAGAGCCTTCAGGATTTAGTCCTTGACTAACTCTTCCCTCTTGGTTTTTCCCCTTTCTTACCATGTAGCAGCCTCACTGGCCTCTTTCTTATTTCCCAACAGCCATGCTCCTCTCTCTAGAACACTCTTTCTCCCAGATTTTCATGTTGCTAAAGTGTTTCCCTTCAGGTCTCAGCTCAGTAGTGTTCTCTTCAGAGGAGCCTTTCCTTAACCACCCAAGCTAAAGAAGACCTTCTCCCTCCTCTCGAAATGTTCAGTCATATCCTAAGCCTTTCCTAACCTTATTGCCAATTATAATTATGGTATTAATCATCTGCTTTCCATATCAGGGTGCAATCCCCTGAGTGCCTTGTCTTTCTCTTTCACTATGGTAGACTCATCCCCACCCCCCAAACAATGGCTGGCATATAATAGATGATTAATGTAGGCCTTCTGAATCACTCAATAAATCCCTACTCTGGATCTGACAAAGGATCAATGAAGGTCATGTAAAGGAGTCTAGTCGCCCACAAAGAGGGCAGTGCTAAGCTCCAGAACAACTGGCAGGGTCCAGGCTCATTTAGAAGTGGGGAATGGGCCTGACTCATCTGCTTCACAAATAAGAGTATACACATATATCTTACAACACAGTCATATCTGAGACCCAAATAGTCACAGATTGTTGAAACAAAAATAATCTAATAATACCACCAAAGATGGCCAAAACTAGGGTGTACTCATGATGAATTGCTTAAGACAAGGAGCTGCCTCTTAGTAAGTTTAGCTCAGTCTCTATATTTGAAATATAAGGAGGGGGGATATGGAGAAAAGATAAACTGTGGTAAAAAATATAAACTTGGAAGGATTCAAACATTATTTATGCATAAATGAAATGAATCTGAATATGATGTAATAAATGTTTTTCACACATGCTATGATTTTGATTTTAAAAATTTTCAGGAAACTGAAATAAACTTGTCTCTAGGAGGTTCAAGATAAAGTCCACTTAATGTACTTAAAAATCTATAAGACATGCATGTTTTTGCCGCTCATAGAATACAGAGGATTCTAAAGATGCCAACTAAAGAAAGATGATGCTGTCTTCAGCCTCAGAACCAAGGGTGGTTGAGCTCACAGACCTCCAAAGCTAGAAGCTTCACTGTGAAAAGAAGGGGAGTATAGTGATGAGAGGGCTGTTCAGGGTCATGTGGCACCCAGTTGGCCTAATTTTCAGACCTGGAGGTCAGCGAGGACCAGCTGGTAGGTACAGCTGCTCTGTGTGTTACCTCTGACTACAGCAAACTACTTACGTGGCACATTGCTCCTGAGCCCACAAGAGAAGAGCCTTCTTTGCAGACATCTGCCATCTTGCTTGGGCTTTGGAACATTTCTTAGCTGGAGGACTTGAGGTAGGAGATGAGTCAACCACACCCACACAATCCAGAGAGGGTTGACTGTAATTGCCAGAAAGAGTCCGGGCAAGCTCCTCAATCTAAGGAAGATATAATAATATTCAACATATACAAAATCAGAAGTTAGCAGCATCGAAGAAAAACTTCAGCCAAATCAGGAGCTAAAAAGTATCATATAATAGTGACAGTTTACTCCTGGTCAAGTGGGCACTGGACCAAGTCCTTGAATAATAGCATTTGCAATCGGGGACTGCACTTTGGCTTTCCTTCATCCTGGACGTGGGTCATACCTTGCCCTCATCCAGGCATGACATTCCACATTAAGGGCAAATATCAATTCATCCCACTGAAGTGCTTACAGAACACTTTGCTGAATGTTCAACAACTGGGAAACTAAATTGAGTTCCTAGTCTAGAGTATCTTCAAAGAGACTTAGTCAATTAAAAATGCATCCCTGATTTTAAACCATTTTTTAAAACGTACATACAGAAAAAAATTGTCCAAAGACATGTATGTACAGGCAAGTCCCAAGAAAGAAAAACAAACTGCTATTAATTTTATACAACATAACCTCACTAGTAATTGAAGAAATCCAAATGTAAACAGCGAGAGGATAACTTTTTCATACATAACATAGGTGACAAAAATTTTAAGTAATATCTAGTGATGGTAAGGGTATGGGAAACTAGCTATTCATATACTGCTGCTAAAAGTACAAATTGGTTCAAATTTTTTGGAGGGCAATATGATTATACATATCCAAAACTTCAAGAGATAAATCCAAAAACAGAATATTTAAAACACCTCTTTCACCAATTAATAGAATAACCAGACAATCAATAATAGTAGATCTAACCAACACAATCAACAAACTTGATCTAACTGGTATAAACCAATGTACTCAAAACTGGCAGAGTCAACATTTTTTCCATGTGCATACAAAATGTTTCTTAAAATTGACCATGCTGAGCTAAAGGTAAGCCTCAGCAATTTTGAAGCATGAAATCAATCAGGTTTTATTCTTTGACCACACTGAAATAAAGTTAGATAACAGTAACAAAGATATAACAAACAAAATCTCCAAATACTTGGATATTAAGCGATTAATTTTTATATCACCCATGGGTTAAAGAAGAAATCACAAGGAAAATTGGAAAACATTTTGACCAGAAAGATAATGTAATATCCATGGATAATATAATATCCATGGATTGGAAGATGTGGTACTTTTTTAAAAACTGCAATTTTCTCCAAATTGTTCTATACATTCAATGCAATCCTAATCAAAATCCTGGAAGGGCTTTTACCTTTTGTGGAAAGTAATAAGTTACTTATAAAATTTACAAAGAGATGCAAAGGGCAAAGAATAGCCAAGATAATCTTGAAGAAGTTGTCAAGATTTACTATATAGTTTCAGAAATTAATACAGTATAGTGCTGTGCAAGGATTGATAAATAATGGAACAGAATAAATGGTTTAAAAATGGAGCCACATATATGGTTAATCTATGAAGGTGAGTGACACTACAGTGCAATAAGAAAACAATAGTCTTTTCAGTAAATGGTGCTGGGGCAACTGAATAGTCATATGGAAAAAAATAAATCTTGATTCCTTCAACACAACCTACTCAAAAAATCAATTGATTCAAGAAAGACTGTAGGTCTAAATGTGAAATGTAAAACAATTAAACTTCAGGAACTATGCTGTCCAATATGATAGACACTTACAACATGTGGCTATGGAAATATAAATTTAAATTAGCTAAAATTAAATAAAAAATTCAGTTCCTCAGACTTACTAGCCACATTTCAGGTGTTCAATAGCCCATACTATTTTGTATAGTGCAGACAGAGAACTTTCTCATCACTGCAGAAAGTTCTATTGGACAGAACCATCTGGAAAATTACATAAGAGAACAGCTTCATGATGTTGGGATAGACAAAGATTTCTTAAAAGGACATAAAAAGTACTAGCCACATGCAAAAAAAAGGTTGATAAATTTGAACTGCATTTTAATTATGAATATTTGCTTAGTAAAAGATTGAAAAAGCAAGAGTCATAGAAAATATAATAAATATCTAACAAAGTACTTGTATACAAAATATATTTTTGAACTTCTATAAATCATTATACACAGTAGCATGGCTAAAACAAAACTTTAAAATGCCAAGTATTAGAAAGGATTGGAGCAAGGAACTCTCAAACTCCGATGAGAGAGTAAATCGGAACCTCTGAAAAACTGTTTGGCAGTGTCAACTATAAATGAGATCACATGTCCTATGACCCACAATTGCACTCCTAGATATATAAGCAATGGACATGAGGGCTTGTACCAGTAAAAGGCATATAGCAGCTCTATTCAAAACAGCTAAAAACTGTTAACAAAAGAAAGGTCCATCAACAGTAGAATGGTAAATAAGTTGTGGTATATATATACAAATGGTATATTAGTACACAACCATGAAAAAGAAAGACCTACTGATGGAGGCTTCAAAAGAATGAATCTCACAGACATAATATTAAATGAAAGAAGTCAGACACAAAAGGGCATATACTGTATGTAAGAGTATATATTTATAATTTAATGTATATGGAGTTAAAAATGCAAAACTAATTAATGATAGAGATCAAAGTGGTGGTATCTTTCGGGAAGGAGGGTGGTGATCTGGAGGAAGACCGGGGTGTACTCCAAGATGCTGGAAATGTTATGTATTTTAATCGGGGTAGGAGTTGCATGGGTGTACTTAATTTGTGAAAATCCATCAAGCTCTACAGTTAATATTTGTGCATTTTTGTCTCTGTGTGTTATACTTAAACTACTAAAAACAAAACAAAACAAAAGCTTTAAGTTTTCAAACCCTATGGTCCAACAATTCCACTTCTAGGGATTTAGCCCATGCAAATTATTAAGACTGTACGTAAAGGGTTTATTTAAGGGTGTTCTTTTTGAACTGCTTACAATCACAAAAAAAATTGCAGGCTTTCTGACTGTCCATTAAAGAAATGCAAAACATTACAACTGAACTCCATGCCCCCATTAAAATATACATAAATTCAGAAAGATGTGACCCCATTTTGTTTAAGACATACATATATGAATATACATTAATGCCTGCTGCATATATCATGAGTACTGTATGCTAAATTACTTACAGTGGTTTTCTGTGAGTGGTGACATTATAGATAATTTTTATTTTCTTTTTATTATCTGTATTGAAATCTTAAATTATATTTCAAATACCCAGAAAAGCATGGAGAAAAATATAATAAATACCCACAAATTATCAAATTTTAACATTTTTTAAAAGAAATAAAACACAGATATAGTTCAAGGCCCCTGTCTTTCCCTCTCCAATCCCATTTCTCTTCTTTCCCAGAAGGAAAAAACACAAGCCTAAATTTAGTTTTCATCATCCTCATGCACATTACTCTATTACTACAAATGCATGTATCCAGAAATAATATAGTCTGGTTTTACATGGTTTAACCTGTATATAAATTATTTATTTTATTTTCCAGTTTTTCTAAAACAAGCATTTGTTTACCACATACTTTTAAAAGTTATTTTAAAGTAATTATGTAGGTATAGAAAATGCAACTTTTTAGTAGCTGCAGAAAACCTTCATTAAGCCAGCATTCCAAGCCTGAAAGAATATATTTATCAATTTTAAGTTTCATAAAATCAGGAGTATGACTGCCTTAAATATTGCTATTTTCTTGTTGTCCTAGTACAACAGCTAGCATATAATAGATGCGCAAAAATATCTGTGGAATGAAATAAATCTATGACTCCGTCTTAGGATAGAACTATATATTGTAGGATTTAGAGTCAAATTAGACAAAGGTCCTCAAAAATAATGAGATTTTACAAAGCTTAATAGGTTAGCTTTCAAACATTTACTCCAGAAGCTTCTTTTTCTCTTCTGCCATAATAAACAATAATAAGCAAATATTTAATATGGCAGGTTCTGTTCCAACTGGTGTTTAGGATATTATAATAATTCAGCATTAAACTTTCAACTGAAAAAAAGCGAAAAAAAAAAAAGGCCAAAAGTCTGCTGCACATTTTCTACCTTTCCAGATTTCCAGAGTGTCCTATTACAAAGGAAGCTCAGGACTGAGTCTAGCACCAAGTCACATTTATTTCATTATACTTACTTCATACTGCAGTAATTAGACTAGAAATAATTTTCACATCGCCCAACTACTTACATGAAAGTGCAGAATAATTGTCCAAATTAGGCCAAGAATAATGGATGGGTTTCCTTGTATAATATCAGTGACATGAATATTTATTAGCTTGATCTGGAAAAGAAGAAATTCAGGTTAGGAGAAAATATGTCATAGCATTAGTCTATCCTATGAATTTTCATGTGAAATTCAAACTCACCGATCTTTTTTTTAGGAATGTCAGAGCATGTTCTATATTGATTCTACATTGGAATGTATTAGATCCTTTATCTCGAGGCTATGAAATTCAAGCAAAATATATTACTCAGAAATATGAAATACATATTTTTTAAATCAGCAAAAAGCTTCTTAATGTCACTTAAAAAGCTTACCAACTGTTGTCCCGAAAGTACTTCTAACAGATCCAGGAGGACATGCCCCTTTTTAATGTCTGTAAACAGGTCTGTTATAACTGAGGGAGGAGTGTGCTGCAAATGGTCACAAGAAAAATAATCATTCAAACTTCGGTCCAAAAACATAATACTTTTAAGAACCTAATAAATATGTTGTGCATAAAAGCTAAGATGCAGTAGAGATTTTCTTCTTAATTAAGAGAATGAGAGTACATACAAAGTTCCATATCAAAACATTAGAAACGTCATAGGTCTAATTTATTTCATGGAAAATTTCTAATAACACAACCCACCTTCAAGAGCTTTCACCGAGAGCTTAAACCCTGTGCTACAAATGGCATTAAAGACATTTACAATCAGCGAATAGCGAGTGACCCATTTGGAGAGCAGATTATGTTTCTAGAATAAAACCTGCTTATGCATTTACTCTTTTCAGAATTACAAGCCTTGTTGCTGGGATGGGCAGTGTGAGCAGCCGGTGAGAAGAGGCTCTTCTGCTGTGCATCAAGGTTATACCAGACATGCATTGAGAATGAGGATGTCACAGAATTTAAAGTCAAGGCCTCTGCCTGGTATCCCAGCACTGTCACTTACAAGCTGTGTGACCTTATGCAAATCACATGACTTCTCTGTACCTCAGTTTCCTCATTGGTTTAAACAGGAATAACACTACGATCTCATAGGGATGTTGTGAAGTGTAAATGAGTTATTAAAGAGCTTTGGACAGTGCCTAACACATAGAACACCCTCAATATCTATGAGTCATTATTATTATTGCTTTGTTTCATGAAACAGATGTCATCACTGTAAATATTTTTATAGCCCTGAGTCATGTACAAAAATATTATACTTTCCTTAACAAAAGCAGCCCATTGTTTTGTTGGGAAGGAAGAAAAAAAAAAGTCAAAATAAGACCAAGGTGACTTTCAGCATGTTCTTTCAAGAAAGACATTCCATAATCTTTTTCATGTCACCAGTACCATTTATGAATGGCTTCCATGGGGACAAATCTGAGGTGATGGGGGGAGTAACTTAAATACATTTATAATTTAATTTGCTCTTTTTTTCCCTCTCACCTTTGCCAACTGTGAGTTGATCCAGCAGGTGAAGGTTTTCTTCTGAGTATGTTCCTGCTCAGCTATTAAAAGGAGCACAACAGCAGTTATAAAATAAGAAACTTCAGAAAACTTTTAAATATATCAAAGCTTCAAAGGTATCTCACTCTGAGTATGAGTGTATGCTTCAAAATATTTCAAGCTTCCTCAGGACTTAGTCAATATTGCATATGTTCATCCAAGAAGCATTTTAGAAACATGGTATGAGAAAAAATTTTTTATACCACAGGTTAGCTGACAATAGACATGTGTCATGCGTTTTAAATACTTTTTACTGTCAAAGAGTTAAGTCTCTGCATGGCCTTGATAGTGCTGTACAGGCAATTGTGAAGAGTGAGAAGAGTTCCCAACCCAAAAGAATTGCAGTCTAAGACAAAGCATTACTGTATTTAAAGACAATCCCCAAATTATCTGACATTTTAAAAGGCTCATAAAGCAGATGCAATTCAGAAGTCTTGATATTAGTCTAAAAATTAAATTTGTCATGAAAAATATATTGCCACTGAATGAACTGCAAATGAGACACACTTAGAGACAGAGAGACCTGGGTTCAAATCCTGACTCTCTTACTGAGTAGCTGAGACCTTAAGCAAGGCAAAATCCCCCATGTGCCCAATACAGTCTCTGATGTTCTCTTTGACTTCCTGCTCTCATTGAAACTTCACTCTCCTCTGAGAACAAAGCTTTCTGGCAACCCTCTCAAGTGGTTGCTTTGTTTTCTCTTATAGCTCTTGTACCACTAGTTCCTTGTACCTCACTTCTACTTCCAGACCATTCCCTAACCCCCCACCTAAAGTGAGTACAAGGGTGGCCTCCAAAAAGATACGTCCACATCCAGGAACCTGTGAACATGCTGTTATTCGGAATAAGGGTATTTGCAGATGTAATTAAGTTAAGGATGTTGAGATGAGATCTTCCTGGATTACCAGTGAGCCCTAAATCAAAGGACAAGTGTCCTTCCTAGAGACAGAGGAGGAGAGATGGACCCAGAGGAGAAGGTCATGTGGAGACAGAGGCAGAGATTGGGGTTACACAGCCACAAGCCAAGAAACACCTGGAGCCACTGGAAGCTGGAAGAGACATGGAAGGATTCTGCAGGAAAGCCTTGGAAGGAGCACTGACACCTTGATTTCAGACTTCAGAACTGTGAGTAAAGATTTCTATTGTTTTAAGCCACCAAGTGTGTAGTAATTTGTTAAGTCAGCCCTAGAAAATTAAAACACTAATACAATCCCCCTTCACCCCTGAAAGTCCTCTAGCTTTGAATCTGTGAATCTCTGTCATCAGACTATCCCCACTGTTACAGAGATCTACCTACCTCTGTCATTCCCCATTGTTTGTCAAAGATTGTAGCTTCTTGCCCACTCTTATTCTCAACAATATAACTCCCATCTGTTTCTTGGCAATTTCAATACACACACAAATGAAACTTCTAACACCCTCGGCTCCCAATTTCCTGAATACCTCTTCTCCAATAAACTTGTCCTGCCTCAGTCATTGTTCTGCATCAATCACTCACTGTCATGGTCACATTCCAAACTTGGTCATTACCAATAAGTACAACTTCGTAATCTGCTGCATGCTTCCTCGTCTCTGGACATCATCCCCTAACTTATCCGTTCACTCCTTCTAGTTCCCCACCTCTTTCAAGCACTTCAGGAACATCAAGACATTGAATTGGCCAACTTTTTACTGTCCCTCATCCCCTTGAGATTCTTTCTTTCATCCTTACCCATTTTAAATTCCATGATCAATGATTATAAACACTCCCTTGCCCCTCCCTTATTCTGTTGTATTTGCTAGGCACTCACGACTTCTCTCTGCCCACTTCATGCCTACATGCATGCAACTGATTGTGGCTGGAGAAAACCTACAACAGAGCTGACTGGTCCCACTTTACAATCATTACTATAACCCTCAAGTGGTCCTCAGTGCTGCATACCAGTCACACTATATTGTCCTGTCCTAATCGCCCAGATGGCAATTTTAAACCTTGCCCTTGCAGTTAAGACCCTGTTTCCCAGTACACCAAAGCAATCATCCCACCCCCTCACCTAACAACCTACCAAAATCCTCTGCCTTCAAACCTAAACAAGCCTCGCTCATGCCTAAGCCAATCACTTCACTCATACACTTAGATCCCATCCCTTTGCACCTACTCAAGGACAATTTGTTTTTCTTCTAAGTCAGCCTCTTTCTCCCCTTCTCTTGGACCATTTCCATCAGTATAGATGTATGCTGTTAATACTCCCTTCTGAATAAACAAAATCAAAAGCAAACATCTCTTGACCCCAGTTCTTCACAACAGCTACTGCTTCATCTGCCTGTTCCCCTCCGTGGCAAAACTCCTCAAAAGGAGTTGTTGATGGTCATTGTCTCCAGAACCTTTCCCTGTTTTCTCTTAATTGAACCCATGCCAGTCAGGCCCTCACTATTCCACCAAAACTGCTGTCTCATCAAGTTCACCAATCAAGGTCAGCAATGAACCCCTCTCACTAAAACCAATGGTCAATTCTCAGCCTTCCTCTAACTGGACCAGTCAGCAGCAACTGACACAGATGATCACTCCCTCCACCCCACACTAGTTAGCCTCCTTCGTCAATGGTTGGCTTCACTCTTTCCAATACCTCAGGAAATCTTATTAGGTCCACCTTCAAAATCTATTTAGGCTATGATCACTTCTTGCCACCTCCACTACCACCTGGTCTAGTCACCATCACCTCCACCTGGACCACTGCAGGAGACTCCTAACAGGTCTCCTTCCTTCCAGCCTTGTTCCCTAAATACTATTCTCAACATGGCAGCCAGAGTGATATAGTTAAAATGTTAAGTCAGATCAGGAAACTCCTTTGTTCAAAATCTTGCAAGCGCTTCCCACATCACTTTTTACAAAGCCCTACACCATCTGGTCCCCTATTATATCCCCCTTGCTCATTCCACTCCAACCACTCTTCCTGTTTTCCTCAAACTCTCCAAGCACATTCCCACCTTACGGCTTTTGCATAAGAACGTTCCCACCTTACAGCTTTTGCACTAGCCGCCTTTTCTTTAAGGAATGCTCTGACCACAGATATCCACAAGGCTAACTCTCTCATCACCTTCAAATACTGGCCCAAATGACACCTCAAATAAAGTCTACCTTGACCATCCTATTTAAAATCACAACACTGCCCAACTCTTGGCCCCCTTGTCCTGCTCTATTTTTTTCCTATAGCACTTATCACTATTTAACATTCTATGTAATTTACTTATGTATTATGTTTATTATTTAATGTCCTATTGTCCTCCCAACAGAATGTAAGCTCCACAGAGGCAAAGATGTTTCATCTGTGAAATGGCTCAAGTGCCTAGAGAAGGCTAAATCTACCTTTCTGTGTTTATATTCCTTTTTTAAAAATTGTCTATTTATCTTCTAATGCATTGTTTTCCTTTTTTTCTTCCAATCCTCCCTTATTAATCTCCATCTAATATAATCATAATGGATTGAAATTATTGGTATTTGGCCTGTAATGCATGTAAGAGTGTGATATCTAATTTGAGTTCTTGAAAATTTTTTAATTTGATGCGAGTTCTCGTTGAGAAACAGAAGAGAGGCAAGCTAAGTAAATGGAATTTTAGAGCATTTATAATTGCTTTAAAAATATTATGACTAGTTAGAGACTAAAGATGCACTTAACCTTGTTGAATTTTTTCCTTACCTTTTTAATCTACTTCAGTTTTTCATATTACCAGTTTAAATTATAGTTCAATGACTTACATATTTTAGGGTGCTCAGTAAATGATAATTGAATTGAATTGAATTCTAAGAAGCCAACTGGATAGTTTAGATTTTTGAGAGTTATTCCTTTTTTATATAAATTTCATTTAACGAACCAACTACAACCACAATTTTTTCTAGTAATTCAAAATGTTACCAAATCTCCTGGAATCTTTGAAATATGTTTTCATTGTTCTCCCCCCAGGACAGTAGGTGCTAAGACAATAATTTAAATATGCATTGATGCTTTAAAAAAAAATGCATTGCGGGTTAATTCTATTTCTCAATAGAAAACTAAAGAACAAGGTTTTATGATTCCAGGATCAAGCTCTATGTATACAATGTTACATTACTCAAGGTCACATGTAAACGCAGGGAAGAACCTATCATTTATTATAGCAAATATAACAAAAAGCAGAAAGTTTTTTTAAATAAAAAACAAAGATGACTGTCTTCCTTAACCTTAGGAGTCAGAGACATTTTTTCTAGGTGATAAATACAAAATATCAAAAAAGAAATGAATCAAGAATTCTACCAGGTTCAAGAGATAGAATCTGCACTATGAGAGAGCTACAGGTGCGAGGGCACCATTAAAGAACCTGGGAGGAGGTGAAATGATAGCACAAAACGGAGTGCAAAAACCAGTGTTTTGTGCCTATAGTGTTTTTAATGATCCATGTCCCTCTGGAAACATCAGTCATTTTGAACTATTTCCAAATAAGATGAAGGATCATTTAATTTCCATATGAAGCTAGACAAAAGGGGTCATGGCAGTGAGCAAACCTTAACCATTAACTTTCCTAGGCTGGGAAAATAGGCAGCAAAATTGGGGCTCTAACTTGATCGTTTGAGCCCCTAATCTAACACTCCCTGACAATTTTCTCATAAACTCAAATTTAAAATAATAAAAAATCTTCTAATGAAGACTTAAGTTATTCTTGCCCTAATTTGATTAAACTCTAAAAAAAAAAAAACAAGGGAAAAACAACAGAAGCAGGCTGAGCAAGTTCCCAGAGTAGGTATTCATTGGGGACTCCAGTTTCGGGTAGCAAAGGAAACAGTGAAATGAATCTTCAAAAGAGCATTGAGAAAGGAAACTTCATGGGTTTTTAACTCATTGTTCGAACTTCATCCTGGAAATCAGAGCCCTTCAAATACAACTCAGACTCTGCTTAATGGCAAACAAAGATGCCCCCAGTGCAATTAAACACCTTTGTAGCAACTCTATTAAATGTGCCATTCCATTTATCTGTTGACACACTTTTCTCACATTTTCATACTGCCTTATCCCTGAATAGTGGTATTAATGCAAAAGGAACGAAAGCCAAATAGCTCACCCTATGGAAGGAGAAGTAACCTTTTGTGCTTTTCAAAGGCTGACCCACTAGGAAAAAAAATAATTAACAGCCACATACTTAAACCAACTTAATCTGAGTGGGTGAGTTCTTTCTCTAATTATTAAGTTTTATTTTTTAATTCCCAGTTAACTTTCTAGTAAAACAATAGAACTCTTATTAGAATGGCATATAGAGAACAGAACCTGTTAATCAGCAGATGTTAGGGATAGAAAAAGGCAAAGAAATACAGAGAATAATGAAATCTATTATATTGATGAATTTCTGGATACCACAAATGGAGAATGAGAAATTCTCCATCCTGATTTTTAAGACAAATAAGAATATATATAATGTAGGAAAATGTGGTCAGCGAATTTCATTCAGACTCACATTAGCATCTTTGATTACCATTCTCGAAAAATATTTAAGCGAAGTTAAGAAATGAGGCACAGTGAAAAAGATTTTCTATAGGTGTCATTACCATAAAAATACTTTTAATCCCTGAGTTTGTTCTCATTCAATCTGCCTTTTGTGAGCTGGCAACTCACGTCCTTAGCTGGATTTAAATGGAAACCAATTGAGTTAATCTCAATTAAAAGGTGTTAATTTTACATTCATTATATTGCTCATTACAGAACTACCAAGGCTACTAGTTCTCAGCAAAAGTTCACCGAAAATGTTGACTCCAGGAGTCCTCCCCGGAAGTAAGAGTTCAAAAGCAGTTGCCCCAGGCATGAGAATCACTAGCTTACGTTTTCATGTAAACGCAAAGCAATACATTAAAAAGTGGCAGATCAAAGAATGCTCTCCACTGCATGGACGCACTGAGGAAGCTTTGCAACCTCTTTCTATCCAGGATTTTCTCTTCTTCCCTTTCTATTATTGGAATATTGATAACAGGTTTACCGCAAGTGGCTCCAGGTTCATTACTTTGATCTTTCACTCCCTCATTAAAATCTTTCAATCATTTCCTAATTCCTTACAGAACAAATTATAAATTCTTAGCCTAACATTCTAGGTCATTCATAACTTGGCTCCAATATACTTTTTCCTAACTTATCTCCTACAACTTATCTACTCATATGCTATTTCTCTAGCCAAATTAGAATATCTACAATTCCCCAACAATTTTCTGCATTCATGTGCCGTCTAAAATGTGCAATCTTCCCATTTCCCTCTGCATTTACAGAAACTCCAGCACCCTGCACAACGCCTTATACCGGGCAGGCATTCAATCCAAATGTGTTAAAATAAGACATATCTTGTTCAAATGCTACCTTTCCTAGAGCGAAATAGAAATTATCTCTTCTAGCTCTGGCCTCCAATAATACTTTGTTGGATCTTTTCTTCTCCTTTTCCTTCTTCTGTTTACCATTATTATACCATTGAAAAGTAATATATGACACTCATAAAATATTTTTCAAACAATACATAGGGATTTAGAAATTAAAAGTATCATAATTCTCCTTAAATCCCCCATTTTTCTTTCCCAGAGATAATATTAATTGTTTCCTGTGCATCCTTCTAGATTGAACAGGAAAGATGGTAAATACTAAAGGGCAGGTGTGTGTGTTTGTTGATCAACAGGCCCAGCTCCTAGAACAGCACCTACAAGTAGAAGACACTCAGTCAATACTTGTTGAATGAATAAATGTATATACATATGTACATTAAATGAATATACATAATATAGGTGAATTTCTAAGTTGATAATTCAAAAAGCAGAGATTATCATGGGACTGAGAGTATCTTCTTGACCAAAAGGGGGATGCAAAATGAGACGAAATAGTTGCAGTGGCTGAGAGATTTCAAACGGAGTCGAGAGGTCACTCTGGTGGACATTCTTATGCACTATATAGATAACACCTTTTAGGCTTTAATGTATTGGAATAGCTAGAAGTAAATACCTGAAGCTACCAAACTCCAACCCAGCAGTCTGGACTCCTGAAGATGATTATATAATAATGTAGATTACAAGGGGTGACAGTGTGATTGTGAAGACCTTGTGGATCACACCCCCTTTATCTAGTGTATGGATGAGTAGAAAACTGGGGATAAAAACTAAAGGACAAATGGGGTGGGATGGGGGGATGATTTGGGTGTTCTTTTTTCACTTTTACTTTTTATTCTTGTTCTGGTTCTTTCTGATGTAAGGAAAATGTTCAGAGATTGTGGTGATGAACGCTTAACTATGTTATCATACTGCGGACAGTGGATTGTATACCATGGATGATTGTATGGTGTGTGAATGTATTTCAATAAAACTGAATTTAATTACAAAAAAAAAAAAAAGCAGAGATTTAGGTATACCATTTAAAGTTATGAAGGATTTGCTACACTATGACAAATTTAAAAAGATCATAACCCTTCTAAATTATTAGAAAGGAAGAAAAATGAATCTAGCTGATAAAAAATGAAGTAAATATTCATATGCTGATGTGGAAATATGTCCAAGATACATTCTTGAGTGAAAACGTGAGATCTGTAAAACAGTATACTTATCATGATTCCATCTGTACTTTTATTAAAGGATCACTGTTTGCATATCTCAACAGTTGGTCCCATCTTCTGGCAATTACCACTTACTGTCCATTTATTGTAGTTATCCATCTACATGTAGTTTCTCTCCTAATCAATGCAAGAACCTTAAAGTTAAATCTTTAGGCTTTTCATTTTTGCTTCCCCTTAGCACAGTGCCATGCAAAGAAGAGGTACTCAATAAATATTTGCTGTTTGAAAGATTCAGTTTATATTAAAAGTATTGAGAATCAAACTGAAGTCATTTTATACTGAAGAAGAATTTACTGGCAACACTTATTAGGCCTATATCCTACTCCTTTTTTTAACATCCTGGGAAATTTCTTTCCTTCACTAACAAAATGCCTGGAACAAAGGGGCATGTACAGATGAGACCCTGTTGCTATTCCCCAAACAAGACTGCCAACTCACTGTTAGATGGGACAGACGTAATAAGGATAATTAAATTCTGACGATGACGCAAAACATTTTAGCCATGTGTGCCAACAGCCATCCCGAAGAATCTTAACCCAAGTGTTATCAAATAGAAAAGGAACTAAAAATATAATGCTACCTCTTCCATTCTTTCTCATGGAGATGCTACAATCAGAAATTTTAAAAAGAAACAAATTAAGAGAGAAAACACAGGCACCCACAATCAAAACAAGAAAAGCCTAAAATATCTGAAGGATAAACAGGAAAAAGCCTATTACTTAATTACAAAAAGATAAGACTATTAACTAACAGAGAAAGGGGTGGGGGTGGGGGCAACTAACGATACATCTTCTTGCAAACAGGCAAGTAAGAAAAGAAAAGAAATAGTGCCAAGACTGAGATCTTGATTATTGAATTAGAAGCATCTCTCTCTCAACCTCAAAATTCTTTTACTACACATTTTTCCCCCTAGAGAATGTTATCACTATGGAAAACCAGCTCCTGACTGTGAAACAACATTCTAGGACTAAACTCACACTCGACCTACCCAATTCTCCCCAAACCTGCCCTCTCCCATGCTCCCTATTTTATGGATTTGGCATTGCTACCCTGACCCCATCCTTTATTACCCCCAAATACAATCTGTTTTCACCAAATCCTGCCATCGTCCCTGGTCACAGCTCTTGTTTCCACTTCCTTCTCTACAACTCACAGCTACCAGCCCTCCAACCCTATTTACCATGAAATCTGTCCTGGACGACTTCCATACAGCCAACCTGTTCAACTCTGTTCCCTTCCAATCAGTTCTCCACTTCAGCCAGTAAAGCTGATCATGTTACTCTTTTTCTCCTTTGATGGTTTCCGTGCTCTTAGAATCAAGAGCAAAAACTACAACAGAGATAGGACGCCCCGGGTGGTTCAACTCCAGAGCACTCCCCAGGCTCCCTGGCTCCAGCCACTCTGCCCTTCACCAAGCTGTGTTCCCTCCTGCCACAGGCCCTTGCACCGCAAATCCACGTCCACTTTCCTTCACTTTGGTTAACTTCTAGTCATCAGCCAGTTTAGGTATCAGTTCAACAGTCACTTCCTGAGGCTAATCTAAATCAACCTAAGTCTTTTGTTGTTTGCTTTCATACAACCATGGATTTGGTTTTGTTTTCCTATCTAGCACTCACCTTAAGTCATGATCATCAATAAGGTTAAGAAAAGTAACTCTAAAGACAAGAGTACTCGGGTTTGAGCCTGTATCTGCCCCTAACTAGCTGTGTGTCTGTCTTCTCTTCTGTAAAACGGGGAGAAATGGACCTACTACATAGAGTTGTTAGGAGGATTAAGTACCTGTACTGATATAAATTGGGATCAACAAACTATAGCCCGCAGAGCAAATCTGGCCCGCCACATGTTTTTGAAAATAAAGTTGTATTTAAAACACTGACACATTCACTTGTTTATGTATTGTCTGTGGTTGCTTTCATGCTACAATGGAAGAGTTGACTAGTTTCAACAGAGACCATATGACCCTCAAACACTAAAATATTTACTACTTTGCATTTTTCATAATATATCTGCCAATCCCTGGTGGGTACTATGCTTCAACTACACAAAAGAATATTAGCTACAACCTGGAAGAACCTTGAAAACATTAAGGTAAGTGAAAGAAACTAGTCAAAAAATTATATAATTCCATGGATATGAAATGTCAAGAATAGGAAAATCTATAGAGACAAAAAGTAGATTGGGGGTTGCCTAGGGCTTGGGGGGTGGGGTGATTGAGGGTGACTGCTATAGGGTACAGGATTTCTTTACGGGGTGATGAAAATGCTCTAACATTGTACAGCTGTGAATATACTGAAAACCTGAACTGCAGACTTGAAATGGATGAATTGTATGGTGTGCGAATTGTATCTCAATAAAGCTGTTTCCTCCAAAATTATTGGCTACTCCGTACGAGATTACTGGATTAGTATCTGTCTCTCTCATTAGCCTTCAGACTCCATGAAAACATGGGCCATTCTGATGTTGTTCCTTGGTTTGCCTGCAGCACCTGGCACAGTGGCTTTCATGCTGTATGAATTCAACAAATATTTGTTGAATGGATGGTTAAATGGCTGGGGGAGGAGGAGGAGGGGCTTTGTTACTATTTTTCCCCAGGTCAATACAGAGATTTAAGTTCTTTAGTTTGGTGATAAAATGTATGACATTCAATAATGTGTATCTTTGCCCCTCAGCATGTAGAATCCAGCAACTTCGTGTTGCCACATGAGTGAACCCCACCCTGTGCAATCACCTGAGATTTTTTTACATTGAGGTTTTTCTTTCCAACCTCATTGGAACACAGCCCCAGGCTCTATGAGTAAGCAAACCTTGCATTTCAAGCACATGTAAATGAGCCCGGAATATAGAGAAAACACCTAGCATCTGGGGTGCTATGTCTCTCTCCTTTCTCACCCTCTTTTTACTCATCTGAATCGCTCAATAAATATCTGTGGAATGAATAAATGAAAGAAGTGACTACATTTCTTTCAATGCATATTTGTTTCTCCTTATCATATAAAACTATGAGCTTTTTTTTTTTAATCAAGACTATGAGGTTAAACACCTTCTACTGGGGCAGACATCCGATTCTTAGCACCTCTGACTTCTGAGTGCAAAAGAACCAGCCTGCACTGAAGAGATCTGTGGTGTGATTATAAATCTAGGATTCTTACACTTTTGAGTGCCAGCAAGTCACTTAGGATCATTGTTTAAAATACAGGTTTCTGGGTCCCAATCCCCAGAGATTCTGATTTAGGTGGTTCACATACCACGCTTTGAAAAACACTTAAGAGTTTATATAAAGTAATTTATATGTGACTTATTCTTGAGGTAACAGAAGGGAACAGGAAGAGGCCTGGCCAAAATAGTGATGAAATAAGGGTAAGGAACAATCACAATATTGCATTAAAGGCTTCCAATGAACTGGTTAGATAGGTGTTTTATAAATGAGAAAACTATAGCTCCCACAATATAAGGAGTTTTTATTCACTTATTCAATAAACATTTTTTGAAAACCTCCTGTGCTGTGAACACTATGCTCCAGATTTCACATCTGATGGAAGAGATTTGAATCCAGAGGTGTCACACCAAAATCCATGTACTTTCCATTTTATTTCAAAATGAGCTGAAATGTCAAATCCATGGCCTCCTCCAGCTACCATCCTATCTCTCTCCTCCCCTTCAAACTCTAACATCCTCAGAGTTGTCTGCACTTAATATCTTCACGCCCTGACCTACCACTCACTTCTCAATCCACTTAAAAACTAGCTTCTGTCTCCAAAGAATTAATTCTTGGCGAGACCACTGTGGGGGGCTGAAACACGTCCCCTGGTTCTGTGGGTGTGAACCTATTTGTGAATAGGCCCTTTGAAGATGTTATCAGTTAAGGTGTGCCCAAACTGAATGTGGGTGAGCCTTAATCCCATATGGATGAAATCTTTATAATTAAAGAAAACTGGACACAGAAAGAGAAGCCATGGTGAGCAGCCGGAAGCTGAAGTCAACAGAATCCAGATGACAAAGGAGAAGATGCCACAATAAGTACTGTCATGTGATGGAAAAGCCAAGGAATCCCAAAGATTGAAGGCCAGCCAGAAGATATCAACCTCAGAAGGAAGCAAGGCTTCTAGCCTCTGAAACTGTGAGCCAATAAATTCCTGTTGTCAAACCAACCCATTGTATGGTATTTATTTTAGCAGCTGGGGAATTGAAACAGTCACTTATAATATTTCTACCGCTGAATCCGATGGATATTTCTCAGTGCTGGATATCTTGGAAATTTCTGACACTGTGACTACCTCCCTTTCTTGAAATATTCTTCTTTGTATTCCAGATACCACATTCAACTGATTTTTTTTTTCCTACTTCTCTGGATATCCATTCTCAGGCTCTGTTATGGGCTTGTCTTTGCTTCTCCTCTCCCTATAATGTTTTGTCTAAGCCTTCCTTCTCTTTTTCTAGATATTTTCTTCCACTACAATAGAATAAAGAACCATTTACATACTGATAACTCCCAAATCTTTACCTTCAACCTATGTATCTGCCTCTCCTGTGCTTCATGTCTATATAACCCTTGTCTTCCGGGCATCTCCAGTTAGTTATTGCATAGACACCTCAAACTCAATATTTCCAGAACTCAACCATCTTCACTAATCAACCTTCTCCTTCACTAAAGTTGTGCTCCTGCGTTTATCTTTTTTTCAGGAAATGGCTCCACCATCCATTCATTTGCCCAGAAATTAACCTGAGTCATCTTTGATACTTCTCTCACCCTCACAACCCAATATGCAGGCAATCAAAAAGCCCTAGTAATTGTACCTATTAGATATCACATGACTTCCCATTTCTCTCCATCTCCACTGTCACCTAGATCAGGACACCATTATCTCTTACCCGACCACTGCAACAGACTTAAACTAGCTTTTCTGCCTCCACACTCGCTCCTATAAAGTCCACACCCCATACACCAGCCTGGGCGATTTTCTGAAATCAGTTCTGATGATGTCACTCCTCTACTCAAAATCCTTCAATTGCTTCTCCTTGATCTTAAGAAAAGGTTCAAATCCTTATATGTTCACATGACCCTTTACAGCTTCACCTCTTCACATTCTCCTTCAAACTCTAATCCTCAACCTCATCAAACATCCATTTCCTTCGATGTGCCATGTTCAGCCTCAACTTCTGATCTTCTCACAGGCTGCTACACTGCCTGGAACATTCTTCCCATCTTCATCCTGCTCATTTGCCAATATCTTTGAAATCACTTCCCCCTAGGAAGTTTACCTGCATCCCCAGGTCTGGGATAGGAACCCCTACTCGTACTTCTATACTATCATGTTTTCTGCCTCTTGCAGCATGTATCACATTATACTATAATGACCTACATGCTTGTTTGTATACCTGGAATCAGAAGGCAAGTTTTAGGAAAGTATCTGCCCAGTACTATCCAAGCTGCTCAGCATACCGCCTTGGAAAGGATAGGTGTTCAGAAATACTTGTTGAATAATAAATGAACAAATAAATGAATGGAGCTTTAAGAATAAATTAACCTATACTTACAAAAAAGCATAATAAGTAGTCAAGTAATATCACTTATCTTTAAAAATCCTACATTTCCCTTTAGCAAGTGCCTGGTATCTTTACAGCAAAACTTCTTGAAAGCATTGATTAAGTCACTGTCTCCACTTCTTCCCCTCCTATTATCTCCTCAACCAACTCCAAACAGTCTTCCATCTCCACCACTCACAGTGTGACTAACCTTGGCAGAGCCACCACCTAACTCTATGAGCTCAGTTCAGTGGCCTTTTCTTGTACTTCCTCGTTTGATTGCTCTGCAGCATTCAACATGGTTGCCCATACTCCCTTCTTGAAAACCTCTCATCCATTGGTTTCCATGTCATCAAACTTGCCTGATTTCCTTCTTTCTCCCTGGCTGTTCCTTCTATGTCCTTTGATTGCTCTTCCTCTTCTGCTTGACCTCTAAACACTGAAAGATCCAAAGGTCTGCTCTAGCTACATACTCCATCCAGTCCCATGGCTTTAAATGAATATATACCAGTCGTATGCTGACGGCTCCCAAATCTATAGCACTCCCTAGAATTCTGGTTCTTATATCCAACTGTCTACTTGACATCTTCATTTGGAGATCAGATAAACATCACATATCTAACTTAGCAAAAATAAACTTCAGATTTTCCCAAAACACAACCCTATACTGTTCTTTTCCATCTTAATAAATTATATCACCAACTACTCAATTGCTCAAGGCAAAAATTTAGAAGTTTTCCTTGATTTTCCTCTCTTCCTCATTCCATACATCCCCAATCTTTACAAATATGCTTTTAATCTATGGCTCTTTAAAAAAAAAACAAAAAAACTTTTTATTATAGTAACATATATACAACTCAGAATTTCCCACTTTAATCACTTTGAAGCGTACAATTCAGTGGTATTAATTGCATTCACAATATTGTGCTACCATCACCAACATCCATTGCCCAAACATCTTCATCTCTTCAAACAGGAACTCTGGACCCATTAAGCAATAACTCCCCATTCCTCTCATCCAAAAATCCATATTCTTCATCCCATTGCTACCACCCTGGTCTAAACTACCATCACATCTCATTTGGAATACAACAAAAGCATCCTAACTGGCTTTCCTGCTTCCCCTCTTGCTTCCAGATAATCCACTCACCACACAGCAGCCAGAGTGATCTCCTGGAAAATCAGACCATGTTACTTCCCTAATTAAAACCTTCCAATGGTTTCCCATCCATACACCTTACCTGAAAGCTGGAGAAGCCTGCCTGATCCAGCTTTGCCTTGCTCTCCCATACCAGCTCATGCCACCCCATACCCATCACAACCAGCCACACCAGGCTTCCTCTGCTCCATTGAGTTCATCAAGCTTGTTTCTGCCCAAGAGCTTTTCCTTGAGCTACTGCCCCAGACTGGAATGTTCTTCTCCTGTTCTTTCCATGGCTGCTGTTTTGTATTATTCATTTGCTACTTAATGTCTGCTTCTTGGTGAGGCCTTCTCTTACCACTGATCTGAAGAAGTCACAAGGCATTTTCACATAAACCCATTTTAATCCTCTGCATAGTTCTTACCATGAAGTGATATTTTTCTTGTTTGTTTATTCTTCATCTCTCTATCCTATCTTGAATGTAAGTAACCACCAGGGGCTCATGAAGCTTGTTGGAGTTGTTTACATCTGTATTCTCTTAACCTAGTGTTTGATACAAGGTAGTGTCCCAGAACATTTGTTGCATGAATGAATCAATGAACAGGCTTACCTGTACTCATAAAAATCATAATTATGTGAGGAAGCAGTAAGTGGGAAGTCACCTGTACTTTTGAAACATTTTGTTATAAAAAAACATCAACCCCCCCAACCCCCCACCCCCGAAGGTTCTGCTGATAAAACATTCAAAGGCAGACAGAGAGACACAGCAGAACTATTTCTGACTATTAATAATCCTACTTATCTGAAGATAAGGCCAACAATTCCAATGTTTTGGAAAGATCTTAAATGTTTCTCAAACTTGAGAAGAGTTGTTTGTTTTCTGCATTTGAGCCAGGTGCCCTTTATTTTGTAACATGACGCTTCTGATGCAATTGGTCATCTCCTGTGCAGTGAAGACTGAAAAGACTAATGCATGATGCAAGGGCTGCTCCACTCCAGACGGAACAAGGGCTCCAGCCCAGGGTAGAAAGCAAGTGTGTGGCTACTCTAGCTGCCCTTTTTCTCCCATGCTCATTCAACACATATCGCTGCAGAGGCCCTCAGTGACCAGGAAAGAGTATTCATCCAAAATGTGACACCTTTCCTCTAAAGATACACATGTTTAGAACTTCCACTTCTCTGATAAATCATCCTTATCCTTTTGTCTACCACTTTTAAATGACTCAAAACACCAGATGGTAGTCAACTTCTGCTTTCATACATATTGATAAAAACACATGAGGTTACCTTTTACCAACAGTTCCCTAAATATTTTAGAAACACATTCCAGGAAACTCTCATTGCCGCTGCTGAAATCAGTCGAGGGAAGGATCTCTTCAAGAGGCATATTTAGAATTTAGAGTGTAAAATCACACATTAAACCCACCAAATGACTGTAGATTAACATACTACATAAACTTTTTACTTTCCCTTTTTCAAAAGGAAAATATTTTGAGATTTATTTTTTCTTTGTATACTACTTCAAGACCCGAATAATTGCTCCCCCCCACCCCCCAACACACACATACACAAAAGCTCAGAAAACCTGTATCTCTCATGGGGCTAATTAAAAAGGATTTTGATTTCTATAAGGAATGAATGAGATCTTTGTTAACCCACTTTAGCAGGACTCTAAATGACCCTGGATTTATCCTGCCCTAGTTTTCAAAGTGTAACTGACCCAGAATAAAGTAATCTTATCCCTAAACTCCTGGCAAAGACAGAATCATTGTTCCCAAAAGCCAAACGAAATGTACAATCCATGAAAAAAAAAATTTCCTGAAAAACTGTATACCGTACAAACACTTCAAGAGCTCTTAATTTATTTTTCTTTTAACTGGAATATTTTTAAGATAATAAAGCTCCACATTATCAAGGCAAACAACTATCCAAGAAAGCACAGCAAAAGACTATACCAGGTACTATGTACAAGATCAGGAACTTTCTGGAAGCTTTTGTGTTATTACAGTGCAGCACTGACAGTCTGTAAAGGACTATAACCCGATTATTTTCTCAGGGAACAATAATCACCTCACCAGTCAAAAAGACCCCAGGGATGATTTGTTTCTATTCATACTAACTGAGCAGTCTGAATTGTTAGCAAAATACACCACTGCCTAACACATGTCCTTTCCTTACTCTTCATTCATTTCCATCAAAAATTCACATGGGGGACTTTGCTGCACAAAGGGTGGGAATTCCACCCAAAAGCCTTTTATTAACCTCCTTCCTCTTTCTCAGGTTTCACCTGGTTTCATTCACTCACAGTAATGAGGTAGCAGAAGTTTTCTCTCAGGAACACGACACCAGAGCACTAATGACTCCCAGAACATCATATACACACCTCACTGCCTCATGTCTAAAGAAATCCATGCTTTCATTCTATGTGACTGATTTTCCTGAAAACTGAATAACTCTTCTAATTCAGAGCACTTTTAAAGACCTTTTGCTTTTTATATTGGGAGGATCATTCATTTATTCATTACACGAGAAAGCCTACAATATGTCAGAAACTATACCAGCAGTAAAGAATACAAGAGTATTCTACGTAGGGCACCTAAACAAAGCTTTGAGGAACCCAGAAGGCTTACTGAAGCAAGAAATGTCCAAAAATAAGGAGAAACTCAAGGATAAGGAACAATTACAGGGGGTTCAATAAGAAGATTCCAAACTCCAGAGAAAGTTCTTACCAAAATGCTGGATTTTTACAGGGAAGAATATGTAACTTGCCTAGTTATATGGAAAACATTTTTACTCTTCACCCTCCTAAAAACTGGAACATGAAAAGATATTCCAGACAATATTTTCAGTCATATTTTGGTTGAGTTTGTATACTGTGTACCAAAATTAGCAACAAAACCCTGTAAAGTTAAAGACTTCAATGCATTTCATAAGAATGATTAGATCTGTATCCCAGGTCATTTTCTCACCTTATTTTAGTCCTTTTTACATAACATCAACAGGAAAAGACACAGCTCGACTACAGGCTTCTTGAGGATATTTAATATATTCATCTTTGTGCACTTAATACGAAGCCTACTGCACGCGATAGGCACTCAGTATTTACTGAACAAAAATTAAACATTACATTGTGATCTAACCCACCGAACATGTTTAATTTCTGATATTATTAAGAATAATACATAAGTTGAAAGCCTTCTTTCAGATGATTATTCAAAAAATAATGAAAAAATTTAAACAGAGTAATAATCTAACTCCAGAGACTCACATTTCATGCCTGAGCCCTTCCAACAAATGATACCCAGAAGGCACAGCGGTATTTTTAATCTTTCAAATATGTCATCTAGACAATAAGAGAACTAAATAAAACATATGAGCATTGTCTGAAATGACAAAGTAACTGGGATGAACAAGGTTTTATACAGATTCATGCAGATAATCATTCACTAGCTTTTGGCAGAACCGCATAGAAGTTAACTCCTCGTGTGGTGGCAAGGGCAATAAAATACACACTCCTTCCTTTGTCCAATTAATGATAATATTCTGTATTTGAATGTTGTGTTTCTAAAGCATTGTCCCACATCATTTTTTAATACAAAATATTTTGCCTCTGTTACATGAATTTATGTGTCGTGTTACGACCAACAAATTACCAAATTTACCTGTTAAAAAGAATTTAAATCTGAAACTTATAAAGGAAGGGTCCAAAATGTCCAAAATTGCCTAGATTTATCATGTCAATTTTTTTAGTTAAGTCAGCCTATTTAGCCCATTTCCACTCATTACTAATTTGGCCTTCACTTGGGTCCTCCATCTGTGTCATGCCTTTAATCTTTCCATAGATTCGAAGGCCTCAGGAAGGAGTTTCTTTGTAAATAGTACCTTTTACCTAAAACAATTTATTTTAGGCACATTAATATAATAAAAAAATATATAGCTGCTATTTAATAGTATCATTGGCTATTAAAATACTTAGTGAAAACAAAATAAATTAAAAATTAAATAATAATTTGGACAGTAAACAGTAAATGGGCCACCACTTTTATACCAAGAAAATAGGCTTCAAAACCTTGGAGCCTCACTCCCTTATTATCCGCATTCAGTCGCTGCAAGAGTCCATTGAGTCCTCCACTTCAGGGGTTTTTGTGTCTGCCCAATATTTTTCACTCTCATGGCTTATAACCCTTGTTTATGCATCATTGCCCAACATCCAGATATTTCAAATGCTTCCTCACTGGTTTCTCCAAGTCCACTTTCTTGCCCCTTTCAAGCTTTCCTATACCTCAGAGCCTGATTAATCTCCCAAGGTAGAGCTCTAACCTCTGACCACGTAATAGCCATTCTTAAGATTCTTTAGTAACCACCTAAAAGCAAAAAACCCAAACTCGTTGAGTTTGAAATCAGTTCCCCCAAGGATCTTAATCTCAGAAACACTTCTGATGGGAGTCCTATTTCTATTTTGGTCTCGTATTACATTGAATAGCAAAGAAAGTTCCTCTAACTTTCAAATACTGTGATACTTTTCCAACTTTATCCCTTACCACTTTCATAATCATAGCTATCTGATACTTCAAGAAATTGTTCCTTGAACACATTTCACCATTTCCCACCTGAAGAACGTGGCAGAGATGCTATTTCTGATAAAATACGCAGTTACTATTTTCTTAGGATAAAAGAGAAGGAAACAAAGATTTATTGAGTACCTATTATTTTGTCAGTTAAGAAATCCAAATGGAAAGATTAAAGGAATTATATAATGGACAACTTGGTAAAGCAAATAATTTTTAAGACAGCCATTTATTTAACTTTTTAATAGCCTAAATTTTGATATTTCAATTTTATTTAAAATGTGGATCATTGGTAGTAATATAAAATTCATTTAACTAAAAAACTTTTCAATTTTTACATAAATCCACTCAAATACATGAATGCCATTCTTTTCTCCTCCTAACCACCCAAGCATTTAATGCTATTCTCCTCATTCAACTAAAAAAAAACATAAATATCTACCTACACAAAGTGCCCTCAAAATCCCTTCATTTATATACTTTCACAAAGTTCATTCAAAAGACAAACAGATAAAAGACAAAGTGCAATCACCTATACTGTCCTGCTCTATTAATTTCATCAGGGCAACTGTCTGATTCCTTAGAGCTGATTCTTTTCAGGTGTTAGGAACATGGAACATCTGTTTTCATAGCATATCAATAATGAATCACCACATTTTAACCTTTCCTTGAGTGTACTGTTCTGAGTCAGGGTGTGGCCATGATTGTTTGCTCTTGGACAAGTTTTTGCTAAAACAAAGCAGGCATTATAAATCAGCAAGGCAGTCCTACTGCCTCTATCTGCCTCTAAAAATGGTTATGAAATGAAAAAAAAAAACAAAACTCTGTTATGAGCAGTGATCCTGAGTCTTTCATATTTTATAAAATCTCTTCCCTCGTTTTACAAGGACCATAAATAAAGCGCATGTGAATTTGTGAAACACAAGTCTGCTTACATAGTGTATGAGGTCAAATACTTTTAGGACTTTAAAGACTATTATAAATAGCCTTCAATTCAGTAGTATTTAATGTAGATAATATTGTCTATTAGTTTTTTGTCTAAATATCCAACAATCCTGCCATAAACCAAAGTAACCATCAGAAATATAAACAAGTTATTTTTTTCTTTTTGAACACATTGGGCTGAAAGAATCATTATAAGTCTGATGATATCAATATGGAACTTATCTTTGGGAAATCTACTCATTTCACAGTTAAGCCTTCATTCTACAGTCATGGGAATTTCTTGGCTGATAGCCCTGAGCAATTTGTGAGCAGACCTTGCCAGTGTCCACTTGACTACATCATGGTATTGACTTTGCACCTCTTTCTCTGTAGAGCAATGCATCAAGTACCATGATTGTCTTCTTTATCATGTAGGTAAACCATTAATTTCTACAACTGGAAAAATACAGATATATAGAAAAATCACCATGAAAGAGACAGAAATCGATATGATTTAAGAATAGATATGAGTAAGGTCTTCTTTCTTTGGATGATACACCACCCACCCCAATCTAAATTACCTTGCAGCGAAATGTGGAGATCATCAATGCCCAAGGAAACCTGTTCATCTTCAGCGGGAAGCACAGCGCTAGATGCCATTCTTTGACTCAGCGGAGATTATATCATGTCCATCTCAGTTAAAGAAGAGAACTAAAAGGAAAGGAGATAAATGTTCTTTAGTAACTCTGCAGCTCTGTTTTTCTAGTGAATATGCATTCCCAGAAAACAAGAGCAACCAAAACCGCCATCCAAAAGAAACACAGCTTTCCAGTGTTTCCTTAGTTCATGAAGACCAAATGACTACGCCTTCTTTTTGAATCATAATCAAGATTTTGCCCTGTGACCTTTTCATGCTCTTTGGAGTTGCTGGCAGAACTCCAAAAGAGCTAGCATCGTGGATTCTATACTAGTAGAGAAAGGGAAAGCCAAGCAATTAGATTCAATAACTTGTCCAGGGGAAGTCAAGTTGGCACAAATATATATCTTAGTCATTTATATGCATGTTGTTAACCTTCAACCTGCAAGGTTTTCCTTTAAAACTTTTTATTTAACTTGGTTCCTTTTCTGTTCTGCAAATGTTGTCATTTACTTCCAAAAAACAGTAAGAGCCGAGCCTGCATAGCTTGCAAAGTGAAACTAAAAAAAAAAAAGAAAGAAAAAAAGGCAAACTAATATATGAAAAAGAATATTTTGATGGGTTATCTGTTATGTTGAATTATTTTTCCCAGGACTTATTTTCCTTAGGACTTATTTTCCCTGCATCTACTTCATCTCTGAAAGAATACTTCCAGTAAGAGCAATTCTTGTTCTGCAACTCTGTAGAAGTATTGCTTCAGGTATGATAATTAGCATTTTGGGGGCTGGGAATAAAACATTGACTTCTTCCATACAGACAATGACATTCTTATCAAAATAAACCTAGCCACACATACGAAAATATAAAATGGATAAAGGAATGGATAAATAGATACATTTTATAAAGGAAGTAAAGCAAAACATTAACGGTTGTATCTAGGCATTGGGTGTATAGGCATTCCCTGTAAAGTCCTTTAACTTTACTGTATAAATAAATATTAGGGGAAAAACTGAAAAAAAAAAAAAGCAAAGCATAACTTAAGCCAACAGCCACATTCAATCATATTAAATATTCAACAGACCACTTTAAAATATGCAAAGAATAAGATTCATTTTAAAAAGTTAAAAGCTAGAGAAGGTTCAAAAATCTTTTAATCCAGTTTTCCCCACTCTATCATCAAAAACCCCTTTTATTATCTTTCTCCATGGATCACTACTGTGGTGTGATATAAACTTTATTAATAATTTTGTTTTATCCAGACTGAGATCCAGAACTAGCCTAAGGTAATAATGTTACTATAATGAATTGATACAATTCTCACCAAAGGAAAAATTGGTTAGAGCAAGTAAGCCTGTGCAGCATGATGACTGATAAAAGTACAATTGTCCCAAGCTTTTGGATTTATTAAGGATCTTCTCTACTCCTTTATATACTGTAGGGTTCCTGAACCCAAAGTGGTGGCAAAGCATTCTTGATTTTGTCAGGAGAAAAACTAAATGAATTCCAGAACACATTTCCCAAGGATATCCACTATTCCACACCAGAGCTATGATAAAAGGGTAACAATAGTAGCATATGCTTATGTGCATTATTCTAAGCACTTTTCATATATAACTTCATTTCATCCTACAACATCCATTTGATTTAATTACTGTTATTATTCCCATTTTTTGAAAAGAAACTAACACACATATATCCTGTACAGTTGTCTAAGGACATGTAGCTAATAAACGATGAAGCTAGGATTTAGTTCCAGTGGTTTTGGCTTCAGAGTCTATGTTCTTAACAAATACCTCCTAGAGTTGGTTAAACATTTTTTCTTTCTTTCATTCATTAACCTGACATGCTCCTGCTCTCAAGGAATTCAATCTTGAGGATGACAAATGAACACAATATTGAGTAAAATCCTGTAAGAAATATATGTACAAGATGCTATAGGAGTTAAGAAGGAGTGCCCCATCACTTGAAACTGGAGATGCATGTGACCGTCAGGACTGTACTCATTAGAAAATAGTTTTATAATAACCATTAGTATTATATGGGAGTATCTACTTGCCAAATAGGGCCTGCGGAAAAGTGGAACAGAGGGGAGAAAGAAAGGTTTGTGATATTTCTCAGAATTTTGAAGTGAGACACTAGAAAGGGCAGGAAGAAGGAGGGAATGGGTTTGGCCGAGGGTTACTACATCACGGGTTTCAATCAACCAAAATCCCTGAGAACCATCCAGTTCCTTGGGTTCTAATTCCTCAGACAGGGATTTTCTATCACAGCAGATGCTTTCCCAGGCTCTCAAAACGGCTTTACTTTTCCTTTTCAAATAAAAGTTACATTCACTTATGTAACAAATTCCAGGTTTTAGAATTAAAGTAAA
The DNA here is from genome assembly GCF_015220235.1 of Choloepus didactylus. Lineage (NCBI taxonomy): Eukaryota > Metazoa > Chordata > Mammalia > Pilosa > Megalonychidae > Choloepus > Choloepus didactylus. Next base: position 47,608,097 of record NC_051310.1, read on the forward strand.
TGAGGCTATTCATAAAAGTGAATAGTGGACCATCTTCAGGCAGATAACCAAAGGTTGTGTAAAGAACTGATGCAGCATTTAAGATTTTAAGATCAAGTGGAATAATGTAAATTAATATATACACCTTATAAATGGCATAAGCTATTTTGAAACAACTGTGGTTTGCTTATACAATATAGCTTTATTATGTCCTAAAAATCTCAAAACACTAGTGAATATCGCTTTTGTCCAAAAAAAATCTTGTAATTTACTTTAGATTATAATGATTATAAATTTTTTCAACTCAAAAATGAAATGAGTACAAAGATTATCTGAAGTGAATGGAATTATGAGTGATTTTTATTTCCTTCTTCTTGCTTACTGGCATTTTTAAATTTTCAAATAATGAATGTATATTTCTGTTACAATAGAAAAAAAATTTTTGCCTTTATTATAATGAAATGACAATGAACCTGGAAATAAGGTGTTATTTTGTTCAGGGTTTGTTCTTCAATCCATATGCTATGTAACCTGTACCTCTATATTTCATAATGGGGACAAAATAACTCTCTTTACACAAATGGAATATTAGAAAAATTATTTGAGTTTGTCAGAAATTTCTAGAAAATACTCCCCAGAGTCTTCTTCCTAGCTCAACAGCTCTATTGTTTTCTCATTATTAAATAGTTTGCTAACAAACCTTGCCAGTCTAACATCACAGGAACAATCACAGTGTCAATAGAGAGAAAGAATGCATCCATTTTATCCTCAAAGGTTGGTCAGAAGGCAAACCACAGCAGGATGTATTTCTATTTAGGTACTTCTTTAACAAAATGATTTAAATGTAGCAATTTCCCTGGGGTGCTTCCCTTGTTCTTTTGTTGGGCCACATTGTTTACAATCCATCTAGGAATTTTGAGGGATGTCCCCTTTGTCAGTTAAGTTACAGAGCTATTCCTAGCAATTGAGAGTTATTAACATTGACCTGCTTACAAGCTCACAGCAGAAAGCTGATGACACATTTGCAACGTCTCTTCATTTTTTCCCAGTAACTTCTCCTACCTCTATTATTATTTATCCTTTAATCATCCTTTGCAATTAGTGCAATGTCCCAGACCAGGTGACTTTTTTTTTTTAATTCAATTTTATTGAGATATATTCACATACCATACAATCATCCAAAGTGTACAATCAACCGTTCACAGTACCATCATATAGTTGTGCATTCATCACCCCAATCTATTTTTTGAACATTTTCCTTGTACCAGAAAAAGTGAAACTAAGAATAAAAAAATAAAAAGAAAAAAGAACACCCAAATCATCCTCCCTCTCACCCCATTTTTCATTTAGTTTTTTGTCCCCATTTTTCTACTCATCCATCCATATACTGGATAAAGGGAATGTGATCCGCAAGCCTTTCACAATCACACTGTCACCCCTTATAAACTACATTGCTATACAATAGTCTTCAAGGGTCACGGATACTAGGCTGCAGTTTGATAGTTTCAGGTATTTACTTCTAGCTATTCCAATGTATTAAAACCTAAAAAGGGTTCTCTATATAGTGCATAAGAATGACCATCAGAGTGACCTCTCAACTCCATTTGGAATCTTTGGAATCTCTTAGCCACTGAAACTTTGTTTTATTTCACACCCCTCTTTTCATCAAGAAGATGTTCTCAATCCCACGATGTCAGGTCTAGATTCATCCTCGGGAGTCATATCCTGCATTGCCAGGAGATTTACACCCCTGGGTGTCAGATCTCACATGGGGGGAGGGCAGTGAGTTCACCTGCTGAGGTGGCTTAGTTAGAGAGAGAGAGGGCCACATCTGAGCAACAAAGAGGTACTCAGGGGGAGACTCTTAGGCACAACTATAAGCAGGTTAAGCCTCTCCAGGTGACTTTTAACATCCATTCTACTATCTCTATCCAGGGACTTTATCCTTTTAATGATAAGCACAAAATGCCAGAGCAGTCAATCCTAGCTATTCAATATACTTTTTGAAAACATGTAGCAATTCCCAGCATGACATCCCTGGGCTTGCAATCTCACAAGGAAGCAGTGTCACTCACCAACGAATACCAACTGGGCAGCTAAACCACCTACTTAAACCACGACAACAGCATCCTGAGTGAATGTAGCCACTTCTCTAAAGGAACTCTCTGTTGGGATGGGCCAAATCCCCAAAGCTGTAAACTACAGTATCAACTGCTATAGAATGCAAAGAATATTTATCTCATAGGGTGGTTGTTGTAATTAAATTTAAAAGCATAGGGAACACGCAACAAGGCGAATGGATCTTGAGTACAGCATTTTGAGTGAAGTACACCAGAAACGAGAAGACAAACATTATAATGTCTCTCTAACATGAACTAACTATAATGTGTAAACTCAGAATTGAATCTTAGAGCACAGCTTATCAGGGGAATGCTTACTGTAATGGTCCCTAGATTGTAAACTCTTACAGCAGTCATATCTATTCCTGAGTTGTAATGGTTATCTCTAAATCTTGAGATACTGAGCTCCTTGTGTATAACCCGGTCGGTCTCTGGAACTTTGGGTATCTGTGTGACACCTGAGACTTAGAGCTAGAGCTTGGCAGCTATGAATGTCAGTTTTACACCATATGGCAACTGTTGAAAGAGCTGAAAAAGAGTTCAGACTTCAATTTGACATATGAACGAAGCAGATCTGGTTCGGACTACGGTAAATCAGGCAAAAGGGTAAAGGATGATACTGCTTGGGTTTTAAAACTACAACTTTTTTGCAAGACCAAGGGAAGAGATGTTTATTTGGTGCAGGATCTATATTTTCTGTTGCACACTAGATAATTCAACTTGTATGATCAGTTTGTTTGAACACCATAGGTGCATGAAGCTGTGAATAGGAAGTGGGATTTGGTGAGTTTGTACAGGCTGGGGTGAAATCCCAATACATCCCAGAGTGACATGGGCAGAAGTAAAAATGTATTTGTGGCACCCCCAGAGGAATTGGGGAGAGATGCGGAAATACTGGATTTCCCCACATGGGTTATTGCTGATTTTCCTGTAAACATTGAGGACTGCAAATTTAGTGGGCAAGCCCTTGATCTAGGGGCTTTCCCTTGTAAGGCTAGTTGCTGCAAGGGAGAGGCTAAGCCTACTTATAATTGTGCCTAGAAGTCTCCCCCAGAGAGCCTCTGTTGCTCGGATGTGGCGCCCCTCCCCAAGCCCATTTGGCAGGTGAACTCACTACACTCCCCACTATGTGGGACATGATACCCAGGGGTATGAATCCCCTGGCAATGCAGGAAATAACTCCTGGAGATGAGCCTGGACCCAGCACTGTGGGATTGAGAAAATCTTCTTGACCAAAAGGGGGAAGAGAGATGAAACAAAATAAGGTTCCAGTAGCTGAGAGATTTCAAATGGAGTCAAGAGGTCACTCTGGAGAGTATTCTTATGTGCTATATAGACATCAATTTTTAGTTTTTAGTGTGTTGGAATGGTTACAGGGAAATACCTGAAGCAGTCAGATTGCAAGCCAGTGACCTTGATCCTTGAAGACGATTGTATAACTATGTATCTTGCATGGTGTTGACTGTGTGATTGTGAAAACCTTGTGGCTCGCACTCCCCTTTATCCAGTGCATGGACAGATGAGTAGAAAAATGGGGACAAAAATTAGATGAAGAATAGGGTGGGATGTAGGGGATGGAAAGATTTGGGTGTTCTTTTTTGCTTTTATTTTTATTCTGGGGTAAGAAAAAGGTTGAAAAATTGATTCTGGTGATGAATGCACAATTGTATGATGGTGCTGTGAATAACTGTGCACTGTGGATAACTGTAGGGTGTGTGAATATATCTCAATAAAACTGTTTTTTTTTTAAAAAGTAAATGAACAATGGGGGGGAGGAAGAGAATGGGATGTTTTAGATGTTCTTTTTATTCTAATTTTAATTTTATTTTTTGGCGTAATGAAAATGTTCAAAGATTGTGGTGATGAATGCACAACTATATGACGATACTGTGAACAACTGAAAGTACACTTTGGATGGCTGCATGTTATGTGAATATATCTCAATAAAATTGCATTAAAAAAGCATAGCGAACTATAAACTACACTAACATTATTTAACTAGTAATTACTATGGAAGGTATACTATACTATACAAATGGCATTTACTATAATCTGTGAAATAAATTTATCAGGATTATCCTGCTTCTTAATCAGCAGTAAAAATTAAAAAGAAAAATAGAGGAGCTAAGAAAGTGGTTATTGGACACAGGAGAAATAAAGGAAAGTTCTCAGAATGACAACCATGCACCATGCAGCAGATCAGCACAGAAAAATGGGGAGCTCAGGGTGAGGAGGGCAGCCAGAGGAAGGGTAAAATATAAAGAAGGGATGTGAGGACGGGAAGGTTGAACAGATAGAATGAAGGAGTAAACAGACTGATGTCTCAGTGAAGTTGAACTATTACAGTGGATGTACTTTAGAAAATAAGCTAGAAGGTTTGGAGGCCATGGTCAGACGTTGTCTCAATGAGTGATTTTGAAGACAGAGCAGCCCTTGGAAGACAAAGTTCCAATTTTGGGTTTGAGAAACTAAAAAAAAAATTATCCATTAGTTCCATAAAAAAAAATTGTGATTTGCAAAACACATTCACCATTCTTTAGGGTGGAAATGCTGAGAAATTTTGAAGGAAAGAGAGAAGAATGAAGCTTTCATCAGATGACCTCATTTTCTAGGAAAATAAGAAGCAAGGTCATCTCTAGGGAGCATGGGGAGTTGCACAGGGCAGGGTCCTCGAGTAATGAATGTTGTTTGAAACCAGCCACAGTGGAGAACATGAGCAAACCAACAAGAGAAGCATACTGTGAAGGCCCATCAAAGGCACAAAGGCCCCGGCTGGGAATGGACCCAAACAGCAGAGTTCCAAGGTTTTCCAGGAGTGCAACTGTTTCTGACTTAGTAAATTTATACCAAGAAATGTTCTAAAATTGCACATATACATAAGAACCATGTTCAAGAATATTCACTGCAGAACTGTCTGAAACAGCAAAAAAGTGTAAATAATTTAATTCCATCAGTAGAACAATGAATAAACTGTGGTATGTTTATACAAGGGAAGACTATCACACAGCTAAAATGAATGAACAACCAGTATCAACATGGATATATATCAAAACTATATTGTTGGGACGTCTGAAAAGATACAGGAATGGGGAGTTGAAGAGCTCACTCTCCTTCCAAAAACAGCTACTGGACACGCAGAAACTGTCCAAAATAATTGTTCTGGGGCTCCGGAGACCAGGGGAGTACTGCACAGTATCCAGGGAAGAGCAGGAGGGAGAAACTGAGAAACTGGAGTAAAAATCTGTAACTTACTCGGACGCAGCTCCTGAGACCCAACTCCCACCCTGCAAGCAAGCAGCTTCAGGTAAGCCCAGTCCCGGCCTGGCAGGCTGCTGCAGACTGAGAAGGCTGCAGAAGTATTCCCACCAAAGAACAGAGTGGGACACGGCCCAGTACTGAGCCAGCCTCTGGGAGGTGAATTTAGACCACTTGCCCACTGCTTTACCCTATCCCTGACCACTGCACCAGTGTTTTGAACTGCATCAGAGGCAGAGCTGCCAGAGGACTAAAAATACAACTGCTTTCTTAGGGCTGCAAGGAATATGTTGCCAAAGACCATATCTACTGGGCAGGCCAGGAAAATGCAGCCTTCTTTTTAGCATCTTTCCTGACCCTCTCCCCAGGGCCTTTTGGAACCAGTCAGCTCCCCGCCCACCCCCAGCATGGGTCCCTGGCCCTCTTTTGGCTGGAAAATACTGAAGAAATGAATGTCAAAGAATGGCCTTAACATGAACCCAAAAAACAACAATATCCTAGACAAGAGAGTGAAATCAACCTTCAGAATAATCTCAAGACAATCAGATGCCCAGGTATAAGCAAAAAAAAATACAAGCCATATTAAGAAACAGGAAGTTATGGCCCAGTCAAAGGAACAAGTTTAAAAGAGGAGATACAGAACTTGGAACAACCAATCAAGGACATTCAAGCAAATCTCCTAAATCAATTCAAGGAGGTGAAGGAAAATATGGCTAAAGAGACAAAGGATGTTAAGAAGACACTTGGTGAGCATAAGGAAGAATTTAAAAGCATGCAAAGAAAAATAACAGAACTCATATGAATGAAAGTCACAATAGATGAGATTAAAAATATGTCAGAGACACACAACAGCAGTTTAGAACAGGCAGAAGAAAGTATCAGTGATCTAGTAGGCAAGACATCCAAAATCAAACAGACCAATGAACGGAAAAAGAATGGAAAAAACTGAGCAGGGTCTCAGGGAATTGCATGACAACATGAAGCACACAAACATATGCATCATGGGCATCCCAGAAGGGGAAGAGAAAGGAAAGGGGGCAGAAAGAATATTTGAGGAAATAATGGCCCAAAACTTCCCAACTCAGAGGACAGACAAATACACACTTCCAAGAAATGCAGTGCACTCCGAAAAGAATAATTCTGAATAGATCTACTCCAAGACACATACTAACCAGACAGTCAATTATGAAAGATAAAGAGAAAATTTTGAAAGCAGCAAGAGAAAAGAGATCCATCACATACAAGGGATGCTCAATAAGAAAAAGTGCCAATTTCTCATCAGAAACCATAAAGGCGAGAAGGCAGTGGTATAATATATTTAAGATACTGAAAGAGAGAATAACTGTCAGCCAAGAATTCTTTATCCAGCAAAACTGTCCTTCAAAAAGAGGGAGAGTTTAAAATATTCACAGATAAATGAGAAGCTGATTGAGTATGTTAACAAGAGACCTGCTCTACAAGAAAGACTAAAGGGAGTTATGTGGGATGAAAAGAAAAGACAGGAAAGAGAGAGTTCAAGGAAAGCATAGGAATGAAGAATATCAGTAAGGGTAAAAGGGTAAAAAGAGAGACAAAACCAAGATATGACATATAAAAGCCAAAGGATAAAATGGTTGAGGTAAGTACTGCCTTTAGAGTAATAACACAGAATGTTAATAGATTGAACTCCCCAATCAAAAGACACAGATTGGCAGAATGGATTAAAAAAAGTATAATCTACTATATGCTGCCTACAAGAGACTCACCTTAGACCCAATTATACAAACAGGTTGAAAGTGAAAGACTGGAAAAAGATATTCCACACAAACAGTAACCAAAAAAGAGCTGGGGTAGTGATAATAATATCAGACAAAATAGACTTTAAAAGCAAAGCTGTTATAAGAGACAAAGAAAGATATTATATATTAATAAAAGGGGCAATCCACCAAGAAGAAATAACAATCATAAATATTTATGCATCTAGCCAGAGTGCCCCAAAAATATGTGAGGCAAACACTGTCAAAACTAAAGGGAGAAATAGACATCTGTACAATAACAGTTTGAGACTTCAATACACCACTCTCATCAATACACAGAACTAGACAAAGGATCAATAAGGAAACAGGGAATTTGAACAATATGATAAATGTTAGACCTAGCAGACATATAAAGAACATGGCACCCCAAAAGAGCAGGATATACATTTTTCTCAAGTGCTTATGGATCATTCTTCAGGATAGACCACACGTTGGGTTATAAAACAAGTGTCAATAAATTTTAAAAGGTTGAAATTATAAAAACACTTCTCTGATCATAAGGGAATGAAGTTGGAAATTGACAACAGGTGGAAAACTGGACAATTCACAAATACTGGAGGTTAAACAACACACTCTAAAATAATCAGTGGGTCAAAGAAGAAATTGCAAGAGAATTCAGTAAATATCTCAAGATGAATAAAAATGAGAACACAAGATATAAAAATTTATGGGATACAGTGAAGGCAGTGCTGAGAGGGAAATTTATAGCCCTAAAGACCCACATTAAGAAGGAAAAAAGAGCTAAAATCAAGGACCTAACTACACAACTCGAGGAACTAGAAAAAGAAGTGCAAATTAATCCAAAGCATTCATAAGGAAAGAAATAAAGATTAGAACAGAAATAAATGAAATTGAGGACAAAGAACAATAGAAAGAATCAACAAAACCAAAAGTTGATTATTTGAGAAGATCAACAAGATTGGCAAACCCTTAGCTAGATTGACAAAATCAAAGAGAGAAGATGAAAATAAATAAAATTAGAAATGAGAGGGAGACATAACTATTGACCCCAAAGAAATAAAAAAGAACATAAGAGGATACTATGAACAACTGGATGCCAACAAATTAGACAACTGAGAAGAAATGGACAATTTCCTAGAAACACAAAAACAACCTACATTGGCTCTAGAAGAAATAGAAGACCTCAGCAAACCAATCACTAATAAAAAGATTGAAGCAGTCATCAAAAACCTACCAAAAAAGAAAAGCCCAGGACCAAATGGTTTCACAGATAAATTCTGCCAATCATTCCAAGAAGAGTTAATACCAATCCTGCTGAAACTCTTCCAAAAAATGAGGAAGAGGAAACACTACCTAACTCATTCTATGAAGCCAACATCACCATAAAATCAAAGTCAGATAAAGATACTACCAGAAAAGAAAATTACCGACTAATCCCTCTAATGAATATAGATGCAAAAATCCTCAGCAAAATACTTGCAAATTTAATCCAACATCACTTTAAAAGAATTATACACCATGATCAAGTGGGTTTTATTCAAGATATGCAAATGTGGTTTAACACAAGAAAACCAATTATTGTAATACACCACATTAACTAATTGAAGGGCAAAAAAAACCCATGATCATACTGATTGATGCAGAAAAGCATTTGACAAAACCCAGCACCCTTTCTTGATAAAAACACTTTGAAAGATAGGAATAGAAGGAAACTTCTTCAATGTGATAAAGGGCATAAATGAAAAACCCACAGTTAACATCATATACAACAGTGAAAGAGTGAAAGCTTTCTAAGATTGGGAACAAGACAAGGATGCTCACTGTCACCACCATTATTCAACATTGTGCTAGAATTTCTAACTAGAGCAATTAGACAAGAAAAAGAAATAAAAGGCATCCAAATCAGAAAGGAAGAAATAAAACTTCTACTATTTGCAGATGGCATGATCCTGTGTTTATGAAGTCTCAAAAAATCTACAACAAAGCTACTAGAGGTAATAAATGCATTCAGCAAAGTGGCAAGATACAAGATCAACATGCAAAAATTCAGTGCTGATTCTATATACTACTAATGAGCATTCTGAGGAGGAAATCAAGAAAAAATGCCATCACAATAGCAACTAAAAAATTCAAATATCTAGGAAAAAATTTAATCAAGGATGTAAAGGACCTTTTTCAGAAAACTACAAAACCATTGCTGAAAGAAATCCAAGACCTAAATAAATGGAAGGATATTCCATGTTCATGGATTGGAAGACTAGATATCATTAAGATGTCAATTGTATTCAAACAATCAAAGTTCCAACAGTCTACTTTGAAGAAATGGAAAAGCCAATTATCAAATTTATTTGGAAGGGCAAAGGGCCCCAAATAGCCAGAAACATCTTGAAAAAGAACAAGGTTGGAGGACTCACACTTCCTGATTTTTAAGCATATTACAAAGCTACAGTGCTTAAAATAGCATGGTACTGGCATGACATATTGATCAATGGAACCAAATGGAGAGTTCAGAAATAGACTCACACATTTATGGTCAATTGATTTTTGACAAGGCCACCAAGTCCACTCCGCTGGGACAGAACTGCCTCTTCAATAAAGGGTGCTGGGAGTATTGGATATCCATATCCAAAGGAATGAAAGAGGGCCCCCATCTCACACCTTCTACAGAAATTAACTCAAGATGGATCAAAGACCTAAATATAACAGCCAGGACCATAAAATTCCTAGAAGAAAATATAGGGAAGCACCTTCAAGATACTGTAGATAGATGGTGGTTTCTTAGACTTTACACCCAAAGCACAAACAATGAATGAAAAAATAGATGAATGGGACCTCCTCAAAAGAGAAGACTTTTGTGCTTCAAAGAACTTTGTCAAAAAGGTGAAAAGGCAGCCTTTTCAATGGGAGAAAATACTGTAAAACCACATTTCCAATAATGGTTTAATATCCAGAATATATAAAGAAATCCTACAATTATACAATAAAAAGACAAACAACCCAATTTAAAAATGGGCAAAAGACTTGAATAGGCATTTTTCCAAAGAAGAAATACAAATGGCTGAAAAGCACATGAAATGATGTGCAATATCACTAGCTGTTAGGGAAATGCAAATCAAAACCACAATGATATCATTTCACACCTACTAGAAAGGCCACTATTAAAAAAACAGAAAACTAAACATGGAGAGGATGTGGAGAAATAGAAACACTTATTCACTGCTGGTGGGAACATGAAATGATACTGCCACTGTGGAAGACAGTTTTGCAGTTCCTCAGAAAGCTAAATATAGAATTACCATATGACCTGGCAATCCCACTACTAGGTATACTCTGAAGAAATGAAAGCAGGGATGTGAAGAGACATTTGCACACCGATGTTCATAGCGGCATTATTCACAATTGGCAACAATGAAGTGTCCATCAACTGAGGAATGGATAAAGAAAATGTAGTATATATATATATATGATAGAATATCATTCAGCTGTGAGAAGAAATAAAGTCTTGATGCATGCAACAACTTGGATGAACCTTTAGGACATTATTTTGAGTGAAATAAGCTAGACACAAAAGGACAAGTATTGTATGATTTCACTAATATGAACCAAATATAATGAGCAAACTCATGGAGTTAATATCTAGAATATAGGTTACCAGAAGATAAAATGAGGGTGGAGAATGAGGAGCTGATGCTTAAATTGTGCAGAATATATAATAAGGTTGATTGTAAATGTTTGGTGATGTGAGCACATTACAGTGAGTGTAATTAATAGCACTGAATCAGGTATGTGATTGTGGTTGAAAGGGGAAGTTTAGGGTCGTGTATGTCAATAGAAAGAAAGCTAGAGGATGAAACATGGGACAGTATAACATAGTGAATCCTGCTGTAGATGACGAAGGTGGTTAATAGTACAAATACAAGAATGTTCTTCCATGAACAAAAACAAATGTATTCACTATTACAAGGTATTAATAAAAGAGTGGTATATGGGGAAAAATACAGCTAATGCAAACTATGAACTATAGCTAACATTAATATTATAATATTCTTCCATCAACTGTAACAAAGTTACCACACCAATGCTAAGAGCTAATAATAGGGTTGTATAAGTGGTATAGGGTTATACATACCCCATATGTACAAATAATGTTCTAAAATTGATTGTGGGGATGTAACTCTGTGATTGTAACAAAAGCCAGTGATTGTACACATTAGATGGATTGTATGGTGTGTGAATAAAACTGTTTGAATAAAAAAAAATTTTAACTATAATTGTTGAGTAAAAAATAAAAGCAATTGCAAAAGAAGGGACATACTATGAAACCTCCTGTATAATTCATGTAAATTTTAAATACATACATATATGGTAAAAGAATAGAAATATGCTCAATATTGATACCCACCAACTTCAGAAACTAAAGGGCAATGGGATGGGGGGATGGGACATCAGTTATATAGTTCATGTTTTCTTTCTTCTAAGAATTTAACATCTAAGCAGGGAGTACATGTATGGATGTTTAAAATATTTGCCATTAACATTCTTTAATTGTAATAGAATTCTACTTAAGTTAGAAAAGCGAGATGAAATGGCTGAGTGAGCCCTACCTAGACTCAGAGTCAGAAGAATTTGGCTTTAGTCCCAGCTCTGCCACTGACCACACGGCCTTAGACAATTGACCGGCCTCTCCAAGGTTCTGTTTTTTCATCTGTGAAATGAGGATAATGTTTTGTCTGAGCCAGTGCACAGACTTTCAGAGCCTTTCCAAAAACAAAACCCTGAATTCTCTGCTGCACATTTTTTTAAAAACTGGATTACAAGAAATAATATTCATGGAAGAATGCCTGAAAGACTTGAGAGTCCACCCATACCTGGATGTTGTCTTTGGATCCTGTCCAGCCATCAGGGAGCTGTGAAGCTAAACTGCATTGTTTTATCTATCCCTCAGAGAACTGCTTTTATTAAAATGTATTCTGGTATAATCCCGTAAACCCAATGGCGCAGGACATTACAGGAAACAGCCAAGAAAAACCTACTGTTGTACTTTTCACACAGGAGTTCAGGGGAACACAGTCCATAAACTACACAGTGTTCTTTTCATGAGGACACAGTGTAGAAAATTACCTCAAGTCTCAGGACCAAGAGAAACTGTGACCCTGACCATCTACTCTTTTAATCTAACAATCATGTTATTTTTATAAACAAGGTTTCCCTCTCTTCTTTGGCCCATCTCTAGCAACTGCAGATGACCTCATGGCAAATAAGGTGCTTAACCACTAGCCGTATCCATTTACCCTTATTTTTCCTTCACTCTAAAGTCCTCATCTATTTCCTATTATGCAGAATTTTATGTATCTCTGTAAACTGTCTCAAACTTTCTCTGGAATAAGGGAGGGAACCAATAATCTTAATTAACTCACTGACTTTCTGTAAGGACCAAAGGAGATAACTTAGGTAGTACACTGAAAATTATAAAATGAGATTCAAATGTAAATTACTATTCAATGATGAGAAAGAAAAAATTTGCTAATGGAAAAGTTTATTATGCTTTAAAAAATTAAAATTATTTTAATACTTTTTTCAATGCCACATCACTTAAAGACACCTAGGTTCTAGTTCTAAGCTCTAGGAAAAGATCTAATTTGTAGGTAATATGCTAAAGCATCCACACACCAAAAAGTATGAATGATTTTATGACCTACACTTTCGCTTCTGCCAGATTCTGCTTGTCTCTGACCTATTATTGCTCTTGTATTGAGTGTCCATCTTCAGTAGGCTCAGTCTACAAAGACTTTGAATCAATAGAGTCTTGACTAGAAGCAGTAAATTAGGAATGCCTCCAATGAGGAGGTACTGAGGGGCATAAGACATTAATTTATTATTATTCATAAGAAATTCTTCACATCCAAGAATATATTCCTCATGACTATATCACTTGTGAATATATTCTTCTCCAACATATTCATAAAGAACAAAAATCTTACTCTGCCTCCCCACCATCTCTCCGTTCTCTGCCCCTCAATCTCCTCTCTCTTGGAGATCAACAATCCAGGCTTTGCGGTGTGTTGTTATATATCTCTGCCCCAGCTCCCTCCCATTGTAGCAAGGCAAACACAAATTGAATATTCCATAAAATGCCAGCACACTAAAATGAAAAGAGATAAACATCCCATATATCTTCAAAAAGCTATTAAAACAATTGCATCTCACATAAATTGCTGTAAAGTTTCCAAAGACTGAAAGGAAACAATTAGGTCAGTTTGCCATTAAAGTAAATTTGTTAGGTGAATTGGTTTTCTCTCCCTAAGTGGCTGTCTCACTAACAGATGGCTTTTTTCTGCTCCACACTCCAGGAATAACCTTAGCCCTACACCCCGGCCAAGCTGGCAGGAGTCCTGGTTCCCACTGCCTGGTTCTTTTTTTTTTATTTATTTATTTATTTTTTTTTTCATTTTTATTGAGATTGTTCAGATACCATACAATTACCCAAAGATACAAAGTGTACAATCACTTGCCCCTGGGTACCCTCATACAGCTGTGTATCCATCACCACACTTAATTTTTGTTCAATTTTTAGAAACTTTTCATTACTGCAGACAAGAAATAAAGTGAAAGATGAAAAAAGAAAAAAAGAAAAGGAAACTCTAAACCTCCCCTATCTCTAACCAACCCCCCTCAATTGTTGACTTCTAGTATTGATAAAGTACGTTTGTTACTGTTTATGAAAAAATGTTGAAATACTACTAACTGTAGTATATAGTTTGTAATAGGTATATAGTTCTTCCCTATATGCCCCTCTACTATTAACTTCTAATTGTATTGTCATACATTTGTTCTGGTTCATGAAGTGATTTCTAGTATTTGTACAGTTGATCATGGACATTGCCCACCATAGGATTCAGTTTTATACATTTCCATCTTTTGACCTCCAGCTTTCCTTCTGGTGACATATATGACTCTGAGCTTCCCCTTTCCACCTCAGTTCTACTGAGCAGTAGTAAAATGTCTGCATGTATACTGGCAAAATTCTGAGAACAGACACAATTGAAATGGGAAAATATGTGCAGAATCTCACTATGATTAGAACAGTATTTTGTCAAATATTTCAAGTAACATAACTGTACTAGCATTTTTACACATTTCTGTTGGTTAGCATTTTCCCACTGATGAAGGTTATGTTGTCTTAAAAATTTCCAAATACTAGACTTTCCAAGATATTTAAAATAAATATTTCTAAATTTGAAATGCTTGCCAGCAAACACTTAGACAGCCAAAAATATGTTGGCTGTTAGCATGAAAACTTTGTTTCCAAAATGTACTATTTCTTTAGAAAATAATTGCCAATTTTAGTGGTAGCTGCAGAGACCCTTTCACACTCAGGAATTAATTTACTATTAAAAATGGGCAAAGGCAAAGTGATTTCCTTTTTCCTTTGGGCCTGTACTACTATAATGGACCCAAATTACTTGTGCTTTTATCAAGAGAGGCAAAGCTACTGCTTGGCCAGGTACCCATTCTTTCTCTTTAACTGTGTTGACTTAGGGAGGAATTCAGCAAAATAAACCTTTTTCAGATATGGGTCTGTTTTGTCTTATAATGACCAAGTCCCACAATGGCATTCAATCATATATAAATGATTGCTAAGTTTCTTGATTAATTTAGAAGCTTGCTGACCCACTTTTATTCTAGTAGTAGGGCTTAAGATAAATATTATGAAAATGTGAACCAAATTCATGGAGATTTGAGAGTTCCAGATGAGACAGTATTTTTCATTTAATTGACAAATATTGGTTGAGTTAAAAAAAAAAATACAGGCACTGTATTAGGCATTGAGGATGCAAAAATGGAAAAGCAGGAAATGCTTTCTGAGACAAACAGGGTACTCAGGGATCATTAAAAAATAGCAGTACTAACTGACTGGGAGAGACCAAGAAAGAAGGCTTATCATAATGAGCATAAATGGAAAAGGATTTCCCATCTATAGACAGAACCTAGCAAATGTAGCCTGGTGGATGAGAAAGTTGGTAAGTACAAGTGAGGCTAATCAAGAATAATTATAATCATTAAGAAGTGCAAAAATAAGTTGGTCCTCCAATTCACCCCTACAACAGAGATAAGAGTTAAAAAATTTATCCATGTATTTTTAGAGTGTGAAAAAAGTTCTTCAAATCTAAATTACCTATACTATAAGTAGAACTATAGTTCAAATTTATTTTCTACAAAATGAAATATACATTTTTTTACTTGCAAGAGGATTTTTTTGCACTATAATAGTAACATCGGTTAATAAAGGAAATTTTTGATTGTTACAGAAAACTGAAAATAATAATAATAAAATCTATCCACAATCCGATCACCCAAATACCATTACTCCTAATATTCTGGTGATATTTTAAACAATTGTTATCTCTATCATAGGTTTTTTATTTTGTTTTTATGTAGTTGTAATTAGACTACAATTTTTTTGATTCTGCTAAATATTAAGCATCAACATTTTCATGTTATTACACTCCATAAATACCATATTTTAATGCCTGAATTATATTATGAAGATACATAAATATTTGGAATGGAAAAGAATAGCAACAATTAGTCTCCCAAGACTTCTTAAGAAGGCCAAAAAAAAAAAAAAGTTCTGTCATTGTTGAGCCTTCACTCATTTATATTATGTCAGTATTAATTTAGTCAGTAATTTATCCAAAAAGCATTAACGTGCAACCTGTATATTCCAGGCATTATACTGGGTGGCCTGCTTGGGAAAATGGACCCCAAACAAGAGGGAAACATATTATCTCATGTCATTTGATTTCTGGCCATTGTGTTATTGCTGTGCTTCAGTTCTGGGCTGTGCAGACTAAACAAAATAAATCAGTTACACTATGAGACTGACTTCTAGCACAGCAGGAGTGGGAGATGGGCTGCAGTAACAAGGGCTGAGGTTACTCTGGGCCAGCATTCAATGAAGTCCAGCCTGAAGGTCTCTGCTCTCAGTGAGAAGAACAAGGACCAGCAGACACCAGCTGCTGGCTGGCTATCAAGCAAAGATAGTACTTCCCATCCTGGCCTGGGATATCCAAAGCCCCTCAAAGTCTGCCATGAGGAGCAGAATGCTCTTTCAAGGAGACAATGTCATGTAGCAGCATTATTCCTGGGCTGGTGGTTTAGCAGACCTGAATTCTAGTCTTCTTTCTGTCCCAAGTGTACAGAATGCATTTTGCATATCCAAACCCTAGTTTTCACATTCAGTAATGTAAGGGTGGAGCTACACATTCTCCAATAGCCTTTCCAGCTAAATATCTAAAATCTGTGATCTAATGATTCTATAAAAAGCAGGACTCACAGTCCACAAAAGCACTATATCCAACCATCTCACCAAATTTTAAATATACTTCAAACACCAGGAATGGGGGGGAGGGGGCCTTGCTGGGCTAGAAGTTATACACCTACCAGTTCAGTCACTGAGATGTTCTGAAAGTTGTGATAAGTCTGACTTTGGCCAGTAAGTGCCAATGTGGCCAGAACAGGAGTTTAAGCCTCAGGATCCTCCTGTGGGATAATCAGCTGTGCTCCTTTACTACAGCCACAGGCTGAAAAACTTCCACATCAACCTACAGTGTGGGTCACTAGAGTGAAGGTTCTAGTCAGTTCAAATCCGCCTTCCTAATGCAAAAGTTCAAGAACCCCCTAAAATGAATGAAGGTTGTACTTTTCTTGTTACATATTCTCTGAAAGTATGGAAACTAAAGAGAAAATTTTATTTATTATTGAAAAAAGTATCTTTTATTCTAAAAATGATTATTCCTATAATGTTAAGGTTTTCTTTATGAATTATTTAATTAGAGACTAACCTATACCATTTAAAACATAAAGTTAACTCCACCCCAATCAAGATGGCAGAGTGATACACTTCAGAGTTCTGATCTCCCACAGTATCTTTGAACAATCAGCAAAAATGGCAGAAACATCTTTTTCAAAGCTCCAGAAAACAGTTAAAAGACTTCAGACTCAAGAAAAAGGCTACTTAAAAGCAGTAGGATTCCCTGGCTGGTGCTCCCCAATACCCCACCAGCTCAGCACAGAGCTGGCCTATGCTTTCAGTGCAAATCCCTGATCCCAGTTCTGGAGGGAGCAGAACAACACTCAAGCACATACTACTTCAAATATGTCTGGCCCAATCTGTCTGGTGGTTGCCTGAGGGACTCAACATCCCAGAACTTGGTCTGTGTATAGAAGGCAGCTCATGGAACTCTCCTATACAACACTATGGAAGAGCATCAAGTCATGCTGCCTGGGGCAGGGATTGCTGTCTCTAGGACATAAAATGCAGTGCCCAGGGCCATGTGAAAACTGCTTCCTAGAGAAGAGAAGATATTTGGAACCTTGAAAACAGGGAAATTCCTAAGGCCACAGCGTGTGCTGAAGACAAACCTCGACAAACCTTGTGTGCAGAAAGGATAAGGGAGGCCCCTGTGTTTGGCCTGTGCTATTCTCTGAACTCATTGTATGGATAAACTCTGAAGGAGAGCACTTGAGCAGGTCAATCTGCAAAGACTGGGAAAGGGATTTTTTTTTTCCTTCTTTTCTTTCTTTTGTTAGCGCCTAGCATTCAAGGAAAGCTTTGTCATAACACTAGCTGCATACAAGCTTAAGAAACAGAGACCTCAGGGTCCAAATTCAAGCAATACCACACTAAAATATCAAAATGTCCAGGTTTCAACAAAAGGTTTCAAAACATAAAAGGAACAGGAAGTGATGGCCCAGGCAAAAGAGATTAAAGCATTAGAAACCATCGATGAGGAAGACCAGACCTGGGACATGTCAGACAAATATTTTTTTTTTAAATAGGTCTTAAATTAGCTCAAAGAGCTAATGGAAAACATGGACAAAAATACTAAAGGAAATCAGGAAGGCAACAGATGAACACAAAGAGAATATCAATAAAGAGGTGAAAATTATAAAAAGGAACTAAACAGAGCTGAAGACCACAGTAACAGAAATCAAAAATTCTCTAGAGGGGTTCAGCAGTAGTCGATTGGACTGGTAGAAGAAATAATCAGTGCATTTGAAGATAATTGAAATCATCCACTCTGAAGAGGGGAAAAAGGAAAGAATGAAGAAAAGTGAACAGAGCCTGAGAAAACTCTGTGGGACACCATCAAGCATTTTAATATATTCACTGTGGTAGTCCCAGAAAGAGAAGAAACAGAGAAAGGGGCAGAGAGAATATTCAAAGAGATAATAGCTGGAAACTTCCCAAATTTAGTGAAAGATATGAATATACACACTCAAGACGCTCAATGAACTCCAAACAAGATAAACCCAAACAGGTCCACAACATGGCATATTAAAATCAAACTGTCTAATGCTAAAGAAAAAGAAAGAATTCTGAAAGCCACAAGAAAGAAGTAACATATCACATACAAGGGAGCCTCAATAAGATTAAGTGTTGATTTCTCACTGAAAATCATGGAGGCAAGAAGGCAGTGGGAAGATACACTTAAAGTGCTGAAAGCAAAAAATTGCTGAACAAGAATTTTATATCCAGCAAAACTATCTTTCAAAAAATGAGGGAGATGCTAAGACATTCTTAGATAAACAAAAGCTTAGGGAGTTCATCACCATTAGACCAGTCCTACAAGAGAAACTACAGTGAGTTCTGCAGGTTGAAAGGAAAGTACATGAGACAATAGATTGAAGCTTCATAAAGAAATAAAGATCTCCAGTGAGGATAACACCATGGGTAAATATAAATGCCAGTATGGTTGCATTTTTGGCTTGTAACTCCACTTTTTATTTCCTACAGGATCTAAAAGGCAAGTGCATAAAATGTAATGAGAGATAAGTGGTTTGGGACACAATGTATAAACATGTAATTTGTGACAAGAATTACATAAAGGTGGGAGGACAGAGAGGTAAAGGAACATAGTTTGTGTATACTATAGAAGTTAAGTTGGTATCAAAGCAAATGAGATTGTAATAGATTCTGAATGTTCAATTTAAGCCCCGTGGTAACTACAAAGAAAATATCAGAGAATATGCAAGCTTATAAAGACAGAAATTAGAGTACAGGTGGGCAGGGGACAGAGGAATAAGGAGTTAATGCATAATGGGTACAGGGTTTTTATTTGGGGAGATGGGGAATTTTAATATTTGAAGGTGGTGAGGGTATACCACAATATTGTGAACAGAATATGATTAATCCTATTGGATAGTATGCTTTGGAGTGGTAGAAATGGGAAAGTTAATGTTGTATATATGTTTCCACAATTTAAGAGAGAGAGAGAGAGAGAGAGAGAGAGAGGGAAGGAGAAACTAAAGAGACAACAACAATTAAATGCAATGCATGATCCTGGATGGGATCTAGCAAGGCATGAGAAAAGGCTCAAAGAGACATTGTTGGGACATAGGAAAAAAAGTGAAACATAGGCTATAAGCTTTATATCAATGTTAAATTTCTTGAACTTAACTGCACTTAAGGTGGTTACATAAGTGAATATCCTTATTCTTAGGATATATACATGGCAGTATTAAATATTCAAGGTGCATAATGTATACAACTATATTCAAGTGTTCATAAAAGATAGACAGATAGATAGAATGATAAAGCAAACGTAGCAATGTAAAAATTGGTGGATCTAGGTATCTAGGGGGTAGGGGTATGATGGAGTTCTCTGAATGGGGTTTGTATTATTTTTGTAACTGTCCTGTAAGTTTGAAAGGATTTCAAAATAAAAAGTTAAAAATAACACCAAATTAATAAGACTATTACCTCAATAAGCACAAAATATGCAACTGATATACATTCAGTAGGTAAACAAACCAATAATGACTTTATACCTGATAATTATACCATGTAATCTTAAAAATCTGCTCTACCTAATTCCAAAAATCAAATTCTGTGATTTAAAAAAAGGAAGAAAATTTCATAAAATAAACAAGTGGACAACAGAACACAGATTTCACCATGCCTTACAAGAATTATAATAAATTATTTTTACAAAAAATCATTAGTTATCTGAAGATCATAAAGCCAAAAGAAAAAAAAAGTACCAATGGCTCTCAATTATCTAGCACACACCTTCCCATTGGTGCATTAATGAGTCACCTCCCTCAGCCAAGGACATTAAACAGAGATAACGTTTGTGTGTCTGTCTACATGTATGCCCAGTAGGTAGTGGGCTCACCTGTGTGTCTTCTGGCCTGCATTTAGAACTCTATTTGAGACAGAGGCAGTGGGGTTGCTAAGGCTGCTTTCATCCTGTGACATGGCGTCATTTTCGATCTGTGTTAGTACAACACAGGTAATTGTAGGGCTCAATCACTTGGCTATAAAGCAACAAGATTCCATGTTGGCATGAGAGAGGTATGGCCAGGTCCAATTAAGAAAATCAGTATCCATTCAGTGTGCTTATTCTTGGCACATCATCACTCAAGTTCACTTAAGAATTCATTAGACTGTTTGCAACCCAGGGCAGTACTAATGTCTTCCATCTCCATGTCTCTAGTACCTCTCCGACAGCCTGGCACACAGCAAGTGTTCAATAAATGTAAGCGGAATATTGTCATATGACCATATAACTAACAGCTTACTGAATAGCTCTACTTCAACGTCCCACAGTTCAAATATTCCAGACAGCACAGGTGACTTCACCTCTGGCCATGAAGGAATGACAGAGCCCAGAATTAAGCCTCTTCTTTAAACAACTAGAAAATTGGGAAAAAAAAATATAGGAAACAACTATTTTGAGAATGCAGCAGGCACTGCAGGCATGTTATCCTTCAGAGAAGAAACAAACAAGGTGAGCTCTGTGGCTGCCCATGTTTTCTACCTGGAGGCAACTTCCAGACCCCAGCACATCAAGAGAAATACCATAGAGAGCCAGGCAATCTTGCTGAGATAGGGATTCAGAAAGGCCGAGGTGGCTAGAGCAGGGAAGGAAGGAGGATTGGGTAGAGGAAGAGGCTGAGCTGCAAAGCAGGCCCAATAACAGCCTCTACCAACCCCTCAAAGAGCTCTGGAGTTAAAATGGCGCTTCAGATTTTTACTAAGTTGGGCCCAGATGGCCTGGCCTGCATACCTCTCCCCTACCTCAGTCAGTCACTGGATGTGGGACCCTGCATCCCCACCCTGCCCTTGGAAGGAGCATGACCTTGGGTAAGGTGGCTCTCTGCAGCTGAGGCAATTGCTAAAGGGGCTGAAAGCACTTCCAGAGGTTGGGCAACGAGTCCTTCATTGAAGGAGGATCCCCATCGGCCCTCATTGAGTCCTCTAAGTGAGGTCTTAAACTCAACAGCCTATTTTCCTTCTCTGCTTAAAACACTTCAAAGGCTCTCCATCACCTGCATGGCATTCACGGTTCTTTGAGATCTGGCACCTTCCTAACTCTTCATCCCTGTCTCTTGACACTTTTCACATAGGTCCCAGGGCTACAGACACGGCAAATTAATTGGAGCTCTCTTTAATGTCCCATGTGCTATCACTTTCCTGTCTTTGCACATGCTGTTTCCCTGACCCCATCCACCTGGAAAATTCCAAGTCACTCAGGCCAAGTGAGATGATCTGCCTTTGTGCTCCCTAAGCATCCCACACATACTTCAAATTCAGCACATCTAACACAGAGGGTCTGTGTCTAAGACTCCAACTGGACCATGAGCTCCGTATGAGTACCACTTTCTTTGTATCCTCAACACCAAACACCCAGGCTGATGCAAGATAGTATGAAACAAATGTGCAAGGTATAGTAAATGGGGGGACGGGTGGATAAAATTATGCAATTTCACCAGGTACCTCCTGCCTTTACTCTTTCCTATTGGGACTAAGGGCATCTCATTGAAACTGTACTGAGAGTCACTTCTTCCCTGCCCCCACAAAGCTGGTGTACTCTGTGCTTTCTAATCCTAGAAATATTACCTTCACTGTGGTCTGTGGTAGGGCCTGCTTCCTCCATTAATTTTTCCTTGGTATTCTATCTTTAGTTTGCTGAGATGGTTCAGTGGCGGGAAGATGCTCACACAGCTCCTCTGGCCTGACATCCCAGTGGTGGCTCCTCTCTAAATTTTGACCTGCAGGGCTCTCTTCTTTCATCCCCTGGGCCAGACTAAGGGCCTTGCCTCTCAGCTGTCCACTTGAGTCATCCACCGCCACCCACTGCTCCTTTACAAAACTCTCTTCCCGATATCACAATTTTTTTTCATTTCAAAGCAATTCATTGGCTTCTGTACCTTCAATAATAAAAGCAATGTTATATTTTATCACTGAAATTTTCAGGCCCTTCTCTAAAACAACTTTTCCCAAATTCAAAATACCTCTGTGGGAGGGGATATTTATGGTGTAATATAATTTTTTTTACATATTCAGCCTTTAATAACTAACACTTCCTCACATCTGGAGTACAATGAAAACAGATTATAATAATGGGGTTCCTGAACCTTTGCAATGTCCCAAGGGATCATGAGCCATCAAAGAAAAATTCATTTGTGTGCAATATGTTAATAATATTAGTAATCTGAGTCTCTGAAAATTAGTGGTCCAAATATATTGGGTCTTGTTACTCCCCATTAAATAGAATATTAGATTATGGTAATAAATATACAATTATGCAACTAAGTGACGATACTGTGAGCCAGTGATTGTATACTTTGGATGGACTGTATGGTGTGTGAATATATCTTAATAAAATTGCATTAAAAACAGAATATTAGAATATGTGACTATCTAGGACATTTTATTCCTCAACCATGTCAAAAACCAGGTAGAAAGAGTTAAAGATACAGGTCTATACTCCAGGAGACCCACTTTAGACAAATAACATTAGTGATATTTTCAGCTATGTATACCCCAGAACAAAAGCAAACTGGAGCTATTGCCTAACATACAGTTCATCTAAAACTGAAAAGTACCAACAGTGAGAACATATCTTTCTCATTTCCTCCTCCAGACAGTACAAGTGAAGAAAGGCAATAGATTTAAGGGACAAATAGGAAAATAAATACATCCACAAGCTAGATAACTAGTCCCTGAATAATCTAAAATTGATTCTAATCTCCCCCATATCATACATTGTGCTTTTCTGTGTTTATTCAAACTGAATTTGGGGCTACACAGAATACTATTATAAAATATAATAAAATATCTACAAAGCAAGATGCATAGCAATTATCAAAGGCCAAAGACCGCTCACAGAGAGTCATGTACAGTTGGAACTCATGGAATGCAGATAATTCCTGAGGCTCTACCCAAAGGACTAAACTCGGTTGAAAGGACAATATCACAATTATTATCTACTCACAGAGTCACTACAAAGTGTGAGTATCGAAAACTAAATTTACTCACTCCGTACACTTTAGTTAATTAAAAAAAAAAGAGGAGAACTATATGAAAGAAGTTATACTGAATGAGGATTATGGTAAGAAATCAATTTTTTGCTCTTATTTCTAAATTTGATGCTGTAATAAAAATTAGCGGGAAGAAGCACATACTTGACACTGAATTTTAAAGAATAAAGAAAAAATGATGCATATTTACCAATAAACAACACCTAATTCATGATAAAAATGGAATGTTTATGATGCACTAAGCATGTTACATACATTATCTTAGTTAATCCTCAAAAAAATGCCCTAATGGACACTGTTAATATCGCAGGTTTACAGATAAAAGCACCACTTGGGGAAGTGAAGCACCTTATCCAAGTGTCTTGGATAGTGAGCTGGGTCTTGGACTCCTAACTGTCTCACTCCTGAATCCACAGTTCCAACTTCTATTTCACAAAATAGAAGTTCACTCTTTCAGTAACATCAATATTTGTTTTTAATCAACAGTAGTGGAAACTCCCTGATCCACAAAATACAATATATGGAGTATGATTTAAGTTTTCTTTGGCTACTTAAAATAATCATTTACATCAATTAGTGTGCTTCTCTCCAAACCAAACCATGTATATAAATTTTCTAGCTCCTCACTAAATTCCTCTTAATAATTACATTGTTCACATCGACATTTTTAGGATACAAAGTGTCGCTTCTTGCCCTGACTGTGCCATACACCCACGCTATGACCTGAGCTTCAAATTCCTCTGCTATTACACAGGAACACAGGACTACACCAGCCTCATGGGGTTTGCTAATAAATAATACAAACATTATTAGTAAACTGTAACTGCCATGTGGTTATAGGCGTAATTATTTCCCCTTCATGATGTGCTTGGATTTTAAACCCTTGCCATCAGAAATTATTTTAAAGAATAAAATTCACATATGGCTAACACTTTCCATAATTCAATAGTCAGTCTGCATAGCAGACAAGTCAGAAGTATATTACAATTTCAGATGACAAACATCAGTAATTTTGTTTTTTGTTCTCAATGGCTTTCTCTAAGGCTATGAGAAGCTCATGTTTCCTCAAGTACCGGGAAGAAGTAGTATCTTAACCACTGGACATTTGCATGAAATCAAGTAGCGGATTCCCTGATACGCCAGATTAATTCCAATCACTTAGGAATTAGCACAGATTTTTTTCCATTTCTTTAGAGAAATCAACCTGTTTAATAACTATAATACAAAAGATCAAATGCTTATTCTACAGCAATAACCAACAAAGTAAGAGAAGACAAAAGAGAGTCATCATATAAACAGTTCCATAGGTAATAATTGAAAAATATAAAAAATTTCCTCTAAAAAACAGAAACCAAATTCTGACACACATGAACAGATCATGCACATGTGAGGAAATATGAAGACTAAACAAACACATGCAAAAATATTCATCTTCTCTAGGAGACAAAGAAACTGATATAATCCCTACACTATGTCAAACTATATACATGATAACCATTTTTGGAGATGAATATGGTGATATGCAGCTTGAATCAAAAAAAGGCTCATATAATTTGAACCAGTAATCACACTCATGGGAATGTACCTTAATTAATTAGAAACAAAAAGTTGTATATAAGAATATGAATCTGCAACAACTTGGGAATGCATTGCAAATTTTGGTACATCAATGAGAAAAAAATTTAATCAAAACAAAATTTATCATTATAAAATCTATGTAAATAATAAATAAATGCTGAGTAAGGCAAAACAGAAAACAAACATTTATGTTGGATAGAAATGCAACTATATAAACATATATATGTGAACAAAGACAAAGAAGTTAAAGTACAAAAATAAAAAGTCATTCAGAATAGTGCGGCTTATGGAATTCTTTTTCAAAATCATTTTAGCATTATTGCTACTTCATCTTCTAAATAAAAAACAGGTAACCCCCACAAATGTTTTTAAAACCCACTTAAAATCTTCCCTTGCACCAAATGAAATAATATGCACAAAATTTAGATGCTGGTTATCTATAAAATAAGAATGAACCAGAAAAGAAAACATTTCTTTAAGAACATGATTTGTGGTTAATAAAAAAATAATAATAATAAACCCAAATCCACTCCTTTAGGGATTTAACTTTCTGTACCACTGTGATATCCTTTCCTGGTTGGTTCTGCAAACCTAAGAATCCCTATAACTCTGCTAGCTTGTTGAATTCTTTTGTGCTGCTTTTTCAGACTAACTGAAGCATTTAAGTGTACAGTATTTGTAAAATATGTTATCTGTGGTGAGTAATGGGAAAACACAGAAATATTTTTGTCCTCTGTTGCCGATTTATCTGAACAAATTTGATTTTCCTTCTTCATCTCAGACCTTGGAAGACGAACTCTGGGATGCCTGTTTGTTTCTTAGTGGAGTTACATATTATCACTCTCCCTTTTCCATCTGCACACAACTAATAAGTTTATGTCAAATTGGCTTTTCCACCTTCCAGCGTCCTCTCCAGGATACACCAGCCCCCTGGGGAGCCTTTCTGGGAAGAAATGAAAGACTATAGACGATTTACACAGTGAAGTGTCAAATTCAGGGCCTGGAGATCCTTTGTGGGCTGCTGCTCCTCAGGAGGATTTGTGGCCAGAATCTGCAGATTCTGCCTGTCTCCTCCCTCTTTCCCAGCTCAGGATTCATTGGGGCTAATTCTGGGTCAAGCGGCCTCTCAACTGGGGAAGTTAATTTTTTGAGGTCTCCTTTCCCAGCCCGTTGGGTGAGACATATTTGCAACAAGAAACAGATATTTAAATTAACCTTCAGATAAAACCTGCACAAAAAGAGGCTTCTCGATATCTTTTATTATTGAGACAAATTAACCATAACTCAGGATTGAGATAGATAATAGCAGGGCTCTTCAGTTTTTCCCATTATAGTCTTCTTGGCTCAAGAGGTAATGACTCGTTAAACTCCTTAGCAACTTTCAGGTGCACAACAGATTCCTCTTATGTATATTCCTTTCCTTAATGGAGAACAACAACATTCTGTCTCCCCTTTTGCTACTCCTATATAAGCAAGGACCCAAGGTTCTTTTGGGAGGCTCTCAAACTCTCTAATCTGAAGTCAGGGATTTCCATTATTCCCAAACCTGATAGACTCCTTCATGCCCTAGGACCCACATCTGTAGCATAACAGGCCCTTTTATTCTTTGGTTTATTTATCCCCAAAATTCAAGGGTTCCGCATATTATCATCTTTATATCCATCTGTTCCTTCTGTCCCTAATGTAAAAAATCAAGATTTCTCCTCAAGGATTTGGTGTCTTTCATACTAAAAAAAAAAAAAAAAAAAAATGATAACATGTATTAAGCAAATGAAGCCAACCTGCTTTATTTGGTGGGTTGGGTCATATATCTAAGAGTTATGTCTAATTTTCTTGATTGCTGTTTTAAAAAAAAGGCAAAAACAGGAAGGTCAGAGATCCAGGGAGAACAGGTGTTAGCAAATCATTATGATTCCGGTGTGGTCCCAAATATTAGAGACATTAAACAACTACTCTAAACAACCAACCAATCCTCCCCCGGCATGCCACCGTAAGGGTGTATGTCACCTCTATGCATGCACACATTATCAGGGTTGCAGGCCCTTCAGGTCTGGGGGTGCATCAGATATGTGCCAATCAGACATCCCAGCCCTGCAGGGCACAGAGTCACCTTCACGTTCTCACTTGTGCCGTTTCATATTCACCCACCCTATCCACCATCCAAAGGAGACTATGTGTGAGCAATTCAAGTGGCCCAGGCTGTAAAATACTAGAAAGATACACCTTGAGATAGAAAGTCATAAAGTGGCATGGTCGGGGAAACACAGGATAAAAAAGAGGTAGACACATAAAGAACAGCAAAGCAAAGAATACACAGACACATTCATTATGAATGACCAAATGCACTTCTTTGATCCTTCAAGCTCCTCTTAACAATAACACAACAAGCCCGGAAAATCAGAACCGTGATACATTACACCAATGGAGATCTTCAAAACTATTCTGTAATTCAATTTCAGTCACAACATTGAAACGTGAAAACGGTACTCATTTCCATTTCACTGGTTTTCTTAATCTCTATTAAAGCAAAGTATAAATGTAGGTAGCCAAATCAACCACTTCTCACAGAAAAAAAAGTCTCAGAAACCTCTTGGTTGTACATATTGTTACCAAAACTCCTTCTGCCAAACTTTTGACCTATTCTTTCCAAACTTACGAATTCTTGGCAGTTAGTGGTAATAAATTTAAAAAGTGAAGTTTCTGTTACGAATCATAGTTCCTATTTTGACTAAAATCCTAAGTTAGTTACAGACCTCCTACTTTTTCCAAGTTCCATAGGCCTCCTATTTTTATATTTGAAAATAGTCATAGTGCACCTCTTTTCTCACCCTAAGGGATTCCCGTAATCTCTTTACAGAATTGGAAGCTTTTCAAATCCTAACATAATTTATCTGCAAAAGTGGCTGTGCTAATTTTGATGACTGATGATTTTGGTTTTGTTTTTCTCTTATCCTAAGGGAAAATCAATTGGCCAGTAAATTAATGTATCCCTCATCCTTTCATCCTTAGAGACCAAGGATAAAAACTGATTTAGGTCTCAATTGGTCTATTTCTGGCTCTAAGCAGATATTAATCCTCAATAACAGGTTCAAACTAAGTAACAGACTTGGCATCCAGGGACAGTGGTTTCTGGCCCCTTTCATTCTTTTATTGACTCACTGGGAGGCCTTGAGCAAGTCACTGAAAGACAATTACCAAAGCAGAAAAAAAAAAACCATCGTGTTGCATTTTTTAATATGAAGAAATATAATGGCAATTTAAAAAGTTTTAAGCACCCAACTCAATCTATAACCACCAAATCCACAACTGTACCTTCATAAAAGACAGCTCTATGACATACTGTAGTTTGGAACCAAGAAAAGAATACACTGTAGCTGAACAGATGATGAGATGTTTCCCTGAGGCCCTGGAATCAGCATATGAGCTAGGGCTACTAACTGCTCTTGAGCCCCTACATAACTGGAGAATTCTCATCATCAGGGTCCCATCAGGGTCTGTGAGACTCTAAGGGGTCTCCAGTGCATCAGGGTTCCTGGAACTCCCCCAGAGAGTTGAATATGGCCAGGCACTCATCCGCTTTCAAATCCCAAGAGGTAGGTTCTGGAGAACCCAGGACTCTGTGTGAACACCTTATGAAATCCTATTGGAGAGAAGGAGAAGCACTAAAAAAAAAAATGAGTTTTCGATTTCTAGGGTTGACCTAAAGCAAATTCTTGGGATCAGCTTAGGAAAAGGGTATGATCCTCATATCCACCTTAGTTTAAACAGGAATCACCAGGATGATTCTGGTCCATAGACCTTTCCCAGAGTACAGCAAAATCAAATAGAGGCATCTCCTGAGATACACCCCTTACAACAGCCACATTGGCCGAGTCCCTTGTTTGTCTTGGGGTTTCTGGCATCAAGTCTGGAAGTCAAGGGGACCCAGGGGAAGATATCTGCAGGCTCTTCTGCCTCAGCAGCCAAACATCATTTGGCCAGTACACTGTTGGTCCCTCAAATACACCTGCTAACGTTTCATGCCAAAAACAAAGAAAAAAAAAAAAGCCAGAAAAAAATTTACTGTAAAAATATTAACATTTTGAAAGTTTTATTCATTATTGTTTAGGATGTGACGTTGTTTTTATTCGTTTGCTTGTTTTTCTCATGTTCTGGCTGCTATCTGATGAGCGTTTGTTTCATCAGTCATCTTTTTTTTTTTTTCTTTTGTCTATTCTGTTAGTCTAAAATCAATCAAAGTATTTTCACTTCACCAATCCCATTGTGCTATGTCCTATAAAGGTCTGTGATTCCACAAAAGCAAGCGACAGCTTGAGTGCTCCGGCTGGTCCAGGAACACGGCTGCACTCCTCCACCCCAAGCCAGGCTTCCCACCAGAAGGAAGTGACAGGACTGGAAGAGAGCCCTAAAATGCTGTCATTGTTATTGTGGACCTTTAAATAGACCTTTGTATCTGTAAAGGGCTTTGGGAATCATCTTCACACACAACTGCTCACAAAGATCCTATGGCAAAGGTTCATGCTGTTAGCTTCGGTCTTTGATTTGTATCTACATTGCCTGCTACTACTACTAGAAATGGGTTCATGAAGTGAAAAATGCCCACAAAATTGAAATCAGGATTCTTTAAAATATAAAGTTACAGAGTCCTTGTTGGTCCCAAACACCCAAAGATTTTAAAAGGTTCTTATCATCCACATGATTATGAAGAAGATAAAAATTAATTTGGATGACCCTTGGAAAACATCTTGTAAACACCATTTCTGAAAAATCTGCTGTCTTCTAGTGTTAACACTACACTCTTTGCACCACCAATAAAATTTCTTTAAACACTTTCCCCTTTGACTTTGTTTTCTATATCAGTTAATCAGTTTTACATGGCAAGAAACAGAAGGAAAGGAGAATTGCAGAACAATTGTGGGAATATCAAGCTTTACTATGCAGATATAAAAAGCTAAAACAAAATCAGCTTGTTTTCAAAGTGCTTATAAATTGCTAATTCTTTTAGAAAGATTTTTGTTTTCGCTTTGGGATTACTCATTTAAGGCCCACTAGTTTTTGTTTCTCAAAGAAGCAGTTATGGTAATGAGCTCAAAATATTTTCTGCCTCTAAAAATAAACATTTTTCTTTTGAACAACATTCTTAACTCTAAAGTTCCAGCTATTCCCAAGGCAGAAGAGCTGCTACAGACCAGTTTAAGAGAAATCTCAGGCAAGTCACAGAAATTCTTCCTGGAACCCCTTGGCCTACAGTCTGCCAGCAATATCCAGCAAATTATGGTACTTTGTTTGCTCCCAACAAAAGAGGCTGACAGCGGGGGGGATGGGTGGGTGGAGAGGCAGTGGGGAAGTGGAGAGCAGGCAAGGAAGCTCAAGGTGACGGGTTTGCTGACCACGGAAGGGAGCTCGTCTACGGCTTTAGCGGGATCTGTTCTACCCAACAACAGAAGGACTGGAAAGCTGTGCTCCAGGAAAAGGCAACCTCAAGTATTAACAGTACTTCCTAAATTTTTATGTCCTTTTGTACAAGAAGGCTTAAAAAAAAATAAAATGAACAAAATGAATGCTTTGAAGGACGGATCGCTAATGGATAGCTAATGCAAGTGATTTCTAAGTAAAAAAGAAACAGGAAGGGAAGGACGGAAGCAAACAAACCAGGAAGGCAGAATGAATAGGAAGATTACACTTTCCAGGCCACCGAAAGGTTTAACTGCCCTAATCCTGGTGCTTAAGGTCCTTGAAAACAATAACCTTCCAGAAGGCAGATACAAATAGCCAAAACAGAACAAACAGCCTGACATGTAACTCTGTCAAGCCAAGTCACCATTCGCTGGGAGCCAAGAAAAGGGAGAACCAAAATAATGAACAACCCAAGGAGTTTAGATAAATAAGGTTAAGGAAAGAACTTCCTGAGCGCTAGCCTTAGTCCTCCTACTCATTCTCTAGCTGCCTTTAGAGTCTGTGGCCCATCCATGGGTCATGGAGGAAGCAAGGGAGCCAGCCACTAGTGGAGCTTTAGTGGAGAAAAAAATAGGAGAATTTTATACTTTCCCTCACACAAGCTTTCCTCTTAAATTTTGAGGTCAACACCTTCACCAGCATGACCAGGTGAACATGGGAAAATTAAATTGTTCTTTATATCAGGAATTTTAAGTCTGCCATATCCATTCTAAATAAAGGAAGATGTTTATATCTACAGTCACAGCACATTAGCACTCAGACAATTCCACTGATATACTTCACATCAGTCTGAAATACAATATATCATAAACCCCCTTTTCAAATGTGAGTAGCTGTACCTGGCTCCAATAATATTGGAAACATAAGCTATGATAGGTCTTATGTGGTTTCTTAAATACAGATGTTAATGAGTATGTGTTTATGAAACAATAGCTTCCTCCCAAGAAATTACAAAAACAATACAAATCAGTAGAAAAAGACAAACAACCCAAAGAACGAACAGATTAAGTCCTAGAAGAGGGCATAAAAAAAAAAAAAAAACCACACATTTAAAAAACTTAAATATCCAATCATAAGTGTATGGATAAATAAACTGATCTATTCATACAAGAAAACATTAAACAGTGAAAATGAATGAATCAGAGTTGCACATATCAATATGGATAAATCTCATAATATGGATGAGCTGTACAAACAAAAAAAGCAACTTGCAGAATGTATACAGAACAATACCAATTATATACACTCTTAAAACATTGCTCAAGGGTCCACGATGGGGATGATTTTGGCCAATATACACCTTGTTTTGGCTGGATCTGTTGTTCAAGGCAGCACCCACCATGAGTATTAGTACCCAGACACAACCTGTCATTAAATATTGTGAAAACTACTCTCAAGATTCATATGCAGCAAAACTGTCAAGATACACTGCAAATGAGAAACACCAAATTCAGGATAGGCGTTACTTCTGAGGAGGAAGAAGAGGTCTCAACCATGTTAGCAACATTTTATTTCTTAAGTAGGATGCTAAAGCTGATAACTACTTACTGTATAATAATACCTTTTCAGGAGCCTTAAATATTATATAACAATAAATTACAGATAAAACATATATAAATAGAAATATAAGACAGTCTAGAGAGGGCGGCTTTATTCCTGGTTCTGCCAATTACCTGTGGACCTTGACATCCCTGCATTTCCCTTCCTTGTTTGTGAAATGAAAGGGTTCAGATACTGTTCCGTTTGAAAATTCTGAACTGAATTCAGCATGGGTGTCGAACTCCCTGGACTTTAAATATACTCCTTCACTACTGTCACTATGCCCATCATAGAAATCACATATAAGATGAGACATACTGATCCACCGGGGATAGCACACGTGCATCTTAAAGTTACCCCAGGAGTGGCACTTTAACCCCACCACACTCCGTACTTCGCTGGCCTTTATGACCGATGGTAGACCTATGAGAACTGGCTGGCTAAGTTTAGGAGAGCAGATGAAAGAATGTCAGGGAAAGAGAGGGCAGTTTAATTGACCCAAGACAAAATATGTTTTTTTTATTTAGGTCACTTTATATAAAAATGATACTCCTATGGTGGGAAAGTGAGATCATTAACATCAGTGATTTATTCAAGAGCATAAAACTTTCTGTGACAACTTGGCGGGTGATCTCGCTGCCCTCTCCCCTACATGGGACCTGACTCCCATGGGTGTAAATCTCCCTGGCAATGCAGGGTATGACTCCCGGGGATGAATGTGGACCCGGCATCATGGGATTGAGAACATCTTCTTGACCAAAAGGGGTATGCAAAATGAAACAAAATAAAGCTTCAGTGGCTGAGAGATTTCAAATGAATTTGAGAGGTCACTCTGGTGGACATTCTTACGCACCATATAGGTAACCCTTTTTAGGTTTTATTGTATTGGAATAGCTAGAAGTAAATACCTGAAACTACCAAACTCCAACCCAGTAGCCTTTACTCTTGAAGACTGTATAACAATGTAGATTACAAGGGGTGACAGTGTGATTGTGAAAACCTTGTGGATCGCACTCCCTTAATCCAGTGTATGGATGGATGAGTAGAAAAATGGGGACAAAGCCTAAATGAAAAATAGGGTAGGATGGGGGGGGGGTGATTTAGATGTTCTTCTATTTTTATTTTTTATTCTGATTCTGATTCTTTCTGGTGTAAGGAAAATATTAAAAAATAGATTGGGATGATGAATGCACAACTATAGGATGGTACTGTGAACAGTTGATTGTACACCATGGATGACTATATGGTATGTGACTATATCTCAATAAAACTGAATTTAAAAAAAAAAC
Organism: Choloepus didactylus; assembly: GCF_015220235.1. Lineage (NCBI taxonomy): Eukaryota > Metazoa > Chordata > Mammalia > Pilosa > Megalonychidae > Choloepus > Choloepus didactylus. The sequence goes on from NC_051310.1 coordinate 47,641,403, forward strand.
TCTCTGTGACAAACCCAGGATTATAATTCATAATTGGTACCTTAGAAATGATACTGTTCTTAATTTCTGATCTTTCCTATGGCAACTTCACACTTTGAAGACTCTTCTTAGAGAAAAGAGCTTCTCTCCATTCTCTACACTCCAGTTTTATTTAATAATCTATACAAGAGTTGCACAGAGCACAAAGCAAATAAACTAGCAAAACCTTAGATCATTTGATAAATCCTTATACTCACACACACATAACAACATGCACAGATTCTAATACATCAAATTTACTTCAAGAAAGTGTTACGACTTAAAAGTAAATAAATAAATGATGTCTTTTAGATTATGGTTTTCATACTAGAATTTTAAGGAAATATTTGTTCTAGAGGAAATTTTTTTTAATTCATTTCTCCTCAAAATTAGTGCTCCTTTCTGTCCTTTTAAATTCTGCATTTCTCTTTAACTCTTTGCTTCTACCAAACCATTCATTCCTATGCAGCTGCACTGATAAATGGGGAGTTCTAACCAAACACTTGATATCCAGTCTTACCTCACCATCAAATTTTACAGTGAAGTGGTTCGCGAGAAAGTAGTTGAGAGAAAAGCAGCTGAAAAATTAACTGTTGGGTGATTTGGAAGTTGTTTTTCCTAGGGTGAGAGCCAGCAACACAACTCTTTGACAGGTGTTCATCTGTTAAACACTATTTGAATCAAGCAACTATGGAAATACAGGGTACCTCTGAAAAGCAGATTTGGTATTTGAAATCGCAGAACCTCGAACTGTTAAAATTATTCCCATGCCCTTGCTTTCCTTGTGACCTGGCAGAGAGCCTGCAAACGAGTTTCCATTTCATTTCTAAACATGGCAGAACTTTCTCACCTGAAGAGAAACAATCAGTATGATTTGTTTCTGAGTTTTCCCTAAAGATACACATTTGCTAATTCTATGGACACAATTTTCAGATTTGATATGAGGTCACATCATCTCAGGCAAAGAACAGAATGCACTTCTGTGTATACTAAATTCTTTGTTGTTACTTGTAACATATGTAAAAATTTAATTAGAAATAAAAATTCTGTCTACTTCTGAGATTTTATTTTCTTTAGTGTATCTTCTAGTTTATTAAAATATTTAGAAATGATGTTCCTTCCTGTGAAGATAAAACTTTCCACAACATAAATATTCCTTCTGACCTTTTACTTCCAATGGCTTAGATTACAAAATTCTTAAAAGTTTCCTTTTCATGCATTTCAGACTACGGTTTCAAGGTCTTCAAGAAATCTTTTTTCCTTCTTTCAAAGCCTTCCCATGAAGAAATATCCCTGTCTCATGCCCCAGCCCCCAAAACATACATAACATAAAACCCTCAACAAGAAACACCACTTAGTTGTTTTCTTCCCACTGTTGAATAATTAGATTAGAACACTCTCCCAAAAAAATGTCTTACACATTCTACAATATTTTCCTGAATAGAACCAAAACCAGAAACACAGAAGGATCTTGAGAAGTAGGAACCCTAAACAAAAGAAAATCTGAGTAAACCTCTCATTGCAGCACCTACAATTCATTTGGTTAAGAAGCTGACCAACTAAGAGAGATACTGAGACTTGCAGCTGTTTAAAAAAGTTTATCTCAATATTTGCACATTCCTCCTGACAACACACAGTGCAGAAAAGGTGAAATATCAGTGATGCTTCCTTTATTATAGCTTGAATGTAAGAAAAGATAAATTATTCTAACATAGGAGACCAAAATCTTAGGTTTTTATTTGATACTAATGATAAAACAGTAATGAGAATAATTAATATTTATTTAGTACTTATTTTGTGCCAGACATTTAAGATGCATCATCTCTCTAATTCTCACATGCTTGTAAAATAGACATCATCTACCCCATTGAGGGAAACAAACTCAGAGATGTTAAATAACTTGTCCAAGACAACACAGCAAGTTACTGGTAAGACTTGTTTGAACCCCAGTATGTCAGACTTCAAATCCCCTGTTCTTAAACACTACAATAGTCAGCACTACGTGCCCTTAAACACTACCCTATGAAATGGTGAGGATATAACTAATCTATCACTTATCCCATGATTCTCTAGAGAAAATTTACCACAGCGCATATTATCTGAGCTTTCAACCCATGAAGCAGTTAATGGACTGATAAAGTGACCAAACTAAAATGGGCTTGGGATGGTTTAAATTCTCAGTTCTTCTCTGCCCTTCCTCCTCTTAAAAATAAAAAGAAAAAAGAAACATGCTGCTGCCCACTGTTGCAGTTAACTGGCAAACTTGTTTAATAAATTAACTAACAGAACTGGTTTAGCAACAAATGAGAAGCTCAAGGTCTCTAAATTCTAATCCTGGGTATGTCACTGATTTGAAAGGTTATCCAAGAGCATTTAGCTTAAGTTAAATTTGATGTTTACTGGGCTTTCCGAAACAGTCTAAAAATAGAACATATATTTCTGAAACCTCAACAATAAACCCTAACACCAAATATCTACGTGAAAAGGGAAAAGTTCAAATTCTAGATACTTTGCCTAATTAATGCCAAGGTTCCAAGTGTTTAGAAACATGCAAGAGGGATTAACATGCAATCATCCACAGTGATTATCTCTAGGAAGAGAAAATACAGACATGAATAATGGAAATAGCATGGAAAAGGACTTTTGCTTTTTAATATATACATTTAGGTACTGTCAGATATTCATAATAACAAATTTTTTTAAAAAGGAAAAGAGACACACAAAGGCTTGTATCCATGAGCTTGACCCCAGGATTTCACATTTCATCATCAAATGAAGGGATTATCATTGCCCCTCTCACTGTCTCCAATTCAGCAAGAACAAGGTTCGACAAAGTTTTTACTCCCTCCAGCCCAAATGTTTCCATTTCATCAGATGCAAGAGAAAAAAACCTTGAAGGACTTCAGTCTTTAAGCAGTTCTAAAAGAAAAGGAGTTACTTGAGAAATAAGATGGGGAATAAAAGTCCCTCCACACTCTTCAGGCAACAAAAAGAAATCACCCAGGTACAGGGTTATTCTCTCCCTCATAGCAAGGAATATGGAATGGGGGCCTGAATGTGGAAAGTGATGAAAAGTGCCATGGAGAGAAGCAAGCTGCCTTCAGTACTCACCACTCATTTCTCCTAGCTCTTGCTCCCATCTTGCTCCAAAGAGCTTGAAGAGAATGATAAAAATGGGAAATGCTTTGAAATTCAGGTAGATGTTTAAATAATATCAGGTCTCTTCTGAGCCACTGTTTCTTCATCTATAAAAAATGCTACTTGCTTCCAATGGGCATTGTGAAGATTGAATAAATAATGAGTGAAAGTGCTTACCATAAATCTGGGACATAGTTGGTGTACAACAAATGTTACCTTCGTTCTTTCAGAACTGAATGTCCACTGCCTGCTAGATGTCCCACTAATCTTCAAGCTCAAAAGACACACTAGCTCACCTTACCACCAAACCATTCAGTTTCTCCACATCCCCTCTACGTTTACTCTCTCTCAAGTACTGGCACCACATTCTCTTTGGCACCTAGTTTAGAATTCTCTCTTTTCCATCTCTTTTCAATCCCCCCTGACCCTGTTCTCCACATTTCTTCATCATTCACCTGGATTTCTGAGACCATCCTTGTAACTGGTCTCCTTGCCTCCCCAGTACATCTTTTACAGCATTCTGGTGAAACAGCTCACATCACTCACCTCCTCACCACTTGCTTTGGTTCTCCACCGACTATAAGAATACAGTCCAAATGCTGTCGCATGCAAAACCCTCCAAGATCTAACCATGAATCATCTATCCAGCCTTCTCTTCTACCACATAATGCCATGAACACTGTGCTTTAGTTTTTGCTGGTCTTCAGCCTGAAGTCTAATCTCCTCCATTCTCTACCCATAAAAAGCCTCACTTGTCCTTCTAGGCCCAGCTCAAATGTCAAATGGTCTACAAAACTAGCCCTAATTTTCCCAAAGCTGATACTAATCACCACTTGTTTTATGTGCCCACAGCACTTTGCTTGTCCTTCTGTTGCCAATTCTTTCATTCTGGCTCATCCTATAGTTATTTGTGTACAAGGCTATCTCCCCCAGATTCTGAAGAACATACCTCTAAGTATCTGTTACTGTGCACTGCACCCTTGAATTGAATGTAATACCTGGCATTTATTGAGAACTTGCTGTATAGTGTTCTACTATAGGTATATAATATGCCCTTTATCTTAATAATATGGTAACATTCATATTACTCCTATAAGGTAGGTGGTATTTAAACTTCAGTTTTACAGACAAGGAAACTATATTCAAAAAGGTTATGTAATTTGCCCAAAGTAACACAGCTAATATATGACAAAGCCAGGGTATGAACAAATATCAGTCTGACTTCAGAAGCCTTGCTCTTCACCACCACACTACACTGCAGACATTTCTAAAATTCACTTGTTCTTTTAGCACTTACACACATGGGAGTATTACTCAAGATCAAGACCCTAGCAAATGATATTTTTCCCTACCAATAGATGGAGGCCATTTTGGTTCTGCTGTACTACAGGGGGATATCCCAGATTCCTTTATTTTTCTCCTTCCCTACTCCCCCCCACCCTGAGAAACAAATCAAAAGAAAAATGAATTGGAAGGTAAGGACAAGAAGAGAATTAAATCTTTCATCCTTGTGGTATGCACAAAATTAAAAGTAAGTTTAAAGGATTTAACAGGCATATATAACCTGAAAGAATATGTTGGGTCACTTCAAAACATGCTTTCCTTGTCCAAACTTGAAAGCAGCAGCAGTTGCTAAGAAAACACATGGCCAACTGTGAGTCAACATGATGACTCACAAAAGGAGCAAGCTTACCTTCCCAGTCTCAGAAACCATCATCAACAGAGAGTGCTTGTAACCAAATTCATCAACCTGTGGTTATAAACAGTCAGGAGCCTCTTTTCATGCAGCTCAGAAGGAAGTATGATCAGTTTTGGACTAAACACCATTTATAAAATTAATTATTACCCAACTGAATTGAAACTTCCTAAAATGAAAAAAGTACAAAGACTATAAAGGTAACAGACATTCTTTTCAACAAAGGTCTATTATCAAAGGAAAAATTATTGCTCAATATCATCAAATGAGTAACTACAAAGGATATAGTCTAACAAGAGAATGCTAGTAATCTATTTTCGTTGCCAACACACAAGCGTGAATAATAAAACATATCTTTAATGCTTTAATAAAGAGAATTCATGTCATTTCTTTTTTATTTTTTTCGTTCTGAATCACTAGCTCAAAAGTTTGAAGTAATGCTCTAGCATGCATTTTTTCTATCGAACAATCCCCTCTTACATTGGCTGTAACCTACTACAGTACTAATAGCTTAGATGTGTAAGAGTTGTGGGAGTTTTTAACTTGTTTGTTTGGGGAGGGGGTCACAGGAAGCAGTCTTGAGCAGCTTTGTTTATTTTCTTAAAGTTTGCACTTAAGATAAAAATTACTTCTAAGCAATTAGCATTTTTTAAAAGTAAATAAAATGGTCCTATGGAATGACTCATTAAGTAAAGTATCTCACTGAAGCAGCTACACATGAAGACCTCAGATGTGACACAAACCGCTTTTCCTCAGGAAACCACAACCTGCACTCTACAGCCAAAGTGGGAGAAGACAGAGTATATCTGTACAGATCAATTCTGCCCCCTCTCTCCAAACACTAACTCTCATAGCCTGATTTCAGACTGAGTAGGTTCTCTCTTACCTTCACAAAAAGACTAAAATGAGTAAATTTTTTTTTTTAAAAAAAGATGGCTTGTTATCCCTAAATGCTGACTACTCTTTCTTTCCAACTAAGGCATCATAATTGTTGAATGAGTGGTGAGAATTTTTAATTTAAATATGTTAAGAATCTGCCAAACCTTCTCATAATAGTTACCTTTCAAAAAAAATCTGCCTTTCAAATTAGTTTCCCCTTCAAGCACAATCTTTCAATTTTGGCAAGGCATGAGTGTATACTCTTTCTTGCTATTCTGGTATATCATCCATAAGCATTCTGTATATATTGCTAACAAGATGAAGCTACATAAAATGTTTTAATAAAATGTATTCACAGTAGTAAACAGTTCATTTTTAAAACACTTTATGCTAGGAGGAAAGTATATGCACATGTCCATACTACTGTTTTGTTTACCCATCTTGTGTGTAAATGGGGTTCCAGATATACTTTTTCTCTTATGTACTGTGTAACCATGATGCAGTTTTAAATTCATCTCTAACATATTATCTCAAAGACCACTTTAAGATCCAATTATTTATGGATGAAATTATAAGATATATGGAATATGCTTCAAAATAATCCAGCATAGGGGGACTGGGTTTGGGCATAGGTAAAACCAGACTGGCAGGATTTGATAATTATTAACACTAGATAATGATTACACAAGAGTTCATTTTCCCATTATCTTTGCTTTTGAATAGATGTGAAGTTTTTTACAATAGTTTTTTTTTTAATCTAATTTACTATTGCTCAGGCATGAGTATACTTGCATTTCTGTTTTACCCACATTGCAATTGATGTTTTACATGACACACTTCCTTAGTGTTGAGTACTCTTAATGTACAATGGGGTAAATTATACTTTTAAACCATACTCATAGAATTCATGAACTAGAAAAAAAAAAAACTCAGGGATCATCTAATTCTCTTTGCCAATGCTTCTCAAACTTGACCATGCATCAGAATCACTCATAAGGCTTGTTAAACACACTCCCAATTTCTAATTCAGTAGGTCTGGGATGGCGCCAAGAATTTGCATTTCTAACAAGTTTATAGGTGATGCTGCTGCTGCCACTGCTGATCCCCAAACCACACTTTGAGATTCACTGCTCTAAGCTCACCCCACTTGCTCTGTTCTACCTCCATTGTGGTGATCACCAGTGACCACATTGGATGCATTTTACTCTGCTTGTGAGCCTTTCCCCTACTAGACAGTTGGCTTTCTCAAAGCAAGCCACAAACATTTTCATCTATGTGCCAGAGTCTAAGTGCAATAATCAGTTACAAAATAAATGAATTTGATGAATGAGTTTAGTTCTCTACTTTATTTTATAGTTGAGCATTTGTTGATATGTTAACATTCCTAACAGGAGTACATTTACATATACATACAGAGAGGAGTGATTCACTGATGATGAACTGCAAGCATTGGCAACATGGAAAGGAGTGCTAAAAATCAGCTGAAACTAGCAACAAGTAGACAGCAGATTTTAAAGACACTGAAGAAATGCATCTCAGATTGAAGTTTTCAATTAAATATAGATGCTGACAAGGGGAAGCTTGAGACTCATTTTTGCCAGTGTGTTACTTTGACCTGAGGAGATATAACCAAGTGTTTTAATCCTTTCCATCTCACAAAACCATCAAAAGAAAGAAATGTTTCCAAACTCATCTTTCACAGTTTCACAGGGTCTAGAAAATGCCAACAGGTGGATTCACTCCTCTCTCCACCACCCTTCTCCCAGTGCTGCCCTGGGGAAAGAACATCATAGGGCACCCAGGATGCCTGCCTGGAGAGTTCTCCAAGTCCAGATGTTTGTAATTTCATAATACTCCACAGTATCCTGAAACACCTTTTATCACAGCAATGGTCTACTCTATGACAATTCAGCAGACTTACTAAGAAAATGAACTATGCTCTAATTTCTGAATTTCACTAGTTCTGTTATTGTTTATTTTAACTTTATGCCCAAACAATAAAAAAATCCAACAAACTCAATATTCATGATTTCATTTTTTTTCATTAAACAGTAGTAACATATATAACATAACCTGTATAACAACGTGGGTAAAATATGTTCTTTTTCCTTATTACTTAAATCTCTTTAAAAAGCAATTGAGCTGAGTGAAATAAACCAAACACAAAAGGACAAATTTTGTATGGTTCCACTTACATGAAATATCCAGAATAAGCAAATTCATAGAGAAAATAGATTAAAAGTTACCATGTACGGAGGGTGGGGAAATGTAAACTTACTGGTTAATGGGCAAAGAGTTTCTGTTAGGGGTGTTGAAAAAGTTTTAGTAATGGAAGGTGGTATTGGTAGCACAACTTGTAAAAATAAGTAATGCTACTAAATTGTATGCTTAAAAATGATACAAATTTTACCACAATTTAATAAAAGATCATTGGCTGCTCAAGCAAAAATAATAACACAGTGTGGGGTTTATAAAATACAAAAAGTAAAATGTATAATAAATGCTCAAAGGTCAAGAGGAGAGAAACAGAAGTATATTGTAATAAGGTTTTAATACTATACATGAAGAAGTATAATATCATTTAAAGATAAACAGTGATAAATTAAAGACATATATATAAATCATAAAGGAATTAATAAAATAACAAAATTAAGAGTGATGGCTAATAAGCCAAAAAGGGTATAAAATGGATTCATAAAAATATGAGGCAAAAGAAGGCAGAAAAAGAGGGAAAAGAAAGCAAATAAGAGATGAGAACAATAGAAAGCAAATAGCAAAACGACAGATTTAAACCCAACTATATCAAAAACCACTTTAAAAATAATCTAAGCATTCCAATCAAAAGCCAAAGATTGTCAGATTGGATTAAAAAAACAACACCCTTCAAGAAAACGAAGGATAACTCCCTTCTTCTTAAGAATGGGCTGCACGTAGTGACCCCTACCAAAAATTTACAGTATGGGAAGAGGGTACAAAGAGCAACTTTACAGTGGGGAAACCTGACGAAAACTACCTCAAACAGGTGATTAAGATTATTATCAATGGTGGTAAGTCATGTTGATGTATGTTCCCTTGATGTGATGTGATTAGAATACAAATTCTTTTCAAGTGCACATGAAACATTTACCAAGATAAATTGTAATATGGCCCTTAAGCAAATCTCAATAAATTTAAAAGGATTCAAACCCTACAAAGTATGCTATTTGACAACAATTGAATTAAATTAGAAATTAATAAAAGAAGGATCTCTGGTAAATCTCCAAATATTTGAAAACTAAATAACACACTTTTAAGTACCCTATGGAGCAAAGAAGAAATCAAAAGGGAAATTAGAAAGTATTTTGAACTGAATCAAAATAAAATCACACCATATGAAAATTTGTGAAATGCCGCGAAAGCAGTACTTAAGAGGAAACACCTATACCAGAAGAGAGTTCTCAAATCAGTGGCTTTAAGAAACTTCAATAAAAAGAGCACATTATACCCAAGTAAGTAAAAGAAAGGAAATAATAATAAACAGATGGAAATCGATTAAACAAAAATATTTAAAAATAGAGATTATCACTGAACCCAAAAGCTGATTCTTTGAGAAGATCAGTAAAACTAATAAACCTCTAAACTAGGTTTTCTCAACCTCAGCACTATTGACATTCTTGGCTGAATGATTCATTGTTAGCAGCAGGGGTGGGGGTGGCGGGTCTCTCCTACATTGCAGGATGTTTAGCCGCATCCCTGACCTCCATCCACTAGATGCCCCTACCACACTGTCTCCAGACACTGCCAAATGTTTCAGGCAGGGTGGAGGGGAGGGTGAGTGGGGTGGGCAAAATTATCCCCAGCTGAAAACCACTGCTCTAGCCAGACAGATCAGAGAAACAAGATAAAAGGTACAAATTATGAAAGGGGTGACATCGTTACAGATTCTACAGACTTTAATTGGATAATAAAACAATATTATGAACACTTTTTTTTTTTTTTTAATCATCATTTTATTGAGATATATTCACATACCACGCAGTCATACAAAACAAATTGTACTTTCGATTGTTTACAGTACCATTACATAGTTGTACATTCATCACCTAAATCAATCCCTGACACCTTCATTAGCACACACACAAAAATAACAAGAATAATAATTAGAGTGAAAAAGAGCAATTGAAGTAAAAAAGAACACTGGGTACCTTTGTCTGTTTGTTTCCTTCCCCTACTTTTCTACACATCCATCCATAAACTAGACAAAGTGGTGTTTGGTCCTTATGGCTTTCCCAATCCCATTGTCACCCCTCATAAGCTACATTTTTATACAACTGTCTTCGAGATTCATGGGTTCTGGGTTGTAGTTTGATAGTTTCAGGTATCCACCACCAGCTACCCCAATTCTTTAGAACCTAAAAAGGGTTGTCTAAAGTGTGCATAAGAGTGCCCACCAGAGTGACCTCTCGGCTCCTTTTGGAATCTCTCTGCCACTGAAGCTTATTTCATTTCCTTTCACATCCCCCTTTTGGTCAAGAAGATGTTCTCCGTCCCACGGTGCCAGGTCTACATTCCTCCCTGGGAGTCATATTCCACGTTGCCAGGGAGATTCACTTCCCTGGGTGTCTGATCCCACGTAGGGGGGAGGGCAGTGATTTCACCTTTCAAGTTGGCTTAGCCAGAGAGAGAGGGCCACATCTGAGCAACAAAGAGGCATTCAGGAGGAGACTCTTAGGCACAAATACAGGGAGGCCTAGCCTCTCCTTTGCAGCAACCGTCTTCCCAAGGGTAAAACTTATGGTAGAGGGCTCAACCCATCAAACCACCAGTCCCCTATGTCTGTGGTCATGTTAGCAACCATGGAGGTGGGGTAGGCGAATACCCCTGCATTCTCCACAGGCTCCTCAAGGGGGCACTACATCTTTTTTTTTTTTTTTTTTACCTTGTTTGTATTTTTTATTTTTTTTTTTTTTTTTTTTTTTTTTTTTTTTACTTTCCCTTCTTTTTTCAAATCACCTGTATGAAAAAAAAAGTTAAAAAGAAAACAAACATACAATAAAAGAGCATTTCAAAGAGACCATAGCAAGGGAGTAAGAAAAAGACAACTAACCTAAGATAACTGCTTAACTTCCAACATGTTCCTACTTTACCCCAAGAAAGTTACATAATATAGCAACATTTCAGTGAACTTGTTCCTACTACAACCATCAGAAATTAACAGACCATAGTCATTTCTGGGCATCCCCAGAACGTTAAATAGCTTATCTGTTCTTCCTGGATTATTGTTCCCCCTTCCTTAATTGCTCTCTACTGCTAGTTCCCCTACATTCTACATTATAAACCATTTGTTTTACATTTTTCAAAGTTCACATTAGTGGTAGCATATAATATTTCTCTTTTTGTGCCTGGCTTATTTCGCTCAGCATTATGTCTTCAAGGTTCATCCATGTTGTCATATGTTTCACCAGATCGTTCCTTCTTACTGCCGCGTAGTATTCCATCGTGTGTATATACCACATTTTATTTATCCACTCATCTGTTGAAGGACATTTGGGTTGTTTCCATCTCTTGGCAATTGTGAATAATGCTGCTATGAACATTGGCGTGCAGATATCTGTTCGTGTCACTGCTTTCCGATCTTCCGGGTATATACCGAGGAGTGCAATCGCTGGATCGAATGGTAGCTCTATATCTAGTTTTCTAAGGAACTGCCAGACTGACTTCCAGAGTGGCTGAACCATTATACAGTCCCACCAACAATGAATAAGAGTTCCAATTTCTCCACATCCCCTCCAGCATTTGTAGTTTCCTGTTTGTTTAATGGCAGCCATTCTAACCGGTGTTAGATGGTATCTCATTGTGGTCTTAATTTGCATCTCTCTAATAGCTAGTGAAGCTGAACATTTTTTCATGTGTTTCTTGGTCATTTGTATTTCCTCTTCAGAGAACTGTCTTTTCATATCTTTTGCCCATTTTATAATTGGGCTGTCTGTACTATTGTCGTTGAGTTGTAGGATTTCTTTGTATATGCAAGATATCAGTCTTTTGTCAGATACATGGTTTCCAAAAATTTTTTCCCATTGAGTTGGCTGCCTCTTTACCTTTTTGAGAAATTCCTTTGAGGTGCAGAAACTTCTAAGCTTGAGGAGTTCCCATTTATCTATTTTCTCTTTTGTTGCTTGTGCTTTGGGTGTAAAGTCTAGGAAGTGGCCTCCTAATACAAGGTCTTGAAGATGTTTTCCTACATTATCTTCTAGGAGTTTTATGGTACTTTCTTTTATATTGAGATCTTTGGTCCATTTTGAGTTAATTTTTGTGTAGGGGGTGAGGTAGGGGTCCTCTTTCATTCTTTTGGATATGGATATCCAACTCTCCCAGCCCCATTTGTTGAAAAGACCATTATGGCTCAGTTCGGTGACTTTGGGGGCCTTATCAAAGATCAGTCGGCCATAGATCTGAGGGTCTATCTCTGAATTCTCAATTCGATTCCATTGATCTATATGTCTATCTTTGTGCCAGTACCATGCTGTCTTGGCAACTGTGGCTTTATAATAAGCTTCAAAGTCAGGGAGTGTAAGTCCTCCCACTTCGTTTTTCTTTTTTAGAGTGTCTTTAGCAATTCGAGGCATCTTCCCTTTCCAAATAAATTTGATAACTAGCTTTTCCAAGTCTGCAAAGTAGGTTGTTGGAATTTTGATTGGGATTGCATTGAATCTGTAGATGAGTTTGGGTAGAATTGACATCTTAATGACATTTAGCCTTCCTATCCATGAACATGGAATATTTTTCCATCTTTTAAGGTCCCCTTCTATTTCTTTTAGTAGAGTTATGTAGTTTTCTTTGTATAGGTCTTTTACATCTTTGGTTAAGTTGATTCCTAGGTACTTGATTTTTTTAGTTGCTATTGAAAATGGTATCTTTTTCTTGAGTGTCTCTTCAGTTTGTTCATTTCTAGCATATAGAAACATTACTGACTTATGTGCATTAATCTTGTATCCCGCTACTTTGCTAAATTTGTTTATTAGCTCTAGTAGGTGTATCGTTGATTTCTCAGGGTTTTCTAGATATAAGATCATATCATCTGCAAACAATGACAGTTTTACTTCTTCTTTTCGAATTTGGATGCCTTTTATTTCTTTGTCTTGCCGGATTGCCCTGGCTAGCACTTCCAGCACAATGTTGAATAACAGTGGTGACAGCGGGCATCCTTGTCTTGTTCCTGATCTTAGAGGGAAGGCTTTCAGTCTCTCACCATTGAGTACTATGCTGGCTGTGGGTTTTTCATATATGCTCTTTATCATGTTGAGGAAGTTTCCTTCAATTCCTACCTTTTGAAGTGTTTTTATCAAAAAGGGATGTTGGATTTTGTCAAATGCTTTTTCAGCATCTATTGAGATGATCAATTGATTTTTCCCTTTCGAGTTTTTAATGTGTTGTAATACATTGATTCTTTTTCTGATGTTGAACCATCCTTGCATGCCTGGAATGAACCCCACTTGGTCATGGTGTATGATTTTTTTAATGTGTCTTTGGATTCGATTTGCAAGTATTTTGTTGAGGATTTTTGCATCTATATTCATTAGGGAGATTGGCCGGTAGTTTTCCTTTTTTGTAGCATCTTTGCCTGGTTTTGGTATTAGATTGATGTTAGCTTCATAAAATGAGTTAGGTAGTGTTCCATTTTTTTCAATGTTTTGAAAGAGTTTGAGTAAGATTGGTGTCAGTTCTTTCTGGAAAGTTTGGTAGAATTCCCCTGTGAAGCCATCTGGCCCTGGGCATTTATTTGTGGGAAGATTTTTGATGACTGATTGGATCTCTTTGCTTGTGATGGGTTGGTTGAGGTCTTCTATTTCTTCTCTGGTCAGTCTAGGTTGTTCATATGTTTCCAGGAAATTGTCCATTTCTTCTACATTATCCAGTTTGTTGCCATACAGTTGTTCATAATATCCTCTTATAATTTTTTTAATTTCTTCAGGATCTGCAGTTATGTCACCTTTTTCATTCATTATTTTGTTTATATGGGTCTTCTCTCTTTTTGATTTTGTCAGTCTAGCTAGGGGCTTGTCAATCTTGTTGATCTTCTCAAAGAACCAACTTTTGGTGATATTTATCCTTTCTATTGTTTTTTTGTTCTCTATGTCATTTATTTCTGCTTTAATCCTTGTTATTTCTTTTCTTCTACTTGGTTTAGGATTGGTTTGCTGTTCATTTTCTAGCTTCTTCAGTTGATCCATTAGTTCTTTGATTTTGGCTCTTTCTTCCTTTTTAATATATGCGTTTAGTGCTATAAATTTCCCCCTTAGCACTGCTTTTGCTGCATCCCATAGGTTTTGGTATGTTGTGTTCTCATTTTCATTCGTCTCTATATATTTAGCAATTTCTCTTGCTATTTCTTCTTTAACCCACTGATTGTTTAGGAGTGTGTTGTTTAACCTCCAGGTATTTGTGAATTTTCTAAGTCTCTGATGGTTATTGACTTCTAATTGTATTCCATTGTGGTCAGAGAATGTGCTTTGAATAATTTCAATCTTTTTAAATTTATTGAGGCTTGTTTTATGTCCCAGCATATGATCTATTCTGGAGAAAGTTCCGTGAGCACTAGAAAAGTATGTGTATCCTGGTGATTTGGGATGTAATGTCCTGTAGATGTCTGTTAAATCTAATTCATTTATCAGATTGTTTAGGTTTTCAATTTCCTTATTGGTCTTCTGTCTGGTTGATCTATCTATAGGAGAGAGTGATGTGTTGAAGTCTCCCACAATTATTGTGGAAACATCAATTGCTTCCTTTAGTTTTGCCAATGTTTCTCTCATGTATTTTGTGGCACCTTGATTGGGTGCATAGACATTTACGATTGTTATTTCTTCTTGCTGAATTGCCCCTTTTATTAGTATGTAGTGGCCTTCTTTGTCTCTCAAAACATCCCTGCATTTGAAGTTTATTTTATCTGAGATTAATATTGCTACACCTGCTTTCTTTTGGCTGTAGCTTGCATGAAATATTTTTTTCCATCCTTTCACTTTCAATTTCTTTGTGTCCCTGTGTCTAAGATGAGTCTCTTGTATGCAACATATTGATGGTTCATTTTTTTTGATCCATTCTGCGAATCTATATCTTTTAATTGGGGAGTTTAATCCATTTACATTCAACGTTAAAACCGTGAAGGCATTTCTTGAATCAGCCATCTTATCCTTTGGATTATGTTTGCCATATTTTTCCCTCTCTCTATTAATATCCTTTATTGTACCCATACCGAATCTCTTTAGTACTGAACCTTTCTCCAAGTCTCTCTGTCCTGTCTTTGTTTCTCTGTCTGTAGGGCTCCCTTGAGTATCTCCAGTAGGGCAGGTCTCTTGTTAGCAAATTCTCTCAGCATTTCTTTGTCTGTGAAAAATTTAAGCTCTCCCTCAAATTTGAAGGAGAGCTTTGCTGGATAAAGTATTCTTGGCTGGAAATTCCTCTCTCTCAGAATTTTAAATATATCGTGCCATTGCCTTCTCGCCTCCATGGTGGCTGCTGAGTAGTCACTACTTAGTCTTATGCTGTTTCCTTTGTATGTGGTGAATTGCTTTTCTCTTGCTGCTTTCAGAACTTGCTCCTTCTCTTCTATGTTTGACAGTGTGATCAGTATATGTCTCGGAGTGGGTTTTTTTGGATTTATTCTATTTGGAGTTCGCTGAGCATTTATGATTTGTGTATTTATGTTGTTTAGAAGATTTGGGAAGTTTTCCCCAACAATTTCTTTGAATACTCTTCCTAGACCTTTACCCTTTTCTTCCCCTTCTGGGACACCAATGAGTCTTATATTCGGACGCTTCATATTATCTATCATATCCCTGAGGTCCATTTCGAGTTTTTCAATTTTTTTCCCCATTCTTTCTTTTATGCTTTCATTTTCCATTCTGTCATCTTCCAGGTCACTGATTCGTTGTTCAACTTCCTCTAGTCTTGTACTATGAGTGTCCAGAATCTTTTTAATTTGGTCAACAGTTTCTTTAATTTCCATAAGATCATCCATTTTTTTATTTAGTCTTGCAATGTCTTCTTTATGCTCTTCTAGGGTCTTCTTGATTTCCTTCATATCCCGTACTAGGGTCTCATTGTTCATCTTTAGTTCTTTGAGTAGCTGCTCTAGGTGTGTCTCTTCTGGTCTTTTGATTTGGGTGCTTGGGCTTGGGTTATCCATATCGTCTGGTTTTTTCATATGCTTTATAATTTTCTGTTGTTTTTGGCCTCGTGGCATTTGCTGTCCTTGATAGGGTTCTTTTAGGGTTTGTAGACCAGTTGAAGTCCTTATCTCTAATTTATCAGATCTACAGCTTCGTGGAGTACACTTTCTCTAACTAACCAGCAGGTGGCGTCCACGAGCCACCTGTTCTCCACAAGCCAGATCTCCCCTGCTTAGCCTTTTTGGTGAGTGGGGGAGTGAGTCTTGTGGGGCCCATTTGGTGTCCCAAGCTTGCGTGTGTAGTTGGTGTTGCCTGCCCTGTATGTGGGGCGTGTTTCTGGGCAGTCGGGGAGGGGGGGTGGCCCTAACAATCAAATCTCCCTGATGATCCTAGAGTTTTAAAGCTACTGCAATAGTCTAATCCTTCAGTTCAGTCCTGCCACAGTTTGTCTCTGCCACTGACCCACAAGTCTTTGGTATTGGCGTATGGCTCCTGAGACTTGCAAGTGGGCCCCTCTTCCAGGCTGTGCACCCCGGGTCCTCTGTTGAGGGATGACTGTGCTATGTCACAGGTGAGTGCCGTCCCCCCAGGGCAGTTCTGGGCTGCTGGGCTGTGTTGGGAGGCTCCCAGTCTGCTCAAATGATGGCTGAATGGGGCTCTGTTAATTCACACTGCTCCCCCTTCCCAGCTCTGGGACATTCAGCTGAGGTTGCAGGGAAGGCTAATGTCCACGCCCAGTTTTGTGGTGTGTGCCTGTTATTTGAAGCACTTCCGTCACACTGGGTTGTCTGGGGCAGCTCTGGGCTATGGGGCTGGCGATGGGCAGGAGTGTTTCCTGTCCACCAGGATGGTGGCTGTGAGCGGACACCCCCCTTTTCTTGGGAAGTTGTGTTGTTTAGTGAATTTTCTCAGCCACTGGATTATTGCCTTTTGTCTCAGAGCTCTCTTATTTCTGCTCTTGACTTGACGTGCCCAAATTTCAATTCTTTGAAGCTTTCTGTATTGAGCTTCTTAGAGTAATTGTTTAGAAAAAGCAAAAAGGATTTAAAAAAAAAAATTTTTTTAAAAAAAAAAAAAAAAAAAAAAAAAAAACGGCCCTCCTCAGAGATCTAATGGGTTATTGAAATGCTAATAGACAAAGCAACCAGGGCCATTAAGGAAAGGTGCCCTGGGCAGAGAGATCAGCCTTGCTTCGGGATTTGCATATGCGCCTCAAGGCCTGATCTCCGCCCTTCCCCTTTCTGTGTTCACCAGAACTCCAAAAATCCTCTGCTTTAACTTTGGAGCTTCTCGTGTTGTTTTCCTTCTATGCCCGTCTCCTCTCTGCTGGGCTGGCTGCTCTCAGAGTCTCTGGTGTCTGGCCTCAGTCTATCTATGGTTGGAGTTTGAATCAGTAGAATGAGTTTCCGATGAGAGCAGCCACTGCAATTCTCCCTTCTCCTTCCTGGAGCTGACAGCCCCTCCTCCCCCGGGACTGAGCCTGGCAGGGAGGGGCGCGGGTCCCCTGGCCGCAAAAACTTACAGATTTCGCTGATCTCAGCAGTTCCACGTTTTCATGAGTGTTGTATGAAGTATGCCCAAAGACAGATTGCTCTGTGGTGTCCAGTCCACGCAGTTCCTGGCTTTTTACCTACTTTCCTGGAGGAGTAACT
Source organism: Choloepus didactylus (assembly GCF_015220235.1). Taxonomy (NCBI): domain Eukaryota; kingdom Metazoa; phylum Chordata; class Mammalia; order Pilosa; family Megalonychidae; genus Choloepus; species Choloepus didactylus. The sequence goes on from NC_051310.1 coordinate 47,658,931, forward strand.
AAAACATACAGCTCACCAGTCTGCCATCTTGCCCCACCTCCCTGAACACTTTTTATGATGATTTTGACAACTCAGATGAAATGGACAAATTCCTTGAAAGATATAAACTACCAAAGCTAACTCAAGAAGCACTAGATAGTATGATTAGCCCCCCATCTGTTTTTTAAATTGGATTCATACTTAAAACCTTCCCAGAGACATGACTCCCAGGGATGAGCCTGGACCCTGTATCCTGTAATTTGAGAAAGACTTCTGGACCAAAAGGGAAGAGAAATGAAACAAAATAAAGTTACAGTGGCTGAGAGATTTCAAATGGAGTCGAGAGGTCATTCTGGAGGTTATTCTTATGTATTATATAGATATCCCTTTTTAGTTTTTAGTATATTAGTATAGCTAGAAGGAAATACCTGGAACTATTGAATTGCAATCCAGAATCCTTAATTCTTGAAGATGATCATATAACTGTATAGCTTATATGGTACGACCATGTGATTGTGAAAACCTCGTGGTTCACACTTCCTGTATCCAGTGTATGGACAGATGAGTAGAAAAATGGGGACAAAAAGTAAATGAATAATAGGGGGGCAGAGGAGTATGAGATGTTTTGGGTGTACTTTTTTACTTTTATTTTTATTTTTTGGAGTAATGGAAATGTTCAAAAATTGATTGTGGTAATGAACGCCCAACTATATGATGATACTGTGAACTGACTGTACATGTTGGATGATTGCATGGTATGTGAATATATCTCAATAAAATTGCATTTTAAGAAAAAAAAAACCTTCCCACAAAAAAAACTGTTGCCCTAGATGGCTTCACTGGTAAACTCTGTGAAACATTTATGGAACAAATAAAACCAATTATATACAACTCAGCCAGAAAATCAAAGAAGAGGGAATACTTCACAACTCAGCCTATCGACAACAAAATCAGACAAAGACATTGCAGTAAATGGAAACGAAAGACCAATATCACTCATGACCATAACTGTAAAAAAATCTGAACAAAATTTTAGCAAATCAAATCCAAAATATATAAAAAGGATAATACATTATTGTTTATAATCAGGAATGCAAAGTTGGTTTAACGTGCAAAAATCAATCAATGCAATACAACATATTAACAGAATAAAGCACCAAAAATATATGTTCATCTCAATAAATGCAGAAAAAGCATTTGACAAAATCCAACATCCATTCCTGATAAAAACTTTTAGCAGATTAGGAATAGAAAGGAACTTCCTCAACCCCTAAAGGACATCAAAGAACCAAACTACAGCTAACAACATACTTAATGGTGAGAAAATGAATGCTTTCCTAAGATCAGGAACAAGACAAGATGTCTGTTCTCACTGCTTCTGTTCAACATTGCCGTGGAGATTCTAGCCATGGAAATAAGACAAGAAAAAATATAAAGCTTTTAGATTGAAAAGAAAGAAGTAAAACTGTCTTTATTTGCAGAGGACATGATCTTTTCTATAGAAAATACATTGTAATGTACAAAAAAATTCTAGAATAATGAGTTCTACAACTGTGTTTAGCAAGGTTTCAAGACAGATCAATATATAAAAATCAATTTTATTTCTATATACTAGCAATGAAAAATCAGAAATTCCTATTTAAAAATGCTGTTTACATAGTATAAAAAATATGAAGTACTTAGGGACAAAACCTGACCAAAAAAATGTGAAAGATCTGTACATTAAAAACTACAAACACTGCTGAGAGAAATTTTAAAAGACATAAATAAATAAAAAGATATACTGTGTTCACTAGCTGGAAAAATCATTTTTTTAAGAAGTCAATTCTCTCCCAAACCGATCTACAGATTCAGCACAATCCCATTCAAAATCTCAGCAGGCTTTTTAACATAAATTGACAAAAGGATCCTAAATTCATACAGAAATGTAAAGAACCTAGAATTGTGAAAACAACTTTGAAAAAGAATAAAATTGGAGGACCAGGACTACCTGATTTCAAAACTTACTATAAAGCTATAGTAATCAAGGTAATGTGATATCAGCATCAAGATAGACAAATAGATCAAAGGAACAGAATAGAATCCAGAAATAGACTCACACATATAGGAACAACTTTTTTTCAAAAAGGAGCAAAGAAATGACTTCAATCTATACTTTACACCATAAACAAACAAACAAAAATAACTCAGAGTAGATCAGGGACCTAAATGTAAAACCTAAAACTGTAAAACTTTTTAAAGAAACATAGGGGAAAACTTTTGTGCCCTTGAGTTAGGCAAAGATTTCTTAGATATGACACCAAAAGTACAATCCATAAAAGAATAAACAACAAATTAGACTTCAGTATTCAAACTTCTGTTCTTCAAAGATAGTTAAGAGAATGAAAAAGACAAGCAATAGACTGAAAGAAAATATTTTTAAAACATTGATCTGATAAAGGAGTTGTATCCATAATGCACACAAGAACCTTCGGAAATCTATAAGGAAACAACCACTGCCCCACCCCCCACCATAAGCAAATGATTTGAATAGACAGCTGAACAAAGAAGATATATGGATGGCAAATAAGCACATCAAAAGTTGCTCAATGTCATTAGTCATCAGAGAAATACAAATTAAAACTACAATGAGAAACAACTACATATCTACTAGAATGGCTATTAAAAGCCTGACATACCATGCGGTAGCAAGAATGTGGAGCAATTGGAATCTTCATACATTACTTTGGGAATATAAAATGGTACAACCACTTCGGAAATGTTTGGCAGTTAAAAAGTTAAATATATACCTACCATACGATCCAGCCATTCCACTTCTCTGCATTTACCCAAGAGAAATGAATGTATATGTCCATACAAAGACATATGTAATTTTCCTAGTGGCTTTATTTTAAAGAGCCAAAAATTGGGACCAACCTAAATGCCCATCAGTGAGTGAATGAATAAATAAACTGTGATATAGCGATGCAATGGAGTACTACTCAGCAATAAAAAGGAAGAAACTAATAATACATACAACAAAGATGAATCTCAAAATAAGTATGCTAGGTGAAAGAAGCCAGACCAAAAAGAGAAAGGTGGGTATGGAAAGTGAGAGGGAGAAGGAGAGGGAGAGGGTCAAAGACAGGGAGAGAGAGAGAGAGTGAGAATATACTATATGAAGCCATTTATATAAAGTTTAAAAATTCAGACTAATCCATAGGGTCAGACTGGTTGTCTGGAGAAAGAGGATATAGAGTACAGAGAGGAGCCAGAGGAAAAAGGGTTTCTCAGGTATATACACAAGTCAAAATCTTATTAAATTTTATACTTCACACACGTGCAGCTTACTGTGTCAATTTTTCTCAGTAAAGCTGTTTTTTAAATTATCACCCAAAACCAGAAAGTGTAGACAGTTTAAGATAAACAAAAAAGGACCTGTTCATAGCAGCACATTATGGTGAATGTAAGTAATGATGTTTGTGATTGTGCTTGAAATGGGGAGGTTAGTCATATACGTCACTAGAAAGAAAGTTGGAGGATAAAGCATGGGACTGTATAGCACTCTGAAACTTGAGGTGGATCATGACAGTGACTGACAGTACAAATAAAAAATTATTTCATGAAATCAAAAAAAAAAAACCTATAATTTTGCAATTACAGGCTTTAATCATAAATGACTTTACACTATTCCACTATTCCAGACACAATCCTTTATTTGTTGAAACTAGGAAAGGGGATATATGACATAGGCCATTGGTACATGTGAAACCCAGTCTTTTGTCTTAAAAAAAAAAAAATAGGCAAACACAACAGTGAAGCCATGGAGAACAGGATATTGCACTAAATATCATCATTTCTTAATTAAGGTATAGTTAATCTCAAATACTTCAAAAAGGAAAAATGATTTATTCTTGTCTAATTTGGCCTGTCCCACTCCCAGGCAGAATTAAGTTCTTCACTCCTCCCACAATCCCCCAGAAGTACAGGTTTTCATCACCACCATGTATATACTGCAAGGTATCTTCCCACTGGACTAACAGCTCCATCAGGATGGGAAAAATGTCTTTTGATCTTGGCATAGTGGTCAAATATAAGAACTTTGGAGTTTGAGAGCCTGGCTTCCATTGCTAGGCTCTGCCATTCACCTACTACATAACTCAGAAAGTCAATCTCTGATGCCGCCCAGTTTTTTGGTTTTTTTTTTTTAAACTATAAAATAGGACTAATAAGCTATTTAGAGCATATATAAGGATTCAATTTGAGTTCATCCAAAACTTGGCTACAAGTCCCTGCTTGATGTGATACCTGATTACTACTCTACCCTCACTTAGTTCTACTCTCCCTCTGGTTGCCAGTGCTCGGCCACAAGGTCCTTCTCCCAGTGCCACATAAATCCACACAGCCAAGCTCCTTCCTGCCTAAAGGACTTCTCACATGCTATTACCTCTGCCTTACCTTCTTCCACCCATCTCTCCTCTCCATCATCTCCTACCCTTCCACTAGGGGAAGGGAAAATAATAACTTTAGGAAATAAGAGGCATCCACACAGCAAATGTTGCACCGGACTTAACCTCCATCAAATAAGGCACCCAATGTTGTTTCAAGCAACACTGATTCCACACACAGCTCTCCCTCCCTTTCTCAACAGAATAAAAATAACCTAAGGAGGAGAAGGTGCTACCGTCAGTAGCCACTTCATGGCTAGCTACTTCTCATCTTCAAATCTCAGCTTAAATATCACTTCCACAGAGACCCCTTCTTACTATTAACATAGCAGCCCCTGGTTATCCTATGTCTCAGCACCCTGTTGTCTGCTTCATTTCATTCAACAATATTCATTCAACAAATATTTACTGAGGACCTCCTATATGCCAGGCACTGTTCTAGATTCTGACAATACAGCAGTGAATAATACAGCCCTGATGGAGTGTAGAACCTAGCAGAGGAAGGCAATAAATAAATGAGTAAAATATATAGACATTAGATGGTCATAAGTTCTGTGGAGAAAAAAAAATGAGTTATGAAAGGGGGAAAGGGAATTACTAGGGTGGTGGTAATTTTAAATCAGAGAGTCAGCGAAGGCTGACTGAGAAGGTAGCACTAACAAAGCGGAGGAGGCATAGATATGGTTCCCTTCCAAGCAAAGGAAACAGCAAGTGCAAAGGTCCTCAAACAGCAAGGAAGTTAATTTGGCTGTAGGGCATGAGTGAGGAGGACAGTAGCAGATGAGACGAGAGAGATCACAAGATAGGAGGGGACCCAGATCGGTAAGCTCTGGGGGCCACTGCCAGGACTTTGCTTTTACTCCAAGGGAGACAGGAAACAATTGGAGGGTTTTGAACAGGAGAGTGATACAATGTGATTTATAGTTTAAAACCTACAATTAGCTTAGTAATATATTTTATTTTCTGCCTATCCTCCCCACTAGCTAAAGGCAAGAAACACAGCTGTCTTGTGCATCATTATATTCCCAGAACCTGACACAACACATTGTAAGTACTCAATGAATACCTATTAGATGAACAAGGTAATTCATGTAAAGCATTTACTCCTACAAAATAAGCCCTCCATAGACAGTAGCTATTATTATTTGGATCCCCAGAGTACAGTACAGTGGCTGGCATATGGTAGGGGCCTGTTTGAGTAAATGAATAACTCATTTTGTAAAATTATTGCTAATCTATTTTTAAAACAAATGAGGAGTAACAACAAAAGAACAATCAATTCCTTGTCACCCTTTCCCTTATTTATTAAAAGGTGACTGATTCGGTTTTTGAATTTTACATTAAACTCTCACTTTTTGCTACTGAGGGCATTACCTAAAATAATCCCACTGTGACTCAGTTCTCTAAACATATTGGTATATCCTGCAAACACAATTAGCACTAATCCACTGAAGTGGATTTCTAATTAAGTAAACTTATTCAATGACTTTAAAAAAAAAATCTTAATAACCAAGGCTGAGTTTTGTTGTACTCAAATAAATCTTGTTTAATCAAACATGTGAACAAAGAACTAAATATTTCCACTATTCGCTTATTTTAACATCTCCAGAGTCTTCACCAACTAGAAACTTAATGAGGATTACACCTGTTCCCTTTTCCCCTGGGGCTGAGCTGAGTTGTGGTGGGAAGAGAATGGGGGGTGGGCAGAGGGGAGGGGGGTACGGACGTGCTGGCCAGGCTGAGGCCCTTCAGTAACAGTAATTATCTCAGGAAAGCCCTTGGGAGTCTCCACAGTTTTCCAGAAAGAAAACTAGAGAAGGAATCATACACTGAACCTTAAAACACACCAAATGTTCCATCGCATAAAAGGTAATCACTCTCCACTGATGTTTACAACTATGTTTAAACGATGTTTACAATGTTTCAAAGGCAGTAATCTGAGTGAGGGGAGGGCCAGGTATGGCTCTGACGCTTCCCCACCCCGAAAAGTGACTGAACCCATCCTAGCATAACCGGCTAATATCTGCAACGAGGCCTTCGGAGCTAAGGGAACTTTCAGAAAAGCAGATGAAAGTTGCTTGAAATCAAACAAACTTAAAAAAATAAATAAATAAAAAGCTCTGCAAAAGTATGGAGCGGCTGGAAAGAACCTTCACGTTTTGGCTCCGACTTGCTGGTGCTTGTACACAATCGCGTTTGCTGGCACCCAGCTCAGACGCTCCCTTCCACTAGGGGAGGGGAAAATAATAACTTTAGGAAATAACAGGCGTCCACACAGCGAATGTTGCACCGGACTTAACCTCCATCAAATAAGGCGCCCAGTGTTGTTTCAAGCAGCACTGATTCCACACACAGCCCTCCCTCCCTTTCTCAACAGAAGAAAAATAACCTAAGGAGGAGAAGGTGCTACCGTCAGACCCTAAAGGCAATTTCAGACAACAAAGACCCCAAGCAATCAAAATGGAATTATAATCCTAGCCTTCAGAGCGGCTCCGGCCGCGGAGGCGATTTGCAGCCGCGCGCGCGCGTCGCGGTGCCCCGACTGCCGGGGCGGGCGGGTGGATCCCTTGTGTCCTCTCCAGCCCCCTGTTTGCCAGGACCCTCCGGGTCTCCGCTACGCGGGGCGAGCCTCGCGCGGCCCACGATTTCGCAGTCTCTGTGCCGCTGCTCTCTGCGTTCTATCTCACGCGGCGTTCAAAATCTTTCCCGCCCAGGCGTGACGCGAGGAATGAAAACAATCAGCAGACACCCAGCGCTAGAGGCTGGGCCGGGAGGAGGCGGCCGGGGGATCCAGGCCGATCCCCGCACAGCCCCTTCCCGAGCCGGGCGGACAGGAGGGCTGGGGCCCGAAGGTGACACAAAGAAGCCGGAGAGACAAACGCCACCCGCTGGCGCTGGCTCCAATCCCCGGAGCGCCCCGCCCGCTGACAAGTTTGCGGCGCCCTCCACATACCCTGCTCTCCCCACCCGACAAAGTTTCCCGTGGCGGGGGTCGGACCCGGGTATCAGATCAGTTCTCGTCTCCCGCCGCCCGCCGCCCCTCGCCCGGGCTCGGAGACCTTTCCCTCCCTCGCCCCCGCCCCTTTCTCTCCTTTCCTTTCCCTCCCTCCCCGCCACAGCCCGCTCTCTCCGGGGCGCACCGGAGTGTTGGGGCCCCACAGCCCCGCTCACCCACTGCCGGCCCAGCCGAGGGGCGAGGGCGCGAGCCGGGGCCGCCGCAGGTCGGCACCCCGCTGGTCTTGCCCCCTCGATCGCGGCTTTTGCTCTTTATCTCGCTCGCTTTTTCGGTCCAGCAGAAGGCTCGGTGCGCAGCAGAGCGCGTTCAGCTCCTTGGGGCTCCGAAAGCTGCAAACCACGCCCCGCGCCTTCCCCGCCCGCTGCGAGCCGCCCAGTCCCGCGCTTGCGGCGCGCTGGCCAGTGTGGAGCGCGCCCGCGAGCGCCGGAGGCGGAGCACACCCCCTCCCCGCAGGCTCGGCGGCTGCCCGGGGCTGGCAACTTGCATTCCGCGTTTTGGAACCTCAGAGGTGGTCCCAGAGAGATGCTGACTCGGAATGCAGAATAAGGACTGCTTTTCTTGCCTGGGACTGGGGGTGGGAGCTCACAGATTTTCTCACAAAGCTCTTCTAGCCGATTTCTGCGAGGAACTGCTCCAACATTCCTGAACTCCTGGGTCTTTGAAGTGGAAATGAGAGCGGATCTGCGAATTAGCTACCAGACCTTGGTCAATTTATTTAATCTTTGTGGGCGTCAGTTTCCACCTTTGTAAAATGGGGGTTTGAATTAGGTGGTCTATTTACATCTGGATCAGTAGTTCTTATAGTGTGGCCCGGGCCTCAGCATCACCTGGAGGGAATGGGGAAGCGCTTGTTAACAATGCAGATTACTGGGCCCCTCCCCTGGATGGGGTTTGGGGAGCCGGCTTCAATTTTATGACACGATATAGACCTTCCAGGTCTGAAACTGTAGATTTTAATCCTTGGGAATCCGTCCCGCAGGTACCAGTTTCATTTCCAGCAAATTACTCAATCCCTTTGGCCTCCAGGTTGATATTAATTGACTCCTAATTGTTCTTCCTACAGAATTACCAAAGTACTCGAGGTCCTAAATGAAAGAAAGGCATTGTATCCCTTCCGTATTGTTACATAAGGAAGCAGTGATTTTATAGCATCTCTCTACTGTTTCTATAGCAATCAAATTTAACTTCTCACAGGGCCAAGTTCATGTATGTTGTGTGGCTACAAAATTTTGCCTGGATTAGTTAGTTACATTTGGTATTCATAAGAGCCAAACTAAAGGGTAGGGAGGTTTGATAATGGATTCAGTTAACATATATATTAATGGAAAAAAAATTGTAAATTGTGCCCACAATTATCTCGAAATTTTGAATCTCTGATGATTCAGGTAAATTATTTGATATGCACATTTTATTGATGGTTAATAGCTCAATTCTTAACAAAACAACACATTACCAGTCTACAGGTCATTCTTTGTATTCCAAGATAACTGTCCTGATGGTATCTAGTCTCAGATTACCTAGGTTTGCATTATTTATTAATAATGACTTGGATCACAGAGAAGGTCTATAAAGCAAGAAGGTCCTTTTGTTCCTGGGGAATCTCTTCATAGTGCCTTTCTGCCTGATAATATACATGCAAGTCAGAGAGCTAGTTTCAGGGAGAAATTTGCTTAAATTTGTGGTGCTGTCTACAAAGCATTGTCTGCTATTTTCCTCTTCTGTTCTATTCATTTCCATTCTATGTCAATTGCTTTCTTCATGATAAATTATGCATAAACATCATTACAACAGTCCCCAGAACATGTTATAAATAAATTTCTTAGTTATTTTCCCTTTTAGGCATCTATATTACAGGTCCTCAAAATGAAAGGAGTGTTGTTCCATATTGTGTGTCTAGTACACATAGAGAGTCTAGAATAAAGTTTCTCAAAATGTTTGCAAGAGTCCCCAGTTATAACCTTTAAATGACCAGGGTGTCTCCTAGTCATGCCAATTTAGATATTAAATTAAAATCTGCTTTTAAATGAGCAAATTAGACTAATGGCAAGAGCACTGAAACAGATCCTCCACACTTTGAAATGAAAATAAAAGTAATCCTAAGCCAAACAGAGACACACCCAGTTCTTTTGAAACACAACACTGTGCATGCTTACATCTCTGGCAGAGGTTGTCATGAACCCAGCCATGCACGGCTGCATTCTAAGCTACACGTTTAAAATAAATTGTTAAAACCTAACTAATAGAAATCTACCCAAAGAGCCCATCACCTGTAAGCCATTCTGCACCTGCTGTTCCCTCTACCTGGAAACTGCTCCCTCCATTCCTGTATCTCCCTCTTTATTAATTTAACTTTGACTTCATCTCTCAGGTGTCACATGATCCTCACTTCTTCACAGGAGACTTCCCAGACTCTCTTGACTACATCAAACCCCTTTAGTAAACACTTTCTGAGCATCAAGTGCCTCTCCTTTAAAATCCCTATCCCAGGTGAAATTTTCCTTTATTTGTGTGGCTATCTGATTATATCTTTCCCACTAGATTGTACACACTAGATTGTCTATTTTGGTTCACTATTCTATCCACAATGTCTAGCGCAATGCTCACCTCAAAATAGAAGCATTATAAATATTGAATGAATGAATTTCCTTGTCAGAATTCATCATTTCCTCTCCTGTGTATGCCAATGACTCTTACTTTTTATCATGCCTAACTTATTTTATGTCAGTTTCTTCCACTGGGTTGAGGGCAACTTGGGGGCAAGGGAATGAGTTTATTAATTTTTGCACTTATCACCTTACATACAGCTTTGCACACAAAAGCCTGTGATTCTTAACCTTTTATGTCCTGTGCATACTTGGCAATACTAGCATTTTGGTGGTCCTCTGGAGGAAGTTAAATTATATTATATATCTCATCATACAGTACAGTACAGAATCACTGAATAAAACTGTTTGTAACCCTGGCTGCACTATTTTATATGCTTGGGAGGCAAATTTCTCCCATGCACCAAAAATCAGACATAGTATGATGACATCATATGATGTCATACTGTGCCTCTTAGCTCTTATTTACATAGGCCTCTTTGGCATGAAAGTCTACCTGAGAGACTTTGCCAGCTCCAGTTATGGTAAACACAAGTTTTGCAAATTGATCAAACTTTGATAGTACATCTGTGACTTGGTACACAGCATGCTGAGGCACACTGGTGGGGAGCAGACATTCAATACACACTTGCACATTTTACTGAGCAAGTGAACCAAGAATCACTTACAAAAACATGGTCTGAGGAACTCAAGTGAATTGGACAGCCTCATGCCATTAAAGGTACTAAATTCACCCTCTTTAGATTAAGCAGTGTCTCCTCTCTGTCACAGCATAAATCTCACCGAACTAGAGTTGTTTCCATTCCAGCATCCTACATAGACTGCAAGTTCCGTGGCTTCATTTTTACATGCAGCATGCCTAAACAAAAATGGAAATGGATTTTATCCCAGACATTCCTTAGTTAGGATGCTATCTCTGCCTGCCTCCAGGAACAATCTTTTGCTACAGTTTTTTTTGTTTTTTTTTTTTTTTACTACATTGGGGGCACTTGTATGAGCCTGGGGTGAAAATAGCTGGCCAGGAAAACAGCTCTGTACCTCTTTGTCCAAGAGTCCAGTCACACCCTGTTAAAGCCTGAGCTCCTTATCTCATTCTGGTCTTGTTTCCTGCCAAACCTGGAAACTGACAGAAATAAATGTTGCCTAACTGGGCCCCTGACCAATGTGGCTTTCTGACCATTGTACTGTAGTAGAAAGTTGCAATATGCAGGTATACCCTGCCTTATTATTCAGTAGATGGGCTCCTAAAATACTGAACCCATCAATCAAGTTTTTTCCAATTAAATCAAAATCCAGCATCCTAGAGTTTGACAAAAAATTAAAAGAATGCACCATGATTCAATTAAAGCTTATATATAAAGTGCTGAGCATAGAGCCTGGCATGTAGTAAGCACTCAACAAGGATAGCTGTTTTTATCAGAGTAATTTTAGTCAGTAACAGTAGGGCTTAGAAGGGTATTATTTTAAGAGCACTTTTATCGAATTGGTAAATTAAAGTAGTAGATTTTTTAAATACTTACCTCGTTTACACAGGAGAAAATTGAGACTCTAGAGTAACATATTTGCCTCATATAAGTGGCAGACCCTGGATTAGAACTAAACAAGTATTTAGCAGAAATAAATGCATCATTTAAAGGAATCCTGTTTTTGTTAGTTTACCTTCAAATGCAAAGTGATGAATTAATCATACTGCTAAGTTTACAATGAAAACCAATAAAGATAAGAGACATTAGCACATCTCTCTCAGTCTAACACAGGTCTAATGGACCAAATTAAACAGGGATATAGAAAAACCTAAACAACATTATAAATAGGGTGATTTCATGAACACGATATATATATCATGGACATATATACATATCATACATATATATATATATATACACATACACACACACACATATATATAATTTTACACTTCAAAAAATAAAGAATATACTTTCTTCTCAAGCACTAGACTCAGTCATGAAAATTGGCTTGCTATTATGTCACAAAGATATCCTCAAAAGCAGGATAAAGTCAAAATAGTGCAAATAGTATTTTAATTAAATAATCAATAATTCAATAATATAACAAAACTTGAAATTAACAACAAAATCATAAAACAGTCTTCCACCTGAACATTTTCAAGTGCCCTATTAAACAACTCTTGGATCAAAGGGAAAATAAGATACACATTGAACCTGCAGAATTTCTAAGAAAATAAAAGGGGGAAGAAGAAAGAAAGAAAAGGAAAAGGAAAAACTGATAATAAAAATACATCTTAAAGTCCATGAGAAAAACAAATCAGTGATTTGAGAAAAAATTGTAGCTTAAAGTATTTGTATCGATAAAAATGAAAGGATGTCTATAGATTACTTAAATTTCTAATTCAAAAATGAAACTAAAGTAAATGAAAGAAAAACAGAAGGGAAAAAATAAAGATAAAAGCTGAAATCAATCAATGAGGTAGATTATAGAAAACCAGTAGGATCAATAAATTAATCAACGTACTCATTATTGAGAAAAAAAAAATTTATGATAGACCACTAGCTAACCTAACCCAGAGAAAGAGGTAAAACGCATAAATGCTCAAAGAAAGAAATGATAAGGGTAACAGCCATTGAAACAGAATTCTTTAAAAAATTATAAAAGAATGCATTGCCCAGAACTAGGAAAACACAATCAAACTTAGAGTTAATGGAAAGTGCAATTTGCCAAAATTAATAGAAATTGAGAAAGAAAGCCAAACAGACCAATTTTCTTAAAAGAAATAAAGATATCAAAGAACTACCCATCCATAAATGTACAGGCTCGAAATGGTTTCACAAGAAAATTCTTCTAAATCTCCAAATATTTTGTAATTAGATGCTATGTAGATAGTTTTGGAGCATTTAAAGAAAAAGAAAAACTTCCAAATTGTTTTTATGAGGCCAATTAACATTGATTCCAAAACCTACCAAAGACTATACCAAAAAAAAAAATCCATGAATCACTTTCATTTATGAATATGGATATAAAAAAATCTTAAGTCAAATATTAGTAACAGAATCCAAAAGCATATTTTTAAAATTGCTTCATGACCAAGATGGATTTATTCTAAGAATGAAAGTATTCTTCAATATCAAGAAAACCATTAATATAATTCACTATATAATAGATTAAAGAAAGAAAATAATACAATTGTTTTCACAGGTACTGAAAAGGCCTTTGATACAATACAATAACTATTCCTGATTAAAAAAAAATCTGTTCAATAAAATAGGAATTAATGGATACTTCTTTAATATAATAAAATGTATCTCAGCATTTTACTGGGGAAACATTAGAGGCATTCTTATTAAGTTCAGGAACAAAGCAAGGGTGTTCATTATCTCTATTATAGTTTAATATAAAAGGCATAAAATCTGGAAAAGAAGAGAAGCTATCTTTATTTGCTGATATTATGAGAATATACCCAAAAGACCCAAGAGAATCAATTCTAAAACTTCCATAAACATTAAAGAATTCATTGATGTAGTTAGATTTTAAATTAACATATAAAAATCAAGATAATGAAAGCAGCATTAAAAATATCAATAGGCTTCATACATCTCAAACAATAAGATAGATTTAAATGTAAAAGTGAACCCCACTTACAAAGGCAACCAAAAAGATAGAATACTTAAGACAAATTTAACAGAAAATATGCAAAACTTATATGAGAAAAACCTCTATGTGAAAGACACAGTAGTAGCTTTGAACAAATGAAAAAGATCCCTTATTCTTGGGTAAGGCAAATAACCATAAAGAATTTCAGTTTTCCCCAAAGTTAATAAATAAATTTAATGTACTTCCGTAATAATAGTAAGATTTTTTTTTTCTGGAGTTAAGTAAGTGGATTCTAAATTTCATCAAGAAAAGTGAAATGCAGAAATAACTAGGAAGTCCCTGAAAATAAAAGCAATAAGGGGGCCTAGCCCAAATTGATATTATTATAATACTATATATACTAAAAGCCTCTATAATTAAAAGTATGGTATTGGTCAATGAATAGACAATTCAATCAAATAGAATATAAGTCCAGAAATAGATCCAACTATATATGGATATTTGTTATTTGTTGTAAGATTCAGTTCACGTCTTAAATCACAGGTGTTATAATAAATGGTGTTATTCCAAATGAATTGTCATTTGGAAAAGGATTGATAGAACTGGGTCCATAAACACATATGCCAGAATATACTGCAAATCAGAGATCTCAATGTGAAACACGTAACCATACATGTAGAAGAGAACATGGGTCAATTCTTATTCATCCTGGGTTTGGGGAAGCATTTCTAACTGACTCAAAATCAAGATGCAATAAAATATTGCAAAATATTAACAATTGTTGAATCTATATGGAGGATGTATGGTATTGTATTCATTGTTCTATTCTTCCAATTTTTGTGTATGTTTTATGTTTTTCATAACAAGTTAGAAGAAAAAGAGAAAATGTAATCATAAATAAAATTCTTCCCACTAAGAAAACTCCAAGCCCAGATGGGCTCACTGGTATATTTATGAGCATTTAGGAAATAAATTACACAAATCGTACACAAAACATCTAGGAACTTGAAAAAGATAGAGAATGTTCCAATTTGTTTTAAGAAGCCAGCATAAATTGGATACCAAAATTTGACAAAGACATTACAAGAAAGATAATTACAGACCAATCTCACTCATGAACACAGATGCAAAAACCTAAACAAAATATCTTCCAACTGAATCCAGAAACATATAAAAAGGATAATATATCATGATCAAGTAAAGTAAGTTTGGTTTAACAATTTAAAAATCAGTCAATGTAATCAACCGTGAGGCGGGTTATTTACCATTGTCTCTCAACCTGAAACTCACCCTGTAACCCTGTAAAAACCATCAGATTCCACTGCCAAATGAGTTCTCGTTGGTTTTGCAATATGAGGCAGAGACTAGAAAGCAGGAGAAGGGGAGAAGGAACTTTCTTCCTTCCGGTTCCTGACAGATCCCTCCAGCTACGTGATAGCTACCCCTCCAGTCTTCTGCTTCTTTTGGCACTTGCAGCCCCAACTGCTTGGCACCTTCCTCCCATAAATCCCTACACCAATCTTGGAATACTCCCCCCAGCCCAAGATCTGAACACTAACTGGGGTGCCCCAGAACCAGTCCCAAGTTGCCCCCATAAGTCCTCTTGAGGAGTAAGCACAGCCTTGGGGGTACCCTGCTCTAAGTCCCTAGGTCGTATTAATGCTACCTCTTCCACTTGTGCCCCCAGCCCTAGGAGTGATGTCTCCTTCCCAGAGTTAATTAAAGAGGACCTAAATAAGTGAAGGGTCATATCACATTCATGGACTAGTGATGAGCAAAGCACCCTTGGCAGAGACATCAGCAAAACTGGGGTCCCGGAATTATTCCTTAAAGCAAAACCAGTCCCCAGGCTGAAATGCTCACTTTGGAAGTGTTACTTGAGAAAGAAAGTTTTTGGAATTTTGAAAGGAATTTCATTGAATATGTAGATCTCTTTAAGTAATATTGACATTTTAACTATATTAAGTCATCTAATACATGAATACAAGAAATCTTTCATCTATTTAGATCTTCTTTAATTTCTTCACCATGTTTTGTAGTTTTCTTGGTACAAGTGTCTTAGATTGCTGGAACTGCTGTAACAAAGTACCACAGGCTGGTTGACTTAAATAACAGAAATGTATTGTTTCATGGTTCTGGATGTTATGTCCAAAATCAAAGTGTCAATAGGGTCACGCTTCCTCTGAAGTCTGGCAGTGGCTTGCCAGCAATCCGTGGCATAATTCAGTCTCTGCCTCTGCATGTGGCCGTGAATCTCTCTCTCTCAATCTCTCTCTCTCTCACCCCCCTGCCCTTCTGTCTCTATCTCTTGCCCTATGGCCAAATAAATTTCTTCTCCTTATAAAGACACCTCTAAAAAGGATGGTGCTAATTATTTGAATGAGGGCCCACCCCAACCCTCTTTGGCCTCATCTTAACTAATAGCATCTTCAAAGATCTTATTTACAAATAAGTTCCCATTCACAGGACTGGGGGTTAGGACTTGAACATGTCTTTTGGGCGGGTGGGGGGGGGTGTCACAATTCAGTCCATAGCACCATGTCTTTCACCTCCCATTCCTAGGTATTTTATCATTCAGATGCTATTATAAATGGAAGTGTTTCTTAATTTCCTTTTGGGATGGTTCATTGCTGGTGTGTAGAACTACCACTAATTTTTGTGTATTTATCTTGAACCCGCAACCTTGATGAATTAATTCATTTTATTAGCTCTAATAGCTTTCTTGTGGATTCTCTGAGATTTTCTATAAATAGGATCATGTGTATGAGTAGAGATAGTTTTACATCTTCTTTTCTAATTTGGATGACTTTTATTTCTTATTCTTGCTGGACTGATCTGGCTCTTCAGTGTAATGTTGAATAGCAGTGGTGAAAGTGCGCATCCTTATTTTATTCCTGATCTTAAGGGAAATGCTTTCAGTTTTTCACTGGGTATGATGGTAGCAGTGGGTTTTTCAAATATGTCCTTGAACATGTTGTAAAAGTTCCCTTCTATTTCTAGTTTTCTGAATGGTTTTATCATGAGAGGGTATTGGATTTTGTCAACTGCCTTTTCTGTATCAATCGAGATGATCTTTTTGTATTGTTCTATTAATGTGGTGTATTACATTGATTGATTTTTGTATGTTGAACCACCCTTGTATTCCTAGGATAAGTCCCTCTTGGTCATGGTGTATAATCCTTCTGATACACTGTTAGATATGGTTTGCTACTGTTTGCTGAGGATTTTTGCACCTATATTCATAAGGGATATTGGTCTGTAATTGTCTTTTCTTGAGATGTCTTATCTGACTTGGTATCAGGGTACTGCTGGCCTCATAGAATGAGCTAGGTAGTGTTCTTCCCTGTTCAGTTTTTTTAAGGGAAGAGTTTAAAAAGGATGGTGTTAACCCAGGGGAGTGAATCTCCCTGGCAACGTGGAATATGACTCCCGGGGAGGAATGTAGACCTGGCATCGTGGGATGGAGAACATCTTCTTGACCAAAAGGGGGATGTGAAAGGAAATGAAATAAGCTTCAGTGGCAGAGAGATTCCAAAAGGAGCCGAGAGGTCACTCTGGTGGGCACTCTTATGCACACTTTAGACAACCCTGTTTAGGTTCTAAAGAATTGGGGTAGCTGGTGGTGGATAACTGAAACTATCAAACTACAACCCAGAACCCATGAATCTCGAAGACAGTTGTATAAAAATGTAGCTTATGAGGGGTGACAATGGGATTGGGAAAGCCATAAGGACCACACTCCACTTTGTCTAGTTTATGGATGGATGAGTAGAAAAATAGGGGAAGGAAACAAACAGACAAAGGTACCCAGTGTTCTTTTTTACTTCAATTGCTCTTTTTCACTCTAATTATTATTCTTGTTATTTTTGTGTGTGTGCTAATGAAGGTGTCAGGGATTGATTTGGGTGATGAATGTACCACTATGTAATGGTACTGTAAACAATCAAAAGTACGATTTGTTTTGTATGACTGCGTGGTATGTGAATATATCTCAATAAAATGAAGATTAAAAAAAAAAAAAACAAAAAAAACAAAAAAAAACCCTCGCAGCTGATTTGGTGGTTTTCAAACCTTAAAAAAAAAAAAAAAAAAAAAAAAAAAAAGGATGGTGTTAATTATTTGCATGTTTGGCAGAAATCACCGGTGAAGCCATCTGGTCCTCAAATTTTCTTTCAGTGGAGGTTTTTGATTACTGACTCAATCCCTTTACTTGGGATTTTTTTTTGGGGGGGGGGGGTCTGTTGAGATTTTTTGTTTTCCCTTGAGTCAGTTTAGGTAATTTGTGTGTTTCTGAGAATTTGTCCATTTCATCTAGATTGTCTAATTTGTGGGTATACAATTAATTGTTCATAGTATTCTTTTATAATTGTTTTTATTTCTATAATGTCAGTAGTATTGTTCCAGCTTTCATTTCTTATTCTAGTTATTGTGTCTTCTTTATACTTGTTTAGTCTAGCTGAATGTTTGTCAATTTTATTGATTTTTTTCAAAGAATCAGCTTTTGGTTTTGTTTATTCTCCCTATTGTTTGTCTATTCTCTATTTCATTTTTCTCCTCTCTAATATATATTGTTTCTTCCTTCTGCTAGACTTGCATTCATTTGCTCTTTTTTCTAGTTCCTCAGTTGTGAAGTTAGGTCATTGATTTGAGTTCTTCCTTCTTTTTTAATGTAGGCTTTTATAGCTTTAAATTTCTTCCTTCATTGCATCCCATAATCATTGGCAGGTTGGGTTTTTTGTTTCCATGCATCTTCAAGTATTTTCTAATTTTTCTGTGATTTCCTCATTGTCAACTCACTTTTAAAGAATTTTTGTAAAAGAAAAATAAACTTTTATGTTTACTCACTTGAATCACTTCTAGTGCTTTTCATTCTTTCTTTTTTTTAATAATAGTTTCTTGATATATAATTCATATACCATAAAATTCAGTCTTTTAAAATGTACAATTCAGGGTTTTTTAATATAGTCACAGAGGTATGCCGCCGTGACAATTATCTAATTGCAGAACATTTCATCAACCTAAAAAAGAAACACCAAACCTTTTAGCAGTCACTCCCCATACCTGCCTCCTCAAGCCACTAATCTCCTTTCTGTCTCTGTGGATTTGCCTATTCAAAACATTTCACATAAACAGAAGCATACAATATGTGGCCTTTTGTGTCAGGCTTCTTTTACAAAGCATAACCTTTTCCACATTCAGCCATGTTGTAGCATGTATCAGCACTGCACTCTTTTTTATGACTAAATAATATTTAATTGCATGGATATACTACATTTTGTTTATCCATTAATCAGTTGATGGGTGTGTAAGTTGTTTCCACACTTTAGGATATTACGAATAATACCGCTATGAATATTCATGTACAAGTTTTTGTGTGGACATATATTTTCATTTCTCTTGGGTAGGTACTGAGGAATGGAGTAGCTTGGTCATAAAGTAACTCTATATTTTACTTTTTTGTAAATTCAATTTTATTAAGACTATTCACATACCATACAATCATCCAAAATGGACAATCAATTGTTCATGGTACCATTATAGAGTTGTGCATTCATCTCAATTAGTTTTTGTTTGTTTTAGAACATTTTCATTACTCCAGAAAAGAAATAAAAATAAAAAAGAAAATGCAAATCCTCCCATACCCTTAACTCCATCTTTCCATTATTGACTCATAGTATTGGTATAGTAAATTTGTTATTGTTGATGAAAGAATGTTAAAATATTACTAACTGTAGTATATAGTTTGCAATAGGTACATTTTTCCCTATATACCCCTCTATTATTAACTTCTAGTTATAGTGTCATATATTTGTTCTAGTTCATGAAAGAAATCTCTAATGTTTGTACAGTTAATCATGGACATTGCCCACCACAAGATTCACTGTGTTATACATTCCCATGTTTTAAGCTCCAACTTTCCTTCTGGTGACATACATTATTCTAAACTTCCCCTTTCTACCACATTCACACACTATTCAACACTGTTAGTTATTCTCACAGTAATGTGCTGCTATCACCTCTGCCCATTTCCAAATGCTCAGGTTCAACCTAGTTAAACATTCTGCTTATAATAAGCAACCGCTCACCATTCTTTAGCCTCATTCTATAGTCTGGTAACCTAAATTTCATGTCTATGAGTTTACATATTATAATTAGTTCCTGTCAGTTAGATCATACAATATTTGTCCTTTTGTATCTGACTTATTTCACTTAATACAATGTCCTCAAAGTCCATCCATCAACCCATTTTTTTGTTTGTTTGTTTTAAGATGGTTTTGTTCATGCACCATACAGTCCATCTTAAATAAACAAGTGATGGTTCCCTGTATAATCTCATAGCTATGCATTCACCACCACCACCACTATCTAAATAAGGACATTTCCATTTCTTTCATAAAGAAAGAGAAAGTCAAAAAAGGTAGAGAGACGAAAGAAAAAGAAAAAGAAAAAAATGACAGCTAAAAAGCAACAAAAGATAAAATTAAAGTAAAGTATGATAAAAAAGTCAGACAACATTACTAATGCCAAGAATACCATACCCCTTCTTTATATCCCCCTCTTACAGGCATTTAGCTTTGGTATATTGCCTTTGTTACATTAAAGGAAGCATAATACAATGTTTCTGTTAACTGTAGACTCTAGTTTGCATTGATTGTATTTTTCCCCAGTACCACCCCCTTTTTAACACACTGCAAGGTTGACATTCATTTGTTCTACCTAATGTGTGCTGGTTTGAATCTATTGTGTCCCCCAAAATGCCATTATCTTTGATGTAATCTTGCGTGGGCAGACATACTAGTTTTGATTAGATTTTGAAATCCTTTGGGTGTTTCCATGGAGATGTGATTCAATCAGCTGTGGACAAGACCTCTGGTTGGATAATTTCTACGGAGGTGTTGCCCCACCCATTCAGGGTGGGTCTGAATTAAATTACTGGAGCACTATATAAGCTTAGACAGAAGGAGCAATCTTGCTACAGCCCAGAGGGACACTTTGAAGAATGCATAGGAACTGAGAAGAGAGGAGCTGCAGATGAGAGACAGTTTGAAGACTGCCGTTGAAAGCAGACTCTTGCTCTGGAGAAGCTAAGAGAGGACAAACACCCCAAGAGCAACTGAAAGTGACATTTTGAAGAGGAGCTGTGGCCTAGAGAGGAATGTCCTGGGAGAAAGCCACTTTGAAAACAGAAGTTGGAGCAGACGCCAGCCACGTGCCTTCCCAGCTAAACAGAGGTTTTCCAGGCACCATTGGCCATCCTCCAGTGAAGGTACCCGATTGTTGATGTGTTACCTTGGACACTTTATGGCCTTAAGTCTGTAACTGTATAACCAAATAAACCTCCTTTTATAAAAGCCAATCCATTTCTGGTGTTTTGAAGCCTGGCAGCATTAGCAAACTAGAACATCATGTAAAAACATATTTGTACATTTTATCACAATTGTTGACCACTCTAGGTTTCACTAAGTTATACAGTCCCAGTCTTTATCTTTCCTCTTTCCTTCTGGTGCCCCACATGCCCCAACCTTCCTCTTTCAACCATACTCACAGTCATCTTTGTTCAGTGTACTTACATTATTGTGCTACCACCACCCAAAATGGTGTTCCAAACCTCTCACTCCTGTCTTTTCCTATCTGTCTGTAGTGCTCCCTTTAGCATTTCCCATAGAACAGGTATCTCATTCACAGACTCTCTCATTGCCTGTTTTTCAGAGAATATTTTAAACTCTCCCTCATGTTTGAAGTACAGTTTTGCCAGATATAAAATTCTTATCTTAAATATATCACACCACTGCCTTCTTGCCTCCACGATTTCTACTGAGAAATCTGCACATACTCTTATCAAGCTTCCGTTGTATGTGATGAATTGCATTTCTCTTGCTGCTTTCAGGATTTTCTCTTTGTCTTTGACATTTGATAATCTGATTTTTAAGTGTCTTGACATAGGTCTATTAAGATCTATTCTGTTTGGAGTACACTGTACTTCTTGGATCTGTAATTTTATGTCTTTTGTAAGAGATGGGACAGTTTCAGTAATTATTTCCTCCATTATTGCTTCTGCCCCTTTCCCTTCTCTTCTCCTTCTGGGACACCTATTATATGCATATTCATGTGCTTCAGGTTGTCATTCAATTCCCTGAGACATTGCTCCCATTTTTCCATTCCTTTCCCTATCTGTTCTTTTGTGTGTAAGATTTCATATGTCTTGTTCTCCAGGTCCTGAATGTCTTCTTCTGCCTCTTCAAATCTGTTGTGTCTCCATTGTGTTTTTCATCTCTTGTATTGTGCCTTCATTTCCATAGGTTCTGCCAGTTTTTGTTTCAAACTTTCAAGTTCTTCCTTATGTTAACCCAAAGTTTTCTTTATTTCCTTCATCTCTTTTGCTATATCTTCCCTGAATTCATTGAATTGATCTTTAATTAGCTGTTTCAATTCTTGTATATCAGTTGAAGTGTAAGTTTGTTCCTTTGACTGGGCCATATCTTTGTTCTTCCTAGTGTGATTTGTAGTTTTCTGTTTTCTAGGCATCTGGTTTCCTTGATTACCCCAATCAGATTTTCCCGGACCAGAACGGGCTCAGTTCTCAGAAGGGGGCTAATCAAGTATCAGGTTTCCCTGAGGGTGTGTCTTAGAAGATTCACAGACTTCCCTTTGAGACCTCTAGCTGCTGTGCTTTTCCTAATCTGCTCAGCAGGTGGTGCCTGTCAGCTGTCACTCCCTACTGGTGTAAAGAGGTGTGGTCCCTTTAATTCTTAGGTTAAGTTGTTTCGGGTTTGATTGTTTTCCCTCCGGCCCTGCTGTCTGCGTTCTGAAGAGAGGGCAGGCATTGAACTGGGACCCACCTCCCTCCTCTTAGAGAAGATACACCCTCTAGGGAGTTATCTTCTGCACTTGAATTACTCCTTTGTCTCTGTGACTCTGTTAACTCCACCCCTGCCTGGGTCCGAGTGCTGAGAACTGAAAATGCTGAACTTTCTCCATTGAGCCACTCAGACTGAGAGAGAAAAAAAGGGGAAAGAAAGCCCCTTTTTCAGAGCCAGTCCCCCAGCCCCCCAGTTTCACCTGTCAGCCAGAGATAGTACCCAGTCTTCTGTGCTCTTTTCTTGGGACACAGGTGTTTTCCAGTATTCTAAGCTCAGCTGTCTCCAAGAGCCTCTGTATATTTTTTCCCCATCAGTCCCACCTCCTCTCCACTAGGTACTTTGCTGCTTGTTAGGGGTTTGTCTGTGTTTGTTGCTGGTATTCAGCAGTCCACATTTGTTAATTAAAATCCCAGTTGGAGCTAGGTTGGGCTTTATTTGCTGGCTTCCAGCAGGGACTGCTGCTTTCTCCCACAGCAATGTTTTGCAGCTCAGTCTGCCATGGGGGAAGGGTGCTCCTGATGCAGTTCCGCAGTTTTTACTTACAGCTGTGATCTCAGCCATTCCACCCATTCCAGGCTGGTGTATGATGTGTGGGCAGTCACAGTTGTGCCAGTTTGAATGTATTATGTCCCCCAGAAAAAGCCATATTCTTTGATGCAATCTTGTGGGGCAGACATAATAGTGGGGATTAAGTTGGAACATTTGGATTAGGTTGTTTGCATGGAGATGCGCCCCACCCAACTGTAGATGATAACTGATGGGATATTTCCATGGAGGCGTGGCCCCACCCATTCAGGGTGGGCCTTGATCAGTGGAGCCATATAAATGAGCTGACTCAAAGAGAAGGAATTCAGTGCAGCTGTGAGTGACATTTTGAAGAGGAGCAAGCTTGCTAGAGAGGAATGTCCTGGGAGAAAGCCATTTTGAAACTAGAACTTTGGAGCAGACGCCAGCCACATGCCTTCTCAGCTAACAGAGGTTTTCCAGATACCATTGGCCATCCTCCAGTGAAGGTACCCGATTACTGATGTGTTACCTTGGACACTTTATGGCCTTAAGACTGTAACTGTGTAGCCAAATAAACCCCCTTTTTATAAAAGCCAATCCATCTCTGGTGTTTTGCATTCTGCAGCATTAGCAAACTAGAACAACAGCTGTCCCCCAGCAGTTGTTCCAGACTATTCACTAGTTGTTCCTGGCTATTCACTAGTTGCTCTAGAGAACTAACTAAATTCCACACCTCTCTATGTTGCCATCTTGCCCCACCTTTTGTATTTTACTTTTTGAGGAACTGCCAAATCATCTTTCTAAGTTCCTGTACCAGTTGACAATTCTGCCAACAATGTACAAGGGTGCCAATTTCTCTATATGCTCATCAACATTTAATATTGCCTGTCTTATTTTAACAAGCTAGCAAGTGTGAAATGATATCTCATTGTAGTTTTAATTTGCATTCCCCTAATGACCAATAATGTTGAGCATCTTTTATATGGTTACTGGCCATTTACATATCTTCTTTGGAAAAATGTCTATTCAAGTCCTTTACCTGTTTTTTGAATCGGGTTGTCTTTTGTTGTTTAATTGGAAGGATCTTTATATGTTCTGGATACAAGTCCCTTATCTGACATATGATTTGCAAATATTTTCTCCATTCTGTGTGTTGTCTTTTCGTTTTCCTTATGGTATCCTTTGAAGCACAAAAGATTTTAAATTTGATCATGTCCAATTCATCTATTTTTTCTTTTGTGGCTGATGCTTTTGATGTCATTTCTAAATAACTATTGCCTAACCCAAAGTCACAAAGATTTGCTCCTATGTTTTCTTCTAAGAGTCTTATAATTTTAACTCTTTCATTTAGGTCAGTGATCCATTTTAAATTAATTTTCCTATATAGTGTAATATTAGGCCCCAGCTTCATTATTTTGCATATTAATATTCATTTGTCCCAACACCATTTGTTGAAAAGACTATTCTTTCCCCCACTGAATTATCTTGGTGCCCTTGTAGAAAATTGATTGAACATAAATGTAAGAGTTCTTCAATCCTTCAGGTATAACTGAATTTATACTGTATATAATTCTCACATCCTTAAAATTTCCTTTAGCATTTCTTGCTTAGCATTATCTTATTTATTTACTTATTTCTGTTAAGATTCAAAGCATATGGATGGGTATTGTCTTATAGTATATTTAAATTATTTCAAGATAATCTAACTAATTAAGGGTTTGAATCTAAAGGGGATGATGTAGAAGTTCTGCAGGAAATTACCAGCTACAAAATAAAGTTCAAAAAACAAAGAATAGACAAATCAACAAACAGAAACATTCCACTGAAATTAAGACAAAGGACAAACAGGGAATATTTGCTACACATATGGAAAGTAACTTATTTGTTAATAAACAAATTAAGAATTAAAGATAAACAAGGTCTTATGGAGACTTGTTTGTCATCACCATGGAAACTATAGACCTGTGGCCAGGGTGGGGCTTCAGAACGGTGGGGTCCAGGTTGAAGGGGAAGCCACCCCTACCTGCACTAGGCAGCACCCCTGCTGGGTTTCTGGGACCCCTGCTGCTCTCTGCCCCCTGGGCTGAGAATACTGTGTTCAGGGACTGTCTCTCTTCCTCATGGTGAAGTGATACTGAGCTTCAAAAAATTCACCACTTGTGGCACCATTATTTATAATAGGAAAAGAAAGAGAGAGCAAGAGAGACAGAGAGAGGGAATGAGAAAGGTCCCAAATGTCCACAGATGGAAGAATGGGTTCATAAAATGAGATTAATAAAATGGGAGTATATTCATATAATAGGATATCAGCTAAGTGAAAAAAGAACTAAATGTAACTGCACACAAAAACACAGATAAATCTTAGAAACAGAATATTAGGAACGTTTATTGTTAGGGAGATGATAATACCTCTGTTTTGAGCAGAAGAATAATACTATATGACTTACATCTTAACACGATTACTCTGGAGTTGTGTTGAGAATACTGCAGGAGTCAAGAGTGGAAGCTGGCAGATCTGTTATGAGGCTATTGCAATAATTCAGGCAAGAGGTCATGGCTCCTTGGACCAGGACGGTGATAGGGAGAAATAGAGTTTTGGATGTATTTTGAAGGTAGAACCAAAAAAATTTGAGGCATGGCAGTGAAAGAGAGGAGTCAAGTAGGAATTAGAATGAAAGGAAAATGAGTTAACTTAAAATTATTTTTAAAAAGATAATAGCACAATTAGTATGATGATATGGCAAATTGTGACAATATTAAGTGAAGAGTGGCACCAATGTTTTTAGCCTGAACAACTGGAAGAATAAAGTTTTATATTTTGTTTTATTTTCTATATGTTTGAAATATTTTATAATACACAAATGTTGAGAATAAATAATAAAAATAAAAATTATAAATATGAATTAAAATATTCAGAGAATCTCAAAATTAATATAATTTTAAGGAATGTAGTACTAGAAAACACTGATGGTAGTATTTCAAAGAAAAATATTTGCTTTGAAACTGTTCCATAAATTATTGTATTATAAGAAATATTTGGAAAATTACCTGAAGAAATCATAATTTTAAACAATGATGGAGGCGGGGCAAGATGGCAGACTGGTGAGCTGTATGTTTTAGTTACTCCTCCAGGAAAGTAGGTAAAAAGCCAGGAACTGCGTGGACTGGACACCACAGAGCAATCTGTCTTTGGGCATACTTCATACAACACTCATGAAAACGTGGAACTGCTGAGATCAGCGAAATCTGTAAGTTTTTGCGGCCAGGGGACCCGCGCCCCTCCCTGCCAGGCTCAGTCCCGGGGGAGGAGGGGCTGTCAGCTCCAGGAAGGAGAAGGGAGAATTGCAGTGGCTGCTCTTATCGGAAACTCATTCTACTGATTCAAACTCCAACCATAGATAGACTGAGACCAGACACCAGAGACTCTGAGAGCAGCCAGCCCAGCAGAGAGGAGACAGGCATAGAAAAAAAACAACACGAAAAACTCCAAAATAAAAGCAGAGGATTTTTGGAGTTCTGGTGAACACAGAAAGGGGAAGGGCGGAGATCAGGCCTTGAGGCGCATATGCAAATCCCGAAGCAAGGCTGATCTCTCTGCCCTGTGCACCTTTCCTTAATGGCCCTGGTTGCTTTGTCTATTAGCATTTCAATAACCCATTAGATCTCTGAGGAGGGCCGTTTTTTTTTTTTTTTTTTTTTTTTTTTTTTTAAATCCTTTTTGCTTTTTCTAAAACAATTACTCTAAGAAGCCCAATACAGAAAGCTTCAAAGAATTGAAATTTGGGCACCTCAAGTCAAGAGCAGAACTAAGAGAGCTCTGAGACAAAAGGCAATAATCCAGTGGCTGAGAAAATTCACTAAACAACACAACTTCCCAAGAAAAGGGGGGTGTCCGCTCACAGCCACCATCCTGGTGGACAGGAAACACTCCTGCCCATCGCCAGCCCCATAGCCCAGAGCTGCCCCAGACAACCCAGTGTGACGGAAGTGCTTCAAATAACAGGCACACACCACAAAACTGGGCGTGGACATTAGCCTTCCCTGCAACCTCAGCTGAATGTCCCAGAGCTGGGAAGGGGGAGCAGTGTGAATTAACAGAGCCCCATTCAGCCATCATTTGAGCAGACTGGGAGCCTCCCAACACAGCCCAGCAGCCCAGAACTGCCCTGGGGGGACGGCACTCACCTGTGACATAGCACAGTCATCCCTCAACAGAGGACACGGGGTGCACAGCCTGGAAGAGGGGCCCACTTGCAAGTCTCAGGAGCCATACGCCAATACCAAAGACTTGTGGGTCAGTGGCAGAGACAAACTGTGGCAGGACTGAACTGAAGGATTAGACTATTGCAGTAGCTTTAAAACTCTAGGATCATCAGGGAGATTTGATTGTTAGGGCCACCCCCCTTCCCCGACTGCCCAGAAACACGCCCCACATACAGGGCAGGCAACACCAACTACACACGCAAGCTTGGTACACCAATTGGGCCCCACAAGACTCACTCCCCCACTCACCAAAAAGGCTAAGCAGGGGAGATCTGGCTTGTGGAGAACAGGTGGCTCGTGGACGCCACCTGCTGGTTAGTTAGAGAAAGTGTACTCCACGAAGCTGTAGATCTGATAAATTAGAGATAAGGACTTCAACTGGTCTACAAACCCTAAAAGAACCCTATCAAGTTCAGCAAATGCCACGAGGCCAAAAACAACAGAAAATTATAAAGCATATGAAAAAACCAGACGATATGGATAACCCAAGCCCAAGCACCCAAATCAAAACACCAGAAGAGACACACCTAGAGCAGCTACTCAAAGAACTAAAGATGAACAATGAGACCATAGTACGGGATATGAAGGAAATCAAGAAGACCCTAGAAGAGCATAAAGAAGACATTGCAAGACTAAATAAAAAAATGGATGATCTTATGGAAATTAAAGAAACTGTTGACCAAATTAAAAATATTCTGGACACTCACAGTACAAGACTAGAGGAAGTTGAACAACGAATCAGTGACCTGGAAGATGACAGAATGGAAAATGAAAGCATAAAAGAAAGAATGGGGAAAAAAATTGAAAAACTCGAAATGGACCTCAGGGATATGATAGATAATATGAAACGTCCGAATATAAGACTCATTGGTATCCCAGAAGGGGAAGAAAAGGGTAAAGGTCTAGGAAGAGTATTCAAAGAAATTGTTGGGGAAAACTTCCCAAATCTTCTAAACAACATAAATACACAAATCATAAATGCTCAGCGAACTCCAAATAGAATAAATCCAAAAAAACCCACTCCGAGACATATACTGATCACACTGTCAAACATAGAAGAGAAGGAGCAAGTTCTGAAAGCAGCAAGAGAAAAGCAATTCACCACATACAAAGGAAACAGCATAAGACTAAGTAGTGACTACTCAGCAGCCACCATGGAGGCGAGAAGGCAGTGGCACGATATATTTAAAATTCTGAGTGAGAGGAATTTCCAGCCAAGAATACTTTATCCAGCAAAGCTCTCCTTCAAATTTGAGGGAGAGCTTAAATTTTTCACAGAAAAAGAAATGCTGAGAGAATTTGCTAACAAGAGACCTGCCCTAC
This sequence comes from Choloepus didactylus, assembly GCF_015220235.1. NCBI lineage: Eukaryota > Metazoa > Chordata > Mammalia > Pilosa > Megalonychidae > Choloepus > Choloepus didactylus. Next base: position 47,687,480 of record NC_051310.1, read on the forward strand.
TGGAGATACTAAAGGGAGCCCTACAGACAGAGAAACAAAGACAGGACAGAGAGACTTGGAGAAAGGTTCAGTACTAAAGAGATTCGGTATGGGTACAATAAAGGATATTAATAGAGAGAGGGAAAAATATGGCAAACATAATCCAAAGGATAAGATGGCCGATTCAAGAAATGCCTTCACGGTTTTAACGTTGAATGTAAATGGATTAAACTCCCCAATTAAAAGATATAGATTCGCAGAATGGATCAAAAAAAATGAACCATCAATATGTTGCATACAAGAGACTCATCTTAGACACAGGGACACAAAGAAACTGAAAGTGAAAGGATGGAAAAAAATATTTCATGCAAGCTACAGCCAAAAGAAAGCAGGTGTAGCAATATTAATCTCAGATAAAATAGACTTCAAATGCAGGGATGTTTTGAGAGACAAAGAAGGCCACTACATACTAATAAAAGGGGCAATTCAGCAAGAAGAAATAACAATCGTAAATGTCTATGCACCCAATCAAGGTGCCACAAAATACATGAGAGAAACATTGGCAAAACTAAAGGAAGCAATTGATGTTTCCACAATAATTGTGGGAGACTTCAACACATCACTCTCTCCTATAGATAGATCAACCAGACAGAAGACCAATAAGGAAATTGAAAACCTAAACAATCTGATAAATGAATTAGATTTAACAGACATCTACAGGACATTACATCCCAAATCACCAGGATACACATACTTTTCTACTGCTCACGGAACTTTCTCCAGAATAGATCATATGCTGGGACATAAAACAAGCCTCAATAAATTTAAAAAGATTGAAATTATTCAAAGCACATTCTCTGACCACAATGGAATACAATTAGAAGTCAATAACCATCAGAGACTTAGAAAATTCACAAATACCTGGAGGTTAAACAACACACTCCTAAACAATCAGTGGGTTAAAGAAGAAATAGCAAGAGAAATTGCTAAATATATAGAGACGAATGAAAATGAGAACACAACATACCAAAACCTATGGGATGCAGCAAAAGCAGTGCTAAGGGGGAAATTTATAGCACTAAACGCATATATTAAAAAGGAAGAAAGAGCCAAAATCAAAGAACTAATGGATCAACTGAAGAAGCTAGAAAATGAACAGCAAACCAATCCTAAACCAAGTACAAGAAAAGAAATAACAAGGATTAAAGCAGAAATAAATGACATAGAGAACAAAAAAACAATAGAAAGGATAAATATCACCAAAAGTTGGTTCTTTGAGAAGATCAACAAGATTGACAAGCCCCTAGCTAGACTGACAAAATCAAAAAGAGAGAAGACCCATATAAACAAAATAATGAATGAAAAAGGTGACATAACTGCAGATCCTGAAGAAATTAAAAAAATTATAAGAGGATATTATGAACAACTGTATGGCAACAAACTGGATAATGTAGAAGAAATGGACAATTTCCTGGAAACATATGAACAACCTAGACTGACCAGAGAAGAAATAGAAGACCTCAACCAACCCATCACAAGCAAAGAGATCCAATCAGTCATCAAAAATCTTCCCACAAATAAATGCCCAGGGCCAGATGGCTTCTCAGGGGAATTCTACCAAACTTTCCAGAAAGAACTGACACCAATCTTACTCAAACTCTTTCAAAACATTGAAAAAAATGGAACACTACCTAACTCATTTTATGAAGCTAACATCAATCTAATACCAAAACCAGGCAAAGATGCTACAAAAAGGAAAACTACCGGCCAATCTCCCTAATGAATATAGATGCAAAAATCCTCAACAAAATACTTGCAAATCGAATCCAAAGACACATTAAAAAAATCATACACCATGACCAAGTGGGGTTCATTCCAGGCATGCAAGGATGGTTCAACATCAGAAAAACAATCAATGTATTACAACACATTAAAAACTCGAAAGGGAAAAATCAATTGATCATCTCAATAGATGCTGAAAAAGCATTTGACAAAATCCAACATCCCTTTTGATAAAAACACTTCAAAAGGTAGGAATTGAAGGAAACTTCCTCAACATGATAAAGAGCATATATGAAAAACCCACAGCCAGCATAGTACTCAATGGTGAGAGACTGAAAGCCTTCCCTCTAAGATCAGGAACAAGACAAAGATGCCCGCTGTCACCACTGTTATTCAACATTGTGCTGGAAGTGCTAGCCAGGGCAATCCGGCAAGACAAAGAAATAAAAGGCATCCAAATTGGAAAAGAAGAAGTAAAACTGTCATTGTTTGCAGATGATATGATCTTATATCTAGAAAACCCTGAGAAATCAACGATACACCTACTAGAGCTAATAAACAAATTTAGCAAAGTAGCGGGATACAAGATTAATGCACATAAGTCAGTAATGTTTCTATATGCTAGAAATGAACAAACTGAAGAGACACTCAAGAAAAAGATACCATTTTCAATAGCAACTAAAAAAATCAAGTACCTAGGAATCAACTTAACCAAAGATGTAAAAGACCTATACAAAGAAAACTACATAACTCTACTAAAAGAAATAGAAGGGGACCTTAAAAGATGGAAAAATATTCCATGTTCATGGATAGGAAGGCTAAATGTCATTAAGATGTCAATTCTACCCAAACTCATCTACAGATTCAATGCAATCCCAATCAAAATTCCAACAACCTACTTTGCAGACTTGGAAAAGCTAGTTATCAAATTTATTTGGAAAGGGAAGATACCTCGAATTGCTAAAGTCACTCTAAAAAAGAAAAACGAAGTGGGAGGACTTACACTCCCTGACTTTGAAGCTTATTATAAAGCCACAGTTGCCAAAACAGCATGGTACTGGCACAAAGATAGACATATAGATCAATGGAATCGAATTGAGAATTCAGAGATAGACCCTCAGATCTATGGCCGACTGATCTTTGATAAGGCCCCCAAAGTCACCGAACTGAGCCATAATGGTCTTTTCAACAAATGGGGCTGGGAGAGTTGGATATCCATATCCAAAAGAATGAAAGAGGACCCCTACCTCACCCCCTACACAAAAATTAACTCAAAATGGACCAAAGATCTCAATATAAAAGAAAGTACCATAAAAATCCTAGAAGATAATGTAGGAAAACATCTTCAAGACCTTGTATTAGGCGGCCACTTCCTAGACTTTACACCCAAAGCACAAGCAACAAAAGAGAAAATAGATAAATGGGAACTCCTCAAGCTTAGAAGTTTCTGCACCTCAAAGGAATTTCTCAAAAAGGTAAAGAGGCAGCCAACTCAATGGGAAAAAATTTTTGGAAACCATGTATCTGACAAAAGACTGATATCTTGCATATACAAAGAAATCCTACAACTCAATGACAATAGTACAGACAGCCCAATTATAAAATGGGCAAAAGATATGAAAAGACAGTTCTCTGAAGAGGAAATACAAATGGCCAAGAAACACATGAAAAAATGTTCAGCTTCACTAGCTATTAGAGAGATGCAAATTAAGACCACAATGAGATACCATCTAACACCGGTTAGAATGGCTGCCATTAAACAAACAGGAAACTACAAATGCTGGAGGGGATGTGGAGAAATTGGAACTCTTATTCATTGTTGGTGGGACTGTATAATGGTTCAGCCACTCTGGAAGTCAGTCTGGCAGTTCCTTAGAAAACTAGATATAGAGCTACCATTCGATCCAGCGATTGCACTTCTCGGTATATACCCGGAAGATCGGAAAGCAGTGACACGAACAGATATCTGCACGCCAATGTTCATAGCAGCATTATTCACAATTGCCAAGAGATGGAAACAACCCAAATGTCCTTCAACAGATGAGTGGATAAATAAAATGTGGTATATACATATTACGCGGCAGTAAGAAGGAACGATCTTGTGAAACATATGACAACATGGATGAACCTTGAAGACATAATGCTGAGCGAAATAAGCCAGGCACAAAAAGAGAAATATTATATGCTACCACTAATGTGAACTTTGAAAAATGTAAAACAAATGGTTTATAATGTAGAATGTAGGGGAACTAGCAGTAGAGAGCAATTAAGGAAGGGGGAACAATAATCCAAGAAGAACAGATAAGCTATTTAACGTTCTGGGGATGCCCAGAAATGACTATGGTCTGTTAATTTCTGATGGATGTAGTAGGAACAAGTTCACTGAAATGTTGCTATATTATGTAACTTTCTTGGGGTAAAGTAGGAACATGTTGGAAGTTAAGCAGTTATCTTAGGTTAGTTGTCTTTTTCTTACTCCCTTGCTATGGTCTCTTTGAAATGTTCTTTTATTGTATGTTTGTTTTCTTTTTAACTTTTTTTTTCATACACTTGATTTGAAAAAAGAAGGGAAAGTTAAAAAAAAGAAAAAAGACAAACAAGGAAAAAAAAAAAAAAAAGATGTAGTGCCCCCTTGAGGATCCTGTGGAGAATGCAGGGGTATTCGCCTACCCCACCTCCATGGTTGCTAACATGACCACAGACATAGGGGACTGGTGGTTTGATGGGTTGAGCCCTCTACCATAAGTTTTACCCTTGGGAAGACGGTTGATGCAAAGGAGAGGCTAGGCCTCCCTGTATTTGTGCCTAAGAGTCTCCTCCTGAATGCCTCTTTGTTGCTCAGATGTGGCCCTCTCTCTCTGGCTAAGCCAACTTGAAAGGTGAAATCACTGCCCTCCCCACTACGTGGGATCAGACACCCAGGGAAGTGAATCTCCCTGGCAACGTGGAATATGACTCCCGGGGAGGAATGTAGACCCGGCATCGTGGGATGGAGAACATCTTCTTGACCAAAAGGGGGATGTGAAAGGAAATGAAATAAGCTTCAGTGGCAGAGAGATTCCAAAACGAGCCGAGAGATCACTCTGGTGGGCACTCTTACGCACACTTTAGACAACCTTTTTTAGGTTCTAAAGAATTGGGGTAGCTGGTGGTGGATACCTGAAACTATTAAACTACAACCCAGAACCCATGAATCTCGAAGACAGTTGTATAAAAATGTAGCTTATGAGGGGTGATAGTGGGATTTGGAATGCCATAAGGACCAAACTCCACTTTGTCTAGTTTATGGATGGATGTGTAGAAAAGTAGGGGAAGCAAACAAACAGACAAAGGTACCTAGTGTTCTTTTTTACTTCAATTGCTCTTTTTCACTCTAATTATTATTCTTGTTATTTTTCATTAGAAGGTGTCAGGGATTGATTTAGGTGATGAATGTACAACTATGTAATGGTACTGTAAACAATCGAAAGTACAATTTGTTTTGTATGACTGCGTGGTATGTGAATATATCTTAATAAAATGATGATAAAAAAAAATTAAAAAAAAAAATTTAAATGAATTAAAATCAAATAAAATTTAAAATTCAAAAAAAAAAAAACAATGATAACCCCTCAAGATTTCTTATCCTCTTCTCTGCTTTATTTTTTTTTTCAGGAATTTTCTATTTCTAACATACAATGCATTTCACTTTCAATCTTGTCTATTGACTACTTCCCTCACTAGATGCTCCAAGAGAAAAATGTTTTTATCTAGTTAAAAAAATTTTTTTATTGATGTATCCTCACTATGTAGAAAAAGGGCAGGCATGCAACAAGCACTCAATTTGTTGAATGAATGAATGAACAAAGAGAGCTTTATTTATCCTCCAGATAAGATTCTTTCCTTTCCTTATTGCTTGAACTCTATGAATGTTGTTTTACCTACACTTATGAAAGCATGATAACAATTAAAGATAGTGATAGTTTTCATCAGTATTATCAGAATAATTTATAGATATGATGAATCAGTCTGCAGAACTGTAAACAAAGGAAAACCCAGTGATGAATTTTCTAAAAGAGTTATCTTAATTGTAAAATACATGAACAGGTTAAATTAAGAACTCAGAAGAGTTCCTGAAATATTCCTTATAATGCATATCTTGGAATGTGCCTACTCTTAGATGATTACAAAATAATAATAATAATAAAATAGTAAGACTACCTTTTTAGATGGAAGACTGAGTGGAATTCTGTTAGTACATTTATCATTCTTGCTAGATGATAGCAAAGCAGACTAGATTAACACAGCAGTGACTCAAGTGTGCTTAGCATACCACTGGGGGTCCACGAGATTATTTTAGTTGGTGAAACACACATGCACCTTTAAGAAAAAACAAATGTGCAATTCCACGGGTATTAACTCTTAGTACTAGGTTAAAGTAGGTATTGAAATGAAAAGAAAATGAGTCCATTTGAAATTATTTTTAGAACCAATAGCATAGTTGGTCTGATGATATGGCAAAAATTATGAAGATAGTAAAAGATTGAAATTTTGTAAGTATAGGGTTAAAAGAATAAGGCAGGATACAAAGCACATTGCATACCATTGATCTTAATTTGATTAGATTTGGAAGGGGAAATGGGAATCTGGAGATACCACTTCTAAATGATCTATGGACAGTGATTCAAGGACAAAGGATAAACAGAGAATATTAAAGAAAAGGTGCTAGTTCTTAGCTGCAGGTTTTGTCATATGCAAAGATAGGCAGTACTTAGGTTTATCAGTGGTCAGCCACTGAGGGTCTTTTGCTCTGTTAAACGTCTGTCTTCACATAGTTTATCTATCTGAGAAAAAAAAGGTGCAGGAAGACAGAGACTATATCTCTGTATTCTGCCTCCTTTAGTATTCAGCATAGCAGAACATCAATGTGGATAGTTAATAAATACTATAATACCAGTAAAAGAGCAGTGTGTACTTTATGATTTGACTCAGAAACAGCTTTTTCTTGAAGAATAATATACATAGAGATAACAACATATCACAACTGCACTGCTTGATGAATTTTCACAAACTGAACAAACCCCTGACACCCCAACATTCATACTTTGTTTTAAAACAATATGCATTGCCTAGACTTACTTGTTCACTTTTACCTGAATGTAATAGAATACTTGACAGCTCATCAGGATTTCATGCCATGTCATGTCTTAGAACTTCATAACTGTCAGTACTTTAAATTTTTAGAATCTACATGTAAAATAACTGAGTTTATTTTTTGTTATTAATTTTTTTCTGTTGCTTCAATACAGGGGAAATTATCAATAAAGCATCATCTCCAGAGTGCCCTATAGAATTCTATTTATTTTAAACACCTTGTATTCCAACAGCAGTGAGCTTTATTCCCTTTATTTTTCCTGGGTAGCCCCTTTCACTTTTTGTTCAATTAGAAGATAATGCGACATTATCATTTACAAAGAAAACTATCCTCCCTTGGTATATTTTAAGTAAGATGCTAGACTCTGGCTTATTCTATTTTATGACAATAATCAAACATCCTGTAAAATTGGGATGAGGACCAACTTAAATTACCCTCTCCTGTAATAATTTTGTTCTGGACTCCTTAGATGTAACCTAAAATAATAACTTTTTCTCTGGTAGATTCTTATGATTTTCAAATTCAGAAGAGAACTTCTAAAATTTCAAGGACTAGAGGAATTACAAAGTTAGAAATATGGGCTAGCATGTTCATTAAAATTTCAAATAGTTTGATTAATAAGTGATTGCCAATTTTATATTTCAGTGCCCAAAATGAAAGCAGAATAAATTTTTGAACTCATACTTAAACTTCTGCTAATCTTTCTTTGAACTGTTTCTCTCCCTTTTTGCTCATTTCTTTTTCCTTCTTGTTCTTCTTTGTGAGTCTACCGCCAATGTTTCTCTCTCCTACATTGAGTCTCTTATAACTCAAAATTTTCCTCCTCTACTTTTTTGATGTGTGTGTTTGTCGGAGAGGGCTGTGGGTATGGGAGGGTGTGAGTGTGTCTCCTTTGCTCTGAATCTCTATTTGTCTATTCTCTCATCCACTAATTTTTGTCCTTTCTCCCTCCTTTCCTTCTATTTCTATTTCTCTTCTTCTTGGTTTACAACCAATTAAATTTATCTTAAGAACTCAGGGCAAAGAATAACTGATTAATTTGAAAATCACAATTCAATAGCTTTATTTTCTTTTTAATCCATTCTGTTTATTTTGAACTTTATTGATATATTATCACAAATCGAAATAATGATAATCTTTGTGAAGAACAAGAATAAAATAGTAAAATGTCTTCACATCATTCCCATAAAAGTGTAGTTTCTTAAATATTGAAAGTTTCAAAAATCAATATTCTAGTTTTTAACAGTAATGTATAATATTTTGATGACATCAATTGTCACTAAGACTCTTGGAGAAGTTAATATTATATTCTAACATCTTTACTTCCAAAAGTTAATAAGTGTGTGTTTTGAGAAAAAAAAATGTAATTAAAAAAAACCAAAAACAGTACCAAGACATATGCTGGTGAAAATCTTGATCTTTAAGAGGGAAAAAAAGAATCATGTAGGTGCACAGGCCGAAACAAAAACCAAGAGCAGACAGTCAACAACAACCCAAAGAATCAAATTGTACTCAACTTTTTCTTCTGTAACATTAGATGCTAGAGAACAATGGAACAAAATACTTTTTGATGGGGAAAAACCCATCCCAATACTTCTATACTTAGTCAAGGTGTTACTTCATATGTGAAGGCAGCAGACAGATAGAGTCAGGTACACAAGGGCTCTGAAAATACATACCACCTGTAACCCACCCTTCCTGAAAAAAAATACTTGAAGATTCTAGATAACCAAGAGCGTAGTCACATTAACATCCCAAGAATGGAGCGAGCCCTGTATTAAAGGATTTGTGGTGAGGATTAAAAACCCATTTAACCATAACCACGGAATTTTATTACAATGATTATTATGATCAGCTACAAAAAAAACAAAATTTTAACAAGACTTAAAAGGTAAGTAATGTAAAGGTAAGAATAACAAATATAAGAAATTATTTAAATTCCCCCAGGAGATGGGAGAAAAATAATGGGGAGGCATAGAGAAAAGTAAAAATGTCCTGGTAACCTTCTCTCTCTCTCTTTTTTGGTGTACAATTCTATGGTTTTAGTACATTGGCAGAATTATGCATCCATTGCCACAATTCAATTTAGAACATTTTTCTCATCCCAAAAAGAAATCTCGCACCCCTTTACAGTCAGCTCCAACTTCCCATCCCCCAGAACCCTAGGCATCCTCTAAACTACTTGCTGTCTCTAAGCCTATTCTGGACATTCCATAAAAATGGAATCATACATTATATGATCTTTTGTGACAGGCTTCTTTCACTTAGCATAATGTTTTGAGGTTCATCCATATTGTAATACATATGAGTGCTTCATTCATTTTTACAACCAAATATGATGGATACCAACACTCATCAGTTGATATGCATTTGGGTTATTTTCACTTTTTGGTTATTATGAATAATACTGCTGTGAACCTTCATGTTGTATTCTGCCTTTCCATATAAATTTTAAAATTTGCTGATATCTATAAAATAGTTTGCTGGGGTTTTAATTGAATTGCATTGGATTTAAGATCAAATTTAGGAAGAACTGACATCTTAACAATATTGAATCATTCTACCCATGAGTATTTATTATTTACATCTTCTTTGATTTCTTTCACCTGAGTTTTATAGTTTTCTTCATGTGGATTCTGTAAATATTTTGTTAGAATTATATCTAAGTATTTCATGGTCTTTTTTGGTGCTAATGTAAATGGAATTGTGTTTTTAAGTTCATGGTACAATTGTTCATTTTTGGTATATAGAAAAGCAATTAACTTTTGTATATTAATCTTATGCCGCAACCTTGCTATAATTACTTATTAGTTCCAGAAGTCTTTTTGTTGATTCTTTGGAAAGTTCTCCATAGACAATCATAGCATTTGCAAACAAAGACAGTTTTATTTCTCCTTTCCCAATCTGTTTATACCTTTTACATCCTTTTTTTTTCTTACTGCATTAGGTAGGACTGTCAGTACAGAGATGAATAGGAGTGGTGAAAGAGGACATCCTTGCTTTGTTCATTATCTTAGGGGGAAAGCATCCAGTTTCTAACCATTAAGTATTATGTGAGCTCTAGGATTTTTGTAGCTGTTCTTTATCCAGTTGAGGAAGTTCTCCTCTATTCCTAGTTTGCTGAGCATTTTTGTCATGAATCAGTGTTGGATTTTTGTCAAATGCTTTTTCATCTATTTGTATGATCATTGATGAATTATATTAATTAATTTTCAAATATTGAACCAGGCTTTCATATCTGGAACAAATCCCACATGACTATAGTGTATAATTATTAGATTAGAATTGCTAATATTTTGTTGAGTATATTTGCATCTAGTTCATGTGAGATATTTGTCTACAGTTTTCCTATCTTGAAACCTTTGGGTTCTCTCTCTCTCTTTTAATATGGCCAGAGTTTAATAAATTTTATTGCTCTTTTCAAAGAAGAGCTTTGGTTTTGATTTTGTTTCCTTTCCTTTCTTGTAAGTTTTCCTTTCTTGTTTATCTGGCTTTGTTATTAATGCGTGTTGGCCTTAAGAACAGAGTTAAGACTTGTTGCTTCTGCTTTCATTTTCTGGAAGAGATTATAGGGAATTGGTATAATATCTTCTTCAAATGCTTGGTAGAATTCACCAGCGAAACCGTCTGGGTCTGCTGCACTTTCTTTTGTTTTGAAGGTTTTAAATTATTGATTCAACTTCTTTAATAGATACAGGCCTATTCAGATTATCTGTTTTAGTAGATTGTACCTTTCAAGGCATTGGTCCAATTCATCTAAGTTATCAAATTTGGGGATATAGAATTGTCCATAATATTCCTTTATTAACCTTTTAATGTCCAGAGGATCAGGATTAGTTGATTTGGGCCCATTTTTCATTTATGATAGTTTGGGTTCCCTCTCTCTCTTTTAATATGGCCAGAGTTTAATAAATTTTATTGCTCTTTTCGAAGAAGAGCTTTGGTTTTGATTTTGTTTGCTGTTTTCCTGTTTTCAGTTTCATTGATTTCTGCTCTAATTTTTATTATTTCATTGCTCTGCTTGCTTTAGTTTTACATTGTTCTTCTTTCTCTAGTTCCCTAAGGTGAAAGCCTAGATTGTACATTTCAGATTTTTCTGATATACACATCCAGTGTCATAAGACCCTCTAAGCACTGCTTTTTGTGCATCCCATAAATTTTGATAAATTGTATTTTCATTTTCATTTAGTTCAAAATATTTTTAAAATTTCCCTTGAGACTTCTGTGATCCATTTTTTATTTGGAAATGTGTTATTTAATCGCCACATGTTTTGGGATTTTCCGATTATTTTTCTGTTATTGATTTCTATTTAATTCTATTTTGGTTTCAGGGCATACTTGGTATGATTTCTTTAAAATTTGTTCAAATATGTTTCATAGCCCTGAACATGACCTGTGTGATGAATATTCCATTTGAACTTGAGAAGAATATGTATTCTGCTATTGTTGAATGAAGTATTCTGTAAATGTCAATTAGATCCAGTTTATTAAAATTCTTTTCAACTATATCCTTACTGATTTTCTGCTTGTGTATCTGTCAATTACTTACAGAGGGGTATTAAAGTCTCCAATTATAATCGTGGATTCATCTATTTCTCCTTGCAGTTCTATCAGTTTTTGCTTCACATATTTTGGTACTCTTGCTAGGTGCATACATGTTAAGGATTTTTGTCTTCTTAGGGAATTGATCCATTTATCATATAATGCTCTCTTTATCTCTGATAAATTTCCTTATTCTGAAGTCTGCTTTGTCTGAGATTAATTTAGCTACTCCAGCTTTCTTTTGATTAGTATTAGCATAGTCTATGTTTCTCCATCCCTCTACTTTTAATTTATCTGTGACTTTATATTTGAAGTGGGTTTCTTGTAGATGACTTATAGTTGGGCAATATTTTTTAGGTACTCTGACAGTATCTGTCTTTTAATTTGCTTATTTAGATCCCTCACATTTAAAGTGATTATCGATATATAATATTTACCATGTTTGTCATTGTTTTGTATTTGTTGCACTTGTTCTTTGTTTCTTTTTTTTTTTAATCTTCCCCTCTTTTATGCCTTCCCTGGTTTTAATCAACATTTCATATGATTCCATTTTCTTTTCTCTGTTACCATATCAATTATAATTCTTTCTAAAATTATTTTTAGTGGTTGCCCTAGAGTTTGCAATATAAATTTACAACTAATCTAAGTCCACTTTCAAATAACACTATACTACTTCATAAGTAGTGCAGGTATTTTCTAACAGTATTCCCAATTCATCCTTCCCATGAATGAAATGCCATTCATTTCACAATTGCTTCTTTAAAGTAGATTATTGTTTTTAAAAAGAGGACTTTTGGCTTTCTTTTTTTATTAGAGAAGATGTGGGTTTACAGAAAAATCATGCATAAAGTACAGAGTTCCTGTATACCACTATACCCGATTATTAACACCTTGCATTTGTGTGGTACATTGGTTATAATTGATGATATCATTATTAACTATAGTCCACACTTCAGAGTTCACTGTATTGTACAGTTCATTGGATTTTTAAAAAGATTTATTCTAGTAATCTGTATACAACCTAAAATTTCCTCCTTTAAATCTCATTGAAATACATTATGCAGTACTATTAATTAAGTGCACAATGTTGTGCTACCATCACCACCATCCATTACCAAAATTTCTCCATAGTCCCAAATAGAAACTCTGTATATCTTAAGTCTTAATTTTTTGTTCTCTGCCCTCACCCTATCCCCCAGTAACGTGTATTCTAGATTCTGACTCTATGAATTTGCTTATGCTAATTATTTCATGTCAGTGAGATCATACAGTATTTGTCCTTTTAGTGTCTGGCTTATTTCACTCAACATGATGTCTTCAAGGTGTATCCATGTTGTCGCATGTACTGGTTTGGATATGTTATGTCCCCTTGAAAAGCCATGTTCCTTAATGAATTCTTGTGGGGGAAGACTGATTAGTCTGTTGATTAGGGTGGAACCTCTGATTGAACTAATTCCATAGAGGTGTGGACTCCACCCATTCAAGCTGGGTCTTGATTAGTTCACTGGACTACTTAAGAGAGCTCAAGGGCCGACACAGATACTTGCTGATGCTCAGAGATGCTTGGAGATGCAGACAGAAGGATGTCTGAAGATGCTAAACTAAGAGAAGAAGCACACAGTTTGCTCTGGAGAAGCTAAGAGAGGACCCCCAGATGCTTAGGGAGAAACGTCCTGGGAGAAAAAAGCAAAGATGCACAGTGCTGAGAGAGAAGAGGTGAGAGAAACCCAGAGACATTTTGGAGAAAGCCATTTTGAAATGCAACCCTGAAGCAAAGGAATAGCAGATGCCAGCCAGGTGACTTCCCAGCTGACAGAGGTGTTCCAGAAGCTTTTGGCTTTTCTTCAGTGAAGGTATCTTCTTGTTGATGCCTTAGTTTGGACACTTTTATGGCTGTAGGACTGTAAATTTGTAATCAAATAAGCCCCCTTTATGAAAGCCAATCCAATTCTGGTGTTTTGCATTCCGGCAGCATTAGCAAACTGGAACATCACATGTATCAGAACTTCATTCCTTTTTAATGCTGAATAATATTCCATTGTGTGTATATACCACGTTTTGTTTACCATTCATTGGTTGAAGGACACTTGGATTTCTCCCATCTTTTGTCAATTGTGAGTAATGCCACTATGAACAATGGTATGCATATATCTGTTTGAGTTCCTTCTTTCAATTCATTTGAGTATATACCCAGAAGTGGGATTGCCAGGTCATATGGTAATTCTATACTTTTCCATTTTTATAATTGTAAACATTCTAGTGGGTGTGAAATGGTATCACATTTTGATTTTGATTTGCATTTCCTTAATGGCTAATGATGTTGAGCATCTTTACAGTCTTGTATGGAAATACCACTGATTTGGGAGTGCTGATCTTGTATCCTGCCACTTTGCTGAATTCATTTTTTAGCTCTAGGAGCTTTATTGTGGATTTTTCAGGATTTTTTCAGTATGGGATCATGCCATCTGTACAAAGGGAAAGTTTTATTTCTTCCTTTCCAATTTGTATGCCTTTATTTCTTTTTCTCACCTAATTTCTCTGGCAAGAACTTCCAGTACAATGTTGAATAATAGTGGTGACACTGGGAATCCTTGTCTTGTTCCTGATCTTAGAAGGAAAGCTTTTAGTCTTTCATTATTAAGTAGGATGTTCGCCTTGGGTTTTTCATATATACCCTTCATCATGGCAGAAGTTTCCTCATTCCTAGTTTTCTAAGAGGCTTTATCAAGAAGGGGTGCTAAATTTTGTCAAATGCCTTTTCTGCATCAATGGAGATGAATCATGTGGGTTTTTTCCTTTCTTTCTGTTAATGTGGAGTATTACATTAACTGATTTTCTTATGTTGCACCACCCTTGCATACCTGGGATATATCCCACTTGATCTTGGTGTATAATTCTTTAAATGTGTTCTTGGATTCAGTTTGCTAGCATTGATAATTGACTTTCAACTTTTTATTTTAACATTGCACTCAGAGGCTAAATTTTCCCTCTAATCTCCTGTATCCTGCAAATTTTGTTGATTTTATTTTTATTACCATTCAGTTCAAAGTATTTTATAATTTCATTTGTGTTTTCTTCTTTCACCTGTTAGTTTTTTGGAAGTGTGTGACTCGATTTCCAAACATTTGGGAATTTAAAAATAATCTTTCTATTATGGTTAGTTTAGTTCCATTGTGCTCAAGAACATACTCTGGATTACAATTTCAGATGTTGAAAATTTGTGAAGACTTACTTATGGCACTGCATATTGTCTATTTTGGTGAATGTTCCATGTATACTTGATAAGAATGTATATTCTGCAGTAATTGGGGCTAACTATATTTGTTGAATGGGGCAAATTGATTAATTTTGTTGTATAAATCTATATACCAATTTTTTTCTCTGCTCGTTCTGTCTGTAACTGAGAGTTGTGGATTGGAGTTTCCAACTATAATTGTAGATTTGTTTATTTCTCTTTATAGTTCTGTCAATTTTCATTTTATATAATTTTTGAAACTATGTTAAGTAATGTGCCTAAGATAACATAGCTGATGACTGCACGAGCTGAGACAAACTCAGGTCTGATCATAAAGCTCAAAATGTAGTAATTATCTAAGAATACTGACTATAAGTAATGCCATTTAATTCAAATTTGTGAAATTATAGAATTTTTTAAAACAAAAAAGTGAGTTTCTAAAAATGTTAATTTAATTCATGAATTTGAGTTATTTTTAGTGCAGAAAGAAATTGTCAGGTAGAAAATCAGTCACAGAGAAACCTTTCTAAATCTTTTCTACTTTGTTCATCTTTTGTAGCTAGATAATTTCTTTTGAAGTTTTAAGTCCCCTTCCCACCTCTCTTTATTTGCTCTGAAATCTCATGGAGAGAAATAAAGGAGCAATTGAATTGAAAGACTGTTAAGGTATCAATTATAAAGAGAGTGGATCTTGGTCAAGGAGCTTAACTTTCTCTTTAAAACCGTTTGATGGTCCACATGGTGCAAGTCAGCACACATCAGGAATTATCACTGTTTTCAGTATGTATGTGTGGGTGTATGTATGTATATAAACTTTTACTCTGCAATAAGAAAATTTTTCTGTTCTCTGCATGGCATATGTGTCATATCTGGCAGGCACTCTCCAGGCACCCTACTATGTTTCCATCTGTTAGATTTCAATATAACTTCAGGGGCAGGGAAACATTCAGAGGTTTAGAGACAATATCCTGGAGGGATATTTTTCCTATTTTGTTGATAAATACAACTGGGAAGAAGAAACCAAAGAAAAATTTCTGACATCTTTGTAATTCCTTGAATACAGAAAGGCTTAATGTTATTTTAAAATCAGAATATCATTATACTTTATGTTTTAGGACTTGTGTCACAAAGAGAGTATAAGGTGAAGGAGAGAAAGAAAATTGGAGTGGTTTTCTGACTTTCATCCTGAAAAAAGAAACAGGAACAAAAATTAAAAATAGTCAAAGGATTCGTTAAAAGAACCTCTTACCCCAAATTAACAGGCTAACAGGAAACTTAAAAATTCTTTACTAGACTGTTCTTTGAAAATTTGTCATTCTGACAAGTTATCTTAGGATAAGATCAGTCTGGGTCATCTGGTAGTGTCTTCCTCTGTTAGAGGAAGAGAAAGAAATATGCCAAGCAAGACTAAAGAATTTAACTTCCATATTATGAAAGTGCAATATCATGTTCATTTTTTTCAAATGCAACAGTGACGTCTAGTGGACAAAATAATTCAGTAGTTTACCTACTAGACGTTTTCTTTACTCCTCACTGAGGAAAAACATGCTCTTAAAAATTCATCCCTTTATATGTGGTTAGTATATATTGTCATAATATCCTTCATTGATACACCTGAAGCATTTTTCCCTTCTTTTTTTTTAATTAGAGAAGTCGTGGGTTTACAGAACAATCATGCATAAATTACAGGATTGCCGTATACCACTCTATAATTAACACCATGCACTGGTGCAGAACATTTGTTACGATTGATGAAAGCACATTTTTTAATTGTACGATTAACTATAGTCCATGGTTTAACTTTAGGTTCACTGTTTTTGTTGTGCAGTTCCATAGAATTTTTTTAAAATTTAGTATAGTAACAAATATGCAACCTAAATGTGTCCCTTTATAGGTGATTTATTTTTTTAATGCTGGTCATTGGCCACTGATGGAAAGTTTCCCATCCTTATACTAAAAAGGCTCCCAGTAATTTGTGTGACCAGGTCTTTGTTTCCCACAAAGCATTGTTCAGCAGAGTATGAGGTAAGTATCAGGCATCCGCAAAACTCCTTTGGGCAAGGGTACCAGGTCTGTTCCTAGCCACCCTCCCTCCCTCCACTAGAACTCTGACAGGACATTCTGACAGTAGCCATAGAGACTATGGAAAGCCCCAAAGCATCCCTTAAAGGTATGCTGGTGAAATAGCATCTCTTAGAGTCCAGGGTTGAGTTCAGAATGGGAGGAGATTAGAAGAAGACTACTGGGTGAGAGGTAAGCCTGAAGGAGAGGAGGTTCTTAACTCCACAGTTTCATACACTAACCTAGAGCAAATATAACTAATGAGTAAGTAAAATAAGTGCCTTGAGTAAGGTCTAAATTGTTCTTTTTGTTCTCTTTCAAGTTTAGTCTTGCTAAAAAGTCCTAGGGAATTGCCTTGCCCTTCTCTAGAAGACATGACTGACGACTGGTTCTAATGATTAAAAAGACACCTGATCCTGATGACAATTTTTGCATCTGTTTACCTCATACCATCTTTTATAAACACAAATCTGATGTGTAGGCATCATTAGATCCATTTTATAGATAAAAATGAGACTCCAAATGAGATAAATAACTTGCCTAAGAATAGTTATTTCTATTCTAAGGCCCATTATCTTTTTCCCTATGCAAATTGCCTTCTGTTACACACCTGGAAGAAAAACAAATTGGAAGCTATTTGACTTTATTAGTGTCTAGCACACAGCTGAAGCATACTTCCTATTTCCCTAAAATTGGAAAAAAACACATTCTTCCCCTCTTCCCTCCACTTTGTATACAAAATTATGTATACATAATCAGTATACAAATGCACCTCTGGCCAGTTCTCCTTCCAAGCAAAGTGAACAACCAGGTGCACTGCTTGAAGTTCTGCCCACTGGGAGGATTTCCCCTCACCACTGTTCTTCAGGGACATCCCAGAAAGGGGCTGCAGTGCTGGAGCTGTCCACTTTTTGGTGGTGCCTGCGTATCGTGTAGAACCATCTGTAAACCAGGCCCGAGTTGTCTCTTCATTAGTCAACTGATTGTAAGGAACTCCCCAAGATGCCATAGCTGTGGGCTGGGAAAGACAAGGTAAGATGGAAGGAGTGGGGGCCATGGGCATTTGGGCCACTTCCTCATGTAACTTACTTGTGACTTCAGGACCCACTTGAGCTCTATCTCATATATACTGTTTAGATTTTATGATGGAGTGCTGCTGTACATGCCCAACTTTATGGCTTGGTGGGTTGGACAACACCCAGCTCATGATAGGTAACTCAGGTCTCATGGTAACTTGGTGGCCCATGGTTAAGCGTTCTGTCTCTACTAAGTAGCAGGCCAACAGCTGTTTCTCAAATGGAGAGTAGTTATCTGCAGAGGATGGTAAAGATTTACTCCAAAATTCTAAGGGCCTGTGATGTGATTCTCCTCTAGGAGCCTGCCAAAGGCTCCAAACAGCATCTCTATTTGCCACTTCCACTTCCAGCACCGTTGGATCAGCTGGATCATATGGTCCAAGTGGTAGAACAGCTTGCACAGCAGCCTGGACATGTTGCAGAGCTTCATCTTGTTCTGGTCCCCACTCAAAACTAGAAGCTTTTCTGGTCACTCGGTAAATGGGCCAGAGTAGCACACCCAAATGAGGAATAGGTGTCTCCAAAATCCAAAGAGGCCAACTAAGCATTGTGCCTCTTTTTTGGTTGTAAGAAGGGCCAGATGTAACAGCTTATCCTTCACCTTAGAAGGGCTATCTCGACATGCCCAACACCACTGGACACCTAGAAATTCTACTGAGTTGGAAGACCCCTGTATTTTTGTTGGATTTATCTTCCATCCTCTGCCATGCAAATACCTTACCAACAAGTCTAGAGTAGTTGCTACTTCTTGCTCACTAGGTCCAATCAACATGATATCATCAATATAATGGACCAGTGTGATGTCTTGTGGGAGGGAGAAATGATCAAGGTCCCTGTGGACAATATTATGACATAGGGCTGGAGAGTTGATATAACCCTGAGGTAGCACAGTGAATGTAAACTGCTGGCCTTGCCAGCTGAATGCAAACTGTTTTTGGTGGTCCTTACTAACAGCTATTGATAAAAAGCATTTGCCAGATCAATAGCCACATACCATGTACCAGGGGATGTGTTGATTTGTTCAAGCAATGATACCACATCTGGAACAGCAGCTGCAATTGGAGTCACCATGTGGTTAAGCTTATGATAATCCACCATCATCCTCCAAGACCCACCTGTTTCCTGCAAAGGCCAAATAGGAGAGTTGAATGGCAATGTGGTGGGAATCACCACCCCTGCATCCTTCAAGTCCTTAAGGGTGGTATTAGTCTCTGCAATCCCTCCAGGAATCTGGCATTGCTTCTGATTTACTATTTTGCCAGGCAGAGGCAGTTCTAGTTTCTTCCACTTGGCCTTTCCCACCATAATAGCCCTCACTCCAGGAGTCAGAGAACCAGTGTGAGGATTCTGCCAGTTGCTGAGTATATCTATTCCAATTATGCATTCTGGAACTAGGGAAATAATCATAGAATGGGTCTGGGGACCCACTGAACCCACTGTGAAATGGACCTGTGCTAAAACTCCATTGATCACCTGACCTACATAAGCCCCAACTCTGACTCGTGGACCAGAATGATGTTTTGTGTCTCCTGGAATTAATGTCACCTCTGAACCAATGTCTAATAGTCCCCCAAATATTTGATCATTTCCTTTTCCCCAATGCACAGTTACCCTGGTAAAAGGCCGTAGGTCCTCCTGCGGAAGGCTGGGAGGAAGATTAACAGTATAAATTTTTGGCAGTGTAACTGGTCCTTCCCCAAGGGTACCCAGCTTTCCCCTCATTCAAGGAGCTCTGGATCTGTAAACTGTCTCAGGACTGGGAATTGATTGAGGGGCCATGACTCTCTGTTTTTGTAATTCAAGGTAGACTTTTGTTTACATGACCTAGAATTCTTCTGCTTATATAGTTCAAACAAGAATTTAGTCAATTACCCATCTGTTTTACTACTATGTATTCCATGATCCACTAGCCAACGCCATAAGTCTCTGCAAGTCAGATTATTTTGACTGCTGCTTTAAGCCTGTTTTCCTTTATAGTAGCCACACCCACCTTGTCTTTGCCCATTAACTGCTGCAATGTGGCTTCTGATGACTTGGGATCCAATTATCCCTATTGTGCTTAAGGATTCCAGCTCAGTAACAGCAGTTCCTACAGTAATATCTGACCTACAGAGAAGGGTGACTACAGAGCTCTTCAGGGATGATGGAGCTAGTCTCCCAAATTTATTCCTCACAGTCTCACAAAAGGTGTGTCCTCTGGACATTCCAGGAGTGTGTGAGCAGGTCTTCCATGATAAATCCACTCTAACATTCCAATCTCTCTAAGCCTTTGAATCCCCTCCTCCACATTGTACCAGGGCAGTTCTGGCATTTCAACCTCTGGTAATGCCAGCCACCTTTTGATCCATGTTTCAGCCAACCACCCAAACAAACTGCTAATGCCCTTTCTAACCCCTCGAGCTACAACATTGAATGCAGTATCTCTGCTTAGTGGGCCCATATCAGTAAATTCAGTCTGACCCAGCTTTATAGTCCTTCCACCATTATCCCACACCCTTAATATCCATTCCCACACAAATTCCCCTGGTTTCTGTCTATATAAGTTAGAAAACTCACACAGTTCTTTTGGAGTATAGCCTACTTCCTCATGGGTCACACTTTGTACCTCACCCTTCAGGGCCTGTTGGGACTTTAGTCCAGTTATAGGTCTTGAAGCAAAGATGGGTGGTGAGGGTAGGTCTTGAAAAGAATTAGAAGTATCCCTCAAGCCATTTACCTCAGGACATCCTGTTGCAGTTTTGTTTCATAAAACAGGATTAATCTATCCAGACAGAGGAGTGAGGGCTGTTTCCTCAGGGGAGGTGATTACAGGTTTAGCAGGCACTGAAGGGTTAATCTCTTTAGGTGGGGGTTGGGTGGGAGGCTCCTTAAGGCAGACTGGAGGTAGAGAAGCTGTTTCCCCAGGACAAACAAAAAAAACATATGATCTCAGAAAAATTTCCCATACCCAAACTCCAAAAGGTATGCAATTTAGAATAATAAATGCTTTTTCAGATGCAAAAAAAACACAAAAAAACAAAAAAAACTCTAGTAAGGGGATTTAGACCCACCTTGAATGGGGTCCGTCACATCTTAATTGAAATAACCTAATCAAAAGGCCCCAGCCACAATAGGTCTAAACCATAGGAATGCATTAAAAGAACATGGCATTTTCTGGGGGTACATAACAGCTTCAAACTACCACATCACTTAAGCCAGAAGTTAGGAGCAACAAAACCCTGGAGAGAAAGGAGAGATCAGCAGATGTCACCAGGTGCTTTGGCCATGTGACAGAGGAATTGAGGATTGCTAGTAGCTAGTCCTTGGGGAGAAGGCATCATCCTGTTGATGCTTTAATTTGGACATTTTCATGGCCTGAGAACTGTAAACTTATAAGCTAATAAATCCCCATTATAAAAGCCAACCCATTTATGGTATGTTGCATTTAGCAAACTAAAATATGGGCCAAGAAAAAGAGATAAAAACTAGGGCCAGGATGCTTTTCTCTTTTTCATAGTTTGAGTAAGTAATGGAAGGGTAAGAGCTTTAAACTAAGAGTACAAATGAAGTCTGTGGCTATCAGTGTATTTTTTAAAAGCCCCACCCTACCTTCTAAATTATCATCATAGACAATTCCTATGTTGATTTTTTTGCTGTTGATTTGTTTTGCATGTTCTATATCTTCATATAAATGAATCATACATTATATACTTTTGTTTCTGGCTTCTTTCACTCAGTGTAATATTTTTGAAATTCAGGTAAATTGATGCATATATTAGTAATTTGTTCCATTATATTGCTGAGTATTATTCCATTGTACAAATATACCAAAAATTTGTTTTGTAGTGTTCAGGGTAGAGGTCATGTAGAGCTTTTGCTAAATTTATCCTTAGGTAATTTTTATGCCAATGTAAATATAATTATTTTCATTTCACTTTCCAATCATATTTCTAATATCATTGATTTTTAAAATTTTGACCATGTATCCTGTGACCTTGGGATTATTAGTTCTTGGAGTTGTTATAGAGATCCCTTGGATTTTCAGCATTAACAATCAAGATGTGTCAATAGGGACAGTTTTATTCCTTCCTTTTCTATCTGTACTCCTTTTATTTCTTTTTGTTGCATTGGCTAGATTCTCCATTATAATGTTGAATTACAATGATCAGAGAGGACATCTTGCTTTGTCCTGATCTTAGAAAGAAATAGTTCAATATTTAATTAAGTAAGGTGTTAGCTCTAAATTTTTTTGTAGCTGCTCCTCTTTTCCTAGCCTCTTAAGGAGGAAACCTAGATTACTGGTTTTATTTTTTCATAGGATTTTATTATACAAACTTCCAGAAGAATGGAAAAATTGAAAGAATAATTAGTAAACACCCAAATGTCCACCATCCACAATCTACATGAACATTTTACTCTGCTTGCTTTATCACATATCTTATCTTTTTTTCTATCCAGCCTTCAATCATCTTATTTTTTTGATGCATTAAAAAATTGCAGACATCTTTTCATTTACCCCAAATATTACCTCACTAACTAGATTCATTATTTATTGTTCCTTTAGAGAAGTTTGAGGTAACATTTACACACAATGAACTATACAGAACTTAAGTGTGCCATTTGATGAGTTGTAACAAATACAAACTCCTATCGAGATACAAAATAGTACTATCCCTACTGGAAATTCCCTAGTGTCACTTCTTAGTAAATTTCTGCTCCTGTCTCAGAGATAACCAAGTTTATAAATTTTTCCATATTAGTTTTGCCTGTTCTCGAACTTTCAGTATAATCAGATACTGCATTCTCTTTTATGTATGGTTTCTTTCTGCCAGCATAATGTTCTTGAGATTCGATTATGATGTGTTTATTAAATTTGTGCCTACATATTACTGACTAGTATTCCATTGTGTGGATATGCCACAATTTGTTTCCTATTAATGAATACTTGTTTCCAGTTTTTCACTATGATGGATAAAGCCTCTATGAACAATTCTTCTACAAGTCTTTTTGTGGACAGGTTTTCATTTCTCTTGGTGAAATACTTAGGAGTGGAATTGCTGGGTCACAGGGGTAGGTACATGTTTTATAAGAATCTATTTTATACTCCACCAACAATGCATGAGAATTCTCATTGCTCCCCATCCTAATAAAGATTTGGTTTTGTTGGGTTTCTTTATTTTAGCCATTCTGGTGAGTGTGTAGTGCTATCCCTTTGTGGTTTTAATTTGCATTTCCCTGAAAACTAATAATGTTGGACACTTTTTCATATTTTTCATATGTTTGTTAGCTATTGGTAAATCTTCCTTTGTGAAGTGTTTCTTCAAATATTTTGCCAATTTTTTAATATATGACTATTGTTCTAAGAAACCTTTGCCTTCTCCTAAGTAACAAAAAATTCACACCAAATTTCTCCTCTAAAACTTTACAGTTTTAGCTTTTACATTTCAGTCTATGATTCATTTACATTTAATTTTTGAGTTTGGTGTGAGATGCTGTTGAGGTTCATTTTTGTTCCACATGTGTATCTATTTTTTTCAGCATCATTTATTGAAAAAACCTTCGATTCTCCATTGGATTATTTTGATACCTTGTTGAAAAATTAAATGACTGTATAAATATGGGTATATTTCTGGGCCTTATATTCTGTCCCAATGATTTATTTCTCTATCTTCATGAACATACTATACTGTTTTAATTATTGTAGTTTTATAGGAGATCTTAATGTCAACAGTGTAAGTACTGATGTCAACTTTTTTTTAGATACTCTAGGTCATTTGTGTTTCCATAAACATTTTAGAACCAGCTTTTCCATTTATGTATGTTTTGAAAGCCGGCTATCCAAACGCCCATCAACATATGAATGGATAAATTGTGGTATACCCGTACAATGGAATTTTCATACAAATGCAGTACTGACACACACTACAATGTAGATGAACCTCAAAAATACTGTGTGATGGGAAAGAAGCAAGACTCAAAAGATCATAGATTGCATGACTTATTTTATATAGAATATCCAATATAACGTTCATGTATTCCAAAAACAGGCTATGTTTATCAGGGGATGGAAGAGGGAGAATGGAAAGTAATTACTTAATGGGTACAGGATGTTCTTCTGGGATGATGAAAAAACTTGAAAACTAGAGACAGGTGATAGTTGCCACTGAATTGTACATTTATAAAATGGTTAACTATGCTATGTGAATTTCATGGTTTAAAAGAGTCTGTGGGAATTTCTATTGCTATAGCTTTAAATCTATAGTTCAATTTGGGGAAAATTGACAACTTAGCAATATGAATACATTTATTAAAATCTTACTTTTCTCAGTAGTGTTTTGAAATTTTCAATTTAGAAGTATTGTACATCTTTTGTAAAATTTATTCCTAAGAATTTAATGCATTTTGAAAGTATTGTAAATTTTTATTTCATTTTTCAATTGTTTCATGTTAATATATAAAAACAGTGTTTTTATATATTAACATGAAACACTATTAACATGTGTTAATATATAACAAATGTATATATATAAAACACATTTTATATATTAACATGAAACACTATTAAGATGAAAAATATTAAACAGTGTACCAGGGAAATATTGCAATAAGACAAGAAAGAGAAATAAAAGACATAAAGATTAGAAAGGAAGAAGCAAAACTGTCTGTTTGCCAATGACATGATTGATTACCTAAAACGCTTAAGGAATCCTCAAAACAACTTCTTGAACCAATACGAGGATTTAGCAATTTTGCAGGATACAAGCTTAATATAAAAAACAGTTCACATACAATGTAATAACCTTACAAACCTTTGAAAGAGTTCATGCAAGATTGATGTTATTTCTTCTTTAAATATTTGAAAACAAGCTTAATATAAAAAACAGTTCACATATAATGTAATAACCTTACAAAGGTATGCTTCTTCTTCCTCCTTCCTCCTGTCTTGGTATATTATTGTCATACCTTTTATTTCTATGTATATTATAAACCCCACAATATATTGTTATTTTTTATTGAAACAATCACTAATCTTTTCAAAAATTAAATACAATGGGAAAATATTTTATATCTACCTATATTTACCTTTTCTGGCACTCTTCATTCTTTTTTGAAGATCCAAATCTCTACACTGTATTATATAACAACAAGTCTTCTGATGATACATTCATTCGGTTTTTGTTTGTCTGAAAGTATCTCTGGTCTGCGTTAAATTTGGAAGGATATGTTTGTTGGTTATGGATACTATATTGGAGAGACTCTGGAGAGTATTGAGTTTTGTTCTAGTAGGCAGTTAACCTGACTCACATGCCACACTCTGTCTCCCCTGTGGCTGGCAGCAACAGTGATCTCTGCTTAGTCTTCCTTTAGTCTTCTTCTTTTAGCTATGCTGCTTGCAGTCTCCATCATGAATGCACAGTTCAGGGGTCAGTCAAAGCCTGGGGGCAGAATATGTATATAGAATTTGTCACACTCCTTCTGTGGTTCCCTCTTTTCCAGGATTTTTTCCTTCACTTTTCAGCAGCTCTGACAGCACCAAAAGCTAGGTAGCTTTGTTTGCTTAAGTTCTGGTTACTCCAGTAAGCATAGACTGGGGAAGTGCCCGAAGGCAAAAAGCCATAAAAGAAATGCAGACATATACCAGTACTTTCCCTTCTTTCAAGAGTTGACTTCTCTCTAGCTTCCAGTTGCTTTTTGTGCTCTCTAGTGTCCTCAGGTAGGTATTAATTATATTTTACCTAGGGTATAAAATTGTTATCTGTAGGGGTGTGGGTCCAATACAAATTATTCCACCATTCCCAGAACAGCAATGGGGATAATTTCAAATTATAATTATTATTTTCTCTGAGTGTTCCAAATTTGAGGTCCTGAGACTATTTACACATACAAATTTGTGTGGCTACTATAAATAGGAGATATTAGCCATACGTGGTTATGTTTCCATTGTAATCATCTATTTTCTGGGAATGTAATAGGAAATATGCTTCCCAACCATTCTTGTTGCAAACTGCAAAATACAAAATACTCTAAGCAGTCAAGTGCAGATTCTTTCAGATGTGAGTCATCCTTTCTTCAAAAGCTTCATGATGTAGCTTACTTACTTTCTCCATTTGTTAGATAAAGAAGAGCTTCCCCCCCTTCCAGAACAGCTCTGTTTTATTAGTTTTATATGTTGGTCAACAGTGTATGATTTTGCCTAAAGGAAGTATATCTGTATTTTTTTTTTTAAAGTGCTTATAATTCCTAGTTTAGGGAATCTCAATCTCTAAAATTCAATAACTCAATATATTTTAGTTTGTTTGACTATGGAAGTGGTGGTTGTGTATAAAAATAACCTTTAACATAGATATTCCTATCCTGGGTGATCTTCAAAATGCTGCCTATTTGATAACAGGTAGAATCATTTATCTGCAAATACTCCTCTGATTTCTTTCAGTTTGGACTCATTCAAGAATCATAATACAAAACTCCCTTTTATTACTAATTATTTCACCATTGCTCTTACTAGTATGTACTATTTGACCTTTTCAAAATGGTGATAAAACTAAAAGATGAAGAGAATATTTGTGCTGAGAAATGTGTACTGATCACAGCAAATGTTGCTTAAGCTCAAAAGAATGTGTGCAATTGCTGTAAATTGGACCAAGACCTTTATAATAAATAGTTCAGAGCTGTCACTGTGCTAACTTCCTGGAATCAGACACATTTGCAAAAAATTGTCATTGCCTAAGGAATTATGCAATCATTTTTCTGATTAGTTAAATTTCAGAGTTGTCAACGTCTAGACATTCCTGACCATCAGGGAGGTAGGAATTTTCATTTTAATTGTGGCAAGGAATTCATTAATCATTTGCTTTCATCTTAATAGGAGTAAAGACAGGAATAAAGATTGTACTAAACATTCACTTAAAGCCTCCAATGGACCAAGATGATGTTTAAATGAAAAACAAGACACCAATATATGTTAGCTAGTGCATTCCCTTCACCTTTGTGTGCTTACTAATTTACTGAATGCAGTCTGAAGGATTTTAATGGTAAAGGAAAAGTAGTAGGTGTTCTTTTCAGGGTTTTAACTGTGAATACAATGTCTAGTCTTCTTCTGGCTTACAAACAAAAAGCTATTATAATACCTGATCCAAAATACTGGTAGATTCTTCCCTCCTCTATTGTCAGCTTCTTGGAGACACAGCCCATGTCATTATTAATCTTTGTTGCATTGTTAGTGCCTAATAATTTGCCTTACATTTTAGTGGGTGTTCAGCAAATGTTTACTTTTGCTCAAGTAAAGTCCTACCTTAGCAGGAAGACCTTGGGACTTGACGGTCTTTCATGTTTAGGATATTGTCATTATTGCCACTTTTATTTCTACTACTGCTACAATAAACTTACTCAACTTTCCATATTATAAATATTTTATTTTTTAAAACATTCTCTCGTCTTCTGTTTCCTAAACTATAAAACGGGGGAAATATCCTCTAGTAGTTAAGTGAATGGCTTTGTAAGTCACAGAACTTTATTCAAATACAAAGCATTAATAATATTATTACGAGTTCTCAAAGTCCTGTGAGTGATCAGGATCTCTAATTCTATAATTATATTTCAAAACCAAGATGTATGTGCTCAGCTCAAACAGAAGATTATTCTGGCAGATGCATAATCACAGATAATGTGTTGGTATCTGAATTTTTCATTTAAAATTAACGTCAATTGCTTTAGACATCACAATCTTGCTGTTTGCAACCATATTTAAAACTAGATAGCTTGTTTTTAAATGCAAAATAGTTATTGTCAGTAGGTAATTTTTTGCTAATAAAAAGCACAGTTTTTAGAATTAAAACTAACAAGCAGTAAGAATGGCAGAAGCAAAGGCCAAGAAGTGAGAAAACTCATTATGCATTTTGGTGTCAGTGAGCAGGCCAATTTGGGTGCAGCAGACGGTGCAGGAGCATACAAAATGAGAAAGGTCATCTGGGGTCACACTAGGTAGAGCCTTGAATCCTCAGGCTATTGCATTTCATCCTATGGTTAATAAGAAGCCATTGATGTTGTCTGAGCAGGGATTTGATTATGATGTAAACCAGATTTGGGAAGATTATTCACATAATGATGTGAAGCAGAGACCAGGGGCAAGGGGGATGATCCCTACTCTACAAATTATAGAATTAAATGAATACCCTTTTTAACTTTATTACTGTCAAATATGTCAGAAATGCAAGAGTGAAGTACAAGTATGCACAGTTTAAAGAATAATAATAAACATCTGACTTTAAACTTTTAAAATAATTTTTGCTACTTATGTGTATATCTCTAAATGATCTCTCTTTAGTTTTATCTCTTTGTCCTTTATATAATAGAATCATACTTGAAGTATTTTTTGTGTGACTACTTTTCTCCCACTGAGCGTTTTTGAGAGTTTCATTCATATTCATGCCTATACCTGTAGTTCATTCATTTTCAGTGATATATATAGTATTCCATAGTTTGAATACACCACAGTTTTATCCTTTGGGGATATTTCCTAGTCTTTTGCTGTTATAAACAATGGCAGCTAAGAACACTCATGCCTGGGTCTGCTAGAGCACATGCAAACGTTTCTCTAGAGAAAAATACATAGGAGTGGAATTGCTGGACCACTGGCAATTGCTTTTTTTAAAAAATAATAAGCAATACTAAATTTTTAGCCAAAGTCATTATCAAATTTACAGTCCCATTGGGAGTTTATGAGGACTTCACTTCCTCACTAACATCTAAAATTGACCAATTAAAAAATTTTTGCCGTTCTCATGGATGTGAAATGGTATCTCACCATGGTTTTAACTTGTACTTCTCTGATCAGCAATGAGGTTGAGCATATGTTCATCTGTTTATTAGCTATTCAAGCTTCCTCTTGTGTGGAATATCTGCTCATACATCATTGCCCACTTTTCTTTTGGTTGGGTTGACTTTGTCTTATTGAGCTATCAGGCCACCTCTGTCTTATCAGATTTCCACGGACCCATTTCTAGCATCTGTTTTCTGGTGAACTTGTATTTTACTTATTTCAATATTTAAGACTGGTCAGATCAAAAGCTGTCTTCAATGGAGCTTTCATCCACAGGAATTTACAAAAGATTCTTGAAAATACGTGGTCACCACTAAGGATTAGATGCCAGTAGAGGGAGCCCAAATGGGTCTGTGAATGTAGCAGAACAGCATTAAGTAAGGAAGTCCAGATTTACTTAACACTTTAGGGGCATTTTTCACTATTAGGTAACATCAAGATTTTTGTAGTATGTACATTTTTATTTCTAGTTATTATTTTCATTTCATCTCCCCATATCACTATAGCACAATAAGGCACATGGGGAGATGAAGTAACTAGTTCGGTGTCGCCTGTAAGATTTTTATGGCCTGTCTGACTCTATTCTTAGATTTCTCCCCAGCCACTGCAATCTTGATCCTTCCGTAGACTCTGGAAACAATCCTGAAAGTAGAAAATTTAGATCATCAGCTGTGATAACTTCCTACAACTCAAGCTTGTCCTATTCTAATCTTGTTGGTCAGAGCAAGTAATGGGATTTTGCCACCTCCTAAACCCTCAGTGCAAGAAAAAAAGGTTTGCATTTTGCTCTTCATCATCTTGGTTCCCAACTTGAAAATCAGTTCTTCTATGACTGCTCCTCCAAAAGACCAAAGTCCTGTCCTGAAACCCAGGCTGGAGATATGGACCCTGAACCCTGCTCCTCAAAGCACTAACAACTGTGAATCCAGAGCAACTTTCCCAGCTAGAGTTTTGGTTTTGTTTTTTTACACTGCTTTCTGGAACAGGTGCTAATCCCAAAATATGGATAGCCCGCAGGATAAAATCCTTGGATGCTTCCTGGTCCTGGCTGTTAGGAATCTCAAAAATAATTTTATGCTCCATTGCTGTAGCTTTTCTTTTGCAGCAATTGAGCAAAAAGCTTCTTGATATATTTTCATTTATTCATTTAGCCAATAACGCTCTATGCCATGCACTTTGGAATATGGTAATAAACAAGACTGACAGAATCCCTATCATCCAGAGATTATAGTCTAGCTGGGGTTTGTGACATCAAATTTTCACTAGGTAAGTGCTATAAAAAGGAAGGCGCAAAGGAAGCTTACAACATCCAGTTAACCTCATCTAGTTAATGTTTATGACTTGATTTTTTTTTTTTTTTTTGCCTTTCATTCTGGATTTATTACTTGTTCTATTCTTATAGCATCTAATTTTATTTCAAGTCAACTTAAATTCTTTTTAGTTGTTGGCAAAGAGGTGAGATTGTGCATGTAACTACACAATCACTTTCATCTCTCCCTCCTTTCACAAAGAATTTCATGTGATGCATCACAGGCGTATTGACTGGAATTTCTGAGCTGTATTTTATTGATTCAACTACTGTCTTAACAAATGGCTCCTAAATGTCATAGAAGCCGGTTTGATACCAAAGCACAGCAAGCACATGAGGGTGACAGATAGTACAAATCTTTAGCCAGTCTAGAATGAAGAGAAGAAAGAACAGAGGATTACTTGTCTGCAGGGCCAGGCAAGTGATATCAATGACTGGACCAGGTAAAGATGGGAATGTGTTGAACTGGAGAGGGCCTACTTCAGAAAATTTTTACCTTGTGGCAATGATAGCCTACTGTTGCCAGAACATCCTAGTTTACAAGAGAAGCTACAATTTGGATTTGTATATAAAATCTTTCCATTTTAAAATGGTGTTGAAATAACTAAAACTTCCTTTAAAAAGTGTGCAGGCTGAAAAAACACCCCTGCCTTATTGTGACGTCTATTTTAGACTAAATTTTATGCTGACTTTTTAAGCATGGACTCATCAGCTAGAACAACTGGATCTTGTTTTCTCTCCCATTTTCATCAACCCTCTTTCTGTTGAACCACTAACCTTCAGTCCCGTCCCCATTCACTTGCTTCCAGTATCATAAGATGATCTAACGGGGAATGAATGAAGTGAATCAAAGGGCTTTTTTGCCCTACTCTCCCCAGAGAAGTTTTCCTTACAGAGGGAAAGGGGGAGCAGGTAGGGTAGGTGAACTGCAATACAAGGTAATTTATTTCCCCTTCCTTTCCTTAAGTGGTCCACAGTCTGAAAGGTTTAAAAAACAAAGTCCTAGAATTTCTTCTCTGTCTAAAGAATGGTCCACCTGGAAGACAGTAATCAGTGGAGCTCTTTACCCCCGCAAAATCCTAAATCCAGAATATGTTAGGTAATAATGTTACACTGTACAACTTCTGACTGCTGGATAACTGAATATAGTATAATAATTAGCTGGACAATAACAATGAAACTGCTCTCCGATTTACACCAGCTGTCCCAATATCTGTTGCAATAACACAGAATGGCACTCTAACTTTCAGGCAACTAGGTATTCAAAATTTAGGATTGTCAATTCTCTTGGAAAAATAATTCTATCCATAGATTTCTGTTCACACATTTGTTATGTAAAACTAATGGCAACTGTATACTGAATATACAAATAAATTTGGTATTTTGTAGCAATCCTGCATAAGTCAGGATATATTTAAAATGTTTTTTTCAAATCCTGTGTTCTGATTAGTCCTAAATCAATTCAAACATTATTACTATAAGGTCATATCCTGTGTTGTTTCTAAAAAGCCTACCACACATGACTATGAATTTGAGAAGTTTCAGCAAAAGAGCAAAAAGAATGTGTGCCTACCATCCTAGCTGCTTGCTTTCAGATCTACTCCTTATCCTTTCCCTTCTCTGCTTTTTATCAAGAGACACAATTTTCCTGAAACTCCATTGCCCTATGACTTCCTAACTGGTTTGTCATGGAGAAGCACTGGTAGAAGGTTAGAGGAGGGAAGGAGGGGAAAAGGCAGGGATTGCTGCCCCTATGGCGGTAGCTGTCTCCTCTGTAGATCCAAAGAGGCCCCTTGCTACTCCCACCTTGGCTCTAGCTCCCACTGGGCCTCCCCCACCCCAGCTACCAGGCTCTGATGACGCTCTGATGTCCCCTCAGGACTGGAGGTGGCAATCGCTTGTTGCTGCACTGAGTTACTTCACTGCTCCCTTTGACTTTCAGTCACCTGTGTAACCAATTCCTTGCATTAAATTCTCCCTTTCAGTGTTTTCTATTTTTCTGACTACACCCTCACTGGTACAAAAAGTATGGAGCTCTTTGCAAACACACTCTTAAACTTTCAGGTGTATGTCATTAATCCAATTCCCAGACTAGCATGTCAGTTTTATCTGTCACCAGGAATTCTTATATTTAGTCATATTTTCCACCTAAGTCAATAGCTATTCCCCACATTTTTATTATTCTCGTCTGATACCAAATAATTTTGCAATCTGCTTTTGAGTTATCTATGTTGGTATCTTTTAAAATTTCTTGGTGGAGAAAAAAGTTTAGTACCCAGTCATAAACCTGTACTTTAGCCAAATTAAAATACGATTCAGCAATTAAAAATAGGTTTTATTTAGCCTCTAAAAACCATGGACATTGTTCTTTACAAAGGCTTCAAGGGGAAAAACTCATCTGTAGGCTTCAAAAGTCTTTGTTTACATCATTTTCCTCCTACTTTTCTTTCAATCTACAGAAAAATAGAGATAATACTATAAAAGAGCCATTATATATCTTTTACCTGCATTCACCACCTGTTCGCAATTTAACAATTTGCTTTTTCTCTCTTTCTGAAACATTTGAAGGTAAGTTGGAGGCATCATGACATTTCGCCAATAAACAGTCCAATGTGTATCTCTCTCTTCTTTTTTATTGTGAACTTTAACATATATACATAATAGTGATAATTTTCAAAGTACAATTTCACAAGTAGTTAGCAAATTTCAAAGACTGTCATGGGTCACAGTTCCACAACTTCAGCCATTTCCATTATTGTAAAATATAACACACATACAGAAAGGTGTCAACTCAACAAGCAGTTATATAGGCAATTTCAAAAATTGTTATAATTATAGTTCCACAGTTTCAGTTCTTTCCTTTTTATGCAAAACAGGGTATATACAGACAGGTGAAGACACTCAAGGCACAATTCAACCAGCAGCTAGAGAGCAAATTGCAAAAGATGTTATAGGGTCAGTTCTACTATATCATGTACCTCCCTCCAACCTTTCTGACACCCCAGCGTCCAAAAAAATATATATATATTACATAAATATTTCAGTATTCATAGACCTTTGTTAAATCTTGTTTGTTGCTGCCCCTTCCTCTCACTTAATCTCTTTCTCTATCTTCAGGGGTGTCTAGGCAGTGAGCACCCTAACTTGTTCATATTGAAAGGGGGTGTCAACAGTACGGGGAAGGGGGCTCCATCTGATTGTTGATCTTGAAGAAGCTGTTGCCTCTGGGTGTTAGGACTTGTCTGGTACAGGAACACTCTGGTTGATTTAAGTTTCTGAAAGACAAAACTTAGTGAGTGAATCTTTATAGAATCTCAGGTAGGGATCTAGGTATTTGGGGACTGCTTTTGGTAAGGGCATGGCATACTGTGGCCACTTGGGATGTCTAGCCGGAGCTTGCATAAGAGCAACCTCCAGGATAGCCTCTTCACTCTATTTGGGATCTCTAAGCCACCATGACCTCAGCTTGTTACCTTTCTTTTCTCCCCCTTTTGGTCAAGTAGGCATTTTCAATCTATCACTGCCAGGACCAGGCTCATTCCTGAGAATCATGTCCTACGTCGCCAGGGAGATTCATTCCCCTGGGAGTCATGTCCCTTGTTGGTGGCAGGGGGTGGTGGTGGGGAGGTTAATGAATTTGTTTGCCAAGTTTGTCTTAGAGAGAGAAAGGCCTCATCTGAGCAAAAAAAGAGGTTTCCTGAAGGTGTCTCTTAGGCATAATTATAGGAGGACTCAGCCTCCTATTTAAAACCTAAATTTCACAAGAGCAAGCCTCAAGTTGAGGGCTTGATTTATTAAGTAGTGGGTTCCTAATTTCACTTAATATATATTCTATCCCAAAATAAATGGTCAGTTTCTTACATTATCTTCATTTAGTTGTATAATCATCATCACTCAACTTGAAACAAATATCATAACATAATACATCCCAGAGCTTTTATCAGCTGCTAATTATTCACCACTAGTATTAGTGTAGAATTGTTAAGATATTCCTATTAAATACAGTCTTTAATATGTAATGGGTACTTTTTCCATACCACACTGCTGTTAACCCTCTGCACCAGTGTCATGCCTTATAAGTATATCATGCTAACACTTATTTAGGTTTGTGGTGCTACTCTGTGGGTTACATGTCTTTAAACAACCATTTACAAACATGTTCACCTTCAATGTGTCACTGATACTCATAATCCCATTAATGAACCAGTGTCACACCTGACCATTCCCATACCATTAAGATCTCCCTCATTATCATATCTGTACATTTTAGATTATCATTCCCCCTTCACTAGCTTCTATCTCTAGGTCCTCTATATTCTACATTATAAGACACTTATTTTACATTTTTCACAGAGTTCACATTATTGGTAACCTACAATATCTCGTCTTTTGCATCTGGCTTATTTCACTCAGCATTATATCTTCAAGGTTTATCCATGTTGTCATATGTTTTAGAACCTCGTTCCTTCTTACTGATTCATACTATTCCTTCGTGTGTATATACTACATTTTGTTTATCCACTCATCTGTGGAAGAACATTTGGATTGTTTTCATCTCTTGGCAATTGTGAACAATGGTGCTGTGAACATCGGTGTGCAAATATCTGTTTGTGTCACTGCTTTCAGATCTGGGTATATATCGAGAAATGAAATTGCTGAATTGTAGGGTAACTTAATATCTAGTTTTCTGAGGAACCATCAAATTTTCTCCCAGAGTGGCTGTACTGTTATACAGACCCAACAGCAATGAATAAGGGTTATAATTTTTCCACATCCTCTCCAGCATTTGCAGTTTCCTGTTTGTTTAATGGCAGCCATTCTTATTGATGTGAGATGATATCTCATTGTGGTCTTGATTTGCATCTCCCTAGTAGCTAGTGAGGATGAACCTTTTTTCATGTGTTTTTGGCCATTTGTATTTCCTCTGCAGAGAAATGTCTTTTCATATCTTTTGCCCATTTTATAATTGGGCTGTTTGTACTACTGTCATTGGGTTGTAGCATTTCTTTATATATGGAAGATATCAGTCTCTTATCAGATACATGGTTTCCAAATATTTTCTTCCATTGAGTTGACTGCCTCTTTACCTTTTGACAAATTCCTTTGAGGTACAGAAGCTTTTGATTTTAAGGAGTTCCCATTTATCTATTTTTTCTTTTGTTGCTTGTGCTTTGGGTGTAAGGTCTAAGAAGCTACCTCCTAATACTAGGTCTTGAAGAAGTTTTCCTACATTATGTTCTAGGAATTTTATGGTAATGTCTCTTATATTGAGGTCTTTGATTCACTTTGAGTTAATTTTTGTATAGGATGTGAGGTAGAGGTCTGCTTTCATTCTTTTGGATATTGATTTTCATATGTTGAAACACCCTTGCATGACTGGGATGAACCCCACTTGGTCATGGTGTGTGATTTTTGTAATGTGTCTTTCGATTCAATTTGCAAGTATGTTGTTGAGAATTTCTACATCTATATTCATTAGGGAGATTGGCCTGTAGTTTTCCTTTCTTGTAGCATCTTTATCTGGTTTTGGTATTAGAGTGATGTTGGCTTCATAAAATGAGTTAGGTAGTATTCCACGTTCTTCAATTTTTTGAAAGAGTTTAAGTAGGGTTGGTATCCTTTCTTTTTGAAAAGTTTGGTAGAATTCCCCTGTGAAGCCATATGGCCCTGGGCTTTTATTTGTAGGAAGCTTTTTGATGACTGATTGGATCTCTTTGCTTGTGATTGGTTTGCTGAGGTCTTCTGTTTCTTCTCTGGTCAGTCTAGGTTGTTCATGTGTTTCCAAGAAATTATCCATTTCCTCTAAATTATCTAGTTTGTTGGCACACAGTTGTTCATAGTATCCACTCATGATTTTTAAAAATTTCTTCAGGATCCGCAGTTATTTCCCCACTCTCATTTATTATTTTGTTTATTTGGGTCTTCTCTTTTTGACTTTGTCAATCTAGCTAAGGGTTTGTCAATCTTGTTGATCTTCTCAAGGTACCAACTTTTGGTTTTATTTATTCTGTTTTTTTTTTTTGTTCTTCATATCATTTATTTCTGTTTTAATCTTTGCTATTTCTTTTCTTCTACTTGCTTTAGGATTAGTTTGCTGATTATTTTCCAGCTTCTTCAGTTGTTCTATTAGTTCTTTGATTTTAGTTCTATCTTCCTTTTTAATGTATGCATTTAGAGCTATAAATTTCCCACCACCTTCGCTGCAGCCCATAAGTTTTGATGTGTTGTGTTCTTATTTTTGTTTGTCTCTAGATATTTAGCAATTTCTCTTTCAATTTCTTCTTTGACCCACTGATTGTTTAGGAGTGTGTTGTTTAACCTCCAGATATTTGTGAATGTTCTAGACCTTTGATGGTAATTGACTTCTAGTTGCATTTCATTGTGGTCAGAGAATGTGCTTTGAAGAATTTCAATATTTTTAAAATTATGGAGCCCTTTTTTTTTTATGCCCCAGCATATGGCCTACCCTAGAGAAAGTTCCATGAGCACTAGAGAAGAATGTATACCCTGGTAATTTGGGATGTAATGCTCTATATATGTCTGTTAAGCATAACTCATTTATCACATTGGTTAGGTTCTCAATATCCTTATTGGTCCTCTGTCTGGCTGATCTATCTATAGGAGAGAGTGATGTATTGAAGTCTCCCACAATTATTGTGGAGACATCTATTGATTTCTTCAGTTTTGCCAATGTTTGTCTCATGTACTTTGGAGCACCTTGACTAGGTGCATAAACATTTATGATTGTTATTTCTTCTCGGTGAATTGTCCCTTTTATTAGTCTATAGTCCTTCTTTGTCTCTTATGACATCCTTGCATTTAAAGTCTACTTTATCTGAAATTAGTATTGCTATCCCTGCTTTCTTTTGGCTGTAGCTTGCATGGAATATTTCTTTCCATCCTTTCACTTTCAATGTCTTTGTGTCACTGAGTCTAAGATGAGTCTCTTGTAAACAATATATTGATGGTTCATATTTTTAAATCCATTCTGCCAATCTATATCTTTTAATTGGGTGCTTAATCCATTCACATTCAATGTTGTTACTGTGAAGGCAATTCTTAATGAGCCATCTTATCCTTTGGTTTTTATTTTCCAGATCTATTTTTACTCTCTCTCTCTTTATTTCCTTTAAGGTACCCTTAATAAAACTCTTCAGTTCTGTGCCCTTCTCCAGACCTCTCTCTCCTTTCTTTTTTTCTCAGCCGGTAGAGCTTCCTTTAGTATTTCTTTCAGAGCAGGTCTCTTGTTAACAAATTCTCTCAACATTTGTTTGTGAAAATTTTAAGCTCTCCCTCAATTTTGAAGGAGAGTTTTGCTGGATAAATAATTGTTGGCTGGCAATTTTTCTCTTTCAGAATTTGAAATATGTCATACCACTGCCTTCTCACCTCCATGGTGCCCACTGAGTAGTCAGTACTTAGTCTTATGTTGTATGTGATGAATCGCTTCTCTCTTGCTGCTTTCAGAACTTTCTCCTTCTCTTCAGCATTAGGCAATCTGATCAGAATATGTCTCAGAGTAGGTTTATTTGGATTTATTCTATTTTGAGTTCCTTGGGCATCTTTGATTTGCATATTTTTGTTGTTTAGAATGGTTGGGAAGTTTTCCCCAACAATGTCTTTGAATACTCTTCCTAGCCCTTTACTTTTCTGTTCCCCTTCTGGAATACCAGTGGTTCTTATATTTGCGCGCTTCATGTTGTCCATCATTTCCCTGAGACCCATTTCAAATTTGCTGTTTTTCATCATTCATTCTTTTGTGCTTTCACTTTCCATCACTCTACTCTTGAGTTTGCTAATTTGTTCCTCTACATCTTCAAATCTGGTGTTATGTGTCTCAAGAATATTTTTAATTTGAACAACAGTATCTTTTATTTCCATAAGAGCCACTATTTTTTTTATTTACTCTTGCAAATTCTTCTATATGCTCTTCTAGGGTCTTCTTCATATCCTTTATATCCTGAGTCATGATACTGATGCTTGTGTGTATTACTTTGATTAACTGCTCCAAGTTCTGTGTCTCCTCTGGCTTTTTAATTTGAACATATGGGTTGTCCATATCTTCTGGTTTCTTCATAAGCTTTATAATTTTCTGTTATTTTTGGCCTCTTGGAATTTGCTTATCTTGATATGATACACAGGATTATTTGAACCTTCATCTATATTTGGCAGAGCTACAGCTTAGTACTTTCCCTGACCTACAAGCAGGTGGCATTCTTGAGCCACCTCTTACCCTCAAGCCAGTTCTCCCCCAACTTCATCTATACACTGAGAGGGGAGGTCAAATCATGCTGATGTCCAATCAATGCACCAATTTTCCATGTGCACTGGGGACCACCAGCTCTGTGGGTGGGGGCATGCCCTTTGCAGTTTGGCAGGAAGTCTGCTCCAGGACTCGGAGGTCTTGGCCATTCTTGAGGCTGCAGGTGGAGTACTCTGGGGCTGCAGGGCTGCACATCTCACCTTCCAGCTCAAATACCCCACAGTCCCTCTCTGCCATGGGTCCATGTGTCCCTGTGATTGGAGGGAGGGCTCCTGGCACTTCTGTATGGCACCTCTGACTCTAGGCTGTGCATACCACGGGCTTCCATGGAGCAAGAGTGGGTGCCATCACAAGCCTGTGAAATCCCAAAATCTGTCAAGGAAGCTCTTGGCTGTGGGGCTGTGAAGGCTTGTTTCCCAGCCAGCTGCAAAGATGGCTGCGTGGGGCATGGAAAGGTACCCCTTTCTGTGATCATCTGCCAGCTCCCATGGCTAGTCCCTGGCACAGCAGCTCTCAGCCATGGGTCTGTGAAGGGTTATCACTCATGCCAGGTACTGAGGAGGGTGCCCAGGTGGTAGAAGGCTACTCCCCTCCATGCCATCAGCTGGCTCCAGCTGCCCATTCCCCAGCAGCATTCTGGGCCACTCACCCATCTTAAGCACAGCCTCTTGGTTTCCCCAAGTACACACTCAATATGGGTGTAGAAGTCCCTGCCCAGCTGGTGAAACTCTGGAACTGCTATCTTGGAGCAGTTTCTATCCTTTATCTATTGTTTTTCATGGAGGAGAATTTTGCTCTCTCTCTCCCAATCGGCCATCTTGGATTCCCGCCCCCTGCCCCCCGCAGTGTGTATCTCTTAAGAGCAAAACTTCTCTTACATAACCACAATACCATATTATACACAAGAAATACAACAATAAAGTCCATTCCAGTTTCCTGAATTGCCCCCCCCCAAAATGTTCTTTATAGCTCCCCTCCTGCAAATAAACTTTTTAAAAGGGAAGTATTACGCAAATATAGTCAACTGGATGATACATGAGAATGATAAACAAATGTGGGTATTACCCAGGTCTTGCTTATGTCATTACTTATTTGCTTATCCTACAAGCAGATAGATAAAAGTTAAATCGCCCAATTTTGCTTCTCTTAAATAGTTTTGACTAAAATTCTGAAAGTAAAGAATAAGGTTGATTAATTTGACTTAGATTTGGATATAATCCACTTGTTCATGCCATAAATGTAGACTGAACTTTTCACTGTGGTAGGTGCCTTGGATCCAAAACAACATTTTATTTGGAAATACCAAATATAATATATCATAATGCTTTTAAATATAGAGATATGAATATGCTGTGGGGAAACAGGAAAAAAATATGTGGTGGCATTAAGAAGGCTTCACTTCCAAGTAATATTTGGGGTGAATCTTTAAAAAAATAATGGAAGTTTATCTATCTTATCTCTAACCTTCAATCTCTAAAGGGGAGTTAAATGCAAAATCAAATCTCTGTTGCTGGTGGAAATTCTATTTGTGAAAAAGAAAAAGATGATTGTGTTTTCCTTTCAGTTTATTACC
This sequence comes from Choloepus didactylus, assembly GCF_015220235.1. Classification (NCBI taxonomy): domain Eukaryota; kingdom Metazoa; phylum Chordata; class Mammalia; order Pilosa; family Megalonychidae; genus Choloepus; species Choloepus didactylus. Next base: position 47,727,232 of record NC_051310.1, read on the forward strand.
TCCCCAATCCTTTCTATTTAGATTATTGACCTAACATTGATTTGGTTTATTAAATATAAGTTTAATAGTTGATAAACCTCATTCCTTAATATTTTATTGTATCAGGGAACAAGGTTTCTTTTCTTCAAGGACATTCAATTTTTTTCCTCTTCATATGGCTTCAATATTAACTTCCCATCCCCTTATTTATATGTCTGTCAGAAAATGGAGATTGCAGAGATTGGAAACGTCTTTTGAACTCCTGCTTGAATTCCCTGAAATGTTTTCTTATGCTTGAGGAGTGTCCTACTGTCTTACAAGGCTAAAAGTAGCAGCCAAAAAATATTTTCACTCAAACCAGTAGTACTTGTCTTTCCACAATGACAGTTCCCAGATCATGTGCTAAAGTGAGTCTAAGACAGGTCCTATCCTTGCTCTGTCCACAACTTCTAGAATGTGGCCTTTCCTATAAAATTCTATAAAACATAATTTTTTATTAGAGAAGTGGGTTTACAGAACAATCATGCATAAAATACAGGATTCCCATATACCTATTACCACCTCATATTGGTGTGGTACATTTGTTACAATTGATGAAAGCATATTTTTTTTAAATTTTATTCTGAAATAAATTCAAAGTTACAGGAACAGTTGCAAAAACAATACAAACCCCATACGCAGCATACCCTGACCCCCCTCCCCGATACCCCGATTCATCAACTTTAACATGCTGTCACACCGCCATTGATGAAAGCACATTTTAATAATTGCACTATTAACTATAGTTCATGATTTAACTTAGGGTTAACTGTATTGTGCAGTTCCTTGTTTTTTTTAAAAAAATTTATTATATTACTATATATACAACCTAACATTTCCCCTTTTAACCACATTCAGATATGTATTTCAGTGCTGTTCCTCATGTTCAAAATGTTGTGCTACCATCACTACCATCCTTTACCAAAACATTTCCGTCATTCCAAATAGGAACTCTGTACAGCTTAAGCTTTGACTTCCTATTCCCTATCTCCACCCTGTGCCCTGGTAATCTATATTCTAAATTCCGACCTATGAGTTTGCTTATTCTAATTATTTCATTTCAGTGATATTATACAATATTTATCCTTTTCTGTCTGGCTTATTTCACTCAACATGATGTCTCAAGGTTCATGCATGTTGTCACACATATCAGAACTTCATTTCTTTTTACAGATGAGTAATATTCCATTGTGCATATATACCACATTTTGTTTATCCATTTATCAGCTGATAGACACTTAAATTGCTTCCATCTTTTGGCAATTGTGAATAATGCCACTATGAACATCAGTGTGCAAATATCTGTTTAAGTCCCTGTTTCAATTCTTTTGGTATATACCTAGAAGTGGAATTGCCAGGTCATATGGTAATATTATACTTTATGAGGAACCTCCAAACTGTCTTCTACAGTGGCTACACCATTTTACAGTGCCACCAACAATTAGAGAATGTTCCTATTTCTCCACATTCTCCCCAACAATTATAATTTTGTTTTTTTAATAGTAGCCATTCTAGTGCGTGTGAAATGGTATCTCATTGTGGTTTTGATTTGCATTTCCTTGATGGTTAATGATGTTGAGCATCTTTTTATATGCTTTTTGGCCATTTGTATATCTTCTTTGGAAAAATGTCTATTCAAGTCTTTTGTCCATTTTTGAAATTGAGCCATTCATCTTTTTGTTGTTGAAGGATTTCTCTCTATATTCTGGAGATTAAATCATTATTGGACATGTGGTTTCAAAATATATTCTCCCATTGTATAGGTCATTTTACTTTCATGCTAACTTTCTTTGAGGCACAAAAGTTTTTAATTTTGATGAGGTCCCATTTATCTACTTTCATTGCTGTTGTTGCTTGTGCTTTGGATGTAAAGTCTAAGAAACCATTGCCTAATACAAGGTCCTAGAAGATGTTCCCCTACATTTTCTTCTAGGAATTTTATAGTTATGGCTCTTATATTTGGGTCTTTGATCCATTTTCAGTTGATATTTTGTATCAGGTGTGAGGCAGGGGGTCCTTCTACTTTCTTTTGCAAATGGAGACCCAGTTTTCCCAGCACCATCTGTTGAAGAGACTATTCTTTCCCAATTGAGTCATCTTTGCCCCCTTGTCAAAAATCAGTTGGTGCTAAACATGAGGGCTGATATCTGAGCTCTCAATTCAATTCCATTGGTTTACATGTCTGTCCTTGTATCAGTACCATACTGTTTTGATTACTGTAGCTTTGTGATAAATTTAAGTTCATGGATTGGAAGACCAAACATTCCTAAGATGTCAATTCTACCCAAAGTGATTTATAAAACATAATTTTAAGTTGGGAATGCCAAGTTTTGAAACTGAATAGTAGATAAACTCAAGTCACTAAAGGAGAATGCAAAACATTGCCCTCATTTTCTTTCCAGCATTTACTCTGAAATCTTTTGTAAGTAAATGTAAAACCCTAATGATATTTGACTTTTTAGTTTTCTAAGGCAATGGTCTCCCAATTCCGTAAGTGTCCTTCAGAGCTACACGAGACAATCCACTGGTGCATGGGAAGAAAATATTAAGTAAATGTCTATTTACATCTTTATCTCATCCTTAAAAATGTCTATTTTCATATAATTCATAAGGTACATTTTATACTATACATCAGTACAGTAATACATATATATATAATTTATAAACAAAGGTGCAAAAAAGTTTGGAGAACACTCTTAAAGTTGGTACATTTTAATTTAGTACATTTTGTTCATATCTTAAGAATATTGTGGAATAAACTTTCTTTTACAAAAAAGAATAAACTAAAATGCACCACCAGACATAAAATGTCAAATTTTTCTTCTTGGACCATTGCAATAGTCATTGTATACTAAAAATCCTTGTATAGCTCTATGGATAAGCTAAAAGAATATTTTTAATTTAATTTTTGCAAATTCTAAAAGCAACACTCATAGAGAATTTGCAAATGATAAGAACATAGAATGGAGAACTATCATGAGGCAATCACTGCTATCTTTTTATGTACTTTCTTCTAGTCTTTTTACCTGTGCATTTTTGTTAACCTAGATCAGATCATATGTCTATATAAATCGCTTACTTTTTTTACTTGTTGTAAAATATACAGCTTTTATATATTCATAAAAATTTTTTAAGAATTATATGGTAGTTGAGTTTGCCATATATGCCCTTACAAATCTGGAATGGATAGATTGATATGTAGGAAGACTGTGGTGCTGATGATATTTCCAGTCAATCTATCCCAGATGGTTTTATAGGACAATGCTCTCTTGAAAATACTATCTAGATAGACATGATAACCTGTAATAAATTTTCATTAATTAGGTGTGTGTGCTTTTGTTGTGCAAAGTAGATCTTATTTCACATCTATATTTCTGTTCTATTATCTATCTATCTATCTATCTATCTATCTATCTATCTATCTATTGACACCAAGGAGAGATTCCTTAGGGTCTATTATACTAAAGGCATTTACCAAAGGAACCTCTTTCCAGGAGACCTGAAGGAACAATGAATGTTAACTGTGGAATCAGGCAACTGTATTTCTTCCATCAGTGCCCTCAAGCTGCTGGCTAGAATTTCTATTAAAAAAAAAAAATTAGCCTTCTTGTGTGAACAAAACTAAGAAAGAGTCATCAAAAAACCAGGTTAGGATGCAGGGTGAGGAAAGGCTATAAGTATAAAAGAAACTAAGCCAACAAAGTCAGTGAAAGGAAATAAAAGCAGATATCCAAAACAAAGAAGTGCTGTCAACAGCAGCCACTGAAAAAACTTGTCAAACAAAATAAGCAGCTTAAGCTTAAGACATAGAAAGCACTCTTTGAAACACGAAACAACTATTCCCACAACTCTAATCCTTCTTTAAGCCACATATTCCTCTTTTTAAGCCATGTATTCCTTTTTTTGGTCATTTGCCCTTAAGTACTGAAAATAAATACTTGACATCTGAAGTGAATTAAACCTTTAGTTCTCAGTTAACCTAAGATGAGGTTAGCAATTCTAACAGCATTTAATGGATAAGTCTTTGAATAGGTGTGGGGCCAGTTAATATCTGAGTCTGATTATTTTTAACATGCATGGTAACATAGTCTTACTCCAGGAAACATTAGGTTCTCTGAGCAACCATGACTAAGAAAAAGTATGGTTTTTTTAACCTACTAGGAGTAAAACTCATTGATCAGGGACATGACTAAAATTTTTATCCTTTACAATTTCCAACATTTGCAATGTTTAGATATTCAGAATATCCCAAAACTTCCAGTTTATAATGTTCAATAAATGTGAAAAACTAATAGAAATCTTTAAAATTGACTAACTTTCATTAGAATATGACAGCAAATAACAAAAGGGATAAAAATAAAAGCAGGTGTTCATTTGCTCAGGTTCTTTTATTAATAGCATCAGGAATGTTTTTAAAAACTATTTTAATAAAAGACTTAGTATGATACAAGCATTGAAGTAATACTTGACACCTTTAAATGCCTACCTACTTAAATTTCCTGGTTAAAAAAAAAGTATAAACATAGTACAATGTAGACCTGGAGGAGTATTTCTCAATTTAAACGAATTTATCTAACCAATTCAGTACAAAATGTTTATCACACACATGCCACTCCCATACACAGTCCCAATTAAAAACATTATGCATTCTTCAGTGTAGCAATATTTATTGCTATGCTTCCTACACTTTCACAGTATCTCTTCCTTCATCTTTTTTCTTTTCGAATGCAAATGTCATGAAAGAAGCTATACAACAATGATAAGGAGATTACCTTATCACTACCTCTGGGCTATAAGTTTCTAAAATTTCACAATTGTGGTCATCTATGTATTTGATAGACAGGCTGACTTTTTTTTTTTTAATTTTATTTTATTTTGAAATAAATTCAAAATTATAGGAACAGTTGCAAAAACAATACAAACCCCATACACAGAACTCCAGCATACCCTGACCCCCCTCCCCTGATACCCCAATCCACCACCTTTAACATGCTGTCACACTGGTATTTCTTTTCCTCCCTCCCTCCCTCCCTATCTATCATCCATCATCTATTGCTGTCTTCTGAACATATGAGAGCTAGCTGCACCCATCCTTGAACAAACACTATAATTCACATATACAATTCCCATGAACAAGAACATTCTTTTATGCAATCCCATTAAATGCAGCTAAGAAGTACTAGATATTCAACATTGATACAAAGCATACATTTCTATATTTCCTTTTTTTTTCCCCCCTGTTTCTCAACTGTATCCCTTTGAGCCTCCTGTCCTCCATCCTCAGAACCCATCTAGGGTCATCCTTGGCATTCAATTGTCATCTATTTAGACTGTCCTTTTTTTTTTTTTTCCCTCAATTGTGGAAACATATATACAGCCTAAATCTTCCCATTCTACCCCCTCCCTAGCATTCCATTAGTGGGATTAATCACATTTAGAACATTGTAATGCTATCTCTTTCCCACCATCCATTACTAGAAATTTCCCTTCACCTCAAACAGCAAACTTACACTCATTTCTTAACTCCCCATTGCCCCTTCCCCCATTTCTCTTAACCCATACTCTACTTTTCATCTCTATGGTCATATTCTCTGATAATTTCTTTGTGTTTACTGTGGGGCTTAAAATGAAACTCTTAAATCCATAACAATCTTGTTTTTCTTTGATACCAACTTAACTTCAATAGGACATATAAACTATGCTCCTATACTCCTCCATTCCCCCACCTTTATATAGTTCTTGTCAAAACTTACATATTTTACATTGAGTTCAAAACCACTGATTTGTCATTAGAGTTTGTGTATTTTATATCATGTAGGAAGTAAATAGTGGAGTTACAATTCACAAATTATTGACTTCTATTTGTATTCCATTGTGGTCAGAGAATGTGCTTTGAGTATATCCAATTTTTTTTTTTTTTTAATTTATTGAGACTTGTTTTATGTCCCAGCATATTAGTCCATTCTGGAGAAAGATCCATGATCGCCAGAGAAAAATGAGTGTCTTGGTAATTTGGGATGTAAGGTTCTATATATGTCTGTTAAAATTCTCTGTATCTCTTTCTCCTTTTTTTCTCTGTTGGTAGGGCTCCCTTTAGTATCTGAGGTAGGGCAGGTCTTTTATTGGCAAAATCTCTCAGCATTTGTTTGTCTGTGAAAAATTTAAGCTCTCCCTCAAATTTGAAGGAGAGTTTTGCTGGATAAAGTATTCTTGGTTGGAAATTTTTCTCTCCCAGTATTTTAAATATGTCATGCCACTGCCTTCTCACCTCCATGGTGGCCACTGAATAGTCACTACTTAGTCTTATGTTGTTTCCTTTGTATGTGGTGAATTGCTTTTCTCTTGCTGCTTTCAGAACTTGCTCCTTCTCTTCAGTATTTGACAGTCTGATCAGAATATGTCTTGGAGTGGGTTTATTTGGATTTATTCTATTTGGAGTTCACTGGGCATTTATGTTTGTGTATTTATATTGTGCAGAAGGTTTGGAAAGTTTTCCCCAACAATTTCTTTGAATACTCTTTCTAGACCTTTACCCTTCTCTTCCCCTTCTGGGACACCAATGAGTCTTAAGTTTGGACATTTTATTTTATCTATCGTATCCCTGAGATCCATTTTGATTGTTTTGATTTTTTTCTCCATTCTTTCTTTTGTTCTTTCATTTTCTGTTCTGTGGACTTCTAGGACACTGAGTCATTGTTCAGCTTCCTCTAATCTTGTATTATGAGTATCCAGAGTCTTTTTAATTTGGCCAACAGTTTCTATTTTTTCCATAAGATCTTCTATTTTTTTTGTTTACTCTTGTAAGGTCTTCTTTATGTTCTTCTAGGGTCTTCTTTATGTCCCTTATATCCTGTGCCATGGTCTTCTTCATGTCCTTTATATTCTTTGCTATGTTTTCATTTCTCGATTGTAGTTCTTTGATTAATTGTGCCAAGTACTGTGTCTCTTCTGATATTTTGATTTGGGTCTTTGGAATTGAGTTCTCCATATCGTCTGGTTTTATCATATGCATTAAGATTTTCTGTTGTTTTTGGCCTCTTGGCATTTGCTTTGCTTCATAGGATTCTTTCAAGTTGTAAAAAAAAAAAAAAATCTAATTTTTCAGAAATACAAGTTGGTGGCATACACTTTCTCTAACTAACCAGCAGATGGCGTCTGCGAGTCACCTATACCCCTCAAGTCAGTTCTCAACTTTGTTCTTGTGGTGTGTGGGGAAATGATACTTGTGGGGTTCAGTTGGTGAACTCAATTTGGGTGTGTTGCTGGAGCTGTCCACTCTGAATGTGGGGCGTGTCCGGGTGGCTAGGGAGGCAGGGCAGCTTTAATATTCAAACCTCTCAAGTGTTCCCGGAGATTCAAGGCTGTTGCAAGAGTCTAAGCCTTCATTTCAGTTCTGCCCCCGATCCTCTCTGACGCTGACCCACGAACCACTGGCATTGATGTAGCGTCCCTGGGTTTTCCAAGTGGGCCCCCCCTTCTCAGATGTGATCTTCCAGGACCTCTGCTGAGGGAAGGCTATGCTACATCACAAGTGTGAGCCATCCCTCAAGGGAAGCCCCAGGCCCCCGGGTCATGCAGGGAGGCTCTCAGCCTGATGCAAAGATGGCTGAATGGGGCTTCTGCACCCCTCCCCTCTCCTCGCACAGTTCCTCCTTCCCAGCTCTGGGACAACTGGCGCTGCTCTGGGCTGTGGGCACAGCCCCAGGCAGGAGTATCTCCAGCCTGCCGGGGAGCGGCTGCAAGCAGCGGGGTTTCTTTCTCCTTCCGGCTCTCCCCTCTGCTCCCCTGGCCCTGAGGGAATCTGCAGTCAGCTATCCGCCACACTAGACACCGAGAGGCTGGCTCAGACTGCTTCTGCTGTGCTTCACTGCGTGGTTTTCACCATCACAAATGCAGCCACTCCTGGGTTTTTCCCTTTTTTTTTTTAAAAGAACCAGTCCATCTCCAAATGCCAACCCCCGGCTTCCCCATACTGCAGTGTGGCTGCAGGTCTTTCAGCTGGCTTACTCACTCGTTTCGGAATGCAGACTCCCATTTTCACCAAGTGTACGGCCCCTGTGGTTCTAGCATACCTTGTCCAGCTGGTGCATCACTGAAACCGGTATTCTGGGTCACCTTCTGGTTTTTATCTAGTATTTTTCACGGAGGTGTTATTTTGCCCTGTCTCACCTAGCTGCCATCTTAGGTTCTCCCAGGTTGACTCTTTATGTATCATGTACCTCATAACTGCCAACTCTAGAAACAAACCCTAAACAAAACTGACTTGACAAACAAATTCATTTTACTCTCTCTGTGAGTTTTTCCTCAAGTGCGGTATTGAGATATTTTAGGATCTTTCATTGTCCAAATAAACTTCCTTTCTGTGATCAGAAGAAACCATAATAATAAATATGGTAAAATAGAAACTTTACAATGAATGCATTGAAGGAAGAAAAATAACAATTTTAGCCTGTTGTAAAAGGGGAGAGGATCAACAATAATAAGTACAACTTACTAAGTGTTTCCCATCTGCCAGGCACTGTGGTAAGCTTTTAACATAAAGAACCTCATTTATTGTGCACAAAATCCCTATGAGGTAAGTATTATTACTTATTCCAAGATCACACAGCTAATAAGGGACAGAGCTAGGAACTGAACCTCCTTCTAATTGTCTCTAAAGCTTAGATCCTAACCACCAAAAATACTGCATTCAACACAACATGTATTGGATATCTAATTCTGTAAACATAATGAAATGGCTCTGAGTGACATGAGAGGTAGAGAGTAAGTTTATTGTTTACAAATCAAAATGAAAATCAGGAAGAAAATTTGAGAGGTAATGGACAAAACTGTTATCTAAATGAGTTCCAAAATCTAGTCACTTAGCACTTGTCTGGTGTCTTGGTCAAAAATCCCTGCTTTAGGCAAATGTAAAATAACTAGTCTATGATCAAGCAATAAAGCCAAAAAAAAAAAAAAAAAAAAAAAAAGAAGAAAGAAAAGAAAAGAAAGCTATGGTTGTTGAAGTCATGGAGCCATTGATCAGAAATCTGTATGATTTATTTTTCATAAATAAAAAACTTCTGACATTATGCATTGCTACAATAGATGACTTTCTTGAGAAATTCTATTTGTAGAGCTGATCCTTGAACTATAATATTGTTGAGTACTTGCCAGATCCAGGTACAGAAATATTTCATATATCATAAGGAAAATAAATTCTTGGAGATGATTCCATAGTTAAAGAATTTGAGACACAAGTGCATATTGATGATCTGAAATTGTTTTTGAGAGCAACAAGTGCAACATGCTGCATACCAAAAGCCACTTTAATTTTGGTAGTGGACGGTGATGGTTATAGTTTTTTGTTTTGTTTTGTTTTTGTTTTTTTCTATCCAGTAGCCTTTTCCTCCCTATTTTCTTGTGGGGTTTCCATTTCTTACGGTTCAGGTGGGGCTGATTCCACACTCCTCACCACTATGCATAAACTTTCACATATACCATCACACAACCATCACCTTCAGAGTAAACAACGGTGCAGACAAAGTCAGAGAACTGCACACCTGTGCTATAGAGACTGGTTCAGGGAAGGACCAAGCAGGGGCAATCATAGTCCTTTTTGGTACATTTGCTAACAATGTTGAGGGAAAAAAAACACTCTCCTGTTGCTGGAATCACTAGCTGCAAGGAAATTATAAGCCTAGAGCTGCAGATGGCCATCTTTGCCACCACATGGAGAAAGCCTGTAAGAGAATACAGCCAAAAACAGCAAGAAGAGCTGAGAGGGTGAGACTCTGAATCTGCCTGTAATTGAAGTCAGCAGCAACCTTGTGTTTCCCGATTACAGCCCAGAGAAGCCCTTCTGTGTTTAAACCAGTTTGAGTTAGGTTTCTGTCACAAATGAAAGAGAACCTTGACTACTGGTACATTACAAATATATACTATGAATATCATATTACCCAGATATTATTACAAACACAGATGCCTGCATATCAGAAGTCCATAATCTTTGGCAAATGTAACAGAGCCTTTCCTTAGGTATGATGAAACACAACTCTATCATCATGGTCCTAATGTTAAAAAATTTGTTTTAATTTATTTTGTTCTGAAATGTGTCATACTTACAAAAGGCTACGAAATAAGTCTGTACAATATAGAGAATATTAATAAAATGAACATCCATATGCCAATCCCCAGGTTAAGAAATAGAAGGTCATCGGTACCTTAGAAGCCCATTTTCCACTCCTTCCACCTTCCCTGAGTTAACTGCTGTGTATTATTTGAGTTTGCATTTCTTTAGACTTTGTATAAATGAAGTCAAACTGTTTTTCTTATGACTTGAATTTTTCTCTCAACATTCTGTTTTTGAGAATCATCTATGTTGACAAACAGTGAAATTTGGTTCATTTTCACTGCTCTGTAGATTATTCCAATGTGAGAATATAAAACAATTTATTTGTCTATTGTACTGTTGAAATGATATTTAGGTTTCCCATTTTTTTTTGCAAACAATGCATCTATGAACATTCTTGTATGTGCTCCTAGGGCACATGTGCAAGATATTCCTTAACGTGTATCTAGGAGTGGACATGGTGGGTTGTTGGGTGTGCCTATGTTATTGTTTCTAGAAAGTGCCAAATTATTTTCCAAAGTGGTTGTATCGATTTACACTCCTACCAGCAGTGAATCAAAGTCCCAATTGCTCCACATCCTTGCCAACCCTTGGTATTAACCAATTTTAAATTTTTGCTAATCTGGTATCAAGATGGATTTCCAACCGTGAAATGGTATCTCTGTTTGATTTAAATTTCCTTTTCTTGATTACTAATGAGGTTAAGTATCTTTTTATAAGGTTATGAGCCATTTGGTTTCTTCTTTGGTGAAAAGTCTATCCAAGTCCTATCTATTTTTATTATTAGTTTATTTTTATTAATTCATAGGAGTCACATTTATTCTGATACTAATCTTTATGAGTTTTCTGTGTTTCAATATCTTCTCAGTTCATTACTCTTTTGGATAAACAGAAGTTCTTAATTTAAATCTAGTTGAATTTATTAGTTATCTTTTATTGTTTTATTCTGACTTAAGAAATCCTAACCTACCCCTAAAGTAATAAAGATATTTTCCTACATATCATTTAAGAAATGTGATAGTTTTGCCTTTCACATTTAGGTCTTAATCCACTTGGCATTTTCTTTTGTATTTGGTGAGAGGTAGTGATCCATTTTCTCCCATATGGATTTACAGTGACCTCAGCATTATTATTTATATATTAAATATTACTTAAATATTATTTATTGAATTTATGGAATCATATAAATGATATTGACTCTATCTTCCACTGACCTGCAATGATGATTATGCTTGAGGATTGTTCTGTTTGGCCTCCATTGTGTTCCATGGGTGTTTGTGTACAAGCACATGCCAATCCCATTCTGCCTTAATTAGTCTAGCTTCATAATAAATCTTTTATCTTTGAGGGAAAGTCACCGCAACTCTGTTCTCCTTCTTCAGGAGAGCCTTGGCTACCTTTGGTCCTTTGTCCTTGCATATAAATTTCAGAATTAGCTTTCAGTTTCCACTTAAAAAAAAAAAAAAAAAACATCTGGTTGTTAATTTGAATTTAAATGGAGCTGTAGATAAATTTAGGGAGAACTGAGACCTCTATCTAATGGAGTCTTCTTATCTAATAACATCACATTTATCCATTTAGATTTTTAATGCCTTTCATAATGTTTTATAACTTTCTTCATAAAAGGCTTGTATATGTTTTATTAAATTTATTCATGGGTGCTTTATTTTTTCTGTTGCCATGGAAAACAGAATCATTTTTTAAAATTACATCTTCTAACTGATATCTGCTGTTTGTGTAGCACTGCAATTGACATTTGTATACTGATTTTTCAGACAACAATCTTGCCAATTTCTCTCATTTAAATAATTTATTTCTGGATCATTTATGTACAAAGTTTTATCATCTAAAATAATAACAGTTTTGTTTTCTCCATTCTAATTTTTGTTCCTTTCTTTTCTTTAACTTGTCTTACTGAAGAGACTAGGATTTCTAATACAATGTTGAAGAGAAGTGGTAATATTGGATCTCCTTTACTTGTTCCTGATCTTAAAAGAAATGTGTTCAATATTTCACCATTAAGTAAAATGTTTAGTATAGGTTTTTGCAGATACCTTTTATCAGGTTAGGTAAGCCCCATTCTTTTCCTAATTTTTTAAAAGATTTTGTTGTGAATGGATTGAATTTTATTGAATATTTATTCTTCATCTGCTGAAATGATCATGTTTTTCTCCTTAGATATGCTACTGTGGTAAATTACATTAATCAATTGTCTACTATAAAATCAACCTTGTGTTCCTAGAATAAAAGCAATGTGTTAGCTTTTTCATGCATTGGTGGATGTGGTTTGCAGGTCAGGGAAGAACTATGTATTGATTTGGGGTCCTCGAATCCTTGAGATTTCCTTATATTCCAAGGTCTCTTTGGAGCCTCTTGTGTGGCCCTACAAAAATCAGGAATTTGAATTGACCTAAAACACTCATGTCCAATTCAGAACTATATCAGGGGGACTTTGATTTTGTTCACAGAATTGCAAAAAATTAGATCTGCACAAGGACCACACTAGGGATAAAATTCTATGACCATAATTTCCACATTAAACCAGACTCTAGTAATTTATTCCAATAGATAATGCACCTACATATGAATGGACTGGGATTCCCTACTTTACATCAGAGGCAGAATAGAACCTTTCAGTATCCCAGCATTTTTAAAGATACTTTTGTTTACCTTTCTAAGGTGTACTGGGAAGCAGGTATTGTATTACTGTTGCCCAAAATTCAATTCAGTGCTGCTTCTTTGGGCCATAGCCTGAAAGACAGAAAACAAGGGAAGTGAATTTAAGTCAATAAAAATTGGACTATGTCTTTTTAGAACAGAAAATTGTTTCCTATGAGTTTCAAATTTTTGTTCAGCTCATGCTACCATTATAATGCCAACATATAGTAAAAAAAAGAATGCAAATTAAACTGCAAAATGATACTACAAAAAGCAACCATAAACTACATGCAGAAAGCAGCTGTATCATAATGATCTCTTCTCAGGCTGAATTTTCTAACTGACCCCTCCCACCATCTTCAGATATCAGTCAATTACTGTGAGTGAAATGGAAGTTAAGATTACACTGAGAAATCTCTTTGCAGCTTACATTAAGACATCAAGTGGAGTTGTCTTTACTAACAATGCTTTTGATATAAGGGTTTTGGATTTTGAAAAAAAGAATGTTCTTAAGTAATACACTCTTGAATTTATCAACTTATCCTGGTCATCATTCTGGCCTTAAACTAGTACAGGTGACTGAAATGATAGAGATAAGATATCCTAACTCAAATCAACAATATCCCAAATCAATTACATATAGAGCTAAACTCTCTGGCTGCCATCCATGCATTTTCCTTCAGTACATATCTTTAATAGGTATGACAAGTAAATCTTAAAACTCAATGCCTTAAAGTTTTTTTTAAAAAATAAAGTTAAAAAAAAAACAAAAACAAAAACTCAATGCCCTAAGTTTACTGTCCTGTTTTATTGATTCAGTAAAATGTGGCTGTAAATCTTTATTATTAGTTACCCATTTGATTTCTGATTTTCACAGTATTGAGCTCATGAATCACCTAAAATTATGATCCTACATTCAGATATCTATGTTCAGATGTATAGTCATAAAGTACCATTCTAAACTTTCTTTTATGGACTGAAAATACATTTAAAATGGTCAACCAAAATGTGTATCAATTACAGTCTTAATCTAAGTTTTGATCCTTCTAGAAATAATGCCTACTCTCCTCTACTTGTAAGCAATATAGCTCTGGAATTGAAATTTAAACCCAACAAGAGTTACTGATTAATTAATTAATCATTATCATTATGGAATGGTACATCTAGAAACCATATCAGCTCTAGAGTTCTCAAAATAATAGAATAGTAAATTAAGTTATAGCATACATCCCTAAACAATCATTCAATCCCTTTCCATTAATATACTGACAAACAGGAGTGCCACCTAACCATAGAAAGAGAACCTACATATTTGTATATACAAATATTATTCTTCTATGAATAAGAATTTCTGAATTAAGTCACAGTTGAACCAGTTAAAGAATGCATTAAGGCAGATGTATTAAACATAAATGCCTTTACCTACATTATCATTTATAAATAATCTTTTTGCACTTTACATAGAATATTTTTCTGATTATACAGTATACAGGGCTGTGTAATGAAAGGAAAACAGTACTCCACTAATACCCAAATACTTAATTCTTATTCCAGCTCTGCCACTTTCCAAGTTTCTTCAACTATAAAATGTTGATAGTTCATTACAATATCAAATAAAATAATTTAAAAATCATTTTTATGGGAATGCACTATATAAATTATGAAGTGTCCTTATTTGTATATTCTGGTATTTTTGATAACATGACATAGGAGTATTTCATTTAACTTCTTTTTCATTTAAATATATTTTTATTGAAAATGTACTGTAATGCATTGTTTTAGTTTCTTGGCTGCTAAAACAAATACCATACAATGAGTTTGCTTAACAACAGAAACGTATTGGCTCATGATTTCAGAGGCTAGAAGGCTTGCTTCTTCCTGGAGTCAGTATCTTTTGGCTGGCCAGCAATTTTTGGGGTTCCTTGGCTTTTCTGTCATATGGCAATGCACATGGCAGTGTCTTCTTTCTCTTCTGGGTTCCACTGACTTCATCTTCTGGCTGACCCCTGTGGCTTCTCTCTGTCTGACTTTCAATATTAAGCCTCCAATATTATTTTTCATGTTGCCAGCAATATCACCTTCCAAAAGATGTCTACAATCCCAGCACTCTTTTATTCTTTGCTGGCTCTCTATTAACTCCAAATTCCTTAACATAGTTTTAAAATCTTTCTATAATCAGGCCTAACCTCATCTATTCTTCCTCCCATGAACTTTTTAACTGTTTTCTAAAAATGATTTTTTATTAGAAGAGTTGTATGTTTACAGAAAAATCATGCTGAAAATACTGAGTTCCCATATAATCCCCCTCACACAGAGTTTTCCTTATTATTAACACTTTGCATTGGTGTGATATTTTGTTACAATTGATGAAAGAATATTACTGTATTTCTACTATTAAGTATTGACCATAATTTACATTAGAGTTCACTGATTGGGTTTTTTAAAGATTTTTTGTTCTAGTAATATATGTACATATAACCTTTTAACCACATTCAAATATATAATTCAGTGGAGCTAATTACACTCACATTGTTGTGCTACCATCACCACCATCCTTTACCAAAACTTTTCAATCAACCCAAATAGAAGCTATATACAATTTAAGCATTAACTCCCCCTTCCCTACCCCCATCTCAGCCCCTGGTAACCTATATTCTAGTTTCTGACTCTATGAATCTGCTTATTCTAATAATTCACATCAGTGAGATCATACAGTATGTGTCCTTTTGGGTCTGGCTTATTTCATGAACATGATGTCCTCAAGGATCATCCATGTTGTTGCATGCATTAAAACTTCGTTTCTTTTTACAGCTGAATAATATTTCATTGTATATATACCACATTTTGTTTATCCATTCATCGATTGAGGCACACTTGGATTGCTTCTGTCATCATTGTGAATAATGCTGCTAGGAAACCAGTGTGCAAATATCAGTTCAAATCCGTGCTTTCAGTTCTTTGGGGGTATATACATAGAAATGGAATTGCTGGGTCATATGGTAATTCCATACTTTCTGAGGAATTACCAAACTGTTTTCCATAGTGGCGGCACCATTTTATAAGAACTACTATTATTTTTACCATGAATCTTTTGTTAATAGCTAAGACCTTGTCCTTATCATTAACAATGGTTTATTGTACCAATAGCAAGTGTCAACCCCTTCAAGTTTTGTTAACTTGCATAATTTTTTTTCTTCAGTGTAGCCGTAGGCCAAATTCCCATTTGCCTACTATCCATGTTCCCATTAACTTTAAAGAGAATATTGTATTCTGACAAAATGTACCAGTACCAAAGGAGTCAAAATCTAGCCTTGGGGTATAAAGGTCTATTCATTTTATGTACTTTCCTCTTTCTGTGTCATCTTTAGGGCAAGTAGTAACCAAAATTAGAAATTCCTTGGATGAATCTGAAAAATTCACTTGTAAACAAATTATTCTGACAGAAAAGCATGTGTAAACTCATGTGTAGAGAGATGAGGCTGTTCCCCTCATCTCTCTACAAACCAAGTAGCTCCTCGTTTTCAAATGAATCATTCATGGATAACCCTATGCATCCTCTCTGCTTATTTCACGTAGTGATTACTTTATGTCTGATTTCCAAGAGCAATTTGATGCCTGGCTTTTCATTTTCTTTTAACATACTAAGACCAGTATTGTTGCCCTTGCTAAATGGGAAATGCCTCAGTATTAGACACAATGTGTTCCAATCAGGATGTCCCAATATTTACCTGCAGACCTATGAATTCAAATGAAATTCTTTAACTTTTTCTTAGCTCCAAAATCTCATTCAAATCTATCCCCTGCCTTCCAATCCCCCAAACCCAGTCCTATTCCAGTCTCCATTCTCTCTCACCCAGATTACTGCAATCGTCCAATTATTTACCTGGCCTTTGGTTTCTGATCTCTGGCAATTCATCTCCGACTTCTTCCCAGTTCTCTCTCTAAAGCACAGTTTCGATGGTGTCACTCCTTAGCTTAAATGCCTTTTGTGGCTCCCTACTACCTACAAAATAAAATCCCTAGCATAGCATTCAAGGCCTTTCAATCTGATCCTATCTTTCCTTTCTAACTCCTTTTCCAACCACTTATGCTATCTACTCTGTATCATATGGTCTATTGTTTACCAAATACATCTCTGCACATTACCATGCCCTGTCCATTTTCTGTCTCCCTAAGATGGGCTTCTCCACCTATTCATATCTTGCTCTTTAAGATCCAGCACAACAGGATCTCACCTCTTAGCACCTTTGCTGCTGTCCTACACAAAAACTTGCTCCTTGTCCTCAGGGCACATTGTTTATTCTTAGAGGGGTCCTGTCTAGCTCTATCTCCCTTTATTGTTGAACTCCTCTAGGGCAGAGACAATGATCTAGCAGTCATCTTTCCATGGCCACAGCCAAGTAAGTGGATCCAAAGAGGGAGAGTAACCCTCACTGGGAAATGAAAATATTGCTAATGACATAAGGGTAGGGGAATTTTCCAGCCTCTTTCTTGGAAGTAGTTCAAATTATTTAATTACATTCATTCACCTTACCAGAAGTAACTTTCTGGATTTATGAAATTCAGAGACCGTCTAATAAAAACCATTCATTTAGAGTCAAGATTGTAACTTGTAAGATATGGAAGTCTCTACACCATCCTTATCAAATTCACCAATCTACATGTCCCATTCAAGCTACCAATTACATTTCTTCTGTGCAAACTCTCTAGTTATTAGAATTTATTAAAAGGACATTCTACATGTAACTGTAATACTGTAGACTTACATGTAGAATTTCTGTTTAATAAATATTTGATCACTGACATACTAGTTTGAACTTGTAGGTGACCGGTTTTTCTTTTGTATACCACAGCTGTTGAGTCTTACCAGTCATATATCCTTGCTGTGTCCTGGGTTCTACGTCTAGTCTTACCACCACTGGTCACTGGCACGTCGCTTTCCGGACACCAACGGTCGGAGGCACTCAATAATTACTTGTAATTACTTGAGCTGAACCATTCTGGGGGCACGGTGGTTACTTCTCATCCATTCATAAATCACCATTTGATTAGGTGCCAGCAGGATGTCCGGGTTCTTGGCGTTGGCACCGCCAAAGCTGGCACCAGGATAGTGGCCTCTCCAAGTCAACGTCCAGAGAGAAGCGGGTGACGCCCGGCAGGTCTCAGGGAGAACTTCACGGGCACTACCCTCCAGAGCCTCAGCGCCCGGCCACGGTCCAACGCGCTCAGGGAGGCCTTGCGCGGCGGTGCCCCCGCCCCCAGCAGTCAGGAAGGGGGGGCGGGGCGCGCGCCAGACGGTAGAGGCGGCGTGTGGCGGCCTGACGCGAGCGCGCGGCGAGGGAGGGGCGCGCGGGACGCGAACGCGCGACGTGAACGCGCGACGGCGGCTGCGGCCTGTGGTGCCGTCATCCGGCTGAATCGAGCGGGTTGAGCTGCGGCTTCCCAGGCGCGCGGGCACGGCTCGGAGCTGCGCCCGCTCTGTCGCCCTCCCGCCGCCTGTATTCTTGTCCGCCGGCCGTACAGGTCCCGTTATCATGTCGCTGAGGCAACGCCTGGCCCAGCTGGCGGGCCTTCTGCAGGAGCCGCAGAAAGTGGCCAGTTTCCAGCGGCTGTGCGGGGTGGAAGCGCTGCCGAGCCGCTCCCCCGCGGCCGCCGCCGACCGGAGGGAGGATGAGGGAGAGGCGGAGGTGCCCCTAACCGGAGATCCCCGACGACGAGGGCGGCAGCCAGGGCCACCCGGGGACCCTCAGCCCCCTGGGAGCGACCGCAATCAGTGCCTGACCAAGCCAGCCAGCGGCGGCGCCCCCAATGGTGTGCGGAACGGGCTGGCGGCGGAGCTGGGCCCAGCCAAGTCGCGGGTCGCGGGCGCTCTGCGCCGCAACTCGCTGACCGGAGAGGAGGGTGAGCTGGCCGGCGTGAGCAACTGGCCTCTCTACTACCTGTTCTGCTTCGGCACGGAGCTGGGCAACGAACTCTTTTACATCACCTTTTTCCCCCTCTGGATCTGGAACCTGGACCCTCTGGTGGGCCGGAGGCTCGTAATCATCTGGGTGCTGGTCATGTTCCTGGGCCAGTGTACCAAGGACATCATACGCTGGCCGCGGCCCGCTTCGCCGCCTGTGGTCAAGTTGGAGGTCTTCTACAACTCCGAGTACAGCATGCCCTCCACCCATGCCATGTCCGGCACCGCCATCCCCATTGCCATGATCCTCCTAACCTATGGCCGCTGGCAGGTAAGGTTCCCTCTCCTCGCCCCTCTCGGCCTGGTGGTAGTTCAAGATGCCCGGGTGAAGGGTGGATTAACAGAATCTCGGAATTCTCCTTGCTCTCTAGTTATTTTCATCTGGACGTTCCCCTCCAAAACCTTTCTTTCCACAGGTTTCCACGGTACCCACAAACAGACCCTTTCTAGGTTTTAAAAAATTAAATAGTATGAGAGGGGGATATAAGGGAGGGATATGGGATTCTTGGTAGTGGTGTTGTTTTCTGTCCTTTCTAATGTATTGTATGACACTTTATTTTTCTTTGTATTACTGTCTTTTTTATTCACCAAAAAAAAAAAACAAAAAAAAAACCTCACACACAAACACTTTTTCATAGTAATCAGTATGTTCAAGGTGCTGACTGTGGTGATGTATGTACAACTATATGATGAAACAAATTAAATAACCAGAGAAAACCTGTAAAACTGTATTGTAACTGTCAAACTATAGCTATCAGACTATATTTTAGTAGCAGTGCCTTTCTTAGAACCCAAAGGAAGTGCATTTTATAGAATACTATATAAACATTGGTCTTTGGTTGAGTTTTTAAACTTTTAATTCCTGTGATGCACAGTGGAAGTGAATTTTCCCTATAATTAATCACTAGGACCTTGTTTTCACAGTAATATACAGTGCCACCCCCAACATTGAATTCTTTATCAGATACAGGTAAAGTCTTTAGCTTTACTGTGAAACAATGTTTACAAAACCTTACTTTATTCAAAACCTGCCTTGTGAGTTCCAGGCAATGAAGGAATGATTTTTAAATGAAAGCTGCCCTTTATGGAAGTTAATGCAGCACGGTCTACCTGAGTAACTTTAAGGAGTGTGGTTGCTAATTTGCTGGCAGACATAAAGTTCATCTTCTGATCACTATCTGTAATATCAGTTGTTGACCTGTGGCAGTATTCTTGTACTGACTGGAATAAAAGCATGAGTTTAAGGTTATTCTTAAAGATAGGGTTCTTGAGGAGACTTGTAGGTGCGTAAAAATGGCAGCTGTGACAACAGGGTTATTCTGACAATCAGGGATGAGTTTTTAAAAGGGTTTTATGTTTTGATTTCTTCTTTTGGCCTCCCATTTTTCAGTTTTCTATGGTCCATAAGTGTTACTTAGGTTTTAAAAGTAAGTTGCTTTCACGTAGAAGCAAATGTTATTCTTAAACTGCTGTGCTTGCTTTATCTGTCCTTTAAGTTGTAAAGAGATTTATTGGTCCTGCAGACCAGTTCCCTTAATTTAACAATGAAGTGCAAAGTTATGGAGAATCTTTGTTAGGAAGCATACTTCCTCTGTTTTTCTTCCCTTATTGCATAAAATCATCTTATGTTCAGAAATTCACATTCTGTGTAAAACTACATTATGATAAGCTTCCTTATCCCAGATTAAATGCCAGTAGATAAAATCGTGTCCCCATGGATATGTCTATATAGTATATTTCTCTTACTGTAAAACAGAAAATATGTAATGTACATAGTAAGAATGGCAGAATTACTAGTGAAGAGTACCATAGAAGGTTTTTCTAGAGGAGACATACAGTGATATTCAGATTGTAAAGTAGTGCCACCTATTTTGCATGATAAATAATATCTCAAAATTTTTAGTTAAATTTAAATATTTCAGAATTTAAGATTGTCAGTGGATTATACTTGGCATGATAATTACTGGTAAGCTAATGATGTTTCTCTTAATTTCATGAGACACTCAGGATTCTATAACTATAAGGCCTTTTATAACAAACTCCTCCTCAGAGAGTAGCTATGTTTCATACTGGTAATATTAGCAGTCCAAGTAAGAGAAAATAGTTATTTTTGCTCTTCACTTATTCAAAGCACATGCTAAGCAGGAAGTCTGTAAACAGTACTGTCAAATTGTTTAGGGGTTACAGCTATCAATATAATATTTCTGCTTATTTGAATTATCAGAGTAAGTTTAAATTATAGTTTTTGAACAACCTAGTGTGTTTAATTTAAAGTTTGAGGCATTTGTATATTATATAATTTTACAATTTTAGAATTTGAGCTGGATAGGACTTTGAAAATCGAGTCTGAAACTGTCATTTTATAGATGTGGAAACTGACATCAGAGTTAACCTTGTAAAATTAGTTTAAGTTTCTATTTTATGTCTTTTTTATCCATGAAAACATACGTTTGAATAATTGTTTACTTTTCAGTTAGCTGTTTTGAAATAAAGACTCCCTTAGATGAAAATTTTGTCTTTATATTTGACTGTAATAATCCAGTACATAAACCAAAATGACTAATACTTTTTTTTTTTTTTTTACTTCTTTTTGTCCTTGTCATCAAATGAAAACAAAAGTACCTTCCTTTCCTTAAGTCATTTTAGTTCTCTGTCAGTTAGTGTTTTATATTTGCAAAGGGGGCCCCTTGCATTTCCAGAATGCTAATGAAAAAAATTTTAGAAACCGGAGTAAGAATGAAAACAATGAAGACCTGGTGTTTTTCTAATTAACAGCAGTTTGGGTTGACTGTCCTGTCCTTCTGCTGTGCCTCTGCTGCTTACTCTGGACAAGCATGGTTTCTTCTGTATGCCAAGGTTGCTGAAATAGCTCTAGAAACTGAGTTAGCTCACGTACATCCTTTTGGCTTGCAGTAGCTACTTCACTCCCCACCACTTAATGTTCCTACCCTACTTGAAATTTGTTCAGGATTTACCTCCTACATTGAGCCTTTTTAATTAACTCTTTCTGTTTCATTATTCCTTGGTTCTTAAAATGACAGGGTAGCAAAAAATTGCCTGGGGACTTATTAAAGGACAGATTTCTGCACTTCACTCCCAGAGATATTCTGATCCATTAGAAAAGTGACAGGCATTGCATTTTACTAATTTCCCCCAAATATTTTTTTAGGAAGAAATGTACCTTCTTCAACCCCTTCCAGTAAAATTAACTCTTGATCCTTAGAATATATGTTATATTTGTCCAAGATTGCTGTCTTAGCTCCTTTGCAATTCCAATCTTTCCGTCTTTTTGAGGTATGTTATAATACAAAAAGGGAGATTGGAGCAACATAGTGCCAAGCAGTTATTTGATATTGGAAGATTTTAAAATATTTTTGTGGTGAATATAAGATAAAAAATGTTATGGCATTTCTTCAGGAATTAAATAAC
Organism: Choloepus didactylus; assembly: GCF_015220235.1. Taxonomy (NCBI): domain Eukaryota; kingdom Metazoa; phylum Chordata; class Mammalia; order Pilosa; family Megalonychidae; genus Choloepus; species Choloepus didactylus. The sequence goes on from NC_051310.1 coordinate 47,749,410, forward strand.
TTGAGATCCACTACCCAGGATAGTAATTATTGTTCTTATACTATTAGTTGGATTGGTTTTTGTAGCCTGAATTGGAAAAATTTAAGAAATAAGGGGTACCAATATTAAAAAAATAGTCCTTGAAGAATAATCTGAAGTAAAAAATAAAACACTCCTTTTGTATTTATTTATTTATGTATTATAATTCTTTCCAGAAATAAAAATCCGTGATTTAAAAATAATCATATAATCAGTTCTAATGATCCTTATTTAATTATTTAATTATTGGTTAAGGAGGTTTTAGGTGAATTTCATTTTCAAAAAATTAGTCTTTTTTAAAAAGACTTAAAATTAGCCAAACCCATTCCCAACTCGTCCACATGCCTTCACTGCTTTTTACAATAATAATAATTATTATATAATAATAAACATCATCCTTACTATTAACATTTATTAAGCACTTACTTTGGGTCAGACATTATTCCAAATGTTGTGTACCTATTACTTCATTTAGTTGACTCTATAACACCTTGGTGTTTGGTGCTACTATTAATACCAGTTTACAAGAAGAGGAAACTGAGGTACAGGGAGGTTAAGCAACTTACTCTGTAAGTGACAGAGACTGGATTTAAACAGACAGACTGACCCAGGAGCTTACAGAGAAAACTTTGCAAATCACACTTTGTATGTGATTTTTAAAGTATCTTTGCAGCAATATATACCATTTAAAAAATAGATATGACTGCTAAGATACAATGATATCTATAATATGATTCAATATATATTATGAACTTATACATATATATGATTAAATACATAAATATACGTTTATACTTATATGCTTGAGAAGGTGAAATGTGTATATGTATATATATATATATGCACTATCCACAAATAGTTGTGTTTTAACAGATATTAAGATGGCTGAATATTAAATGCTGATTTGATCAATCTTCCTTTTCCTTTATCTTCCAAATATAACTATAAACAAAATTCATTAAGCATAATAACAGCTTTGGAAAAGAAAGGCACATAAGATATTGTCTTGGCCCAAGAGGGCTTTTGTAGCCCAAGGACGAAAGAAAGCACCGCACAAATTCTAAGACCTGAGCTTTTATTATAGGGCTTACCTACAGGGTGGGGAAGTCGAGCCACATTGCCCTGAAATCAGGAGCTTCTCTGGATGGATTTTAGGAGCTGCTCTGAATGGCGGCCAGTTCAGAGCACAATGTGTAAATAGTCCGCACTTTGAAGGGCTGAATAAGCTGCTTATAAGGGCTCCACGTTCCAATGGGTATGAGAACATAAGGCAGGGAGCAGGGGTTGTGCAGTGTAGGAAGGGGTTAGTTGTCAACAGGGAAGAGGAGAGGATTATAGAGATAACAGTATCTCAGGGAATCTCAGGGAGGAGCTAGTTTCAGTTACAGATTACAGTTAGCATCTGATATTACAAGGAGAAAAGGTCAAACCTCAGCTGTCCTAGGTCAAGCAAAATGCTGTGTGCAGTTCTCATGACACTCGGGGGCCAGGGGCTCCTACAGATATCCTATCAAAATAAAGTATTAAAGGAAGCTACCTGTGAAGTCATGAATAGCTTACAAGAAGAAAGACAGAAAGTAAGAGTTACAAAAATAGGTCAAAAATGGCAAAGACTAGAAGAGGCTTCATGAGCCAAGGGAAACTGATCATTGTGGTAATTCTGAGAAGAAACATAGTTTACTGAAAAATAGAATTGATTTGCTACACTTGATTTATTTTTTTACCTAGCCAGATAATTTGAAATGGACATTTTCCTGATTTTATAAATGCCTAATTCTTAATTTAAAAATAATTTCATTTATTTATTTCAATATACATGGTACAAAATTTACATAAAAATATGAAGAGGAGAGTACATTTCTCCTCATTCTCTGTAGCACAGCTACGTAGGTCTTTTTCCCAGAAGAAATCGTTACAAGTTTCTTGTTTAGCCTCCCAGAGATATCTTTTATTTTTGTAGAAATATATTTATATACTTTACTTTTCATACAAATGATAATGTGCTATACCATTCAGGACCTTGCTTTTTTCCCTTAGAAATATATTGTGGAGATTTTCCTTTTCTTTTAGCCAACAATTTCCAAATATTAATTGTATTTGTCTTAAATGCCTTACGTGGCTTAACTCTTTTAATCCACATAAAATCCTGAGAGTGTTATCACTGTTTTACCAGCAGTTTGGCTCCAAAATGGTACTATTTTACTGTATTATGTTGCCTCTCCTTGTTAACACATTCCATATTATACATAGAATTATCTAATTTTTTTCACATTTTCCTGATGTTCTAATATATTAATGTAGCATAATTTGTTAAACGTATTGGCTATTCCAGGACTGTAGGATTACAGTCTTTTCCTAGTACAATGACATAGTGACTGTTTTTATATACAGTCAATTCTTGTTGTTTTGTAAAGTCACCACTAACACTGAGTTAGCAAATACTGAACCATTACCCCTGGGGAAAATACAGGGTTAGGTTCCGGCTAGCCTCTGTTCAACATTGTCAATACAAAACCTTATATGTGTTTCTCTTTAAAGATACCTTATGTCATTTGCTTCCTCTTTTAATTTGTATACAAAGATTCCCTAGGAAGTTCTGTTTCATCAGCTTTTTAGAGACTGCCCCCTTTTAACCCCATCCAGAAACAGTATCATTGCTTTCAGAACATTTCAGAGCAGTATTTAAACAAAGCCTCTGAAAACAAATTTAAACAAGTTTAATATCATTGGGAGTTGGGTGTTGGAGCTGATTAAATAAGGTGTTGATTCACTGATACTGAACTCATGACCACTGTAACTCATGTTTGGAAAAAGCATGTACTTTCTCAGAACAGCATATCATAGTCTTCTTGCACTTAGGTATACTAGACAGCACTTCAGCACTTGTGAGCTATTTTAAACAGTGAAGTGACTGAAGAAAAGCACAAGAATGAGAAAAATGTGGCATATGTACCATGAAAAAGACACTGGTTTACAGTATGAGAGCAGAAACAAGAAGACAGAATTTCATGTTGTTTGCCCTCAGCTGGGAATGTGCCTCTCAGGTGACTCACCCCCCCCCCCCCCCCGCCGCTGCTCTGAGCATGTCCACGAATGACCAGAAAAGCGCTGCAAATACTGATTTTGAATGGTTTCAGTATTTGATATGGGGATTACAAATACATTTTAGCAAGTAGGCAAACTGGAAAATTCTGAATCCATAAATAATGAGGATCAACTATGTATGTATTTGAACACATTGCTGTGTCAAAGTATATGCATTTGAAGTTTAACAGATAATGCAAAATTGCCCTCCCTAAAAATTATATCAACTTACATTCCTCTCAGCAATATATGAGAGTACCTGATTTCCTACACTTTTATTAATGTAATCAGACTATTTGATTTTTTGCCAATCTGGTAAGTGGAAAATAATTTTAACATTATATTAATTTGCATTTCTCTTATCAATAAAGCTGAACAGCTTTACCTAAATTTATTGGTCCTTTATCTTTAGTTTTCTGTGAACTACCTATTCAAAGCCTTTCTCTACTTTTTTTGTTTGATTGTTGGTATTTCACTTTACTGATTTTTAAAACTTTCCCCATCAAATTCTGTTGTTGTTGTTGTTTTAAGACATTGCTCTACCTTCAAGTAATACACTGCTTCAAGTATAACATAAGGACATGTCTTCCAATTTCACCCCTCCTTTTCTTTGTGGTATTGTCAGATATTTTATATCTATATTATAAAACTCAATAATGCTTTGTTAGTTTTTGTATATTATTGCAGTATATAATGTGGAATGTGCTAATATAGAGTTTGGGAGATGGTACAATTTTTCTTCTAATGAGCTTCTTTTCACATTTTTTTTGTACTACAAATCTGCTGGCAACTAATTTTCATCTTAGCTTTTTTCTCTGAAAAGTATTTTTTCCACAACCACATCAACACTGTAAATTTCTGTTTTAATAGTAGCCATTCTAGAGGGTGTGGTAGCTCATAATGGTTTTGATTTGCATTTCCCTGGTGGCTAATGATGTTGGGCATCTTTTCATGTGTTTTTTTGTCATTTGTGTATCTTCTTTGAAGAAATGTCTATTCATTGCTTTTGTCCATTTTTTAATTGGGCTGTTTGTGTTTTTATTGTTGAGTTGTAGGAGTTCTTTATATATTCTGAATATGAAACCCTTATTAGATATGTGGTTTCAAAATATTCATGTGGGTTGTCTTTTTACTTTCATGATGAAGTTCTTTGATACACAAAGGTTTTTTTTATTTTGATGAAGTTCCATTTATCTATGTTTTCTCTTGTTGCTTGTTCTCTTGATATAAAGTCTAAGAACCTTTGCCTAACACAAGGTCCTGTAGATGCTCCCTTATGTTTTCTTCTAGGAGTTTGATAGTTCTAGCTCTCATATTAAGGTCTTCAATCCATTTTGAGTTGATTTTTGTATATGGTATGAAGTAGCAATCCACCATCATTCTTTTGCCTGTGGACATCCAGTTTGCCCAGTACCATTTGTGGAAGAGACTGTTCTTTTCTCATTGACTGGAGTTGCATCTTGTAAAAAATCAATTGGTCATACATATGAGGGTCTACTTCTGACTCCTCAATTTGATTCCATTTCTCTATGTCTGTCCTTGTGCCGGTATCATGTTGCTTGGTAGTAAGTTTTAAAATCTGGAAGTGTGAGTCTTCCAACTTCATTCTTTTCTTTAAAGATGGTTTTGGCTATTCAGGGCCCTTAACCCTTCCATATAAATTTGATGATTGACTTTTCCATTTCTGCAAAGAAGACTGTTGGAATCTTTATTGGTATTGCAGTGGATCTGTAATAGCTTTGGGTAGAATTGACATTTTAACAATATTTAGTCTTCCAATCCATGAACATGGAGTATCCTTCCATTTATTTAGGTCTTCTTTGATTTCTTTCAAAAACTTTTGCAGTTTTCCATGTACAAGAACTTTACATCCTTGGTTAAATTTATTTCTAGATATCTAATTCTTTTAGTTGCTATTGTAAATGTAATTTTTTTCTTTATTTCCTCTTCAGATCATCCATTGCTAGAATATAAAAACATCCCTGATTTTTGTGTGTTAATCTTGAACCCTGCCATTTTGCTGAATTCATTTATTGACTCTAGGCGCATTGTTGTAGGTTTTTCAGGATTTTTTGTATATAGGATCATGTCATCTGCAATAGGGAGAGTTTTACTTCCTCCTTTCCAATTTGGATGCCTTTTATTTCTTTTTCTTGTCTAGTTGTTCTGGCTAGAATTTCCAGTACAATGTTGAATAACATTGGTGACCATGGGCATCCTTACCTTATTCCTAATAATAAGGGGAAAGCTATCAGTCTTTCACTATTGAGTATGATGTTACCTGTGGGTGTTTCATATATGCCCTTTTTCAAGTTAATGATGTTCCCATCTATTCCTAGTTTTCTAAGTGTTTTTATCAAGAAGAGATGCTGGAATTTGTCAAATGCCTTTTCTGCATCGAGGATAATGTGTTTTTTTCCTTCGTTCTGTTAATGTGGTGTATTACATTAACTGATTTTCTTATGTTGAATCACTCTTGCATACCTGAGATAAATTCCATTTGATTGTGGTGTCTAATTCTTTTAATGGGATGTTGGATGTGGTTTCCTTGTATTTTGTTGAGGAATCTTGCATCTATATTCATAAGGAATATTGGTCTGTAATTTTCTTTTCTTGTGGTGTCTCATCTGGCTTTGGTGTGAGGGTGGATGCTGGCCACATAGAATAAGTTAGGAACTGTTCCCTCCTCTTCAATTTTTTTGAAAGAGTTTGAACAGGATTGGTGTGAATTCTTGAAATGTTGGTAAAATTCACCTGTGATGCCATCTTGTCCTGGGGTTCACTTTGTTGGGAGGTTTTTGATGACTGATTCAATCTCTTTACTAGTTATTGTTCTGTTGAGAGAGTACTTCTTGAGTCAGTGTAGGTAGTTTTTGTGTTGCTAGGAATTTGTCCATTTCATCCAGTTTACCTAATTTGTTGCCATTTAATTGTTCATAGTATGCTCTTAACAATCCTTTTATTTCTGTGGCTTCATAGTATATTCTGAAAATCCCTTTTATTTCTCATTTTATTTTGTTTGCATCCTATTTTTTATTTGTTAGCCTAGCTAAAGGATTATCAATTTTGTTGATTTTTTCAATGAGCCAACTTTTGGTTTTATTGATTCTGTCTATGGTTCTTTTATCTTCTGTTTCATTTATCTCTTCTCTAATCTTTGTTATTTCCTTCCTTTTGTTCACTCTGGTTTTAGTTTGCTCTACTTTTTCCATGTCCTTCAGTTTTGAGGTTCGGTCTCTGTTTTGAGATCTCTTTTTCTCTTTTAATTTAGCACTTAGAGCTATATATTTTCCTCTCACCACTGACTTTGTTGTATTCTGTAATTTTTGATATGTTGTATTTTTGTTTTCATTTGCCTTGAGATAATTTCCTAATTTTCTGGTGAGTTCCTCTTTGACCCATTGGTTATTTAAAGGCATGTTGTTTAATTTCCAAATATTCGTGAATTTTTCAGTTCTTCCTCTTTCCAAATATTTGTGAATTTTCCAGTTCTTCCTCTCTTTGATTTCTAGCTTCATTCCATTGTGGTTGGAGAAGATTTTATGTTGTATAATTTCAATGTCTTTTAATTTACTGAGACTTGTTTAGTGACCTAACATATGGTTTATCCTGGAAGATGACTCATGTGCACTAGAGAGAATGTGTGTTCTGTCCTTGATTGGTGAAGGGTTCTATATATATATGTCTGTTAGTTGTAAGTTGGTTATAATATCATTCAAGTCTTTTATTTCTTTATTGATCTTTTTCCTGGAGTTTGATCCATTATCAAAAGTGGTGTATTGAAGTCTCCTCCTATTAATGTAGAACGACCTCTTTCTCTCTTGAAGTCTGTCATTATTTGCTTCATATATTCTAGACTCTGCCATTAGGTTCATATAAATTTATAATTGTTGTTGTCTTCTTGTTGAATTGACCCCTTTATCAGTATATAAAGACCTTTGTCACTCAAAACAGTTTTTGACTTAAGTCTATTTTATCTGATTAATATAGCAACTCCAGCTCTAGTTTGGTTACTGTTTGCCTGGTTAATATTTTTTACTTCCTTTCACTTTTAACCTACTTGTGTCTTTGAATTTAAGGTGAGTCTCTTGCAAACAGCATATAGTTGGGTCATGCTTTTTTATCTATTCTGTAAATCTGCCTTTTGACTGGAGATTTTGCTACTTGAGCTTTGTAAGTCTTATACATTTTAGTCCTTCAGTTCTTCCATTAATGTGTACTTTCATATTTATTTGATTTTTTGTAGTGAACCATTTTGAGACCTTTCTCATTACCTTCTGTGTATATGTTTCAGATATTTTCTTTCTGGTTACCATGGAGCTGAAATTTAACATCCTTAATCTATAGCAATCAAGTCTGATTTGTTACCAAATTAACTTCTATAGCATACACAAACTATGTTTCTGTATCTCTGTCCCCCCCACCTTTTTGTTGTATTTGTTACAAGTTATATCATTAGACATTGTATGTATGTATACATAGATTTTTCTTTGCTTTTTATGCATTCACATTTTAGAACCTGTAAAAAGTTAAAAGTGGAGTTACATACCAAAAAAAAAAAAAAAAAACAATACTGGTATTTAAAATTCCCATATCATTACTTTTACTGGAGATCTTTATTTGTTTACATCACTTTGATCCTCTGTCTGGTGTCCTTTTCTTTCAGTCTGAAGAACTCCCTTTAGCATTGCTTGTAGGGCAGTGCTTGTATAAGCTTTTGTTTACATGGTAATGTCTTAATCTTGCTTTCATTTTTTTTTTTATATACAATTTTTTTAGTAACAAAATTAAAAAAGGTAATGGCAATCTTCATCTGTTTTGAACAACGTACTTTGAAAGGGTTAAACTTCAGAAATTACTTAAAGGTAAATAAGATTGGCATCCATAAAGAATACTATTTATAAAAGAAACACAATTATAGAGGCTACTTTAGAAAAGACTGAACTTTGGGCTTTTGAATAGGAAGAGTGCACGATGATCGACAGCTGTTCTGGGAAGCACATGGGTGCAGGAGTGCAACACTACACCACACAGACTGGCACCACCTGTGGACAGCACCTCTTCACTGTTTTTCAGAAAAAAGGAGAGTATATGCATTGGTGAGCTGTCTCTGTTTCCAGTGAGCAGTATATGCCTAACATCATTAAGAAAACAAAAATAAAAATTGAAGGAAGGCAGCCCTTTTAAACAGGAAGGTGGAATGTGGTTTATGTGTCCCCATTTAACACGACCAGGCGGTTCTGCTGTAATGTAGGTTACCCTTGGCATGCTTCAGTTCTAAGTCTGCCGGTTCCACTAAATGTTTTCTGAATGCAGCAACTCTTCTTGTCTTGAAATCTATAAGTTCTTGTTTTGCTGATTCAGATATTTTTTCAAATTTCTGACAACATAACTGTTGGGAAGTTTCAACCTGCAGTACATCTTTATTTTTCACTCTTGCTTTATCAAGTGCTTTATTAGCATTTTCATAATCCACTAGTGACCTCCTCTATAAAGGAGATCCTTAGCAGCTTGAGATTCTCTTAAGTAATATTTTAAAAGGTCAGAAAATTTGAAGTCTTCATCAGCAGACTTTACTTATGCTTCTATTTTTCTTGTTTTATCAAACAGTTCTGAAACTTTGAGAAAAAACTTGCATGTAGTTGTAGAATCCTGAGTTCCTAAAGCGTATAATGAAGAACCAATCCTATTGTAATCATCTACAGCACTTTTGTATGATCGTGCCATCCTATGAGATTTAGCAGATGCATCCTTAACTTGGTTATGATATTCTAAAAGAAATGTTCGTTCATGCTCAAAGAAATCATCTACATCCTTTACTCCTAAAACAATTACTCCATCTGCTGATTTCACCATGTTTTTAAAAAAATCTTCAAGTTTTTCTTTTTTATTTTTTCCTCATACACTCAAATCTTGATTATATTCCAAGAAGACATAGAAATTTAAATCTTTTCTCAAAATTGGATGTGCTGCCACATGGCACAGGAATACTTCATGCATTGCAACTGAATATTGCCAAATATTCAGCTTCCAGTTCCTGTTTCATCTTTGTGAATTCTTCTTTCGTCATCAACCCTTCTCGTCCTCCAAGCTTCTGTAGTTTTTCCCTTGAAGCATCAAAATCAGGTCTTGGTGGTGCTGGTGGAATAATGTAACCTGCATAGTCTTCATTTTCGATGAAGGAATCGTGAAGCCAGATAAATTCCTCATGTTGTTGAACAACAGAAAATTCATTTTGTTTAAAATTTGGCAATGAACTCTTTGTGTGAAACAGTGAATTTTACTTTATCCCTTTCACTAAGAGCATCAGAAATGTCCACCTGCAGAGCAGCATCACTTTGAAGATCTACATTTATTGCTTTAAGTCCGTTGTCCTCCTTGGAGAGGAGGTCGGGGCTGTTGTCCAGGCCTTCCTGTGGGGTCATCAGGACCTGGCATGCCGGAAGAGAGGGTGGAGTGGGGGAAACACAAAGTGAAACATTGGTGCCAGGCCCGCACTGCCCCTGTGCCCACCCGACGCCCATCGCCCCCACTGCCTCTTGCTTTCATTTTTTAAATACTCTGTTCCTGAATATAAAATTCCCTGTTGGCAGTTGTTTTCTTTCAGTACTTTAAATATTTCATCCCACTCCCTTCTTGCCTCCATGGTTTCTGATGAGAAATCAGCATTTAATCTTATTGAGTCTTCATTGTACCTGACACGTTGCTTTTCTCTAGCAGTTTTCAGAATACTCTCTTTTTCTTGGGTATTTGACAGTTTGATTATAATATGTCTGAATGTAATTTTTTTTCAAGTTGATCATGCTTGGGGTTTGTTGGTCTTTTTGAATGTGTATATTCATATCCTTAATTAAATTTGGGATGTTTTCTGCTATTATTTCTTTGAATATTCCTTCTGATCCTTTCTCTCTTTGTTCTCCTTCTGGGACTCGGCTAGTGTGTGTATTGGTGGTGTTCCACAGTTCTCTTAGCCTTTGTTCACTTTTCTTCTTTCTTTTTTCTTTTTGTTTCTCAGACTGAATCGTTTTATTTGTCTTATCTTCCATTTCACTGATTCTTTCTTCTGCCAATCAGCCGTGAAACTCTGTAGGGAATTTTTCATTTAAATTATTGTGGTCTTCAACTCCAGTATTACTGTTTGGTTCCTTTTTGTAATATTCATGTCTTTATTGAGATTCTCCTTTTGTTCATTTATTGTTTTCCTTCTTTCGGTTCTATCTCTGTGTTTTCTTTTAGCTCTTTGAGTATTTTGAAGATCAATTTGTATCCAGCTATTGATATGACAGACATTTCTTTGAATGCCAGTTGCTAATAAAAATAAGCAAACCAAAACAAAAAAACACCTTTTGCAGCCTTTGCAAATGGCTCTGTGTTGCTGGTGCTGTCCTTCAGAGTTTAGTTCTCCTACCAAGGAGATCATCCAGAGGTGAAAGTGTGGGGTCCTCCCTGTCTTTTCTGAGCATGAGTCTTGTCCTGGGCATGTGCTCATGGCCTTAGTAATTCCCTTGTCTACAGGGATCTGAATGCCCCCTCTATTCCTTTTCAAACTGATTTTCCCCCTCCTGGGTGCTCTGTTGTATATCTTGAAGGCAATAATTCCTTGCCCCAGGTTGCTTCCATTAGGTTGTTTTTTAACACTGCTTTATCTGTGAGAAAACTGCTTCTTGGATGGCAAGCCAGAGGTGAGTGTCTTGGTTCAGTCTTTCAGGCTGGCAGCCAGTAGATTCATTCCAACATATAGGCGCCTCAGTATGTGCTTGGGTTTACTCTTGAACAGAGCCAGGACCCACAGTGAGAGCACAGGCCCACTCCACACCTTGCTGTGGAGGGGCTGAGAAAAGGGTCAGCCAGGGCGCCACAAGCTTCTACTATGCTCTTAAGTTGTGTTTTCTTGATTCAGTGCTCAACCAGTTACTGAAATTCTTTAACCTTTTTCTGGGGCTCTGAGGATGATGACTCTGCGAGTTTTTGCTAGTCGTTGAGAGATTCTGTAGGGGAATAACATCCTGGAGCATCTTATGCCATTATTTTGGTCAACTGGAAGTCTGTTTATAAGATTTTTAATAGCTGTTTTAAGCTCTTTGTCTACTAATTCCAATATCTCTGTCATTTTTTTGTGTGTTACTGATTTTTCTACTGGTTTTGAATCATATTTTCTTGCTTCTTTACTTGGTAATTTTTTAATTGGGTTGAGATTTCATTGTATTCCTTTAAATAGTGTTGGTCTTTGTTCTGTTGTGCAGGAAAGTTATTTCTTGTTATTTTAATCCTTTTTAGCCATGTGTTTAGGTTTGTTAGGGTGGGTCCAGAATAACCACAGTTAAGAGCTAAATTAGAATCACTGTTAAGGTGATAACCTTCTGAACACTAGGCAATGCCCTTTCCACTCTGCCTGATGGGAAAACAAACTGTTCCCAGGCCTATGTGAGTTTTAGCAATTGTTTGGCCTAATACTTTCCAGTGGTTCTTTCCCCCTGCCTGGTGGAGCTTCATCCTCTGTTTGCACAGAATAATGCTTAGTCAGTGATTTGTCGTTGTTCCTCTTCATATATCCGGGGCTTGTTTTCTGTGCAGATTCTTCTCTCCATACTCTGTTCTGCAGATTATGTAGCTGCTTTGGTCTCTGGGACCCACCCTCACCTCCTATGTCCCCCATTCCCTCTCCATAAATCTGTGAGGTTGCTATACTCTGAGTTTCATCTGTGTTACAACCTGAAAACTGCCTTTACCTGCAACCTGGGATATACATAGTGCTCACCTCATTTGTTACCCTTTTCTCATGAATCATAGTCCTGTGCTCTCTGTTGTCCAATACCTGAAAACAGTTGTTCCATGTAATTCGCCCAGTTTTCTGGTTGTTTATAGTTGGAAGGCTGTTCTTACAGTAGTTAATCCTTCATGAGCAGAAACAGAAATCCTCTCCTGTATTTATTGATTTTTTTTGTTTTTTAATATATAATAACTTATTAACTTATAATTTACATTCCATATAATTCACCCATTTAAAGTGTACATTTCCATGGTGCTAGGAAAGTCTCAGACGCACTCAGCAGCCATCTCCCAGCCCTTGCCTACCCTGCTCCATTTCCCCTCGTCCTCATATGTATGCAGGTGTTTGTTATGTTTCCACTCTTGTGTGTTTGCCTGTAGGTGTTTGGTATGTCTCCATTTGTCCTTGTTTGCATGCAGCTGTTCAGTATGTTTCTATTTCTTGAGAGACCACAGGCAGCAAGGGAAGATGTTAAATCTTTAGCTGCTTCAGCTGCTAGCCAGGGCAAGAGGGTTGCTCACTGGCAGGGCCCTTCCCCCTGGAGTGTATAAAATTCCTGTCCTTAGGTAGTGCAGGTGTCTCTCATCTCCAGCGTGGTGTGCGCATGCTCAGCTGCCATCGACCAGTCCTGACCAGAGCAGTCGGCCTCCTTGGGGGACTGGCCACAGTGGAATCTTTGCCTCTGGTCTTTTAGACCTTTTGTGCTGTGTAAGTAGTAAAGCTGTCATTTGCTGGGAACCTCTGTTGAGCCTGAGCATGTGTTACCACAGCGCGCCATATAGCAACTTGCTCCACAAATGGTTTTAGCATATTCTCAGAATTGTGCAGTTGTCACTACAATTAAGTTTACAACGTTTTCATCACCCTCAAATGTAACTCGCACCCATAACGATTACTCCCATTTCCCCCCAAACCCTAAACAACTCTAGGCAACCACTAGTCTATTTTATATCTCTATAAATGTGCCTATTCTGGACATTTCATATTAATGGGCTCATACAATATATTATCTGTTGTGACTGGTTTCTTTTACATAGAATAATGTTTTTAAGGTTCATCCACATTTTAGCATATACTAGTACATTATTCCTTTTTCATTGATGAATAATATTCAATTTGTAGGATAAACCATATTTTATATGTTCTTCCTCAGTTGATGGACATTTGAGTTGTTTCTGCCTTTTGGCTATTATGAATACAATGCTGCTAGGAACATTCATGTACAAGTTTTTTTGTGAACATATGTTTTCATTTCTCTTTGGCTTGCTGTTCCAGTTTGCTGAAGCTTCTCTGAGGAAAGGCCGATGGCATCTGGGGTCCCTCTGTCACAGGGGAAGTCACATGGTAGAGTCTGCTGGGCCTCTCCTGGAGTTAGCTGCTGGTTTCTGTTGCTTTCTTCAAAATGTCTCTGGGCTTCTGTCTTAGCTCCTCTCCCTCAGCTCCTGTGCATCCTTGCTTGTTTCTCCTGGGGCATTTCTCTCTAAGCATCTGGGGGAGCTTCTCTGGCGCAAACTCTCGATTTCATCTCTTAGCTTCTCTCCTGGTTCTGGTTTCAACAGCTGTCTCAAAAATGTTCCTGGCGAGGCGGGGCAAGATGGCAGACTGGTGAGCTGTATGTTTTAGTTACTCCTCCAGGAAAGTAGGTAGAAAGCCAGGAACTGCGTGGACTGGACACCACAGAGCAATCTGACTTTGGGCATACTTCATACAACACTCATGAAAACGAGGAACTGCTGAGATCAGCGAAATCTGTAAGTTTTTGCGGCCAGGGGACCCACGCCCCTCCCTGCCAGGCTCAGTCCCGGGGGAGGAGGGGCTGTCAGCTCCGGGAAGGAGAAGGGAGAACTGCAGTGGCAGCCCTTATCGGAAACTCTTTCTACTGATTCAAACTCCAACCATAGATAGACTGAGACCAGACAACAGAGAATCTGAGAGCAGCCAGCCCAGCAGAGAGGAGACAGGCATAGAAAAAAAAACAACACGAAAAACTCCAAAATAAAAGCGGAGGATTTTTGGAGTTCTGGTGAACATAGAAAGGGGAAGGGCCCTGAGGCGCATATGCAAATTCCGAAGAAAAACTGATCTCTCTGCCCTGTGGACCTTTCCTTAATGGCCCTGGTTGCTTTGTCTCTTAGCATTTCAATAACCCATTAGATCTCTGAGGAGGGCCCGTTTTTTTTTTTGTTTGTTTGTTTTGTTTTGTTTTGTTTTTAATCCTTTTTTCTTTTTCTAAAACAATTACTCTAAGAAGCCCAATACAGAAAGCTTCAAAGACTTGCTTTTTTGGGCAGGTCAAGTCAAGAGCAGAACTAGGAGAGCTCTGAGACAAAACGCAATAATCCAGTGGCTGAGAAAATTCACTAAACACCACAACTTCCCAAGAAAAGGGGGGTGTCCGCTCACAGCCATCATCCTGGTGGACAGGAAACACTCCTGCACATCGCCAGCCCCATAGCCCAGAACTGCCCCAGACAGCCCAGTGTGACGGAAGTGCTTCAAATAACAGGCACACACCACAAAACTGGGCGTGGACATTAGCCTTCCCTGCAACCTCAGCTGATTGTCCCAGAGTTGGGAAGGTAGAGCAGTGTGAATTAACAAAGCCCCATTCAGCCATCACTTCAGCAGACTGGGAGCCTCCCTACACAGCCCAGCAGCCCAGAACTGCCCTGGGGGGACGGCACTCACCTGTGACATAGCACAGTCATCCCTCAACAGAGGACCCGGGGTGCACGGCCTGGAAGAGGGGCCCACTTGCAAGTCTCAGGAGCCATACGTCAATATCAAGGACTTGTGGGTCAGTGGCAGAGACAAACTGTGGTAGGACTGAACTGAAGGATTAGACTATTGCAGCAGCTTTAAAACTCTAGGATCACCAGGGAGATTTGATTGTTAGGGCCACCCCCCCTCCCTGACTGCCCAGAAAGACGCCCCATATACAGGGCAGGCAACACCAACTACACACGCAAGCTTGGTACACAAATTGGACCCCACAAGACTCACTCCCCCACTCACCAAAAAGGCTAAGCAGGGGAGAACTGGCTTGTGGAGAACAGGTGGCTCGTGGACGCCACCTGCTGGTTAGTTAGAGAAAGTGTACTACACAAAGCTGTAGATCTGATAAATTAGAGATAAGGACTTCAATTGGTCTACAAATCCTAAAAGAACCCTATCAAGTTCAGCAAATGCCACGAGGCCAAAAACAACAGAAAATTATAAAGCATATGAAAAAACCAGATGATATGGATAACCCAAGCCCAAGCACCCAAATCAAAAGACCAGAAGAGACACAGCACCTAGAGCAGCTACTCAAAGAACTAAAGATGAACAATGAGACCATAGTACGGGAGATAAAGGAAATCAAGAAGACCCTAGAAGAGCATAAAGAAGACATTGCAAGACTAAATAAAAAAATGGATGATCTTATGGAAATTAAAGAAACTGTTGACCAAATTAAAAAGATTCTGGACACTCATAGTACAAGACTAGAGGAAGTTGAACAACGAATCAGTGACCTGGAAGATGACAGAAGGGAAAATGAAAGCATAAAAGAAAGAATGGGGAAAAAAATTGAAAAAATCGAAATGGACCTCAGGGATATGATACATAATATGAAACGTCCAAATATAAGACTCATTGGTGTCCCAGAAGGGGAAGAAAAGGGTAAAGGTCTAGGAAGAGTATTCAAAGAAATTGTTGGGGAAAACTTCCCAAATCTTCTAAACAACATAAATACACAAATCATAAATGCTCAGCGAACTCCAAATAGAATAAATCCAAATAAACCCACTCCGAGACATATACTGATCACACTATCAAACACAGAAGAGAAGGAGCAAGTTCTGAAAGCAGCAAGAGAAAAGCAATTCACCACATACAAAGGAAACAGCATAAGACTAAGTAGTGACTACTCAGCAGCCACCATGGAGGCGAGAAGGCAGTGGCACGATATATTTAAAATTCTGAGTGAGAAAAATTTCCAGCCAAGAATACTTTATCCAGCAAAGCTCTCCTTCAAATTTGAGGGAGAGCTTAAATTTTTCACAGACAAAGAAATGCTGAGAGAATTTGCTAACAAGAGACCTGCCCTACTGGAGATACTCAAGGGAGCCCTACAGACAGAGAAACAAAGAAAGGACAGAGAGACTTGGAGAAAGGTTCAGTACTAAAGAGATTCGGTATGGGTACAATAAAGGATATTAATAGACAGAGGGGAAAAATATGACAAACATAAACCAAAGGATAAGATGGCTGATTCAAGAAATGCCTTCACTGTTATAACGTTGAATGTAAATGGATTAAACTCCCCAATTAAAAGATATAGATTCGCAGAATGGATCAAAAAAAATGAACCATCAATATGTTGCATACAAGAGACTCATCTTAGACACAGGGACACAAAGAAACTGAAAGTGAAAGGATGGAAAAAAATATTTCATGCAAGCTACAGCCAAAAGAAAGCAGGTGTAGCAATATTAATCTCAGATAAAATAGACTTTAAATGCAGGGATGTTTTGAGAGACAAAGAAGGCCACTACATACTAATAAAAGGGGCAATTCAGCAAGAAGAAATAACAATTGTAAATGTCTATGCACCCAATCAAGGTGCCACAAAATACATGAGAGAAACACTGGCAAAACTAAAGGAAGCAATTGATGTTTCCACAATAATTGTGGGAGACTTCAACACATCACTCTCTCCTATAGATAGATCAACCAGACAGAAGACCAATAAGGAAACTGAAAACCTAAACAATCTGATAAATGAATTAGATTTAACAGACATATACAGGACATTACATCCCAAATCACCAGGATACACATACTTTTCTAGTGCTCATGGAACTTTCTCCAGAATAGATCATATGCTGGGACATAAAACAAGCCTCAATAAATTTAAAAAGACTGAAATTATTCAAAGCACATTCTCTGACCACAATGGAATACAATTAGAAGTCAATAACCACCAGAGACTTAGAAAATTCACAAATACCTGGAGGTTAAACAACACACTCCTAAACAATCAGTGGGTTAAAGAAGAAATAGCAAGAGAAATTGCTAAATATATAGAGACGAATGAAAATGAGAACACAACATACCAAAACCTATGGGATGCAGCAAAAGCAGCGCTAAGGGGGAAATTTATAGCACTAAACGCATATATTAAAAAGGAAGAAAGAGCCAAAATCAAAGAACTAATGGATCAACTGAAGAAGCTAGAAAATGAACAGCAAACCAATCCTAAACCAAGTACAAGAAAAGAAATAACAAGGATTAAAGCAGAATTAAATGACATAGAGAACAAAAAAACAATAGAGAGGATAAATATCACCAAAAGTTGGTTCTTTGAGAAGATCAACAAGATTGACAAGCCCCTAGCTAGACTGACAAAATCAAAAAGAGAGAAGACCCATATAAACAAAATAATGAATGAAAAAGGTGACATAACTGCAGATCCTGAAGAAATTAAAAAAATTATAAGAGGATACTATGAACAACTGTATGGCAACAAACTGGATAATGTAGAGGAAATGGACAATTTCCTGGAAACATATGAACAACCTAGACTGACCAGAGAAGAAATAGAAGACCTCAACCAACCCATCACAAGCAAAGAGATCCAATCAGTCATCAAAAATCTTCCCACAAATAAATGCCCAGGGCCAGATGGCTTCACAGGGGAATTCTACCAAACTTTCCAGAAAGAACTGACACCAATCTTACTCAAACTCTTTCAAAACATTGAAGAAAATGGAACACTACCTAACTCATTTTATGAAGCTAACATCAATCTAATACCAAAACCAGGCAAAGATGTTACAAAAAAGGAAAACTACCGGCCAATCTCCCTAATGAATATAGATGCAAAAATCCTCAACAAAATACTTGCAAATCGAATCCAAAGACACATTAAAAAAATCATACACCATGACCAAGTGGGGTTCATTCCAGGCATGCAAGGATGGTTCAACATAAGAAAATCAATCAATGTATTACAACACATTAACAAGTCAAAAGGGAAAAATCAATTGATCATCTCAATAGATGCTGAAAAAGCATTTGACAAAATCCAACATCCGTTTTTGATAAAAACACTTCAAAAGATAGGAATTGAAGGAAACTTCCTCAACATGATAAAGAGCATATATGAAAAACCGACAGCCAGCATAGTACTCAATGGAGAGAGACTGAAAGCCTTCCCTCTAAGATCAGGAACAAGACAAGGATGCCCGCTATCACCACTGTTATTCAACATTGTGCTGGAAGTGCTAGCCAGGGCAATCCAGCAAGACAAAGAAATAAAAGGCATCCAAATTGGAAAAGAAGAAGTAAAACTGTCATTGTTTGCAGACGATATGATCTTATATCTAGAAAACCCTGAGAAGTCAACGATACACCTACTAGAGCTAATAAACAAATTTAGCAAAGTAGCGGGATACAAGATTAATGCACATAAGTCAGTAATGTTTCTATATGCTAGAAATGAACAAACTGAAGAGACACTCAAGAAAAAGATACCATTTTCAATAGCAACTAAAAAAATCAAGTACCTAGGAATAAACTTAACCAAAGATGTAAAAGACCTATACAAAGAAAACTACATAACTCTACTAAAAGAAATAGAAAGGGACCTTAAAAGATGGAAAAATATTCCATGTTCATGGATAGGAAGGCTAAATGTCATTAAGATGGCAATTCTACCCAAACTCATCTACAGATTCAATGCAATCCCAATCAAAATTCCAACAACCTACTTTGCAGACTTGGAAAAGCTAGTTATCAAATTTATTTGGAAAAGGAAGATGCCTCGAATTGCTGAAGACACTCTAAAAAAGAAAAACGAAGTGGGAGGACTTACACTCCGTGTCGTTGAAGCTTATTATAAAGCCACAGTTGCCAAAACAGCATGGTACTGGCACAAAGATAGACATATAGATCAATGGAATCGAATTGAGAATTCGGAGATAGACCCTCAGATCTATGGCCGACTGATCTTTGATAAGGCCCCCAAAGTCACTGAACTGAGTCATAATGGTCTTTTCAACAAATGGGGCTGGGAGAGTTGGATATCCATATCCAAAAGAATGAAAGAGGACCCCTACCTCACCCCCTACACAAAAATTAACTCAAAATGGACCAAAGATCTCAATATAAAAGAAAGTACCATAAAACTCCTAGAAGATAATGTAGGAAAACATCTTCAAGACCTTGTATTAGGCGGCCACTTCCTAGACTTTACACCCAAAGCACAAGCAACAAAAGAGAAAATAGATAAATGGGAACTTCTCAAGCTTAGAAGTTTCTGCACCTCAAAG
This sequence comes from Choloepus didactylus, assembly GCF_015220235.1. NCBI lineage: Eukaryota > Metazoa > Chordata > Mammalia > Pilosa > Megalonychidae > Choloepus > Choloepus didactylus. The sequence continues at coordinate 47,768,598 of NC_051310.1, forward strand.
GAATTTCTCAAAAAGGTAAAGAGGCAGCCAACTCAATGGGAAAAAATTTTTGGAAACCATGTATCTGACAAAAGACTGATATCTTGCATATATAAAGAAATCCTACAACCCAATGACAATAGTACAGTCGGCCCAATTATAAAATGGGCAAAAGATATGAAAAGACAGTTCTCTGAAGAGGAAATACAAATGGCCAAGAAACACATGAAAAAATGTTCAGCTTCACTAGCTATTAGAGAGATGCAAATTAAGACCACAATGAGATACCATCTAACACCGGTTAGAATGGCTGCCATTAAACAAACAGGAAACTACAAATGCTGGAGGGGATGTGGAGAAATTGGAACTCTTATTCACTGTTGGTGGGACTGTATAATGGTTCAGCCACTCTGGAAGTCAGTCTGGCAGTTCCTTAGAAAACTAGATATAGAGCTACCATTCGATCCAGCGATTGCACTTCTCGGTATATACCCGGAAGATCGGAAAGCAGTGACACAAACAGATATCTGCACGCCAATGTTCATAGCAGCATTATTCACAATTGCCAAAAGATGGAAACAACCCAAATGTCCTTCAACAGATGAGTGGATAAATAAAATGTGGTATATACACACGATGGAATACTACGCGGCAGTAAGAAGGAACGATCTCGTCAAACATATGACAACATGGATGAACCTTGAAGACATAATGCTAAACGAAATAAGCCAGGCACAAAAAGAGAAATATTATATGCTACCACTAATGTGAACTTTGAAAAATATAAAACAAATGGCTTATAATGTAGAATGTAGGGGAACTAGCAATAGAGAGCAATTAAGGAAGGGGGAACAATAATCCAAGAAGAACAGATAAGCTATTTAACGTTCTGGGAATGCCCAGGAATGACTATGGTCTGTTAATTTCTGATGGATATAGTACGAGCAAGTTCACAGAAATGTTGCTATATTAGGTAACTTTCTTGGGGTAAAGTAGGAACATGTTGGAAGTTAAGCAGTTATCTTAGGTTAGTTGTCTTTTTCTTACTCCCTTGTTATGGTCTCTTTAAAATGTTCTTTTATCATATGTTTGTTTTCTTTTTAACTTTTTTTTCATACAGTTGATTTAAAAAAGAAGGGAAAGTTAAAAAAAAAAAAAAAAAACAAGGAAAAAAAAAAAGATGCAGTGCCCCCTTGAGGAGCCTGTGGAGAATGCAGGGGTATTCGCCTACCCCACCTCCATGGTTGCTAACATGACCACAGACATAGGGGACTGGTGGTTTGATGTGTTGAGCCCTCTACCACAGGTTTTACCCTTGGGAAGACAGTTGCTGCAAAGGAGAGGCTAGGCCTCCCTATGGTTTGTGCCTAAGAGCCTCCTCCCGAATGCCTCTTTGTTGCTCAGATGTGGCCCTGTCTCTCTAGCTAAGCCAACTTGAAAGGTGAAATCACTGCCCTCCCCCCTACGTGGGATCAGACACCCAGGGGAGTGAATCTCCCTGGCAACGTGGAATATGACTCCCGGGGAGGAATGTAGACCTGGCATCGTGGGACGGAGAACATCTCCTTGACCAAAAGGGGGATGTGAAAGGAAATGAAGTAAGCTTCAGTGGCAGAGAGAATCCAAAAGGAGCCGAGAGGTCACTCTGGTGGGCACTCTTACGCACACTTTAGACAACCCTTTTTAGGTTCCAAAGAATTGGGGTAGCTGGTGGTGGATACCTGAAACTATCAAACTACAACCCAGAACCCATGAATCTCAAAGACAGTTGTATAAAAATGTAGCTTATGAGGGGTGTCAAGGGGATTGGGAAAGCCATAAGGACCACACTCCACTTTGTCTAGTTTATGGATGGATGAGTAGAAAAATAGGGGAAGGAAACAAACAGACAAAGGTACCCAGTGTTCTTTTTTACTTCAATTGCTCTTTTTCACTCTAATTATTATTCTTGTTATTCTTGTGTGTGTGCTAATGAAGGTGTCAGGGATTGATTTGGGTGATGAATGTACAACTATGTTATGGTACTGTGAACAATCGAAAGTACGATTTGTTTTGTATGACTGCGTGGTATATGAATATATCTCAATAAAATGAAGATTTAAAAAAAAAAAAAAAAAAGACATAATGCTGAGCAAAATAAGCCAGGCACAAAAAGAGAGATATTGTATGTTACCACTAATGTGAATTCTGTGAAAAATGTACAATGTTTTATACTGTAGAATGTAGGGGACCTAGAGATACCAATTAGTGGAGGGGGAATGATAATCTAATAAGAACAGATAAACTATGGAGGGTAATCTCAATGTTATGGGAATGCTCAGGAATGATTATGGTTTGTAAACTTTCTTGGATATAGTAAGATCATGTTGGAAGCAATAGAGTTATTTCAGGTTTTTTTTTTCTCTTATTCCTTTGTTTTCTTAGGGGTTGTTAATTTTCTTGGGGTATGGTAGGAACATATTGGAAGCAAAGTAGTTATTTTAGGTTATTTGTTTTCCTTAATCCATTGCTTTGTTTGAAATGTTGTGGGGTTTTTTTGGTTGTTGTTTGCCTGTTTGTTTTTAATTTTTTGATAAACAAAGTTAAAAAATTAAAAAAAAATCAGTAGAAAAATGGGAGTAAAAACTAAATGACAAATAGGGTGGGATGGGGGGATGGTTTGGGTATTCTCTTTTCACTTTTATGTTTTATTCTTATTCTGATTCTTTCTGATGTAAGGAAAATGTTCAGAAATAGATTGTGGTGATGAACACATAACTATATGATCATACTGTGAACAGTTGATTGTATACCATGGATGACTGTATGGTTTGTGAATATATTTCAATAAAACTGAATTAAAAAAAAAAATGTTCCTGGCATTTTATCACAAAGCATTTCTGAGCTCTTGTCAAAATGTCTCTGCCTTGAGCTTGGGCAAGATGGTGGCATAGAGAGGAGTAGAAGCTAAGTAGTCCCCCTGGAACAACTAAAAAAAATAGAAACAACTAGTAAATAATCCAGAATAACTGCGGGGGGACAAACAAGACCATCCACTCATCATACACCAACCTGAATTGGGAGGAATGCCCAAGATGACAGCATAAAATCTGTAAGCAAAACCTGCGGATCCAAGTCGTGAGACCCCCTCACCCATAGCCCAAGCTGCAAAACCTCGTGGTGCCACAGAGAAGCTCTCTCCCAGCAAGCGAGTATAGCTCAGCTGAACTCCAACTGGGGTTTTAAGTAGCAAGTGTGAACTGCTCACTACAGGTACACATCCCCAAAAAACAGACAGAGGCTTTGGGTGATGACTGACCTTGGAGAGCCAGAGGATTGCCTTGGACTAGGTCTGAAGGGGACTATCTGTTTCTTTTTTGGCTCAGTGGAGAAAGCCCCAGTCATTTTAAGTTTCCAGGGCTGTTACTCAGAGAAGGGTGGAGACAGCACAAGCAGAGAGCGAGACCATTGAAATGCTAATGGCCTCCATCTGGGAGCTCTGTCTTCTCTAGGAGGAAAGGGGTGGGGCCCTTTCCATTCAGAACCAGACCCCAGAGCCTGGGGGAACAAGGCCATACCTCCTCACACCAGTCAAGAATTATAGGCTAACAGGCATCACCTGCTGGGCAGAAAAGCACAGTGACCTGAGGCATCAAAGGGTGGAGCAATTTTCTAAGACACACCCGCAGGGAAACCAGATACTGAATATTTCTTCCCTCTGGGACCTGAGCCTGTTCTGGTCTGGGAAAACCTGATTTCGATAACCAAGGAAACCATGCTAGAGAACAGAAAATTACAACCTACACTAAGAAAAACAAAGTTATGGCCCAGTCAAAGGAACAAACATACACTTCAGCTGAGATACAGGAATTTAAACAACTAATGCTAAATCAATTCAAAAAGTTTAGAGAAGATATTGCAAAAGAGATAGAGGCTGTAAAGAAAACACTGGGCATACATAAGGCAGAAATTGAAAGTTCAAAAAAACTAGTAGAATCTATGGAAATGAAAGGCACAACACAAGAGATGAAAGACACAATGGAAACATACAACAGCAGATCTCAAGAGGCAGAAGAAAACACTCAGGAGCTGGAGAACAAAACACCTGAAAGCCTACACGCAAAGGAGCAGATGGAGGAAAGAATGAAAAAATATGAGCAACGTCTCCGGGAACTTAAGGATGGAACAAAATACAATAATGTACATATCTTTGGTGTCCCGAAGGAGAAGAGAAGGGAAAAGAGGCAGAAGCAATAATAGAGGAAATAATTAATGAAAATTTCCCATCTCTTATGAAAGACATAAAATTACAGATTCAAGAAGCGCAGCGTACTCCAAACAGAAGAGATCTGAATAGGCCTACGCCAAGACACTTGATAATCAGATTATCAAATGTCAAAGACAAAGAGAGAATCCTGAAGGCAGCAAGAGAAAAGCAATCCATTACATACAAAGGAAGCTTAATAAGACTATGTGCGGATCTCTCAGCAGAAACCATGGAGGCAAGAAGGAAGTGGTGTGATATATTTAAGATACTGAAAGAGAAAAACTGCCAACCAAGAATCCTATATCCAGCAAAGCTGTCCTTCAAATATGAGGGAGAGCTCAAAATATTTTCTGACAGACAGACAATGAGAGACTTTGTGAACAAGACACCCGCCCTACAGGAAATACTAAAGGGAGCACTGCAGAGTGATAGAAGACAGGAGTGTGTGGTTTGGAACACAATATTGGGAGATGGTAGCACAACAATGTAAGTACACTGAACAAAGATAACTATGAATATGGTTGAGAGAGGAAGGTTGGGAGCATGTGAGACACCAGAAGAAAGGAGGAAAGATAAAAACTGGGACTGTATAATTTGATGAAATCTAGAGTGTTCAACAATTGTGATAAAATGTGCAAATATGTTCTTTTACGAGGGAGAACAAGCAAATGTCAACCTTGCAAGGTGTTAAAAATGGGGAGGCATTGGGGGAGGGATGCAATCAGCATAAACTAGAGACTGTAACTAATAGAATCATTGTATTATGCTTCCTTTAACATAACAAAGGTGATATATCAAGGTATGTGCAGGTAAGAGGAGGGGATAGGGGAAGCAAGTTAGACGCTTAACATTGGTGGTATTGTCTGATTCTTTATTCTACTTTGATTTAAGGTTATTTTTCCTTTTGCTGCTTCCTATCTGTCATTTTTTTGTTTCCTCTTTCTTTTGCCTCTCTACCTTCTTTGACTCTCCCTCCTGCCTTGTGGAAGAAATGTAGATGCCCTTATATAGATAGTGGTGAAGGTGGTGAACACATAAATATATGACCATACAGAGAACCATAGATTATTTACTTAGGATGGAATGTATGGTGAGTGAACAAAACCATATAAAAAAAAAAATAGGTTGATGACAAAACCTTGAGGGCAATATACTGAGTGAAATAAGCCAGACACATAAGGACAATTATTGCAGGGTCTCACTGATAGGAACTAATTATAATATGTAAACTCATAGACATGAAATATAAGGTACCAAGATATAGGACGAGGCTTAAGAATGGGGAGTGGTTGCTTAGTATGAGCAGAATGTTCAACTAGGATGAACTTAAATATTTGGAAATGAACAGACATGTTGGTAGCAAGATGTGAGAATAACTAACAGTGCCGAATGGTGTGTGAATGAGGTGGAAAGGGGAAGCTCAGAGTCATATATGTCACCAGAAGGAAAGTTGGAGGTCAAAAGATGGGAATGTAGAAAACTGAATCCTATGGTGGACAATGTCCATGATCAACTGTACAAATACTAGAAATCGCTTCCGTGAACCAGAACAAATGTATGACAATATGATTAGAAAATTATAGAGGGGCATATAGGGAAGAAATATATACCTATTGCAAACTATATACTACAGTTAGTAGTATTTCAACATTTTTTTATGAACAGTAACAAATGTACTATACCAACACTATGAGTCAACAATTGAGGGAGGTTGGTTAGGGAAAGGGGAGGATTTGAATTTCCTTCTTTTTTCTTTTTTCATCTTTCACTTTATTTCTTGTCTGGAGTAATGAAAAGTTTCTAAAAATTGAACAAAAATTAAATGTGGTGATGGATGCACAGCTGTATGAGGGTACCCAGGGTCAAGTGATTGTACACTTTGAAGATCTTTGGATAATTGTATGGTATCTGAACAATACCAGTAAAAATTAGAAAGGAAAAAAAAAATGCATTAACTTGAACTGCAACCCAGTACCCTTTATTCTTAAAGACGACTATATAACGGTATAGCTTACACTGTGTGACTGTGGCATTGTGAAAACCTTGTGGCTCCCACTCCCTTTATCTAGTGTATGAGGAGGAAAAGCGAATGAATAATAGGGAGGGGTGGGGAGTATGGGATGCTTTGGGTGTTCTTTTTTACTTTAATTTTTCTTATTCTTTTTTGTGTGTGGTAACGAAAATGTTCAAAAATTGATTGTGGTGATGAATGCAAAACTATGTGATGATGATACTGTGAACAATGATTATACACTGCACATGATTGTATGGTTTGTGAATATATCTCAATAAAATTGAATTTAAAAGGTGAAAAAAAAATGTCTCTGCCTTTTATCCTCTCATAGAGGATGCCAGTAAACTAATTGAGACCTACCTTGAATGGGTGGGTCACATCTCCATGGAAATAATCTAATCAAAAGGTCCCACCCACAGTAGTCTGCACCCACAAGATTGGATTAAAAGAATATGGCTTTCTGGGGTACATAATAGATTCAAACCAACACAGTTACTGGTTTTTTTGAAGCCTTTTTTATTGTGTTTAAACGAGCCTTTTTAAAGTCGTATGATTTGGAGATGTGTTTTCCTAAGTTGTTTTTTTTCTTCTGATTTTATGATGTTTTCTGCCAAGCAGAAATTTTTCCTTTTAATGTGTTACTCTTTTCTTTCATGGTTTCTTGATTTCTTGATTTCTTTATTTAGAATGGTTTTCTACCATGGTTTCATATAGTGGTTTTATAGTTTCCTATTTTATGCTTAGATCTTTGAACATCTTTTGGTTTGAGGGAGTACCCAATAATTTGTTGAATAATCTATTTTCCCCTACTTATTCAAACTGTCACTTTTATAATATAAGAATAAGTACATATTTGGATCTATTTAAATATTTTGATTTAGAATTTATGTCTGATAATTATGAGTTCTATAGTATCATATTTCTTTTATCTTTATTTTTTCAGAATTATCATTGCTGTTCTTGTTTATTTTTCTATATGTACTTTAGATTTAGTTTGGTTCCAAAAGAAAAATCCTTTTGTTATTTTTTTAATTGGAAAGATAAGATTACTTTCACATTTAAGTCTTTAATCTACCTTTAGTTAATTTTGTACATGTTCTAGGATTTGAATCCCTTTGATTTTTCCATATGGATAATTAATTGACCAAATACCATTTTTTGAATAGTTTATCCTTTTTCCACTTGTCTATAATGTCATCTTTGTCACCTCTGTGTCTGATTCTGTTTCATGGGTCTATTTGTCTATCTCTGTATCAATACAGATACAAATATCTAAATTGCTTTAACTGGTTTAGAGTGGCTCTTGATACCTATTAATGCAAGTTCCCTACTATGTTCTTTAAGAGTGTCTTAGCTATTTTTGGATCTTTGCCTTCAATATGCATTTTAGAATCATTTCTTTAATTTTCATTAAAAACCCTGTCTTAACTGCAATGAATTTATAAATTAATTTGGAGAGAATTGATAGCCTTACAGTATTAAGTCTTCTTATCTACGAATATGGTCAGTGTACTTATTAATTTAGATTTTCTTAAATGCTTCTCAAGGAAGCTTTGTAATTTTCTCCATACAAGTTAGGCATATCTTTTTTGTTGTATTTATTTCTAGTTACTATTTCTAGAAATAGTTCTAGTCTATTTATATTTTTCATCCCTATTTTAATGATATATTGTTAGAATTCAAATGTTTTAATTTTCTGTGGCTAGAATATAGAAAAGCACTGGAGTTTTGTACATTGACACATATACAACAACCACTTGAAAACCTCCCATTAATAATTTTTATGTAGATTCTTATGTGTTCTTTACAGAGAAAATCATGTGAACTGAGAATAATAAGTATAGTTCTTCCTTTGCAACTGTACATTTTGTTTCTTTTTCTTGTTGACTAAAAAGCTTTAATCAACAGAGTGACATTCAATTCAACAAATATAATTTTTTAGATTCTAGTAAGTAATATGCTTAGGCACTATGGTTTGCCTACAGCTATCGGGGTGAATAAAACAAACATGGTCTGTTTCCTCAAAGAGATTGGGTTGGTGTTTTAGGAAGATACTTCTGACTATAGTATGGAAAATGGACAAGAGGGAATAAAGGCTGGAGGCAGGGAGACCAAACCAGGTAGGAGGATATTATCCACTAGACCGAGTGAGAGATGACAGGAACCTCCAGAGTCAGCAAACAACAGCCTGCTGCCTGCTTTTATATGATCCATGAACAAAGACTGGTTTCTACATTTTTAAATAGTTGAAAAATAGTCAAGAGAAGAATAATATTTTGTGGCATGTGAAAATTATATAAAATTCAAAATCTTAATGTCCATACATAAAGTTTTATTGGAACATAGCCATGCCCATTCATTTACATATTGTCTGTGGCTGCTTTTTTGCTACATTAGTAGAGTTGATTAGTTGTGACATAGATTGTAGTCCTCAAAGCCTAAGACACTTACTGTATGGCTCTTTACAGAAAAACTTTGGCAACCCCTGACCTAGATAGTGTCGGTGGCAGTAGAGAGCAAAAATTGGATGAATTTGAGAGATGTTACGAAATAGGATTGACAAGACATGGTGATTAATTGAATATGGAAGCAAAGAGAGGAAAAGAGGACTAAAGGATTATTCCCACGTTTCCTTTTGGGAAAGCTGAGACATAGGAGTTTGATTTACAGAAAATACTTGAAGTAGGTCAGATTTGGGGAGGGGCATGGAGAGAATGCTAGGTCAACATAATTTTTGGTATGTTAAGTTTGAGGTGCCTGTAAGACATCCACCTGGAGCTATCCAGGAGACAGTCCTGTACATGAAAGAGATCTGGGCAGGTTTTGGGTCATCAGCACCTAGACGTGGATGGAAGCAATGAAAGTGGATGATAGTGTCCAGAGAGAGTACACACAGTGAGAGGAACAGAGGGCCTATGAAAAAAATCATTTAAAGACATCAAAATTTAAGTGATGGGTGGAGTACAATGAACCTGTAACAGAATCTGACAGGTAGCAATTTGAGAGGTAGGAAAGTATCTTAGGGATGTCCAACTAAGGCTGTTTTTTTTGTTTTGTTTTGTTTTTGTTTTTTTTTCCTTTGCAGGGTTTGGGGGAGTGGAAGAAGAGGAAGGGATTCTAGAACAGAAATCCACTTGAAGTAGCTTAAGCAACAACAACAAAAAAGTAAATTTATGTGATGGCTAGGGGATTATGAAAGCCAAGGAGCCAAGGGCAAGAAAGTGCTGCCAGGCCTCCTAAAGAATTGGAGCCAGACTCTGGACTGCTGTCAGACTGAGTCACGATGTCTACCTTGCTTCTTGCTATTGAATAGTTATTGCTGACAGGGCAGCGCAGGAATGAAACACGGACACAAAATATAAAGTTCTGGGAGCAGGGGACTCAGAGCCTTGAAGGCAAAAAGCACCTCTGCTTGCTTCACAGCATATTTATTAGCTTCACTTTCTCACAGAAAATAGGGGAGTTACTAACAGGCTAGGGAAAGCAAGATAGGGAAGTTAGCAAAACAGGGAAGTCAAGGACAGACCATCCAAGACTTGCGTGCTTCTGGTGTCAACAATGCGGGTGCTACGGAAGTCAAGGACGCATTCCCAGCTCAGGCTATTTTCCCACAAATGGTCTCTAATTTCTGCTTTTTAATTCTCTTTCTCTCTGCTTGGGTGTGTACACATCTTCCTCACTCCTAGTTCTACATAATTTCCGAGTTCAAGCACACACCAGGGACTGATTTTATTTCTGTTGTACTTTATCAAATTACTTAGGAAAAGAATCTGATTGTTGCAGCACAGTCCATGGATTTGCTGCCCCTGGGCCAAGTGTCTGCCATGATCCAGTTAGCTGTGGCCAAGGGAGCAGGTCAGTATGTGAACGTGTCTCCAGGGCCATACTGCTGTGCCCCGGTGGGGAGATTTGCAGAAGAGAGGGCTGTTGGTTGGACAGGGTCATAAAAAGGATACGCTAGAAAGGGAAACCAGAAGTGAAAGAGAAAGGGAGGTGTTTCTAGAAAAGGAAAGTAGTTAACATTGTTAAATGCTCCTGAGAGGAGAAACAAGGTAAATGCTGAAACTTTTAGAAGACTTGTAAAAGTGAATAGGAAAAAACTACTGTAACATTTTATTGTATTTCCTCACAATTTGAAAATAATTGGGACTATATTGTATGAGTTTATTCTTTTTTTGATTTAATGTTGTCATGTAAATTTTCACATCAGTAAATATTCCAAGAACACATTTTTAATGACTAATATTTTCATATTACTGCAAAACAGTTTTATACTGGATTGTTGTTCCTATAGATGATGGTCTCCTCATTTATGGATGAGGAAACTGAGGAGCAAAAGAATTATGTAACTAATCCATGGTCTCAAAATTAAGGAAGTTGACATCTTTTGGGGATTCTGCCCAGCTCACAACCCTCTAATACTCCTTCACCTATAAGGCAGCCATATGCTCTCTTGGTGAGTGTGTCTCTTAAGAATTGAGAATAGGTGCACAGTCTGGGCTAGTTTCCTCAATGAAGAAGTAAATTCGGAAGCTTTCATCTCCCATGTGAATTGAAGAGCAGAGAAGCTGGTCTGCAGAAAAAGAAAAATGAAGCAGATGTGTAGAAAGAAATATAGGCAAGAGATAGTCCTTTGACCATCCAGTTTACAGTTATAGTTTCTTACGAAAGCTTAGCTTCATTCTACCTTAAGGTTCTGTGAGACACATTTGCCCTTCTTTCTTTCTTTTTTTTTTCCAAACTTAAGATAGTTCAAGTTGGTTTCTATTATTTACATCTTTAAATTCTTAATAAATGCATGTAGTACATGGCTACAGCCAGCTCTGTCTAGCTCTAAAAATCCAAAATTTTAACTACTGCATTATAATTAGCATTGATTTATTCATTTTGTATATTATAAGTGATTTTACAGGAAACATTTTTGTATAGGAATCCTTGCCCACATTTCTATCTCTTTAGTATAGAATTATAGGACAGTGATTACTTGGTCAAGGTAATAAGGTATATAAATATTTAAACCTCTTTTGTGTATTGACAAAATACCTTCCAGAAAGGTTATAATGTATTTTCATTCCACTAGCAATGTGTGAGAACAAGGCATGTATATCTTTAATGTGTCATTCTTCTCACCTGTTGTTTATATATATGCTATCAATTCTTAAAATATAAATTAGAACATTTTTCCTGGTGCCTGCTGTTGCCCCATATTTAAGTTACTTTGAAATTTTTAAATTCCTGTGAAAGACAGTTTTTGTAATTTCTTTAATTCCAAATTATTTTATTGACTTTATCCTAACTTCAATTAATATGAACAGAAAATGCCCCAATATGTAAAATCTGATTATGTTTGATAAACAGTTGAAGAAATCATATCAGGAAGAATAAAACTGGTAGAGATTCATATTCCCTGTCCGTTGGTCCTCAGTTGTTAGATTTTGTGTGCTATCGGACCAAAAAGCTGACAGCCTTGCTAGGATGAAGCTTGTGAGATTTTTGATGAAATTGAGTTATGAAACTGTAACAGTTGTTACGGTTCTTTCTCGTGCTTTTAGAAACTGAAGTCCCTTGGATCAGGGTCTACAATTGATTCTCCTTCCCTGAGTTTTACTTCATGGAGACTTGGAGACTTGGGTACTTGGTAAAAAAATGATAGTCATCTTCTAAATCAGAAGTCAGTGATTTTGTTTGTTTTATAATGGGTTTTCAATAGAATAGTTTTAAGTTTCCCTGAGTTGAAACTGCAGATAATACCTAGTTGCTTATCAGTTGTGACCAGTGTTAAGACCTCATGTTAATTTGGAGTGTACCTGTTAGTGGCTTTATCAAATACTTTTACAAGGAATCTTTTAAGAACAAAATGAAAGAAGCCTACTTTATTTTATAGCAAAACTAGATTCTTTTCAATCACAAATAAGAAATTAAAAAAATTTTAATTGAATAAGTTTGACAAAAACTGTATACACAGGCTTTTTACTGTTTTTATCAAGCTTACTACTGTTTCTGTACTAAGAAAGCAAGCTAACTTTGAGGATGTGGGGGAGCTAAATCTTTATTTTCATTTAATTATGCATTGTTGGCTTTTTTTTTTTTTAATGAGAAGAAAATTTACTGCAAGGATTGTTACCTGAAAATACAATTACTTAATTTGAGAGATGGCAAGAGCACTGTGTGTGCATACACACATGTGTGTATTTTAAGGAAGTTACTATGAATCTGGGAGATATATATATATATATATATATATATATATATATTTTTTTTTTTTTTTTTTAAAGTATCTTGCTCATGTCCTGAAGATAATTCCACAGTTGACATGTTTTTTCTCTTCCTAAGTCATTGAAACTGTCCCATGGTGCTTAGCTGTTTTATCACAAGTTATCTGCCAGTGGTTAGACAGTTTTATCACAAGTCCTATGATCCAAAAAAAGGGGGTGGTGGTGGTATATGAAATCCATGATGATTAAGGCAACTTTATATGAATATTTTTTAGTGGTAGATATATTAAACTTGAACCCACATGACATGACAAGCCACAATCAATATGTAATTTTCCTCTATACCTTTTGTAAATTAAGACATTGAGGGAATAAATTCATTCCCCCCCCCCACACACACACAAACAGTTTGGTAGAAAAACTGAAGAAAATGCTTAGATAAGTTTTCCAGTGCAATAGGATGTGCAATGAAAAGATTAGATTGTGGTATGAAGTTAAAACCACATAGGAAGTCAGTAATTTGTTTTCAGTTTGGTGAATTTTTATTCATTGGAAAATAATGTAAAGTACTTGTAATTTTTCCTTGCATTCTTTTTGATAAGTGCTAAGCATTTAATTTTAGTAAAAATATTATTAGAGGAAATAGATAAATTTAATAGTTAAAACTCAGATTCTTTAAGAAAAATGAAATAGGAGCTAGGAACTCCTATCAAACTTAAAATTGCTACTTATTTTGGAGTGATGAAAGGGAAAAACATAGCTGATATTCCTTCAAATGCCTTGCATTCCACCAAAGTAGATGTGATTTTTTAAATATTGCATAGATTTGTGGAGATTTATCACCATCTAAAAAATGTATTTTTCCTAAAGCAATTAAATTTGCTAATATTTGGGTTTGTGTCATCATATTATTTCTTGCCCAAACAAGCAGAATTGTACATTTGCCATATTATAGTTTTTGATAAATAAGGTTTTTCTGTGGCCTTACATCATTGCACCTTTGACAGAGAACATCCTTTCCTTCAAAAATCTCATGGGGAAGAAAAGGATGATATTAGTTCTGTGTTTAGACTAGCTATAGGTAAAATAATAAGCATGATAAATTGGAAAAGGCATTAGAATATGCCACTTGACTATAATACTAAATACAATTTAACATCATTGGGTCTGTTTCTTTATCTGTAAATATGGAGGTGGGGGGGGCTAGAATTAAAATCTTCACGATCCCTTCTACCTCTAATTAAGTGAAATTAGTACCTAGGCTCCATTCTAAGAAACACTTAAATGAAAAGTATTTGAGAGACACTGTGTTTGATCCTAAGGATACAAGGTATTAATCAAACACAGTTTGAAGAACTTTATACCCGAGAGGAAGCATAGAATAATGGCTAAGAGCTCAGACACTGGAATCAGACTTTCTGGATTTGAATCCCGGCTCTGTGACTTAATACTGGATGGTCTTGGGCAAGTCACTTGACCTCTCTGTGCCTCTGTTTCATTTATAAAATGAGGTAAATTATAGTACCTATCTCATAAGGTTGTTCTGAGGTTTGAGTGAGTTGATATTTGTAAAACTCTTAGAATATTGTCTGGTACATAATAAGTTATATGTTGAATAAAATTATTTAATCTTTATAGAACAAATCCACATTCATTTCTCCCAATGCTACCTAGAATTGTATTTAGGCTTTTAAATCTAACCAGATTAATGGTCAGGAATAAAGGATTCGGTTAGGTAGGAATTGAGAGAAGTGGAGAGTGAGAATGAAGTGGTGGAGGACAGTACAAAAATACGTATCAGAAGTGAAAGAAAGGTTGGTGAGATTGCTGTGGCAGAGCAAAGTGGGGAGAGAGAGTCCCCCCTAGTTCTAGTTTTGACTTTCTTTAAAATAGAAACTAGGGCTCTTATACAACTTGCTAAATTTGCCACTGTGGAAAAGACAGAATTTGAGATTTCCATTATAATGCCTTTTGCATTTTCAGAATTACTGTACTTGATTGGCCTTCCTCCAGTCCCTCTCCCAAGTGCTGCTCCAGAAGAGCTGTTGTCACCACAGATTAGATTTGCTCCCAACCCTGGATTCTTCAATAGAGATTTAAAATAAACACTAAACACCGGAGATGTTTTCTAGGGCCTTGTCGAAAGAGACCATTAGATAAAAAAAATACTTTGATATGTAAGGAAGGGCTATTGGTGCATTGGAAAGCACCTAGAAGTCTGCATTTACTGTTTCTGTTTGCTTGAGAAACAACCAGAAATTTTTTGTACATTTAAGCTACCTGCAAAGCTCTGTCCTACTTGCACCTCTAAAATGATATAAGATACAACATGTAGCCCTTCTCTTTATTTCCCCAAAAAACATTTCCTTGAAATAGGAATTGGTAAGTGGATACCATTTTGCTAACATAAGACCAAATCAGCTGGTATGGTAATAAATGGTTCTTTATTGTGGTTTGTGGTGTAAAATACATTTAAAATTATAATTAATATTTATATGGTGAGATCTATTCCTAAATTGTTACTTTGTGACTTAGAGTTTGAAAGAGAAGCAGTAACTAAACTGCTGTCAGTTGTAAGTAGGTCAAAACTATAGACTAAGATTAGAGGTGAAAATGATTTGTTTGCACTTTTCTCATTATTGTGTATATTACATGACTAGTTTTTGTTTTATTTATTTTAACCCATATATTATTCTGCATTAGCCTAACTATGTGGAAAGAACCATAGAGGAAAAAATGCAATTGTGATTGAGCTTTTTTTGTTGTTGTTTATGCTTTTAGTATAGAAAATATGATATTTCCTAATATGCTATTTTACAGAGTAGTTTTATTTTTCTATGCAACTTGGGTTATTTTTTTTAAGAATGTATATTATTAAAAGCTTATTTTACAGAATCCTTAACTAATGATGCTTGTTGTAAAGCAAGCTTTGGAAATTCCCTTTATTAAGTTTACTGAAAAGAGTTTTTAGAATTGCAGTTTATTTTGGTGGATTCTGCAGATGTTTGGGTAGCACAGCCCAGGTTTGATGCCAGGAACTGAAAAATACTACGGGCTTTGACCCCAAGTTATCATGAAGGTGATAATGTAAGACTGAGATCCCCATTGGCTGAATGCTTATGTTTACTTCATTCAACAAATTTTTATTGACTGCCTGCTAGTGCCAGACTCTGTTCTAGTCACTGATAATACAGCCATGAACATTCACAGCAGTGAATACAGCCCTGTCTCCGTGGGACTTAAATTCTTGAGGAGGGAGATAACACAATAAGTAAAATATATCATAGGTCAAAGATCAGGGAAGTGGAGGAAGATAGAGCTGAGAAGGCCCTAGGGCGCCCTAGAGAAGGAAGGTTGCAATTATAAACAGGGTGATTTTGCAAGGCCTCACAGATGAGGAGCCATTTAAAGAATTCCTGAAAGAGGCAAGGAAATAAGCCATGTGAATATCTAAGGGGAACATTTTCCAGGCTCAAGGTATAGTGAGGAGACCATTGCTGGAACATAGGCATTAGAGGAAATGAAGACAAAGAGATAGGGCAAAGGAGCCAATCTTTCAGGTCTTTTAGGCTATTTAAAAGGACTTTAGATTTTACTCTGGATGAGATGTGAAGTCATTGGAGGGTTGTTTTTTTTCCATATAAATAAACCTACTTTATTTGAAAAGTTAGAAATGACAATATTATTGAAAGTCTTGGAACACAGGAGTGGCAGGATTTGCTTTATTTTTTGTAATGATCTCTGACTGTAGAGACTAGATCATAGATAGGGGAGCAAAGTTGGAAGCAGAGAGAGAAAATAGGAGGCTATTTTCGCAGCAGAGTTGATATTGGCTTAGAGCAGATGATAACGGTGAAAGTGGTGACAAGTGGTCATATTCTGGATATATTTTTAAGGTAGAACTGACACTATTCTACCTTAATGGATTGTATGTGGGATATGGAAGAGGAAGTCAAGGATAACTCCAAGATTTGGGGGCTGAGGACTGGAATGATGGAGAAACCATTTTCTAAGAAGATGGTATATTCGGTGTATATCTGTTTGTCTTACAGTTACTTCTAAATGAGGAGTGGCCCTAATTTTTTTTTTTAGACAGTTTAACATAAAATTAAAGGTAGGTATAATCTGTGTTTTCTTCAATATAAAATAAATGTGTCAGATGAGTTCTTTAGATATGTGTAATTCTTCCTCCTCCCACATTATCCTACTTTATAAATACTACTTTTATAGTCTATCTCATTTTCTTTATTTCCTTTAATCATTAAGATCTGTGATCTTGTTTATCTTCTGCAGGATTACTGATGAAATACTTCTTGCTTTCATACTGTTTGTGGTTCAGTATTCTATTATTCAATAAAGAATAAATATGAAAGTTATCATGTACTCAGAATTAGATCAGGTGTTCCCCAAAATGTTTATTTCCAGAAAGAAATCTAGAGAATATATTCTGAAGGTAGAAACTTATAGCCCCTAAATTGATTAATTAATAAAATTAAAATGATATATTTAAAGACTTAACCAAACAGACTGACTCCAGTGCTTATACATTTAGCAGTATCTTTATTTCTTCCAAATTTAAAAGGCAAGGTAGTGAGGAGCATTTTAAGATTTTGCTAGTTTCAATGGGTAGAGTTAATTAGGAATCTTAGATTACAAAGCACCATTTTCTCTGTACTTACTTCTCTATGATGCAGTTCAGATGACTTAATTGACTTCTGTTTCCTAAGGAATATCATGTGTTCAGCATGTACTGAGGCTTCCTTTTTAATGGGTAAACTTCATTCTGCTGTCTAAGAATTAGGAAATAATCTAGAAAGCTCTAATATGTATCACTAAGAAACTAAACTTTGATCACTGCAGGAATGTGAAAAAGACCCACTGTCTTGCATGAGTTGTTTTGTATAAAACACATTCTAAATTCAAATAGAAAAAGCTTTTTGAAACGAAGAAAAAAAGGAACTGAAATTAATCCAAGATAAGCCTTCCCTTAGTTTTATCATTTCCTCTCAGTTCTTCTAAATCTCTTTCCTCTTTAGAAAGTATACTTTTCTCTGGTTTGAACAATATATTTTATACATTTACTTTCATTTATAGCGAACATGCAATCCTTATTTTATGCTAAATAAAAAGGAAAAAAAGAACAGAAAAAGGTATGCTATTTAAGTAACTCTCAATCATAAAATCATTATATTTTATTAAGGATACTTCTAATCTGTTGTCAAAACTCCGCCACCAAAGAATATATTATCTTTTGTGTATCATGTTACTAAGTAAAAATGGTCCCTATCAATTGGCAATGTTTTATTTCTTACTCAGGATAGTGCCCATATGGGTGCTTATTGTATTATTCTTTATACTTTTTTTGTGTTTCACTTATTGTGAAAAGAAAATTAAAACAAACAAATGGTTCCTGGCTATTTTTTTCTTTATTGGTGTAATCCATGGTTGTTAAAGGTAAAGGACTATTTGAAAACAATGAGAAAAATAGATGATCAAGTGGAACTGGGATTTCCAGGGGCTGGTGGGGAAGGGGAATGGGGAGTTAATGCCTAATGGTTGTAGGGTTTCTTTCTGTTTGGGGAGATGGGAAAGTTTTAGTAATGGGAGGTGGTGAGGCTACCACAACATTGTGAATGTGACCCATCCCATTGAATTGTGTGCTTGGGAGTGTTTGAAATGGGAAAGTTTATGTTATGTGTGTGTGTGTATGTATGTGTGTGTGTGTGTGTGTGTGTGTGTGTGTGTGTGTGTGTGTGTGTGTATACATATTCATATTACCACAATTAAAGAAAAAAAAAAGAAAACAAGAACAGCTAAAGAGACAATGGTAATTAGATACAATTCATGATCCTCGAAGGGATCTAACAAAGGGAAGAGAAAAGGCTCAAAGGTACTTTCTTGGGGCATATGAAAAATTGGAATACAGACTGTAAGCTTTATATCAATCTTAAATTTCTTGAACTTGATAACTGCACTTAAGCTGGTTACATAAATGAATATCCTTGTTCTTGGGAAAAGTTCATGGTAGTATTAAGTGTTCAAGAACCATGATATATACAACCTATATTCAAATTTTCAGAAAATGGATTGATAGATATATGGATAGATAGATGATGGATAGATGGTATAATATGTCAAATGTGGCAAAATGTTAAAATTGGTGGATCTGGATATCTGGGGGAGATGGAGGTGAGTTGGAATTCTCTGTGTGGGGTTTGTATTATTTTTGTAACTGTCCTATAACGTTGAAAGGGTTTCAAAAATAAAGTTTTATTTAAAAAAATAGGGGTGGGGAGGCCTAGGACAGTGTGATGCTATAGGAATCAAGAATATTTAAGGTTTCAAGAAGAAAGTGGTAGGCCATGTTAAATGCAGTAGAGAAGCCTAATCAAGACCACCATGTACTAAATCCTTACCACTCATCTCACAATTTCATTTAACTCCCTAATTTCAAGCCCACTTTTGCCTTGCCTCCAATATCACTGAGAAATTTGAAGTCATCAGGCATAAACTTCCTCAAAAGTGCCCTCCCCTTCTTCCTTTACAAGCTTACCTGTATGCCCATTCATTCTTTCATTCTTTCCTCCTTCCCTCTCATGTCAGAAGATTCAGAGTCAATTCTTAAATTAGTGCCATTGACACCAAGTGGTGTCCATACTTTCTTTTTCCCTTTTTATGGCTTTCTGCTCCAAATATTTCACGAAGATCCTTTTCAGTAAGGTTAGTGGAGAGGCAGAAGTGAAAGTTAAAACATAAGGTGTCAAACATTGAGTACAAGATGGGGAAATGTCAACAGAAATTATATAGCATATAGCAGTTACTGATGTAAGTGAGAGAAGGTGACGATGCCTAAACTTCTCCCCAGGGAAGTGAGGGCACTTAACCTAGATCTGACTCAGGTACTGTTCTGGAGGCTTTTTAATTTGGAGCCCTATTAAAAGAACATCTCCTACCCATCCTTCTTCTTCTGTAGCTCATGGGCATTTGAATCTTTCTTGTAGAAGCAAAAATGAGCCAATTCCCACATTGAAGAGGGTAGAAATGTGAGATCTCATTCATTCATACATTCATGCAAAAAAATATTTCTTGAATGCCTTTAATGTGCTATGCTCTGGGTTAGGTGCCAAGAATACAAAGGGGAATAAAAATACATAGTTCTTGTTCTCATGGCACTTAATGGTATTGTGATTTGTTTTTTATTTGCTTGATTGTATTTAACATATATTATTTACTTAACTAATTTTACTTTTTTCTCCCTTTTAGTATCCTCTTACATATGGACTGATTCTTATTCCCTGCTGGTGTTCTCTAGTATGCCTAAGTAGAATTTACATGGGAATGCACTCCATTCTGGTAAGGAAAACATATTCATAGTGCCTTATTTTTTTCTGATATTGACAGGCAATTTTATAGTTTTAAATCATTTATAAACCTACATGAAACATAAATGAGAAAATATAGTTATTGTAAATAGTCTAACTTTGTTTTGCAAAAATATCAACATGATTCTTTGCCAGGTTTTAATGTAATAATCATTTATTTCATAGAAATATTTGCCAGCCATCACAGTAGCTAAGTATTATACTCAGGATAGTATTTCTTCCTCCTTTCAGTCTCAGTTTTATTTTCCTTTACTATCCCCTCTATGCCTTTCCTTATGCTGAGTCAGAACCAACCATGTGGGTACAGAAACTTAGGAGAACTCCAGGAGGTAGAGAAGGCCCAGTGATTGAAAACTAAGTGAACTTCAACTGCCTTGGTGCCATTCATATTTCCATATTAAACTCTAGTTTTCTTCTTTCATAACAGTATTTTAGGACTTACATCAGATATTTTATTTTGAGAATGCAATTTAGTTTCAAAAGCAGCAGCATAGCGACCTGGAGCTATGTACAACCACACCTGTTCACTTCCCTTTCTCTGCTGACGCTCACTTAATTCTGGCTTGCAAAATCTCTTGACCAGATTACTGCAGCTTCCTAAACAGTAGCTCTGCTTGCAGCTTGACTCCCCTCCATCCAGTGTTCAGTCTCCTGTTGTAGTGGACTTCCTATGACACAAATATGATGCTATATGAATTTATGCTTCCTTAAACATAAAGGGTGTGTCTCACCTCCATGCCTTAAGGAATGCTGCAACCTCCACTTAAATGCCCTTTTCTCTTTCTTTGCCTAGCTAACCATCCCATTTATTGTTCAAGACTCACTGTAAGTGTTCTTATCCCCCTAAAAGCCTCTTTGCCATGACTGGTTAGGTGATGTTTCTCCTAGAGTGTCTTGAGCATAATTCTGTCATAGCACTTACCTTAAATTACAGTTAACGTTTTTCTTTATCTGTCACCCCTAGTAGACTATAAGCTCCTTGAGAGCAGTAACTATGTGCTTCATCCTTCTATCCCCAACATCTAACATGGTTTCTCAAGATACTCTGTGACTGTATTATGTATTATCTTTGAAGATAAAGGATGAGGAGAAAAAGGTGGAGAAATTGTGAATTTACGGACTCCTAAAATTTCTAATGGAGTACATCCAATTTTTTTTGCCCTTAACAGCTTAAATTTTAAATTTAAAAATGTTCTACTCATAAAAATATCTCATTTAGTTTGTTTCAACCTGTAGAAGTAATATTGATTTCTGTTTGTTTCTTAGATTTCTCATCTCCAGCATCCCCTTCATTAGTAAATTTACAGAAGTTCCAAATACTATTTTAATAAACATCCTATTTATTTATAACTATTTATATTCAGTAAAATTGTGAATTTACTTAATTTAATCTTTCTGCCTAAGCTCTAGTGATTTTACAATCAAAGTATCATATTTTTATATCAAATCTAATGTTTGTCATAAGAAAATGTTATCCATTTGCTGTGCCTTGTTAGAGTCATTCCCATCCACACTCAAAAATTAGCAACTTCTATCCTGAAAAACTACCAAATAGTTATGAATCATTGAGTGATGAAAAATGAACCCCTAATATTTCTTGGAGGAAAATATATTAGATAATATTACTCCCAGATTCATTAGCATCATACAAAGAGGAAGAAGAATCTAATTATATTCAATATATAATCTCAAAGATCGTTTTCTTTAAAAAAAATGAAATGTTTAGTGGATTGGTCAAATATCCAGCCTGAATTCAGTTTGTTTTTTACATATGAAATAACATCTGTTCTTTAAGCAGCAGAAATGAAAACAATATTGGTATGTTATTTTTCAAATCATGAGTCTGATAACCCAGTCTTTTAAACTATTCAAAGACCATCTTGTCCCATAGATTGTCTTATAAATGGTATTCAGACTAGCTACTGATTTTTATTATATGTAGTATTACATGTTTTTTTTTTCTTTTAAAAGAATCATCAGTAAATCACTGCTCTAATATTTTGTGCATTTAGCACAAGTAAATGTTACATAAAAATGCAGTATTGTTGGGGACCTGAGGTCTACTTTCCTCTGAAGGGTTGCTGTGACCTCCAAGTCAGTCTAATGCAATAATTCTCAAGGTGATTTTGGACCAGCAGAATTCAGCAGCAGCAGGGAATTTGTTAGAAATGCAAATTTTCAGGCCTCACCCGCAATCTACTGAATTGGAAACTCTGTGACTCCGGGTGATTCTGAAATGCACTAAATTTGAAAAACCACTGATCTAAGGAGTATTCTTAAGCTTGTGGGACTTTCAGTCTGAGTAAGTAGTAGCTTGGTTTTGGAGTGGCTAATGTCACATTAGAGCCTTTTCTTTTCATCTACTAGAATCTAGTATGGTTTATAATCTCCATCTGAAACAACGTCTCTTATATAGGCTGGCTTTCTGAAACCTCATCTAGATGCTTGGCGTGGGTTAGTATGAAAAATATTTCTACATTACCACATATGTGCTTTAAAAATATGTTTTAGCTATTTTCCTCACTTTGCCACTGTTATGTGATCTTGAAATTAAAAAAACCTTGTCTTATTTTAGGGCCCTGTTTTGCCAAAAATAGTTATAGCTT
The DNA here is from genome assembly GCF_015220235.1 of Choloepus didactylus. Taxonomy (NCBI): domain Eukaryota; kingdom Metazoa; phylum Chordata; class Mammalia; order Pilosa; family Megalonychidae; genus Choloepus; species Choloepus didactylus. The sequence continues at coordinate 47,791,040 of NC_051310.1, forward strand.
TCCCAGCTTAGCCCGGATAGGAAAGCTGCAGGGCTTTGGTTTATAGCAAACCGACTTGCGTAGGTCAAGAAGGGCTGTGGAAAAATCTGAACTGTGACTCTTTCCCAAGCTGAATTCAGGCCATGGTCCAAGAAGAGAGAAATAAAGCATTCAGGTGAAGATTGTCATGGCCCAAGAGGGCTTTTGTAGCCAAAGGATTAAAGAAAACACCTGACACATTCTGAGACATGAGCCTTTATTATGGGGCTTACCTACAGGGTGGGGAAGTCGAGTCACGTTGCCCTGAAATCAGGAGCTTTTCTGAATGGATTCAGGAGCTGCTCTGAATGGCAGCGAGTTCAGAGCTCAATGTGGAAGTAGTCTGCACTTTGGGGGGCTGAATAAGCTGGTTATAATAGCTTGATATTCCAATGGATATGAGAGGATAAGGTGGGGAGCTAGGTTATGCAACCTAGGGAGGGATTGATTGTAATCAACAGGGAGGAGGGGAGGATTATAGATTATTTTGTAGATAACTGTATTTCAGGGAGTCTCAGGGAGGAGGTAGTTTTGGGTATAGATTACATTTAGCACCTGATATTACAAGGAGAATAGGTCAAACCCTAACTGTCCTAGGTCAAGCAAACTGCTGTGTGCAGTCTTCAAGGCCCTTGGGTGCCCGGAGCTCCCACAAGATAATTGTCCATTTCTTCTGTAATATTTAAAAGATCTTTCCTAAGAAAGCTTGATTTGACATCAGATAAATATGAATAAAAATAAAGCTTTAATGGGAACAGGTGATTTCAAAATTTCAGTTGGGCAATACCTTATTTCCAGACTGTTTGAAATCTACGTTTCATTTTGGGAGTAATACCTTGTTAGTAGCCTGGAGGTCTTTAGTTAATTTAGTATAGATATATTCTGAATTTACCAAATTACCATTGTTGTTATTTTGAAGGATGTCAATATAATTTGGGCAGTTTTGTAGATTTATTAAGAAAACCTTTTGTATGTTTTTAGACCATATTATTTTCTAAATAAAAAGATGATTTTTCTATTAAAAAAAAAACTGAAGTCAGGAACAACTTGCCATCAGTTATGATTCTATTCTATAAACATAGCTATTATGATTCTATGCAATATTCTATGATTCTGTGCTATGAATTATGATTCTTTGCTATAAACATAGCTATTTCAAATCAATAATATATTGCTTATCAATTTTAAAACTAAATATTTGAAATTATACCCACAATGAACCCATTTTTTGTATTATAGGTCTAATAGTCTCATGATTTATACTTCATCTTATGTATTGTTTCAGTAATAACCTGCACTTTGAACTTTTTCTTAAACATAATTTGTATTATAGGCAGAGGGTGCTATAGAAGTTGCTAGTAGGTGCTCAGATGCCATATTATCTAAGCTATGTTTTCATTAGTATTAAGAAGACAGTGCTGATAATGTTTTAAATAATTTAAAGGAGTATTTCATTCAGTATTTTCCATATGCAGTTACTGTTGTTATTACAACACAAAGTGTAACAACTTAGCTCACTTTTAACATCTGTCTACTTTCCTACTAATTTGGTTTTCTGAATGCCTAGAAATGTAGAGAAAGAGTTACTACATCCATTTCTCTTCATTTCTTATCAACCTGTCTCCCAAAATTTAATTAAAAAAAATAAAACACAAGCCATTCTTAAGTTCTTGAATTGTCAAACTACTATTTTGTTTCTACATTAGTGTAATTGTATGTTACAATTACATTTACCTGAAATTATTCTAAAAGTTTATATGTATATATGTGGGAAACTATTTTTAGAGAGGCATTATGAGATTATAAAGCAGTATGTACCTCTCGAAGCCATTTTTATAACCAGAAATAAAAATCAAATGAACAGAAAAAAACAAAAATCAAAACATGTTATAGGGAAAGGTCTAGAACAGTGAACACTGAGAGTTTTAGCAGTGGTTATTGCTGAGTAATAACTATTATTATTTTTATTTATTTTCTAGTTTATTACAGTGAGAATGCATTAGTTTTCTATTTTAATTAAAGCATGTAAAAACTTCAATATCAAATCATCTTTAATAATGCCTCTATAATCAGAGATCATGCATTGCAAAGACATAGTTTGTTGTCAGAAACCCTTTTGACATGATTGGTTATATTGAAATCAGAATCAGGATGCCTGAAATATACTATAATAAAAAAATTTTTAAACACACTAGGAGACAGAAGATCTTAAATCTAGTTTTGGCAAATCCCTAGCATCTCTAGTTCTGTTTCCTGATCAGGAAAAAGAGAAAATTCCAGCTTTAATGAATAATAAATCTTCTTCAAATGTGTGGTATTTGACATTCTCTATCATAAATTTGATGATAACTGTGAATATTCCATTCAAATGTGTGATTATCTATTGACAACTTTTAGGGCATAAAAGGTATTTATAACTAATAAGTATCTAAAATTATTTGCTAAATTTCCTTTTAGAAAATTTGCTGCTTTGGTCTCTTTATGTGACCTTTAACATTAATATTTCTTTATTACATAGTTTGTGCTCTAATGCTTAAAACTACTTAGTTATACATTTTAATGTTATACATTATGTAAGTATAACAATGATAACCCACAAGCTTATCTCCTGAATTTGATTATTGTCTCCTGGTCCAATAGTATCAAAGTTCAATATGTTATCCAGGGCAATATCTTAAATAATTAATTAATCAATCAGAAAAGGAGAAAAATTTGTATAAAGAGTTCTGTAACAGTCTAAGTTCACTATTTATGGAGCTATGTTAAAAAAACTATAGGACAAAAATATTGGATGTTTTATGTCAAACTGAAATACTTTTGAAATTATAATTGATACCAGAGAATTTATCATTTAAAAAAATTCTTAGAAACGCTAAAGTGATGAAATATAAAAAATCTTGACATTTAATTACCTTTTTCATTTATTTAAGGTTTAATAAAGATTTTATATGAATGAACATGTACTTACATCTATATCTAAACTATGAAGGAAATATAATTTTAAAAAAATAGCTAACCAAAGCTATTAACCATTCCTTTCACTTAACCTTAGAGTAAATATTTTATGTATGGTTTTATATAAATAACTCATCATTTGTCATTTATCAGAAACACTTGATGTGGTACACATTCTGTGTGAGAATTAACAAGGCTCATAACATTTCCTTATTAGCATAAATTAGTATTACATCAGTCATGAAATTTAAAAGCAAAAATGAATTTTATCCAAAATCCTGTTTATTTCTCATGACCTGTGCCTTTAATTATAAGATAAATGGAGGAAAAGGTGCGATAGTAAAGATAGTAGAGAATGATCTTATAAAATTAAATTATTTTGGTAATTTGATGTCTGAAATATGAAGAATAGAAGTTTGACAGTCACGCAATTTTGAGATGTCCATATCCAAAAGCATGGTTGGAGTTTGGGACACTATTAGAATCATTGAGTAGTTGTAGTAAAAATCAGTTAACCAGGTACATACCCAAAGGAATTGAAAGAAGGGACTTGAACACATAATTGCACACCAGCGTTCATAGTGGTATTATTCACAATTGCCAAAAGATGAATGAAACCCAAGTGTCCATCAACTGATGAATGGATAAACGAAATGTAGTATATACATACAATGCAATATTATTCAGCCGTAAGAAGGAATGAAGTTCTGATACATGCTACAACATCTATGAACCTTGAAGACATCGGGTTGAGTGAAATAAGCCAGACACAAAAGGACAAATATTGCATACAATATTTGATATGATAAGAAATAATTAGAATGGGCAAATTCATAGAATCAGAAGCTAGAATATAGGTTACCAGGGGCTGAGATAAGGGTAGGGAATGGGGAGTTAATGCCTAAATTGTAGAGTTTCTATTTTGGGAGGATGGAAGAGTTTTGGTAATGGATGGTGGTGATGATAGCACAACATTATGAATGTAATTAACATTTGAATGTGATTAAAAGAGGAAATTTGGAGAGTTTATTAGTTACTAGAATAAAAAAAATGTTAAAAATATATCCATAGGACTATACAACACAAACAAGGAACTGAAGAGTAAACCATGGACTATGGATAACAGTACAATTATACAAATGTCCTTTCATCAATTGCAGCAAATGTACCACATTAAAGGAACATGTTAGTAAGGGTAGTAAATGGGAATTCTGTATTTTATGCATGATTTTTCTGTAAACCTTCAACTTCTCTAATGAAAAAAAGAATAAGAAAAAAATCAATTAACTAGAATTCTTAGTTAACTATTAGTATATGTCAGTGAATTTAATGGAAGACCATGTTCATGTTCAAAAAAAATATGCAAAATATAGTTTCTCTTCATTCCCAATGTTCATTCCCTAATGCTGAGAAGATGCATTTTTTTCAACAAGTGTGTTGAGCACCTTCAGTCTAAAGTGAGGATAAATAACGTGACCTTATTCCAGGTTTCTTATTGGAAAATTGGAGGTAATCCTTAATATAATTAATGATTTATAATTATTGATGAAATAATTTTCATCAAATTTGGATGCTTTTGACAGGGGAAAATGGTGCTTTTAATTCTTACTGTCCTGGTCCAGCCATATCAGGGTGATTGTGAGGATTAAACGTAACAATACATGAAAAGTGTTAAAACTGTTTTTAGTAAAAAAGTATTTATTATTATTATTATTATGATTATTATTATTATACCCTGAAGATGACTTTAGTCCATGTTCAAGAAACTAAGCATCATCTATTTCTCTTAAAGACTCCTTGACAGGGAAGATTATATAGTATAGTGATGAGTCTAAATATGTAACATATTATGTAAATATGTAATACTGTGCCTGTCAACCCTGGCTGTATAACAGAATCACTGGGGAGCTTTTTAAAAACACTAATGCCCTTAAGCCTACTTATAATTGTGCCTAAGAGTCTCCCACAGAGAACCTCTTTGTTGCTCAGATATGGCCTGTCTCCCTCTAAGCCCATCCAACAGGTAAACTCACTGCCCTCCCCCCTATATGGTCATGACTCCCAGGGGTGTAAATCTCCCTGGCAATGTGGGACATGACTCCCAGGGATGAGCCTGGACCCAGCATAGTGAAACTGAGGAAATCTTCTTGACCAAAAGGGGAAGAGAAATAAAACAAAATAAGGTTTCAGTGGCTGAGACATTTCAAATGTAGTCGAGAGGTCACTCTGGAGGGTATTCTTATGCGCTATATAGATATCCCTTTTTAGTTTTTAGTGTGTTGGAATGGCTAGAGGGAAATACCTGAAGCTGTCGAAATGCAACCCAGTTGCCTTGATTCTTGAAGACGATTGTATAACTATGTAGCTTACATGGTGTGACTGTGTGATTGTGAAAACTTTGTGGCTTACACTCCATTTATCCAGTGTATGGACAGATGAGTAGAAAAACGGAGACAAAAATTAAATGAAAAGTAGGGTGGGATGGGGATGTGTGGAATGTTTTAGGTGTTTTTTACTTTTTTTTTTCTTTTGGAGTAAGGAAAATGTTCAAAAATTGGTCTGGGGATGAAAGCACAACTATATGATGGTACTCTGAATCATTGATTGTACACTGTGGATGACTGTAGGGTATGTGACTATATCTCAATAAAACTGTATGTAAAAAAACTAATGCCCTGCGCCCACTTTAATTCAATTACATAAGACTCTCTGGGGACTGGCCCAGACATTGATATTTTTATAAAGTTCTTCAAGTGATTTTAATCTGCAGCAAGGCTTGTGAATTTAGTTTTCTCAGAAAAAATAGATAAGCAGAGAAATTGAAAACAGTGCAATAGTGATTGTAGCATTTGTGTGGAGGAGGCCATGAAAGCAAAGAGGAAGTTAACTATTTATCAGATGGAACCCAGAAATGTACTAGAAAGATTTAATGCATTAAGAATAAGTTGGATGGTTTAACATTAGAAAATTTGTTAAATTTACTACATTTACACATTAAAAAAAATCTCAAAGGATGCATCAAAAAGAAAAGTTATTCAATAATTTTTAATACCCATTTGTGATTTTTAAGTCATAGCAAAATAATAGTAGAAAGAAACTTCTTTAATCTGATAGAGTAATTTACAGCATATATTATCCTTAGATGATAATCTAAGTATTATCCTTAGATGATAATCTTAGTATTATCCTTAGATGATAGTCTTAGTATTAAAAGTATTTCTTTTAAAAACAGGAACAAGACAAGAGTGCTCACTATTGTTTCTATTCAGTGTTGTATAGATAGAATTAGCCAATGCAATAAGACTAGAAAAAAAAAGATTTAAAGATTGGAAAAGAGAAAACAAAACTGTGGTTTTCATAGATGAGATAACTGTTTACATTCAAAATCCACCCCCCCCCCCAGAAAAAGCTTTACACATACATTACTGGAATTAATAAATGAATTAGCAAGGTGGCCAACTGTAACATCAAATTATAAAAATCAATTGCATGTCTATAAATAGTAAAAAAAAGTTAGAAAACATTAATAAAAGATATATTTACAGAAATAACAACAAAAAAAAACATGGTTACCTAGGAAGAATTGAGAAAGATCTGTTTCAAGAAATTATAAAAACTATTTTAAAAGACATTGAAGAGTCCTGGATATTGAAGACAGATGGATGTCTATCATTTCATTAGTAGGAAGACGCACGATAGTAAAGATGTTATTTCTGCTTAAATTTTCCTGTAGTTTGGTATAATCCCAATCAAAATCTGAACAAGGTGTTTTGAAGGACCTAAGAAGCTGATACTAAAATTCACTTAGGAGAGCAATTGCCTAAGAGCCAATAAACTTCTGAAAAATAAGGTAAGGGACTTGCTAGGATTTCAGAATGTAAAGTCATATTATAAAGCAACAGTAATTAGACGATGGCATTGAAGCAGGATTAAACAAATTAACCAATGAAATAAAACAGGGAGCCTAGAAATACACCCAGGTATATATGCAGACTTAATGTACAACAAAGATGGCATTGCAGATCAGTATTGGGTTGGGCCAATTAGTCTTAAATGTAAAAGTCAAAACTTGAAAAATTTTTGAATAATATACCTTTATGATCTTGGGGCAGGGAAGACTGACTTTCTTAAACAAGAAATACTGATAAATACGACACCATTAAAAGTTAAAATTTCTGTTTATCAGAAGACCATAAAGAAAATGAAAAGGCAAGCTACAAACTCCAAAAAGATATTTGTAACACATATTATTGATAAAAGCTTATATTGTTAAACTATTTGTATGCAGAACAAATAAAGAAATCCTGTAAATCAGTAAGAAAAAGAAAATCCAAAAGAACAATTTCCCAAAAGACTCAAGTATGCATTGCCTAGTGTTCTAGTTTGCTAATGCTGCTGGAATGCAAAACACCAGAGATGGATTGGCTTTTATAAAAGGGGGTTTATTTGGTTACACAGTTACAGTCTTAAGGCCATAAAGTGTACAAGGTAACACATCAGCAATCGGGTACCTTCACTGGAGGATGGCCAATGGTGTCTGGAAAACCTCTCTTAGCTGGGAAGGCACGTGGCTGGCATCTGCTCCAAAGTTTGGTTTCAAAATGGCTTTCTCCCAGGGCGTTCCTCTCTAGGCTGCAGTTCCTCAAAAATATCACTCTTAGTTGCACTTGGGGTATTTGTCCTCTCTCAGCTTCTCCGGAGCAAGAGTCTGCTTTCAACGGCCATCTTCAAACTGTCTCTCATCTGCAGTTCCTGTGCTTTCTTCCAAGTGTCCCTCTTGGTGGTAGGTCCTCTTCAAAACATCACTCACAGCTGCACTGAGTTCCTTCTGTTTGTCAGCTCATTTATATGGCTCCACTGATCAAGGCCCACCCTGAATGGGTGGGACCACGCCTCCATGGAAATATCTCATCAGAGTTATCACCTACAGTTGGGTGGGGCGCATTTCCATGCAAACAACCTAATCCAAACGTTTCAATTTAATCCCCACTAATATGTCTGCCCCACAAGATTGCATCAAAGAATATGGCTTTCTCTGGGGGACATAATACATTCAAACCAGCACACCTAGACAAGGAACAGTACGTAAACTTATGTAAAGATACTTAACTTGAATAATCAGGAGAATGCAAATTAAAACATCAATGAAATGCCATTTCACAGCTATCAGCTGATGGAATGTAATTCTACAAACATTTTGGAAATTCCTTTATTGCCTTGTAAAATTGAACATGCACATATCCCCTGACTCAGCCATTCCATTCTTAGGCATATGCCCTGGAAACTCTTACAGACCTATCCCAGGGAACATCACAAGAAAGAACATGATAGCATTGTTTATAATTTACTTAGTTGGCTTACGAACAGCTGCCAATTGAGAAAACTTTTAAGGTCAGTCATAACCAATTAACTAAACCAAAATCTGGAAACAACCTAAATGACCATCAATGGGAAAATGGATAAACACCATAGCAAAATATTAAACAGTTGTGAAAGTGAATGACCTACTACTACATATAACATTAATGAATCTTAAAACCCAAGTGTGAAAAGCAAATCAAAGGAGACTGCGTACTATATGGTAGCATTTTTATAAAGCTCATAAAGAAACAAAACTAAATATTTTATTTGGAGAGATATGATTAAACAATTCTTAAAAAACAGGTAAGTATTGTGCCAAAATTCAGATAGTAATTGTCTCTGTAAAGGATACTGAGTGATCGAATTAAGAGGCAACACATCAGTAGATTTCATCAGTATTGGTAATATTGTTCTTTTGATGGATGATGATTGCATGGATATTCTTATAATTTCATATGTATATATTACATACATTTTTCTATGTATCCCATATTACATGATAACAATTTTAAAATAGAAGAAAATAGGCAACTGGTTAACTGTGATGAATGCTGTTGAGAAGTGATCATTGCTTTCGGCAGCATGAAAATTGCTGGTTTCCATGGAAAGAGTAGCTTCAGTGCAGTGATGAGTTTAGAAAAAGAAGAAGTGAGGAAGGGGAGGCAGTGAATATTAGCAACTCTTTAGATAAATTTTTCAGTGATAGTAGATTCCAGGGTTTTGTTTGTTTTAAGGTAGAAATTCTGGGACAGTTTTGTAAGCTGTTAGGAATGATTCTGAAGAGAAAATTCTTTTAATAATATCTTGATTTTCCTCCATAAAACATCTCTCCTCTGTCACCATCATCTCAGTAAATTGCTCGTGCCTAAAACTGAGTCATCTTCTCTCTTTTTTCCCTTCCCACATTCAATCCATCACCAAGTTAAAGTTGTCAACTCTAATTTTAAGATATTTTACTAAATCCATCGATGTATTTCTCTTCATGTTGATATGGAGCATATCTAGGGTGGACCACTCTGTTAGTCTCCTGCTAGTGTCTTTCAGAGGTCCTTTGTCTTCCACTCTTTTCCCCTATAATCCATTCTCTACACAGCAGATAGAGTGCTCTTTTGCAAATATCAATCAGATCATGTTACTCCCCTGGTTTAAAATCTTTCAGTGACTTCCTGTCACTTTTGAATTAAAATCTAAACTCCTTACCTAATACAAGTGCCCTACATGATTTGACCTCTGGCTATCTCTTTAACCTCATATTACCTCACTCTCTCCTTTGCTCACTATTTCAGCCACATTAGACTCCTCTCTGTTCATTGAACTCACCAAGTTCATTTCTGCTTCAAGGCCTTGGCACTTTTCTTCTAGACTTGAAGATATAGGGCTGGCTCTTTTTTGAAATCAGGTCTCTCCTCAAGTGTCACCTCTTCAGACAGACTTCCCTGATCACTCTAATAAGCCGTTCATCATCTTTCCCATTGTCCTGTTTTTGTTTCTTCATAACATGGCTATCTAAAATTATAGTGTTCATCTACTTTCTTATATGTTTATTGTCAATTGTCCCCACTAAAATATAAGCTCTTTGAGAGCAGGAATCTTGTCATTCTTGTTTCGTTCTATACCCTTATCCCCTAAAATAGCACCAGGCACGTGTATATACTCACCAAGTATTTGTTAAATAAATGAATGAATGGATAAATGGACAAATAAGAAAAGAAAACTACCCAGGTATTTGTTTAGGCTTTTATACTCTTTGGTCATGGAAATAATTACATATTTAAGTATATGAAGATTGTTTCTTTAAAAAATAAATGTACTCTTTTTCCCAGAAGTCAAAACTACACAACTTAAACATAGATTAGTTTTAAGAATTTGAATATAAATTTGTCTATGTTATATATGTAGTTAATTTATAAAAGTGTAAAACTGAAAACAGGTCTTTTTATCACCAAGAAAACTTTTTTAGTGCATACTATATGGTCAGTAGTTTCCTTTGAGAATCTAACAACTTTATTAAAATTTAAATCTATTCAACATTTGAAATGTGAAATAGATATTATTGTTAATATAAAATGCCAAAAATAGTATTATAGTAAACAACTGTACCTTTTTCTTTTCTCAGGATATTATTGCTGGAGTCCTATATGCCATTTTAATCTTGGCTGTCTTCTATCCATTTGTGGACCTGATTGACAACTTCAATCAAACTTATAAATATGCTCCATTAGTCATCATCGGGCTTCATTTAGCTTTGGGGATCTTTTCTTTCACCCTTGATACCTGGAGCACATCCCGAGGAGACACTGCTGTGATTCTAGGAAGTGGTGCTGGAATTGCATATGGATCTCATGTTACTTACAACATGGGTCTATTATTAGATCCTTCTCTAGATTTGTTACCTTTAACTAGGCCATCCATTACTGTGACTATGTTTGGAAAAGCCATATTGCGGATCTTCTTAGGGATGGTAATTGTACTAATAGTCAGAGATATCATGAAAAAGATCACTATACCCTTAGCCTGTAAAATCTTCAATATACCATGTGATGATGTTCGAAAAGCAAGGCAGCATACGGAAGTTGAACTTCCTTATCGGTATATTACCTATGGAATGGTTGGCTTCTCCATCACGTTTTTGGTTCCTCACATTTTTTTATTTATTGGTCTCTTTTGATGGAGAAATGTTTATGATAAAAGGAGGGTTTCGTTGACTGATATCTAAAAATATGTTTTTGGTAAAAGCCAGATCAGAGTTAGGCTTTTTGTGGGAATTTAACTTAAATAATTATTTAAGTAAATTCATAAATAGTCAGTGCATTTTATCATTGCACATCCAGTTGTTGTTTTAGGTGAGTTGAGCTATTTCAATACTGAGAAAATGATTAAGTATCCATTTAGAATGTTCATGTAATGTTTGGAGAGTTAGTGCTGTTATGGATTCAAGTTATATATAATATATATTAAGGTACATAATATACAATTATATATCTAATATATGTTATATATGAAATAATATACCTGTTTTTAAAAAATGTTGGGATGTATTATAAAATCAATAATAATATGCAAACAGTTGTGCCTGTGTATTTGGACTTAATACAGGTATGTTGTTAACTGATATATTAAACACTCACTTATTTGCTATGGGAGCCATTTCTCAATTGAATTGCATAATTACTAGATTCATGTGCTACCACATATTGATTTATGGCCTCTTTTTATACTGTCATCACTTTCATGTTATCCATTACGTTGAACAGGAGAGGCATTTTTAAAGGACCAGATTTTCAGTAAAATTAGTTTTGGGAAACCTTAATTTTTTTCAGTTCCGTACGCTGTGTTGAATGTACTTTATTTGCAACTGTTCTGGATATCAGTTTAATAATTCAGGTACTGAATTTTATGCTTGCTAATTGTGCCTTTCTGTTGCTTAATTAAGAAATGCCATCTATACTGTGATAAAAAAATAAGATGCCAACTTTATCTTAAGTTACATGTAATCAAGCAAATATTTTTAAAGCATTTATCAAGCTGACATGGTTAAAAGTAAACTTAACTCTTTAGCCTTTATTTAGAAAGAAATGTGGAGTGAGCTAAATTTCTCACTAATTTATTGGAAAACTACATGGATAAATAATTGTTCCATTTTGTAGGTATTTTTCTGTGCATTGTAAGTTATAGGAATAAGATATATTTTTTTGTACATTGTTTTGATTGTTTATACTGCAGGTAGATAGTTCCAATGAATGGAAATGCAATTGAAATTTATAGATGGGACAATGCACATGCTTCATATATAAACAAACCATTTTTCTAAATTATTCAGAAAGGATTGGATTTAGAAGTGTTAACTTTAATATTCATTTATTTGCTACTTAAGGTAAACTATAAAATCTAAAAATAAGTATCAGTTTTTAGATCCTATTATTTTTTTCAACTTTTTATTATTTTCACAGTGAAAAATTTGAGTATAGTATTAAACTATTCTTTATTCTGTCTGTGCCTTTATATTTCCAAGTGTAATTGTAGTTAGGTTAATATTAAGTTTATTTGTAGTAAGTTTTTCATAAAGAAGAAAATTAAATTTCCATATAAATGAGCATGAGATATAGAATCACTGATTTTAGTCCAATATCTATGTGATTCTTTAGAAGTGTCATTTACGATGTTTCTATTTTAAGCAGTTTAACTATTTGAGCTCATGTTTTTATAATTCTGATTGGGAATTTAGGGGTATGGTAATTTTTATCAAAACTGAAAATTTTAAGTAAAGCAGCTTAATTTGGGCCCATTCCCTATTAGTTGAAAGGAAACAAAGGCACATAGGAACATACTGGTACTTTGGAAAATGTAAAAAGAACTTTTCTTTCAAAATTTGTGTTTAATAAATTGAATTTTAGGGACAGTTTTCCATAAGTTGGGTCTATGTTGTCCTATTAATTCTTATATCTATCTTAAAAGGTATTTGAAAATATTTCTTTTTTGTGTGTGTCTTATTATGTTCTCTCCTATGACAGTTCTATGCTAAATGTATTTTAAAATAAAAGCAAACTTAATATTGAAGGTTTTTTTTTTTTCTCTATTGTTTTGTTTTGCTGTCTATGCATTTGTCCTTGGATTACCTGGTAGAGATTTTTTTTTAATTGCCTTGGATTTTCATTCTAGCATGCTTTCTGTCTTAAGCAATTTGTTCAAAATCAAAATACTGTTTTTAGCAGAAGACAATGAAGAAATTCTTTTGCTCCACTTTTTATAATTTTTAATGTACTTCTAGTGAAATTTTTCATCATATTCTTTAAAAACATGCATTCTTTAAAAACCATCTCAGTAAAATCTGTGGCTAATATTATTATAGGTATTTTACTGCTATTCCATTAAAATCAGGAATTAATCATCAGGCTAGGAAAGGTACTTTTTAAAGCAGGATAAAAACAAGTGGGGGGGCGGGGCAAGATGGCAGACTGGTGAGCTGTATGTTTTAGTTACTCCTCCAGGAAAGTAGGTAAAAAGCCAGGAACTGCGTGGACTGGACACCACAGAGCAATCTGTCTTTGGGCATACTTCATACAACACTCATGAAAACGTGGAACCGCTGAGATCAGCGAAATCTGTAAGTTTTTGCGGCCAGGGGACCCGCGCCCCTCCCTGCCAGGCTCAGTCCCGGGGGAGGAGGGGCTGTCAGCTCCAGGAAGGAGAAGGGAGAATTGCAGTGGCTGCTCTCATCGGAAACTCATTCTACTGATTCAAACTCCAACCATAGATAGACTGAGGCCAGACACCAGAGACTCTGAGAGCAGCCAGCCCAGCAGAGAGGAGACGGGCATAGAAGGAAAACAACACGAGAAGCTCCAAAGTAAAAGCAGAGGATTTTTGGAGTTCTGGTGAACACAGAAAGGGGAAGGGCGGAGATCAGGCCTTGAGGCGCATATGCAAATCCCGAAGCAAGGCTGATCTCTCTGCCCAGGGCACCTTTCCTTAATGGCCCTGGTTGCTTTGTCTATTAGCATTTCAATAACCCATTAGATCTCTGAGGAGGGCCGTTTTTTTTTTTTTTTTTTTTTTTAAATCCTTTTTGCTTTTTCTAAAACAATTACTCTAAGACGCTCAATACAGAAAGCTTCAAAGAATTGAAATTTGGGCACGTCAAGTCAAGAGCAGAAATAAGAGAGCTCTGAGACAAAAGGCAATAATCCAGTGGCTGAGAAAATTCACTAAACAACACAACTTCCCAAGAAAAGGGGGGTGTCCGCTCACAGCCACCATCCTGGTGGACAGGAAACACTCCTGCCCATCGCCAGCCCCATAGCCCAGAGCTGCCCCAGACAACCCAGTGTGACGGAAGTGCTTCAAATAACAGGCACACACCACAAAACTGGGCGTGGACATTAGCCTTCCCTGCAACCTCAGCTGAATGTCCCAGAGCTGGGAAGGGGGAGCAGTGTGAATTAACAGAGCCCCATTCAGCCATCATTTGAGCAGACTGGGAGCCTCCCAACACAGCCCAGCAGCCCAGAACTGCCCTGGGGGGACGGCACTCACCTGTGACATAGCACAGTCATCCCTCAACAGAGGACCCGGGGTGCACAGCCTGGAAGAGGGGCCCACTTGCAAGTCTCAGGAGCCATACGCCAATACCAAAGACTTGTGGGTCAGTGGCAGAGACAAACTGTGGCAGGACTGAACTGAAGGATTAGACTATTGCAGTAGCTTTAAAACTCTAGGATCATCAGGGAGATTTGATTGTTAGGGCCACCCCCCCTCCCCGACTGCCCAGAAACACGCCCCACATACAGGGCAGGCAACACCAACTACACACGCAAGCTTGGGACACCAATTGGGCCCCACAAGACTCACTCCCCCACTCACCAAAAAGGCTAAGCAGGGGAGATCTGGCTTGTGGAGAACAGGTGGCTCGTGGACGCCACCTGCTGGTTAGTTAGAGAAAGTGTACTCCACGAAGCTGTAGATCTGATAAATTAGAGATAAGGACTTCAACTGGTCTACAAACCCTAAAAGAACCCTATCAAGGACAGCAAATGCCACGAGGCCAAAAACAACAGAAAATTATAAAGCATATGAAAAAAACCAGACGATATGGATAACCCAAGCCCAAGCACCCAAATCAAAAGACCAGAAGAGACACACCTAGAGCAGCTACTCAAAGAACTAAAGATGAACAATGAGACCCTAGTACGGGATATGAAGGAAATCAAGAAGACCCTAGAAGAGCATAAAGAAGACATTGCAAGACTAAATAAAAAAATGGATGATCTTATGGAAATTAAAGAAACTGTTGACCAAATTAAAAAGATTCTGGACACTCATAGTACAAGACTAGAGGAAGTTGAACAACGAATCAGTGACCTGGAAGATGACAGAATGGAAAATGAAAGCATAAAAGAAAGAATGGGGAAAAAAATTGAAAAACTCGAAATGGACCTCAGGGATATGATAGATAATATGAAGCGTCCGAATATAAGACTCATTGGTGTCCCAGAAGGGGAAGAAAAGGGTAAAGGTCTAGGAAGAGTATTCAAAGAAATTGTTGGGGAAAACTTCCCAAATCTTCTAAACAACATAAATACACAAATCATAAATGCTCAGCGAACTCCAAATAGAATAAATCCAAAAAAACCCACTCCGAGACATATACTGATCACACTGTCAAACATAGAAGAGAAGGAGCAAGTTCTGAAAGCAGCAAGAGAAAAGCAATTCACCACATACAAAGGAAACAGCATAAGACTAAGTAGTGACTACTCAGCAGCCACCATGGAGGCGAGAAGGCAATGGCACGATATATTTAAAATTCTGAGAGAGAGGAATTTGCAGCCAAGAATACTTTATCCAGCAAAGCTCTCCTTCAAATTTGAGGGAGAGCTTAAATTTTTCACAGACAAAGAAATGCTGAGAGAATTTGCTAACAAGAGACCTGCCCTGCTGGAGATACTAAAGGGAGCCCTACAGACAGAGAAACAAAGACAGGACAGAGAGACTTGGAGAAAGGTTCAGTACTAAAGAGATTCGGTATGGGTACAATAAAGGATAGTAATAGAGAGAGGGAAAAATATGGCAAACATAATCCAAAGGATAAGATGGCCGATTCAAGAAATGCCTTCACGGTTTTAACGTTGAATGTAAATGGATTAAACTCCCCAATTAAAAGATATAGATTCGCAGAATGGATCAAAAAAAATGAACCATCAATATGTTGCATACAAGAGACTCATCTTAGACACAGGGACACAAAGAAATTGAAAGTGAAAGGATGGAAAAAAATATTTCATGCAAGCTACAGCCAAAAGAAAGCAGGTGTAGCAATATTAATCTCAGATAAAATAGACTTCAAATGCAGGGATGTTTTGAGAGACAAAGAAGGCCACTACATACTAATAAAAGGGGCAATTCAGCAAGAAGAAATAACAATCGTAAATGTCTATGCACCCAATCAAGGTGCCACAAAATACATGAGAGAAACATTGGCAAAACTAAAGGAAGCAATTGATGTTTCCACAATAATTGTGGGAGACTTCAACACATCACTCTCTCCTATAGATAGATCAACCAGACAGAAGACCAATAAGGAAATTGAAAACCTAAACAATCTGATAAATGAATTAGATTTAACAGACATCTACAGGACATTACATCCCAAATCACCAGGATACACATACTTTTCTAGTGCTCACGGAACTTTCTCCAGAATAGATCATATGCTGGGACATAAAACAAGCCTCAATAAATTTAAAAAGATTGAAATTATTCAAAGCACATTCTCTGACCACAATGGAATACAATTAGAAGTCAATAACCATCAGAGACTTAGAAAATTCACAAATACCTGGAGGTTAAACAACACACTCCTAAACAATCAGTGGGTTAAAGAAGAAATAGCAAGAGAATTGCTAAATATATAGAGACGAATGAAATGAGAACACAACATACCAAAACCTATGGGATGCAGCAAAAGCAGTGCTAAGGGGGAAATTTATAGCACTAAACGCATATATTAAAAAGGAAGAAAGAGCCAAAATCAAAGAACTAATGGATCAACTGAAGAAGCTAGAAAATGAACAGCAAACCAATCCTAACCAAGTAGAAGAAAAGAAATAACAAGGATTAAAGCAGAAATAAATGACATAGAGAACAAAAAAACAATAGAAAGGATAAATATCACCAAAAGTTGGTTCTTTGAGAAGATCAACAAGATTGACAAGCCCCTAGCTAGACTGACAAAATCAAAAAGAGAGAAGACCCATATAAACAAAATAATGAATGAAAAAGGTGACATAACTGCAGATCCTGAAGAAATTAAAAAAATTATAAGAGGATATTATGAACAACTGTATGGCAACAAACTGGATAATGTAGAAGAAATGGACAATTTCCTGGAAACATATGAACAACCTAGACTGACCAGAGAAGAAATAGAAGACCTCAACCAACCCATCACAAGCAAAGAGATCCAATCAGTCATCAAAAATCTTCCCACAAATAAATGCCCAGGGCCAGATGGCTTCACAGGGGAATTCTACCAAACTTTCCAGAAAGAACTGACACCAATCTTACTCAAACTCTTTCAAAACATTGAAAAAAATGGAACACTACCTAACTCATTTTATGAAGCTAACATCAATCTAATACCAAAACCAGGCAAAGATGCTACAAAAAAGGAAAACTACCGGCCAATCTCCCTAATGAATATAGATGCAAAAATCCTCAACAAAATACTTGCAAATCGAATCCAAAGACACATTAAAAAAATCATACACCATGACCAAGTGGGGTTCATTCCAGGCATGCAAGGATGGTTCAACATCAGAAAAACAATCAATGTATTACAACACATTAAAAACTCGAAAGGGAAAAATCAATTGATCATCTCAATAGATGCTGAAAAAGCATTTGACAAAATCCAACATCCCTTTTTGATAAAAACACTTCAAAAGGTAGGAATTGAAGGAAACTTCCTCAACATGATAAAGAGCATATATGAAAAACCCACAGCCAGCATAGTACTCAATGGTGAGAGACTGAAAGCCTTCCCTCTAAGATCAGGAACAAGACAAGGATGCCCGCTGTCACCACTGTTATTCAACATTGTGCTGGAAGTGCTAGCCAGGGCAATCCGGCAAGACAAAGAAATAAAAGGCATCCAAATTGGAAAAGAAGAAGTAAAACTGTCATTGTTTGCAGATGATATGATCTTATATCTAGAAAACCCTGAGAAATCAACGATACACCTACTAGAGCTAATAAACAAATTTAGCAAAGTAGCGGGATACAAGATTAATGCACATAAGTCAGTAATGTTTCTATATGCTAGAAATGAACAAACTGAAGAGACACTCAAGAAAAAGATACCATTTTCAATAGCAACTAAAAAAATCAAGTACCTAGGAATCAACTTAACCAAAGATGTAAAAGACCTATACAAAGAAAACTACATAACTCTACTAAAGAAATAGAAGGGGACCTTAAAAGATGGAAAAATATTCCATGTTCATGGATAGGAAGGCTAAATGTCATTAAGATGTCAATTCTACCCAAACTCATCTACAGATTCAATGCAATCCCAATCAAAATTCCAACAACCTACTTTGCAGACTTGGAAAAGCTAGTTATCAAATTTATTTGGAAAGGGAAGATGCCTCGAATTGCTAAAGACACTCTAAAAAGAAAAACGAAGTGGGAGGACTTACACTCCCTGACTTTGAAGCTTATTATAAAGCCACAGTTGCCAAGACAGCATGGTACTGGCACAAAGATAGACATATAGATCAATGGAATCGAATTGAGAATTCAGAGATAGACCCTCAGATCTATGGCCGACTGATCTTTGATAAGGCCCCCAAAGTCACCGAACTGAGCCATAATGGTCTTTTCAACAAATGGGGCTGGGAGAGTTGGATATCCATATCCAAAAGAATGAAAGAGGACCCCTACCTCACCCCCTACACAAAAATTAACTCAAAATGGACCAAAGATCTCAATATAAAAGAAAGTACCATAAAACTCCTAGAAGATAATGTAGGAAAACATCTTCAAGACCTTGTATTAGGAGGCCACTTCCTAGACTTTACACCCAAAGCACAAGCAACAAAAGAGAAAATAGATAAATGGGAACTCCTCAAGCTTAGAAGTTTCTGCACCTCAAAGGAATTTCTCAAAAAGGTAAAGAGGCAGCCAACTCAATGGGAAAAAATTTTTGGAAACCATGTATCTGACAAAAGACTGATATCTTGCATATACAAAGAAATCCTACAACTCAATGACAATAGTACAGACAGCCCAATTATAAAATGGGCAAAAGATATGAAAAGACAGTTCTCTGAAGAGGAAATACAAATGACCAAGAAACACATGAAAAAATGTTCAGCTTCACTAGCTATTAGAGAGATGCAAATTAAGACCACAATGAGATACCATCTAACACCGGTTAGAATGGCTGCCATTAAACAAACAGGAAACTACAAATGCTGGAGGGGATGTGGAGAAATTGGAACTCTTATTCATTGTTGGTGGGACTGTATAATGGTTCAGCCACTCTGGAAGTCAGTCTGGCAGTTCGTTAGAAAACTAGATATAGAGCTACCATTCGATCCAGCGATTGCACTCCTCGGTATATACCCGGAAGATCGGAAAGCAGTGACACGAACAGATATCTGCACGCCAATGTTCATAGCAGCATTATTCACAATTGCCAAAAGATGGAAACAACCCAAATGTCCTTCAACAGATGAGTGGATAAATAAAATGTGGTATATACACACGATGGAATACTACGCGGCAGTAAGAAGGAACGATCTGGTGAAACATATGACAACATGGATGAACCTTGAAGACATAATGCTGAGCGAAATAAGCCAGGCACAAAAAGAGAAATATTATATGCTACCACTAATGTGAACTTTGAAAAATGTAAAACAAATGGTTTATAATGTAGAATGTAGGGGAACTAGCAGTAGAGAGCAATTAAGGAAGGGGGAACAATAATCCAGGAAGAACAGATAAGCTATTTAACGTTCTGGGGATGCCCAGAAATGACTATGGTCTGTTAATTTCTGATGGTTGTAGTAGGAACAAGTTCACTGAAATGTTGCTATATTATGTAACTTTCTTGGGGTAAAGTAGGAACATGTTGGAAGTTAAGCAGTTATCTTAGGTTAGTTGTCTTTTTCTTACTCCCTTGCTATGGTCTCTTTGAAATGCTCTTTTATTGTATGTTTGTTTTCTTTTTAACTTTTTTTTTCATACAGGTGATTTGAAAAAAGAAGGGAAAGTTAAAAAAAAAAAAAAAAAAAAAGAAAAAAGACAAACAAGGGGGAAAAAAAAAAAAAAAGATGTAGTGCCCCCTTGAGGAGCCTGTGGAGAATGCAGGGGTATTCGCCTACCCCACCTCCATGGTTGCTAACATGACCACAGACATAGGGGACTGGTGGTTTGATGGGTTGAGCCCTCTACCATAAGTTTTACCCTTGGGAAGACGGTTGCTGCAAAGGAGAGGCTAGGCCTCCCTGTATTTGTGCCTAAGAGTCTCCTCCTGAATGCCTCTTTGTTGCTCAGATGTGGCCCTCTCTCTCTGGCTAAGCCAACTTGAAAGGTGAAATCACTGCCCTCC
The DNA here is from genome assembly GCF_015220235.1 of Choloepus didactylus. Lineage (NCBI taxonomy): Eukaryota > Metazoa > Chordata > Mammalia > Pilosa > Megalonychidae > Choloepus > Choloepus didactylus. Next base: position 47,811,489 of record NC_051310.1, read on the forward strand.
CCCCTACGTGGGATCAGACACCCAGGGAAGTGAATCTCCCTGGCAACGTGGAATATGACTCCCAGGGAGGAATGTAGACCTGGCACCGTGGGACGGAGACCATCTTCTTGACCAAAAGGGGGATGTGAAAGGAAATGAAATAAGCTTCAGTGGCAGAGAGATTCCAAAAGGAGCCGAGAGGTCACTCTGGTGGGCACTCTTATGCACACTTTAGACAACCCTTTTTAGGTTCTAAAGAATTGGGGTAGCTGGTGGTGGATACCTGAAACTATCAAACTACAACCCAGAACCCATGAATCTCGAAGACAGTTGTATAAAAATGTAGCTTATGAGGGGTGACAATGGGATTGGGAAAGCCATAAGGACCAAACACCACTTTGTCTAGTTTATGGATGGATGTGTAGAAAAGTAGGGGAAGGAAACAAACAGACAAAGGTACCCAGTGTTCTTTTTTACTTCAATTGCTCTTTTTCACTCTAATTATTATTCTTGTTATTTTTGTGTGTGTGCTAATGAAGGTGTCAGGGATTGATTTAGGTGATGAATGTACAACTATGTAATGGTACTGTAAACAATCGAAAGTACAATTTGTTTTGTATGACTGCGTGGTATGTGAATATATCTCAATAAAATGATTTAAAAAAAAAAAAAAAAAAAAAAAAAAAAAAAAAAAACAAGTGGACATTTCACTTTGTACTTTTAAAGTGCCATGATATGTGAATTACAAAAACAGTCTGCCAGAAACTCATTATAAGACCAAATATAAAACAATGCTTCCACAGGATTGATATAAATATTTTAATTTTATTCTAGCTTTCTTCGTAAATAATGCTTATTAAATGTGACTTTCCAAAACAGCATAAAAATTTATCAGTGAAATTAATGTAATTTAAAGGCATATTTTCACAGATAAAGATGAGTAGATGCTAAAAGTTTTCATTTTGAATTTATAATCATACTCACAATTTTATATGGCAAAAGATTTTTTTTGCTAATGCAATTTTATTCTTAACAAAGAAGGTTTATTCTGTATTTCAAAACCAAAATGTTTAATCTGGGCATCAGTAAGAACCAATTTTTAAAATTCAGCTTTACAGCTGAGTTAGTTTTCATGAAGGGAGTTTTGTTGTTGAGATTTTTTTGAGAAAGGGAAGACACAACTGTTTGGGAAAGAATAATTGAATATAATGGGTGTTACTATGTTGGATATTTTGTAAAATTTTGGTCTCATTCTTCCAGTTCCTTGTGAAGTGTATATAAGTTAAAAAGAAAAACCCTTTTACCCTAGAATTTTAATTGTGGTTACATAATCTATACATAGCACAATAAAAACGAGTTTTAACATACTAGTTATAAAGGACATTTAAGAAAGCTTTTCTCTTCATTTTTAAATCCACCAGACCACTACAGATCTTTATATGGGAAGATACATGTTTTCCTTTTGAGACACACAGGAGGAAAATGCAGAGGAAAATAAAAGAAATATTTTAAAATAAAATAATTAAGGAAATAAACACTACTTTTCCACTACAACTAACTGGCTTTTCTCTTTTCTCATATTACTAAAGTGAGCAATTCTCTTGCAGATCCTAATTAGTCCTTTCCCTGAACCTTTTCTCCTCCAAATATGGAACTGAACATCTGATAGTAGCAACCTTTGGGCAGGATAAAATGTACTTCGGTAACTTACCTACTGTTAACTGACTGTTCACTCTGAGAACTCTGAAATGTGAGTATGAAAGTTCTCTTTGCCTATAATTATGAAAAGCCAGTTTGTTTCATTGCCCTAGAGAGCCTCTAAGAGACTTTTAACCCCTTCATCGTCTTTAGTCTTGATAGATTTTCCACGGATGTGCATAAAGCCCTTCCCCTAGTACTTCAAGCAACGGGATATGACAGAGTACCTGAAGTTTGTTTTTTAAGGGATTTTTTTTTCCTTTCTGTTTTCTAAAAACAGGCATACTAAAAGATGATATAATGATATCTGGCACATAATTAGGTTTATTTTCAACCTTAGGTGTCATAAAGTCCATCTCAAGTTTTAAAATTTCATACCCTTACCTATTATGCTTTTTGCAGTATTTTTTATTTCATATTTTTAAAGTTTCCTTTGTCACTGACACTTTCTTCGGAGATATGAAATATATTCTCTTTTAAAAGAAAATTACCACAGTAGTATTACCTATTCAGGTTTGTGGGTTATCCGTTCTTAAATTTGGGATTCTTTTAACCTGAAATCCATGTAGCACACATTTCAATCTGTAATTTTCGTATTTACATGTTATTTAGTTTTTAAATAATGTAAGCTCCATGAAGACAAGGAGCTCGTGCATTTATTTAGTTCTGGATCCCTGGGACACAGGAATTCAACTAATGTATGTTAATGAATTCATGCATTAGTCAATTCTTAGGCAGGCTTCAGCATACACATTTTTCTGGGGGAGAAGTTTTATGACTTTTTAGATTCTTAAAGAGATCAATGAACTAATAAAGGTAAAAGTTGTTTATTTAATAGTCTACCTTTTACTTCTTGTTTTAGCTGTCTTAAAACTTTCATTTGTAAATAAATGCTTCCAATTTCTCTGAATTCTGTCACTTTTTATGCAAATATTTAAGAATTTAGATTCTTGAAATTAAGTTTGCATGTAGTAACCACAATACTCTGTTGTATAGAATGTGATTTGTGTCCAAATTAGTTTTAAGATACCTTCTGTAGAATTAAAATCAAATCCATAAAGTAACTATTCTGCATATATTGGGATATAACATCTTCTAGTAATAGGTATGTAACTGTGTGCTTGAGAATAAAATTTAGATAAATATATGCAGTACTTACATATCATTTTTTTTTACCTACATTTAAAGGCTCCCTTTGCTCTTCAGAGTTCTTCAGGTCCAAATTTATGGGACTCAGTAAGGCTGAGCAAAGATTGATGGTCATGACATGGAGTCTAAATCTCCTACTATTTAAAGACTTTCCCCCCTTTATCTGAGTTAACTTAAGGGGAAATATTAAATCAAATTCATTTTAATGGACAGAATTATTTTCCTCATTTTTGAATGGAATGCTATGTAAAAAATCTTGAATTAGTAAAAGTAAAAAACCTGAAGTAATAATCCCTTAAAATTTTCAACTCTGCGAAATGTTTCAAATAACTTTACAAAATAAAATTTTAAAAAATATTTCTGTTTCTTAGCAGTGTATTCCAAAAATCTTATTTAAATTATTCATGTACTCAGGGTATAAATTTTAAAAACATATAACTAGATTTATTCGTATTAATTGATTATAAATCTGAATATGGCATTTTCATTTGAAATAGTTTTTTTACCCCTTCTAAAAAATAAATTGTCCACGTTTTCCCAGTGTCACAAATGTTAAGGGTAGTCAAAGAATTACAAAATATTTTAGAAATGTTTTGCCTCCTATATGGCAACCTCTTAATCCAGAAATCTCTTCTACAATATCATTAACAGATAATCATGTAGAATCTTCTTAAATACTTCCTCAGTCAGGCAGACTACAACATATGAGGCACTCTATTCCACTGTTGAATACTTACAAATGAAATAAGATTTTTATGGACTAAGGTCAGTGTGGTGGGGCAGAAGATAAATTTTAGGTAGAATAAAAGGGATGAACCAAAGTGTGGAAAAGGGGTGTATAAGACATGTTTGGCTAACAAACAGATTGCAGTTTGTCTGGAACATCAAGCTATGTAGAAGGGAGCAATAGATTATAAAACTGAAAAGTTTGTTAAAATATTCAGTAAATAATGTATATAGTGAAGTGTTCCCTTTCTTTTCCAGTAGAAAAGCTGCACGATTTATTGTTCACTTAGCTCTTGAATGAAATTACAGCCAACTTGAAGGTAATCAAGACTGTTGTTGAGAGATAATTATTAATCATTTGTTTCTTGTTTATTTATATGGTCTGTAATAAAGCAAGAGAATTACTTGTTTGCTTTAAGTCTTGTTTACTTATAAAGAGGAGAAATAAAGCAATTTCATATATTGACCCCACAGTTTATATAAAAAACCCAAGGCCTTGAATTTTAGTGACATGATATCAAGACTTGCCATAGTAGCAGTTATTTAGAAAAGGTGTCCCCAGGGAGTAAAGAGAACTTTCAATGTAAAGCTATACTCCCTCATCCTACAAACTATCACTAGAGGGTTGTAAAATAAACTAATGACACCCAGAAATCTCTCACCATGAGGAACTACACCACGAGCTTAAAGTATACAGACCATCCATAAGCGGCCTTTATATGTTCTACAACATGAAGAGTAGCAAAGGGACTTTGGGATTTCCAGGCACGATCTGGGAATAAGTCTGGTGTTCCTGAACTTATCTCTTATCCCTCCATACTTAAGAGATTGTGGAATTTCCTCTGTGGATTGACGTCAGAACCTAACACACATCTGGCTAACCCCAGTTGCTGGAGAGGTGAAATTTGCAGGATACGTGTAGGAAGGGTGTTTGCCAGTAGAATCATGGAGACACCACAGATATATTCTGGGTGTTTGAGGTAATCCATAGCACACCCAAGACCACCTAATTTTTCTTATTCAACAATACTGTCAAAAGTCCCTAGGTTGTCTATTACCTGTAAAAAAAACATGATGACCACACCATCTCACATTTATTCTTAATTAGCCCACAGGTTAAAAGCCATTGCATATCTGTGAGTATAGCCATTCCATGTTATGATTCACCTGAGACCCCTATCCCAAAGAAACCTTTGGTAATTTCTCCATGAGATGCTTTCATAAGTAGGGAAGATAGAAGAGGAAAGACTATGGACTTCTGCCCTTGGGAGTGTTAAACTGTTCCATGTCATAATATGTTATGACATATTATGCAAACCTGTCATAAAGCAAGCTTCGGATTCTAGGCCTGCAAGCAGTGGCTTTTCCAAAATCCTGACACTGCCACTTTATACACCTATTTTGTTTATTCTTGCGAAAATACTTGCATGTGAATTCCATTCTGTATGAAGATGCTAGTGCTACTGGAAGATACCAGTGCAACTGGTATTGACTTTCATGTTCCCTTTCTGTATCTTTTTTTTCCCAATAAATACAGAAACAAAAGATAGGCACATTGATTAAAAGAAATCAACTCAAGCCAGTATGTTATGTATGAATAAGTGTTTCAGCCGAAGTCAGAAGACCATCATTAGTATAGCAATGTGTCATTCACTTAATTACAGGTCTTAGTGTGTCGTTGCCAGGAATTTCACTACAGGAATAGACTTGAGAGAGCAAGTCTTATCCTTGAAGTAATCTTCCCCTCATTTCAAAGTGTGTCTATACCCCCTCTAAGGAAGACAAAAGTTTCACCAAAGATTAACAATGGAATAATTGCTTTACAAGGCTCATAATAGGTGACAACTCTCCATCATAACTTTTGTTTAAATCACAAGGTTTAAAGCAGCTGCTGGGTGTTACCTTATTCAGCCTACTCTCCAAATACTTCTGAACTGAAATCACCCCAAACAGATGTTCTTTGTGAAAGGGAGAAAGAATGAAAAAGAGAGAGGGAAAGAAGAAAAGGAGGGAGGGATGGAGAAAGCAAGGGAGGGAGGAAGGAGAAAGGAACAGGGAAGATACACAAAAACCTCTGTAATTCTATAATTCATTCAATAAATCCAGCTACAGCTATAATTCATTCAATAAATTATACAATTTATAATTCATAAAATAAATTTATACAATTTATTGAATTATACAGCTATAATTCATTCAATAAATCCGTTTTGTAAACGGAAAAAGAAAACAAAATCTCTTCTTTGGGAATCTCAGTCTGAATTAAAAAGTAAAACAAGGAAAATGCTGGATAATGTAAAACTACCTCTTTATAAACATAAAGCTCATATGAACCTTAAAGATTCATGTTACATTTTGGAAAATAAGACCCTTGTAAAAAATTCAAAACTAATTTTAGTATTGGAAAGCACATTGTCAAGTTATAGAGGTTTTTTAAAATAAAAGTGAGCAGAACATAAAATCACTGCCTTTATTAGAAAATTTCTAGAATGTAGCAATGCTAACTGCAATTTTTATATTTTATAAGTTCTGTTAGAAAACATATTCTTGAAAGTCAGCCTTTTTCTTGCATAGTGAAATTATTTCACAGAAATGAGTTTACTTGCCACTAAATATTACACAAGATATACATAGATACATTCTTGTAGTTCAGAATATTTTAATGACACCAGAAAAGCAGGAATCCCCTTTTGCCCATTATAATAATTGCATTACCCTCCCAGAAGTAACCACGGTTACCAATATGGAGTATTTCCTTTTTCTGTGTAATTATGTATGTTGAAATATGTAATTGTGTTTTATAAGAGCTGGGTGTTTTTAAGCAAAAATGGGATACTGTAAATATTGTTCTGCAAATCCCTTTTTTAATTCCAATTAATGAGAAATCTTAAAGTTTATATATGATTTTTCCTCTGGAATCATCTTCTTTATCCTGAAACATCAATTTTCTCTCTCCACTGAATTACTCCCAATAGCACACTCATGTGCTCTGCCTTATTTCTCTGTTCTTTTTCCTCTACTTCTTGAGAATTTTCTGTGTTTTCTGTCTCCACTTCCTCACCACCCATTCCCTCTGTTTTGTTTGAGAAATTTAAGAATTATGGTAAGGTTAAAAGAATAATATTTATAGTCCCGCTACTTAGAATGAGCTACCATTAACTTTTTGTTAATTTTCTACCAGTCTTTTTTTATGCAATTTTACTGAGATATAATCACATAACATATAATCTTTCAAAGTGTACAGTCAGTTGTTCACAGTATCATCATATAGTTATGCTTTCATCACCATAATCAAACTTTTGAGCATTTTCATTACTCCCAAAAATAAAATTAAAATTAAAATTAAAAAGAATATCCAAAGCATCCCATTCCCCTCCTCCTCCCATTGTTCATTTACTTTCTTTTTATATAGTTTTATTGAGATATATTCATAAACCCAACAGTCATACACAGTGTACAGTTATTCACAGTGCCATCATACAGTTGTGTGTTCACCAGAATCAATTTTTGAACATTTTCCTTACTCCAAAATAAAAATAAAAGCAAAATAGAACATTTAAATCTTCCATCCCCTCCATCCCACCCTATACTTCATCTAATTTTTGTCCCTATTTTTCCATTCGTCTGTCCATACACTGGAAAAAGGGAGTGCGAGCCACAAGGTTTTCACAGTCACACAGTCACACTATGCAAGCTACATAGTTATATGATCGTCTTCAAGAATCAAGGTCACTGGATTGCAGTTTGACAGCTTCAGGTATTTCCCTCTAGCCATTCCAACACACTGAAAACTAAAAAGTGATAGTGACCTCCAGAGTGACCTCCTGACTCCATTTGAAATCTCTCAGCCACTGGAACCTTATTTTGTTTCATCTCTCTTTCCCCTTTTGGTCAAGAAGATCCTCTCAATGCCACAGTGCTGGGTCCAGGCCCATCTCCAGGAGTCATTTCCTGCATTGCCAGGGGGATTTATACCCCTGAGTGTCATGTCCCACGTAGCGGGGAGGGTAGTGTGTTCACCTGCCAAGTGGGCTTAGAGAGAGGGGGGGCCACATCTGAGCAACAAAGAGGCTCTCTTCTACCAGTCTTTTTATTTTTAAAGAAGTAAAACATAACAGATGAAGTTAAAGCATCTTATTCATACCATATTCCTATCTTCCTCTCTTGCTGTGCAAAGGCAACTCTTATCATGAATCTGTCCGGTCTGTTTTTTATATTTTTATGTAAATATTTATATCCTAACCAATATTTAGTATGATTGTATTGTTTTAAATTTACATCAATGGTATCATTCAACAAATTGCCTTTCTTCACTCAACTTTATATTTTGAAATATATCCATGTTGATAAGTAATAGACCTAATTCATCCCTAATAGATCTAATTAATCTCTACTACCTACTTCATAGTATTTCATCATAGAAATATACCATAATTGATTTATCCATTCCCCTGTAATAGACAATTTAGATTGTTACCAATGTTTGTATATGAAAAACAATTTGCTGAGAGAGAGATAGACATGTGATAGAGGGAGAGATTGAATTATGCCTCTACAAGTCAAGGAATGCCATGCCCTCTGGGCCATCTACCAGAAGCCAGGAGAAAGGTATAGAAGGGATTCACCCCTTTAAGAAGCATGGCCCTCTAAGAGCCTCCTCCCGAATGCCTCTTTGTTGCTCAGATGTGGCCCTCTCTCTCTAGCTAAGCCAACTTGAAAGGTGAAATCACTGCCCTCCCCGCTACATGGGATCAGACACCCAGGGGAGTGAATCTCCCTGGCAATGTGGAATATGACTCCCGGGGAGGAATGTAGACCCGGCATCGTGGGACGGAGAACATCTTCTTGACCAAAAGGGGGATGTGAAAGGAAATGAAATAAGCTTCAGTGGCAGAGAGATTCCAAAAGGAGCCGAGAGGTCACTCTGGTGGGCACTCTTACGCACAATATAGACAACCCTTTTTAGGTTCTAAAGAATTGGGGTAGCTGGTGGTGGATACCTGAAACTATCAAACTACAACCAAGAACCCATGAATCTTGAAGACAATTGTATAAAAATGTAGCCTATGAGGGGTGACAATGGGATTGGGAAAGCCATATGGACCACACTCCCCTTTGTCTAGTTTATGGATGGATGAGTAGAAAAATGGGGGAAGGAAAAAAAAAAAACAAACAAAGGCACCCAGTGTTCTTTTTTACTTTAATTGCTCTTTTTCACTTTAATTATTATTCTTGTTATTTTTGTGTGTGTGGTAATGAAGGTGTCAGGGATTGATTTTGGTGATGAATGCACAGCTATGTAATGGTACTGTGAACAATCGAATGTACGATTTGTTTTATATGACTGCATAGTATGTGAATATATCTCAATAAAATGAATATTAAAAAAAAAAAAAAAAAGCATGGCCCTGCCAACATCCTGATTTCAGAGTTACAGTTTCCAGAATGGTGAGACAATAAATTTTTGTTGTTTTTTAAAAATTTGCTTACAAAAATTAACTCAAAATGAATCAGAGAACTAGTTGATTGCTAAAACTGTCAATCTCTTAGAAGGAGTCATAGGGATAAATCTTTGTCACATTGGATTAGACAATTAGTCAATTACAAAATAGGTAAATTGACTTCATCAAAATTTAAAAATTTTTAAATTTCTGGGCTTCCAAGGACACAACAAGAATGGGAGAAAATATTTGCAGATCATATGTCTGAAAAAGGAGTTGTATCCAGAATATATAAAGAACTCTTGCAAATCAGTAATAAAAAGAAAAATAGCCCAATTTAAAAATAGGTAAAGGATTTCAATGACATTTCTCCCAAGAAGATATACAAATAACAATAAGCACATGCGAAGCTCAACATCAGTCATTAGGGAAATTCAAATGAAAACCACAATGAAATATTTCTTCACACCCATTTGGATGATAATAAAAACAATGGATAACAATAGGTGTTGACAATTATGTGTGGAAATTGGAACGCTCATATACTGCTGATGGGAATATAAAATGGTGCAGACATGTTGGGAAACAGTTTGGTATTTCCTCAAAAGTTAAACACAGAGTTGCATATAACCCCACAACTCCACTCCTAGGTATTTACCCAAGAGAATAAAAAACATATGTCCACTCAAAAGTTGTTCACAAATATTCGTAGCCACATTATGCATAATAGCCCAAAAGTGGAAACAACCTAAATGCCATCAACTGATGAATGGATAAACAAAATGTGGTATATCCATGCAATGGAATAGTACCCAGCCAAAAAAAAGGGGTACTGATATTTGCTACAAAATGGATGAATCTTAAAAATATTATGCTAAGTGAAAGAAGCCAGACATAAAATACCACATACCATAGAAATCCATTTATATGAAATGTCTAGAATTGGCAAATCTATAGAGACAAAGTTGATGAGTAGTGCCATGGACTGGGGGTGGATGGAGGGGATGTGAAATAACTGCTTAAAGGTATGGGGTTTCTTTTTGGAGATGTTCTGGGATTACATAGTAGTGATGTTGCACAACTTTGTGAGTATAATAAAAACTGAATTGTACACTTTTAAGAAATAAAAAAAACAAAAACAAAATAGATGTCCTATAAACACTTACGTACACGGTTCCTTGTGGTCATGTGCAAGAATTTCTCTTGGATGTACATCCAAAGTGGAATTGTTGGTTGTGATTTAATTTAGTAAATTTTAGTAGAAATAGCCAAATTGCTGTCCAAAGTAGTACTCATTTGCACTCCCAATAGCAGTACTTGTTGCTCCGCATCCTTGTCAACACATTCTATGCTTTTTAGTTTTTGCCTATCTTATGGCTATGAAATGGTATCTCTTTGCTTTTATTTTAATTTCTCTACTCCCTTTTCCCTCTTTTAGCCATTTGAGTTTCCTTTTGTGGTTTGCTTGTTCATGTGTTTGAACCATTTTCCAATTGGGTTGTCTTTTTAAAAAATAGATTTGTAAGACACATTTATCTATTCTTTATTTATGTAAATTGCAAATATCTCCTCCCAGCCTGTCATTTATCTTTTAACCTTTTTGTCATATCTTTTGCATTATGGACCTTTTTTCTTTTTTAATATATAATAAATTTACTAATCTTCTGCTTTATGGATTATGCTGTTCTAGTCTTATTTATGAAAGCCTCCCCTGCTTTGACAGTACAAAGATATAACCCCATATTTTCTTCTACTATTTATAGAGTAGGTAGAATAATGGTAGAAAAATGTCAGTGATAGTGGACATTTAGGTATTTTATGTTTCTTCTGACTTTAATGGGAATATTTCTAAAGTTTTGCTATTAATTATGGTGTTTATTTTAGTATCCCTTTATCACTTTGGTGATATCCCCTTCATCTTCTTGTGTGCTAAATGGGTGTTATTTAATGCTTCTCCTACATCTATTGTGAAATCTATCTATTGTGATAATCATATGGTTTTACTCTAGCTGTAGTTATTTCTATTATTTGTGCCTAATAATGTTTATCTCGTCTTTGTCTTTTCAGAGGTTTTTATATTTTATTGGTCTTTTCAAAGAAGAATCTTTCAGTTTTTAAATTTTGCCTTGTTTTCCCTTTCAATAATTTCTGCTCTTTATTTCTTCCTTAGATTTTCTCAGGATTTACTCTTTTGTTCTTTTTATAGCTTCTTTAGTTGAATGTATAGTTAATTAAATTTAAATATTTTTTGCTCCCTAATAAATTCATTTAAGGCTATAAATTTTTCTCCAGGGAACTGTAAGCTATACTCATAAGTTTCATTAACATAGGGTTTTAATTTTCATCAGGTTCTAAATATTTCATATTTTCTTTTATCTCCTCTTTATGCCATATATTATGTAGAAGTTTATTTTCAGTTTTCAAATTTATAGGTCATTTGGGGAGGTTTAAAGGTATTTGTGCTGTTGACTTCTACTTTTATTAAAGTGCACAGAAAAATGGGCTGAATACTATCTTTGGATTTGTTAACATTACTCTTGTAATTTTATATGTGGTAAGTTTTTAAAACTATTCCATGAGTTCTTGAAAAAAATCTTTGGAGGAAAAGATCTCTGTATTTATTTTATTAAACTTGTTAATCCTGTCTTCAAATCAGTCTAACTAAATTAGGCTATTTGGGAGCTGCTTGATCTATGCATTTCTTAGAGAAGTTTGTTAGAATTTACTGTTTATGATTAAGGAAGTATCGATTATTTTCTGTAACTTTGTCAGATATTTTTCATTTCAGCACAAAATATCCCTATTTTTCTCTTATATTTTCTGCTTGTTTTTGTTTAAGGTATGTCTCTTTTAAATAGAAAATACTCAGATCTAGTGTTTTTGATCTAATCTGAGAGTCTTGCCTCTATCCATATATCTAGCTAGCTAGCTAGCTATGAATCTAATTCATTTACATTTATAATAATATTTGAATATCTGGGCTTATTTCTGCCATCTTATTTTGCTTTTTCCATTTGTAAGACTTTCTCCTGTCCTCCCCATCCCCGCCTTCGACTCATTCCAATTTGACTTCCTCACCACTCCGCTGAAATTGATCTTACCAAGGTAAGCAGCAATCTCCATTTTGTCAAATCCAATGATGTCTTCTCTGTTCTTATCTTCCTGAACTCTCAGCAGAATTCCTCACAGTTGACACTTTTTCTTTTCATGAAACACTCTCTTGTAACTTCCATATGTTTTCGTCTTTCTTCATTGGCACTTCAGTCTCTTTTGCTGGCTACATCTCTTTTGCCAATGCCCCAATGTTGAAATGCCTCAGGGCTTATTCCTGGACAAGTTTCACCTCTCTATCTACACTCTTTCCCTATGTAATTTCAACTAGTCCTTTGGCTTTAAATACACAGATAATTTCACCCGAATCTCTCCCCCTGCAAGCTTCAGATACATATATCCCGCTGTTTACTTGACCTTTCCACTTAGATGTCTAATGGACATCTCAAACAACACATCCAAAAGAGAACTCTTGCCCTTCTCTACCAAACCACTAACACAGTGGTACCATCAACCCCTTATTTGCTCAATAAAAAATAGCTGCTAGTCATTCTTCCCTTCTCTTACCCATGACATCCAATCCATTTACCTTCAAAATATAACTTCAGTACATCCGCTCTGTTGCCATTGCCTCCACCCAGGTCTAAGCGACCATGAGCTTTTGCCTAGACTGTGGTAATAGCCCCCTAATTGGTCTTCCTCCTCCCAACTAGGTTCCCCTCCCTCCAATGACTCATTCCTCACACTGCTGGGGAAGTCGTGCCCACGCTCAGTGGTAATCTCCCAGCCCTCGCCTATCCCCCCCTCTTGCTTCTTTGCATGCAGATGTTTCTACTTTGCAGTCTGGGAGAGTAGTTAGGTCTCAACCAAGAAAAACAAGCTGCTCAGAAATGGAGTGACCTGACCATACCTCGATCCCAAAACCATGAATAAGCAGCCTAGCTGCTTATCAGGGCAGGAACGCCGCACAAAGTTTGCTTGATACGTGCTTTCTGTTCAGTGTCAAGGCTCCCTCCCTCTGGGATGTATACAAACCCATCCCTCAAGCAGCACAGTTCCCTCATCTCCAATACAAAAGTAGGGCCTATGGAGCTGCCATCCATTGACCCTGGCCTAAGCAGGGGGAACAGTCACAGTGGGATCTCTTCCCCTGCTCTTTTGTACTCTGTGAGCTGTAATAAAGTAATAAAGTGGTCATTTGCTGAAAATCTCTGTCACACCTGAGCCTGTGTTTCCACAACACAACTAGAGTGATTCATTCCACACACTGACTAAATTTTATGTCACTCCTCTTTAAAACCTTCTAGGGTTTTCCCATTGCACTTGAAGTTAAATCCAAACTCCTTCTTGATTTCTCTAAGGCTCCTACCACTTCTTTGACTTAAACACCATTCCAATCACACTGACCTATTTCTTTAACTCAAGCATTTTGCAATTTCTATTTCCTCTGCTTGGAAAATTCCCCCGAACTCTTCATATGGTGGCTCCCCCTCATCATTCAGATATAGCTTAATTACTGTATTAGACAGGGTTCTCTAGGGAAAAATAATTGACAGGGGTTATATGTAGATACCATGACATTTTTATAAAAATTGTCTCATTTGACTGTGGGGATGGAGAAGTCCATGTTCCATAGGGCAGGCCACAGCTAGGAATTCTGATAAAGATTTTCAATGAATTCTCCAGGAGAAGCTGACTGGCTGAAGTAAAGATGAAAATTCTGTCTTCTGACTGCTGAAATCATCACCTCTCCTTTAAAGCTGATTGGATGAGACCTCTCTCATTATTGAAAGCAGTCTTCTCAGTTGATGGCAGATGTAATGAGCCATAGATGCAATCAAACTGCTGATGATTAAAGTCCTTGAAATATCCTCACAGCAACAATCATATCAATGCTTGTTTGCCCAAACAACTAAACACCATAACCTGGCCAAGAAGACACAGGAAATTAACCATTCATAGTCCACCCCTTGTCAACTTAGCACTCATGCACATTTCCTTCATCTCTAAATAAAAATAATGATCATATTTTCATGTAACATACTCAACTTTCTTCCATACAACCAGAAACATACTATCTTTCCCCAGAATAGGGTGCAAGTCTTTGGATAATGTTCATTCTTAAACTTGATATCCTATAACTTAAATTCTACACTGTGGAGTTAATGCAACTTATATCCTATGATAAGGGGATAAGATAGGGAAGAAAACAAACATATTCACTTTATGTATATATTTAAAAACATATAACAAAACAAGGAAGAAATATTCATAACCATTACAGTCCTCATTTCTGTAACTAGTTATATGGTTGTATATCGAATTTATAACTACCTTCTTCCACTACCTATTCCATATTCACTTTACCCTCAGCAACACTTCGGCTGGCTGGGGTTCTTAGCCAGGTGGGATTACCCAACCTTCATTCCTGAAATTGCTGGGCCATTGGTAGTCCTGTCTGGATTGGGTTGTTGCAGTTTCCCATTGACTATAATCACGGGGCATGGTAGTACTACTAAGAGACACCCTAAGGGATCTCCTTTATTCCAGCAAGACCAGTAAATTCCAGTAAGACCACTAAATTCCAGAAGCATGTGCCCATTCCTGCACTTCATTTTCTGTCAAGTGGGTTACATGATCAGAAGCAATGTTATGTGGAGCACCGTGATGGTGGAAAAGGCATTCTGTAAGTTCACAGATGGTAGTATTGTCAAGCATTGCATGCATGGAAAGCAAATTTACATCCAGAGTATGTGTCTGTTCCAGGTAGAAAAAAACACTACCCTTACATGATACAAGTAGACCAATGTAAATAACCTGCTACAAGGTAACAGGCCGATCACCTCAGGGAATGGAGCCAGGTTGGGGACTGAACATCGGTCTCTGCTGCTGGCAGATTGGACATTCAGCAGTGGCTATAGCCCGGTTGGTCTTGGTGAGTGGAAGTCAATGTTGCTGAGCCCATACATAACCTCCATCCCTACCACCATAGCCACTTTGATCATCCTCCCATTGGGAAATGACAGGAGTGGCTAGGGAAAGAGGCCAACTGGTATCCACAAAATGAGTCATCCACTTGATTAGTAAAATCTTCCTTTGCTGAGATCACACTCTGGTGAGCATTCACATGGGATATAAACATCTTCATGTTTTTTTGCCCACTCAGGTCTAGCCATACATAGCTCTTCTCCAACCTCCCTGTCACCAGTTTCCCAATGTTCCTTCCAAGTCCCTGACCATGCAGCCAACCCATTGTCAGCAGCCCATAAATCAATATACAAATGCACCTCTGGTCATTTCTCCTTTCCAAGCAAAATGAACAGCTAGGTGCACTGCTCAGAGTTCTAACCACTGGGAGGATTTCACCACTGTCCTTCAGGGATGTCCCAGAAAAGGGCTATGTTGCTGCAGCTCTCCATTTTTGGATGGTACCTATGCACTGCACAGAAACATCTGGAAACCAGGCCTGAGTTTTCTCTTCCTCAGTCAACTGAGGAATGTTGCCAAGATGTCATAGCTGTGTGCCGGGGAAGCAAAGGTGATGTAGCAGGAGTTGGGGCCATGCGCATTTGGGCCATTTCCTCATGTAAATTGTGTCTCAGGACTTGCTTGAGCCTTATCTCATATAAGCCACTTCCACTTTATGATGGAGTGCTGCTGTGCACACCAAACTTTATGGCTTGGTGGGTCAGAAAACACCTAGTTCATGATAGGAAATTCAGGTCTCATGGTAACCTGGTGGCCCATGGTTAAGCATTTGGTCTCTACTTAGGCCCAGTACCAGGCCCAAAGCTCCAGACAGCATCTCCATTTGCATCTGACACTTTCAGCACCAGTGGATGTATTATATAGCCCAGGTGGCAAAGCAGCTTGCACAGCAGCCTGGACCTGTTGCAGGGCCTCCTCTTGTTCCCATCCGCACTCAAAACTAGCATATTTTTGGGTCATTCAGTAAACAGGCTGGAATAGCACACCTAAATGAGGAATATGTCACCTCCAAAATCCAAAGAGGCCAAATAGGCATCATGCCTCTTCTTTTGGTTGGGGGTGGGGGCAGATGTAACAGCTTATCCTTCACCTTAGATAGGATATCTTATCACCTGAATTTTTGTGGGATTTCTCTCACATCCTCTGAAACACACAAAAAATTACCAATCAGCCTTGAGTATTTGCTACTTCTTGCTGACTAGGTCCAACCATTATGATATCAATATAATAACCCAGTGTGAAGTCTTGTGGGAGGGAGAGATGATCAAGGTCCATGAGGAATCGATTATCACATAGGGCTAGAGACTTGACACACCCTTGAGGTAGGACAGGGAATGTGTGCTGCTGGCCCTGGAAGCTGAAAGCAAACTATTTCTGGTGGTTTTTACTAACAGCAATTGAGAAAAAAACATTTGCCAGATCTATAGCTGCATACCAGATATAAGGGATGTTGATTCGCTAAACAGTGATACCACATCTGGAACAGCAGCTGCAATTGGAGTCACCACCTGGTTAAGTTTACAATAATCCACTGTTGTCCTCCAAGATCCATCTGTTTTGTGCACAGGACAAATAGGAGAGTTGATTGGGAATGTGGCGGGAATCACTACCTCTGCCTCCTTCAAGTCCTCAGTGGTGACACAAATGTCTGCAATCCCTCCAGGCAGGTTGTATTACTTTTGATTTACTGTTTTGCTAGGTAGAGGCAGTTCTAGTGTCATCCACTTGCCCTATCCTACCATAATAGTTCTTGCTCCACAAGTCAGGGAACAAATCTGGGGGTTCTGCAAGTTGCTGAGTATGTCTATTCCAATTATGCATTCCAGAACTGGGGAAATAACCAAAGAATGGATCCAGGGACCCACTGGACCCACTGTTAGAGGGATGTGAGCTAAAACATCAATGACCACCTAACCTCCATAAACCCATACTCTGGTGGACCAGTGAGGTTATGGCTCTCCTAGAATTAATGTTACTTCCAAGCCAGTGTCTAATAGTCTCTGAAATGTCTGGTCATTTCCTTTACCCCAATGCACATTTACCATGGTAAAAGGCCTTAGGTCCCTTTGGGGAAGGCTCAGAGAAAGATTAACAGTATACATTTTTGGCAGTGTAGCAGCATCATTTCCTAAGTAGACCTGGCCTTCCCTTCATTCAAGGGACTCTGGGTCTGTAAACTGTCTCAAGCCTCATAATTGATTAAGGGGTTGTGACTGTCTATTTTTGTATTTCAAGTTAGACTTTTGTTCACTTGATCTAGAATTCTTCTGCTTATACAGATCAAGTAAGAATTTAGTAAACTACCCAGCTATTTTACTTCTAGGTACCCAATGATGTTCTAGCCAATGTCATAGGTCTCTGTGAGTCAGACTATTTTGATTACTACTTTGAGTTTGCTGTCCATTATGGTAGCCATGCCCACCTTGTCTTTGGTGATTAAGGGCTGCCACTTGGCTTCTGACTACTCAGGATCCAATTGTTCCCATTGTGTTTAAGAATCTAAGCTCACTTGTAGCAGTTCCCACAGTAATATCTCACTTAACAGAGAAGAGAAACCACAGAGCTCTTCGAGCTCTTCAGGGATGATGGAGTTAGTCTCACAAATGTGTTCATCACTGTCCTGGTGAAATAAATCCACTCTAACATTCCAATTTCTCTAAACCTTTGGATCCCCTCATCTACTTTACAGCAGGACAGTTCTGGCATTTCTACCTCAGGCAGTGTAGGCCACCTTCTGGGACATGTTTCAGCCAACTATCCAAACAAACTGTTAGAGCCCTTTCTAACCCCTTGAGCTTCAACATTGAATCCAGAATCTCTGCTTCACGGGCCCATATCAATAAATTCAACCTGATCCAACTTTATATTCCTTCCATCATTATCCCACACCCTTAAAATGCATTTCCATGCATATTCCCCTGATTTCTGACTATATAAATTAGAAAAATCATGCATTTCTTTTGAAGTATATCATACCTCATCATGGGTCACACTTGTGCCTCATTTTTGGGGGCATATTGGACTTCAGTCTAGTTATAGGTCTGGAAGAAAAGAGGGGTGGTGGAAGTGGGTCAGAAAAAGAAGTAGAAGTGTCTTGCAGGTCAGCTACCTCAGGGTATTGCACTGAAGTTTCTGCCAGTGTAGGATTAAACTCTCCAAACAGAGTTTCTTCAGGGGAGGAGGTGACAGTTTATCATGCACAGCAGAGATCATCTCTTCAAGTGGAGGTGGGGTGGTAGATTCCTCGGGGCAGACTGGAGGTCCTTGGCTGATTCTTCTGGGCAGACCATTTCAGGTTTATCCGGCAAAAATGCAGCAGAATCTAGGGTTTCATTGTCCCTTCTGCCATCATTATTTACCCATCTGTCCCATTCCAATTTTTACGATCTCATTCCTTTCAATAAATTTCCTCACTTTAACAGCAGACACCCTGCAACTTTGGGAATTTAGTTTATTTTGTAATTCAGCCACTTATACAATGAGACCGTGGGTCTGAGTTTCAGAAATTTCGTCTGTGGTTACAGGATAGAAGATTTTTTTTCAGGGCATACATAGAAACTTTCATATCCTTCATGTGGCACTTAAGTTGAGAAGTCAAAGCCTTGAGGTCATTCCTTTCTTTTACAACTGTATCCAGCATATTTAGGAACAGCTAGTCAATATCATTATACCTTTTGACTCCATGAAACTCAAAAACATTCTCACCCAGAGCCTTACCTCTTATAAGCAAATCTAATTAAATTAGAGAATCAATTACAAAAACTCCAGAACCAGTTCAGAAATCTTACCTTTAGGATTCTGATTCTGTTTTTCAAGAACCACCGCTGGTGCTAAAGCAGTATTAGGATTCTCTAGGGAAACAGAACCAACAGAAGATACATGTAAATATTATGAGATTTTTAAAAGAATTGTCTCATACCACTGTGGGGATTGGCAAGTCCAAATACAGTACTGCAGGCCACAGGCTCTGAACTCTGATGAAGGTTTTTGTGAATTCCCCAGGAGAAGATAACTTGCTGACATAGAGATGGAAATTTTCCCTTCTGACTGCTGAAATCATCACTTCTCCTTTTAAAGCCTTCTACTGATTAGATGAGACTTCTCTCATTGTTGAAAGCCATCTCCTCAGTTGATAGTAGATGTAATCAGCCATAGATGCAATCAACTTACTGGTGATTTAAGTCCATGAAATATTCTTACAGTAACAATTATGCCAATGCTTACTCAACCACACAACTGAGCTCCACAACCCAGCCAACTTGACAAATGAAATTAACCATCACAAATACCATCTTTCCAACGAGGCTTTCCCTGGTCATTTTATCTAAAGGAGCCCCACGTACTCCAAGTTTTTCTTTATCATATTATCTTGTTTTATTTTGTGCATAGCCCTGAGATTCTCTTGTTTATTTTCTTATTATATTCTTCCCCCACTAGCATGTAAGCTCCATGTTTATCATGTTCTCTGCTATATTCACAGCACCTAGAATTAGTAGGGTATTGTGCCGGTTTGAATGTATTGTGTCCCCCAAATGCCATTATCTTTGTGGTCTTGTGGGAGAAACGTTTTGGTGCTGGTTAGATTTGCTTGGAATGTGCCCCACCCAGCTGTGGGTGATGATTTTGATGAGATGTTCCCATGGAGGCATGGCCCCACCCATTTGGGGTGGGCCTTGATCAGTGGAGCCATATAAATGAGCTGACTCAGAGAGAGGGAACTCAGTGTGTGCAGCTGGGAGTGATGTTTTGAAGAGGAGCAAGCTTGCTAGAGAGGAGCATCCTGGGAGAAAGCCGTTTTGAGGCCGGAGCTTTGGAGCAGACGCCGGCTGCCTTCCCAGCTAACAGAGGTTTTCCGGACGCCATTGGCCATCCTCCGGTGAAGGTACCCGATTGCTGAGGTGTTACCTTGGATGCTTTGTGGCCTTAAGACTGTAACTGTGTAGCAAAATAAACCCCCGTTTTATAAAAGCCTATCCATCTCTGGTGTTTCGCATTCCGCAGTGTTAGCAAACTAGAACAGGTATCAATCAATATTTGCCCTATGAATGACTAATTGCTTTTTAGGGCTGCAAAGTATTTAATTACATAAATCTACCACAGTTTTTTTAACTTTATTTATCAGAAAATTAAAAAAAAAAACATTTCAAACAGAACAAAGGAATAAGAAAAATAAATATCCTAAAATAACTACATTGCTTCCAATATGCTCCTACCATATCCCAAGAAAATTAATGAACCATAGTCATTCCTGAGCATTCCCATATGATTAAGATTACCCTCAATATATTATCTGTTCTTATTAGGTTATTGTTCTCCCTTCACTAGTTGTTGTTTATCTCTAGATTCCCTATATTCTACAATATAAGGCACTTGTTTTATGTTTTTCACAAAGTTCACATTTGTGGTCTCATACAATGTCTCCCTTTTGTATCTGACTTATTTTGTTCAACTTTATGTCCTCAAGGTTCACCTATATTGTCATATGCTTCATGACCTCATTCTTTCTCACTGCTGCATAGTATTCCATTGTATGTACGTACCACAGTTTATTTATCCACTCAACTGATGTAGGACATTTAGGTTGTTTTCATCTATTGGCAATTGTGAATAATGCTGCCATGAACATTGGTGTGCAAATATCTGTTTGGAAATGTTCATCCTATGAATGTCTCTCCTTCATATATTGGAAGCACATAACTTGTTCTAGGTTCACAGATCTACAGCTATAGGGGAATTATGCCTTAGGACTGACCAAGCCTAAACTGATTTTGATGGGATTTTGTACTTAACTTTTGTTACTGAAATAATTTAAGTTTTTGTGATATTGTGATGGAATGAATATATTTTGTATTTGGAAAGATAATGTCATTTTGGGGTCCAGGGGGTGGAATGTGCCGGTTTGAGTGTATTGTGTCCCCCAAATGCCATTATCTTTGTGGTCTTGTGTGGGGCAGACGTTTTTGGTGATGGTTGGATTTGCTTGGAATGTGCCCCACCCAGCTGTGGGCAATGATTCTGATGAGATGTTCTCATGGAGGCGTGGCCCCGCCCATTCAGGGTGGGCCCTTATCGGTGGAGCTATATAAATGAGCTGACTGGGGAGGGGGGAGAAAGGAAGTGCAGCTGGGAGTGATGTTTTGAAGAGGAGCAAGCTTGCTAGAGAGGAGCGTCCTGGGAGAAAGCCGTTTTGAGGCCGGAGCTTTGGAGCAGACGCCGGCTGCCTTCCCAGCTAGCAGAGGTTTTCCGGACACCATTGGCCATTCTCGGGTGAAGGTGCCCGGTTGCTGATGTGTTGCCTTGGACGCTTTGTGGCCTTAAGACTGTAACTGTGTAGCGAAATAAATCCCCGTTTTATAAAAGCCAATCCATCTCTGGTGTTTTGCATTCTGCAGCATTAGCAAACTAGGACAAAGATGATAGAACAAAATCCCTAAAATTACATCTACAAATAATCTTATCTTTAATTATGATCTTTCATCTCATAGGTTTATTCATTTCTTGTTGGCTCCCTACCTGTATATGTTCAGCAAATTATACTAGAATATTTAAAAGCCCTATACTGAACATTTTATTACTATTAATTGCTTTATATTAATGTTTATATTTTAAATTCTTGATCTATCTAAAAAATCAAGAAAATGTATAATTCATTTTAAAAAAATTAGTAGCAGGAGTTAAAAGACAAGCAACAGATCTGCTAATGTTCTTCTTTATGGCCAATAATTTATTGTATTCTTCACTCCTTCCCCTTTATTACTGTTTCCCTAAGTTTATTCCTAAAAAGAGACAATGTTTTATTCCTTGTGAAGACTATATTATGTACCTAACCATAATAGTTCAGTTGGAGAATATGTAGCTTTAGCTATTACAGAATTTTTTATCCTACATATTATATTAAGATTAAAGAACATTAATTCTCAGATATAAATTCCAAAAAATTCCCCATGTTTCATCAGTTCAAACCCAAGAATATATTGCAAAATAATGCCTACTAGTATTCACTATTCATGATTTGCAATGGATGGAGGTGGCCTAAGGGTACATCAACTGATGAACAGAATGGTGAACTGTTTTATATGCATACCATAGAACACTGAGCAGCTGCAAAAAGGATTGAAGTGAGGCATGCAACTAGGTGGATGGGTCTTGAGGATAACATTTTGAGTGAAATAAGCCAGAAACAAAAAGATAAACATTATAGTACCTCACTAATACGGAATAACTATAATGTGCAAACTCTGAGAATTGAATCTTAGAGCACAGGTTATCAGGGGAAGGTTTATTGTAAAGGACCCTAGACTGTAAGCTCTTACAGCAGTCACAACTATTCCTGAGTTGTAATGGTTATCTCTAAATTCTGAGATGCTGAGCTCTTTGTGTATAAACTGGTCTGTCCCTAGAACTTCAAATATCTGTGTGACACCTGAGACTCAGAGCTAGTGTCTGGCAGCTTTGAATGTCAGAATTATCCCATACAGCCACTGTTAAAAAAGCTGAAAAAGAGTTCAGAATTCAATTAGAGATATGAATGAAGGGGATCTGGTTAGGACTAAGGCAAGTCAGATTAAAGGGTAAAGGACAATATTGTTTGTGTTTCAAAACTTCAAATTTTGTGTGAGACCAAAGGAAGATATGTTTATTTGGTGCAAAATCTATATTTTCTGTAGCACACTATATAATTTAACTTGTACAGTCAGTTTAGTCAAACACCATAATTACATGGAATTTGAATAGGGAGTGAAATCTGGTGGGTTTGTACAGGTTAGTGTGAAGCCCTGATACATCCCAAAGTAATTTGGACAGATAATAAAAATGTATTTGCAAAGCTCCTCTGAGGGACTGGGGGGAAATGCAGAAATGTTAAACTTCCCACCTGTGGAATTACTGATATTCTCACAAGCATCGGGAACTACCAATTTACAAGGTCAAGCCCTTGATCTTGGGGCTTGTCCTTATGAAGCTTGTTACTGTGAAGGAGAGGCTAAGCCTTCATATAATTGTGTTTAAGAGTCACCCCTTTTGTTGCTCAGATATGGCCTCTCTCACTAAGCCAACTTGGTAGGTAAATTCACTGCCCTTCCCCCCCCACCCCCCACCCCCAACATGGGACATGATTCCCGGGGATGTAAATCTCCCTGGCAATGTGGGACATGACTCCTGGGGATGAACCTGGACCCAGCATCATGAGACTGAGAAAGTCTTCTTGATGAAAAGGGAAAGACAAATTAAACAAAATAAAGTTTCAGTGGCTGAGAGATTTCAAATAGATTGGAGAGGTCATTCTGGAGGTTATTTTTATGCATTATATAGATATCTCTTTTCAGTTTTTAGTATATTGGAGTAGCTAGAAGGAAATATCTGAAATGGTTGAATTGCAATCCAGTAGCCTTGATTCTTGAGGATGATTATGTACCTATGTAGCTTACACGGTGTGTCTGTGTGATTGTGAAAACCTTGTGGTTCACACTCCCTTTATACAGTGTATGGACAGATGAGTAGAAAAATGGGAAAAAAAATTAAATGAATAATAAGAGGATGGGGAATAGGATGTTTTCGGTGTTCCTGTATATTCTTGTTTTTCTTTTTTTCTTTTTTCTTTTTTTTTTTTTTGGAGTAATGAAAATGTTCCAAAATTGATTTTGGTGATGAATGCACAACTATATGATGGTACTGTGAACAACTGATTGTACACTGTGGATGATTGTAGGGTATGTGAATATATCTCACTAAAACTAAATTTAAAAAAAGTAATGCCTACCAAATGAACTGTAAAAGAGCCATGAGGACTAATTAATGTATTTGGGGCAGATATGAGACAGTCTTTAGGGGGTTTTATTACCAATTAACCAAATAAAACATGTATTCAAAGTAAGATGTGAATAAAACATAGAACTTGAAGTATATTAATAAAAGTAATAGAAATCTAACTCAAAGTGGTTTTTAAAAATAAAGGGAACTAAACTGCCTCATTTAACTGAAATTCCAGGTACAGTGGGTATTTTGGTTTGTTAAAGCTGCTGAAATGCAATATACCAAAAATGGACTGGCTTCTAACAATGGGGGTTTATTAACTTACAATTTATAGTTCTTAGGCCATGAAAATGTCCACATTAAGGCATCAACAGGAGAATATCTTCTCTGAAGAAAGGCCACTAGCATCTGGGACACCTGTGTCACATGGGCAGGCACATGGCCAGTATCTGCTGGTCCTTCGTTCCTGGGTTCTGTTGCTTTCAACTTCTGATTCTGGTAGCTCTCTCTCTCTCTCTCTGAGCATCTGTGGTTCCTCTCTTGGCATCTCTGGGGCTTTTCTCCCTCCATGAGCACTTCTCTCTGGTTCTCTCTGGGTGTTTCTCTCTGATCTCTCTTGGCCTTTTCTGTCTTTTATTCTCTTCATTGAGGATTCCAGTAAGAGGATTAAGACCCATCTTGAATGGGGTGGGTCACTTCTCAATTGAAATAACCTAACCAAAAGGTCCCACCCACAATAGGTCTACACCCACAGGAGATGATTAAAAGAACATGGACTTTTCTGGGGTACATAACAGTGGGCTTCAGATCAGTCCTGATCCAACACCTGCATGCTGTCACTGAGCACCCAGTTTCTTTTCAGTTGTTCATTCTGCCTTCCATGATGTGGAATTGATTCTAAAGTGAGCTTTCCTCATAAGATAAGATGGCTGACAGCAGTGACCAAGGTTATGCTTTCTTATTCACATTTAGCAGTAGAGAGCATCTCTCTTTCCCCTACCACTGAACAGAAATCTTAGGCTTCATTCAATTTGGACTAACCAATTACAAGAGCCAGGGAAATGCCATGTACTGATTGCTTTGAATGAGTCAAGGACCACCCCAGCAGCAGAAAGGGTGAATCCTATGTAAATCACATGGCTGCTACACTTTGGGGATGGGGGGGGGTAGCTGCTGTGAGTAACCAAAAAATCCATTTTAGAGGGTTAAATCTATGTTCTCCCAAGATGATAGCATAATCAGCTCTCCAGAACTCCTTTAGCTTTACCATCTTCTCAGGAATATACTTCCCAAGAGCATTTAAAGGGCCCATCTAGAGTCATATTCAAAAGGATTCCTCCAATAAGATTCTCCAACTGTCCCTGGGGTACATATATACCTTTTTCACTTTTCTTACTTCAGAGTTGATTCTCTGCCTTCTTTTCACACTCTTCCCCCAAAGACTGGGGTAGCATTTATCATCTCTCCTTCAAAGTCTAGTACACCACATCCTGGGGAATAAATAGATAAGCAAAACAAAAAAGGGGGGAGCGGATGAAAAAACAAAGTGCTATGAGAGAGAGTCATCGAGACTACAGTGGATGAAAATTTTATTCAAATATAAAGTAGCATTTGGTTGTTGACTCAAAAATGAGTACTGTTTCAAATGGATTTGAGAGGTCTGGGGCGGGAGTATATGCTTATTATAAAAGATAATACAAATGAGGTAATCTACTGTGACTACATTTTTCAGGCCAAGATTCTGGAGTGTCATGAATGCATGTGAGAAATTTTGAAGGTTCTTTGTTTAAACTTTGAGCCGGAATGATTTAATGAGCTCCATATTTTAGGTAGTTAATTCTGCCAACAACTGAAAGATAAATTGGAAAAGATACAGTGAAGAGAGGCAAATAGACAAAGAAGGGGGCAGGAACTAAGACAGTGATAGTGGGAAGAGAAAGAAGCAGGGAATTCAAGAGATGTGTTAAAGGTAGAATTGACAAGACCCTTGTGACTATCAAATGTGAGAGTATATAATGAGACAGATTATTTTGTAGTTTTTATTTGGATGGAATCATGAACTGTAGGAGGAAAAGGACCGGATATAAGGGAAAAATCACACATTTGATTTAGAACACGTTGCCTTTGAAATGCTGGCAGAATATACATGGGGAAGTCATTAGCATACTATTCCAAATATGTGTCTGAGACTTGGAAACATAGTCAAGACTGGAGATGCAGAAGTAGGGGAAGTATGCATTGTGAAATTTGAAGCCATGGAAATAGATAGGATTGTTTTAGAAGAGAGTTTAGAGTCTTCACAACAAATGTTTCATCTCAATGACCAACACCAGTCAACTAAGAGTGTTTTCCTGATGGGCTATATTAGAGGAATTACTCAAATTCTGTTGATAGGAGTGCTATGATTAGTTAATGATGTCTGCCAAGGGCAAAGTTGGGAGAGGGTAAAAAGTAGATTAAGGAATATACTGAAGATCTGCCATTTCCCTGAAGAATGCCTACAGTTTCAGGGAGAAGGAAGATGAGCCAATGAAAGATTCTCTAAAATCCATACTGAAAGGGAAGAGAGAGTTTCCAGAACAAAAGGGTCAACAGTGCTCAATGCTGGTGGAAGGATTCAGGACAAGGGCAGAGAAAAGACATAGGTTTCTTGTTTACCTCTAAGAGAACAATTTCATTACTGTGTGTGGTAGGGGCCATAGTCAGATTGTAGTCAGTTGAGGAAAAAATAAAAATAGGAATTGGGGAAATGATACATTAAGTACATTTCTGAAATTTTGAAATTGGTAGGTATTACGTGCTAGAACTGATTTCATTTATATAGTTTTTAAAATCCACGTTAAATCTTTTTATGATTAGACTGCATCTGTATCAGGAAGAATGTAAAAACTAAAGCCAATAATAGCCACCAAATAACTTTATAGCATCCAGTCTTATGTAATACATTTTAGGACCATTAATCCACCTTTTCAGAGCTATCTTATATTATTCAAGCAGTAAAGAAAAAAGATTATGGAACCATATCAAGGAAATTAGCTAAACTATCTGGAGCAGTCATTCTAAGTGTGGTCCCCTGGCCAGCAGCATCAGAATCACCTGGTGATTGTTAGAAATACAAATTCAGAATCGGAAATCTGCAGGCAGGACCAGGAATTCATTTTAACAAGCCCACTAGGTGATTTGGAGGAACACTCAAGTTATTGTACTGTAACTACACTTTCTCATTAAATAAGCCACATAGTTACTAAGTTACTAATCCACTTGGTTCTGCCTGACCTGGATTCTGCAAAGCCAAACTTTTCAAGGAGTTAGGGCCAACAGAATGTTTCTTAAGGGTATTGTGGACTAGGTTGGCCAGCTTGTCTATTTTGAAAGTTCTAACCTGGAGGAAAAGTCATTGTTCACATTAGGAGCCCAAGAATTCCTTAAGATCAGCAGTCCCCACAGGTGAGAGGTGCAACTCCCCCTAACTCAGTATGGCTTTAACTCAGAAGTCTCAGGTAACAAGAGCCAGTTCCTAACAGATCAAAATTGCATGCAGTCATTTTTTACATACTTGTCTGCAGAGAATGTATTGCTTTTTTGTGTTTTTGACTCTACCTGGAAGGTTAAGTTCAAACTTGGCCAGGTTATGGTGTTCAGTTGTTTGGTTGAGCAAGCATTGGCATGATTGTTACTGTGAGGGTATTTCATAGACTTAAATCACCAGTAAGTTGATTCCATCTATGGCTGATTGCATCTACAATCACCTGAAGAGATTCCCTTCAACAATGAGAGAAGTCTCATCCAATCAGTTGAAGTCTTTAAAAGAAGAACTGATGATTTCAGCCATCTGGAGGAAGAATTTCCATCTCTACCTCAACCAGCCAGTTTCTCCTGGGAAATTCATTGAAAACCTTCATTGGAGTTCACAGCTTGCAGCCTGCTCTATGAAATTCGGACTTCCAGATCCCCACAGTCACATGAGCCAATTCCTATAATAAATTTCATATAAACCTGACTAATATACTGCCTGTTTGCAACATCTGCTTTGCAAAAATAATTCATCTTTTTTTAATAATAGTTTGTTTATACATCTATTACATTGCTTCTTTATATGTTATACTGCATTTCAAAATTGTAAGACCCCTTAAAGCATCACCTGAAAAGCATACTTCTCTTGCCTAGTTCTGCCTTTCAACCTTATAATTATTTAAGGTGTTCATCCAAAGTAACTAAAATCTGGCTTTTTCGTATAATGTCAACCCAGTCTCATAAAATAGAATATCTAGCCAGTATTTATATGTCGTAGAGTTGACTCTACTGAACGTGTGTCCATGACCCAACACCCGCTATGGCTTTCTCTGCTGACTGTCGTTTGTTCCTAGTTATTCCAACTGTTCAATCTGTGCTATGGGCATGGGCTGGAAGGGGCAGCCTAGCATTTACCAACACTGTGCACAAGGGAAGAAAGTCAAAGACAGAACCCCTCCCCCCATTTAGTGCAATAATTGTGTGACTTCATATTGACGTAACTTGCAAAGAACATTAACTTCTAGTGTTTTTTAAATAAAAAATTGAAATCCCCTTTAGTAATGAACATTTTATTTATAATAAAAATTATAGTATGGTTTAATGGATATCTGCACCATCAGTTTCAAAATGTTCTTTATAACAACCTTGAATAGCATCATTGTTCCTCCTTCTAAACTTATTTCATCTTTGATTTGTCCTGTAATTATATGAATATTTAGATGAGCTGTGCTTCGGAATTATTAGAACTTGAAAGGTTGATAAGTTTTTTTGTTTTTGTTTTTACTGATTAAAAGAAAATCAATGTTTATTAGCCATAACAAATCAATAAAAACAATTAGCTGGAACAATAATAATAATAGCATGGCCTGTTACCATGAGATGTAAGTTTCTAAGAATTTTGAGACACTCCATAGCAAATTTTAGTTTATTGTTTCATTACCTGATTTTCTACAATTTCTGCACCCTTGATACCCAAAGTTGTTTCTGGAAGTATAATTTTAATATGTTTCACAATCATTTTATATCATGGTCCCAGAATGACCCTGTCTCCAAGGCTTTGAATATGTTTACTGGTGCGGGCTTTTGAAACTCTTTACTCCAGGAAATAGATTACATAATGTAGCAGAGAACAAACTAGGCTAGAAATGCCAAGCAGGATTTAGTTGAGGTACCAAGCTAGTAGTGTGCACATAAGGCAGTTAGCATTTCACTTCTAGATAATACCGCTGTACTGGGCAGAATCATTCCTTTTGAGCAACCATCTCGATCTGGGCATCTCCCTCCTCAGTACATTATGAGAGCCACTCGTCTATCTGCATAATCAGCTTTCCATGGGACCCTTCTGTGAGGAAAGGCTGCTGGCATCCGGGGTTCCTGTGTCACATGGGAAGGAACATGGCGACGTCTACTGGTCCTTCTCTTCTGGGCCCTGGTTTCTGCAATGGCTCTCTCAGTGTCTGTGGCTTCCTCTTGCTTCTCCTGGGGCATTTTCTTTCCTCATGTAGGTTTTCTTGGGAGCATACTGGAAGACTTCCACAGGAGATATGGTTCCATGGTGGCAGCCGGGAAAGATGGAAGTTAGCACTCCACCTGTGATTCAATTTTAAATTCATTCTTCAACATATTTACAATTAAAGATTTTGTTTGTCAATATATTTTAAATTCACTGCCCCCAATCAAATTCAGGTGCTTTATTCCTCTCTTTTTTAAATCCAAATTTCATTTGGTTCAATGAGAAATCACGTATCCTAATGTCCATTAACAATCACACAATAGCAAATACTACCACAATTCAGAAAAAATTCTAAATATTTTATGAACTTCTATCTCAAGACCATTTTATTGAAAAATTGTCAATATAAAACAATAATTTCTCCTGCCTCAAAATTAGCAATTCTTAGAGATCATGGTTTGGTTTGAAAGAAAGAAGAGATTACAAAACCTCATATAAAACCACATCTATTCCCTTCAATAATGTGTATTTAATAAATTCATTTTCTTCTTCTAGAGTAAATTGAACAGAGATTTCTGACTTCTGCCTAAATTTGTCCAGATTATTTCAAAGTCAGCATGTTATTTTCTGCTGTGCAAGCTCTCCTTTAAAGTCCTGAACTTGAAGTATTTCATTTGAAAGACATTTCTATTGCAGGAACAAAAATTAGTATCATAATAATGAAGTTAAATAGCCAAAAAAGAAGCACACAATTGTCTTATGCTGCTAGAGCTTAAGACACCACTGGAAAATTTCATCTGTTCTAGGACCAAGCAGAGGTGAGTAACGTTTTACCAAGTTTAAAACAAATCAATAATAGGAGGATAAAGACTTTCCATTTGTTAATTATTAACTATCAGTTCAAACCATAAAGGGCTAAAATGTGTTATTACCAGAGTGGAGATTAACCTTTGTTGCCAGGCTTCAACAGGTCTTCCTTTCTATAGTGTTCAAAAGAGAGGATGTCTAATGCTTTGGAAGTGGTTTCCAATATTATATTTCTACAATGTTACCATTAGTAACACCGATGAGCCTTTAACTTACATACTTTACCTCTTCCAAAGCTTTCAAGATATCAGTGTTTCACAAATATCATTCACTACAAATCCTGGTGATATAGGTTGGCACTTCTTAAAACAATTCCTGTTCTGTTCCTGGTATATCTAGAATAGCAGCCTCAGTATTTTTAACTTATGAAAACAGTGCTCTCGGTAGAATCACAATTACATTTTTATTTTGAAACATAAGTCATATGTGTAACCACATAAGAGTAGAACAGTAGTTGTTTTCTCCAGAAAAAGAACTTCTCTATTTCTTTGCAAAACACTATATTGGACTTCTGCAGAACCGGGAAGTAAAATTAACAGCCTACTTTTACTGTCCTCGATAGAGAAATTTTAAAATTAATCAGCAGGAAGTTGTAAATGTAGACATTATCTATATTTAAATTAAACAAAGTTAACCAGAATGCTTTGAGGTGAAGTATTTGATTAACTTTTATCAGTTGAGTGTTAGAAAGAAATCCCCTTTTTATGAAAATTTTTTAAAATTCATAAATAAATACTTCCATAACTTTGTAATTATACTTTAATCTTCCTATGACAATGGAGACTCTAATCTTCCCTTTCAGTCAATACCTGAAACAGCACATTTTCATGTGCTGTTGTAGTCTCCATACAGACCCTGTTTTCAGAGCTCAGAGGCTTGCTTTTTCTGAAGACAGGACTGCAGCAAAGATTTCTGATTGGGGGGAAGCGCACATGGAAACCCCCAACCAACACAAATTATGCAATCAAGTTTCCCTCTCGTGGGGGAAATTGCAGGGGTCAGCAGATCACAACTGCAATGAATCAGCCTCACCCTAGGAAAACCACCTTCGGGATCATGGTATCTCCCCTGCCAGGTAAGTACAGTTATGTGATATTTTAACATAGCCATTTTATGGGGTCATTTTGATGTGTGGATAATTTAAACCTTTCTTACCACAAAATTAATAAGATTTGCATATGGCAAAAAAAAAAAAAAAAATTAAAGCAGAACTGTGAGGTATAAAAGGAAAAAATAAAATCTTGCCCTTGAACCAAATAGTCTCTTTCCTGGGAGTAAGCTGTTACTTATTGTGCTGGTTTGGATGTATTATGTCCCCCAAAACACCGTTGTCTTTGATGCAGTCTTGTGTGGGTAGAAAATCTATTGGTGTTGATTGGGTTGGAGACATTTGATTTGATGTTTCTGTGGAAATGTGATCACTCAACTGTGGGCGAGATCTTTCACTGGATAGTTTCCATGGAGGTGTGGCCCCGCCCATTCAGCATGGGCCTTGATTAGTTTACTGGAGCACTATATAAGTTCAGACAGAAGGAGTGAGCTTGCTACGGCCAAGAGGGACACTTTGAAGAATGCATAGGAGCCGAGAGAGGATGCAGTTTACAGAGACATTTTGGAGACAGCGTTTAAAAGCAGACTTTTGCTCCGGAGAACCTAAGAGAGGACAAACCCCCAAGAGCAACTGAGAGTGACATTTTGAAGAGCAGCTGCAGCCTAGAGAGGAACGTCCTGGGAGAAAGTCATTTTGAAACCAGAACTCTGGAGCAGTCGCCAGCCACATGCCTTCCCAGCTGACAGAGGTTTTCTGGACACCATTGGCCATCCTCCAGTGAAGGTACCCAATTGTTGATGTGTTACCTTGGACATTTTATGGCCTTAAGACTGTAACTGTGTAACCAAATAACACCGTTTTATAAAAGCCAATCCATTTCTGGTGTTTTGCATTCCGGCAGCATTAGCAGACCAGAACACTTATTAACAAATTCTTCTCTAAACTTTCTTGATGTATATGTGAGTATATATATACATACATCCTTTTCAAAGTTAATTTTAACAAACTGAGCTATACATATGGTTCTGTCAGTTCTCTTGACTTAAAAATGTCTGAGGGTTCTACCTAATTTTAATGCCTGCATATTATTGTATTCTTGTAGCCTAGTTTAATTAGCTCTTATTCTATGTGTTAGTTTAATTAGCTCTTATTCTATGTGTACATTTAAGATATTGATAGGTTTTTTAAAACTACAAACAGTGATGCGATAACCACCCTTGTCTATACATCTTTATGCATTTATGGGAAAAGGAATTGATGAGTGAGTGGTCTTGTGCATT
Organism: Choloepus didactylus; assembly: GCF_015220235.1. NCBI lineage: Eukaryota > Metazoa > Chordata > Mammalia > Pilosa > Megalonychidae > Choloepus > Choloepus didactylus. The sequence continues at coordinate 47,843,937 of NC_051310.1, forward strand.
TTTCATGTTTATAGATAGTGCCAAATTGCCCCCCAGATAGGTTGTACCAATTTACAATGCAACTGATGGTATATGAGAATACCAGTTTCTCTAGTCATCACCAACACTGGATGAATATTATTGAACTTTCCACTTGTTCACTCTGAGGAGTGAAAAATACCAAAAATTATTTTTATTTTGAATTTATTTATATATAATGTTAACTATTTTTTCAAATATTTATTTTTTCTTTGAGCTATATGTTCATGTCTTTGTCGATTTGTCATTTGATTTTTTGTTAACTCATTGAATTAGTGAGAGCTCTTGTATATTAACATTTTCTGTGTCATATATATTGTAGATTTTATTCTAAACAACTATTCTATATAGTCAATAACAAAACAGGGGGCCACACTATATATACTAACATGCAATTATTTTCAAGTAAAAAAGTAAAGAGAATAAAAGTATGCTGCTTTTGTCTACCAAAAACAGACTCTCTCTATATATGGTCATTTTAGTTTCTTAGGCTGCTTAAAACAGAGACCATGAAATGGATTTAGCTTAAACAATGGGAATTTATTTGCTTACAGTTTTGAGGTCAAGAAAATGTTCAAATCAAGGCATCATCAAGGTAATGTTTTCTTCCTGAAGACTGATTGCTGGTAATCCTTGGCTCCTCCGCTACATGGCGAGACACATGGCGGTGTCTGCTGGTCTCTCCCTTCTCTTCTAGGTTTTGTTGCTTTCAGCTTCTTGCTTCCATGGCTTTTTCTCTCTATCCCTGTATTCATTTATAAAGAATCCAATAATAGGATTAAGACCCATCCTGAATGAGGTGGATCACACCTTAACTGAAGTAACCTCATCAAAAGATCCTACTTACAATGGGTTTATACCCACAGGAATGGATTAGCTTTAAAGCATGATTTTCTGGGGTAGCTACAGTTTCAAACCACCATGATGGTATAGAATATCTCTGGGAAAATATCCAAGAAGCTGGCTGTAATGATTGCCTTTGGGAGGGGAATTCACTTTTTAATGTTTTAGTTTCCTCCTTGTTATAGCAAATACCATGCAATGGGTTGGCTTAGGCAATAGGAATTTATTGGCTCATGGTTTTGAGACTAAGAGAAGTCCAAAATCAAGGCATCATCAAGGTGAGATTTTGTCCCAAAAGACTGTGGCATTTTAGGGCTGATTGCCAGCAATCTTTGGTCTTTGGCTTTTTTGTCACATGGTAATGCATTTGGCAGCTCTCCTGGCTTCTCTCTTCTCTTCTGGGCTCTGATGCTATTCAGTTATTCCCTCTGTGGCTTTTTCTCCCTTTGTGGTTGTGCTGGTTTGGAGCTGTTATGTACCCCAGAAAAGGCCATGTTCTTTGAATCCATTCCTGTGGGTGCAGACCTATTGTAGGTGGGAACTTTTGATTAGGTTGTTTCAATTGAGATATGACCCACCCAATTCAAGATGGGTCTTAATCCTTTACTGGAGCCCTTTATGAGAGAATAAAGGACACACACACACACACACACACAAAACAGACAGCTCAGAGAAAAACACCCAGAGAGCTTGGAAAGAAGGCCCTGGAAGTGCTAAGAAAGAACCCACAGACACTCAGAGAGGAGACCACTGGAACCAGAAACTGAAAGCAATGAGACCCGAGAGTGAAGGACCAGCAGACTCTGGCCATGTGCCTTGCTATCTGACAGAGGAATTCCAGATGCCTTTCTTCAGAGAAGGTATCGGTCCTGTTGATGCCTTAATTTGGACATTTTCATGGCCTTAGAACTGTAAATTTGTAAGCTAATAAATTCCTACCATAAAAGCCAATTCATTTCTGGTACATTGCATTCTGGCAGCTTTAGCAAACTGAAACAGTGACCTTCCCTGTAACTCTTCAGTAATAGGATTAAGACCCATCCTTTGTTGGGCCACACCTTAACTGAAGTAGTAACCTCATCAAAATGTCCTATTTACAGTGGGTTCACACCCACAGTAAAGGATTAAGTTTAAGAGTATGTTTTTCTGAGGTACAATGCTCCAAGCCAACACAATATCTTTGTACTACAAGTTTTTAAAAATTTTTACCACGAATATGAATCACCTATTCAAAAATTCAATAATTTTCTTAAAGAACTGACATAGTTCAGCATTTTCCTTTCTAGACTGTTTTCCCAAAACTATTTGTTGAATAATCTATTACCCATTGATCTGAAATATCATCTTTATTATATACTAAATTCCCAAATAAATTTTAGTTTATTTCTAGACTCTATTCAGTGTCATTGATTTGTTTTTCTGGTTGCAAAGTGTTTCAAATACTGTAACTTTATAGTAAGTTTTAATTCCTAATAAGGTAATCCCCCACAATGCTCTTTATAGAATATTTCAGTATCTTAAATATATCACCCCACTTCCATCTTGCCTCCATGGTTTCTATTGAGAAATCTGCACACAGTCTTATCAAGCTTCCTTTGTATGTGATGGATTGCTTTTCTCTTGTGGCTTTCAGGATTCTCTCTTTATCTTTGATGTTTGATAATCTGATTATTAAGTGTCTTGGTGTGGGCCTATTCAGATTTATTCTGTTTGGGGTATGCTGCACTTCTTGGATCTGTAATTCTATGTCTTTCATAAGAGATGGGAGATTTTCATTGATTATTTCCTCTATTATTGCTTCTGCCCCTTTTCCCTTCTCTTCTCCTTCGGGGACACCAATGACATGTACGTTCCTAATTTTCATTTTGTCCTTAAGTTCCTGGAGATGTTGCTTGTATTTTTCCATTCTTTTCTCTATCTGTTCTTTTGTGTGTAGGCTTTCAGGTGCCTTGTTCTCCAGTTCCTAGGTATTTTCTTCTGCCTCTTGAGATCTGCTGTTGTATGTCTCCATTGTGTCTTTCATCTCTTGCCTTTCATTTCCATGGATTCTGCCAGTTGGTTTCTCACACTTGCAATTTCTACCTTATGTATGCCCAGTGTTTTCATTATACGGTCCATCTCTTTTGCCATATCTTCCCTAAACTTTTTGAATTGACTTAGTATTAGTTGTTTAAGTTCCTGTATCTCAGTTGAAGTGTAAGTTTGTTCCTTTGACTGGGCCATAACTTTGTTTCTCTTAGTGTAGGTTATAGTTTTCTGTTGTCTAGGCATGGTTTCCTTGGTTACCCCAATCAGGTTTTCCCAGACTGAAACAGGCTCCAGTCCCAGAAGGAAGAACTATTCAGTATCCGATTTCCCTGAGGGTGTGTCTTAGAAAATTGGTACATCCTGTGAGGCCTTGGGTCACTGTGCTTTTCTGCCCAGCAGGTGGGGCCTGTCAGCCTGTAACTCCAGACTGGTGTAAGGAGGTGTGGCCCTTGGCTGTTTTTCTCAGGGTCTGGGGTCTGGTTCTGAATGGAAGGCAGGTAGGAGAGCTGGGCCCCACCCCTTTCCTTGTAGGGAAGATAGACCCCTAGGGAGGGGTCATTAGCATTTCAATGATCTCTCTCTGCCTGTGCTATCTCCACCCTTGTCTGGGAACCCTTGTCAGAGCACTGGGAACTGAAAATGGCTGAGGCTTTCTCCACTGAGCTGAAACAGGGACAGAAAGCCCCCTTCAGGGCAAGTCTGCAGCCACCCTCCAGCTCTCCAAGGTCAGTCTTCACCCAAAGCCTCTGCCTGCTAGTTGGGGATTCATATCTAGCAGTCCACACTTGTTAATTAAAACCCCAGTTGGAGCTCAGCTGTGCTATATTCGCTCACTTGTAGAGAGCTGCTCTCTGGCTCCACAAGGCTTTGCAGCTTGGGCCATGGGGTAGGGGGCTCCCAGCTTGGATCTGCAGTTTTTACTTACAGATTTTATGCTGCAATCTCGGGCATTCCTCCCAATCCAGGTCAGTGTATTGAGGGGATGGTCACATTTGTCCCCCTGCAGTTATTCTGGATTATTTACTAGCTGTTCCTCATTGCTTATTAGTCATTCCAGGGGGGCTAACTAGCTTTCACTCCTCTCTATGCTGCTATCTTAGCTCTACCTTCATTATTTTTTAAAATTTTGGTTTAACACTTGGGATATATATCTCCTTGAAGGTCTGACTCTGAATTAGCTTTATATCAAGATTTGTTCTAATGTTCCTCATAACTGAAAAACATACCTCAAAAAGATACTAAAATTCAAAGAGAAATAGTACAAAACCAGGATACTCATCTTTTATGGAAAGGTATTTGTTGAAATTCCACTAAAGATATCCATCTTCCCTAATGTCAGTCAGAAGGTAGCATTTTTATATTTCACAAAATGGATTAAAATCCACTGCAATTCTTCATTTGGAAAATGTTCAAACAGGTTAGATAATGCTATATCCTAATTTCAGTGCACAGACATGATTTTTGATAGTGACAAACTAACATCATTTTCAGCAATAAATGAAAAATGATAGCAACATTTCCAAATATCTGTTTCAAATTACACTTGGCTTTGAATAAGCAATTACTTTTCCACTGTTAAAAGGTCATCTTTTCCTTGAAGAAACAGATAAAGTGTTCTTTTTATTCCTTCCAAATATCTGCCAACATTGCATACTACAGCGAGTCACTTGTCAGCACAGGAAAGGCCAGTAAATTTGGAACACTTTCATTTTTTGTAAAAGGTAAATGTGTAACACATCTTCACTTCGGCAACTTTTTTAAGGGTTTTGCAACAAAATATCAGTGAGCCTGTTTGTGGTATGAAAAATGTTTATATCCATGCTGCAGATAATTAAAAAGTATTGTAAAGATTCGACACTAAATTTTTAAAGTCTTGTTTTTATTAAAACAACTGGATCGATGATATTCTGTAGAAGTTTGTACAGTTCTGGCTCTGACTTTTTTTTTTTTTTACAATAACTTGCCAATAAAGAATTCAGGAATTTTATTTCACATATGTTATTCATACTGTAACCATATTCCTAAAGATTCGCTTATTCTAGTGAAAGCAGTTGCTCCACTAAAAAAAGTCTTATATTTCTATTAAAAATGATTTTATTAAACAAATTATTTATGATTGAAAATATATCTTCTCTTGGATATCTTTCTTTTAATGGCTTATAAAAATAGTTCTTCCTTATTTCACTATTGACCCAGGAGTTGGCAGATAACATAAAGAGACATACTAGAAACATCTGTTCATCCAACTTCATAAGAACATCCTACATGGCATAGTTTTTTCAAAAACCTGTTTCTTCAAATTTTTCACAATATTTTCTATGCATGTTCTCTGTAGTATCTGTTAACTAGAGAATGGTTTTTTGTTTGTCTCTTTTTAAAAATTCTATTGCTTATTTTAGTGATCTCAACTGTGGCAGAAAAGACAAATATTTTACTAGTGATATGCAAGTTGGCTTCTTTTTAGCTGCTTTTGTTTTTTTGTTTTTGTTTTGTGTTTCACTATTAAGAAACCTCAGAAGCAAAAAAGATTAGAACAGATTCTAAGCATATACCATTTAATTTAGTGAAATTTTAGGAAGTATTGCATTATGTGTCATATAACTTTATAGTGGGAAAGATTGTTGAAATTTAGCTTCATATTCTGGATGCAGAGATTTAAAATACCTTGCTAATAGTGATGTTTCATATTATCATTAACTAATGTTTCAAGCCATTAGAGTCACTTATGGCAAGATTCATTTGCTAGAAAAAGTGGGTTGAAATCTGTATTTTAAATTGCTTCTTTATAGTTTCTAATTCTTTTAGCAGCCTCCTTGTTTGATCTGATTAAACTGTCATTTTTATCACATATTTTGACTAAGAGAAGACTGTACTGGAAGAAGGAAAAGAACTAGCTTAGCCATTTTATTATTGTTGCTTTAGCTTTTATTATTGCTCTTCGGCTTCTTTGCATAACTATTTTAAAATCATTTGTCCATTCTCCTGGACTGCATTCCCAAGAAGCAGAGCCTGCAGTGGGATTCTTGTGTCAATGATTTTTTGAGAGTGCTCTCAGATGAGACCTGTAAGGGAGTGAGGGAAACAGAATAGGATAGGGGAAGAGGCTTAGCAAAGATCGGGGTTCAGCAGAAGTCCGTACTCAGTCTGATCCCACAAGGAGCCCTGGAGTGTGGGTGGTATCACAGAGTTGTCCCACTTTGAGGCAAGGAAAGCCTTTGTACCCCCTTATCATTCAGTCATTGGCTATAGGTCGCCCAGGGTGGGAGTGGAGGGGAGGTGGTACACACAACCTCCCTGTTTAGGTAGCTCTCATCATTTAAGGGCAGTTCTCCCAAGGAGAAGGGTACAGTCAAGCAGCCAAGAATTCTTGGCAGCCAAGAATTATGGCAAGTCAGAATGGGTGCAAAGACCAGTATGGGATCTGGGCATGTTACCAACACCCATTTTATGAGGTTATTTTAGTTAAAGCTAGATATTATAATTTGTAAATCTTTTACTTAACCATTGTACAATGTATCACAATGTGCTGAAAATGAGCAAAACAGTGAGGATGACACTTTTGTTATCCCTGTTCTTGTTCCTGGATACTCCCCACCATATGTGACCGTCTGACCTTTAGACTGAGTGAAGAAGTAAGGGTCAACTCATATATTTAATATTAGTAAGAATTAATTTTCTGTTTTTTAGATAAAAAAGAAATGTAAATAGGAGTTCTAATATCTTTTTTTCCTGAAGCTCAGCGAGTCACTGTGCAAACCCCATTTTGGAGATCACTGCACCAGACCTTCATTTTTAATTCCCAGGAAGCACAGGCTATAAAATGGGTGGAATAGAAAAAGCTGGCCTTCCATATCCTTTCATCTCCCCTTTCAGTGTTTTTTTCCCCCTGTGTGGGCACCCTGTCCCATATTTGCCCAGTCTTTTCATACTACCTACCTTCAGGCTTGCCAGAATCCCCCACTTCCAGCACTAACTGTCTTTCACATAAATGTATAATGCAATATGCAATATATATATCACATTATCATGGTGATAATACAATATAATGGAACAAAGCACAGTCCTGAAGTAGGCACAGATACACATGACAATTTCATATATGATGAAGATAGCCTTCATATTGTTGCTGATGGCGGCGAAGGAATGAAACACGGACACAAGGATAAGTTTTTATAGGAGCAGGGGACTCAGTGCCTAGTTGACAAAGAGTGCCTCCACTTGCTCCACACCATATTTATTAGCCTTATTTTATCACAAGAATTAGGGGAGTTAGTAACAGGCCAGAGAAGGCAGGATAAAGAAGTTAGTAAGATAGGGAAGTCAGGGACAGGCTACGCTTCTTGTATCAACACTGCGGGTGCTGCCCTGGAGTGTTCCGTCCGGGCAGGATTTGGTGTTGCGATATCTGTATCCTTGAATATGTCAAGGATGCATTCAAAGCTCGGGCTATTTTCCCACATTTCCCCCTTTTTTATTTTAGCTGCTGGCCAAGTCTCTGTCTGCTACTTGGTCCGGATCTGAGCCGGGTGTGGGAAACAAAGTAGCCACAGGGCAGGAGACCTCCCTTAAAAGGGGTGAGGGTTCAGACCCTTGCAAAGTTGGGGGGGTGAGGATCCATGCCCCACCTCTGTTGGCCCCCAAGTTCTCTCCTGATGGCCCCTCTGCGACTGTGCCTGTCTTAGGTTGTTCCTTCCCTGAGGAATCTTACCCGTCTCTGGCTAACCAGCCATCCTCCAGGGCCATGCAGGGTGATGTAAGGGAGGGGCAATGTCCCCCAAGAGAGTTAGTTCCGTCTCCTTGACAGCCTATGCCCCCATGGTCTCCACGCCCAGCAATGGTCTGGACCCAGGCAGCCAAAACAAAAAAAGGGAAAACTGAGCGATCTGTTTTCTTTTGCATTGTCAATGTTTAAATCTTGTTGCATAATTGAAGGAACAATTTAGGTGCAGAACAATAGTAAAACGTTGTTGTCAAGGTCCCAAGACACATATCTTTACGAGGTGTACCTGCACAGCTTTCCATTCAGGCATGTGGCTTAGCTTTCCAAGCCACTACCTCAGATATGACTTAAGCATCATGGAAGACTGTTTCCCATATGTTCCCCTCTTTTGCCTTTTCACTGTTGACAAGATGGACCAAGCAGCTTCTTTCTGCTTTAGGTCTGAGAGGGTTTTTCTTGTGCATCTGAAGACTAAACAAAGACACAACAAGATTAATAAGATTATGAAAATGCTACCTAGGAACCCACCACCAAGGGATTTAACCCATACCATAGGATTTAGCCATTCGAAGCCATCAGCAATGCCTTGCATCGTTTCTGATTTTGAAAGGATATTGAAGTTTACACTTTGTATATCATCCACAGTTTCTTGAAATTTTAAAATGTCTAGTGTAAGATTATTATAATGTCCAAGTAGATGTTTTTTAACTTTATTCCAATTAAAAAGTGTGTGTTTATATTCATGAGGAGTGACACAAAATGTTGACGTATTCCAGTCACATTTTAACTTAAATTGATACCGCAAGTTTTCCACCTCCTCCCCCAAAAGGAGAACAGCATTTTCTAAGTCCATGAGGTGGGCATTAACCTCCTTATCAATTTGCAACTGGTCGCCCCAAGCTTTGCTTGCATTCTTATGCCATTTTTGAACAAATTCTGTGGTTTGAATAGATTGATGTAATGCTGTCCCTGCAACAGCAGCTGTTGTTGTAATAGCTATTAAACCAATAAGAAAAGCTATTAATGATCCAAGAAATCTTTTTGTTCTTTTGTATACTTTTTCTAAAATTTGCGGTAACATATGCATATCAGGTGACGATTCCCAAGGTCTGCGCTGTGAAACAGGGAGCCATAGACCTTTTCGTCATCTGAGAATTAGGATAGTAACATTAGTAGAATCTATAGTATTATTTACACACATATATAATGAACAACTTCTGTTTTTCACACAACTAACTTCTTTAGTAGTAGTATTAATGGTTAGGTTTCCTATCCAAAACACATAAGAATCGCTAACACAGGCTTGTATTCCAAAAGTATCTATCTTTGTAAATTTTAGACTATAATTAGTCTTATCCGTATAATTTCCATCCCATTGGGAGATGTTATGTAAACTAATGGGGAGCCTCCAAAGCGTATCTTGAATGTAGGAATTATTTAAAGTAGGTCTGGGTGGGGACCAGCCAATGCCGTGCCAAATGATAGGATATTTAGCCTGGGTTTGACTACTAACAGGGTGGTTATAGTTATGGACCTTCCATCTCCACTTCTTATGACTAGAGCAATTTGTGTTGGTACAATTCTGAACCGCATACCCCTTAGGGGACCAGTCAGTTGCAATTCCATAGGAACCATTCTGCACCAACACTCCACTAGTTGCTCTACAATCATCCCAATGTACCCTTTGCATTTCCAGCAACCAATATCATGGTATGTGACAAATAGACCATTGGGGAGCATGATCAGTAATAGTAATGTTTTCATTATAGGCAAAACTATATCCAGATATTAAAAATAAGGATGACTTTGAAGTATTATTTTGTTTGGGTATGATTGATAACCATGCCTGCCAGGTTAAGATTAAACACCATTCACCCCAGCCCACACATAAAGGTAAATGCTTGAAAGCCAATGATTGCGAGTAATTTTTTCCTTCATCCTTAGGAAACTGGGGAAGTCTTTCATTAATTGGAGGAGGCAGCCAAGTACTGTTGCTAAAATATATGGTGGGGGAGAGATGATCCCACTCTACAGGTTGTAGCAACGGGGGATTAGGAATGTAAGCCCAATAGGTATAATTTCTAGAAAGAGTACATGCCGGAGATATACTCACAGCAACGGCAATAAGAGCCAACATTGCTGCCATCAGGTTAGGACCTCTCATAGGCAACTGAGCTTGCTGAACTTGTTTTTCAGCATCCTGACACAATTTCTTTATCTGCCCCCAAGTTGGATGTCTAACTTCTCTAGTTCGGGGCGTTGGCCCAATCACCGTTGTTTTCAGAGTCAGTCCCTGCGGCCCCATCACTGGTGGCTTGACGTCCCACAGCCATTTCCTTTTCTTTTCTGGAGTCATGATACGGCTTCAGTCGTTGGGCCAGGACCCAAATTAGTGCATGTCCGTCACCTGGGGAAACACAAGCATAGCCTCTTCCCCATGTTAACAAGGTACCCATTGTCCATTTATTGGTTAACATATCTCTCCACCATATAGGAGGTACTTTGTGAAAGTAATGTTTCAGTGTTATCTTTTCTGCTGGGAAATGATGTTCTGCTGCAGTTCCACCCAGCTTTTCATAAAAATTAAGAAAATTAAGAGTAAAGAGGGCTTTGGACAAGCACTGATGGGGAGAGCCTTCATCTCCCCCTTTTTGTTTAGTTAACATGGATTTTAAAGTACGGTGAGCACACTCAATAGTTTGACCCTGAGGGTTATACGGAATACCGGTGGTGTGATGAATCTGCCAAGCAGCCATGAAAGCTGCAAATTTGGTGGAGGAATAGGCAGGGCCATTGTCAGTTTTGAGAGTTCGGGGAAGCCCCATGGAAGCAAAACATGCAAATAAATGAGCATGAACGTGATGAAAAGTTTCGCCAGTTTGAGCAGTAGCCCAGAGAAAACCAGAATAGGTGTCAATGCAAACATGGACGGTTGCTAGATGGCCAAAAGACGGATGTGAGTAACATCCATTTGCCATAGATCATTAGGAGCAAGACTGTGGGGGTTAACTCCGGCCTCCTGAAGAGGCAGAGCAGCGATGAGCTGACACCTTGGGCAAGAGGAAACAATATCTTTAGCTTCTTCAGGTGCAGCCCACCAGATATCATCCATATAATGAATGACATAAGCCTTGGGAAAGTGCAAGTAGACCAGCTGTAGGGGTCGGTCTACATAGTACTGGACAGATTGTAGGGCTATTTAACATGATCTAAGGTAAAACTTTCCACTGATACCATTTAGAAGGAGTTTTATTATTAATAGACAAGATAGTAAATGCAAATTTTTCTTTATCTTGATTTGCTAAAGGGATAGAGAAAAAACAATCTTTAATGTTAATAACTACTAAAGCCCAATTTTCAGGGATCATACTAGGATTTGGAAGGCCAGGTTGTAAAGGTCTCATAGGCTGAATGACAGCATTGACACTCCATAGATTAGTTAACGTTCTCCATTTCCCTTTAGCCTCGATTCTATTCCAAGCTTTTAAACAACAACACTGAACTTGTCCAATGGCCTGATTATTATAAACAGATTGATTTTCAGTGGTAGAATAAATGCCAGTTATTAATTGCTCACTTGATATGTTTACATTACATATGTTTATATTATTTCGGCGATTATCAGCAGCCTGTATTTCTGCATGTTCCATTCACCAAGTTTTAAATTGCAAATACTCTCCCGAACTAAGAACTGTAGGAGCTAGGGTGGTCCAATCAACAGGGATTAACTGTTAGCCTTCAGCCAAACCTTGAATAATACCAAATGTGAAGGGAGAATGAAGTCCATAAGTCTGAATTGATTTTTTGAATTCTTTAACGACCTCAAAAGGAACTGCCTCATGAGCAAAGCCATAAATTCCATTAGGATGATTAGCATCTTGGCCAGGAGGCACTTCCTCTGTAACCAGGACTGGGAAAGCAACAGGATAACTCATAGCCTCTAAATTTCCACACCGTTTCGCCTCCACAAGGCCCTGCTGAACGCCTGATAAACGGGCTGGCTTGGTCAGTGGAGCACCGCCAGGCACAGGAAGAGGTGGTGGTGGGGGGGAGCGGAGGCCATTCCTCACAGCAAGGAGCTGTGGGAGGAGGTAAGTCAGAATAGGAAAGTTTCTTGTGCTTTTGAAAAGCAGTTTCATTTTCTGAAAGAGTATCAAGACCTGAATCATCCTCAAGTTCCTCCCCCTCTTCCTTGTCATCAGTTTTTAAAGGCTCAAGAACAGATTTAATTAAAGTCCAGGTAGACCAAATAGTAATAGGTAGGTTAACTCCCTGCAAATGTTTTTGTTTTAATTCCTTGCCTACCCTTTCCCAATCATGTAATTCCAGAGAGCCAAGAGTAGGGAACCAGGAACAATATTTTTCAATAACCTGCAATAATTCCAAAATCTGTGATTTCTCCACCTTAATGCCACTGGCCCACAGCAGCTGTTGTAGGAGGGAGATATATGGCACATATTTATCATGTCCTTCCACATTACCCATTACCCTGCTATTATGCTCGGGGTCGTTCTACAAGGAACGCATACAAAAGACAGCCGTTACCTCCACCCGAGTTCCAGCGCCGCTGTACCTCAGTCGTTCAAGTGATTCTTCTGTCAGGAACCAGATTTGGTTCTTCTGGCCCCACGTTGGGCGCCAATTGTTGCTGACAGGGCGGCGAAGGAATGAAACAGGGACACAAAGATAAGTTTTTATGGGAGCAGGGGACTCAGTGTCTAGCTGACAAAGAGTGCCTCCACTTGCTCCACACCATATTTATTAGCCTTATTTTATCACAAGAATTAGGGGAGTTAGTAACAGGCCAGAGAAGGCAGGATAAAGAAGTTAGTAAGATAGGGAAGTCAGGGACAGGCTACACTTCTTGTATCAACACTGTGGGTGCTGCCCTGGACAGTGTTCCATCCGGGCAGGATTTGGTGTTGCGATATCTGTATCCTTGAATATGTCAAGGATGCATTCAAAGCTCAGGCTATTTTCCCACATCATATGAGTGGGGGAAACATAAATTAAATAGATGGACAAATGGTAAAAGTAAATTTATGTTCTTAAATCACTCCGTACCCCAAGTAAACTCCAAATCATGTTGGATTTAAATGTAAAAAATGATTTTTTTTTCTACATGGAAAAAAAAAAACATCTAATCAGACTAGGAAAACTATTTGCAACATAATACAAAGAGCTTTCCTTCCTATATAAAAAATTTCTACAAATCAGTAAAACCAATTATCCAATAGAGAAATGAGGAGCAAATAGTTCATTGAAAAGGAAAAACGTTCATAATAGAAATGCAAATCAAAATCATAATGCAATAGCATTTTTTTAATGTATCAGATGACTAAGATAAAATGATTTGGTAATACACTATGCTAAAGAAGTTTGGAGAAAAAGGTATTTTATGGAGGTCAAATCTGGCAGTAGCTATCAAAATGCAAAATGCATATCCCCTTGACCCAAAATTCTATTTCTAAGGATTTATGCATAATATATGCTTGCATATGTATGCATAAAGATGAATGAAAATGGGTGCTTATTGCAGCATTGTTGGTAATAACAGAAAAGTAAGCAATTACAGTACACCCACAATAAGCGACATTCTAAAAGAATATGTTTTGTATGGGTATATGAACAAATCTCTAAGGTATCTTGTTAATTGAAGAAAAGTCAAATGCAAACCAGACTGGTCTGGCACCATTATATGCCACATACTTGTACAGGCATAGAATATGTCTGGCAGGATAGACAAGAAGCTGGTAATTCTGGTTGTCTCCTGTGAGGGGATCTGGGTAACTGAGGGTCTGGGTAGGATGGGAGAGTCTCTTCTCATGGATACCTTTCGAACTGTGTGCCAGATGCTTATTGCAAAAAAAGGGAATTTTTTTTTTAAATAACTGACAACAGTTTCGTCCTCTTCTATTAGCTCCCACCCTGGTATTGATGAGGGTAATTACCTAACCAACAAATCCTAGAAATCTAGAAATCTAGAAAAATGATTTTCAAAATGTGGACCAAGGACTCCTGGGGGTCCCCAAGACCCATTCAAGGAAACTACGAGCTCCTCCCTTTTCCAACTCTATATATGTGTGAGGCCAGACTTTCTTCAGATACTTAAATCAACATATCACAACAGATTGATTGTAGAAGCAGCTATGAAAATACATGTGTCTTCTATATGACAGACGTTAAAGAGATTTGCCGGAATGACTTTTCTTACTACCTTTTGTTTGTTTGTTTTGGAAATAGTTATTTTTACAAAATATGTTTATGTTATATGTAATAGATTTAACATTGTTATTTTAAAATAAATATATATTAAAATTTCTCTTTGAATTTCTAAGATGGTAAATAGTGATAGACATAACTCACATAAACAAAAACTCTTCGTTGTCCTCAATTTTTAAGAGTATAAAGGGGTCCTGAGACCAAAAAATTAGAAAAACACTTGTCTGGAACTCTCTCCTTTTCATCCACATTCTCTCTCTCTCTTTCTCTCTCTCTCTCTCTCTCTCTCTCACACACACACACACACACACACACACCTCCCTCTGTTTTTGTCTGTCTCTCCTTGCCAGCATTATCATGTTCCATCTTGTAGCATAGACATTTGCATACCTTTATTTTGAAAAGAGGTAACTATCTAGTGCATTGCTTGTAATAGAGGCTCAATAACTTTGCTGAATTAAAAAACTGAATGTTGCTCTTTGTCTTCTTCCAAATTTGCTCTCCTTTTCAAATGGTATCATCACCGGACTCTGATGCTCTTTATAAATAACAATTGACTGGGGTCTCTTTCTTTCATTACTAAACCTTCTAAGGTACATGGTCCTTAACTCCCAGCTAAGGGTGGTGACTGGGTGTGGAGAGGCCAGGAATTCAGCCTTGCATCCTGCCAAAGTACAAACTAACCTTCCTCAAGTATTGGTATTGTCATACTGTTCTTCCTCAAGAGCCTACAGGGTTCTTGTTTACCACCTCAGGTATAGATACCTCTGCCTGTGTTTATCTCACCTATCAACTTTTTCTGTTAAACCAGCTCACACCCTCTTCAGCTAGGCTCATCTCCTCACTGGCTCCCACAGGCTCTTTCCCAATGACATACTTTGTGAGCTACTCACTCTCACCATTGGCTAGATGTTAGCCATCCTTTAATCCTATTTCAGTTCCCATATTCTCCATTAAGTCACCTTGGACTACTTTTTCTTCCTTCACATATAATCATAGCAAATATGTACCTGGCTTGTGTCAGGCTCTGGGCTAGAGATTGGTGATAAAAAGTAGAATTAAGCAGAGTTCCTGTCCTCCTCAGGAGTGCATCCAGTGGGGAAGACAGATATGACCATAATGAATACTACATTCCAAGCATTTAAAATGCATTATCTCACATCATTCTTAAAATAACTCTATTAGATCAGTAGTCCTATTGCCCCCATCTAAGAAATGAAGCAAGTGAATGCTAAGTGGTTATGCAGCCTTCCCTGCCACTTATCCAGGAATTATCAGTTTCTACAAGTCAGGAGCCAGAGTTCTTAATTACTGTCTTATAATGCAATAGAATCACAGCATCTGGGCAAAGCCTTTGCGGAGCAAGGAGGAAAAAGTCTTTGTTTCTGGGGGAGGGAGAGGGCAGGACTGGTAAGAAAAAGTTTCATGTTGTCCTTCCATAGAACCACAAACCAAACAACCAACATTATCAAGGGCATGGAACTATGACAGGGAGAGACAAACTTGGGGCAGCATGTTGCTCTTTCTTTTGGATTTTCTCCTGGAATAGACAATTGTCCATACTGTAACCAAGAAATTAAGAATTAACAAATGATTATGATCACTGAATCATTACATACATGTTTTTCTTTCTATATTGTAGACTAGGCAGAAGTTAATACCTGAAATTACTGAAACTCAACTAGTCTCACCCTGTTTATACTTACTATTATAATGGTTATTTTAGCCTGGTCTCAGCTCTGTGTATACATGATATTGTAATGGTAACAACTCCATCTCCCCTTGCTTGAATACATAAAAATTGCAAACTCCTTAGACTTGGGGGAGACAGAGTTTTGGTTCCACAGGACATCTGATCTCCTGCTTTGCATGTGACGTTAAACTCTTTCTCTCTTCAAAACCCCAGTGTCATGGATTGGTTGTTACATGCATTGGGTAGAGGACCCACCACTTTTTTTGGTATCAATTCTTCTATTAAAGCATCAAATTCATTGAAGGGTATTTATTTTTTATGCATCTGTTTTTGTCATTAGGCAGTTCAGTGAGGATGGGGAGAGTATCTTATTCATTCTTCTGTATCCACAACCTGGTATACAGTAGGTGCTCAATACAAGTTCTAAAGGAATGAGTGATTGGCATGCAGGATGTGTGAGGATGGCAAGAGAGGACTGGTAGAAGAGATTGAAAGATGGGGTGAGACCCGATTTTCAAGAGCCAGAAGAGCATGCTGTGGAGATTTAAGCATCATGTAGGCAAAAGGGAACAGGGAAGCTAGAAAGGTTTTTTATTAATCATATTTACTTTTTCCAAAGGAATACATGTTTATAGTTTTTAAAAGTTAGTACTAAAAGGCTTAAAATTAAAAACATCTGTTTCTTGCTCCACTTATCCCTATTCCCTAGGCTATTCCACCAGGCAACCATTCTTAACTCTTCTGCCTATTTACCCCACATTTACAGCCTTATTTCTTAACAAAATTCTTAAAGGGTTATTTTTGATAAATTAATTTTAGACATTGTCTTCACACCGTAGTGGATTAACACATTGCTCTGCCATAGTCCACCCCGTATACACACATACACAAAATTATTTCCCCTCTCTTCATGATTATACATCACAATTTTTGGTTAAATCAATAATTATCATTTGCATTATAACTATGCAAATGTATTTTACAGTGAGCTAAGCCTTGCAATGTGATCCCTGCTTTTTCCCAGACTTCATAATGATCTTTCTTTTTATTTGCCTGATTTTTCTACACACCTAACTTAATTTTTTCCCTAAATGTTCCCATATATCTGCCACTCACTTGTTTTCCGTGGACTTCCTCTGGATTTTGACTATTATTCCAGACCTCTCTGTCTTCTTGCTCCAGTATGAACTATTAATGCCTTAGGTCTGCTATGCAGCTGTCATCTTAGGACTTCCCTTGACAGCCATCCAAGGAAATCCTTTTGCCTCTGCTGAGTTGGAGTCCCTCTTTCTAGATTCCAAGTCTCTTTCTTTGTTTACTCCATTGTTTTGCTGAAGCATATCTTCCAGCTGTTGCTTAAGGAAGAGTGCATAGGAGGTAAAGTTTTTGAGCCCCTGCATGTCTGACTATCTCTTTTTCTACATATATTCTTACATGTGACTGCTTGGATAGATACAGAATTCTAGCTTGAAAATCATTTTCCCTAAGAATTTAGAAGTCATTGCCACTTCTTAAAACCCGTATTGATGTTGAAAGCTCCAATACTATTCTGATTCCTAATCCTCAGCGGATGTCTTGTTTTTCTTTCTGGATGCTTTCTGGATCATCTCTTTATGCTCAGGATACTGAAATTTCACAATGGTATAACCTTAGTGTGGGTTCTCATTCAATGTTTTGGGCATTCAATAGAGCCTGATGTCCTATTCTAGGATATATTCTTATTGTATTTCCATGATAAAGGTTTCTTTTCCATTTCTTTCTTTCTGGTCCTACAATTAGTTGAATTTCCAAGATTGATTCTCTATTTATAAAATCTTTTTTCTACTATTTTTTCCCCATCTCTTTGCTTTTCCTTTCTATTCTGCTTTCTGAGAGACTTTTCTTCATTTCTAGGAGCTCTTTCTTGTTAACTGATTTTTAATATATGCATGTATAATGCTATATATTGTATTATATAACATAAATAATATATAACAGTTAATAAGAGATTCATTGCACAAAGGATGTTAAGGTTTCTATGTGTTCCCTGACGGAAAATCTTATTTCATGTAGCCACAGACTTGAGATTTCTGAAAACCAGATCCAGCAACTCATTGTGTGAGGGGCTGAATTGCAACATAAACTAAATTCCCAAAGTTCAGGATGTCTGCCACTAAAGTGAAGGCATCAGTTGAAAGGAAGGGGTTACTGAAAATTGGAATGGGGACATACGGATTGATAATGATGGCATGGGTCACCGAAACCTTGGATTTTGCCAGATAAGTCTTTGCGTCTTGCCAGAAAACTTGTAATGGTCTGCAGTTAGGAATCGACCACCTGACCTCTACCTGAAGATCACTGCTGTACCTGATAAACATGAAACCACCTTCCCTGGGGAAACAGCTCTCACTCCTCTATCTGAAGAGATTAATCCTGTTTCACCAGATGAAATGGCAATGCAATACCCTGAGGTAGTTGGCTTGCAAGACACTTCTACTTCTTCTAACCCACCTCCACTACCCCTATTTTTTTCCAGACCTATAACTAGACTGAAATCCCAACAGGTCCCAAAGGTGAGGCACAAAGCATGACTCATGAGGAGATGCACTAGACTCAAAAGAACTGCATGATTTTTCCAATTTATATAGACAGAAATCAGAGGAATATTGTGGGAATGCATTTTAAGGGTGTGGGATAATGGTGGAGGAAATATAAAGTTGGATTAGGCTGACTTTAGTGATATGGGCTCACAAAGCAGAGATTCTGGATTCAATGTTTAAGCTCAAGGGGTTAGAAAGGGCTCTAACAGTTTGTTCAGGTAGCTGGCTGAAACATGGACAAAAGGTGGCTTATGCTGCTTGAGGTCAAAATGCCAGAAGTGTCCTGGTATAATGTAGATGAGGAGATCCAAAAGCTCAGAGGGATTGGAATGTTAGAGGGGATTTCACAGTAAGACCTGTTCTCCCACCCCAGGAATGTCTAGCAAACATACCTTTCACCAGTACTGTGAGGAATACATTTGTGACCTGTGCCAGTTTGAATGCATTATGTCACCCAAAACACTATTATCTTTGATGCAATCTTGTGTGGGCAAACATATTAGTGTTGATAAGATTGTAATTCTTTGATTGAGTGTTTCCATGGAGATGCAACCTACCTAACTGTAGGTGATAACTCTGACTGGATAATTTCCATGGAGGTGTGGCCCTGCTCATTCAGTGTGGGCCTGGATTAGTTTACTGGAACACTATATAAGCTCAGACAGAAGGAGCGAGCTTGCTACAGCCAAGAGAGACACTTTGAAGAATGCACGGAAGCTGAGAGAGGAGCTGTAGCTGAGACAGACATTTTGAAGACAGCCATTGGAAGCTGATGCAGACATTTTGGAGAACGCCATTTTGAAATGCAACCTGGGAGCAAGCAAACGCCAGCCACGTGCCTTCCCAGCTAACAGAGGTTTTCCGGATGACAATGGCCTTTCTCCAGTGAAGGAAACCTTTGGTGATGGACACTTTATGGCCTTAAGATTGTAACCGTGTAACCAAATAGACCCCCTTTTACAAAAGCCAATCCATTTCTGGTGTTTTGCATTTGGCAGCATTAGCAAACTAGAACATGACCCTAATTCTCATCATTCCAAAAGAGCTCTGTGGTTTTTCTTCTTTATGGGTCAGATATTATGTAGGAATTTGGATTCTTAAATTCAGTGGGGACGATTGGAACCCAGGTTGTCAAAAGCCACTTAATAACTAAAGACAAGGTGGTCATAGCTACCATAATGGACAGCAGACTCAAAGCACTAATGAAAATAGTCTGACTCACAGAGACCTATGGCATTGGGTAGTATATTATGGGGTACCTAAAAGTAAAATAGATGGTCAGTCTACTAAATTCTTACTTGATCTGTATATGCAGAAGAATGCTGGGTCCAGTGAACAAAATTTTAACTTGGTTTACAAAAACAGAGAGTCACAGCCCCTTAGTCAATTCCCAAACTTGAGACATGCGGTCGCGGTTACTGCTTCTAGGGGGAGGGGCGGCCGGTAGCTGAGCCCTCAGCTCTCGGGGCTGCTTAAAGGGTACCGGCGGCGGGGGCTCTTTCCCGGAGGCGAGGGCGAGGCGGAGGACTTGGCCGGGTCCTCGGCGGGAGGCGTGCAAGGTGTGGAGGGCGGCGATAAGGACAAGACACTCTTCATCCAGTAGGAGTATGCGCCAAAGAGATTTATTCAGGGGTGATTACAGGTTATATAGGCTGGTAAGAAGGGCAGGGCTGGAAAGGAGGTGAAGCAGCCTTAAATGGCAATACTGAAGGGAGAGGGGCTAGGATTGGTTCTGAGAGAACGCAGGAGCCGTTGCAGCGGGGCGGGGGTTGTTCTGGCCACGGTGCATGCGCGCTGGTGGTGGCAGGAGTGGCCTTGGTACCAGGGAGTGAGTGGGTAAGATAAGGAAGTGGGGAAAGGGCAGTTGGGAGAAAGGCGGTTTCCTCCGGCAAGCCTCCCCTGCCAGTGGCATTTTGGGTGAGGAAAAGGGAGCTGCCTTGACCTCACTCCCCAGGCTCGGGGGGGCTGCAGAGGGCACTCACGCCCGTACCTACTACCCTCCCCAGGGGGTGATCAGGTCCCCTGGCCCAGGCCTGGCAAGCCGAGGTACAAGCTCAGTCACCCGCAATTCCCCTTTCTTTTCTAATTAGAGGAAGAGGCTTACCGGAGAGGCCCACTACGGGTGAGGGAAGGGGGAGGTTAGGGAAGGGAAAAAGGGGTTGACGGTGGCTCAGCGAGGCTGGAGCTCAGTGTTGGTGTGGTGCCTGGGCACTTGACAATGGCTTCGCTGCAGCGGGCTGGGCGAAGGTGAGGGGTTTAAAGTTCAGGGGTTCAGAGAAGCTGGAACTCGAGGCGAGAGCGATGTTCAGGTGATTGAGAAGGGCCTCGCGGTTGGCGAGTCGACCGGTGGCGTTGAGGTCGCGGAGGGTTGGCTGTCATCTTGGAGTGGGGGGCGTCAGAGGTGGCGAGTCGCTGATACTGGATTTGCACGAACGAGGAAAAAATGGCATCCGTTTGTTTTCTTACAAGCTGGACAATTTTGCGGATGAGGCAGGGTCCTAAGATGAGAGCTAGAATAATTATTAATAGGGGGCCAAGAAAAGGAAGGATATATGGGAGAATGGGAGTGAAAAAACTGGACCAATAACTGGTGGCTTCACGATCTCTTTTACACTTTTCCAGTCTTTCTCGGACCCTTTTCAGGCTGTCCTCGACGAGACCTGTGGAATTGGCATAAACACAGCACTCTTCTCCTAGGGCGGCGCAGAGGCCTCCTTCTTTGAGGAGGAGAAGGTCAAGACCTCGGCGGTTTTGGAGCACTACTTCAGAGAGGGAATTGACAGAATTTTTAGATGGTAAATAGCGTTTTGTAAGTGATGAATGTCTTCGTCAACAGCCGCCCTGAGGTGAGTTAGGGCGGAGTCTTGACTGGCTAGTGCAGCGATTCCGGTGCCAGTGCCGGCAAGACCTAGGAGGGAGGCAATTGTGAGGACGGTGATGGGCTCTCGCTTTTGCAGAAGGGCAGGAGCTGCAGTTTTTTCCAGACGGAGGAAGAAGTCTTCTTCGCTGTGGTATAAGACCCTAGGGATAAGGACAATTAGGAGGCAAGTTTCTTTATATTCATTGATGACATTTGTGCTGAGACAGGGGGTAAGTCCTGTAGAGGAGCAGAGCCATTGGGAGGAGTTATGAGGAATGAGAAATTTTGCTGAGCTGCTGGGAGATGAGTAGCTGGCACAGGCAGTGAGGTCGGGAGAGTTACTGGAGCGAGGGCGGACGCACTTTCCCGTATAGGAGACTGAATGAAAGGTTAGGGGGACGGCAGAGGTATTCCAAATGCATTCCAAGGGGTTGTTTTCTGTGCTTTCTGAAAAGGAGAGGTTGGAGGCAACGGGCTCGTATAGTGAGGAAGAGGTGGAGAGGCAGAGCCAGCAGGATGAGGTAAAATTGGGGTTGGAGGAGTTTACTGAGGTAAAGGCAGCTTGGATGAGGCTGAGGAGGGGAGAGGAATAACGAGAAGGGGGCAGAGGAAGCTGGGGTGGTGGGGTTGGCGATGCGTTGTTTGTAGCTGAGGTGCGGCTGGTTGGAGCTGAGGTGTGGCTGGAGAGCTGTGGAAAAAAGGGGGTTAATGACTTTATTGGGACCTATGCCAGAGGGTGTTTTTAAAGCAGTATTTTGGCATGGTTGGCTTACAGCTTCCTTTTTTATTAGAATAAGTGATCCTCGGTCGGTTCCTTTCTCATAGATTCTGAAGCCCCAAGTTTGACCGAGTAACCAGGAGGGATTAGTGGGGAGCTGCACTGTAAGATTAAGATGTGTGCAGGATCCCTTACTTTCTTGGCCGAGCCAGTTAACAGTAGGGAGTTTGCACCCTGTAGGGGTCCACTTTAGGGTAAGGTAATGATTAGGAATAGGAGGCTTCCAATTAGTGGCTAGTGTTTCACACCCCCAGTATGCACAGTAGTACTCGTTGGGGGAATTACAGCACGATTTTCCAGGATTTGAGGATGGGCACATGTAATATTGGGCCTGGGGATTACTTACCTTTTGAGCGCAGGTTTCTTCGACTCTGGAGACAAAGGTGGCGAAAGGCTTACTCGGTTCCTGGAAGAGCTTGGTAAATTTATTAGGCCGACAGGCAGAGCAATTGGCAAACGCGCGTAAGGCGATGCCTCTGAGGACAGTCCAGAAGGTAGCAGGGACATTAATATAAGCAGACGCATTTAGAAATGCTCCAGTGCCCAAATAGGCTTCAGGGGGATGATAGACTCCAAGGGCTGCGTCTTGCTCACTTTGCTGAGCTGCTTCTGCCTGGAAGTGAGCACGCCAGTCAACAAACTGACCGGGGTTAAGAATGGAACGGGCAAGCGAGGCCCAGTCTTGGGGGATGCAATAGTCCATGCCGAGATCCTGCAGTATTTGGGAAGCGTATGGGCTACCTAACCCGTCCTCCCTGACGGCCCTGCAAAGCTGCTTGATAGTATCTGAGTCAATGGGATACCAGTCATACGGTTTCTGTGGGGTGGGGGCAAGGTTAAGAGGAAAGCAGCGAAAAGCACGAGAGAAAGGAGGACGCGCTTGAAGAGGGCTTGGCGCGGGAGTGGGGGTAGGGGGAGCGTTGCCCCAAGGGTTGGCTTGAGGTGTAGAAGGCAGCCAGGGGTTGTTAGTCGGCGGGGTGGAAGGAGCGGCGGCAGCTGCCGGTAGCGGCTCCGAGGGGGAGCTCGCCGAAGGGGGAGGTGGGAGTGGGAGACCCCAAGCGTCGCAAGATGGCGGCGCGGTGGGCGTGGCTAAGACACAAGATGGTGGATCAGCCCCGCCCTGTGAAAGGGCGGGGTTCAAGGCATAAGATGGTGGACTAACTCCGCCCTGTGAAAGGGCGGGGTAAAGCGTATGCGATTTCCGGCCCAGCTTAGGGCTGATGTCATCGCCGGAGCATTTCCTCCCCTCAATGGAAGAAGAAGGAGGAAGTTCGCCATCTTGGCGTGGCGCAGTGTTATTTTGCTTTTTGGGAGTCACCTCGAGCGCGTTGTTAATCTGCTCGACTAAGGACTCCGTGTCCGAGTCATGATTTGAATTAATATCGCTGTCTGAATCTGTTGGCTGGGTTGATAGGGCCTCCTTGGATTTAACGGGGCCTCGATCAGGGGGGAGGGAGCCTTGAAGGCAGGAGCGGATGGTTATCAAGGTGGGGAGCAAGCCGGGAGGGAAGCGCTTGCTCTCATGTTCCATGGCGTTGGTGACCCGATCAATAAGGCGATCATAAGTAACAGGGTCCCAAAGATGGCAAGTGGTGAGCCATGGGTTAAAGGGCAGCAGGAGGTCCCAGTATACTTGCAGCTGCCGAACAGACACTTTGTAGCGATGAGTGTCTAGGAGACCCGCTAGAGCACGAACTTGAGGTGCTTGGCACGTAGACAGACGATTACCCATAGCTGAGGGGGGAGGAGGGGGGGTTGTTTACCGAGCAGAGAGAATGAGATCAACCGTGGCCTTGAGGCCGAAGGAGACGGCGAGAGCGGAAAGCAGTGCCCTTGGGCACCGGGAGCAGTCGGGGGGGGGCGGTTGCAAAGAGGCACACGGCGCCAAATGAGGAAACAAAGATACAAAGAACCACAGCAAAGTAATGGAGGGGAAGAGGGAGAGCGTTAGGAGGAACGGGGGTCATAGAAGTGCACATACAAGAGGACGAAGAGAGCTTGGGGGAAGGGATGAGCGGCTTCGGAGCAGTGAACCTCCCACGGCTCCAGAAGCGGCAAAGGAGAGGCGGCCCTTACCTTGCAGGCGAGGAAACGGGAAGCTGGAGAGGCGTCCGGGCGAGCGGGCGACCTGCCGAACTGTTGTGTGGAGACGCTTCCTCACACGGGGCACCAGTTGCGGTCGCGGTTACTGCTTCTAGGGGGAGGGGCGGCCGGTAGCTGAGCCCTCAGCTCTCGGGGCTGCTTAAAGGGTACCGGCGGCGGGGGCTCTTTCCCGGAGGCGAGGGCGAGGCGGAGGACTTGGCCGGGTCCTCGGCGGGAGGCGTGCAAGGTGTGGAGGGCGGCGATAAGGACAAGACACTCTTCATCCAGTAGGAGTATGCGCCAAAGAGATTTATTCAGGGGTGATTACAGGTTATATAGGCTGGTAAGAAGGGCAGGGCTGGAAAGGAGGTGAAGCAGCCTTAAATGGCAATACTGAAGGGAGAGGGGCTAGGATTGGTTCTGAGAGAACGCAGGAGCCGTTGCAGCGGGGCGGGGGTTGTTCTGGCCACGGTGCATGCGCGCTGGTGGTGGCAGGAGTGGCCTTGGTACCAGGGAGTGAGTGGGTAAGATAAGGAAGTGGGGAAAGGGCAGTTGGGAGAAAGGCGGTTTCCTCCGGCAAGCCTCCCCTGCCAGTGGCATTTTGGGTGAGGAAAAGGGAGCTGCCTTGACCTCACTCCCCAGGCTCGGGGGGGCTGCAGAGGGCACTCACGCCCGTACCTACTACCCTCCCCAGGGGGTGATCAGGTCCCCTGGCCCAGGCCTGGCAAGCCGAGGTACAAGCTCAGTCACCCGCAATTCCCCTTTCTTTTCTAATTAGAGGAAGAGGCTTACCGGAGAGGCCCACTACGGGTGAGGGAAGGGGGAGGTTAGGGAAGGGAAAAAGGGGTTGACGGTGGCTCAGCGAGGCTGGAGCTCAGTGTTGGTGTGGTGCCTGGGCACTTGACAATGGCTTCGCTGCAGCGGGCTGGGCGAAGGTGAGGGGTTTAAAGTTCAGGGGTTCAGAGAAGCTGGAACTCGAGGCGAGAGCGATGTTCAGGTGATTGAGAAGGGCCTCGCGGTTGGCGAGTCGACCGGTGGCGTTGAGGTCGCGGAGGGTTGGCTGTCATCTTGGAGTGGGGGGCGTCAGAGGTGGCGAGTCGCTGATACTGGATTTGCACGAACGAGGAAAAAATGGCATCCGTTTGTTTTCTTACAAGCTGGACAATTTTGCGGATGAGGCAGGGTCCTAAGATGAGAGCTAGAATAATTATTAATAGGGGGCCAAGAAAAGGAAGGATATATGGGAGAATGGGAGTGAAAAAACTGGACCAATAACTGGTGGCTTCACGATCTCTTTTACACTTTTCCAGTCTTTCTCGGACCCTTTTCAGGCTGTCCTCGACGAGACCTGTGGAATTGGCATAAACACAGCACTCTTCTCCTAGGGGCGGCGCAGAGGCCTCCTTCTTTGAGGAGGAGAAGGTCAAGACCTCGGCGGTTTTGGAGCACTACTTCAGAGAGGGAATTGACAGAATTTTTTAGATGGTAAATAGCGTTTTGTAAGTGATGAATGTCTTCGTCAACAGCCGCCCTGAGGTGAGTTAGGGCGGAGTCTTGACTGGCTAGTGCAGCGATTCCGGTGCCAGTGCCGGCAAGACCTAGGAGGGAGGCAATTGTGAGGACGGTGATGGGCTCTCGCTTTTGCAGAAGGGCAGGAGCTGCAGTTTTTTCCAGACGGAGGAAGAAGTCTTCTTCGCTGTGGTATAAGACCCTAGGGATAAGGACAATTAGGAGGCAAGTTTCTTTATATTCATTGATGACATTTGTGCTGAGACAGGGGGTAAGTCCTGTAGAGGAGCAGAGCCATTGGGAGGAGTTATGAGGAATGAGAAATTTTGCTGAGCTGCTGGGAGATGAGTAGCTGGCACAGGCAGTGAGGTCGGGAGAGTTACTGGAGCGAGGGCGGACGCACTTTCCCGTATAGGAGACTGAATGAAAGGTTAGGGGGACGGCAGAGGTATTCCAAATGCATTCCAAGGGGTTGTTTTCTGTGCTTTCTGAAAAGGAGAGGTTGGAGGCAACGGGCTCGTATAGTGAGGAAGAGGTGGAGAGGCAGAGCCAGCAGGATGAGGTAAAATTGGGGTTGGAGGAGTTTACTGAGGTAAAGGCAGCTTGGATGAGGCTGAGGAGGGGAGAGGAATAACGAGAAGGGGGCAGAGGAAGCTGGGGTGGTGGGGTTGGCGATGCGTTGTTTGTAGCTGAGGTGCGGCTGGTTGGAGCTGAGGTGTGGCTGGAGAGCTGTGGAAAAAAGGGGGTTAATGACTTTATTGGGACCTATGCCAGAGGGTGTTTTTAAAGCAGTATTTTGGCATGGTTGGCTTACAGCTTCCTTTTTTATTAGAATAAGTGATCCTCGGTCGGTTCCTTTCTCATAGATTCTGAAGCCCCAAGTTTGACCGAGTAACCAGGAGGGATTAGTGGGGAGCTGCACTGTAAGATTAAGATGTGTGCAGGATCCCTTACTTTCTTGGCCGAGCCAGTTAACAGTAGGGAGTTTGCACCCTGTAGGGGTCCACTTTAGGGTAAGGTAATGATTAGGAATAGGAGGCTTCCAATTAGTGGCTAGTGTTTCACACCCCCAGTATGCACAGTAGTACTCGTTGGGGGAATTACAGCACGATTTTCCAGGATTTGAGGATGGGCACATGTAATATTGGGCCTGGGGATTACTTACCTTTTGAGCGCAGGTTTCTTCGACTCTGGAGACAAAGGTGGCGAAAGGCTTACTCGGTTCCTGGAAGAGCTTGGTAAATTTATTAGGCCGACAGGCAGAGCAATTGGCAAACGCGCGTAAGGCGATGCCTCTGAGGACAGTCCAGAAGGTAGCAGGGACATTAATATAAGCAGACGCATTTAGAAATGCTCCAGTGCCCAAATAGGCTTCAGGGGGATGATAGACTCCAAGGGCTGCGTCTTGCTCACTTTGCTGAGCTGCTTCTGCCTGGAAGTGAGCACGCCAGTCAACAAACTGACCGGGGTTAAGAATGGAACGGGCAAGCGAGGCCCAGTCTTGGGGGATGCAATAGTCCATGCCGAGATCCTGCAGTATTTGGGAAGCGTATGGGCTACCTAACCCGTCCTCCCTGACGGCCCTGCAAAGCTGCTTGATAGTATCTGAGTCAATGGGATACCAGTCATACGGTTTCTGTGGGGTGGGGGCAAGGTTAAGAGGAAAGCAGCGAAAAGCACGAGAGAAAGGAGGACGCGCTTGAAGAGGGCTTGGCGCGGGAGTGGGGGTAGGGGGAGCGTTGCCCCAAGGGTTGGCTTGAGGTGTAGAAGGCAGCCAGGGGTTGTTAGTCGGCGGGGTGGAAGGAGCGGCGGCAGCTGCCGGTAGCGGCTCCGAGGGGGAGCTCGCCGAAGGGGGAGGTGGGAGTGGGAGACCCCAAGCGTCGCAAGATGGCGGCGCGGTGGGCGTGGCTAAGACACAAGATGGTGGATCAGCCCCGCCCTGTGAAAGGGCGGGGTTCAAGGCATAAGATGGTGGACTAACTCCGCCCTGTGAAAGGGCGGGGTAAAGCGTATGCGATTTCCGGCCCAGCTTAGGGCTGATGTCATCGCCGGAGCATTTCCTCCCCTCAATGGAAGAAGAAGGAGGAAGTTCGCCATCTTGGCGTGGCGCAGTGTTATGTTGCTTTTTGGGAGTCACCTCGAGCGCGTTGTTAATCTGCTCGACTAAGGACTCCGTGTCCGAGTCATGATTTGAATTAATATCGCTGTCTGAATCTGTTGGCTGGGTTGATAGGGCCTCCTTGGATTTAACGGGGCCTCGATCAGGGGGGAGGGAGCCTTGAAGGCAGGAGCGGATGGTTATCAAGGTGGGGAGCAAGCCGGGAGGGAAGCGCTTGCTCTCATGTTCCATGGCGTTGGTGACCCGATCAATAAGGCGATCATAAGTAACAGGGTCCCAAAGATGGCAAGTGGTGAGCCATGGGTTAAAGGGCAGCAGGAGGTCCCAGTATACTTGCAGCTGCCGAACAGACACTTTGTAGCGATGAGTGTCTAGGAGACCCGCTAGAGCACGAACTTGAGGTGCTTGGCACGTAGACAGACGATTACCCATAGCTGAGGGGGGAGGAGGGGGGGTTGTTTACCGAGCAGAGAGAATGAGATAAACCGTGGCCTTGAGGCCGAAGGAGACGGCGAGAGCGGAAAGCAGTGCCCTTTGGCAACGGGAGCAGTCGGGGGGGGCGGTTGCAAAGAGGCACACGGCGCCAAATGAGGAAACAAAGATACAAAGAACCACAGCAAAGTAATGGAGGGGAAGAGGGAGAGCGTTAGGAGGAACGGGGGTTATAGAAGTGCACATACAAGAGGACGAAGAGAGCTTGGGGGAAGGGATGAGCGGCTTCGGAGCAGTGAACCTCCCACGGCTCCAGAAGCGGCAAAGGAGAGGCGGCCCTTACCTTGCAGGCGAGGAAACGGGAAGCTGGAGAGGCGTCCGGGCGAGCGGGCGACCTGCCGAACTGTTGTGTGGAGACGCTTCCTCACACGGGGCACCAGTTGCGGTCGCGGTTACTGCTTCTAGGGGGAGGGGCGGCCGGTAGCTGAGCCCTCAGCTCTCGGGGCTGCTTAAAGGGTACCGGCGGCGGGGGCTCTTTCCCGGAGGCGAGGGCGAGGCGGAGGACTTGGCCGGGTCCTCGGCGGGAGGCGTGCAAGGTGTGGAGGGCGGCGATAAGGACAAGACACTCTTCATCCAGTAGGAGTATGCGCCAAAGAGATTTATTCAGGGGTGATTACAGGTTATATAGGCTGGTAAGAAGGGCAGGGCTGGAAAGGAGGTGAAGCAGCCTTAAATGGCAATACTGAAGGGAGAGGGGCTAGGATTGGTTCTGAGAGAACGCAGGAGCCGTTGCAGCGGGGCGGGGGTTGTTCTGGCCACGGTGCATGCGCGCTGGTGGTGGCAGGAGTGGCCTTGGTACCAGGGAGTGAGTGGGTAAGATAAGGAAGTGGGGAAAGGGCAGTTGGGAGAAAGGCGGTTTCCTCCGGCAAGCCTCCCCTGCCAGTGGCATTTTGGGTGAGGAAAAGGGAGCTGCCTTGACCTCACTCCCCAGGCTCGGGGGGGCTGCAGAGGGCACTCACGCCCGTACCTACTACCCTCCCCAGGGGGTGATCAGGTCCCCTGGCCCAGGCCTGGCAAGCCGAGGTACAAGCTCAGTCACCCGCAATTCCCCTTTCTTTTCTAATTAGAGGAAGAGGCTTACCGGAGAGGCCCACTACGGGTGAGGGAAGGGGGAGGTTAGGGAAGGGAAAAAGGGGTTGACGGTGGCTCAGCGAGGCTGGAGCTCAGTGTTGGTGTGGTGCCTGGGCACTTGACAATGGCTTCGCTGCAGCGGGCTGGGCGAAGGTGAGGGGTTTAAAGTTCAGGGGTTCAGAGAAGCTGGAACTCGAGGCGAGAGCGATGTTCAGGTGATTGAGAAGGGCCTCGCGGTTGGCGAGTCGACCGGTGGCGTTGAGGTCGCGGAGGGTTGGCTGTCATCTTGGAGTGGGGGGGCGTCAGAGGTGGCGAGTCGCTGATACTGGATTTGCACGAACGAGGAAAAAATGGCATCCGTTTGTTTTCTTACAAGCTGGACAATTTTGCGGATGAGGCAGGGTCCTAAGATGAGAGCTAGAATAATTATTAATAGGGGGCCAAGAAAAGGAAGGATATATGGGAGAATGGGAGTGAAAAAACTGGACCAATAACTGGTGGCTTCACGATCTCTTTTACACTTTTCCAGTCTTTCTCGGACCCTTTTCAGGCTGTCCTCGACGAGACCTGTGGAATTGGCATAAACACAGCACTCTTCTCCTAGGGCGGCGCAGAGGCCTCCTTCTTTGAGGAGGAGAAGGTCAAGACCTCGGCGGTTTTGGAGCACTACTTCAGAGAGGGAATTGACAGAATTTTTTAGATGGTAAATAGCGTTTTGTAAGTGATGAATGTCTTCGTCAACAGCCGCCCTGAGGTGAGTTAGGGCGGAGTCTTGACTGGCTAGTGCAGCGATTCCGGTGCCAGTGCCGGCAAGACCTAGGAGGGAGGCAATTGTGAGGACGGTGATGGGCTCTCGCTTTTGCAGAAGGGCAGGAGCTGCAGTTTTTTCCAGACGGAGGAAGAAGTCTTCTTCGCTGTGGTATAAGACCCTAGGGATAAGGACAATTAGGAGGCAAGTTTCTTTATATTCATTGATGACATTTGTGCTGAGACAGGGGGTAAGTCCTGTAGAGGAGCAGAGCCATTGGGAGGAGTTATGAGGAATGAGAAATTTTGCTGAGCTGCTGGGAGATGAGTAGCTGGCACAGGCAGTGAGGTCGGGAGAGTTACTGGAGCGAGGGCGGACGCACTTTCCCGTATAGGAGACTGAATGAAAGGTTAGGGGGACGGCAGAGGTATTCCAAATGCATTCCAAGGGGTTGTTTTCTGTGCTTTCTGAAAAGGAGAGGTTGGAGGCAACGGGCTCGTATAGTGAGGAAGAGGTGGAGAGGCAGAGCCAGCAGGATGAGGTAAAATTGGGGTTGGAGGAGTTTACTGAGGTAAAGGCAGCTTGGATGAGGCTGAGGAGGGGAGAGGAATAACGAGAAGGGGGCAGAGGAAGCTGGGGTGGTGGGGTTGGCGATGCGTTGTTTGTAGCTGAGGTGCGGCTGGTTGGAGCTGAGGTGTGGCTGGAGAGCTGTGGAAAAAAGGGGGTTAATGACTTTATTGGGACCTATGCCAGAGGGTGTTTTTAAAGCAGTATTTTGGCATGGTTGGCTTACAGCTTCCTTTTTTATTAGAATAAGTGATCCTCGGTCGGTTCCTTTCTCATAGATTCTGAAGCCCCAAGTTTGACCGAGTAACCAGGAGGGATTAGTGGGGAGCTGCACTGTAAGATTAAGATGTGTGCAGGATCCCTTACTTTCTTGGCCGAGCCAGTTAACAGTAGGGAGTTTGCACCCTGTAGGGGTCCACTTTAGGGTAAGGTAATGATTAGGAATAGGAGGCTTCCAATTAGTGGCTAGTGTTTCACACCCCCAGTATGCACAGTAGTACTCGTTGGGGGAATTACAGCACGATTTTCCAGGATTTGAGGATGGGCACATGTAATATTGGGCCTGGGGATTACTTACCTTTTGAGCGCAGGTTTCTTCGACTCTGGAGACAAAGGTGGCGAAAGGCTTACTCGGTTCCTGGAAGAGCTTGGTAAATTTATTAGGCCGACAGGCAGAGCAATTGGCAAACGCGCGTAAGGCGATGCCTCTGAGGACAGTCCAGAAGGTAGCAGGGACATTAATATAAGCAGACGCATTTAGAAATGCTCCAGTGCCCAAATAGGCTTCAGGGGGATGATAGACTCCAAGGGCTGCGTCTTGCTCACTTTGCTGAGCTGCTTCTGCCTGGAAGTGAGCACGCCAGTCAACAAACTGACCGGGGTTAAGAATGGAACGGGCAAGCGAGGCCCAGTCTTGGGGGATGCAATAGTCCATGCCGAGATCCTGCAGTATTTGGGAAGCGTATGGGCTACCTAACCCGTCCTCCCTGACGGCCCTGCAAAGCTGCTTGATAGTATCTGAGTCAATGGGATACCAGTCATACGGTTTCTGTGGGGTGGGGGCAAGGTTAAGAGGAAAGCAGCGAAAAGCACGAGAGAAAGGAGGACGCGCTTGAAGAGGGCTTGGCGCGGGAGTGGGGGTAGGGGGAGCGTTGCCCCAAGGGTTGGCTTGAGGTGTAGAAGGCAGCCAGGGGTTGTTAGTCGGCGGGGTGGAAGGAGCGGCGGCAGCTGCCGGTAGCGGCTCCGAGGGGGAGCTCGCCGAAGGGGGAGGTGGGAGTGGGAGACCCCAAGCGTCGCAAGATGGCGGCGCGGTGGGCGTGGCTAAGACACAAGATGGTGGATCAGCCCCGCCCTGTGAAAGGGCGGGGTTCAAGGCATAAGATGGTGGACTAACTCCGCCCTGTGAAAGGGCGGGGTAAAGCGTATGCGATTTCCGGCCCAGCTTAGGGCTGATGTCATCGCCGGAGCATTTCCTCCCCTCAATGGAAGAAGAAGGAGGAAGTTCGCCATCTTGGCGTGGCGCAGTGTTATTTTGCTTTTTGGGAGTCACCTCGAGCGCGTTGTTAATCTGCTCGACTAAGGACTCCGTGTCCGAGTCATGATTTGAATTAATATCGCTGTCTGAATCTGTTGGCTGGGTTGATAGGGCCTCCTTGGATTTAACGGGGCCTCGATCAGGGGGGAGGGAGCCTTGAAGGCAGGAGCGGATGGTTATCAAGGTGGGGAGCAAGCCGGGTGGGAAGCGCTTGCTCTCATGTTCCATGGCGTTGGTGACCCGATCAATAAGGCGATCATAAGTAACAGGGTCCCAAAGATGGCAAGTGGTGAGCCATGGGTTAAAGGGCAGCAGGAGGTCCCAGTATACTTGCAGCTGCCGAACAGACACTTTGTAGCGATGAGTGTCTAGGAGACCCGCTAGAGCACGAACTTGAGGTGCTTGGCACGTAGACAGACGATTACCCATAGCTGAGGGGGGAGGAGGGGGGGTTGTTTACCGAGCAGAGAGAATGAGATAAACCGTGGCCTTGAGGCCGAAGGAGACGGCGAGAGCGGAAAGCAGTGCCCTTTGGCAACGGGAGCAGTCGGGGGGGGGCGGTTGCAAAGAGGCACACGGCGCCAAATGAGGAAACAAAGATACAAAGAACCACAGCAAAGTAATGGAGGGGAAGAGGGAGAGCGTTAGGAGGAACGGGGGTTATAGAAGTGCACATACAAGAGGACGAAGAGAGCTTGGGGGAAGGGATGAGCGGCTTCGGAGCAGTGAACCTCCCACGGCTCCAGAAGCGGCAAAGGAGAGGCGGCCCTTACCTTGCAGGCGAGGAAACGGGAAGCTGGAGAGGCGTCCGGGCGAGCGGGCGACCTGCCGAACTGTTGTGTGGAGACGCTTCCTCACACGGGGCACCAGTTGCGGTCGCGGTTACTGCTTCTAGGGGGAGGGGCGGCCGGTAGCTGAGCCCTCAGCTCTCGGGGCTGCTTAAAGGGTACCGGCGGCGGGGGCTCTTTCCCGGAGGCGAGGGCGAGGCGGAGGACTTGGCCGGGTCCTCGGCGGGAGGCGTGCAAGGTGTGGAGGGCGGCGATAAGGACAAGACACTCTTCATCCAGTAGGAGTATGCGCCAAAGAGATTTATTCAGGGGTGATTACAGGTTATATAGGCTGGTAAGAAGGGCAGGGCTGGAAAGGAGGTGAAGCAGCCTTAAATGGCAATACTGAAGGGAGAGGGGCTAGGATTGGTTCTGAGAGAACGCAGGAGCCGTTGCAGCGGGGCGGGGGTTGTTCTGGCCACGGTGCATGCGCGCTGGTGGTGGCAGGAGTGGCCTTGGTACCAGGGAGTGAGTGGGTAAGATAAGGAAGTGGGGAAAGGGCAGTTGGGAGAAAGGCGGTTTCCTCCGGCAAGCCTCCCCTGCCAGTGGCATTTTGGGTGAGGAAAAGGGAGCTGCCTTGACCTCACTCCCCAGGCTCGGGGGGGCTGCAGAGGGCACTCACGCCCGTACCTACTACCCTCCCCAGGGGGTGATCAGGTCCCCTGGCCCAGGCCTGGCAAGCCGAGGTACAAGCTCAGTCACCCGCAATTCCCCTTTCTTTTCTAATTAGAGGAAGAGGCTTACCGGAGAGGCCCACTACGGGTGAGGGAAGGGGGAGGTTAGGGAAGGGAAAAAGGGGTTGACGGTGGCTCAGCGAGGCTGGAGCTCAGTGTTGGTGTGGTGCCTGGGCACTTGACAATGGCTTCGCTGCAGCGGGCTGGGCGAAGGTGAGGGGTTTAAAGTTCAGGGGTTCAGAGAAGCTGGAACTCGAGGCGAGAGCGATGTTCAGGTGATTGAGAAGGGCCTCGCGGTTGGCGAGTCGACCGGTGGCGTTGAGGTCGCGGAGGGTTGGCTGTCATCTTGGAGTGGGGGGCGTCAGAGGTGGCGAGTCGCTGATACTGGATTTGCACGAACGAGGAAAAAATGGCATCCGTTTGTTTTCTTACAAGCTGGACAATTTTGCGGATGAGGCAGGGTCCTAAGATGAGAGCTAGAATAATTATTAATAGGGGGCCAAGAAAAGGAAGGATATATGGGAGAATGGGAGTGAAAAAACTGGACCAATAACTGGTGGCTTCACGATCTCTTTTACACTTTTCCAGTCTTTCTCGGACCCTTTTCAGGCTGTCCTCGACGAGACCTGTGGAATTGGCATAAACACAGCACTCTTCTCCTAGGGCGGCGCAGAGGCCTCCTTCTTTGAGGAGGAGAAGGTCAAGACCTCGGCGGTTTTGGAGCACTACTTCAGAGAGGGAATTGACAGAATTTTTTAGATGGTAAATAGCGTTTTGTAAGTGATGAATGTCTTCGTCAACAGCCGCCCTGAGGTGAGTTAGGGCGGAGTCTTGACTGGCTAGTGCAGCGATTCCGGTGCCAGTGCCGGCAAGACCTAGGAGGGAGGCAATTGTGAGGACGGTGATGGGCTCTCGCTTTTGCAGAAGGGCAGGAGCTGCAGTTTTTTCCAGACGGAGGAAGAAGTCTTCTTCGCTGTGGTATAAGACCCTAGGGATAAGGACAATTAGGAGGCAAGTTTCTTTATATTCATTGATGACATTTGTGCTGAGACAGGGGGTAAGTCCTGTAGAGGAGCAGAGCCATTGGGAGGAGTTATGAGGAATGAGAAATTTTGCTGAGCTGCTGGGAGATGAGTAGCTGGCACAGGCAGTGAGGTCGGGAGAGTTACTGGAGCGAGGGCGGACGCACTTTCCCGTATAGGAGACTGAATGAAAGGTTAGGGGGACGGCAGAGGTATTCCAAATGCATTCCAAGGGGTTGTTTTCTGTGCTTTCTGAAAAGGAGAGGTTGGAGGCAACGGGCTCGTATAGTGAGGAAGAGGTGGAGAGGCAGAGCCAGCAGGATGAGGTAAAATTGGGGTTGGAGGAGTTTACTGAGGTAAAGGCAGCTTGGATGAGGCTGAGGAGGGGAGAGGAATAACGAGAAGGGGGCAGAGGAAGCTGGGGTGGTGGGGTTGGCGATGCGTTGTTTGTAGCTGAGGTGCGGCTGGTTGGAGCTGAGGTGTGGCTGGAGAGCTGTGGAAAAAAGGGGGTTAATGACTTTATTGGGACCTATGCCAGAGGGTGTTTTTAAAGCAGTATTTTGGCATGGTTGGCTTACAGCTTCCTTTTTTATTAGAATAAGTGATCCTCGGTCGGTTCCTTTCTCATAGATTCTGAAGCCCCAAGTTTGACCGAGTAACCAGGAGGGATTAGTGGGGAGCTGCACTGTAAGATTAAGATGTGTGCAGGATCCCTTACTTTCTTGGCCGAGCCAGTTAACAGTAGGGAGTTTGCACCCTGTAGGGGTCCACTTTAGGGTAAGGTAATGATTAGGAATAGGAGGCTTCCAATTAGTGGCTAGTGTTTCACACCCCCAGTATGCACAGTAGTACTCGTTGGGGGAATTACAGCACGATTTTCCAGGATTTGAGGATGGGCACATGTAATATTGGGCCTGGGGATTACTTACCTTTTGAGCGCAGGTTTCTTCGACTCTGGAGACAAAGGTGGCGAAAGGCTTACTCGGTTCCTGGAAGAGCTTGGTAAATTTATTAGGCCGACAGGCAGAGCAATTGGCAAACGCGCGTAAGGCGATGCCTCTGAGGACAGTCCAGAAGGTAGCAGGGACATTAATATAAGCAGACGCATTTAGAAATGCTCCAGTGCCCAAATAGGCTTCAGGGGGATGATAGACTCCA
The DNA here is from genome assembly GCF_015220235.1 of Choloepus didactylus. Lineage (NCBI taxonomy): Eukaryota > Metazoa > Chordata > Mammalia > Pilosa > Megalonychidae > Choloepus > Choloepus didactylus. The sequence continues at coordinate 47,879,481 of NC_051310.1, forward strand.
AGGGCTGCGTCTTGCTCACTTTGCTGAGCTGCTTCTGCCTGGAAGTGAGCACGCCAGTCAACAAACTGACCGGGGTTAAGAATGGAACGGGCAAGCGAGGCCCAGTCTTGGGGGATGCAATAGTCCATGCCGAGATCCTGCAGTATTTGGGAAGCGTATGGGCTACCTAACCCGTCCTCCCTGACGGCCCTGCAAAGCTGCTTGATAGTATCTGAGTCAATGGGATACCAGTCATACGGTTTCTGTGGGGTGGGGGCAAGGTTAAGAGGAAAGCAGCGAAAAGCACGAGAGAAAGGAGGACGTGCTTGAAGAGGGCTTGGCGCGGGAGTGGGGGTAGGGGGAGCGTTGCCCCAAGGGTTGGCTTGAGGTGTAGAAGGCAGCCAGGGGTTGTTAGTCGGCGGGGTGGAAGGAGCGGCGGCAGCTGCCGGTAGCGGCTCCGAGGGGGAGCTCGCCGAAGGGGGAGGTGGGAGTGGGAGACCCCAAGCGTCGCAAGATGGCGGCGCGGTGGGCGTGGCTAAGACACAAGATGGTGGATCAGCCCCGCCCTGTGAAAGGGCGGGGTTCAAGGCATAAGATGGTGGACTAACCCCGCCCTGTGAAAGGGCGGGGTAAAGCGTATGCGATTTCCGGCCCAGCTTAGGGCTGATGTCATCGCCGGAGCATTTCCTCCCCTCAATGGAAGAAGAAGGAGGAAGTTCGCCATCTTGGCGTGGCGCAGTGTTATTTTGCTTTTTGGGAGTCACCTCGAGCGCGTTGTTAATCTGCTCGACTAAGGACTCCGTGTCCGAGTCATGATTTGAATTAATATCGCTGTCTGAATCTGTTGGCTGGGTTGATAGGGCCTCCTTGGATTTAACGGGGCCTCGATCAGGGGGGAGGGAGCCTTGAAGGCAGGAGCGGATGGTTATCAAGGTGGGGAGCAAGCCGGGAGGGAAGCGCTTGCTCTCATGTTCCATGGCGTTGGTGACCCGATCAATAAGGCGATCATAAGTAACAGGGTCCCAAAGATGGCAAGTGGTGAGCCATGGGTTAAAGGGCAGCAGGAGGTCCCAGTATACTTGCAGCTGCCGAACAGACACTTTGTAGCGATGAGTGTCTAGGAGACCCGCTAGAGCACGAACTTGAGGTGCTTGGCACGTAGACAGACGATTACCCATAGCTGAGGGGGGAGGAGGGGGGGTTGTTTACCGAGCAGAGAGAATGAGATAAACCGTGGCCTTGAGGCCGAAGGAGACGGCGAGAGCGGAAAGCAGTGCCCTTTGGCAACGGGAGCAGTCGGGGGGGGGCGGTTGCAAAGAGGCACACGGCGCCAAATGAGGAAACAAAGATACAAAGAACCACAGCAAAGTAATGGAGGGGAAGAGGGACAGCGTTAGGAGGAACGGGGGTTATAGAAGTGCACATACAAGAGGACGAAGAGAGCTTGGGGGAAGGGATGAGCGGCTTCGGAGCAGTGAACCTCCCACGGCTCCAGAAGCGGCAAAGGAGAGGCGGCCCTTACCTTGCAGGCGAGGAAACGGGAAGCTGGAGAGGCGTCCGGGCGAGCGGGCGACCTGCCGAACTGTTGTGTGGAGACGCTTCCTCACACGGGGCACCAGTTGCGGTCGCGGTTACTGCTTCTAGGGGGAGGGGCGGCCGGTAGCTGAGCCCTCAGCTCTCGGGGCTGCTTAAAGGGTACCGGCGGCGGGGGCTCTTTCCCGGAGGCGAGGGCGAGGCGGAGGACTTGGCCGGGTCCTCGGCGGGAGGCGTGCAAGGTGTGGAGGGCGGCGATAAGGACAAGACACTCTTCATCCAGTAGGAGTATGCGCCAAAGAGATTTATTCAGGGGTGATTACAGGTTATATAGGCTGGTAAGAAGGGCAGGGCTGGAAAGGAGGTGAAGCAGCCTTAAATGGCAATACTGAAGGGAGAGGGGCTAGGATTGGTTCTGAGAGAACGCAGGAGCCGTTGCAGCGGGGCGGGGGTTGTTCTGGCCACGGTGCATGCGCGCTGGTGGTGGCAGGAGTGGCCTTGGTACCAGGGAGTGAGTGGGTAAGATAAGGAAGTGGGGAAAGGGCAGTTGGGAGAAAGGCGGTTTCCTCCGGCAAGCCTCCCCTGCCAGTGGCATTTTGGGTGAGGAAAAGGGAGCTGCCTTGACCTCACTCCCCAGGCTCGGGGGGGCTGCAGAGGGCACTCACGCCCGTACCTACTACCCTCCCCAGGGGGTGATCAGGTCCCCTGGCCCAGGCCTGGCAAGCCGAGGTACAAGCTCAGTCACCCGCAATAATTTTTTAGATGGTAAATAGCGTTTTGTAAGTGATGAATGTCTTCGTCAACAGCCGCCCTGAGGTGAGTTAGGGCGGAGTCTTGACTGGCTAGTGCAGCGATTCCGGTGCCAGTGCCGGCAAGACCTAGGAGGGAGGCAATTGTGAGGACGGTGATGGGCTCTCGCTTTTGCAGAAGGGCAGGAGCTGCAGTTTTTTCCAGACGGAGGAAGAAGTCTAGATGTGTGCAGGATTTCTCACTTTCTTGGCCGAGCCAGTTAACAGTAGGGAGTTTGCACCCTGTAGGGGTCCACTTTAGGGTAAGGTAATGATTAGGAATAGGAGGCTTCCAATTAGTGGCTAGTGTTTCACACCCCCAGTATGCACAGTAGTACTCGTTGGGGGAATTACAGCACGATTTTCCAGGATTTAAGGATGGGCACATGTAATATTGGGCCTGGGGATTACTTACCTTTTGAGCGCAGGTTTCTTCGACTCTGGAGACAAAGGTGGCGAAAGGCTTACTCGGTTCCTGGAAGAGCTTGGTAAATTTATTAGGCCGACAGGCAGAGCAATTGACAAACGCGCGTAAGGCGATGCCTCTGAGGACAGTCCAGAAGGTAGCAGGGACATTAATATAAGCAGACGCATTTAGAAATGCTCCAGTGCCCAAATAGGCTTCAGGGGGATGATAGACTCCAAGGGCTGTGTCTTGCTCACTTTGCTGAGCTGCTTCTGCCTGGAAGTGAGCACGCCAGTCAACAAACTGACCGGGGTTAAGAATGGAACGGGCAAGCGAGGCCCAGTCTTGGGGGATGCAATAGTCCATGCCGAGATCCTGCAGTATTTGGGAAGCGTATGGGCTACCTAACCCGTCCTCCTTGACGGCCCTGCGAAGCTGCTTGATAGTATCTGAGTCAATGCGATACCAGTCATACGGTTTCTGTGGGGTGGGGGCAAGGTTAAGAGGAAAGCAGCGAAAAGCACGAGAGAAAGGAGGACGCGCTTGAAGAGGGCTTGGCGCGGGAGTGGGGGTAGGGGGAGCGTTGCCCCAAGGGTTGGCTTGAGGTGTAGAAGGCAGCCAGGGGTTGTTAGTCGGCGGGGTGGAAGGAGCGGCGGCAGCTGCCGGTAGCGGCTCCGAGGGGGAGCTCGCCGAAGGGGGAAGTGGGAGTGGGAGACCCCAAGCGTCGCAAGATGGCGGCGCGGTGGGCGTGGCTAAGACACAAGATGGTGGATCAGCCCCGCCCTGTGAAAGGGCGGGGTTCAAGGCATAAGATGGTGGACTAACTCCGCCCTGTGAAAGGGCGGGGTAAAGCGTATGCGATTTCCGGCCCAGCTTAGGGCTGATGTCATCGCCGGAGCATTTCCTCCCCTCGATGGAAGAAGAGGGAGGAAGTTCGCCATCTTGGCGTGGCGCAGTGTTATTTTGCTTTTTGGGAGTCACCTCGAGCGCGTTGTTAATCTACTCGACTAAGGACTCCGTGTCCAAGTCATAATTTGAATTAATATCGCTGTCTGAATCTGTTGGCTGGGTTGATAGGGCCTCCTTGGATTTAACAGGGCCTCGATCAGGGGGGAGGGAGCCTCGAAGGCAGGAGCGAATGGTTATCAAGGTGGGGAGCAAGCCGGGAGGGAAGCGCTTGCTCTCATGTTCCATGGCGTTGGTGACCCGATCAATAAGGTGATCATAAGTAACAGGGTCCCAAAGATGGCAAGTGGTGAGCCATGGGTTAAAAGGCAGCAGGAGGTCCCAGTATACTTGCAGCTGCTGAACAGACACTTTGTAGCGATGAGTGTCTAGGAGACCCGCTAGAGCACGAACTTGAGGTGCTTGGCACGTAGACAGACGATTACCCATAGCTGAGGGGGGAGGAGGGGAGGTTGTTTACCGAGCAGAGAGAATGAGATAAACCGTGGCCTTGAGGCCGAAGGAGACGGCGAGAGCGGAAAGCAGTGCCCTTTGGCAACGGGAGCAGTCGGGGGGGACGGTTGCAAAGAGGCACACGGCGCCAAATGAGGAAACAAAGATACAAAGAACCACAGCAAAGTAATGGAGGGGAAGAGGGAGAGCGTTAGGAGGAACGGGGGTTATAGAAGTGCACATACAAGAGGACGAAGAGAGCTTGGGGGAAGGGATGAGCGGCTTCGGAGCAGTGAACCTCCCACGGCTCCAGAAGCGGCGAAGGAGAGGCGGCCCTTACCTTGCAGGCGAGGAAACGGGAAGCTGGAGAGGCGTCCGGGCGAGCGGGCGACCTGCCGAACTGTTGTGTGGAGACGCTTCCTCACACGGGGCACCAGTTGCGGTCACGGTTACTGCTTCTAGGGGGAGGGGCGGCCGGTAGCTGAGCCCTCAGCTCTCGGGGCTGCTTAAAGGGTACCGGCGGCGGGGGCTCTTTCCCGGAGGCGAGGGCGAGGCGGAGGACTTGGCCGGGTCCTCGGCGGGAGGCGTGCAAGGTGTGGAGGGCGGCGATAAGGACAAGACACTCTTCATCCAGTAGGAGTATGCGCCAAAGAGATTTATTCAGGGGTGATTACAGGTTATATAGGCTGGTAAGAAGGGCAGGGCTGGAAAGGAGGTGAAGCAGCCTTAAATGGCAATACTAAAGGGAGAGGGGCTAGGATTGGTTCTGAGAGAACGCAGGAGCCGTTGCAGCGGGGCGGGGGTTGTTCTGGCCACGGTGCATGCGTGCTGGTGGTGGCAGGAGTGGCCTTGGTACCAGGGAGTGAGTGGGTAAGATAAGGAAGTGGGGAAAAGGCAGTTGGGAGAAAGGCGGTTTCCTCCGGCAAGCCTCCCCTGCCAGTGGCATTTTGGGTGAGGAAAAGGGAACTGCCTTGACCTCGCTCCCCAGGCTCGGGGGGGCTGCAGAGGGCACTCACGCCCGTACCTACTACCCTCCCCAGGGGGTGATCAGGTCCCCTGGCCCAGGCCTGGCAAGCCGAGGTACAAGCTCAGTCACCCGCAGAGACATTTTAAAGACCCAGAGTTCCTTGAATGAAGGGAAGGCCAGGTCCCCTTGGGAAAGGATCCCGCAATACTGCCAAAAATTTATACTGTTAAACTTCCTCCTAGCCTTCCCCAAAGAGACCTATGGCCTTTTACCAGGCATGGTGGCTTGAAGTTGTATGTACCCCAGAAAAGCATGTACTTAAATATTATCTTTTCCTGGGGGTATAAACCTATCCTATAAGTAGGATCTTTGGATGAGACTACTTCAGTTAAGGTGTGACCCACCTCATTCAGGATGGGACTTAATCCGATTACTGGAATCCTTTATAAATGGGAGAGAGGTGGGGGGGAGAAAGAGTCACAGAAGCAAGAAGCTGGAATAAATGAAACCTGAAAAAGAAGGGAGAGACAAACAGATGTCACCATGTGCCTTGCCAGGTGGCAAAGAAGCCAAGGATAGCTGGCATTCATTGGGAAGAAACAGGTGCCTTGATGAAGCCTTGATTTGGACATTTTCACAGCCTCAAACTGTAATCTAATAAGTTCCCATTGTTTTAAGCCAAGCTATTTCATAGTATCTGTTTTCAATAGTAACTGTGAATTGGCAAAAAGAAAATGACCAGGTATTTCAGGGATTATTGGACACTGGCTCAGAAGTGGTATTAATTCCAGAAGACCCAAAACATCATCATGGTCCATCAGTCAGATGAAAGGTTTATGGTGATCAGGTGGTCATTGTAGTTTTAGCTCACGTCTGTCTCAAAATGGAACCCACTGGACCATTTCTGTGGTTATTTCCCCAGTTCTGGAATGCGTAATTGGAAAAGACATACTGCCAGAACCTCCATATTTATTCCTCAACTTGTGGAATGAGGGCTATTATGGTAGAAAAGGCCAAGTGGAAAAGAGTAGGCGCCAGCAAAATAGTAAATCAAAAGCAATACTGCAGGCCTCGGGCAAGATGGCGGCATAGAGAGGAGTGGAAGCTAAGTAGTCCCCCTGGAACAACTACAAAAAACCAGAAACAACAAGTAAATAATCCAGAATAACTGAGGGACAAACAAGACCATCCACTCATCATACACCAACCTGAATTGGGAGGAATGCCCAAGAACACAGCATAAAATCTGTAAGTAAAACCTGCGGAACCAAGTCGTGAGACCCCTTCCCCCATAGCCTGAGCTGCAAAGCCTGGTGGTGCCAGAGAGAAGCTCTCTCCCAGCAAGTGAATATAGCTCAGCTGAGCTCCAACTGGGGTTTTAAGTGGCGAGTGTGAACTGCTTACTACAGGTACGCATCCCCAAAAACAGAAGTTTTGGGTGATGACTGACCTGGGAAAGCCGGAGGGTCGCCTTGGACTGGGTCTGAAGGGGACTGTTTCTCTTTTGGCTCAGTGGAGAAAGCCCCAGTCATTTTAAGTTTCCAGGGCTGTGACTTGGGGAAGGGCGGAGACAGCACAAGCAGAGAGCGAGACCATTGAAATGCTAATGACCTTCACCTGGGGGGTCTGTCTTCTCTAGGAGGAAAGGGGTGGGGCCCTTTCCATTCAGAACCAGACCCCAGAGCCTGGGGGAACACAGCCATACCTCCTCACACCAGTCAAGAATTATAGGCTGACAGGCGCCACCTGCTGGGCAGAAAAGCACAGTGACCCGAGGCATCAAAGGGTGGAGCAATTTTCCAAGACACACCCGCAGGGAAACCAGATACTGAATATTTCTTCCCTCTGGGACCTGAGCCTGTTCTGGTCTGGGAAAACCTGATTTGGATAACCAAGGAAACCATGCCTAGACAACAGAAAATTAAAACCTACACTAAGAAAAACAAAGTTATGGCCCAGTCAAAGGAACAAACGTACACTTCAACTGAGATACAGGAATTTAAACAACTAATGCTAAATCAGTTCAAAAAGTTTAGAGAAGATATTGCAAAAGAGATAGAGGCTGTAAAGGAAGCACTGGACATGTATACAGCAGAAATCAAAAGTTCAAAAAAACAACTAGAAGAATCTATGGAAATGAAAGGCACAACACAAGAGATGAAAGACACAATGGAAACATACAACAGCAGATCTCAAGAGGCAGAAGAAAACTCCCAGGAACTGGAGAACAAAACACCTGAAAGCCTACACGCAAAGGATCAGATGGAGAAAAGAATGAAAAAATATGAGCAACATCTCCGGGAACTCAAGGATGAAACAAAGTACAATAATGTACATATCATTGGTGTCCCAGAAGGAGAAGAGAAGGGAAAGGGGGCAGAAGCAATAATAGAGGAAATAATTAATGAAAATTTCCCATCTCTTATGAAAGACATAAAATTACAGATCCAAGAAGCGCAGCATACTCCAAACAGAAGAGATATGAATAGGCCTACGCCAAGACACTTAATAATCAGATTATCAAATGTCAAAGACAAAGAGAGAATCCTGAAAGCAGCAAGAGAAAAGCGATCCACTACATACAAAGGAAGCTTCATAAGACTATGTGCGGATCTCTCAGCAGAAACCATGGAGGCAGGAAGGAAGTGGTGTGATATATTTAAGATACTGAAAGAGAAAAACCACCAACCAAGAATCCTGTATCCAGCAAAGCTGTCCTTCAAATATGAGGGAGAGCTCAAAATATTTTCTGACAAACAGACAATGAGAGACTTTCTGAACAAGACACCTGTCCTACAGGAAATACTAAAGGGAGCACTACAAGGTGATAGAAGACAAGAGTGCGTGGTTTGGAACACAATTTTGGGAGATGGTAGCACAACAATGTAAGTACACTGAACAAAGGTAACTATGAATACGGTTGAGAGAGGAAGGTGGGGAGCATGTGAGACACCACAAGAAAGGAGGAAAGATAAAGACTGGGACTGTGTAACTTGGTGAAATCTAGAGTATTCAACAATTGTGATAAAATGTACAAATATGTTCTTTTACAAGGGAGAACAAGCAAATGTCAACCGTGCAAGGTGTTAAAAATGGGGAGGCACTGGGGGAAGGATGCAATCAGCATAAACTAGAGACTGTAACTAATAGAATCATTGTATTATGCTTCCTTTAATGTAACAAAGGTGATATACCAAGGTGAATGCAGATAAGAGGGGGTATAGGGGAGGCATGTTAGACACTTGACATTGGTGGTATTGTCTGATTCTTTATTCTACTTTGATTTAAGGTTATTTTTCGTTTTGCTGCTTCCTAGCTGTCATTTTTTTTTTCCTCTTTCTTTTGCTTCTCTACCTTCTTTGACTCTCCCTCCTGCCTTGTGGAAGAAATGTAGATGCTCTTATATAGATAGTGGTGAAGGCGGTGAACACATAAATGTATGACATGCAGAAAACCATCAATTGTTTACTTGGGATGGAATGTATGGTGAGTGAACAAAACCATATTAAAAAAAAAATGGGTTGATGACAAAACCTTGAGGGCAATATGCTGAGTGAAATAAGCCAGACACATTAGGACAATTATTACAGGGTCTCACTGACAGGAACTAATTATAATATGTAAACTCATAGACATGAAATATAAGGTACCAAGATATAGGACGAGGCTTAAGAATGGGGAGTGGTTGCTTAATATGAGGAGAATGTTGAATTAGGATGAACTCAAATGTTTGGAAATGAACAGGGGTGTTGGTAGCAAGATGTGAGAATAACTAACAGCGCCGAATGGTGTGTGAATGAGGTGGAAAGGGGAAGCTCAGAGTCATATATGCCACCAGAAGGAAAGTTGGAGGTCAAAAGATAGGAATGTATAAAACTGTATCCTATGGTGGGCAACGTCCATGATCAACTGTACAAATACTAGAAATCGCTTCCATGAACCAGAACAAATGTATGACAATACAATTAGAAGTTAATAATAGAGGGGCATATAGGGAAGAACTATATACCTATTACAAACTATATACTACAGTTAGTAGTATTTCAACATTTTTTCATAAACAGTAACAAATGTACTATATCAATACTATGAGTCAACAATTGAGGGGGGTTGGTTAGGGATAGGGGAGGATTAGAGTTTCCTTTTCTTTTTTTTCTTTTCTCATCTTTCACTTTATTTCTTGTCTGGAGTAATGAAAAGTTTATAAAAATTGAACAAAAATTAAGTGTGATGGATGCACAGCTGTATGAGGGTACCCAGGGGCAAGTGATTGTACACTTTGGATCTTTGGATAATTGTATGGTATCTGAACAATCTCAATAAAAATGAAAAAAAAAAAAAAAAAGCAATACTGCATTCCTGGAGGGATTATAAAGATAAGTGTCACTATCAAGGACTTGAAGGATGCAGGGATGGTGATTCCCACCACATCCCCATTCAGCTCTCCTATTTGCCCTGTGCAGAAAACAGACAGATCTTTGAGGATGACAGTGGATTATTGTAAACTTAACCAGGTTGTGATTCCAATTGCAGATGTGGTACCACAGCTTGAGCAAATCAACACATACCTGGTACCTGCTATGCAGCTATTGATCTGGCAAATGTTTTCTTCTCAATTGCTGTTAGTAAAGACCACCAGAAACAGTTTCCTTTCAGCTGTCAAGGCCAGTAATACTCCTTCACTGTCCTGCTTCAGGAGTATATCAACTCTCCAGCCCTAAGTGATAATCTAGTCCTCATGGACATTGATCATCTCTCTCTCCCATAAGACATCACACTTGATCCATTATATTTATAATATCATGTTCATTGGACCTAGCAAGCAAGAAGTAGCAACTATAGACTTATTGGTAAGGCATTTGCAAGGCAGAAATTGGGAGATAAACCCCACAAAAATTTAACAGCCTTCCACGTAACTGAAATTTCTAGGCATCCAGTGGTGTGGGCATGTTGAGATATCCCTTCTAAAATAAAGGATAACCAATTGCATCTGGCCCCTACTACAAACAAAAAAAAGGGGAACACCTAGTTGGCCTCTTTGGATTTTGAAGATGACATATTCCTTATTTGGGTGTGCTACTCTGGCCCATTTACTGAGTGATCTGAAAAAATGCTAGTTTTGAGTGGGGATGGGAACAAAAAGTCCAGGCTGCTGTGCAAGCTGCTCTGCTACTTGGGCCATATAATCCAACAGATAATATGTTGCAGGAAGTGTCAGTGGCAAACAGAGATGCTGTCTGGAGCCTCTGGCAGCCCCCTAAAGGAGAATCACAGCCCAGACCATTAGGATTTGGGAGCAAAGTCTTGCCATCCTCAGCAGATATCCATTCTCCTTTTGAGCAACAGCATTTGGCCTGGTATTGGGCCTTGGTAGAGACTGAATGCTTAACCATGGGCCACCAGAATACGATGGGACCTGAGTTGCCTATCATAAACTAATGTTTTCTGACCCATCAAGCCATAAAGTTGGGTGTGCACAGCAGCATTCCATCATAAAATGGAGGTGGTAGATACAAGATAGAACTTTAATAGGTCCTGAAGCACATGTAAGTTACATGAGGAAGTGGCCTAAATGCCCATGGCCCCCACTCCTGCCAAATCACCTTCACTTTCCCAGCCCACAGTTATGGCCTCTTGGCAATATTCCTCAGTTGACTGAGGAAGAAAAAACTCAGGCCTGGTTTACAGATGGTTCTGTGCAATATACAGGCACCACCCATAAGGGGAGAGCTGCAGCACCACAGTGCTTTACTGAGACAACCATGAAGGACAGTGATGAAATCCTCACAATGGGCAGAACTCTGAGCAATGCACCTGGTTGTTCATTTTGCTTGGAAGGAGAACTGGCCAGAGGTGCATTTGTATAGTGATTCATGGGCTATTGCTAATAGTTTGGCTGCATGGTCAGGGACTTGGTAGGAACATGATTCAAAAATTGGTGACAAAGAGGTCTGGGGAAGAGTTACGTTGACAGATCTTTCTGAGAGGACAAAAAAGCACAAAGTCATTTATGTCCCATGTGAATGCTCAACAGAGGGTGTCCTCATAAGAGGGAGATTTTAATAATCAACTGGATAACCCATTCTGTGGATACCAGTTGGCCTCTTTCCCCTGCCACTTCTGTCATTTCCTAATAAGAGAATGATCAAAGACGCTATGGTGGTGGGGATGGAGGTTATTCATGGGCTCAGCAGCATGGACTCCCACTCACCAAGGATGACCTGGCTACAGCTACTGCTGAGTGTCCAGTCTGCCATCAGTAAAGACCAACTCTCAGTCCCCAACATGGCTCCATTCCCTGAGGTGATCAGCCTGTTACCTTGTGGCAGGTTGGTTACATTGGACTACTTCCATCATAGAAGGGGCAGCATTTTGTTCTAACTGGAATGGACACATACTCTGAATATGAGTTTCCCTTCCATGCATGCAATGTTTGTGACAAACTGCCATCCCTGGATTTACAGAATGCCTTATCCACCATCATGGCATTCTACATAGCACTGCTTCTGATCAAGGAACCCACTCGACAGCAAATGAAGTGTGAGAATGGACACATGCTCTTGGAATTCACTGGTCTCACCATGTTTCCCAACATCCTGAAGCAGCTAGGTTGATAGAATGGTGGAATGGCCTTTCTGAGTCTCAATTACAATGCCAACTAGGTGGCGATACCTTGCAGGGCTGGAGCAGTGTTCTCCAGGAGGCTGTGTATATTCTAATCAGAGTCCACTCTATAGTGCTGTTTCTCCCATAGCCAAGATTCACAGGTCCAGGAATCAAGGGGTGGAATAGGGAGTGGCATCAGTCACTATTACCCCTAGTGATCCACTAGGAAAAGTTTTGCTTCCTGTCCTTGTACCCTTAAGCTATGCTGGTCTACAGATTTTAGTTCTGAAAGGAGGAGTGCTTCCACCAGGAGACAGAATAATGATTCCCTCAAAGTGGAAGTTAAGACTGTCATCTGGCCACTTTGGGCTCCTCATGCCTCTGAATCAACAGGCAAACCAGGGGTTTACTGTCCTTTCTGGAATGATTGATCCTGACTATCAAGGAGAAAAGGCACTGCAACTACACAATGGAATTGAAGAGTTTGCCTGGAAAACAAGAGATCCCCTAGGGCATCTCCTAGAACTACCATGCCCGGTGATTAAAGTCAATGGAAAACTGCAACAACCCAATCCGGGCAGGACTACCAATGGCCCAGCAACTTCAGGAATGAAGGTTTGGGTCACCCCACCGGGCAAAGAATGGTGGTCAGTTTAGGTGATTGTTGAAGGTAAAGTGAATACGGGTAGTGGAAGAAGGTATTTATAAATATAAGATATAACCATGTGACCAGTACAGAAATGAGAACTGTAATGGTTATAAATATTTCTTCCTTATTTTGTTATGAGTATATTTGTGTGTGTGTGTATACATATATACACACACACACAAAGCAAATATCCTTGTTTTCTTCCCTATTTTATCCACTTATCATATGACATAAGTTGTATTAACATTATGTCACATTATGTCATAGTATTTAAGTTATAGGATATCAAGTTTAAGCATAATACTACCCCAGGATTTGCATCCTTTTCTGGGGAAAGTTAGTGCATTCCAGTTGTATGCAGGACAGTTGAGTAGATAACAATATGACTATTGTCATTTTTATTTAGAAATTAATTACGGGTTAAGAAGATGTACATGGGTATCAAGGTGACAAGGGATGGACTGTGATGGCTAATTTCCCAGGGGTGTAAATCTCCCTGGTAACATGGGACATGACTCCTGGGAATGAGCCTGGTCCTGGCATCGTGGGATTAAGAAAGCCTTCTTGGACCAAAAGGGGGAAGATAAATGAAACAAAATAAAGTTCCAGTGGCTGAGAGATTTCAAATGGAGTTGCGAGAACATTCTGGAGGTTATTCTTATGCACTATATACATATCCCTTTTTTAGTTTTCAGTGTATTGGAATACCTAGAAGGAAATACCTGAAACTGCTGAACTGCAACCCAGCACCCTTGATTCTTGAAGATGATTGTATAATTATGTAGTTTACACTGTGTGACCATGTGATTGTGAAAACCATGTGGTTCACACTCCCTTTATATGGTGTATGGACAGATGAGTAGAAAAATGGGGACAAAAATTAAATAAATAATAGAGAGGGATGGGGGTGGGATGTTTGGGGTATTCTTTTTTACTTTAATTTTTATTCTTATTCTTTTTTTTTTTTGCAGTAATGAAAATGTTCAAAAATTGATTCTGATGACGAATGCACAACTATATAATGGTACTGTGAACAATTGATGACACACTGTGGAAGATTGTATGGTTTGTGACTATATCCCAATGAAATTGAATTTTTTTAAAAAAATGTGTCCTTTAGTGTTTTGAAGTCTTTTTATAATTCCTACCTTGACTCTAAAGCTTTTGTCAAAGAGACATATGAAAACAATGAATGGAGGGCTGTGCCTCAATAAAAATCATCTCACTTCCTACCTGACTCCTGGTTCACTCCCATCATGTTCCTTTTCTCATCACCTTCCTACCCCGATATGGACAAAAAGTGAGACCTGGGCATTAATTCTAATTTTCAGAATATTCACTTTACTTTGAACCCTAATAATTAAAAGATAAACTTTCTCAAACCATCAGGATAAAGATATTACTTTGTTCGTATCTGACTTCAAACATGCCAAATACTTTTGTCAAAGAAATACCGCCACAGTTTTTGCTGTGTGACTAATTTGCATAATATCTTAAAACAGATTTGAACATATGACTTGAAGTGCTAAGTTAAGTAATCTAGCTAACAGGTTCTGGCTAACAGATTTAGTCTGAAAAGAGCTGGAAGTGGATGTACACTTTTTTGAAGGAGCTCACATGGAAGTTACTGGAGGGAAGAGTATCCATAAGACATCTTATTATAATACAGTGATCTATATTGCCTGTTTAAAAGCAGAAAAACACCTTATGTGTGGGTCTGTACTTATTTTTAAAGTATTATATGTTTTTAAAGTAAAAATGTACCACAAATTGCTGCTTTGCTAGACATGGTTACTGAGGAGCGAGTTGTCATATGGTGTGTCGTGGGATCACAGGCTCAGGCACATCAGAAACCTTCAGTAAATGACCACTTTATTACTTTCACAGCACAAAGGGTCTAAAAGATCAGGGGAAAAGATCCCACCATGGCTGGTTTCCCAGGGTGGCCAGCTGCGTGGATGGCAGCTCCGCCTGCTGCATTTCCCTCTGGAGAAGAGAGACCCTGCGCAGGCTGAATGTTGAGTATTTATACACCACGGGGGTGGGGGTGGGGGGTGCCCTGGCACAGAGTTCCCACCCTGACAAGCATCTGGGGCTACCTGTTTCCAGTTTCCGGGTTTATGGTATGGTTATGATGCCTATTTTGGGGGGAGGGGGCAGGGTGGGAAGACGTAGGTGAGGGCTGAGAGATGGCCACTGAGTGCGTGTCTATGACTTCCCCAGCAGTTACCATTATATTGCTCTTATTTTATTGACTAGTTCTTAATCCTGAGGTTTATACTTGGGATTTCTGCCTTAGGCATTTGTGAATGGCAAAGACAACAACAGAATGAGGTCATGGCACACAAGGCTTCAATTCTTTTCATGATAATGACAGTAATATCAGTCTCTTAAACAAGCATTATGTATTCAAAACACTGATACCTAATAGTAGGCTGTGAAAAAAATAACAGGCAATCTAGTCTAAGGGAGGAAAAACTGAGACATCATAGTTGACACAAAGATGTAAAGGAAACCACAAAGGACATGGACCTGATTCTGTTGTAAAAAAAGGAAATGAAGCACTCCCCTGGGCTTGATGTACCAACTGTTTCAGCCCATTGAGGTCTTGCCTGTCTCAGTGGTTTAACTTTACTACTTAATTTCATTGGAAAGTAGGTATCTCCAAACAAAAAGTGCAATTACCAAAAGAAAGAGGCCTTCTTATCAGTGAAGAGCTTAATAAGGAAAAATATTTATTTATGCCTCACACAATTTTCAAAAGCATTTATTTCCAACAATTTTTTACATATACTGCAGTGCTGGGTGCAAAGTATACAACATAAAAGCTTGTCGAATGAATGAATCACAGAATGAATGAAATGATACAAGTAATAATTACTTGAGAGCTCGAATTCCATTACAGTGACCCTTATAGGCAGCCCGTCACTAAGTGTTTGGGATACAAAAGAGCTCGGTGCACGTCATAAATGTGCTTGATATGCTACAAAGTATATTTACTTTCAAGAATTTAATGCTTAAATGAGATAAAATTTGGAAGCCACAACCCCAAATTAGTATATGCTTATCTACCACAAAGGATATATCAACTTTAACTGCTCAGTGTCAAATTAACCAAAGCTTCCTTCCAAAAACTTCAAAAGAAAAAAAAGTGTGTGAGGAATGCTTCCAATGAATGAAGTGATATAAATTAAACTCTGCACAGCTAATAATTGAACAATAGTAGCCTAAAAGGGTATAAATTTGGCACTTTTGGATCAAAACAATGCCATGTATAAAAGAACAGACAAAATAGTTATTTTTGCTGTAGTCTAGTCTATCATCAAATTTACATTCCCTGTGCTCAACTAATCAGAGCATGTGGACTCAACAGAGCAGTTATGTGGATTCAAAATTGTCTAAACTGGAAACAATCTCTGTTTACACATGTATATCTGGTCCACCCTTATTTCAAACTCAGACACAAGTGGCCTCTTTGAGGCTTATGACTGACTTTTTCTTTTTTTCTGGTGCCATTTCCCAGATTGGCTCCCTGATGTGTTCTGGTAACTATTTCTAATTTTGTCTTTGTAACTTCCATGGCAACTCCTTCAGGTAAGTTTTACTGAATATATTCCAAGTAAACATCTGCTGTACTTCCATTTAGAAGTTCCAACTCTAAATATCTGTAAAGTGTTTTCATTTCATTTCATACTCAACTCCATGCTTCTTGAAAATATGCATTGATTTGAAAGGAGTAAGTGGCTCTTTTTTTCTTGAAGGTTCATGTACTTTAATAGAGATATCAAGTTCTTTAGCAGCAACCACAGCAAAATATTCATAACTGCCCAATACAGCTTTATTATGGCCTTTTACTAAAACCCTACAGGGGCTTACATAATGTGCCTGGTTCATCAGAAATGGTTGCTGTTGGTGTGAAAAGAAATTAAGCAAAATAGAGTTACTATGGCTAAGGAATTTAATGGAGTTGGGAGGCCATTCAAGAGTTAACTCCTTTGCATGTCTCGGCCAGATATCACAAACTGCCAAAGTATGCATAGCCACAAAGCAACAAATGTTTCTGGAAACCCTCAGGACATCTGGACACCATGAACAAACAACAAGATAAAGAAATCAGTAAACTATCTAACTTGAAAGACATTTGGAACACCCCTAATATACACCAATCACTGACAACTGATGCACTCTTCTTTTTCATTAAAAGCCTTTACCTGGAAGCGCCAAGAAAGGACACAATTTGGGTTGCTACCTGAATCTGTGCTCCCTGAATTGCAATACTAAGATTCCAAATCAAGGCCTTTGTTGCCTTGCAGTTCAGTTTGTTATTTCTTGGTTAACATGGGTTTGGTCAAATCCTTGGAAACATCAATACGTAGGTTTGAAAAGTGTTCCCCCTCATATCGGTACTGAGAGGAAAGCCACCATTTTTGGCTGTATTGCTCTTAGATCTGTTTACAGAAAAATTCCCTGAACCATGCCAGAAATGCCAGCACAGGCCCTTAGTGCAGCTCCTGCAGCCATCTCACCATCCCAATCTTTGTGATTTGTTTTTCATTAGCATTTCCAATTTTTGTTCTTTGTCACTTCCTCTACCCTACTAAATCTATTACCAATCTTCTATCCAATTTCACCTTCCAAAAATTCATTACACTCTCCTGTTTTGCCCTTCTGGGTTGTTAACATTTTTAAAAATTATGAAATTGTCACTTTAGAAAATGGAAGGAAGAATAGAGAAAAATCTTATATTATCCCACCATTTAAAACTCCACTGAAGATTCAAGTAGGAGAGTTCAAGATTTGCTCTGTCTTTTTAAGTGATAAAACACTGGTGATCTTACAGAAGAAAGGCTGGATGAAGCAGAAAATAGAAGCAGACCAAACTGATTTAGAGCTATTTCAAAGTCCAAGCATACCAAAAGAAGGACTGAATAAGAATACAGCAAGGAAAAGTAAGGATGCATGAAATTGCTTTATTTTCCCCAGGTACTGTCAATGTGTGACTGAATGCAGAGGGTTTGTGTGCCAGTTTGCATGTATTATGTCCCCCAAATGCCATGTTCTTTGATGCAATCTTGTGGGGGCAGACATATTAGTGTTGATTAGGTTAGAACTTATTGACTGAGTGTTTCCGTGGAGATGTGACTCAATCATCTGTGGGTAAGAACTTTGATTGGTTAATTTCCATGGAGGTGTTACCTGGCCCATTTGGGGTGGGTCTGAATTAAATCACTGGAGCCATATAAACAAGCTGACAGAGAGCAACTGAGAGTGACATTTTGAAGAGGAGCTACAGCTGAGACAGACATCTTGAAGATGGCCATTGGAAACTGACGCAGATATTTTAGAGTGTTCTAGTTTGCTAATGCTGCCGGAATGCAAAACACCAGAAATGGATTGGCTTTTATAAAAGGGGGCTTATTTGGTTACACAGTTACAGTCTTAAGGCCATAAAGTGTCCAAGGTAACACATCAGCAATCAGGTACCTTCACTGGAGAATGGCCAATGATGTCTGGAAAACCTCTGTTAGCTGGAAGGCACGTGGCTGGCATCTGCTCCAAAGTTCTGGTTTCAAAATGGCTTTCTCCCAAGATGTTCCTCTCTAGGCTGCAGTTCCTCAAGAACGTCACTCTTAGTTGCACTTGGGGTATTTTCTCTCTCTTAGCTTCTCCGGAGCAAGAGTTTGCTTTCAATGGCCATCTTCAAAACATCTTTCATCTGCAGCTCCTGTGCTTTCTTCAAAATGTCCCTCTTGGCTCTAGCTCCTCTTCAAAAGTTCACTCTCAGCTGCACTGAGTTCCCCTGCTCATCAGCTCATTTATATGGCTCCAGTGACTCAACTTAGACCTACCCCGAATGGGCAGAGCAACACCTCCATGGAAACTATCCAGTCAGAGTCATCACCCACAGCTGGGTGGGGCACATCTCCACAGAAACACTCAAGAATTACAATCTAATCAACACTGATAACATCTGCCCACACAAGATTACATCAAAGATAATGGCATTTGGGGGACACATATGTCATTTTGAAATGCAACCTGGGAGCAAGTAGATGCCAGCCACATGCCTTCCGAGCTAACAGAGGTTTTCCGGACACCATTGGCCATCCTTCAGTGAAGGTACCCTTTGTTGATGCCTTACCTCGGACACTATAGCCTTCAGACTGTAACTTTGCAACCAAATAAACTCCCTTTATAAAAGCCAATCCATTTCTGGTATTTTGCATAATGGCAGCATTAGCAAACTGGAACAGTTTGGCTGAGGTAAAAAATGATATTAAAGTTTTCAGTGCAGTTGACAGGATGATGAAGCCCTTGAGATAGTGGACACAGAAGGAGGAGTAGCAAAATCCTTGTGGAACTTTGGGGACAATTACATATATAGGCAAAGGAACTTAGGATTGGGGTGGAAGAGAACCAAAAGAACGGTGGTGTTTCACATATCATAGGAAGAGAAGATGGGGTCCACATTTTCAAATGTAGGTGGGTCAAGTAAGATAAAAGTAGAGAAAGCCCTTGGATTTGGCAATTAGGACTTAAGTTGCAAGATTTGAGAGAAAAGTTCTCATAGAGGCCTAGAGACTGAATCTATACTCTAGCAGTTCACAGAATGAAGGGAAGATAATAAAATAGAGACAGCATACGACGTTTCATAGAAAATGGAATTGGTAAATTAAGGGGTAGTCAGGATCTTGAGGAAGTCTATTATAGAATGAAAGGGACTTAGGCATATTAGTAGGATGAAGGAAATAAGCTAGAGCTGAGGTAGAGGTTGAAAATAAAGTGAGCATACAATTGAATGAAATCAGAAAAAAAGGGACCTCCTGAGGTCCCTAGGTCTCCTTCTAGCAAACTTTACTCCCCGTAAAACACCTGCCCACAAAACACCCAGCCCCAAGGTCTTGGTCTCACACTAGGATATCTTCTCTTTCTCTCATACTAGTTCAAGCTATAAGAAACAATAACTCATTGTAATATAGATCCAAAATTATGAATTATTCAGTGCAGAACAACATGAAGGAGTCATCAGAAGAATCTACAGCCGGCTTTGGTGCTTCCAGTTCTAGACCCCATCGAAGTCTCTTCTCAGCACAGGGAAAACAGATTTCTCTCATGCTTTCGGGTTGTCCAACAGATAATTGTTGTATCAAATATGCACACACATAAGCACATATTTCTCAAGGAAAGCTATATTGCCCAGAGGGTACAGAGTCACCTCACCACACTCTACCCTCTTACCTACTTTATTGTTATTTTTTCATAGCACCAAGTCTGACTTTCAGCCAATATACTTTAGTATGATTATATCAATTGTTGTAATAGTGAAATATTCTACTTCCATACAGGTAAGTAAATATCTACTGCCCCAGATCCCAGGTCTATATATCAGCATTGCTGTCTACATCAGCATCTCTCCCAGCATTGCCCAGATCTCTCCATGATCCAGCAACTAAAGGCACAACACAAGTGTGGCATAACTTACATTCTGATTGGGGTCAGGTGGAGTTGAGGGTTAACGTGTGTGGGATCAGAGTCCCAAGCAAAAGTGAGGCAGGGAAGAGAGCAAATACAGGAGAGTGTAAAGAGGTGTGATACCAAGCTGGCCATATCAGTGTTAAATATTTTAAATATTCCACCCTGCATAGTACTTATCATTAGCTGAAATATGTACCTTTTCATGTAAATTATAGATATTGTCTATCTGCCCTCTAGAAAGTGCTTGAGGACAGGGACTTTAACATTGTACCCCCAGCACCTAGAACATATCTGGCACATAATAGGTTATCAATAATATTTGATGAATGAATGAATTCATATTAAAGAAGAAAAACATTTTTCTAAATGAAACAAATTTTATGTAAATTTATGCCTACAATAGATACAATACCTGATATTATTTTTGCATGTGGTTTCCCTTTCCCATTTTTATCTTCCAGTTTTCTAATCATGCCATGACCATTTTATTTTACCAATTCATCTATATCCAGGCTACCATCTCTCTACTCAAAGATCCAGCAAATCTTTGAAGAAGTCCTTGCTTTTCCTTATCTTAGCTGATCAAATATGTAGTCAAAACATCTGTAAGAGATGCTGTTTTTCTCCTGTCTAGGGCACTCTCCTGGGAGTTGGGGAGGGGGGAGGGTATATTTATCCCACTTACCCTTGATATTTATGGTTTTACTTTTTAAAAGAAACAATTTTCTACTTTTCACTGCTCATGACTGTTCTAAACAGTAGTTAAAACATATTTTTGAAGTGTAATTGTTTTAATTGTGAAGGAAGATTTGTAGGAAAAATTATTACATTCAACAAGTTTATGTGGGAAATTGTTATCAAAAGTAGTAAATTTTGTAGTATAAACCAATAACTCTCATGTATTGATTTTCTATATTTGAATTTTAAAGAGTGGGAAAACTTTAATTAATTAGACTGATATATTCATGACTGAGTCTGTAATCTACTTAATGTTCCTGTTATATTCTCCTCCTAAACCTAGGTGCAATGTTCACTTCATCAGCTTGATACCTGTAATCATCTGTAATCATCTGATTGCAAATTTGTTCAAGATGCTGACTCTCACTATGACTCTGTATTCTATCCCTTTTATCACCTTCATCATAATGTATTCTTTTGATTGAAAGCAAATGTGCTTTTATTGTAGTCTGATATTAATACAGCTCAGATATCAAGATGCCGGCAACCATGCTTAGGCAGTGTGCCGGTTTGAATGCATTATGTCCCCCAGAAAAAGCCATGTTCTTTGATGCAATCTTGTGGGGCAGACATAATAGTGGGGATTAAGTTGGAATGTTTGAATTAGGTTGTTTGCATGGAGATGCGCCCCACCCAACTGTAGATGATAACTGATGGGATATTTCCATGGAGGCATGGCCCCACCCGTTCAGGGTGGGCTTTGATCAGTGGAGCCATATAAAACATGCTGACTCAAAGAGACTGAACGGAGTGCAGCTGTGAGTGATGTTTTGAAGAGGAGCAAGCTTGCTAGAGAGGACCGTCCTGGGAGAAAGCCATTTTGAAACCAGAACTTTGGAGCAGACGCCAGCCACGTGCCTTCCCAGCTAACAGAGGTTTTCTGGACACCACTGGCCATCCTCCAGTGAAGGTACCCGATTACTGATGTATTACCTTGGACACTTTATGGCCTTAAGACTGTAACTGTGTAGCCAAATAAACCCCCTTTTTATAAAAGCCAATCCATCTCTGGTGTTTTGCATTCTAGCAGCATTAGCAAACCAGAACAGGCAGGCTTAGAGTGTTTCATCTGGCAAGGAAATCTGTTTAATATAATGCTTAGAAAATTAAATTCAAGCTTCTACTAAATACTTCCCCAGAATAGGAGAGGAGAATCAAACAATACTTAGATACAAAGAGATGTAAACAATGAGTAGGGATACAATTAGGATTTACATCTAGTGGCTAAAATTCTCAGAAATCCTACAAAAGAAAATAGGAAAGCTTTCATATTTCTTTTACAGCTGAGATAATTTTGTATTATACCATCACAAAAATTGGTTAGAGATCACATGATAAAAGGAAAACTCCTAAGAATACCAGATTAGTTAGATAATCTATATTTCATATAATTTGACATCAATTTCACATCAGTTATCTTTTTAATATTGGGTTCTAGTCTTTTCTCAGCCTTTAATTTTGATCTATTTCATTTATACTCCTTTATTCCTCTTCCTGGCTGTTGCATATTCCTAGGGCTATCATTTAGAATTTCTTTTTCTTTTTTTTAGGGATCATTTCATGAATTAAAGTGTTCAGCAAACATCTTTTTTAAAATCATCCTTCCTATATTGTCACAGAGCTAGGGGGTATGTGGAACAACGGTTGGAATTTAAACAAATAGTTCCTGAATGCCTACAATGTGGCAAGCATCATGCTAGGTATTTTATTTTCATTATACTATTTAATCTTCTTAAAACCCCTGAGAGGCAGAAATTTTCACCTGATGAGAAATTTGAGGTGCAGAGAGAGATTAAATAACTTGCTCAAGTCATACACCTCTAGCTTCAAATAATAGTCCTTATGAAGATATCTGCCTATTGTGTTTGTTTTTTTAAAAATGTTATATTTAGTGACACAAAAATATTTACAAATGAACTGATGTCTGGGATTTGGTTCTAAAAAATCTGATAGAGGATGTGGTGGGAATGTGGGTGGAGGCATAGATAAATCCAACTGGCAATGAGTTGAAATTAGGTGACAAAGTCTTACACTTAAGCTTTCTCTATATCATTTTTCCTACTTTTGTATCTTTTCCATAGTACATTTTTTAAAGTAAATAAGTTAAAAGGGGAATGAGGATAAAATGGGTGGATGGAAGCAGGGGAAGTGTGTGAATGTGTAGTGGCCTTTGTCTTGGCAATTCAATAACTCTTTTAGCACTTTCATTTATGTATATTTAGAGCCAATTTTGTAGCATATGCCTGAACCAACTTCACATGCATAGGCAAATAGACACTTTCATCTCTTATTTAAGGAGTGAATTGGTTTTTATAACAATTATTAAGATCTTAAGCTACTCCTTTTGACTCTGACTGTAACCAAATAAACCCCCTTTATAAAAGCCAGAAAAACAAAACAAAACAAAACAAAACAAAACAAAAAAACAGAGAAGTACAAAGTTACAGTCTTAAGTCCATGAAGTGTCCAAGGTAACACATCAACAATTGGGTACCTTCACTGGAGGATGGCCAACAGCATCGGAAAACCTCTGTTAGCTCAGAAGGCACATGGCTGGTATCTGCTCCAAGTTCTGGTTTCAAAATGGTTTTCACCCCATACTTCTCTATTTTAAAATAAACTATTGTCATAATTCTCAAATGGAAGACCCAGAAACTGGTTATCCAGTTTGTCAAATATTCTGGACCTTTTCTTTTTTCCTTTTCTCAACTCCAGTTAGTGTTGCTATTTTACTCTTTGTTCATTCTTTTAATTTCAAAATAGCAGGAAGAGAGCATACAACTTAAACCAGTCAATTCCCTACTCTAGAGTAGCTCAGTGAAAAGGTTTCTGAAGGCAGATGATGTTTTTTGACTAACATGGTTGTCAGTTTCAGTTCTACCTCTGCCTGTTCCCCAAGTTTCATTTGTCTAAACCAAAAGGGGTAATAGAAAAGGAAAAAACACCACTATCTTTAAAAGTAGTTTCGCAAGATGACTTATATAAACCCATTAGCACCTGTGACAGGAAGTTTTGGCTTCTAGGGTGGTCTTGTTGACATTTTCAGAAGCTCCAAAGCTGTTAGCCTGCCAGGAAGTACTCCTTTCACAGTAGAGGCTTGCATGCTTAGGCTTGGGGTTATAGGATGGGGAAATCTGCAACAGGCTCTAGAATTGAAGAGTTGGGCAAAGGAATAAGCTGCGTAGGACTGGAGCCAGAGGCTTCAAATGGAGGGTATTAGGCAAGGGTCTTAAGAACAGCCAAATGAAGCATGGAGTTAGAAAGCCAGGTTGGAATGGAGTTTGAGGCAAAGGTCAATCCTTTCACATGTATTTTGACATAGAGGGGAGAAATAGTGCAACTGAGAAATTAAGAATTAATAAACAATTATGATTACTGAATCATTATATAGACTTTTTTTTTTTTCCTTCTGGTATACTGTAGAAGAGCCAAAAGTTAATACCTGAAATTACTGAACTAGTCTCAGCTCTGTTTTTACTTACTATTGGGACAGTTATTCTAGCCTAGTCTCAGCCTGTTTCTACTTGCTATTACTCCATCTCCCCTAGTTTGAAGCCATAAAAACCATAAACTTCTTAGACTTGTGGAGACAGACTTTGGGGCAATAGGCCATTTGATCTCTTGCTTCACACTTAGCGATAGACTTGTTTTCTCTTTGAAACCCCGGTGTCATAAATTAGCTGTTATGCTCATCAGGCAGAGAATTTCACTTTTGTTTGGTATCAATTTGGTGTCTCTGGTGGGACAAGTTCCCTAAGAAGTAAGGAGTCCAACTGTCTGAAGTTCTGGAGCCCCAGCAAGACAGAAAAGCATGGTGATTGAGTCTCTTGCAGCCACTGGATTCTTTTAGTCTAGAGTTTTGACAACTGGGTTTTTTTTAGCTCTGCCGGCACTCCAGGCCCTGGGCACTTTACAACTTCAAAGAGAGAAACAATTTCCAATTCTAGGCCTAGACATCTGACTGGGTGAGTGAGTCACCAAGGTAAAAGTTGTAAGAAAGGAATAAGTTTAGCTTTCACATAGAGACAGCATGGAATAAGGGAAATGGAGGCAAAACCAGTTTAAAGAAGCCCCAGACAAAGAGAAGAAAGAATCTGCCTGCTCCTTATATGGAAAAGTAACCATTGTTACTGGAATGTAAAGAGATATGAGGTAAAATCAGAGGCAGGAACTCACAGAAAAAAAAAAAAAAATTGGAGGGGGATTGGCTGATCAGTTCAAAATCTCAATAATGAGCTAGTTGGCTCTCTGGGATTGGCTGATAAGTTCAAAATCTCAATAATGAGCTAGTTGGCTCTCTGGGATTGGCTGTACACATTAAAATCTCAAAAGATGAATTAGTTAGTGTTCTCGGATAGGCTGTAACCTCTGTAGTACCCAGTCAATGGGAAAACAGGGGAGGGACTTGCGAATTAGGAGTAGGAGATTTAAAGATCGCCATTCTCTTCCTTTGGCGCGCCAGCCCACCATGTGTTTGGCTGTGCACCCTATCTTGCAAGATCGTAAATAAATTCTTTTCTCCTCCAGAACCGAGTGAGCGTTTATTCCCTAATAGGTACCGCTTTATTTCCGACAAAGTGGACCAGGGAGCTAGCATGGAGGTTCAAGTCCCCTGGACCTGAGTTTTAAGATGCTTTGTTCCACTTCCAGAACAATCCCCCTTTGCTCTGAGCTGTACACCTTTCTGTTTTTTGAGTATCATTCTGTACGGGGTTCAAGACCCTGCCCTGAGCTGTCTGTTGAGTATACTCCTGGAACATAAGTAATCTAACAATTAATTGGTATTTAATGAAATTAAGTAAGTGTTTGATGCCTGTTTAACTGTTAATTGGTATGTTTGATTTAGTTATTAATTGATTTGTTACTTAAATATATATTAAGTGTTGTGTCTGTTTAAATTGTTAGTGTGTTATTGCATTTGTACTGTTCAAGTGTCCCTGACTGGTTACTGATTACTGAAATTCTTTAAAATGGGAAGTTCTAATTCTAAAAGCATTAGAATTTTGAAAAACTGGAAAGATGTTAGTTACAGACCTATGAGAAAACAAAAAATAGCTTATTTCTTAACACAGTCAGGCTTCAATATGATTTAGAATCAGGAGAAAAATGGCCTGAGAATGATTCTATAGAAAAAAACTCACTGTATTACAATTAGATTTGTTCTGCAAAAGAAACTGTTACAACCCAGCTTTAGCCCTAGGACCAAGAACATGCCAGGCACATAGTTAGACATGAGTTTAATAGGATTTACTTACAGGAGATGATTTGTTCCTCGGTGGCAGCAGGCCAGGAAAGATGGAAGTTAGCACTCTGCAAAAGCAGAGGATGCTAAGGGTTGGTTTATAAGGGTTAGGATAAAGAGGGTGTGAGAACAGAGTTTTGGTGGAGATTTGTTTATCAACAGTGATCAGGGGAGAGGAGTTTCAGTGCTTTGTTTACATTATATTTTTTCCTCCCCTGGGGAGGTCTGATGTCTTTTAACATCTGTCCCAGTCAAGTAGGCACCTATGCAAAATCACTGTGGAAGGGAGGAGGCCCAGGCCCTGGGTCCCCACAATCCACCCCCATGCAGCAGACTACATTGACCATAGGACAGACATTGCATCTATAGGCAACAGAACACTAGAAGAAACCCCCACAGAGATAACTTTGCAAAGAGATGCTGCCATTGAAGAAGGGGCACTTCCCAAATACGGGTTCATTGCTCAGTGTGGTTAATAGAAGTTACACTGAATCCTGCTAAAGAGGAAAAAATGGTTTAATTTACAGCGGCGGAAAGCAGGGGAAGTTTTCCCAAATCCTCCTCCCCGAAGTGTTTCTCCAATTTGGTTTTACACCCAGGTTCAGAGACAAAGAAAGATAAACATTTAGCTAACATGCAACAAGAGTGATAGATAAAAGGCCCATCTGTCTGGGAGGTTTGGGGCAATATCCTAGTAATTCTTTAATTGGCTAAACCCATTAGAGACAAAGGGAGTTAATTATTTTAATTAACATGTAACATGTTTGGAGAACTTCAGTAATTTGTTATCTCCTGTTTTCCTGTTTTCTTCAGGAGTTTGGTGACACCAGTGAAAGGTACAAATTTTACATTTACATATGTTTGCAGACCTTACATTTACAAATTGCTCATTTGTAAGAATAAGAGCTACCATTATAGCCTGTTTTCAGTTTTAAAGGTTACATTTTAAGGTTACTTTACAATTTCCTGCTGGTTTACAGTTTTTTAAGATTATATTTTAAAAGTCACTGTTACACCATGGCCAAGAAAGGGAAATAAGCCATTTAGACAAGGTGTCTACTGATAATTGCTGAATTCTGCCAGGCCAGCAGGGTACTCCACACAGTGCAATTTGCAGGGGTCACAGCCCAAGGAAGGCTGGTAGTGCCTGAAGACAGCAAATCTGTGCAAACCTAACATTGGGTTCGATTGTGGGCATGGGTTACTGAAGCCCACTGTAGGAAGCCCCAAAAAGATGATTATGGGGAACCATAAGGGGTAATTATAAGCTACAAATCCATTGGCTGTTAACAAGGTATCAGACAGAGGAACATTATGGGGAGGTTTTAAATACCAGATATTCTCCCTCTGCAAATTCTGAGAATTTTCTACCATTACATTAATTGTTAATCTGGGCATAAAAAGGGTCCACATAGTTATGCATAAGGTTCCTTTGAGAATAGGAGGCCTCAGATTGGTGATAAATATTTTAACAGGTATTTAGTTCTTATTACAATATTTTGGGTAACTCCTATTCCCCAGGGACTTAGGATTCCTAATCAACATGGCTGCATAGGCCGACACCAAGGCCAATTGACCTTGTTTTCCCATTTTTTATGGTCTGAGGCATAGCCAACAACAAATTATTACTATTTCCCCACTTAGGCTGTAAAGTGGCTGGCCCTTTAACTTGGATTCTCAATGCTTGCTTTGTGTCGGAAATAAAGCGGTACCTGTAAGGGAATAAATGCTCACTCGGTTTTGGAGGAGAAAAGAATTTATTTACAATCTTGCAAGATAGGGCGTCCAGCCAAACATGTGGCAGGCTGGTGCGCCAGAGGAAGAGAGTGGCGATCTTTAAATCTCCTACTTCTAATTCGCAAGTCCCTCCCGTTTCCCCATTGACTGGGTACTACAGAGGTTACAGCCTATCCGAGAACACTAACTAATTTATCTTTTGAGATTTTAATTTGTACAGCCAATCCCAGAGAGCCAACTAGCTCATTATTGAGATTTTGAACTGATCAGCCTATCCCAGAGAGTTCATTTAGTTTAAAAAATTTTTTTTTCTTTTTCTGTGAGTTCCCGCCTCTGATGTTACCTCATATCTCTTTACATTCCAGTAAACATGGTTACTTTTCCATATAAGGGGCTGGCAGATTCTTTCTTCTCTTTATCATGGGGCTTGTTTAAACTGGTTTTGCCTCCATTTCCCTTATTCCATGCTGTCTTTATGTGAAAACTAAACTTATTCCTTTCTTACACTTTGTTCCTGCCATTGGCATTTCAATAGGAGCTCGAACTGCAGTTCTAAGTGTGGAGTCCAGGTGGGTTAAGGCCTGATAAAACCTTTTTGTTGCAGAGATTCTATAGTCCATAGCCCATGCTTAGGTCATTTGTTCAGTGAAAGGGGTCCCCTGATCACTGTCTATTTGTGTAGGTATGCCATGCAGAGCACACACCTTTTCCAGACAGCTGATGGTGGCCTGCTGGTTCACCTTCCCTACTGGGAAAGCTAACAAAAGTCCTATAGCCATGTCCATGGCAGTGAAAGCAATACCTCAAGAACAGCAGGGGACCAATGTAGTCCACGTGTCCCATCTGGTGTGGTAGCCTACATGGTCAACATAAGGAGCACAAAGGACACTCATTAGTGATATCCATTAGCTGCTGGCAACAGAGTTACTTTTCATCATTGGCAGGCATCCCAGATGTCTTTCCACAATGCTTGTCATTTCAACAGCTACCTCAGGTGCAGCAACTTTAGCTGTTGACTCCTCTACATAGGGCACTGGTTCAAGAATCTCATGCATTTCTGCATTCAGAAAGCTGGTATTAAAAACACTGCATTGTGGTATGTAGGCTTTCCACCTGGTCAGTGGGTTCAGCTGGGCACTGCCAGAGCATGGCTTAGAAGCTGTGTCAGTAAACCCCTGGAGAGGGATGGCCATTTTTAAGGTGACTAGGCATCTTTGCATCAGTTCCCCCGCTTACAATAAGGCATTATATGTAGTGCACATTTGTGCGTTTTGGGGGGCTGTATCTCAGTTCTGCCCCTTTCCATAATTGTGACCAAAAGCCAAGGAACATTTGTTTAGAATGTTGCCTCTGCCACAGACCCCACCAAAAGCCAATATTAGTGCTGGCTGCATCTAATTCACAGTGCCAGCCTGGATCTATGCCCCTTAGTAGTTCTGCCTGTGTTATGCCCCTTTTTGCCTTTTTAAAACATAGCCTGTTCCGGTTTGCTAATGCTGCCAGGAAGCAGAACACCAGAAATGGATTGGCTTTTACAAAGGGGGTTTATTTGGTTTCAAAGTTACAGCCTTAAGGCCACAAACTATCCATCAACAAAAGGTTCCTTCACTGGAGGATGGTCAATGGTGTCCGGAAAACATCTGTTAGCTGGGAAGGCACGTGGCTGGCGTCTGCTCCAAGTTCTGGTTTCAAAATGGCTTTCTCCCAGGACATTCCTCTTTAGGCTGCAGTTCCTCAAAAATGTCATTATTAGTTGCTCTTGGGGTGTTTGTCATCTCTTAGCTTCTCTGGAGCAAGAGTCTGCTTTCAATGGCCATCTTCAAACTGTCTCTCATCTGTGGCTAGTCTCTTAGCTTCTATGCATTCTTCCAAGTGTCCCTCCTGGCTGTAGCAAGCTCAGTCCTTCTGTCTGAGGTTATATAGTGCTCCAGTAAACTAATCAAGGTGCATGCTGGATGGGTAGGGCCACACCTCCATGGAAATTATCCAACCATAGTTATCACCCACAGTTGGTCTTTGCCTTTTCCAATTGGGAGAGGTCTTTGCGTTTTCCAGGGGCAGCCCTCTGGCAGCATTCTGTTGCCTTAGGGAAATTCCAGGGGACAATTTCCTTTTAATGTCAGGTTTGCTTACAGTAATTTGCAGAACTAAGGCTTTGAATCCTGCTGCAAAGAGAGGATTTTTTTTTCCCTCTCTCTTTTTGGGACTCCAGGAGTAGAGTAGTGTGTATGTATATATATGTAATCATACTCTCTAGACAGCGATGACAGTTATAGGATTCACTTTTTCCCCCATTTTATTTATTTCTCCTTGGAAATAAATGTCTGAAATCCATTGTCTTGGAAAATATATATACGCTTTTTATTTTTAAGCAATTCAAATAGAGCTCTTAAAGAATTTTGTTGATTTGTTATTACCATCAAGAGGTATAAGAATATACATTGAACAGGCAGACAAGACACAAATAGAAAGTTAGTCACAAGAAACAGAAACACAAATACTTTTAAGAGGGGCAAATACAGAATTGAATACACATTATTTCATCCCATTTCTACCCTTTTTCAGAACAATTCTAATTATAATACAGTGTTCTTTCCATAGAGCCGTTTCTCTCCTGAGTTTAATTCATATAGAGGCCAGATTGTATTACAGAAATAAACTTTTTTTTCCTCATAGGCCCATAACTAAGATCCTTCCAATTTAAAAAAAAAATTTTAATACAGACAAAATGTTCCCAATTCTTCCTCCCCTTCCTCTTTGGGGAGGAGTCTATTGGGTCCCCAAGCTTTGGGGTCCTATCCCAGAGTAGCTAAAATTCACTGAACTCGAGCCCGAGGCAACTTACAGCTTTTGGCTCATGCATATCTGCATGCCAGAGTCTCTAACTGATTGTCCACTCAGAGCAGGCAATCAGTCAGAGAGTTCTTCATTTCAGCCTCGGCAAAGTGAATCTCTCTCTTTAGCTTTATTTTCTCTTCTAAACAGTGTGCTGTAGCTTTTGCTGCTTATTCTGCCTCAGCAGCCATCCACAAGGCTCCTAACAGGCGCCATGCCACGGCTGCCACTATTTGGTGATCCCTTTTCTTCTCACTCAAATCTAGTTGCCCTACTATTTGTTGCAAAACACTTAGCAACTCCACTGGAGTTTTCAGGGTGCACCCATTCTCTCACAGCAGTTCCCATTTGTCCAGGAGGGCAGCCACCACCCCCCATGTGGATAATAAGGGACAATTTGGGAATCCCCCCATGGATCTCCCTTCCTAGAATTCATGCCCACTATGGTGGGCAGCCCCTTGGTCCTCCTGGCTGTGCTCACCAATTGTTACAACCCAGCTTAGCCCCCAGACCAAAGAACATGCCAGGCATGGTGTTCGACATGAGTTTAATAGGACTTACTTACAGGAGATGATTTGTTCCATGGTTGCAGTAGGCCAGGAAAGATGGAAATTAGTGCTCCACCAAAGCAGGGGGTTTCAGGGTATGGTTTATAAGAGTTAGGAAAAGGAGGGTATGAGAACAGAGTTTCAGCAGGGTCTTGTGACACAAGGGTGTGGAGATTTGTTATCAACAGTGATTAGAGGAGGGGAGATTCAATGCTTTGTTTACAATACATTTTTTCTCCCCTAGGGAGGTCTGATGACTTTTAACATCTGTCCTGGTCAAGTAGGCAGCCACGTGAAATCACTATGGAGGGGCCCAGACCCTGGGTCCCCACAGAAAGCAAAATGGGATGTGAGGATGTATATTCAGTCCTTTATTTCTTTCTCTCAGGAGCCAATGTTAATGAGAAAATATGAAATTTTACCTGGGAATGCAAGTGGAGAAAAGAAAAATATCCTCCTTGATTCAGATCCAGAGGATCCAATAGAACCTTCATGACTCCTTCCTGCTCCACCTCTACCCATAACAGAGGGGCTAATAGATCAGGAAATGACGAAGCTCTGCTACCTCCTCCTCCTCGTCTGTATCCCCTTTACCTGAAATAGAAATGGTCTCTCCATCCCATACCCACCACAATATTCAGTTTGGCCAGAACTGCTCTCTAAAACCAGCAGCAAAGCCACCAGCAAGTGCCTATAGGAGTAGATAAATGGGGAGTCCTGAGAGGATTTGTATATGTACAGACCTCATTCTCCACTTTGGATTTGTTTAACTAGAAAAATAATACTCCTCTCTATAGAGAGGACCCAAAGGAGATAGAAAGTTTAGTTACTTCAGTATTAGCAACTATAACCCAAATTGGGCTAATATTCAAGCATACAAGAAAAAAGTGAAAAAGTAAGTTTCAAATGAGTGAGTTTTATATTTCTATATTTCTGTTTTTTTTTTTCTGTCTAGCATTCTTTTGTGTCTTAACATTCATTTGTGTCTGTTTGCTCAATGTATATTTTCCTGCCTCAGGATGGTAATACCAAATTAGCAAACAAAAATTCTTAAAAGAGCACTATTCAAATTGCTTAAAGATAAATAAGTGCATATATATATATATTATACTATCATAAATTACTACTCCTGGAGTCCCAAAAAGAAAGAAAAAAAAAACCCTCTAGCCACCAGGGCTCAAAGCCTTAGTCCTTGTAATTACTGCAAACAAACCTGAGCATTGGAAAGAAACTGCCCCCTGGAATTCCCCAAAGGCAGTGGAGAGCTGCCTTGGGAAAGGACAAAACTTTTTTAATTGTCTGAGTCACATCTTTGAATGAAATAGATCTAATGATTGGAAACAGTTAAAAGAAGGGCATAGGGACTCTCATCAATACTAAGGCCACCTTTTAGATCTTAAATCCCACCATTCTCATTTAAAACTTTTAAAACCCAATTCAATAGAACAGACCTCATTCTTTCTGTCTCACCTACAACTGCCCCCAGGGCCTAGGCAGCTAAGGCAGCTATAGAGGGAAGGGCTGGGTGCAGAAAGTTGGGGGAGGTGTGGGCTTGGTTTAGAATTCTTTCAACTGGGCCTGGAGATCAGGAATTGTAGACGAAGGGGAAATGTTTTGGAATAGTCCATGTTTGTTCTGAGAGAATTCCCCAATTTAAAATTGTTTTCCAATAATATATTTGCAATGGTAACTGCTTTAAACAAATCACTATTAAAATATAAATAGACTTGGGATGGGGTAATCAAAAAAGATCTAATTGCTAAATTTCAGTAAGTTTGCCAGTTTAATGTATTATGTCCCCCCAAAACACCATTATCTTTGATGCAATCTTGTGGGGCAGACATATTACTGGGGACTAAGTTGAAATGTTTGGATTAGGTTGTTTCCATGGAAATGCACCCCACCCAACTGTGGGTGATAACTCTGATTGGATAATTTCCATGGAGGTATTACCCCACCCATTCAGGGTGGGTCTAAATTAAATCACTGGGGCCATATAAATGAGCTGACAAACAGAAGGAACTCAGTGCAGTTGAGAGTGACATTTTGAAGAGGAGCTACAGCCAAGTGGGACATTTGGAAGAATGAACAGATGCTGGGAGAGGAACTGTAGTTTACAGAGGCATTTTGGAGATGGCCTGTGAGAGCAGACTTTTGCTTCAGAGAAGCTAAGAGAGGACTAATGCCCCAAGAGCAACTGAGAGTGACATTTTGGAGAGAAGCTGAAGCATAGAGAAGAATGTCCTGGGAGAAAGCCATTTTGAAACCAGAGCTTGGAGCAGACACCAGCCACATGCCTTCCCAGCTAACAGAGATTTTCCAGATGCCATTGGCCACCCTCCAGTGAAGGTACCTGATTCTTGATGCCTTACATTGGAATTTTGTAGCCTTAAGACTGTAACTGTGTAACCAAATAAGCCCCTTTTATAAAAGCCAATCCATTTCTGGTAGTTTGCATTCTGGCAGCATTAGCAAACTAGACCAGTAAGTAAAGGAAGTTGTCCTTGAGAGCTATGGAAATGTTTTCCTGGATTTGGACAAATAAAACAATTGTTACATATTTTCTAGAGTTCAATGGTTTTGATGTTTTTCATAATGTTAGGATATTACAAAAGCAAAGAGATTTTTTTAATCTTCAATAGAAAAAAAAAGGCAAACAGCTGCAAAAATGCAGTGACAAAATCTAGTCCTATTCCTGTTTTTATGATGACTTTTGAACCAAAGAAATACAATTTTATTCTACTTGGGTAAATTTGGTTCTCCCTAAATTTATACAAGTTTACTGATAAAATAAGCTAGCATTATATCTATTAGATCTTTGAGATGGTGAAAAATGAAACCTTGGTTTAATGAAATTAAATTATTATTTTGACAATCTGTTTTAAAAATAATTATGTTTTGTAGAATATTTAAAGACAGTATCAAAGATCTTTTTAGGTAACTTAAGGTATGCAGGTATGTAAAATATACAGGATGTGTCATGTTAAGGAAAGGTGTGTAGCTTTGTCTTTGAGCATGTGTAGCACAAATCCTGGGTGAACATGGAAAGTTGTGCAAGTTTGTGGAAGTGAATTTTGTTAGTCATAGTCAATGCTGACTGAAATTTGTTAGGCTTGTCTAAGAGAGTGTAGTTTTGTTCCAAAGTAAAATGGCTAGTTTTAATGTGTAAGACAATACCTGAATGGATACAGAAACTTGCAGAAGGTTTGTGAAAATGAATTGTTTGTGACAGTCAATGCTGCCCCAAAATTTGGTAGACTTGTTTATAGTATTTTTAAGAGATTTTGTGTCAAACTGTATATTCATACAAAACTGGATTTAGTTTTCTCTCTTAAGATAATGCAGATTGTTGGTCTGCACTTAATGGAAGGTTATAAAAAGTTTTTCTTAACCATCTGTGTATTTTTTCCGAAAGACAAAGATAGTGTGTCATATCAGAATAATATCCTTGTTGATGTTTATATTGATCCTATTCTTTATTTTAGAAGACAAGTCTCACTTTTAAGGTCTTTTTCTTACAATCATATTAACTCTTATTTTACCTTTTTTTTTTGTCACTTTGTTAAAAAAGAAACTAAACATTGCTTCACAGTAACCCATTGTCCCGCTTAATGGGTTCAAACCTAACAACTTTTGACATTTTGCCCTCCCCAAATCAAACCCTAAGGAATATCCTTTTATTTCAAACTGTTGCAAAAGATTTGTTCTTCCACCATGTGTAAGTGAGGTGCTAAAATTAGTTAGTTTAATATATTACATGAGAAAAGTTTGGGAAGTGTTATCAAAATTAAAATGGATTTTCTAACCTTCTGTTTGTTAAATTTATATGGGTGAAATGTTATTCATTTATTTAGAGATTGTATAAAATTCCTAAAGACTTGACAATGTTCTCACTGTCCATGTTGTATCCTGATACTGATTTGCATGATATTAGACAACATTATGATGTTGTTAATCATGGTTTTAGTTATTCTTAGAAGAATGTTAC
Organism: Choloepus didactylus; assembly: GCF_015220235.1. Taxonomy (NCBI): domain Eukaryota; kingdom Metazoa; phylum Chordata; class Mammalia; order Pilosa; family Megalonychidae; genus Choloepus; species Choloepus didactylus. The sequence goes on from NC_051310.1 coordinate 47,914,371, forward strand.
AGATCATGGAAACAACCAAATTTCCTTGTCAGTTACACTGCTTTGCTCTAATGCTTCTCTAAATATATATGTGGTCAGCTATGTCAGAACTTCGTCTTCAACAAAAAGGGACTTTAAAAGAGAAGCAAGGGAGGTATATAAATTATATGATTCCTGTTGATTAGCATAACCCTGGTAAATGTGTAAAGGTGAGACAGGACAAAAATTCTGCTATGGTTTGTGGTTGATGACCCCAATATAAGTCAATTGTCAAATATTTTTATTTCTGGAAATATGTTCATTTAGAAAATGCTTAAAAGAAAAGTAGGGCTTAGACTGTAAGCTCTTACAACAGTCACATTTACTCTTCAGTTTTAACTGTTATTTCTAAATTCTGAGGTGCTTTGCTGTTTGTATAACCTGGTAGTTCTCTAGCACTTTAGATAACTGTGTGACACCTGAGACTCAGAGTTAGCATTCTCCAGCTCTGAAAATCAGCATTACTCCAAACAACAACTGTTAAAAAGCTGAAAAAGAAATCAGACTTCGATTAAAGTGTGAATGACTGATCTGGTTAAGACTAAGACAAATCAGAGTACAGGGTAAAACATAAAATTGTCCATATTTTAAAGCTTTGAATTCCATGTGAGACAAAAAGTAGAGATGTTTATTTTGTCCAAAATTTAAATTTTCTGTAGTGCATTATCTAATTTAACTTGTCTAGTCAGTTTATTTAAACAACCTAATTCAGTTTTTTTTGCCATGGAACCCAGAATAAGGAATAAAATCTTGATATTCTGTACAAATTACTGTTATATCCTGGTGCATTTCAAAATACTTAAGGCAAAAAAAAAAAAAAAAAAGAGAAAGTATTTGCAAGGACTACAGAAAAAGTGGAACTGTTAAACTTCCCCACCTGGGGAATTCCTGATGTTATCTTAGGCAGTGGAGGCTCCCAGTTTAAAGAGCCAGACCCCTGAACTTGAGGTTTGCCCTTGTGAAACTTATTTCTGTAATGGTGAAGTTAAACCTACATATAATTAATGCCTAAGAGTCACCCCAGAGACCCTCTTTTGTTACTCAAATGTGGTCTAAGTCAAACTCTGCAAATAAACTCACTGCCTTCCCGCTGCATGGGACCTGACACCCAGGGGTGTAATTCTCCCTGGCAACATGGAACATGACTCCCAGGGAGGAGTCTGGCCCTGGCATTGTGGAATTGGATGACCAAAAGGGAGAAAAGAAGTAAATAGAGTTTCAGTAGCCAAGAGATTTTAAATCAAGTTGAGAGGTCATTCTGGAGATTACTCTTATACAAATTTCAGCCAGATATTACAAACTGCCACTATATGGCAAGCCCCAAACAACAGTGTTCCTGAATACCCTAAAGAATTCCCTGGGCTCTACAATAAAGTTTTGCTTATTGCATTAATTTTTCAGAGACTGAAAGCCTCTTTACTGTTCCTACACCATATAACTCTGAAACCCATAAGTACCAATCTCTCCAAGAACAACAACCAGTTTCATCCCTCTCCCCATAATGTTGATGCCCCTTTTCTCAGCACAAAGAAGTTAGGAGAGCCGTTGCCCAGATATCCCTCAAGATTGAGGGAAAATTATCAAATGAGACAGAGGAGTTGTAACTGAGAAGTTAGGATTTGAGGACTGATTATGATTGCTGAATTATTGTACAGAGATTCCTTTTTACTTTCAAGTGTATTAGACAGAGGGAAATACCTGAAATATCGCAACTGTCATCCAGCTGCCTTGATCTCTGATAATGATTGGATAGCCTTTATCTTGTGCCCTTGTGACTGTAAAAACCTTGTGACTAACCTTCACTTGTACCCATTTATCCAGCTTTTTTTTACTTTAAAGTCATATGATCACTAAAAACAGCCCCTAATGTTTATTAATGAAGAGTCTTGGGTCAGCCCAGAACTAACCCAAGGCCAGTTATCTTGATACCCGCAGCTGGATCCAACTTGAATCTACATGTCACCTATACGTCATTATAATACTAAAAGTCATGCCCATCATCATATTAAGGCTGCCATTTTCCTATATACATTCTGTGACTAAGTATGTAATCAATCTGTGCATGCTCAATAATTAAATCACCTTTAATTATATCATCTGGGGCCACTGTGCTCATTGTGCTCATTATCCTAAAACATGCCCATTTTTTTGATGCTATAAAACTATCAAAACTATCAAAATTACTGCAGTTTGGAGGGAAACAAATCTGGTGTGTGAATGTGGATGTCTTGTACATTTCTACAGGCCAAGTTTGATTTGGTATTCAGTGATACATAAATTTCTGCCAACGCTGTAAGTGGGAGACCACACTTGGAAATTTGGTTTTGAAGGAAGCAGCCCCTGGCATAAAGAAAGGTCACTGAATTTGCCTAGGTTTGGATTTGGTTATTTGGGTGCTTGGTGGCACAAAAATTCCTGCCAAAACTGTTTGTGAAGGATGCAGCCCCCAGCCTAAGGAAAAGCCATTTAAATTTGGTACCTAGGTTTCGGCTTTGGTTATTGCTTTTTAGTTTTTGGTTTGTGTTTTGCCTTGTCCTGTTTTGCCTCAAAAGTTGCCTAAAGACAACTTTTAATTTAAAAAATGGGAAATGACATAAGTAAGAAATCTAAGCAAAATAAGAAGGATAATGGATGATCCTTTAAATTGCATTCTTAAACACTGGGAGCAACTTGGGTACAAGCCCATGACAAAAAAAAGCATGAAACATTTATGTGAAATAGTTTGGCCTCCATATGAATTAAAGGATGGCTACAAGTGGCCAAGCCAGGGATCAATAGAATATAATGTTGTTTTACAGCTAGATTTATTTTGTAAGAGAATGAACAAATGGGATGAAACTCCATATGTGCAGTGTTTTATGGGTCTAGCTCAGAATGAAAAGCTGCAGAGAAAATCTTCTGGGCATGGCATTTTACCCACCAGCTAAGCCCCTAGCCTCTTCTTGAGAGCTCCTGAGCTTTCCGCTGGAGAGGAGATAAAGGAAGGCGTGTGTGTGTGTGTGTGTGTGTGTGTGTGTGTGTGTGTGTGTGTATTGCCACACTGGAGCACAATGTTTCTATGTAAAGAATTCTTTTCATTCTTTATCCATTAGCACCAGGCATGTGTGTGTGTGTGTGTGTGTGTGTGTGTGTGTGTGTGTGTGTATTGCCACACTGGAGCACAATGTTTCTATGTAAAGAATTTTTTTCATTCTTTATCCATTAGCACCAGGCTTTGCTCACTTAAAAAAAAGGTAAGATGCATTAAGGAGTCTTCTTTTTTACAATAATGTAAAAACGAACTGTTAACATTTTTTAAAGGCACTGTAGTTTTAAAATTTAAGCTATTTTGAGTTGTTGTATTTGAAAGCTTTTGTAAATATCATTATAATGTACCAAAGTATAGCATCTGCGGCAAGGTAACCCTGAAAGTGTTGTTGATGGTTAGCATATGTTTCTGAAAATTAAATATGTATTATTAAAGTTGGTCACCAACAACCAAAAAAAAACAAAAAAAAACAAAAACCTCAGCACCTAGGGAAAAAAAAAGTGCTAAGAAAAGTGCTGGCTGAGATTCCCAGCTCCCAAGTGGTAGAGGCTTTTGAACTCTAAGCTGAGAAAGCAGTGGCTGAGATTTCTAGGCCTCAGATTGGGGAACACCCCAAAGCTCCTGTGCAGATGCCTGGGGCTCCTGCACTCCTCCCGCCCCCTCCTGCGGAGTCTGCCATTTTTGCACTTCCCTTTCCCTTCCCATTGGGGTCTAGGACTTCGCCACTCCTTCCTCTTCCTCTCCCTCTGGCTCCTCCTCGGAAGGCTAAGGACAAGCCCCTGATGCCTATGAACCTCCCCAACATGGCCTTCCCACCTCATATCCGGAGTGATATGCCCTTTAGGCAGAGTGTCTCTACCTCTGGAAGGCAAAGTCAGGAACAGTTCCCTCTCTGACAAGTGGCAGCTGGAATAAATGACCAGGGTCTATCCAAAGGATATATGTATGTGCATACCCCTTTCTCCACCTCAGACATATACAATTGGAAAAGCCGGGTTCCCAGTTATCAAGAGGATCCCAGAAAAATGGAAAACTTGTTTAACTTAATTTTTGCAACACATAATCCTAATTGGGCTGATATACAATCTTTATTAAATGTGCTATTAACCTCAGAAGAAAGAAAAACTGTAGTTGAAAAGGCTCATGATTATGCTGATCCTTTAAGCAATAATCATCCAGGGAATCCAGTGTATGCTCCTGGAAATCTGACCATTCCACAAGTAACACTCCCCCCCCCCCCCCCCAACACACACACCTTGGAACTCAAACGAACACACTGACAGGAAAAAATTAGATCACTATAAAGCATGCAGAATTGTGGGACTAAAAAATGGAAAGCCTAAACAAAATAACTTTAGTAAAATCAAAGCAGGTGTCCAAAAGCCAGATGAAAATCCATTGATGTTTTTAGATTGATTATTTGAAGTTTACCATAAATTTGTTGATATAATCCCAGAAGACCCAATAAACCAGCACAGGGTAAAGAAGTTCTTTATTCACCAGAGTGTCCCTGACATTCATCAGAAATTGCAAAAGCTAGAAGGAGGATTACATAAACCAATATTGGAGCTTGTAGAAATGGTTCCAATAAAGTTTTTCATAATCGGGAATCTGCCCACAAAAAACAACACTTATCTGGCAAACCTCCAAGTTAATCTTCTAGGAGAAATGCTCAGCAAGAATTTTGGCTACCCTCAGACTTCAAGATGGGGAAACCATGATGAAGGTACATCACCAAGGGTTAAGACCCTGGGGGCCCCCAAGGAAACTATTAAATTCCCAACAGCGTTCTTACTGTATGCGGGAAAGGCAGTGGAGACCCAGCAGTCCAGCCCCCACAGCTAGCAAGAGACAAAAATAGTGACCTGGAGTGACAAGAGCCCAGGGGCTCCTTCCACGGGTCGGGAAATCATCCCAGGATGAAACTCGGGACACATTTCGAGTAAGAAATTAGTAAATTCCCGGTAGATATGAGACTTAATTGCACTTCAAAGGAATCAGGCCCTGTTGTGGGTATTTCTGAAGTTGCTGCAGCAATGCCAAATTGGAAAAGGTCAACTGACTTACAAATTTCTTTGCAAGCTTTTCTCTCTCTCTCTCTCTCTCTCACCTCGTGAAATGAATTTACAAGGTCCTTCTCCAAGAGCAGGTGTCTTAGGCCAAACAGATTGCAAAAAAAGATCTGGGCAAGCAACAACTTTCTACTGAGGTAGGGCCATGAAGAGAAAGATCCTTGAGGTGAGGCAAATATGTGTTGAAAGTCATGGTACGATTGTGGCTGGACATTATTTCACCACATGTAAAGCAATATCCATTTAGGCAAGGAGCAGAAAGAGCATTTTGCTGCTAATTAAGAGATTTTTAGAACAAGGACTAATAAAAGCAGGAACTCAAGATTACCTAATTTACCTAAGATTTAAGAGGTATAAATCAAATAGTAGATGGTATACATCCCACAGTACCTAATCCGTATACTCTTCTCATCAATATTTCTGATGCATATACTTGAATTATGGTTTTAAATTTAAAATATGCCTTTTATTGCACCCCATTAAATAAAGACTCAGAGAAATTCTTTGTATTCAAATAAGAAGAACCTGACAGAGAAATAAAACAGCAGTATTGTTGGACTGTGTTGCCACAGAGTTTAAAAAATGTCCCACCTCTTTTTGGACAAGCCTTTTCCAGAGATCTTTAGGGAGTAAAGCTCCACAAGGGACTTTTTTAGGCTAGATCCTTTGGCAAGTAGCCATGCCAAAGAACAACAACAAAAAAGAACTCAGAGGATTCTTAAGTATAGCCAGCTACTGTTGACTGTAAACATTCAATTTGGATTAATAGCCAAACCCTTATATCCGGATCTAAAGGGAAATGAACAAGATCCCTTAGAATAGGCACAGGAATGCATAATTGCTTTTCAAAGTTTAAAACACAAATTGATATCAGCTCCAGCCTTGGGCTCCCTGATCCCATTGAAGAATTTGACCTGTTTGTCCATGAAAAGCAGGACATTGCCTTAGGGGGGCTTGTGCAGCCTTTTGGAGGAAGTATACAACCAGTGGCTTATTTGTCAAAACAGTTTGACATAGTGACCCAAGTATGGCCTGGTTGTCTAAGGGCAGTGGCAACCACTCATGAACACCTTCAAGCAGCAGAAAAGTTTACTTTAAGCTCCCCAATCCATGTTTTTACCCCCCACTATGTCATTACTCCTTTAGAATAAAAAGGAGGATAATGGCTCACAATGGGAAGGCTGAGCTGCTATCAGGCAGTGCTGCTGGACAATCTGAATGTCATCCTAAAGACTATAGATAAACTCAATCCTGCCACCCTTCTCCCAGAAATTAAAAAGGGGTCTGAATGGACTTGCCCAAAACATGATTGTGTTCAGTGGTTGGACAAAGTCTATTCCAGCAGACCAGGACTAATGGATGTGTCACTAGCAGACTCAGACCTAGAAATACTCACTGACGGGAGTAGTTACATGGACCAAGGTAATGAAGATATTCAGTAGTTACCCTCACAGAAATACTGAAGGTGAAGCCCCTTCTGCTAAGAACATCAACACAAAGTGTTGGGCTGTCCTTTTAAAAGCTCTCCAGCTGAACACAAGACAAAGAGTCACTTGTGTACACAGACTTAAGATATGCTTTTGCCATTCTGCATGCTCATGGAACAATTTAAAAAGAGCAAGGTCTGTTAACTGCAACCAATGAGGATATAAGGCACATAGATCTAATTTTAAAATTGTTAAAAGAAGTAATGTATCCCAAAGAATTAGCCATTGTCCACTGCAAAAGACATCTATTCACAGATAATAAAAGGCTTAGACAGTGAAGAGGACTGGCAAATAGATTTGACAGTAATGCCCCAAGTCCCTGGAAACTTCAAGTATTTGCTAGTATTTGTGGACCCTTTTACTACATGGGTAAAAGCTTTATCCTTGTGTTCTAGTTTGCTAATGCTGCTAGAATGCAAAACACCAGAAATGGATTCGCTTTTATAAAAGGGGGTTTATTTGGTTACACAGTTACAGTCTTAAGGCCATAAAATGTTCAGGGTAACACATCAGCAATCAGGTACCTTCACTGGAGGATGGCCAATGGTGTCCGGAAAACCTCTGTTTGCTGGGAAGGCACATGGCTGGCGTCTGCTCCAGAGTTCTGGTTTCAAAATGGCTTTCTCCCAGGACGTTCCTCTCTAGGCTGCAGTTCCTCAAAACTGTCACTCTTAGTTGCACTTGGGGTATTTGTCCTCTCTTAGCTTCTCCAGAGGAAGAGTCTGCTTTCAACGGCCATCTTCAAACTGTCTTTCATCTGCAGCTCCTGTGCTTTCTTCAAAGTGTCCCTATTGGTTGTAGCTCCTCTTCAAAATGTAACTCACAGCTGCACTGAGTTCCCTCTGCCCATCAGCTCATTTATATGGTTCCACTGATCAAGGCCCACCCAATGGGCGGGCCAACACTCCATGGAAATTATCCAATCAGAGTCATCACCCACAGTTGGGTGGGGCGCATCTCCACAGAAACACTCAAAGAATTACAATCTAATCAACACTGATAACGTCTGCCCACACAAGATTACATCAAAGATAATGGTGTTTGGGGGACACAATATATTCAAACTGGCACACCTTGTTAGACTGAAAAGGCACAAGAAGTTGTAAAATGGTTACTTCAAGAAATTATTTCTACATTTGGACTTCTACTTTCTATTCAAAGGTGACAATGGACCAGATTTCACAGCAAAGATTGTTAAAATTGTTTCAAGACTCTTCAGCATCCACTGCTGTCTACATTCTGCTTACAAGCCAATCTACAGGTGTGCCGGTTTGAATGTATTATGTCCCCCAGGAAAAGCCATATTTTTTGATGCAATCTTCAGGGGCAGATGTTATCAGTGCTAATTAGATTGGAATCCTTTGAGTGTTTCCGTGGAGATGCGCCCCACTCAACTGTGGGTGATGACTCTGATTGGATAATTTCCATGGAGGTGTTACCTTGCCCATTCAGGGTAGGTCTAAATTAAATCACTGGAGCCACATAAATGAGCTGACAAACAGAAGGAACTCAGTGCAGCTGGGAGTGACATTTTGAAGAGGAGCTACAGCCAAGAGGGACATTTTGAAGAAAGCACAGGAGCTGCAGATGAAAGACAGTTTGAAGATGGCCGTTGAAAGCAGACTCTTCCTCTGGAGAAGCTAAGAGAGGACAAATACCCCAAGTGCAACTAAGAGTGACAGTTTTGAGGAACTGCAGCCTAGAGAGGAACGTCCTGGGAGAAAGCCATTTTGAAACCAGAACTCTGGAGCAGACGCCAGCCATGTGCCTTCCCAGCAAACAGAGGTTTTCCGGACACCATTGGCCATCCTCCAGGGAAGGAACCTTTTGTTGATGGATAGTTTATGGCCTTAAGGCTGTAACTTTGAAACCAAATAAACCCCCTTTATAAAAGCCAATCCATCTCTGGTGTTTTGCATTCTGGCAGCATTAGCAAACTAAGACAATAGGAAAAATAGAATGCATGAATTGATCTTTAAAGACAGCCTAGCCAAAATCTTCTTGAGAACTCATTTAAAATAGGATAAAGCTCTACCTGTTGCCCTCCCAAGGATGAGTAGCACCCTGAAGCAGGTTAAGTTCGAGCCCTTATAAAATGACATTTAAAAGGCCATTTCTAAAAGTTGAATATGCAAGTAACATACATCCAGCTCAGAATTAGCTACAATTCAATATGTAAAAACCTTTAAGTGCTACTTTGACTGAAATTAATAATTATGCCTCTAAGCATCTTAAATTCCCCACAGGTACCCCATGATACCATTACCAGCCTAGAGATTAAGTCTGGCACTGCACTTAGAAGAACCAGTATCCACAGGCTCAACTAAATCCTAAGTGAGTTAGGTCTTATTTAGTGCTATTTATTACTCAATCTTCTCTTAAGTTGCAGGGAATAAAGCCCTGGATTCATCACACCAGAGTCAAGTAGCAACTGTTCCAGGACAGAGACACCCCTCCTTTTAGCCGGAAAGCCGCAGTGACTGTGGACCCTCTGATGATCCAGAACATAAGTATATTTGTGAACCACTGGATGGCCTAAAATAATTTGTTTTAGAAGAAATCTTCCTAGTCAGATTGGTTAAAATTTTCCTTGTTTTCTATGACCTTAATGCACCTTTAGTAACAACTGGAGACAGTAATCTCTTCCTGCAGTAAGCCCATTCATATGCTGCTTCTGTGAACCAGCCTCACTGCTGGATTTGTAGCCAGCTGCCCATCTCTGGTGTCTCTAATTTACCATGGAGGATAGACCCTGTGCCAGTTTGAATGTATTATGTCCCCCAAATGCCATTATCTTTGATGCAGTCTGTGAGGCAGATGTTTTAGTGCTGATTAGACTGGAATCCTTTTGAGTATTTCCATGGAGATGTGACCCACCCAACTGTAGGTGATAACTCTGATGAGATAATTTCCATAGAGGTGTGGCCCCACCCATTCAGGGTGGGACTTGATCAGTGGAGCCATATAAATGAGCTGACAGGCAGAGAGAACTCTGTGCAGCTGTGAGTGACACTTTGAAGAGGAGCTACAGCCAAGAGGGACACTTTGAAGAAAGCACAGGAGCTGCAGATGAAAGACAGTCTGAAGATGGCCGTTGAAAGCAGACACTTGCTCCGGAGAAGCTGAGAGAGGACAAATACCCCAAGTGCAACTAAGAGTGACATTTTTGAGGAACTGCAGCCTAGAGAGGAACATCCTGGGAGAAAGCCATTTTGAAACCGGAGCTTTGGAGCAGGTGCCAGCCACGTGCCTTCCCAGCTAACAGAGGTTTTCCAGACACTGTTGGCCATCCTCCAGTGAAGGTACCCGATTGCTGATGTGTTACCTTGGACACTTTATGGCCTTAAGACTGTAACTGTGTAACCAATTAAACCCCCTTTATAAAAGCCGATCATTTCTGGTGTTTTGCATTCCAGCAGCATTAGCAAACTAGAACAGCCCCCTTACAGGGAACAGACCAGGTAGCTCTCAAGTCATTAACAATTGAGATGCAAAAAAAAAAAAAAAAAAAAATACAGTGTGTTAAGCACCAATAACATCACCAGAGCCCATCCAGTCACTGGCTAGTAAACTTAACTCAGCCAGAACAGTCTTTTCTCTGTCAAAATCACTAGTAAAATGGTGCTATGTTATTCCTCTTCATTAAATAGAAAGGGAGAAAATTTTATTGAAAGAATAAAAGATGGACATGTTCAACTCTAGAAGTTTAGCTTACCCTAGAACAAGGGAGCCTGACCCAGAAAGCTCCACTTTGTTGGGAACAGAAAAATCATTCCCTGCTACAAATTCCTTCTTAGAAAGCAAAATGGGACAGTTACCCCCTGAGAATTGTAGGCAAACCATCACTTTACTACCTAGTGATTGGAATAGAACTAACTGGATTCTGAGACCTGAAATATATTGGGTTGCCCCTGATGGAACCCAATGAATCTGTGGATCTAATTGATGGTCCAGGTCCCACTTAAATGGATAGGATGATGCATTCTCAAGTTACCTTGGGCTCAAGGAATAATTCATAGTCAGCCTCCTCATATGGTGGCTAATTTATCTGTTACAAGCTTGTTGTACCCGCTCTCTTTTCCATTGATATGATCATGCAGCTGCAAATTTTGTCCCATCTATAGGAGTTGAAGATGCAAATTGCCAAAGTAGATGCATTAAACATCTTTGTTGCTTGGGCATTGACAGCTATCAGCATAACTCTAGTAAATGCAGAAATGGCTTTAATGTGCAAAACAGTACTTCAAAATAGAATGGCCCTTGACATCCTCATTGTAGCAGGGTACTTGTGCTATAGTCAAAACAGATGTTGGACCTATATTCCTGATGAATCTGGTAACATCTCTTCTCTCTTAGATCATGTAAATGATCAAGTTCAGGCTATGATTACTCCAGTTGATAATTTTAATTTCTCTGATCTATTCAGTTGGCTACCTTCAGGAATAGGGTCATGGTTAAGGACTCTTCTTCACACTGTGCTTGTAATCTTCCTGCTCGTTACACCTATTCTTGTTCTGGTTAAGTGCCTTTTGTCTCAATGTACTCAAATTTTAACTCAAACATGCATGAAGCTATTTTCTTCTTCCAGCACTCCTGCCAAGGGTGACCCATTCTCGTCCAAAGTAAATTGACACTATCAGCAAGTTACGAGTCAGAAATTTCACCAGACAACCTCCTAACTATGTTGCCCCAGTTCAGCAGAAAGTAGCCAGAATGAAGACGACTGGATTCCCAAGATTGGAAATAGATATTGTTTTAAGAGGGAAATTGTAGTAGTTGCCTTCTAAATGCATCTTAAATCTAAGCAAGTTGTGAATGTGAGCTCTTAGTCTCACAGATGAGCAATATGTAAATGTAAAGTCTGCATCCAGATATGAACAAGCTTTCATTTATTGCCCCAGACTTGGAAGCATTAAGCCCAGGTGTCAGAGGATGTAAATCCTGAAGGAACTAGTAAATAACTGAGAAAAGGAACTAATGAAGTTCTGTAGACCCATTACCTGTTACCCAAGATGATTGATTACCTTTGTCTCTAATGTGTATAAAAGCCAACTGATGTGCCTAAGAATCTCCCCGAGTGCCACTTTGTTGCTCAGATGTGGCCCTCTCTCTCTAGCTAAGCCAATTTGACAGGTGAGCTCGCTGCCTTCCCCTCTATGTGGGACTTGACTGTCAGGAGCATAATAACTCTCACTGGTAACACAGGATATGACTCCTGGGGATGAATCTGGACCCGGCATTGTGGAATTGAGAACATCTTCTTGACCAAAAGGGGGATGCAAAATGAAACAAAATAAAGTTTCAGTTGCTGAGAGATTTCAAATGGAGTTGACAGGTCACTCTGGTGGGCATTCTTATGTACTATATAGATATCCCTTTTTAGGTTTTAATGTATTGGAATAGCTAAAAGTAAAAACACCTGAAACTATCAAACTCCAACCCAGTAGCCTTGACTCTTGAAGATGATTGTATAACTATGTAGCTTATAAGGGGTGACAGTGTGATTGTGAAAACCTTGAGGATCACACTCCCTTTCTCCAGTGTATGGCTGGATGAGTAGAAAAATGGGGAAAAAAACTAAGTGAAGAATAGGGTGGGATGGGGGGATGATCTGGGTGTTCTTTTTTACTTTTATTTTTTATTCTTTTTATTCTTTCTGGTATAAGGAAAATGTTCAAAAATAGATTGGAGTGATGAATGCATAACTATATGACGGTGCTGTGAACAGCTGATTGTACACCACGGATGACTGTAAGGTATGTGAATATATCTCGATAAAACTGAATTTAAAAACAAGCCAACTGAAAAATCACTATGGGGAGGCAGATTGGGAAGATTCCCCTGTCCTCCCACCAGAGTAAATAAACCTTTTTTTCCCTCCTCAGACCATTTGGTGTGTCTCACAGTAGCCAAGCCAAGCAAGGAACCCAGATATGGGGGGAGGGGGGGCTCACCTACAGAAAGTTCGTCTTATATGTTAAATGGGAAAAAATTTAATTTAAAAAAAAATTTTAAGTGAAAAGTGCACTCAGGAAAAGTATTTGGTGTTTGATTTTTACTTTTGTTAGACACAAAAATGGTGAAATATTCCTAAAGGGGTTCACAAATCAATAAAGGCAGGAAAACCCTAAACATAAGGTTTCGATAAATGCTAAAAATGTACTCCATGAAACAATTTTTAATGATAATCAATGTCTGTACCTCCTGACATTGGTCACGGCTTGACATTTTAACTACAGTACTCTTTTCCTGTCAAGACAACAGCCAGTTCTGCTTCATTTCATATCAACCCTTGATTTACATAAGCAGCTGTTTCCCCCCACCCTATAACAGAAGTATATACAATTGCAAATTTTAGGATACTTAAAAAATATTCTCAACTGCACACTATAATATGAAAACCATTTTTTTGTTGTTGCAATAACAAAAAGCTTACAAACTACAAGTTTTAGTATCACCTTAGTTAGATAATTATGGATACCTAGCAGAGCGCCAGGCACAGCAGTAGTAAAATGTTTGCTGGAAACACTAACATTTATCTTTTATAAACGTGAAAATTTTCCGGTTTTCCTAAGTGCCTTTGACTTTAGTGGTGCTAATAGAAGGATAAAAAGCACAATAACGATGAAGAAGAACTTGGGGAGTAAAAGCTATAGCACTTGAGCGTCTGGACTACAAATACCAGGGTTCCCTGGAGTGAAGGCGGAGCTATCTTCCCACGGGACATACAGGTATATCAATGAGGGCGCGGAGGACTGGCTCCATCGCGTTCCAAGCTTTAGCAAACGTGCGTATTTCAGCTCCGGAGTCCAATTACTATTCTCACCGTCGTAGAGGCCTCGGATTCACCAAAGCATTTCTCTATCCAAGTTGGACCCTGTGGAAACTCGAGCGTCAAAGCACTGAAATAATCCCCGGTTCTCTAACATCAACAACAGAATCCTGTCGTCCCGGGAAGAGGCGGAACCCGCTTTATTCTTGCCTCTTATTGGCCACCCAGCCAGAAGGCGCAAACTTCCATCGCAACCAATGAGCCGTTGAAACTTCCGTGAAACGTAACGTAAGTTGCAATGGCGTACGGTATTATACGTAAACTTAGTCAACGCAGGCGTACATGTCCTACTTTTGTCCAATCGGGAGCAAATAAGAGACCTGTTCCCCGCGTATTCCTCGCGCTTTTATGCCCCGCCAATCGTTTGCATTTTACTTTGCTCGTCTACCCAATCAGAGATGTAGAGGGTGGAGTTCCAGTCTCCTGCTTGGACCTGCAACTGAGCTCTCGCTCCCTGCTGCGCCAGTCTTGTGCTTGTTGTGGAGGTGTAATTTGCAGGATCCGTCTAGGCGAGGTACCCGGGGATGGAAAGCTCACTTGACGGGCAGCGGCAGTGTTAGTTGAGTCTAGAAAATCGGAGTCTCTGAACTTCTACGGCGGCGGGCGCTGAGGGAAATCGGGAGGTCCCGGGAGGAGGAGAGAGCCACGCTTGGGGCTCCTCACTCTGGTCGGACTGTCATCGAGTCCTTGTGATAAATTCGGGCTGTCCCTGCCCCGTGGGTCTTTTATGGGTGAGGTTGGTGGCACCGACCCCGCAGCATTTTCTGTGGGTCATTCTGCAGAAAGAGCAAAGTGCTCTTTAAGTAGTCAGAGAAGAGTAGCCAGTACCTGTACCCGCTTCTGCTCCCCCTACCCACCCGCTTGGGTTTGGTATTTTTGGAGGTCAGAAGCAAATTTTCGTTTGAGGAAAGACGTCTTGTAGTAAAGCGCTTACTATGATACCAGCTACCATATTTAGCACTTTACGTGTATTATCTCGTTTAATTCTCATAGCAATCTAAAGAACCATTCTCAGTGTGGAGCGAAGAAACAGACTTAGATGTGTAAAATTAGTATTACACGTGTTCTCTTTAGATTGTCTCTGACAACTTTGAATGAGTATGGCATTCGGTTTCCATAGATGTAAACTTAAAAGGTGATATTACTTGTAAATGTTGCTCCTGTTGTCTTTCCTAATTTAAAATTATATTAAAATTCCGTACACTATATCTGGAGGTAAATTAGTTGTTTTTATTGAGGTAAAATGATCTAGTAGAAAGACACCAGAGTAGGAGCAATTTACTAACCTTTACTGGGAAAGTCACCCTCTCAGCTTCTTCAGCTGCAGAATTGCTATCAATTCTGGGACTGTATAACACAGTGAAACCTAGAGTGCTCAACAGTTGTGGTAAAATGTACAAATATGTTTTTTCAGGAGGAAGAACAAACGAATGTCATCCTTGCAAGGTGTTAAAAATAGAGAGGCATTGGGGGAAAATACAATTAACATAAACTAGAGACTATAATTAACATAATCATTGTATTAAGAGTCCTTTAATGTAACAAAGGCAATATACCAAGATAAATGCAGATAAGAGGGGGGCACAGGGGAAGGGTGTGAGACACTTAGCATTGGTGGTGTTATCTGACTATTCTACTTTGATTTGAGGTTATCTTTCCTTTTGCTGCTTCCTGTAATTTTTTTTTCCCTTTCTTTTTTCTTTTTCTTTTGCTCCTCTACCTTCTTTGACTCTTCCTCCTGCTTTGTGGAAGAAACATAGATGTCCTTATATAGATAGTGGTGAGGGTGGTGAATACATAAATATGTGACTATACAGGGAACCATCGATTGTTTACTTGGGATGGAATGTATAGCATGTGAACAAAACCATCTTAAAAAAAAATGGGTTGATGACAAAACCTTGAGGGCAATGTACTGAGTAAAATAAGCCAGATACATAAGGACAAATGTCGCAGGGTCTCACTGATAGGAACTAATGATAACATGTAAGCTCATAGACATGAAATATAAGTTACCAAGTTATAGAACAAGGCTAAAGAATGGGGAGTGGTTGCTTAGTATGAACAGAATGTTTGAAAATGAACAGAGGTGACAGTAGCACGTTGTGAGAATAACAGTGCTGAATGTGCGTGAATGTGGTAGAAAGGGGAAGCTCAGAGCCATGTATGTCACCAGAAGGAAAGTTGGAGGTTAAAAGATGGGAATGTATAAAACTGAATCCTGTGGTGGGCAATGTCTGTGATTAACTGTACAAATATTAGAAATCTCTTTCATGAATCAGAACAAATGTATGACACTACAAATAGAAGTTAATAATAGAGGGGCATATAGGGAAAAAATATATATACCTATTGCAAACTATATACTACACTTAGTAGTATTTCAACGTTGTTTCATAAACAGTAACGAATGTACTATACCAATACTATGAGTCAACAATGGAGGGGAGGTGGCTAGGGATATGGGAGGATTTGAGTTTTCTTTTTTTTCTCTTCTTTGTCTTTATTTCTGGTCTGGAGTAATGAAAATGTTCTAAAAGTTTAACAAAAATTAATTGTGGTGATGGATGCATAACTGTATGAGGGTACTGGGGGCAACTGACTGTACACTTTGGATCTTTGGATAATTGAATGGTATGTTAACAAACACAAAACAAAACAAAACAAAACAAAACCTCTTCTTCCTAGAGTTGTGAGGATCGGGATGAGATCAAGGATATAAAATATAAATTACTCATGTTAGTACCACTTAAGTGTGAAATACCCCTTAAGCCATTGTAGACCTCTTAATTGCTTGCCCGTGGTTCAAGGCAACATTCCTTATAAATGCAGAAATTTTACTTGTCTGATTTGTATTCTTACCTTGGACTGTTGTGGGTAGCATAAAGCAAAAGTAGGTCAGCATGCATAACTTTTTCTAAGTTCTTTTCTCTCACCTTTTGTTGTTATCCGTGTAGTTTTTGAGTTATGTCTTTGTTTTAACCTAAATCATGACGTTTTCTGCAACTTCTATTATTAGCTACAAATAGAATTGAATATACTGGTTTTCTGCCTTTTGCCTGTAATGTTCTATAGGACTACATTTTCAGTGTATTTCTACATATTTGTAGAAATATGTTTGCATATTTATGGTGTTTTTCATTTATTTAATAGCAAAGAATATAATTGGAAATGAGAATTTCTGTATTTTGGAATTGGAGTGCTCTTTAAATTGAGACAGAGTAACAGTTCAATATTTTAGGGCCAATTATGTGCAAATTATTGTGATAATGTATTGAAGGGCGTATTAGTTTCCTGTGGCTGCTGTATCGAAGTACCACAAACTTAGTGGCTTAAAACAACACATATTTATTTTCTTACAGTTCTGGTGGTCAGAAGTCCAAAATCGCTTTGACTGGGCTAAAGTCTAGGTGTCAGAAGTCCTGATTCTTTCTGGAGGTTTTGAGGGGAAAATCCATTTCCTTTCCTTTTTCAACTTCTGGTGGCTACCTGTATTTCTTGGCTTGTGACCCCTCTTTCATCTCCAGAATTCATCACTCCAAGCTCTGCATCTGTCATAATATTGCCTTTTTCCCCCTAACTCCCTCTTAAGAGGACACTTGTGATTACATTTAGGACCCACTCAGATAATCCAGAATAATCTCCCCATCTCAAAATCTTTACCATAATTACATCTGCAAAGTCCCTTTTGCCATATAAGGAAACATTTACAGCATCCAGGGATTAGGATCTGACTGTCTTTGTGGGCCATTATTCAGCCTACCACAAAGGGTTTGCGTTGCTAACACTGCAGTTTCAGAGAAAAACTAAAAGAAGTCTCTTCCAAAGAGTAATTAAGCTTGATCTACCAAGTATAATTAAAAATATTTTCCTGATGATTTAGTCTGTCATATCAGTTAAGATAGTTCTTCTACATGTTCCTTAGTGTTAGTATGTCCATACTGAGATAAGTGATGGCTCCATTCTCTTTGTGGACATTCATTCTGGTCAGTATTACTTTTTATTGGCTTTTTTTGAAAAGAATTTCATCATCACTTGAATTACAACAGAGCTGGAGGTTAAGAGCACAAATTCTAAAACCAAGCTGCCTGGGTTGAATCATGGCTCCAGTTACTAGGTGTGTGATCTTGGGCTGTTTATTTGTAACTGCTCTGTGCCTCAGTTAATAGATATGATTGTCACAAGGATTAAATGAGTGAATATTTGTAAAGTGCTTAAAACAGTGACTGGCAAACACTTTAGCCTGTTAAATTCTTTCTTAATTAATTCTTCTCAATATTATCCATCATATATCAGTGTGAAATAATAATGAAGAGAGAAAGCCTCTTGCAATGGCTTCTATTTTTAGTTTATTATATTTTACAACTGATATTATTTTAAATCTTTCTTTAAGCCTGTAAGTACTTGGAAATTTGCATGTTTGCCCTAGGCAACAAAATTTATATTGCATTTCACATCATGAATATTGCCATTAACTCAAAAACACTAAAATCAAGACTTTCCACGTGTATATACTTTAAATATTCAGCTGTATATTGCTTGATTGTTTGAATCATTATGGTTAATTTCAGTTAGTAGAAATACAGATTTTAGTAACACCACCTTACAGTTGAATGGCCATTTAAAAATGCTATGTAAAGTATACCCTTTATATCATTTGTGTGTTAGTGTAAGAAAGCATTTAGGAGTATGGGTTCGGGAATAGACTTGAGTTCCAGTCCCGGCTCTGCAGTTTGTCAGTTGAGTGCACTTCAGCAAGTCATCTTTCTAAGCCTCATTTTCCTTGATATGTGAGAAATAAATCTACTTCATAGAGCTGTCAGGAAGGTTAAATGAGATGTAAGGCATAAAAGTGCTTAGAACAGTGCCTGGCCTATAGCAAAAGTTCAACGCGTTTTAATTACTGATATGTCATTGATGCAAAAGAACCAGTACATAGAATAAGTGGTAATGTGAGAAAACCAAGGTTTTCATGGATTTTGTGATTTTCTGAAGGTCACACACAAAATAAGTAAGCCTCTGGCTGCTGGTGCCGATCTTTTCCTAAACCACTATCCCCTTTCCGATTGTAACAGCTCTTCATCTTACTCATTGATAAGGTACATCCCAGAGACAGGTTCCTTCATTTTTTATTTTTTTCCAATTCTTGGCTGCTGCCAGTTTTTTTTTTTAACTTGGCTCAGATAATACCAGAGCCCTTCCCATTCTTTATGGATCCTCTAGTCTGTCCTACTCAGACTCAAAGTTGTTAGCACATGTGACAAGCATCTGTTTTCAAGAAAGGAAAAAGAATACTATTGAAGTCACATTTTAATATTGGTTAGGTTTTTTTTTTTCCACTTGTGATTCTATTAGCCTAGCATTAATTTGTGTTTAATATAATACTGAATTATTTTTTGAAGCTATTTTATTCTCCACATTTTCCTCTTTTTTCCCTGAGATTGTAAAATCAGTTATTCTTAGAAACTAAGGAAGGAGTCTGAGACTCACACAAATCCCCAGAGCCGTTCTGAAAATAGAAAGAATGCAATTTATGAATCATGGAGTTATTTTTTAAAATCTTGAACTATTAAAATATGGATATATCTCTTGTATAAAAAACATGTTTATATCATATAAACAAAGCATATTGTTCTTATTGCATTATTCTGAAAATTTGAGATGGTTTGATCTTATAAAGTGTTTTGCAAAAAACAAAAGCATTTTGAACATACTGTTTAATTCCAGAATTTGGGTTTATAGGAATAGCTATTATATGACATTCAAACCAGCGGATATTTATTGGCTGCCGTTTTTTTCTGCTTATAGGGCACTGTGTAAATCTGTAAGGTGATGTTCCCAAATCCTACCCCTTTCTTTAGTTTCCTTTTATGCTGTGGTGCTTCCTGTGACTTTAGGAAATTAGAGTGAATTGACCTCAAAGCTGTGATTATGGATGTTTTATCAGCATTGTTACTACTCAAGATTTATTTCTTACGCAGTGACCCTTATTTTCTCTGGAAAAGGAGCTGCCTCTGAGGCTTGAGTGTTTTGGGTAAGCTTTCTGTCTTTTCCTGTTGAGATTGTTATTGTTTTGCATATATGTGTAGTTCCTTATCTTTGTTTCCTTGTTATCCTCCATTGGGTGACACTGGATATTGTTACACATCTCCCACAGGATGTAGGATTTAGTGGGGTAAGCTATGGAGTTAGCCCCGGCTGCTAGAGGAGTGATATTAGAGAATACGGAAACAAGGTCCCTGTCCTTGAGAAGTTTATACTCTATAGTGGAGAGAAACAAATGTTAAGTATGTAAAATGAACATAACTAGAGATAAATAAAACCTCAATAAAACGGTATAATGTTTAGTATATGATTATTGCTAAATGAATAGAACAAACAATACTTTGGCATTCAGAGGAAGTAGAAATTCACTTTAGACTGAATTAAGAGATTTTGTTGTACTGTTTGAATTTGAGCTGGATCTTGAAGCATGGGTAGGATCTAGATCACTTAAGGGTGTAGGAATCTGAGAGAGGATAGCAACTCTCTGTAGTTCTGTTGTGGGGAAAAATATTTTACTAGCTAAAGTAACATGTTTTAGCCATTAAAATATTGATGAATCTGGCATTGCTCTATAATTTCAATGTGTAACTTAAATATCCAAATGTCCATTCAACATTTATAGCCATGCATAAGCAAGAGAATGTATATATTTTTGTTAAGTATTTAGTTTTGTGTCCTTAAGAAATGTTTGTGAAATCATATATTTGCTTTTATTTTCCATTTAGAGTCATGCCAGATTTCAGTATTTTTTACTGCATGAGATTAGTTTCTAAGAACAAACTCTTTTATATAATATTTCTCCTGTGGGTTGTAAGTATTTGTCCTATCTTGTTGTCTTTGTCCAGGAACCAGTTAGATATTTAATCAAGCGTTTTCTGCCCCACTCTGTGGCAGGTACATTGGCGGTTACTATAGTTGCATATGAGAGACAATGGGAAACTGAAGGAGGATAGTGGCAGGACAAACAGGGGAGATGGATGCGAATGATGATTTTCAAGGTAGGATTTATTA
Source organism: Choloepus didactylus (assembly GCF_015220235.1). NCBI lineage: Eukaryota > Metazoa > Chordata > Mammalia > Pilosa > Megalonychidae > Choloepus > Choloepus didactylus. The sequence continues at coordinate 47,934,864 of NC_051310.1, forward strand.
GCCAGTTGGCTTTTGTCCCTTGGTGTCCATAATCAAAGATAACTAAGATTTTGAGCCTAGATGAATTAGAAAGATTGTGCAGTTAACAGAGATAGGGAATACAGGTATGTAAGTTATACTTTGGATATATTTAGTTTGAACTTTTGGCAACACATCCAGGTGTAAGAGTTTAGGCAGGCGTTAGAAATATGGGATTGGAACTTTGGAGAGAGATCAGGGTTGAGGATAAAATCTAGACGTTCACATAGAAGTAGTGATTTACCTTGCCTGGGGAAGAAAGGAAAAGACCAACCAAGAAAAACTCGGTTTGTTCTCAGTTGTCATGGTTAACAGTGGAAATTTAAATCATTATTAATGTGTTAAAACATCTTTCTGTTTGGAGACTTTGGAGTTGTGTCCTGAACGAGTTTTGTCATCCTCTAATTTTTGGAACTGCTGCTAGATGGCAGTGGTAATCAATGCCAAAGGCAAGGAAGGCAAGTATTAAACAGAGTTTGATAGCTGAAGTCTGATTCATATGTTTAGTAAAGTTACAATCAACAGTACATTCTTTCCAGTCCTTTTTTTCCTTCACATCAGATCTATAAAATAAGTCTAACCCACCCCCCACAGCTTAATATCCGGCTTTTGCAGGATGGCTCAAGAATTATGCTTTTGTTGGTTATATCTTTGATACTAAGATCTTTTACTATGTTCAAAAGAGAGGAAATGAGTTTAGAACTTACTAGATTCTGATCTTCCCATGATATGGCACAAAGTGGTTGAGAGAGATGGTTTGCCCTACTATATTTTTATACAAGTTAAATATAAAATATTGCCTTAGTGTATGAGAGATGTGTCAACATGATGATAAGCTATCCCTTGTCTGGAAGGCTTGTTCTGGCTTGATCTAATTTCAGCCACTGATTAACAGATGGAATTTAAATAATTATTAAGATGTTAAAGCATTTTTCTGTTTCGAAATTTTGGGGGAGAGGGGAGCATTTTGGGGGCAACATTTCATACTGTGAATTCACTTTAAAAGTATCTAGTCCATATATATGTATCTAAATCACATGTATACATACACATATGTAGAATGAAAGGAGATAGGATTTACATCTAATTATTTATTCTGCAAGTTGTCAGTTTATACTGTTGCATTTATTTGAAATACTTTCATTGATACTGACTAGCATTTCAGTGCTTCTTTTGTGCCAGGCACCATTCTGCACACTTACATGTAGTAATTTATTCCTTATAACAACCCTATAAGGTTTAAACAGGGTTTAAACCCTGTTTAAAGAATAGGAAACCAAAGCACATAGCCCTTAAAAGCTGGGATTTGAGCCCTGGCAAGCTGGCTGTATACTCATTCACTTAACCACTGTGCAATACTTATCTAAGCCTCCATGTCCTCATCTAAAACTCAGTAATAATAAGACCTCATCGAGTTATTGGGAGGGTTAAATGAAGCAATGCATGTGAACAGATTAACACAGTAACCTAGAAAATTAAAGATCAGTTAAAATTAGCTAATGTTTAACTACTTTTCTGGTTTTCTTCTAGTTCTTTTTTTCTTTGTCTCCTTTATACTTTCTTCCTCTACGCATTCCTTAAACAGTGATGTTCCAGGGTTCCATTCTTGGTCTGCTGTTTTATGTCGTTCTGTGTAAGTCTCCTTCATCAGAATCATCCACTTTTAGTTTTTAACTACTACCTACTTTTTATAGCCTGATAAAGAAACCCTATGTGTTCCTCTTGACCTTTAGACTGAGGTATCCAAATGTCTGAACAACATGTCTGCCCTTGGATGCCCCACATGTTCTTCGGCTTATTGGGCTAAAACTAAAGACATTTCTCTGTTTTTCCTCATTTTGTAGATTTTAGGATTCACTTTCTGATTCTACTCCACCTGGTTACCCAACCCAGGAATCAGCCTAGATTTCCTGTCTTCTGCCTTGCCTCCTGCATCTCATCAGTGCCAAGTTTCACTAGTTTTATCTACTGAATATTTCTTAAATTTGTGTTTTTTCCTCCTCTATCCCTACCCTAGTTCAGAGCTCCACTATCTCTTTTCTGGCTTTTCAATGGCCTTTATGTTCTTCTGACCTCCAGCCTTGTGTTTCCCCACTTTAATCTGTTTTCTATATTATAAACTCTAGGCATTATAAAATGTGACACTGAACATGTTATATATTTTTTTAACTTTTTATTTTGAAATAATTTTAAACTTACAAGACAGTTGTAAAAATAATACATACCCCATACAAAGAATTCTAACACACCCTCACCCAACCCCCAGATACCCAGAGTCAGTAATTTTAATATTTTGCCACATTTACCATATCATTCTTTCCTTCCCTCCCTCACTGCTCCCTCCCCTCCCCCTTCTGCCCTGTCCCCTCTTTTTCTCTCTCCACCTTTCCTGGATATTTGAGATCAAGTTACACACATAATCCTTGAACACATAATACTTCCATGTACATTTCCGACAAACAAGGATATCACTTGATAAGTATAGTTATTAAGTTCAAGAAATTTGACATTGATATAAAGCTTACCTTCTGTATTCCAATTTTTTCTTGTGTCCCAGTAATGCCCTTTTTAAAAAAAAAAAATTCAATTTTATTGAGTTATATTCCCATACCATACAGTCATCCATGGTATATAATCAGTTATTCACAGTACCACAGTACCGTTGTATAGTTGTGCATTCTTCACCACAGTCAATTTTAGAACATCCTCATTGCTCCAAAATGAAAAGTCCCATATCACCTCTTGATCCCTCTATCCTTCCTCAACCCTACATAGCCAATAATCTAATTGTTTCTATATATTTATTTATATTTACATTTTATACAAATGTAATCATACCATATATAGTCTTTGTGCCTGGTTGCTTTCACTTAGGATAATGTTTTGTTTTAAAAAAACAGTTTTATTCACACACTATACAATCCATCCTAAATGTTCAGTCATTGATTCTTGGTATAATCACATAGTTATGCATTCAGCACTACAGTCAATAGGGGAACGTTTTCATTTCTTCCGAAGAAAAAACTCCCATACCTTTTATACCCCCCTATTATTGTTTACCTTTGGTATAGTGCCTTTGTTAGAATTAATGAAAGAATATTACAGTGTTACTGTTAACTATAGACATTGGTTTACATTGTTTTTTCCCATAACACACCCTATTATTAATATCTTGTAATAGTGACATATGTTTGTTCTACTTCATGTAAGAACTTTCTTATATTTGTACAATTAACCACCATCATTGCCCACGCTAGGTTTTGCCAAGTAATACAGTACCTCTAGCTTTCTTCCTGGTGACATATACGACTCTAGCCTTCCTCTTTCAACCATACTCACTCTCAGCTTTGTTAATTACACTTACAGTATTGTGCTACCATCACGCAGTATTGTGCTACCATCACGCAGTATTGTGCTATCCATTTCTGAGTCTTTACAATCAACCTTATTGAACATTTTGTACTCCTTAAGCATTGATTGCCCAATCTCTGACCCCTTTCTATCTCCTGATGAACTATACTCTCAAATTTAACTCTCAGAGTTTGCTCATTATAGATAGTTCAGATCACTACTATAGATAGTAGTGAGACCATACAGTATTTGTCCTTTTTTTTCCTGCTTATTTCGTGCAACATAATGTCCTTAAGATTCATCCACATTGTAGGTATCATGACTTTATTCCGCCTTACAGCTGCATCATATTCCGTCATATGTTTATACCACAGTTTGTTAATCACTCATCAGTTGATGGACATTTAGGCTGTTTCCGTCTTTTGGGAATAGTGAATATTGTCACTGTAAACATTGGTGTGCAAATGTCTATTTGTTTCCCTGCTTTCAGTTCTTCTGAGTATATCCCTAATATATAATGGGATTACCTAGTAATGAGATTGCTGGATCATATGGCAATTCTGTATATATTTTTTTAATTAGAGAAGTTGTAGGTTTACATAAAAGTCATGTAAAAAATACAACATTCCTATATACCCCCCGTGGTTGACAGTTTGCATTGGTGTGGTGCCTTTGTTGCAATTGATGGAAGAATATTAAAATATTACTGTAGTCCATTGTTTGCTTTAGGTGTTGTTTTATCCCATATTGCACCCTATTATTAACACCTTGTAATAGTGGCATACATTTTCGATAGTTCATGGAAGAACATTCTTTTATTTGTACTGTTATCCACAGTTGTTGTCCACAACAAAGTTCACTGTGTTACACAGTCCCAGGTCTTAACCTCTGGATTTCCTTCCAATAACATACATGACCCAAAACTTCCCCTTTCAGCCACCTTCACACACGTAATTCAGCGCTGTTAATTACTCTCACAGTAATGTGTTATCGTCACCATTATCCATTTCCAAACATTTACAATCAACCTAGTTAGAAATTCTGCACAATTAAGCATCAGCTCCCCATTTTCTACCCCCATTCTATCTCCTGGTAACCTATATTCTAGATTCTAACTCTATGAGTTTGCTTATTATAATTAGTTCTTATTAGTGAGATCACACAATATTTGTCCTTTTGTTGTCTGGGTTATTTCACATGACATAATGTTCTCAACGTTCATCCATGTTGTCATATGCATTAGGATTTCATTAATTCTTAGAACTGAATAATATTCCATTGAATGTAGATACCACATTTTGTTTATCATTCATTGGTTAATGGATACTTAGATTGCTTCCATCGTTTGGCAATTGTGAATAATGCCGCTGTGAACATTGGTGTGCAAATGTCTGTTCACATCCCTGCTTTCACTTTTGAATATATACTTAGTAGCAGGACTGCTAGATCTTATGGTAGTTCTATAATTAGCTTCCTGAGGAAACACCAAACTGTTTTCTGCAGCGGCTGCACTATTTTACATTCCCACCAGCAGTGAATGAGTGTTCCTATTTCTCTACATCCTCTCCAACACTTGTAGTTTTCTGTTTTTTTTAATAGTGGCCACCCTAGTAGGTATGAAATGATACCTCACTGTGGTTTTGATTTGCGTTTCCCTAATAGCTAGTGATGTTGAGCATCTTTTCATGTGCTTTATAGGCATTTGTATTTTCTCTTTGGAAAAAAAATGTCTATTCAAGTCTTTTGCCCAGTATTAAATTGTATTCTTTGTCTTTATTGTTGAGTTGTAGGTTGTTTTTTTTTTTAATAAATTCTGGATATTAAACCATTATTGGATATGTGGTTTACAAATATTTTCTCCCATTGAGTTGGCTGCCTTTTGACTTTCTTGACAAAGTCCTTTGAAGCACAAAAGTTTTCAGTTTTGAGGAGGTCCCATTGTCTATTTTCTTCTTTTGAAATTCAGAGAAACCATTGTCTACCACAAGATCTTGAAGGTACTTCCCTACATTTTTTTGTAGGAGTTTTATGGTACTGGCTCTTATATTTTGTTCTTTGATCCATCTGGAGTTAATTTTTTATATAAGGTGTAAGATAGGGGTGCTCTTTGATTCTTTTGCATATGGATATCCAGTTCTCCCAGCATCATTTATTGCAGAGACTATTCTGTCCCAGTTGAGTGGACTTGGCAGCCTTGTCAAATATCAATTGGCCATAAATGTGAAGTTTTATTTCTCAACTCTCAATTCGATTCCATTGGTCAGTATATGTATTCTATATGCCAGTACCATGCTTCTTTGACTACTGTAGCTTTGCAATATGCTTTAAAGTCAGGAAGTGTGAGTCCTCCAACTTTCATCTTCTTTGTAAAGATGTTTTTGGCTATTTGGGGCCCCTTACGCTTCCAAAAAATTTGATAATTAGCTTTTCCATTTCAGTAGAGTAGGCTGTTGGAATTTTGATTGTTACTGTGTTGAATTTGGGTAGGATTGACATCTTAACAATATTTAGTCTTTCAATCCATCAACACAGAATGTCCTCTCTTTTTTAAGGTCTTCTTTGATTTCTTGAAGCAAAGTTTTATAGTTTTCTGTGTACAAGTCCTTTACATGCTTGGTTAAATTTATTCCTAGATATTTGATTCTTTTCAATTGCTATTGTAAATGGAATTCTTTTCTTTGATAATATTAATGTTCTGTTAGAAACTGTAGTTCTTGTTTTTCCTTATTTATTTTTGCAGTTATCAAAAAGACAGAGATGAGAGAGCTTTTGCTTAATTTTTAGACCATCCTTTCAGAATTAGGAAAGAAGAAATAGTAAATATGTAGTACTAATTCAAGCATTGAATTACGCCCACATTGCTGCTAACTGTTTTCCAAATTAAGACATCTGGTGACTGGGGAAGTTTGGTTTCTCTCGTATTTGGTTAACCTGTTGGTTTTCTGGAAGGGAAAAGGCATTTAATTGTTCTTGTTGAAAGAAGCTGGGCATTCATAGACTTAGTAGAAATGGTGACTTTACAGTGAAAGATTTACTGAGAAACTGGGCATTTTTGATGTTATTGAGGAAAATGTCTTTGTTTTTTAAAAGATGTTTTGAATATTATATCTGGAACTTGAGAGAAGTCTCATATTGCAGGAGAAGGTATGTGTCATTCCATCCCTCCTGCCCCCCTCCTCCTTTTTCCTTGGTGTAACAGATTCCTGTGCTTTAAAAATTGTGCTTTCCCTTAAGAATTTTACTGTATTTAATACATGGGATGCCATATGTTACTGTAATCAGTATCTTGAACATTCGTGTGAATAAGAGCATATTCAGACTCACTAAGCAGGATTAATTACAGAAGACATTAAGTCTCAGTCATTAATGAATATGATATTTAAATTTTATTGGAATTGTTGCAGAGGCCATTTACTTCCTTTCACTAATATTCAGCACTTCTTCCCATTTAAAACAAATGGTTCTTTGGCAAATTGGTTGTGAAGCCAATTCTGGTATTATTTTAACATATACAAAAATTTCCCTAAACTAGTGAATAAAACTTTTCCTGGGAAAGGTTCTGCTGAAGTTAAACCATTATATATGCTTCTTAAGTCCCAAGACAGTGTTTTCTATAGGACGATATTGGTCATGCATATGAGCAGTTCCTATTTCATTCTTCCTAGTTTCCTGAAATATTAATAACCAGGTTCTTACATCTCCTGTTCAGTTTTGCATCAAATAAGCTAACAATAGATATGCCTGATAAATAATAATCCTCTTTAATGTCCAGTCCGGAGCTTTGGGGGCTACCATTAGGTTTTGACATACCATTCGTATGGCATTTTCACTTGATTTTCATTTGCCACTGGCATATGTCATTAGCAGCTGCTGCTTCCCTGTGTTCTGTCAATATCTCCCCATTAAAAAAAAAGAATATGATATATGCTTGTTATAGAGGCAGTATAGTGTGCCCCTATTTAAAATAATAAATTTGATACATACTTACTACAGAGGCAGGGTATCAGATGGAGTTAACAGTGTGGACTCTGGGGAACCTGGACTGTGTTCTCTCTTCTAAGACGCCTTTAAAAATTCTGAATCAAGTCCTACTCCACCAAGCCCAATGTGTCTCCCAATTCTGTAGACTGCTTCTGATTTTCCAAAGGACATGGGCCACCTTAAAAAAAATAGCACAAGCCCTTGTAGCCTTCCTTGATGAGTTCCTACAGTAGTAATTAGAGTATTTACTTCTGAGTTTTTCTAAGGTTGCCTACCTATTGCCTCAGTTGGCTTCTCTCTCCATATTGGTAATATTAGTGACAGTTCTTGAGATTTTATTTTCTCCTTTCCTCAGTACTGCTTCAGGGAAGGGGGTGTTTATATGGTGAAGGAGATTTTTGGGGGCTCTGCTTTATAATTTCCATATTATAATGACATTGGATTCGGGAGGTAAATCTAGGGTAGAGCTTGGTGGTGGTAGTCATGACTGGCCTATAAAAACCATCTCAGGTCTGGAATTGAGATTACTAAGGACTTTTTGGTGCAGGAACATGCATAATTTGTAACCTTCCTAAAATCCTTTCTGTTTAGAACCTCCGAACATCCATGATATGTAGCAAGGGGTATTTTTTAAAAAAACTTTTTATTTTGGAATAATGTTAGATTTATAGAAAAGTTGCAGAGATCGTCCAGAGTTCCTCTATACCTTCACCCAGCTTCCCCTGATGTTAACGTAACTATGGTACATTAGTCAAAACTAAGAAATTAACATTGGTACCATACTGTTAGCAAAATTACAGAGTTTATTCAGATTTCATCTGTTTTTCCATTGATATCCTTTTTCTTTTCTGGGTCCAGTGAAGGATCCCACATTGCATTTAGTCATCATGTCCTTTAGTCTCCTCCAATCTGTGACAGTCTCTCAGGCTTTCTTTGTTTTTCATAGACCTTGAAACTTTTGAAGAGTATTAATAAGGTATTTTGTGCATGCCCTTCATTTGAGTGTGTTTTGGTGTTTGTCATGATTAGTGTGGTGTTAATGGGATGTTTCTGGAAGCATACCACACAGGTGACTTGCCTTTCTCGTGAACATCACACCAGGGGGCACTTGATATCAACATGTCTTACCACTGGATATTAACTTGATCACTTGGTTAAGGTGGGAGTCTTCCAGGTTTCTACACTAAAAAAAATTACTATTTCTTTTGCCGTTTCCATACTCTGTTCTTTGGAATCTCGTCACTAAGTCCAACCCACACTCAAGGGGAGAATTACGCTTCAGCTCTTAGAGGGAGAATATACATATACAGTTTAGAAGCACATCTTTTGAAACATATTGAAGTTCTTATGCTCTTCAGAGGTATACTTATAAACTCAAAAATAAAATCTAAAAAGGAAAGTAATAACTTAATTTGGTATATCAGTAGTTTATTCTGATTTTAGAGTTATTTGTTGGATTTTATGTTCATGAAATTTTGCATTTCATGATTTTATTCATTTTTGTTTTAATAAGTTGATTCATTTTTTAAAAATATTGTAAATTTAAAAGTGAGGCTCCTTAAACTTTTGAACAGCTGTAAGAATTGTAGTTTTGAAAATGTAGGTGCAAAATAAAGTTAAATTAGGGCAAATTTGAATGAAAATTAAGAAGAAAGGAAATTAATATTTATTGCTTATTTTCTTTATGCCAAGAATTGTGCCCTTTTGCTTTGTGTTCCCATATCATGCTGTAGTTACATCTGTCCTGGCACCTATCACCTTATATTGTAATTTTTTACTTGTCTGTCTTCCACCTCCTTGAAGAAAGTAAGCAAGTTTTTTCATCTTAATCTCCAGCACTTAGCATAGAACTTTGTCATGATAGATACTCACTGTGAACATCAATTTTTATCCCCATTTTGTAGTTAAGGTAAGTGAGGCTTAGAAGAAATTAGGTAGTACCTATCAAGATGAGCTTGCTATTTAGTGGTAGAACAAAGGTTTGAAATTGGGGTTTTTGTTCCTTATGCCTATTGCCTTTTTTTTTTTAATTGTACCACAGAGCAGTTTTTTGATAAGCCAAAAATATTTCACTGCATTATTTATGTTATACCCCAAATTGGCAATCTCTGAAGTATATGTAAGAAACTGGTAACATTTGTTGTCTCCTGAAAGAGGAATGGGACTTGAGGAGCGGAACAGTTGTTTTAGAACCTTTTAAATATTGAGCCATGTGTGGTATTAGATATTCAGATATAAATACCTTTATTTAATGTGCGGAAATTTACTAGGAGTTACTTATTAAGTTTTTCAATATTGTAGCATTACAGTGGTTTGTTTTATTTTGTTGATGTGTTTGGAATCAGATATTCTACTATTATTTCTGAGCATAGATTTTTACAAAGAGCCTTTTGAGAATTCCCGTGTATACCCCATTTTTCCCATTTTTGAACAAAAACAACTAGAAAGGTCAGAGATTGGATAGGACTTTCTAAAGGGAATAAAAAATCAAAGTCTTTCTGTTTAATATGAATGAAATTTGTCTTTTTAATTTCCCCCTAAGTCTTTCTTTATAGAGGCCTCTTATATTAGGTCAGTACTTGGTGATATACCTAAGAGTTTATTTGATTGTTTCAAGTTAGTTAGGATTCTTCTGGCTGTATTAAAAAAAAAAAAAACTGCTACAGACTCATGTAAATAATCAGGGAGTGTAGAATCTCATAAACATGGAATAAAAGTTCTTTCCATCCACTGGATTAGTAGGTCCACTTTAGTAAGTGTTCCACATCTGGGTAGATTGTAGCTGGCAGGTGAATAACTGCATGCATAGGCAAAAATTTAAGATTCCTGAACCATGAATTGGTAATAGGAATGGGATTACCATGATTGGGTTAAGCTAATCAGGATCCATCCCTGTAGCTGGGTCAAGTCCTAAAATTATATTGATGTCACACAGATGGAAGTAGGGAGAGGGGATGAATTTGAGGGATTCAACCACACTATGCAATAAAGTTTCTTGTCTTTCAAATAAAATATGATGTATAAACTGTTCCTACTAATAAATTCTAGGGAAAGTAATTATTTATGGTGGATGATGGGTACATATGGATTTCTTTTAGTATTTTCTACACCATACAAATTACACAATAAAAAGTAAAAAAGAAAAAGAAAGAAAAATGGAACACCCAAAAAGTAAAAAGCAAATGATGATTGTTTTCTTAACCTTTCCTAGGTTGGTCTGAGTTTTTTTCAGTCTTTTCACCCTTTCTTTCTGCTAACATGTAGAATTAATTAACATTTATTTCTCCTCAAAGTGTAATGAGGGAGGATCCAAGATGGAAGAATAGGAGAGGCAGAGCAAAATTCTCCTCTGTGAAAAACACTAGATAAAGAACAGAAAGTACTCCAGAATAGCAGTTCCAGGGTTCCACTGGCTGAGCAGGGACTTCTACACCCAAAGCGAGTGTATACTTGGAGAAACTTAGAGGCTGCGTTTAGAGACGGGTGAGTGTTTGGTCTGGAATGTGGCTGGAAAAAAGGCAGCTGGAGCCAGCTGACGGCACAGAGGTGACCAGCTGTAGGGAGCGGTCTTCCACGCCCTGGGCACCCTCCTCAGTACCTGGCATGGGTGATAACACTTCACAGACCTGTAGCCAAGAGCCTCTGTGGCAGGGACTGGCCCTTGGAGCAGGCAGATGATCACGGAAGGGAGTAGCTTTCCATGCCCTGTGCAGCCATATTTGCAGCTGGCTGGTAGACAACCATTCACAGCCCTGTGGCCAAGAGCTTCCTTGAGGGAATTTGGGATTTGGTGGCCTTGTGATGGCCCAGAGGTAGCAGTGCCACATGGAAGTGCTGGGAACCCTCCTCCAATCCCAGGAACTCGTGGGCATCCAGCAGAAAAGGACTATGGGGCATTCGAGCTGGAAGGTGAGATGCACAACTCTGCAGCAGCTCCAGAATGGCCCGGACCACTGGGTCCCGGAGCCAAACTGCACAGGTCATGCTCCCCACCCACAGGGCTTTCACTCCCCAGCACACACTGGAAATTGGTGCACTTATTGGACCTCCACATGGTTTGGACCCCCTCTCAGTGCATAGACAAAGTTGGGGAGAACTGGTTTGAGGGTAAGAGGTGGCTCTGGAGCACTATCAGCTGGTAGGTCACGGAAAGTGCACTCCACCAAGCTGTAGCACTGTCAAATTATACATAAATGTTCAAATAAGCCTGCATATCCTAAAAGAACTCTATCAAGATAAGCAAATTGCAAAAGGCCAAAAACTACAGAAAATTATAAAGCATATTAAGAAACTGGAAGATATAATCCAAGTGTCCAAATTAAAAAGCCAGAAGTGACACACAACTTGGAGCAATTAATGGAAGAAATACAAACCAGTATTTCAGGATATAAAAGACATGAAGAAGACCCTAGAAGAGCATATAGAAGAATTTGCAAGAGTAAATAAAACAATAGCAGATCTTATGGAAATAGAAGATACTGTTCATCAAATTAAAAAGATTCTGGAGACACAAAACACCAGATTTGAAAGAGTATAGGACCAAATTAGTGAACTCGAGGATAGTGTAGTGGAACTTGAAAGCACAAAAGAATGAATGGTGAAAGACATCGACAAATTTGAAATGGATCTCAGGTAAATGATGGACAACATGAAGTGCACAAATATAAGAATCACTGGTGTTCCAGAAGGGGAACAGAAGAGTAAAGGGCTAGGAAGAATATTCAAAGAAATTGTTGGGGAAAACTTCCCAATACTTCTAAATGACATAAATATGCAAATCAGAAATGCCCAATGAACTAAAAATGAATAGATCCAAATAAACCCACTCTGAGACATATTCTAATCAGATTGTCAAATGCTGAAGAGAAAGAAAACGTTCCAAAAGCAGCAAAAGAGAAGCGAATCACCACATACAGGGGAAGCAATATAAGACCAAGTACTGACTACTCAGTGGGCACTGTGGAAGTAAGAAGGCAGTGGTATAACATATTTAAAATTCTGGAAGAGAAAAATTGCCAGCCAAGAATTATTTATCCAGGAAAGCTCTTCTTCAAAATTGAGGAGAGTTTAAAATTTTCACAGACAAACAAATGCTGAGAGATTTTGTGAACAAGAGACCTGCTGTACAAAAAATACTAAAGGGAGCTCTACCGGCTGAGGACAAAAAAAAGGGAGAGAGATGTTGGAGAATGGCTGAGAACTGAAGAACTTTAGTAAGGGTACCTTAAAGGAAATGGGGGGGAAATTACATCTGACAAATAAAAGCCACAGGATAAGATGGCTGATTTAAGAACTGCCTTCACAGTAATAATATTTAATGTGAATGGATTAAACTCCCCGATTAAAAGATACGGGATTGGCAGAATTGATTTAAAAACATGAACCATCAATATGTTGTTTACAAGAAACTTTTCTTAGACTCAGAGACACAAAGAAATTGAAAGTGAAAGGATGGAAAAAATATTCCTTGCAAGCTACAGCCAAAAGAAAGCAGGGGTAGCAATACTGATTTCACATAAAATAAACTATAAATGCAAGGATGTTATCAGAGACAAAGAAGGACACTGTATAATATTAAAAGGGACAATTCACCAAGAAGAAATAACAATCATAAATGTTTACCAATGTTTGCCCAGTCAAGGTGCTCTAAGTGCATGAGACAAACATTGGCAAAACTGAAGGAAGCAGTAGATGTTTCTACAATAATTGTTGGATACTTAGCTACATCATTTTCTCCTATATATAGCTCAACTAGAAAGAGAACCAATAAGGAAACTGAGAACCTAAACAATGTGATAGAAGAATTAGACTTAACAGACATATGTAGAGTATTACATCCCAAATTACCAGGATATACATTCTTCTCTAGTGCTCATGGAACTTTCTTCAGGATAGATCATATGCTGGGGAATAAGACAAGCCTCCATAAATTTAAAAAGATTGAAATTTTTCAAAGCATATTCTCTGACCACAGTGGAATGCAACTAAAAGTCAACAACCATCAAAGATCTAGAACAAATATATGGAGGTTAAACAACATACTTCCAAACAATCAGTGGGTCAAAGGAGAAATTGCCAGAGAAATTGCTAAATATCTAGAGACGAATGAAAACAAATACACAACATGTCAAAACTTATGGGATGCAGTGAAGGTGGTATTGTGGGGGAAAGTTATAGCTCTAAATGCATATATTAAAGAGGAAGAAATGGCTAAAATCAAAGAACTTCTGGAACAACTGAAGAAGCTAGAAAATGATCAGCAAACTAATCCTAAAGCAAGTAGAAGGAAACAAATAACAAGGATTAAAGCAGAAGTAAGTGATATGGAGAACAAAAAACAATAAAGAGAATAAATAAAACTAAAAGTTGGTTCTTTGAGAAGATCAACAAGATTGACAAACCCTTTGCTAGACTCACAAAATAAAAAAGAGAGAAGACCCAAATAAGCAAAATAATAAATGAGGGGGGACATTATTGCAGATCCCGAAGAAATTCAAAAAATTGTAAGAGGATACTATTAACAGCTGTATGCCAACAAACTAGATAATTAAGAGGAAATGAATAATTTTCTGGAAACACATGAACAACCTAGACTGACCAGAGAAGAAGAAGAAGACCTCAACAGACCAATCACAGGCAAAGAGATCCAATCAGTCATTAAAAAAACTTCCTACAAATAAAACCCTAGGGCCAGATGGCTTCACAGGGGAATTCTACCAAACTTTCCAAAAAGAATTGACACCAATCCTACTTAAACTCTTTCAAAAAATTGAAGAACATGGAACACTACCTAACTCATTTTGTGAAGCCAACATCACTCTACTACCAAAAGCAGATAAAGATGCTACAAGAAAGAAAAACTACAGGCCAATCTCCCTAATGATGCAGAAATTCTCAACAAAATACTTGCAAATCGAATCCAAAGAGACATTAAAAAATCATACAGCATGACCAAGTGGGGTTCATTCCAGTCATGCAAGGGTGATTCAACATAAAATCAATCAGTGTAATACAACACATTAGCAAATCAAAAGGGAAAAATCAATCTCAATAGTTGGCTGCAGAGGCATTTGACAAAATTCAGCATCCTTTTTTGATAAAAACATTTCAAAAGGTAGGAATTGAAGGAAACTTCCTCAACATGGTAAGGGGCATGTATGAAAAACGCATAACAAGCATAGTACTCAATGGTGAGAGAATGAAAGCCTTCCCTCTGAGATCATGAGTGAGGCAAGGATGCCCGCTGTCACCACTGTTATGCAACATTGTGCTAGAAGTTCTAGCTAGAGCAGTCCAGCAAGACAAAGAAATAAAAGGCATCCAAATTGGAAAGGAAGAAGTAAAAGTGTCATTATTTGCAGCTGATATGATCTTATATTTGGGAAAGCCTCAGAAATTGATGACACACTTACTTAAGCAAATGTAGCAAAGTGGCAAGCTGCAAGATTAATGCACATAAGTCAGTAATGTTCCTATACACCAGAAATGACCTAACTGAAGAGTCAACCAAGAAAAAGATTCCATTCTCAAAAGCAAATAAAAAAGTCAAGTATCTAGGAATATTTTTTTTATTTTGTAATAAATTCAAAGTTATAGGAACAGTTGCAAAAACAATACTAACCCTATACACGCAATTCCATTGTACCCTGTCCCCCCTCCCCCAACAGCTCAATCCACCAAATTTAACATGCTGTCACATCGCTATTTCTTTCCTTCCCTCCCTCTCTCCCTCCCTATCTATCATCCATCCTCTATTGCTCTGTCTTCTGAACATATAAGAGCTAGCTGCACACATCTTTGAACATACACTGTAATTCACGTATACACTTCCCGTGAACAAGAACATTCTTTTATGCAATCCCATTAAGTGCAGCTAAGAAGTACAAGAGATTCAACAATGATACAAAGCTTACATTCTATATTTCCTTTTCCTTATGTCTCAGTTGTGTCCCTTTGAGCCACGTGTCCTCCATCCTCCAATCCCATCCAAGTTCATCTTTGGCATTCAATTGTCATCTATTTAGACTATATTTTTTTTTTTTTTCAGTTGTGGAAGCATATATACAGCCTAAATCTTCCCATTCCACCCCCTCCCTAACCTTCCATTAGTGGGATTAATCACCTTTAGAATGTTCTAATGCTCTTTCCCACCATCCATTACTAGAAATTTCCCTTCACCTCCAACAGCAACCCTACACTCATTTCTTTACTCCCCATTTCCCCTTCCCCCATTTCTCTTTTTTTTTTGAGTTTTTTTTTTATCTTCATTTTATTAAGATATATTCACTTACCACGCAGTCATACAAAACAAATCGTACATTTGATTATTCACAGTACCATTACATAGTTGTACATTCATCACCTATATCAATCCCTGACACCTTCATTAGCACACACACAAAAATAATAAGAATAATAATTAAACTGAAAAAGAGCAATTGAAGTAAAAAAGAACACTGGGTACCTTTGTCTGTTTGTTTGTTTGTTTCCTTCCCCTATTTTTCTACTCATCCGTCCATAAACTAGACAAAGTGGAGTGTGGTCCTTATGGTTTTCCCAATCCCATTGTCACCCCTCATAAGCTACATTTTTATACAACTGTCTTAGAGATTTATGAGTTCTGGGTTGTAGTTTGATATTTTCAGGTATCCACCACCAGCTACCCCAATTCTTTAGAACCTAAAAAGGGTTGTCTAAATTGTGCATAGGAGTGCCCACCAGAGTGACCTCTCGGCTCCATTTGGAATCTCTCTGCTACTGAAGCTTATTTCATTTCCTTTCACATCCCCCTTTTGGTCAAGAAGATGTTCTCCCTCCCACGATGCCAGGTCTACATTCCTCCCCGGGAGTCATATTCCACGTTGCCAGGGAGATTCACTCCCCTGGGTGTCTGATCCCATGTAGCGGGGAGGGCAGTGATTTCACCTTTCAAGTTGGCTTAGCTAGAGAGACAGGGCCACATCTGAGCAACAAAGAGGCATTCGGGAGGAGGCTCTTAGGCACAATTATAGGGAGGCCTAGCCTCTCCTTTGCAGCAACCGTCTTCCCAAGGGTAAAATCTACGGTAGAGGGCTCAACCCATCAAACCACCAGTTCCCTATGTCTGTGGTCATGTTAGCAACCATTGAGGTGGGGTAGGCCAATACCGCTGCATTCTCCACAGGCTCCTCAAGGGGGCACTACATATTTTTTTCCTTGTTTTTTTTTTAAACTTTTTTCCTTTTTAAATCAACTGTATGGAAAAACAAAAATTAAAAAAAAAAAAAGAAAGACATACAATAAAAGAACACTTCAAAGAGACCATAACAAGGGAGTAAGAAAAAGACAACTAACCTAAGATAACTGCTTTACTTCCCACCTGTTCCTACTTTACCCCAAGAAGGTTACATGATATAGCAACATTTCTGTGAACTTGTTCCTACTATATCCATCAGAAATTAACAGACCATAGTCATTCCTGGGCATCCCCAGAACGTTAAATAGCATATCTGTTCTTCTTGGATTCCTGTTCCCCCTTCCTTAATTGCTCTCTATTGCTAGTTCCCCTACATTCTACATTATAAACCATTCATTTTACATTTTTCAAAGTTCACATTAGGGGTAGCATGCAATATTTCTCTTTCTGTGCCTGGCTTATTTCGCTCAGCATTATGTCTTCAAGGTTCATCCATGTTGTCATATGTTTCCCGAGGTCGTTCCTTCTTACTGCCGTGTAGTATTCCATCATGTGTATATACCACATTTTATTTATCCACTCATCTGTTGAAGGACATTTGGGTTGTTTCCATCTCTTAGCAATTGTGAATAATGCTGCTATGAACATTGGCGTGCAGATATCTGTTCGTGTCACTGCTTTCCGATCTTCCGGGTATATACCGAGAAGTGCAATTGCTGGATCGAATGGTAACTCTATATCTAGTTTTCTAAGGAACTGCCAGACTGACTTCCAGAGTGGCTGAACCATTATACAGTCCCACCAACAATGAATATGAGTTCCAGTTTCTCCATATCCCCTCCAGCATTTGTAGTTTCCTGTTTGTTTCGTGGCAGCCACTCTAATCGGTGTTAGATGGTATCTCATTGTGGTCTTAATTTGCATCTCTCTAATAGCTAGTGAAGCTGAACATTTTTTCATGTGTTTCTTGGCCATTTGTATTTCCTCTTCAGAGAACTGTCTTTTCATATCTTTTGCCCATTTTATAATTGGGCCGTCTGTACTATTGTCATTGAGTTGTAGGATTTCTTTATATATGTAAGATATCAGTCTTTTGTCAGATACATGGTTTCCAAAAATTTTTTCCCATTGAGTTGGCTGCCTCTTTACCTTTTTGAGAAATTCCTTTGAGGTGCAGAAACTTCTAAGCTTGAGGAGTTCCCATTTATCTATTTTCTCTTTTGTTGCTTGTGCTTTGAGTGTAAAGTCTAGGAAGTGGCCACCTAATACAAGGTCTTGAAGATGTTTTCCTACATTATCTTCTAGGAGTTTTATGGTACTTTCTTTTATATTGAGATCTTTGGTCCATTTTGAGTTAATTTTTGTGTAGGGGGTGAGGTAGGGGTCCTCTTTCATTCTTTTGGATATGGATATCCAACTCTCCCAGCCCCATTTGTTGAATAGACCATTATGACTCAGTTCAGTGACTTTGGGGGCCTTATCAAAGATCAGTCGGCCATAGATCTGAGGGTCTATCTCTGAATTCTCAATTCGATTCCACTGATCTATATGTCTATCTTTGTGCCAGTACCATGCTGTTTTGACCACTGTGGCTTTACAATAAGCTTCAAAGTCAGGGAGTATAAGTCCTCCCACTTCGTTTTTCTTTTTTAGAGTGTCTTTAGCAATTCGAGGCATCTTCCCTTTCCAAATAAATTTGATAACTAGCTTTTCCAAGTCTGCAAAGTAGGTTGTTGGAATTTTGATTGGGATTGCATTGAATCTGTAGATGAGTTTGGGTAGAATTGACATCTTAATGACATTTAGCCTTCCTATCCATGAACATGGAATATTTTTCCATCTTTTAAGGTCCCCTTCTATTTCTTTTAGTAGAGTTATGTTTATGTAGTTTTCTTTGTATAGGTCTTTTACATCTTTGGTTAAGTTTATTCCTAGGTACTTGATTTTTTTAGTTGCTATTGAAAATGGTATCTTGTTCTTGAGTGCCTCTTCAGTTTGTTCATTTCTAGCATACAGAAACATTACTGACTTATGTGTATTAATCTTGTATCCCGCTACTTTGCTAAATTTGTTTATTAGCTCTAGTAGCTGTATCATCGATTTCTCAGGGTTTTCCAGATATAAGATCAGTATCATCTGCAAACAATGACAGTTTTACTTCTTCTTTTCCAATTTGGATGCCTTTTATTTCTTTGTCTTGCCGGATTGCCCTGGCTAGCACTTCCAGCACAATGTTGAATAACAGTGGTGACAGCGGGCATCCTTGTCTTGTTCCTGATCTTAGAGGGAAGGCTTTCAGTCTCTCACCATTGAGTACTATGCTGGCTGTGGGTTTTTCATTTATGCTCTGTATCATATTGAGGAAGTTTCCTTCAATTCCTACCTTTTGAAGTGTTTTTATCAAAAACGGATGTTGGATTTTGTCAAATGCTTTTTCAGCATCTATTGAGATGATCATTTGATTTTTCCCTTTTGAATTTTTAATGTGTTTTAATACATTGATTGATTTTCTTATGTTGAACCATCCTTGCATGCCTGGAATGAAACCCACTTGGTCATGGTGTATGATTTTTTTAATGTGTCTTTGGATTCGATTTGCAAGTATTTTGTTGAGGATTTTTGCATCTATATTCATTAGGGAGATTGGCCGGTAGTTTTCCTTTTTTGTAGCATCTTTGCCTGGTTTTGGTATTAGATTGATGTTAGCTTCATAAAATGAGTTAGGTAGTGTTCCATTTTCTTCAATGTTTTGAAAGAGTTTGAGTAAGATTGGTGTCAGTTCTTTCTGGAAAGTTTGGTAGAATTCCCCTGTGAAGCCATCTGGCCCTGGGCATTTATTTGTGGGAAGATTTTTGATGACTGATTTGATGTCTTCACTTGTGATGGATTGATTGAGGTCTTCTATTTCTTCTCTGGTCAGTCTAGGTTGTTCATATGTTTCCAGGGAATTGTCCATTTCCTCTACATTATCCAGTTTGTTGCCATACACTTGTTCACAGTATCCTCTTATAATTTTTTTAATTTCTTCAGAATCTGCAGTTATGTCACCTTTTTCATTCACTATTTTGTTTATATGGGTCTTCTCTCTTTTTGATTTTGTCAGTCTATCTAGGGGCTTGTCAATCTTGTTGATCTTCTCAAAGAACCAACTTTTGGTGATATTTGTCCTCTCTATTGTTTTTTTTTGTTCTCTATGTCATTCATTTCTGCTTTAATCCTTGTTATTTCTTTTCTTCTACTTGGTTTAGGGTTGGTTTGCTGTTCATTTTCTAGCTTCTTCAGTTGATCCATTAGTTCTTTGATTTTGGCTCTTTCTTCCTTTTTAATATATGCGTTTAGTGCTATAAATTTCCCCCTCAACACTGCTTTTGCTGCATCCCATAGGTTTTGGTATGTTGTGTTCTCATTTTCATTCATCTCTATATGTTTAGCAATTTCTCTTGCTATTTCTTCTTTAACCCACTGATTGTTTAGGAGTGTGTTGTTTAACCTCCAGGTATTTGTGAATTTTCTAAGTCTCTGATGGTTATTGACTTCTAATTGTATTCCATTGTAGTCAGAGAATGTGCTTTGAATAATTTCAATCTTTTTAAATTTACTGAGGCTTGTTTTATGTCCCAGCATATGATCTATTCTGGAGAAAGTTCCGTGAGCACTAGGAAAGTATGTGTATCCTTGTGATTTGGGATGTAATGTTCTGTATATGTCTGTTAAATCTAATTCATTTATCAGATTGTTTAGGTTTTCAATTTCCTTATTGTTCCTCTGTCTGGTTGATCTATCTATAGGAAAGAGTGATGTGTTGAAGTCTCCCACAATTATTGTGGAAACATCAATTGCTTCCTTTAGTTTTGCCAGTGTTTCTCTCATGTATTTTGTCGCACCTTGATTGGGTACATAGACATTTATGATTGTTATTTCTTCTTGTTGAATTGCCTCTTTTATTAGTATGTAGTGGCCTTCTTTGTCTCTCAAAACATCCCTGCATTTAAAGTCTATTTCATCTGAGATTAATATTGCTACACCTGCTTTCTTTTGGCTGTAGCTTGCATGAAATATTTTTTTCAATCCTTTCACTTTCAATTTCTTTGTGTCCCTGTGTCTAAGATGAGTCTCTTGTATGCAACATATTGATGGTTCATTTTTTTTTGATCCATTCTGCGAATCTATATCTTTTAATTGGGGAGTTTAATCCATTTACATTCAATGTTATAACCGTGAAGGCATTTCTTGAATCAGCCATCTTATCCTTTGGTTTATGTTTGTCATATATATTTTTCCCCTCTCTCTATTAATATCCTTTATTGTACCCATACCGAATCTATTTAGTACTGAACCTTTCTCCAAGTCTCTCTGTCCTTTCTTTGTTTCTCTGTCTGTTGGGCTCCCTTCAGTATCTCTAGTAGGGCAGGTCTCTTGTTAGCAGATTCTCTCAGCATTTGTTTGTCTGTGAAAAATTTAAGCTCTCCCTGAAATTTGAAGGAGAGCTTTGCTGGATAAAGTATTCTTGGTTGGAAGTTTTTCTCACTCAGAATTTTAAATATATCGTGCCACTGCCTTCTTGCCTCCATGGTGGCTGCTGAGTAGTCACTACTTAGTCTTATGCTGTTTCCTTTGTATGTGGTGAATTGCTTTTCTCTTGCTGCTTTCAGAACTTGCTCCTTCTCTTCTGTGTTTGACAGTGTGATCAGAATATGTCTCGGAGTGGGTTTATTTGGATTTATTCTTTTTGGAGTTCGCTGAGCATTTATGATTCGTGTATTTATGTTGTTTAGAAGATCTGGGAGGTTTTCCCCAACAATTTCTTTGAATACTCTTCCTAGACCTTTACCCTTTTCTTCCCCTTCTGGAACACCAATGAGTCTTATATTAGGACATTTTATATTATCTATCATATCCCTGAGGTCCGTTTTGATTTTTCCAATTTTTTTCCCCATTCTTTCTTTTATGCTTTCATTTTCCATTCTGTCATCTTCTAGGTCACTGATTTGTTGTTCAACTTCCTCTAGTCTTGTACTATGAGTGTCCAGAATCTTTTTAATTTGGTCAACAGTTTCTTTAATTTCCATAAGATCATCTATTTTTTATTTAGTCTTCCAATGTCTTCTTTATGCTCTTCTAGGGTCTTCTTGATATCCTTTGTATTCTGTACTATGGTCTCATTGTTCATCTTTAGTTCTTTGAGTAGCTGCTCTAGGTGCTGTGTCTCTTCTGATGTTTTGATTTGGGTTCTTGGTCTTGGGTTATCCATATCGTCTGTTTTTTTCATATGCTTTATAATTTTCTGTTGTTTTTGGCCTCTTGGCATTTGCTGACCTTGATAGGGTTCTTTTAGGATTTGTAGACCAATTGAAGTCCTTATCTCTAATTTATCAGATCTGCAGCTTCGTGGAGTACACTTTCTCTAACTAACCAGCAGGTGGCGTCCACGAGCCACCTGTTCTCCACAAGCCAGTTCTCCTCTGCTTTGCCTTTGTGGTGAGTGGGGGAGTGAGTCTTGTGGGGTCCAATTGGTGTACCAAGCTTGCGTGTGTAGTTGGTGTTGCCTGCCTGTATATGGGGCGTGTTTCTGGGCAGTCAGGGAGGGGGGGTGGCCCTAACAGTCAAATCTCCCTGGTGATCCTGGAGTTTTAAAGCTGCTGCAATAGTCTAATCCTTCAGTTCAGTCCTGCCACAGTTTGTCTCTGCCACTGACCCACAAGTCCTTGGTATTGGCGTATGGCTCCTGAGACTTGCAAGTGGGTCCCTCTTCCAGGGCGTGCAACCCCTGGTCCTCTGTTGAGGGATGACTGTGCTATGTCACAGGTGAGTGCCGTCCCCCCAGGGCAGTTCTGGGCTGCTGGGCTGTGTAGGGAGGCTCCCAGTCTGCTGAAATGATGGCTGAATGGGGCTTTGTTAATTCAGACTGCTCCACCTTCCCAACTCTGGGACAATCAGCTGAGGTTGCAGGGAAAGCTAATGTCCATACCCAGTTTTGTGGAGTGTACCTGTTATTTGAAGCACTTCCGTCACACTGGGTTGTGTGGGGCAACTCTGGGCTATGGGGCTGGCGATGGGCAGGAGTGTTTCCTGTCCACCAGGATGATGGCTGTGAGCAGACACCCCCCTTTTCTTGGGAAGTTGTGGTGTTTAGTGAAATTTCTCAGCCACTGGATTATTGCCTTTTGTCTCAGAGCTCTCTTAGTTCTGCTCTTGACTTGACCTGCCCAAATTGCAAGTCTTTGAAGCTTTCTGTATTGGGCTTCTTAGAGTAATTGTTTTAGAAAAAGAAAAAAGGATTAAAAAAAAAAAAAAAAAGGGCCCGCCTCACAGATCTAATCGGTTATTGAAATGCTAAGATACAAAGCAATTAGGGCCATTAAGGAAAGGTCCACAGGGCAGAGAGATCAGCTTTTCTTCGGGATTTGCATATGAGCCTGAGGGCCTGAGCTCTGCCTTTCCCCTTTCTATGCTCACCGGAACTCCAAAAATCCTCTGCTTTTATTTTGGAGTTTTTCGTGCTGTTTTTTTTCTATGTCTGTCTCCTCTCTGCTGGGCTGGCTGCTCTCAGATTCTCTGGTGTCTGGTCTCAGTCTATCTATGGTTGGCGTTTGGATCAGTAGAATGAGTTTCCGATAAGGGCTGCCACTGCAGTTCTCCCTTCTCCTTACCGGAGCTGACAGCCCCTCCTCCCACGGGACTGAGCCTGGCAGGGAGGGGCGCGGGTCCCCTGGCCGCAAAAACTTACAGATTTTGCTGATCTCAGCAGTTCGACGTGTTCGTGAGTGTTGTATGAAGTATGCCCAAAGTCAGATTGCTCTGTGGTGTCCAGTCCACGCAGTTCCTGGCTTTCTACCTATTTTCCTGGAGGAGTAACTAAAACATACAGCTCACCAGTCCGCCATCTTGCCCCGCTTCCTGTTTGAGACCCCCCATTTCTCTTAACCCATACTCTGATTTTCACCTCTGTGGTTATATTCTCTGATAATTTCTTTGTGTTTACTGTGGGGCTTAAAATTAACCTCTTAAATCCATATCAATCTTGTTTTTCTTTGATACCACCTTCACTTCAATAGGGCACATAAACTATGTTCCTATACTCCTCCATTCCCCCACGTTTATATAGTTGTCTAAAGTTACATATTTTATGTTGAGTTCAAAACCACTGATTTGTCATTAGAGTTTCTGTATTTTATATCATGCAGGAAGTAAATAGTGGAGTTACACTTCAAAAGTTATTGACTTCTGTTTGTGTTCTATTGTGGTTGGAGAATGCTTTGAGTATATTCAATTTTTTTTTTTTTTTTTTTAATTTCTTGAGGCTTGTTTTATGTCCCAGCTTATGTTCCCTTCTGGAGAAAGATCCGTGATCACTAGAGAAAAATGAGTGTCCTGGTGATTTGGGGTGTAAGGTACTATATATGTCTGTTAAAATTCCCTGTATCTCTTTCTCATTTCTTTGTTTCTCTGTTGGTAGGGCTTCCTTTAGTATCTGAAGTAGGGCAGGTCTTTTATTGGCAGAGTCTCTCGGCATTTATTTGTCTGTGAAAAATTTAAGCTCTCCCTCAAATTTGAAGGAGAGTTTTGCTGGATAAAGTATTCTTGGTTGGAAATTTTTCTCTCTCAGAATTTTAAATATGTCATGCCACTGCTTTCTCGCCTCCATGGTGGCCACTGAGTAGTCACAACTTAGTCTTATCTTGTTTCCTTTGTATGTGGTGAATTGCTTTTCTCTTGCTGCTTTCAGAACTTGCTTCTTCTCTTCAGTATTTGACAGTCTGATCAGAATATGTCTTGGCATGGGTTTATTTGGATTTATTCTATTTGGAGTTCTCTGGGCATTTATGCTTTGTGTATTTATATTGTGTATAAGGTTCGGGAAGTTTTCCCCAACAATTTCTTTGAATACTCTTTCTAGACCTTTACCCTTCTCTTCCCCTTCTGGGACACCAATGAGTCTTAAGTTTGGACGTTTTATTTTATCTATCATATCCCTGAGATCCATTGCGATTTTTTTTTTTCTCCATTCTTTCTTTTGTTATTTCATTTTCCGTTCTGTGGACTTCTAGGACACTGAGACATTGTTCAGCTTCCTCTAATCTTTTATTGTGAATATCCAGAGTCTTTTTAATTTGGCCAACATTTGTTTTATTTCCATAAGATCTTCTGTTTTTTTTATTTACTCTTGCAAAGTCTTCTTTATGCTCTTCTAGGATCTTCTTTATGTCACTTATATCCTGGACCATGGTCTTCTTGATGTCCTTTAAATCCTTTGCCATGTTTTCATTCCTCGATTGTTGCGAAGTACTGTGTCTCTAATGATATCTTGATTTGTGTGTTTGGAGTTGGATTCTCCATATCATCCAGTTTTATCATATGCATTAAGATTTTCTGTTGTTTTTGGCCTCTTGGCATTTGCTTTGCTTGATAGGGTTCTTTCAAGTTGTAAAAAAAAAAAAAAATAGCTATCTAATTTTTCAGAAACACAGTTTGGTGGCGTACATGTTCTCTAACTAACCAGCAGATGGTGTCTGTGAGTCACCTATACCCCTCAAGTCAGTTCTCCACCTTGTCCCTGCGGTGTGTGGGGAAATGATTCTTGTGTGGTTCAGTTGGAAAACTCAGTTTGGATGTGTTGCTGGAGCCATGTGCCCTGAATGTGGGGCGTGTGTCCGGGTGGCCAGGGAGGAAGGGCAGCTTTAATATTCAAATCCCCCAGGTTCCCGGAGATTCAAGGCTGCCGCAAGGGTCTAAGCCTTCATTTCATTTCAGCCCCAGACCCTCTCTCTCGCTGTCCCGCAAACCACCAGACTTGGCGTAGTGTCCCTGGGTTCTCCGAGAGGGTCCCCCCGCCCAGCCACGATCCTCTAGGACCTCTGCCAAGGGAATGCCGTGCTACGTCACCAGTGCCTGCTGTCCCTCAAAGGAAGCCCCGGGCCACCGGGCTATGCAGGGGCGCTTTCAGCCTGATGCAAAGATGGCCGAACAGGGTGTCTCTACCCCCTCCTCCTCGCACAGTTCCTCCTTCCCAGCTCTGGGACAACTGGCGGGGCTCTGGGCTGTGGGCACGGCCCTGGGCAGAAGTTTATCCAGCCCTCCGGGTAGCCAGCTGCTAGTCGCGGGGTTTCTTTCTGCTTCCAGCTCTCCCCTCCGTTCCCCCGGCCCCGAGAGTATCTGCAGCGGGCTATATTCCAGGCCAGACACTGAGAGGCCGACCCAGCCTCCTCTTGCTGTGTTTTACAGCGTGGTTCCCACTATCGCAACTGCAGCTGCTCCTGGGTTTTTCCCTTTTTGTTTTTTTTTTTTTTTTTTTAAAGAGCCAGTCAGTCTCCAAATGCTGAACCCTGGCTTCCCCAGACCGCCACACGGCTGCGGGTCTTCCAGCCAGTTTCTCAGTCGTTTCAGAATGCAGACTCCCAGTTTCACCAAGTATACGGCCCCTGTGGAACTAGCAGACCTTTTCCAGCTGGTGCATCGCTGTAACCGGTATTCTGGGTCACTTTCTTGTTTTTATCTAGTGTTTTTCATGGAGGTGTTTTTTTGCCCTGTCTCACCTAGCCACCATCTTAGTTTTCCTCTAGGAATAAATTTAACCAAGGATGTAAAAGACCTCTACCCAGAAAATTACATTACTTTACTAAAAGAAATATAAGGGGACCTAAAGAGTTGGAAAGATATCCATGTTCATGGATAGGAAGGCTAAATGTTATTAAGATGTCAATCCTACCCAAACTGATCTACAGATTCAATGTATTTTCAATCAACGTTCCAACAACCTAATTTGCAGACTTGGAAAAGCTAGTTATCAAATTTATTTGGAAGAGAAAGATGCCTCGAATTGCTAAAAACATTATAAAAAAGAAAAATGAAGTAGGAGGACTTACACTTCCTGACTGAAGCTTATTATAGAGCCACAGTAGTCAAAACAGCATGGTATTGGCCAAAGATAGACATATTGATCAATGGAATCGAATTGAGAATTCGGAAATAGACCTGCAGACCTACGGTCGACTGATTTTTGACAAGGCCACCAAATCCACTGAACTAGGACAGAACAGTCTCTTCAACAAATGGGGCTGGGTGAACTAGATATCCATATCCAAAGGAATGAAAGAGGATCCCTACCTCACACCCTATACAAAAATTAACTCCAAGTGGATCAAAGACCTCAATATAAGAGACAGTGCCATAAAATGTAGGGAAACATCTTCAAGACCTATTATTATGAGGTGCTTCTTAAACCTTACACCCAAAGAACAAACAATGAAAGAAAAAAATAGATAAATGGGAACTCCTCAGAATTAAAAGCTTCTGTACCTCAAAAGAATTTGTCAAACAGGTAAAGACGTAGCCAACTGAATGAGAGAAAATATTTGGAAACCATGCATTTGACAAAAGACTGATATCTTCCACATATAGAGAAACCCTACAATTCAACAACAGTGCTACAAACAGCCCAATTATAAAATGAGCAAAAGATATGAAATGACATTTCTCTGAAGAGAATGGCTAAAGAATACATGAAAAAATGTTCATCTTCATAGCTATTAGGTTGATGCAAATCAAGACCACAATGAGATACCATCTCATACCAATAAGAATGGCTGCCATTAAACAAACAGGAAACTGCAAATGCTGGAGAGGATGTGGAGAAATTGGAACTCTTATTCATTACTGGTGGGACTGTATAATGGTACAGCCACTCTGGAAGACAGTTTGGTGGTTCCTCAGAAAACGAGATATCGAGTTACCCTATGATACAGCAGTTTCACTTCTCAGTATATACCCAGATGATCTGAAAGCAGTGACATGAACAGATATTTGCACATCGATGTTCATAGTAGCATTGTTCACAATTGCCAAGAGATGGTGTTCTGGTTTGCTAATGCTGCCATTATGCAAAATACCAGGAACGAATTGGCTTTTATTTTTTATTTTTTACGTTTTATTTTGAAATAAATTCAAAGTTATAGGAACAGTTGCAAAAACAATACAAACCCCATACACAGAACTCCAGCGTTCCCTGACCCCCCCATACCCTGATCCACTAATTTTAACATGTTGTCACACTGCTATTTCTTTCCCTCACTCTCTCCCTCCCTCCCTCTCTCCCTATCATCTATCATCTATTGCTCTATCTTCTGAACATGAGAGCTAGCTGCACACATCCTTGAACAAACTATAATTCACATGTACAATTCCCATGAACAAGAACATTCTTTTATGCCATCCCATTAAGCGCAGCTAAGAAGTACAAGAGATTCAACAATGATACAAAGCTTACATTGTGTATTTCCTTTTCCTTATGTCTCAGCTGTGTCCCTTTGAGCCTCCTGTCCTCCATCCTCAGATCCCATCCAGGGTCATCCTTGGCATTCAATTGTCATCTATTTAGACTTTTTTTTTTTCCTCAATTGTGGAAACATATATGCAGCCTAAATCTTCCCATTCCACCCCCTCCTAGCATCCCATTAGTGGGATTAATCACATTTAGAATGTTGTAATGCTATCACATTCCCACCATCCATTACTAGAAATTTCTCTTCACCTCAAACAGCAAACCTACACTCATTTCTTAACTCCTCATTGCCCCTTCCCCCATTTCTCTTAACGCATACTCTACTTTTCATCTCTATGGTCATATTCTCTGGTAATCTCTTTGTATTTACTGTGGGGCTTAAAATTAACCTCTTAAATCCGTAACAATCTTGTTTTTCTTTGATACCAACCTAAGTTCAATAGGACACATAAACTGTGTACCTATACGTTCCATTCCCCCACCTTTATATAGTTCTCGTCAAAAATTACATATTTTACATTGAGTTCAAAACCACTGATTTGTCATTAGAGTTTGTGTATTTTATATCATGTAGGAAGTAAATAGTGGAGTTACAATTCAAAAATTATTGACTTCTATTTGTATTCCATTGTGGTCAGAGATTGTGCTTTGAATATGTTCAGTTTTTTTTCCTTTTTTTTTAATTTATTGAGGCTTGTTTTATGTCCCAGCTTATGGTCCATTCTGGAGAAAGATCCGTGATCAGTAGAGAAAAATGAGTGTCCTGGTAATTTGTGATGTAAGGTTCTACATATGTCTGTTAAAAGTCTCTATATCTTTCTCCTTTCTTTGTTTCTCTGTTGGTAGGGCTCCCTTTAGTATCTGAAGTAGGGCAGGTCTTTTATTGGCAAAGTCTCTCAGCATTTGTTTGTCTCTGAAAAGTTTAAGCTCTCCCTCAAATTTGAAGGAGAGCTTTGCTGGATAAAGTATTCTTGGTTGGAAATTTTTCTCTCTCAGAATTTTAAATATGGCATGCCACTGCCTTCTCACCTCCATGGTGGCCGCTGAGTAGTCACAACTTAGTTCTTATGTTGTTTCCTTTGTATGTGGTGAATTGCTTTTCTCTTGCTGCTTTCAGAACTTGCTCCTTCTCTTCAGTATTTGGCAGTCTGATCAGAAAATGTGTTGGCATGGGTTTATTTGGATTTATTCTATTTGGAGTTTTCTGGGCATTTGTGCTTTGTGTATTTATATTGTGCAGAAGGTTTGGGAAGTTTTCCCCAATGATTTCTTTGAATACTGTTTCTAGACCTTTACCCTTCTCTTCCCGTTCTGGGACACTAATGAGTCTTAAGTTTGGACGTTTTATTTTATCTATCGTATCCCTGAGATCCTTTTCGATTTTTTTTATTTTTTTCTGCATTCTTTCTTTTGTTCTTTCATTTTCTGTTCTGTGGACCTCTAGGGCACTGAGAGGTTGTTCAGCTTCCTCTAATCTTGTATTATGATTATCCAGAGTCTTTTTATTTGGCCAACAATTTCTTTTATTTCCGTAAGATCTTTTTTTTTTTATTTACTCTTGCAATTTCTTCTTTATGCTCTTCTAGGGTCTTCTTTATGTGCCTTTTATCCTGCTCCATGGTCTTCTTCATGTCTTTTATATCCTGTGCCATGTTTTTGTTCCTCGATTGTAATTGTTTGATTAATTGTGCCAAGTACTGTGTCTCTTCTGATATTTTGATTTGGATGTTTGGGATCGGGTTCTCCATATCGTCTGGTTTTATCATATGCATTAAGATTTTCTGTTGTTTTTGGCCTCTTGGCATTTGCTTTGCTTGATAGGGTTCTTTCAAGTTGTAAAAAAAAAATAATGCCAATCTAATTTTTCAGAAATACAAGTTGGTGGCGTACACTTTCTCTAACTAACCAGCAGATGGTGTCTGCGAGTCACCTATACCCCTCAAGTCAGTTCTCCCCAACTCTGTCCCTGTGGTGTGTGGGGAAATGATTTTTGTGGGGTTCAGTTGGTGAACTCTGTTTGGGTTTGTTGTTGGAGCTGTCTGCCCTGAATGTGGGGCATGTGTCTGGGTGGTTAGGCAGGCAGGCAGCCTTAATATTCAAACCTCCCAGGTGTTCCCAGAGATTCAAGGCTGTTCCAAGAGTCTAAGCCTTCATTTCAGTTTTGCCCCAGATTTTCTCTGTCGCTGATCCACAAACCACCGGCATTGATGTAGCGTACCTGGGTTTTCTGAGCGGGCCTGCGTTGTCAGCTGTGATCTTCCAGGACTTCTGCTGAGGGAAGGCTGTGTTACGTCACTAGTGTGCGTCGTCCCTCAAAGGAAGCCCAGGGCTGCTGGGCTGTGCAGGGGCGCTCTCTGCCTGATACAAACATTAGCCTATAATTCTTGACTGGTGTAAGTTCTTAATGAAAGGCAGGCAGTAGAGCTGGGTCCCACCCCTTTCCTCTTAGAGAAGATAGATGCCTTAAGGGGAGGTCATTAACATTTCGATGGTCTGTCTCTGCCTGTGCCACACCCCTGTCTGGGTCACAGAACTGGGAACTGAAAATGGCTGAGGCTTTCTCCACTGAGTCGAAAAAGGAACGGAGCTAGTCTGAGGCTGCTCTCCAGCTCTCCAAGGTCAGTCATCACCCAAAGCCTCTGCCTGCTTGTTGGGGATTCGTACCTCGTAGTGAGCAGATCAGCCTTGCTAATTAAAACCCCAGTTGGAGCTCAGCTGAGCTATATTCGCTCACTGGGAGAAAGCTTCTCTCTGGCACCACGAGGCTTTGTAGCTCGGGCTGTTGGGGAGGGGTCACCCGATTTGGATCCGCAGTTCTTACTTACAGATTTTATGCTGTGATCTCAGGCATTCTTCCCAATTCAGGTTAGTGTATGGTGAGTGGATGGTCACGTTTGTCCCTCTGCAGTTATTCCAGATTATTTACTAGTTGTTTTTGGGTTTTTTTTAGTTGTTCCAGGCGGACTACTTAGCTTCCACTCCTCTCAATGCCACCATCTTGGATCCTTCTAAATTGACTTTTATAAAGGGAGTTATTTGGTTACAAATTTATAGTCCTTAGGTCATAAAAGTGTCCAAACAAAGTTATCAACAATATGGTACCTTCACTGAAGAACACCGATGGTGTCCGGAAAACTTTTGTCAGCTGGGAAGGCACAGGCACATGGCTGCCATCTGCTCTGGGGTTCTGGTTTCAAAATGGCTTTCTCCCAGGAGGTTTCTTTGTAGGTGTCCTCTTAGCTTCTCCCAGGCAAACTCCAGACTAGCAAAAGTCTACTTTCAATGGCTGTCTCCAAAATGTCTCTGTTGGCTGCAGCACTGAGCTCCTTCTGGCTGAGCTGTTATAGGGCTTCAGTAAACTAATCAAGACCCAGGCTGAATGGGCAGGGCCACACCTCCATGAAAACCACAGTTGGGTGGATTACATCTCCATGAAAACAACCTAATCCAAAGATTCCGACACTAATATGTCTGCCCCCAGAAGAGTGTATTAAAGAACTTGGTGTTTTGGGGGGCATAATACAGCCAAAGTGGCACAGATGGAAACAATCCAAATGTCCTTCAACAGATGAGTAGATAAATAAATTGTGGTATATACACATGATGGAATACTACACAGCAGTAAGAAGGAATGATGTCCTAAAACATGACAATATGGATGAACCTTTAAGACATAATGCTGAGTGAAATAAGCCAGACACAAAATGAGAGATACTGTAGGTTACCACTAATGTGAACTCTGTGAAAAATGTAAAATAAGTGTTTTGTAATGTAGAATACAGGGGACATAGAGATAGTCAGAAGCTAGTGAAAGGGGAACAATAATGTAATATACACTGATATGATAATGAGTGTGGTCTTAATTGTATGGGAATGGTCAGATGTGATTATGGCTCATTAATGGGATTATAAGTATCAGTGACACTTTGAAGGTGAACATGTTTGTAAAGGGTTGTTTAAAGGCATGTAACCCACAGAATAGCACAACAAACCTAAATAAGCATTAGTGTGATTTACGTATAAGGTATGACACTGTTGCAGAGGGTTAACAACAGAGTTGTGTACCAGTTTGTATCTGTTATGTCCTCCAGAAAACACCATGTTCTTTGATGCAATCTTGTGGGGGCAGACATATTAGTGTTGATTAGATTGGAAGTCTTTGATTGAGTGTTTCCATGGAGATGTGACTCAATCAACTGTGAGTGAAATGTTTGATTTCCCTGGAGGTGTAACCTCGTCCATTCAGGGTGGGTGTTAATTGGATCATTGGATTTGTATAAAGGAGTTCACAGACAGAAGGAGCTCAGAGCAACAGAGAGTGACATTTTGTAGAGGAGCTGCAGCACCTTACAGAGACATTTTGAAGACGGCCGTTGGAAGCTGACACACATTTTGGAGAAAGCCATTTTGAAGCCAGAACTCTAGAGCAGACACAGCCACGTGCCTTCCCAGCTAACAGAGGTTTTCTGGATGCCATTGGCCATCCTTCAGTGAAGGCAACTGATTGTTGATGCCTTACCTTGGACACTTAATGGCCTTAAGGCTAACTTTGCAACCAAATAAACCCACTTTATAAAAGCCAGTCCTTTTTTTTTTTTTTTTTTTTCCAGTATACATTTTTAATTATGTTAAGAAAAGATAAGCGCTTAACCTAGACCTTGGGAGTTCTGGCAGCCTTCTTGAAGATAATACCTTAGTTAATTGTTTTTTGTTTGTTTTTGTTTTTGTTTTTTAATAATTAAATTTTATTGAGATATCTTCACATGCCATGCAGTCATACAAAATGTAAATCAGTTGTTCACAGTACCACCATACAGTTGTGCATCCTTCACCAAAATTAATTTTTGAACATTTTCATTACCACACACACAAAAGTAATAAGAATAAAAATTAAAGTGAAAAAGAACAATTAAAGTGAAAAAGAACACTAGGTGCTTTTTTTTTGGCCCCCATTTTTCTACTCATCCATCCATACACTGGACAAAGGGGACTGTGATCCACATGGCTTTCCCAATCACATTGTCACCCCTCATAAGCTACATTTTTATACAATCGTCTTCAAGATTCAAGGGTTCTGGGTTGTATTTTGATAGTTTCAGGTATTTACTGCTAGCTGTTCCAATTCATTAGCACCTAAAAAGGGTTATCTATATTGTGCGTAAGAGTGCCCACCAGAGTGACCTCTCGGCTCCTTTTGGAATCTCTCAGCCACTGAAATTTATTTCATTTCACATCCCCCTTTTGGTCAAGAAGATGTTCTCCATCCCACGATGCTGGGTCCAGATTCCTCCCCAGGAGTCATATTCCACGTTGCCAGGGAGATTCACTCCCCTGGGTGTCAGATCCCACATTGGGGGAGGGCAGTGATTTCATCTGCCAAGTTGGCTTAGCTAGAGAGAGAGGGCCACATCTGAGCAACAAAGAGGCATTCAGGAGGAGACACTTAGGCACAATTATAAGCAGGCCTATCCTCTCCATTGCAGTAACAGTCTTCCCAAGGGCAAGTCCCATGACTGAGGGCTCAGCCCATCAAAGCACTAGTCCTCCATGTCTGTGAGCACATCAGCAGCCATCGAGGTGGGGAAGCCCAACACCCCTGTATTCTCCCCCAGCAATGTTCACATTAGTGGTAGCATATAATATTTCTCTTTTTGTGCCAAAGGCAGTCCTTTTATGGTGTTTTGCAAAACGGTAGCATTAGCAAACCGGAACAAGTGGTATGGAAAAACTACCCATTATGTATTAATGACTTTATTTAATAGGACTATCTTACCAACTCTACATTAATACTAGGAATGAATAATTAGCAACTGATAATGATAATGATAGTGATGAAGATTGTACAACTAAGTGAAGATAATGTAAGAAACTGACCATTTATCTTGGGATAGAATATATATTAAGTGAAGTTTCAACTTGAGGATTGCTCTTGTGAAATTTGGGGTTGTAAATAGGAGGCTGAGCCCTCCTATAATTATGCCTAAGAGGCACCTCCAGGAAACCTCTTTTCTTACTCAGATGTGGCCTTTCCCTCTCTAAGCCCAACTCAGCAAATAAATTCATTAACCTACCTCCCCCCGACCCCCATGAGGAACATGACTCCAGGGGAATGAGTCTCCCTGGCAACATGGGACATGATTCCCAGGAATGAGCCTGCCCTTGGCAGCAAGAGATTGAAAATGCCTGCTTGACCAAAAGGGGGAAAAGAAAGAAAGGTAACAAGCTGAGGTCTCAGTGGCTGAGAGATCCCAAATAGAGTCGAGAGGCTATCCTGGAGGTTACTCTTATGCAAGCTCCAGCTAGACATCCCAAATGCCCACAGCATGCCATGCCCTTACCAAAAGTAGTCCCCAATTACCTAAGTTCCCACCTGAGATTCTATAAAAGATGCACTAAGTTTTATCTTTCAGAAACTTAAATCCACCATAGTGTTCCTATGCCAGGCAAGTCCTAAAACCCGGAGGCAACGGCCTCTTTAAGAACGACAATCAGATGCAGCCCCCTTCCCCATACTGTTGACACCCCTGAAGTTGGAGAAAGAGATTAAGTGAGAGGAATGGGGTAGTAACAAACAAGCTAAGATTTAAAGGGTCTATGAATACTGAAACTTTATATATTTTGGATGCTGAGGTGTTGGAATGGCTGGAAGGAGGTAGATGACTTGATGAAAC
This sequence comes from Choloepus didactylus, assembly GCF_015220235.1. Taxonomy (NCBI): domain Eukaryota; kingdom Metazoa; phylum Chordata; class Mammalia; order Pilosa; family Megalonychidae; genus Choloepus; species Choloepus didactylus. The sequence continues at coordinate 47,969,338 of NC_051310.1, forward strand.
TGTAGCCTGTAGCATCCTTTGGGATTTGCTCTATAGCTGCTTGTTAAATTGTGCCTTGAAGGTCTTCACCTTTCTGTATATACCCTATATTGCATAATAAGGAAAGAACTGAAACTGTGGAACTGTCAACCATAACAAATTTTGAAAGTACCTATATGACTCCTTGTTGAGCTGTACATTGAGAGATTACATCTTTCTCTATGTATATTTTACAATAATGGAATAGCTGAAGTTGTGGAACTGTGACCCATGACACTATTTGAAATTTGCTCTCTGACTACTTGTGAAATCATACTTTGAAAGTTATCACTGCTATGTATATATGTTAAAGTTCACAATAAAAAAAAAATAGAGGAGTAAAATAAAAAGAAAGCATAATGAGCATATTCCTTAATTAAAGTAGATACTAGTACTTTAGTACTTACCTAGAAGAGAAATAGTGTAGTAGTGGAATGAATACCAGTTCACAGGTTTTGAATTTACAACTTTGGTTTCAAACCAAGCTCCTCATGCTTCCATTTAGTAGCTATGAGAACTTGGGCAAGTTAATCAATGTCTCTAAGCTTAATTTTCCCCTGTAAAATGGGGTATTAATAATACCATCTCACAGGATTAAATGATTATGGATAAAAGACTGGACATAATTTTCTAGCACATAGCCTACCATTTGTTGAACTCTGATTATGATTGTTTCCTTCTCTCTGAAGCTCAGTTACCTAGCCCTATTTGATAGATGTGGTAGCATTATTGTAGTTAAATTATAAGTGTGGATTGTGAAGTTATTAGAGCCCGTTCCTGAATAACCTGTCCCACTAAGCTTCTCTTCACATTTGGGACATTTGCTGGACGTCTGCATTTCATAACCACTCTAGCTAGTTCCTTATATTCAATAGGTAATAATGAGTTGCACCTGTAGGAATTAGATTTTCCAGACCGAAATCCAAATCTGATAAATTGTCTAAAAAGAAAATTAGCCCTTTATCTAACATACACTTCGAATGTAATTGTTACTCTTCAATAGTAAAAATGTTACGGTCTTTGATGCTTTTGTGTCAAATCTTTCAAGAATGATGAATATTCAGTCCTACCTGAAAAATAGAAATATATCTGTTTCTAAGGATATTGCTCATTTCTGATTTCATACAAAGTAATATGCAGAAGATTTTTAGTATACTGCCTTTTGTATTAAATGCAGATTTCTAAATAGATGTAAAATACAGGTTATTTTCTTGTCGTACCCTGTTTGAATAAAATAATAATACTACCTCTTCATTATGGAATTATTTAAGCTAGGCTCTCCTTCAACTTTCATATTCAAACTCTGAGCCAATGCAGGAACGAGAGCAGCCCAGTTGCAGCTAGGTGTGTTAGGAGATACCTGATACACAGAAAAAACATCTTGTTGGGTTTATTTTAAAAGAAAGCAAAATGGAATATAACATTTAATTGATAAAAATCATTTAAATTTTAAGGGAAAAACAACGAGGAGTTCATACTTAGTTTAGGGATTTTGTTAAGTGGTCAGCTCTTAATTACCTAAAGACAGATTATCCGGATCATAGATGAGTCAGCATTTCTGTCTAGTGTGCTGTAGGACGGCAGTTCATCAGGATTTTAATATTCTGGCCCTACTTGGCAGAATATTTGCTGTTTGCATGTCTTTCTAACACAGCTTCCAGCTACTATGTTATATTCAGACATGAGAATTCTGTATCCAATAAGAGTCACCATAGCAGTGATGACTCTGCCAGAGCACTACTGAGCTTCTGCTATGTGCTGACCTGAATTAGGTGGCTCTTTGAAGGAGTTCGGGTCAAGATGAGATGTTAGTGATTTTTCTGTCTTTCCCAGAACTGTTAGCCTGTATCCAAACTGGTCATGGTTGCTTATCCTCTAACTCAAGGATAAGAAATTTTTCTAAATAAAGAAAAATTTATTTTAGCTAAGCAAACTATCATAGCTTTAGACTTCACTAAACTTTTCCTTTATCTGGACCTCTTTTTCTCTCATTGTCTCATCTCAGTGTGGGGAAAGGTAAGGACAAGAGCGAGTAGCAGTAAATCCCCTTTCCTTTCTTTATTCTTTTGTCTCTACTATTCTCTTCTGGCTTATCTTCATTTCTCTTCCTCTCTCCTCACTACTCTGCTTTAGTACTCTTTTCTCTCCTTTTTTTGGTGCCGTTTTCATTGGCTTTTTGATGGCTAAAAGAAAGGCTTGCTTCACTTCCTCTTGAGATCTAGAATGAAAATTAAAGCGTCTTTTTTATGCATCTAACAGAAATAGAGAAATGAAAAATGTGGCTAATCTTCTTTGCTCTCTTCATGTTTTTGTTAGATTGAGCCATATGAAATTGCCAGTATCATTTGATCTACAGAAATAGCAATATCATAAGATTTAACCTAATACTTCACTAAGCAGTGTGCAGCCCAAAAATAGGATTTGGAGATTGATTGGATGAGAGCCTGACTAGAAGAGCCATTTATTTCTCAGGGCTTCTGGCTTGGGTAACTGGGGTAGATCAGAGTGCCAATACCATTAACCAAAACAGAGAAAATTGAGAGATGTAAGTTTTGTTTTGGGGGGTTTTTTAAGGGGAAGGGTTACAGGAAATAGATGGTAATAAAGAATCAATTTTATTTCGGGGCATAGTGGAACACAACCAAGAAGAAATGGCCAGTAGGCAGTTGGAAATGTGGATTTGTAAAGAGAGGTGGGATCATCAGCATGTAGGTAGCACTTGAAAACATGAATGTGAATGCCATTGCCCTGTGATAGTAAAAGAGGGCTTATAGCTTCTCTAGAGGACTGGGAAGCAGGTCATGCAAACAGAATTCATATGGGGTTTACACATGGAAGTAAAAGGGTATATTCATCATTTTTGAATGATTCATTCATATGCAAGATTTATTAGTATGTAGAATTACATTCATGAAATTAACAATTAGATATATAACCTTGGAAGGCTATATTTCTGTATATTATTCACTTGAATATTGAGGTGTTAAAGCATAAGCTAGGGGTTTTCATGTTTCCCCACAAGAAATTAAGCTATTTATATCTGTAGATAAATTAAAACTTTTTATATCTGTGGATAAATTAGAACTTTTTAGCTTTCGAGTATTGTGGGGTAAAACTCCCTTACCTTTAATTTATTAATCCCTTGTTTTGTTTGTTTGTTTTTGAAAGTACTGTACTACTTTTAAACAGTGTTCCAAGTGGATGGTCACTGCCATTGTTAGCATTGCTACCATCTTGAAGAGTTATTTTGCTGCAATGCTCCATCTGGGGCCTGCTATGCTTGCCTCATCACTCTAATCCCCAATTTCTTTGAACTGAAGCTTTGCAGGGCACTGTTCCAAAGTGAAACAGACTCTCCAGGCAATATAGTGGAGGATAAGTTGCAACCCTGCTTGGGTGTAGCAGTGGACTCAGCCCTGTAAACTACTATTAGCTTAAAAGCCACATTAAATTTTCTTGTTTAAACTTGGCTGTTTAAAATTGGCATCAATCTGATCTTTCATTATGCAAAGATCAATACCAAGCAGTCGCAAAAAACTACTCCTTTTATAAGCTTGTATTAACACTTTGAATATTTCAAGAATGGGCTTTTTTTTTTTTTTTTAATCTGAAATTAAAAGGTTTTCTTCCTTGGAGTGTACAAGCAGTACACTCATAAGTTAAAAATCATTTTAGGATATATTCAAATAGCTTGTGATAAAATTATGTTAAATAATGTGTTTTTCTTCACACATATTAAATCTTTCTTTGTATTTCCTTTATGTGTTTAAAGTGCTATTTTTAAAGAATGCCATTATTTTACCTAATTCTTATGAGCAAAGCTCTCCCTTCAAACACACAGACACATGCAACATCTTTTACATTTATTCTGTTTTTCCTGGAGTTCTTAGGCTCTTCATGCATGAAAGTAAAATCACTTTTTCATTCATTTACTCAACAGCCTTTTGTTGGATAACAAATGAAAATCAGGAAAGGGTCAGGTAATTAGATTTACAATTAAATAGGGTTTTTCAAAAATTATATTGAGTGTAAAAGAGCAAATTGCAAAAAAGATACATAAATGTGATAATATTTTTATTAATCCATAATCATATGAGTTAAGTTTTAGTTGTGTCTGTAATGTCTCATTTCTTTAAATAAAAAATTCTGAAGCAAATATGGCAAAATGTTAACATCTGTTAAATCCGGGTGGTTGGTGAGCACATGGGTATCTGTTATACATATTTCTGCAATTCTTTGTACACTTGAAATATTTCATAATTAAGCATTTTTAATTTTTAAAAATAAAACCAAGTAATGGTTTAGAGAATGACATGGGCTGCTTTAGTTTGACTGCTCAGAGAAGGTCTCTGGGGAGGTGACATTTTGAGACTTGAATACAGGAAGAAGTTACTCAAGCAAAAATACAGAGAAAGAGTATTCAAAGCAGAGAAATAGCTATTGTTATGGGCCTGAGGCAGGAGCAAGTTTGATGTGTTCCAAGAAAGAAGGTCATTTGAGGCCATCTTGGTTGAAAAATCAACATTTGTGCTGTGGAAATTAACCACAGCATAACTGATAAATGGTCATTTAGTATTTGAATACTTATAATGAAGGAAACTTACCATTTTCAGACTTACTGATTAGTTTTTCCATATGGACTTAAATTCAGATGGGGTCATGTCAAAAGAACGCAAACTGGCTTGTGTTTCTCAGTGGTTAAGTCAGATACTTTGAGCATCAAGAGGAACAAGAAAGTGAGGGACTACAATGCAACAATTTTTTTTTTTAAGGAGCGATTGTAGGTCTACAGAAAAATCATGCAGAAAGTACAGAGTTCTCATATTCCCTCTCCAAACTCAGTTTTTCCTATTGATGTTTTGCATTAGTGTGGTACATTTGTTACAACTGATGAACCAATATTATAACAGTTATATTATTAACAGATGCCTATAGTTTACATCAGGTTTTACTCTATGTTATACAGTTCTAAGATTTTTTTTTTAAATTTTTATTGTGGTAACATGCAAACAATATAAGATTTCCCATTTTATCTGTTTTCAAGTATATAATTTAGTGGTCTTAATTATATTTGCAGTGTTGTGCTACCTTCAACACCGTCCAGTACCAAAACTTTTCCAATTACCCAAAACAGAAACTCTACCAATTAAGCATTAACTACCAATTCCCACCCTCATCCCTGCCCCTGGTAACCTGTATTCTAATTTCTGACTTTGAATTTTCATATTCTATTTATTTCATCTATGTTAGATCATACAATATTTGTCCTTTTTGTGTCTGGTTTATTTCACTTGATGTGAGGTCTGTAAGTTTCATACTAGTTGTAGCCTGTATCAGGACTTCATTCCTTTTTATGACTGAACACTATTCCATTGTATGCAATATACCTCATTTTGTTTAGCCTTTCATCCACTGATGGACATTTACTTCACTTCCATCTTTGGCTGTTTTGAATAATGCTGCTATTAGAGTCCCTACTTTCGGTTCTTTTGAATAGATGCCTACAAGCATAATTACTGGGTTATATGGAGTTCTATGTTTAACTTTCTGAGAAACTGCCAAACTATTTTCCACAGTGGCTGTACCATTTTACATACCCACTGACGATACACAAGGGTTCCTATTTCTCCACATTCTCACCAACACTTGTTAATTTCCATTTTTAAAAATAGTAACCATTCTTATGGCTGCAAAGTAGTGTCTCCTTGTGGTTTTGATTTGCATTTCCTTAATGGCTAATGATGTTTAACTTCTTTTCATGTGCTTATTGGCCATCTGTATATCTTCTTGGAGAAATGTCTGTTCAAGTCCTTCACCCTTTTTTAAGTGGGTTGCTTGTCTTTTGGTTTTTGAGTTACAGGAGTTCTTTATATATTCTGGATATTAAACCCTTATCATATGTATATGGTTTCCAAATCTCCCATTCTCTAGGTCGTTGTCTTACTTTCTTGATAGTCCTTTGATGCACAAAAGTTTTTAATTTTAATGAAGTCCAATTTATGTATTTTTTCTATTTTGCTCATGCTTTTTTTGTGAACTCTTAAAAATCAGTTGGCTAATACATGGTCCTGAAGATGTTCCCATTTTCTTCTAGGAGTTTTATAGGTTTAGTTCTTATATTTAGGTCTCTGATCCATTTTGAGTTAATTTTTGTGTATGGTATGAAGTAGGGGCCACTTTCATTCTTCTGCATGTGGATGTCCAGTTTTCCCAGTGCCATTTGTTGAAGAGACTATTCTTTCCCCATTGGGTGGACTTGGCTCCTTTGTCAAAAATCAGTTGGCCATAGATGTGAGGGTTTATTTCTGAACTCTCCATTTGATTCCTTTGGTCTATATGTCTGTCCTTGTGCTAGTACAATGATGTTAGATTACTATAGCTTTATAATGTTTTTAAATTCGGAAGTATGAGTCCTCCAACTTTGTTCTTTTTCAAGATGATTTCGGGTAGTTGGGGCCCCTTATTCTCCCATATATATTTGATAATTGATTTTTCCACTTCTACAAGAAGGCTTTTAGACTTTTGGCTGGGATTGCACTGAATCTGTAAACCACTTTGGGTAGACTTGACATCTTAACAATATTTAGTCTTCCTACCCATGAACACGAAATACCATTCAATTTATTTAGATCTTTGATTTCTTTTAGCAGTGTTTTATAGTTTACTAGTTTGTAGAAACACCATTGATTTTTGCATGTTGAATTCCACTTTGCTGAATTCATTTATTAGCTCTAGAGTAGCTTTTTTTGGTGTGGATTTTTTAGTATTTTTCTATATATATAATCATGTCATTTGCAAATAGGGAAAGTTTCACATCTTCCTTCCCAAATTGGATGCCTTTTCTTTCTTTTTCTTGCCTAAACACAACAATTTTTTAAAATCATACTTTTTTTTTTGGTGATAAAGGAAGGAAGGAAAAAGCTCATCTTTATAGAAGGTAGAAAGAATAATAGGATTATAAAATGACCATTTGCAGATCCCAATATAATAATTGATCCAGGCAAGGATAATCAATGGATGCTAAAACTTCTGGGTGAAAGGTTGATGAAGAACAGGATATATATATATATATATATATACACACACACACACACAGCCTCAAAGTATCACTCCATGATTATTTGCTAATTACAGATGGAAAAATATACCTTTACTATAGTACATTGTACCCTCTGGCATTTATCACATTGAACAAGTGATCAGACTTGGCGTTATGTCCCTCCCTGATGTGATACAGTAAGAAGTACCAACATCACTTCAATAATATCCCAACCAAAAATGTTAAACTGAAATCTAGTCATGAGGAAACAGTCAGGCAATGCACAATGTGGACATTTTATGAAATAACTGGTCTGCACTTTAGAAAAAAAAAACAAAAAAAAAACTATGAAAAACAAGAAAGGGGGAAGCGCTGTTGTCCTGACATGTTTGGAAGTGGAATAATACCATGTCTACAGCTAATATCCAAATGGTTCCTCAAAAAACAAGACAAAACAAAAAAACTGCATGTATGGGTGTGTGTGTTAAGAGACAGAAAAAGTAACTGTGACAAGAAGTTAATGATTGTTGGACCTAGGAGGTGAAGGACTGTGAGTGTGTGTGTGTGTGTTCATTGACTAGTCTTTCAACTTTTTTAGTAAGTTATGTGGGGTTTTTTGGTGTTTTTAAATATTCAAAATTAAAAGTTGAGAGTTGGGTGTGTGTGTGGTGGTATTCCTGTATTAAACCCAAATCCAGCTTTTTATATTTTTTGGCTACTGGTTTAATTATGCTGTTTGGAGCTAATCTGAATAAATCCAAATCCTCCCCCATCTAGTGAAAGTGGTATTGGTGATGGTGATGCTGGTAGTTTTTGTGTCACATTTGTTGAATATGAACTATGGCATTCCAGATGGTATGGATTGAATTGTGTCCCCCAAACGGTAAGTTCAAGTTGTAACCTCTGGTCCTGTGAGTGTGATCTATTTGGAAATAGGATCTTTGAAAATGTTATTAGTTAAGATGAGGTCAAACTGGATTAGGGTGGACCCTAGTCCAGTATGATTGGTGTCCCTATAAGAAGAGGAAATTTGGACACACGGGGGACATATGACAGAGACAGAGATTGAGTTATGCCACAATCCAAAGAATACCATGGAGTGCTGGTGAGCCACTGCTAGAACCCTACAGACTTCTGAGGAAGCATGGCCCTGCTGACACTTAAAGATTTTAGATTTCTAACATCTAGAATTGTGAGACAATAAATGCCTATTGTTTTAAGCCACCTAGTTTGTGTTACTTTGTTACCCAAGGAAACTAAGACACCAGACATTGTACTGAACCTATTACATGCTTTATTTCAGTTAATCCTTCTAACAACTCTTGAATTGTATTTGTTTCTCATTTTAAAGATGAACAGACAGAAATGCAAAAATATGTCACTAAACCCACACTGAAGTTGTTCTATACGTTTTCTCCATCCTGCCATAGGGAGGCAATCCAGCATGGTAATGAAGAGTAGTCCCTGAAGCCACAATGCCTGGGTGCAAATCCCAGCTCCACCATTTGCAAGTTGCTGCTGCCTGAGAGGCACTTCTCTAGAATTTTGTACCAGGGACCTCTGTTTATATTGGTTTTCTATTGCTGCTGTGACAGATAACTATAAACTTGGTGTCTTAAAACGGCACGCATTTATTATCTTACTGTTCTGGAGGTCAGAAGTCCTAAATGAGTCTCACTGGACTAAAATCAAGATGTTGGTAGAGTTCTGCTCCTTTCTGGAGGCTTTAGGGAAGAATCTGTTTCCTTGCCTCTCCCAGTTTCTTGAGGCCACTCACATTCCTTGACTTGTGGCTTCCTTTTTCCATTTTCAAAGCCAGCAACATTGAATCTTTCTGTGTCTTTCTTCCGTAGTAAGATATCCCTCTGGCTTACTCTTCTGCCTTCTCCGCCTCTGCGTTTAAAGACCTTCATGATTACATTAGATCACCCAGATAAGGTCAGCTGATTAGTACCCCTAATTTTCCTTACATAGTCACAGGTTTCAGGGACTAGGACACAGGCATCTTTGCGGGGCCATTTTTCTGACTACCACATTTATGTTTAAATTCTAAAGTTACATTAGTCAGTTGGAGCCAGGAGCAGACAGTATTCCAAAATGGAACTCCTGGACAATGCTGAGAACTGTGCTTAGGACCAATAATTGGTTTTGAGCTAAAAGGAACTACTGAAGGGTATGTGTAGGTGTTATTTAATTCTCTTACTGACATAAAGTATATATGATAAATTCAGTATTAAAGAGAGATTGAATTAGAAGGAGACAACTGAGCTATGGCCTGGTAGGGACTCGATTGAAATATAATAATATTTCTTGTGTTTTGTGCAAGTTCTCAGAAGAAAATACTCTTGATTTAATTATAATTTTAGAGAAGCTTTGAGTTTAATTTTAATTTTTATTTCAGATTCTCACTACCCTTGGATGCTACTATTGGTATGGAGAAGATCGAGGAACAATTTGCTGATCTGCACATTGTTAAACGTTCTTCAGGAACTGAAGAGTCCACTTACCTGCTAGGTATAGACACATCAGAGAGTCTACAGGCAGCAAAAGGAAGCTTGATTGCTGTTTTATGTTCCAATGGATCAATCAGAATATATGATAAAGAAAGGTTAAACATACTACGAGAATTTAGTGGGCATCCTGGTCTTCTTAATAGAGTCAGATTTGCAAATTCCTGTGATAGCGTATATTCAGCATGTACTGATGGCACTGTAAAATGTTGGGATGCACGATTGGCCAGTGAGAAACCTGTCCAGCTATTCAAGGGCTACCCTTCCAATATTTTTATCAGTTTTGATATCAGCTGTAATGATCATGTCATTTGTGCTGGTACGGAAAAAGTTGATGATGATGCATTGCTGATATTTTGGGATGCAAGAATTAATTCTCAGGATTTGTCTACTACTAAAGACCCACTTGGTGCATATTCAGAGACACATAGTGATGATATCACTCAAGTATGTTTCCATCCCAGCAATCCTAACATGGTAGTGTCAGGTTCAACTGATGGCCTGGTAAATGTATTTGATATTAGTGTTGATAACGAAGAGGATGCACTGGTTACAACCTGTAATTCAGTTTCATCAGTAAGTTATATTGGTTGGTCTGGGAGAGATTACAAACAGATTTACTGCATGACACATGATGAAGGATTTTATTGGTGGGATCTTAATCATCTGGACACCGATGAACCAATCACATGTTTGAACATCCAGGACGTTAGAGAAGTGATTAATGTGAAAGAAGGTACTTTGGACTATTTGATTGGTGGCCTGTATCACGAAAAGATGGACAAATTGTTTGTTCTTGGAGGAACAAATGCAGGAAGGATTCATTTAATGAGCTGCACCACATCAGGATTGATGCATGTGACCAGTCTTCAAGGAGGTCATGCTGCCACAGTCCGTTCTTTCTGTTGGAATATGCAGGATGATTCTTTGCTGACTGGGGGAGAGGATGCACAGTTGTTGCTTTGGAAGTCTGGAGCTATAGAGAATACCTTTACAAAGAAAGATAGCATGAAAATAGCATCCTCTGTGCACCAGCGAGTTCGAGTTCACAGTAAAGATTCTTATAAGAGGAGGAAAACATAGTGATGTTAAATTTTGAGTTAACTTGGTAGGTTTTATAGTATTTGTATTGCCTGTGGTAGGCATGTTTGAAGCTTGTATGTAAAAACTAGCCAGTTAGCATACAGTCCTGGAATAATGTTGAGAATGGTTTAATTCAGGTCTTCACATATTCTAAAATTGCTTTTTTAAGCTACAAGTTGAGTATGAAATCAGCAAGTTGGAAGTCAAATTATGTTCTTCATGTTTAAAGCCCATCTGTTGAGTTAGTAAATGTTGGGTTTAAAGAAATAGCTCTGATAAGGACTTTTTAGAAGTAAATGGCTTGTGTTGTGAGGTATAATAAAACGTGGTTTTGGCTATGTTTTTTAAGCTCAATTTATGACATTTAAAATTATCTTCACTGTTCGTAAAGCCAAATCAGACTGTTTTCTTCATTTAAGCAGCTCCTTAATATACATAGATTACACTGGAGTATTTAAATGTAAATATCCTAACAAGTCTAGAATTAAAATTTTTTAGGAATAAAGTGACAGACATCTATCTAAAATGAGAAAAATATATTTAATAAATATTTATGTCTGTATTTTCATATTGGTTAAACAATAAACAGGTGTTTAGCTGATAATAGGGAATTATCTTGCAAAACTCATGTTTGAGACTCAAAATGTATAAAAATGAAAATATCAATAATAGCAGAATGACTATTTTTATTTAAAAATACTCTTCTAATAATATTTTGATAAAATTTTCTTTCATAGTTGTTCATCCATGTGCCAGTTTGAATGTATTATGTCCCCCAAACGCCATTATCTTTGATGGAATCTTGTGTGGGCAGACCTATCAGTGTTAATTAGATTGAAATTCTTTGAGTGTTTCCATGGAGATGTGCCCCACCCAACTATGGGTGATGACTCTGACTGGATAATTTCCATGGAGGTGTTGGCCCACCCATTGGGTGGGTCTGAATTAAATTACTGGCACACTATATAAGATCAGACAGAAGGAGCGAACTTGATACAGCCAAGAGGGACACTTTGAAGAAAGCACAGGAGCTGCAGATGAGAGACAGTTTGAAGACGGCTGTTGAAAGCAGACTTTTGCTCCGGAGACGCTAAGAGAAGACAAATATCCCAAGTGCAACTAAGAGTGACATTTTTGAGGAACTACAGCCTAGAGAGGAACGTCCTGGGAGAAAGCCATTTTGAAACCAGAACTTTGGAGCAGACGCCAGCTACGTGCCTTCCCAGCTAACAGAGGTTTTCTGGACACCATTGGCCACCCTCCAGTGAAGGTACCTGATTGCTGATGTGTTACCTTGTACACTTTATGGCCTTAAGACTGTAACTGTGTAAACAAATAAACCTCCTTTTATGAAGGCCAATCCAGTCCATCTCTGGTGTTTGCATTCTGGCAGCATTAGCAAACTAGAACAATCCATAATTTTGAAATTTGAATTATTATTCACTGCTAATTGTTTCGTCTTTTAAGTATTTCTCTAAAGAATCTTAATAAGAGAAGTTGATCTATTTAAAGGTTTTTGGTATCTTTTCTTACACTTCACTAAAGATAGAAACATCTTTTGAATTAGAACTATTGTCTTGGAAAACACAAGTGTTACTTTAGAACCTTTTACACTTCCCCTTAAAGATAAATGATGACTTATCTTTGAGGCTATAATGCTGGGGAAAAAATCATTTTTCTCTAGAACAATACAGCTTATATTAAGGTGTAATCTAGCTTAACTCACCTGAGACTGAACAGTAGGTAAGTCACGTTTAACATTCAAAATAAATAATTCTCATTTGGAGAAGTTCAACTATCAGTTCTTGCAGTTGTTCAAATCAAAACCTAGAGGTCATTTTGGACTTTTCTGTTCCATTTCCTCTCCTACAGTCAATCACCAAGTCCTACACCATCCACGTCAAATCTGTTAGCTGTCCTTTGGGCTTTACTCCACCACCACTGCCTTAGAAAGGCTTTGATCATCTCTCTCCTACTTCTAGGCTGAGCATCAGAAACAGATCAATCATGCCTCATGCTGCTTAAAATCTTTGGTGAATTTTCATCTTTTGATGGAGTACTATAAAAACATTAAAATTATGTTTTTCAAGATCTTTTGGATATGTGACAATGCTGACTATGTTGTAAGTGAAAAAATCTGGTTAAAAAGAGTTCTGGAGACATTCATTCCTAAAACAAGAAGAAAGGAAATAGGAGTTATCGAAACAAGAAAGCTTTTAGAAATTAAAAATATTTAAAATTTAAAACTAAATAATAGGGTTGGAAGATGCAGGTCAGAAAATATCCCTGAAAGCAGAACTCAAAAGAGACAGAAAGTAAGAGAAAAGATAAATGTCACAGATGATCAGTAAAGGGGTCTAATAATCAGACTAACAGTTTTAGAAAGTGAAAACAGTTAAGAAAGAAGATGATGACGACGGTGGGGTGGGAGAGTGGATGTATTATTAGAATGAAATAACATACGAGGCTACCCCAGAATCTCATTCTTAAGATTGAAAGGTCCAAAAGAGTGTCAAGTGAAATGAATGAAAGAGACCTACCCAAGGTGTAACATTTTGAAGTGTGAGAACCTTTAAAATAAATAGAAAATCTTCAGTGTCAAGGAGGGGGGGAATCACATAGGAACAAGGATTTTATTTGCATTAGACTTCTCACTGGCAAACCTGATGCCAAAAGAATGAATCAGTGCCTTCAAAGTGCTGAGGACAAATTCCTGCCTACCTGAACATTGACTTCAAACTCATGAACCAAACATGAGTTTTGAGATATCCCTCGTTAAATGAATGCTCCCTACTTGCTCTCTGAAACTCAGGAACCAAATTGGTCCATCTAACATAGTATCCCTTTGTGCCGGTTTGGATGTATTATGTCCCCAAAATGCCATGTTCTTAAATGCAGTCTTGTGGGGCAGACGTATTTAGTCTTGATTAGGTTGGAACTTTTGGATCGGGTAGATTCCATGGAGAAGTGACAATCAACTGTGGGCAAGATCTTTGATTGGATAATTTCCATGGAGGTGTTACCCCACCCATTGAGGGTGGGTCTGAATTAAATCACTGGAGCCATATAAAAGAGCTGACAAACAGAAGGAACTTAAAGCAGGACAGCTTAGAGAGACATTTTGAAGACAGCTGTTGAAAGTGGACTTTTGCTGACTCTTTGGAGATACTAGCCCAGAGTTTGCTCTAGAAGCTAAGCCTAGAGATATTTTGGAGAACGTCATTTTGAAACACAAACTGGGAGCAAGCAGACGCCAGCCATGTGCCTTCCCAGCTAACAGAGGTTTTCAGACACCATCAGCCATCCTTCAGTGAAGGTACCCTATTGTTGATGCCTTTACCTTGGACACTTTATGGCTTTAAGACTGTAACTTTGTAACCAAATAAACCCCCTTTATAAAAACCAATCCATTTCTGGTGTTTTGCATTCTGGCAGCATTAGCAAACTGGAACATCCTTGTTTACCAAACTGAATAATCATTCAAACTGTCCTTGAGTGTGAAGTTAAACACATTTTCAGACACATAGGATCTTAGACTTCACTTCCCATGCATCTTTTTCAAAAGCTGCTAGAGGATGTATGCCACAAAAATTAAGAAAGTAAACCAAGAAAGACAAGAATTACAAAAATTGGGTACGAACCCAGCAAAGTAGCAATATTAACAACTTTGCAGCAGGATCAGAGAGAATTCAGTCCAGATTGGAGCAGAAAGATGGGATATCAGGAGGGAGAGAGCTCTAGAGAGAAAAGTGAACTGATTCGTTACCTAATGCATTTGACCATGTGGAAAATAGTATAAGTGGATTAAACTCACCAATTCAAAGAGACTCATATTGAATTTTTTAAAAGGAAAAATATTAAAGATATATGTTAAAATCAAAGGATGAAAAAATGGAAGAAGATATTTTCAAATCATTTATCTAGTAAGGACTTGTATCCAGAGCATTTAAAGAATCCTTACCACTCAAATAAAAAAAAAAAAAAAGTTTTTAAAATGGGCAAAAGATCTGAATAGATATTTCTCCAAAGAAGATATGCAGATGGCCAGTAAGAACATGAAAAGATGCTCACCATAATTAGTCATCAGGGAAATGCAAATCAAAACCACAATGAGACACCACTTCACACCCACCAGGATGGCTATCATCAAAAGGACAGGTAAGCTCTGGAGGATGGTGGAGACTGGAGAAGGACTCCACAAATGCTGAACCAAAGAAAAAGAAAAATATCAGCTAGAAAATTTCCATCTCAGACCCACCTGTTTGGTCCATTCCCCTCCCCCTCACTTGGCCCCACACAACTGGGGAGTAGCACAGAGGCAGTGGCCAGGTCCCTCCCACTGTGGGCCAGACTACAGAGCCACTCATAGCAGAGAGTTAGAACCCCACACATATCCAGGTACAGGGACATACATAACCAAATGAAATGGATAGACATTTTTATATCTAATGAAATTAAATCTACTGTAAGAAGACTTTTGAGACAGTGAAGGAAAATTGAGCATACACTGGGTATTACATGATATTAAGAAATATTAATTTTAGGTATGATCATTGTCTTATGGCTATTTGAAGCTATCTTTATCAGTTAGAGATACATTCCAATTAATTTACAGGTGAAATGATATGATGGTTGCGAGGTACTTTAAAATAGCCCAAAGGTAAGTAAACAAAATGTCAGAGGGTACCTGAAAACAAAAACAAAAACAAAAATAGCAAATTATTGATAACTTTTGAAGCTGGTTAATGGGTCCATGTGGGGATTATTATATTGTCTCAATTTTTATGCATATTTCCAAGTTTTCATAATAAAAAAACTATGAAATTAGCTAAGTAAAAAAAAAAAAAAAAAAAAAACGCAGGTAAGTGTTGTCTGGAATGGAGGAATCTAAATCCTTATACACTGCTGGTGGGAAAGTAAAATGGTGTAGCCACTTTGGAAAAGAGTCTGGCAGTTTCTCGTAAAGTTAACCGGAGTTCTCATTTTACCCAATGATTCTGAAACATCAACCCAAAAACTTGTACGTGAAATGTTCACAGCAGCATTCATGATAGCCAAAGGTAGAAACAACCCAAATGTCCATCAACTGATAAATTGGGGGTAGGGGGGTGGGGGAGTTGCATATTCATACAATGGACTATTATTTGGCAATAAAAATGAAATTCTGTTAACATGCTTCGACATGGATGAACCTTGAAAACATGCTAAGTGAAAATAGCCAGTCACAAAAGACCACATATTATATGATTCCATTTATAGTAAATGTCCAGAATAGTCAAATACATAGAGACTGTAAATAGATGATGAATGTTTGCTGTTCAGGTTTGCTAATGTTGCCATTATGGAAAATACCAGAAATGGATTGGCTTTTATAAAGGGGATTTATTTGGTTACAAAGTTACAGTCCTAAGGCCATAAAAGTGTCCAAACTAAGGCATCAACAATAGGGTACCTTCACTGAAGAACAGCGATGGAGTCCGGAAAACTGTCACCTGGGAAGGCACATGGCTGACGTCTGCTCCCAGGTTCTCGTTTCAAAATGGCTTTCTCCCAGGATGTTTTTCTCTAAGCATCTGGAGGTGTTTTCTTAGTTTCTCCCAGGCGAACTGTGGGCTAGCAAAAGTCTGCTTTCAATGGCCATCTCCAAAATGTCTCTCTCAGCTGCAGCAGTCTGGGTCTGTGATGGCTCTTTTTAAAGGACTACAGTAAACTAATCAAGACCCACACTGAATGGGTGGGGCCCCATCTCCATGGAAATAATTCAATCAGAGTCATCACCTATAGTTGGGTGAGTCACATCTCTATGGAAACAACCCAATCCAAATATCTCACAAGATTGGATTAAAAGATCATGGCTTTTTCTTGGGGGAAATAATATATCCAAACCGGCACAGTTACCTAGGGCTGGAAGGGATAGGAGGACTGGTGGATGTTAGCTAAGGGGTACAGGATTTCTTTCCTTTTTTTTTAATTCAATTTTATTGAGATATAATCACATAACATACAATCATTCAAAATGTGCAATCAGTTGTTCATGGTATTATCATATAGTTGTGCTTTCATCACCACAATCAAACATTTTCCTTACTCCAAAACATAAAAATAAAATTAAAAAGAACATCTAGAACATCCCATTCTCCTCCCCCCACTGTTCATTTACTTTTTTTCATACAGTTTAATTGAGATGTATTCACACACCCTACAGTCATCCACAGTGTACAATCATTTATTTACAGCACCATCATACAGTTGGGTGTTCATCACCAGAATCAATTTTTGAAACTTTCCTTACTCCAAAATAAAAATAAAAACAAAAAAGAACACCTAAATCTTTCCATACCCTCCATCCCACCCTATTCTTCATCTAATTTTTGTCCCCATTTTTCCACTCATCTGACCATATACTGGATAAAGGGAGTGGGAGCCACAAGTTTTTCACAGTCACACAGTCACACTGTGCAAGCTACATAGTTATACAATCGTCTTCAAGAATCAAAGTCACTGCATTGCACTTTGATAGTTTCAGGTATTTCCCTCTAGCCATTCCAACACTCTAAAAACTGAAAAGTGGTATCTATATAGTGCATAAGAATACCCTCCAGAGTGACCTCTTGACTCCATTTGAAATCTCTCAGCCACTGGAACCTTATTTTGTTTCATCTCTCTTTCCCCTTTTGGTCAAGAAGATTCTCTCAATCCCATAGTGCTGGGTCCAGGCTTATCTCCAGGAGTCATTTCCCACATTGCCAGGGAGGTTTACACCCCTGGGTGTCACGTTCCTCATAGGAGGGAGGGTAGTGAGTTCACCTGCTGAGTGGGCTTAGGGCCACATCTGAGCAACAAAGAGGATCTCTGGGTGGGGGGAAGGGGGGGCTCCTAGGTACAATTATAAGTGGGCTTAGCCTCTCCCTTGCAGCAACTAGCCTCACAAGGGAAAGCCCCCAGATCAAGGGCTTGACCCACTAAATTGGCAGTCCTCAATGTTTGCAGGAAAATCAGCAACAACCCAGGTGGGGAAGTCCAACATTTACATATTTCTCCCCAGTTCCTCTGGGGGCCTGCAATACACTCGTACTCTCTGCCTGTATCACTCTGGGATGTATTGGGATTTCACCCCAGCTGGGGTACAGTATTTCTTTTGAGGGTGATGAAAATGTTGTAAAATTGATTTTTCATAAAATTGGTTGATGGTCGCACAAGTCTGAATGTATTAAAATCCACTGAATTTTACACTTTAATTGGATGAACTGTATGTGAATTATGTGTGAATAAAGCTATTACAAAATTTTTTAAAGATACACCAGACAAATATGAATAAAAATCCATCATAGCAATCTTTATAGCTGGCAAATGGAATTTAAGGTTAATATAACATTGATTCCAAAATCAGGTGAAAATGAAAAGTAAAATTTTAGGTCCATTTTGCTTTTGAATATGTATTCATAGTTAAAAGCATTAGTTAAACAAGAGTTAGAATATCTCTGACCTATGCAAATACAAATCACTGAGAAAAAAGAACAATGCCAACAGAAAAATGAGCAAAGCATATGAAAAGGCAAATTTCAGAAGAAGAAATTTAAAAGTTGGTCAAATTTCCTAGTAATTAGAGAAATGAAAACTTAATCACTTTTTACCTTTTAGAATTAAAAAAATTAGAAAATTGAATAATGTCAAATGGAAGCACATGGGAGTGTCAACAGGTGCAGCTATTCTGGAGCACAAAGGTATACTTAAGTTTTCATATGCTCTCTGACCTAAAAATTGCACTGTTTGGTGTGATATTCCAAAGATATTTTCATGCAGATCCATTATTGGGCATAAGTTGTGATGGCATGGAGTTGGAGACAACCTGGATATTCATTCCTAGAAGACAGAATAGGCAAAAATGTGGTAGATGAACACAATGAAGTATGCAGCCAGTTTACATGCCACAGATTTAGCCATGTGGCTTGATAACAAAAATATCATTCCCAAGGAAAACAGTAAGAAACAGAATGTATGTGTGTATAAATCATTTATGTAAGTTAAAAACATGCACAAACAATTCACATTTTGCAAGAACACATCCAAATACAAGCATTATAGAGTGGTTGCCTACTACGGAGGGGGAGGGGAATGGAAGTAGAGAGAGAAAAGGAGAGGAGAAATGGGAGAAAAAGAGAAGAGAAGAACAATTTTTAAGGAAGGAAAAAATCACTTTGAAAGGACATTACAGCTTTTTTGGAGAGTTTGGAAGCTAATAATAAACACATAGAAAATCATGCAAATGAAAAGGAGTAAGGGACAATTTTGAACTCCAAAAAAGTTGTATAAGAAAAGAAATGCATTAATAGTGTATTTGACACAGTGGCAAACAATATTTATGTAGTCATAATCACAATATTGATGTAACGAAAGTTGTGAAACTATATTGGGAGCATGGAGCAGGGAAAGAAAGTGGAAAGGGGGTGCAAAGGCTTAGTTTTCCATAGTAGAAAGTCAATACCTTTCTGGGGATAAATCAAGAAATAGAAGTATAAGCAAATTATTCAGAAGCATCTAAGTAAATAATCTGCCAGAACAGCTGAAAGTGCCGAAAATTTTTCTCTCTGGAGAAGAGAGAAAAGCAGGAGAGAGGGAACAGAGGCTGTTGTTTTTGTCATGGTTGTTTGACTTTTGTTGTAATATACATACCTGGTGGTAGAATATCAGGATATTTTCTATTGCAAATAACAGTCAACCCAGCTCAAATTAACCAAATGAGGAACATATATATTACCTCACACCAGTTCAGAAGTGGGGTGTTTCCAGGATTGGTTGTTAACAAGAATCCAGATTCTTTCCATTTCTTTGCTCTGCCAATTCTCAGTATGCAGGCTAGTTGATTAAACAATGCCATGATCACACCCACACTCAACAACATCCAATGGAAGAGGGACTGCTTCTTTGCATGTGATTCTTTGCTCTAGTGTTTCTGTCTCTCTCTCACACACACACACACATTTTCTCAGAAATCTCCCAGCAAGTGTCATGGGCTAGAATTTCTTTGTGTGCCCATGCCTAAAAGAGTTACAGTCCAGATGAATGGGATCACCACCGGATTAGCCTAATCATGAGTAACCACCTGCGGGGCTGGGGATGCCATATGCTCCCCTGAAGCCCAGGTTCATAGGAGGGTACAACAGTAGGACAGTGTTGGTGAACAACTAGTTGTTAATAGATGGCCAACAATGTCTTCTACAGGTATTAATTGACGTTTCAATTATGTATATGTCGCTTCATAATTTTTTGTTGAAACATTAAATTGAATAAACAATTATGGTGGGATATTTCACTATTTTACTTTTCTTTAGTCGCTATGCATCAAATGTAAACTGTGTTCTACCTTTATTAGACTATCGTTTACAGGAGAAATAGACAATCTAGTTAGTGACAGCAATGCATCTCTTTTCCAATGTTTACTATGAATTCTGCAGAATGGGGCACAGATCCCATCCTGCAGCAAGTCATGGTTTATGAGATATACATGTAAGCACATATCAATACAGCATGATAAGGACTGTAAATGAAAACAAAATGCTGTGTGAAATATAGATGGCAAAGTGGCTCAGTATCTGAAATGTTAAGTAACATCATTTTATCTTCTATGTTTTATCATTTTCCTTTATTCATTGTTTCTTCTGTAAGCATCCCTTGTCTCCCCCACATACATACCCTTGCCTCTTAAGTGTGCCAGCTATGTAGTTACAGATGTAGCTTAGTTTGGTGCTCAGAGCTAAAGAGGCTACTGATGCCAGTTGATTAAAAGCTTTTCACTGGAGTCAGAAGAGGATCTTGAGCCTCTTCTGAATCAGTTTCAACTCTACTTCAGTCCAAATACCACCAGAATTGTGTCACCACAGAGTTTCATATTCTTTCCTCAGCTGGCCTCAAATGGCTCATTTTTTGTCTGATTTGCACACCTATTTTCTGTATATATGTCTGCAGATCGCTGCTCCCTTTTTCTCTAAGTGATCAAAATTTAGAAAGAAGGTGAGAACATAAGGTCTACAAAATATCTGTTGAAGGTAACTTGGATGTAGGTAACTTCATCTTAACCTATTAAGATTATTAGATTGCATAACCTGTTAGATGATGGCATTGGATATTATCATTCATTGTTTTTCTATCTGTTGCTGCTCTTTGTATTTACTAAAATCCACCTCTGTTTTTTGTCTCTAATATTACTTTTATGAGACTATACTATGACTTTGTTCTCTTCTTTAGAGATCCGATCATTGGAAAATCCTGTCTCCCAACAAACACTACATTTAAAAAACTGGAATTTCAGCCAATTCCTCTAAAACAGTAGCATATTTACCCGACTCCATTATGTGAATTTCCCTACAAGCAACTGTATAAATGTTTTTGGTCCGCTGTTATTTGATCACTATAATGTGGGCCCATGGTCCACATAGAAACAGAGGAAATAGGAAAAGAAATAAGAAATAGGTATAACATGTTTTTGTTTGTTTGTTTGTTTTTTTAAACTATCGCTTACCAGCTGGGCTACAAAGGTTGCTCAAACCAAGGCAAGTTGCTTTAAAAAGCATTTGCTAAACACATTGTTGATTCTGAGTTTGGTACTATGGTAAAATTACACTAAAAGATCAGACAGATTGTAGATTTTCTTTTTTTAAAAAAAGCCAAATTTTATTTGAGATTTTATTTGTGATAAAAAATAATGATGAGAAAATTGTACCCCAAGATCTGACATAGGTTCAGATGCTTTCTTGTTCTGGATTTTTGTTTTGTTTTGTTTTGGTCAATTAGGTATCACAAACACTCCATTCTAAGGTTTTGTCTTCATTGCAGAGAATCTAGATACAATATTTCTCAGAATCCCCTCTCTCATACAATTCTAGTATGGCAAATATACTAATAAGAGGCATTTACATGAATTTTGGAAGGTAAAAAATGAGGCCAATATTACATCAAAACAGATGCAGACAGATGAATGGACATATGCTAGTTTTAAAACAGCTTCTAGTTGTTCTTCCAGAGGACCATTTTCTCTGTTACTTCAGACTAAGATTTCACAGAAGTCTTTGGGATTTAGCACAGATTCAGAAGAAGTGTTTAAGAACTACCCAGTTCAGTGTTGTAAGTCTGATATTTGATACTCTAGGAATTCCATGGTTACGTAAGCCTCTAATTGCCCATATTAAAATCCTTCATGCTGGAAGGGTTGAATCATCTCTGGTAGAAGATAATATCATCTGGAGCCTATACACATGCATACACACAATGTCTGGAATTAAAACAAAATATCTATGCAAGTGAAAAGACAAGGCCATATGACCAAAAACCAAGAGATAAAAGACACAAAAACAGACAATGAAAGCAGATTCAGATATTATCATTGACACACAAAGACTTTAAAATAAGTATTGATTAATATATACAAGAATATAGGAGAAATCTAGACAAAATAGATGAAAAGGATAATTTCAACAGGAGTTATTAACAGACATGTAAAAAAAGAACCAAATGGATATTCTATCACTGAATTTAAGAACTCAATGGATGAGTTTAACATGAGATTGGATACAGCAGAATACTGTATCAGTGAACTGGACAACAGGCCAAAATATAGATATTCAAAATGAATTACAGAGAGAAAGAAAAAAAGAAAAAAACAACCAGAAATCTTAAGAGACATGTGAAACACAATCAGAATGTCTAGTATAACTGGAGCCAGAGAAGGGGAGGAGAAAGAGAGAATGGAGCAAATGAAGTATTTGAAGAGACATTGGCCAACAATTTTCCAAAACTGATGAAAGATATCAAACTACAGATTCAAGAAGTTCACTATCCCCAAATAGGATAAATACAAAGAAAACCACATCTAGGTTCATTATAAGTCCAACTGCTGAAATACAAAACCAAAATGAAAATCTTAAAAACAGCTAGAGGGAAAGACACATTACCTTCTCAGCATCAAGAAGTAGGCTAACAATGACTTCTCAACAGGAAAGAAAAAAAGTGCAAGCCAGAAGATGGAAAAAAACATCTTTAAAATGCTAACAACAACAACAGCAACAACAGAAAACCCAGGCAACCTAGAATTCTATAACCGACAGCATATTGTTAAAATGAAATAAAAAAATTTTCAGACAAAAACAGACATAATCATCAGTAGGCCTGCATATAATAAAGGGACTTCTTCAGGTGGAAAGTAGATTATTCCGGAGAGAAACCTAGAATTTTTTTTTAAAAGAGCCTGTAAAATGGCAAATATGTAGGAAAGTATAAATTAATATTGACTGTGTAAAGAAATACTGGTAAGATCTTGTGGAATTTAAAATATATGTAGATGACTCTCAGGGATGTAAATCTCCCTGGCAAGATGGGACATGAATCCCGAGGATGAACCTGGATCCAGCATTGTGAGATTGAGAAAGTCTTCTTGACCAAAAAGGGGAAGAGAAATGAAACAAAATGAAGTTTCAGTGGCTGAGAAATTTCAAATGGAGTCAAGAGGTCATTCTGGAGGTTATTCTAATGTGTTTATAGATATCCCTTTCTAGTTTTTAGTGTATTGGAATAGCTAGAAGGAAATACCTGAAACTTTTGAATTGCAACCTAGTAGCCTTGATTCTTGAAGATGATTGTATTACTATGTAGCTTATATGGCATGACTGTGTGGTTGTGAAAACTTTGTGGCTCACACTCCCTTTATCCAGTATATGGACAAATGGGTAGAAAAATAGGAACAAAAATTAAATGAATAATAGGTGGCTTGGAGGGATGGGATGTTTAGGTGTTCTTGTATTTTTATTATTCTTATTTTTTTTTGGAGTAATGAAAATGTTCAAAAATTGATTTTGGTGATGAATGCACAACTATATGATGCTACTGTGAACGACTGATTGTACACTGTGGATGATTGTAGGGTATGTGAATATATCTAAAAAAACTGAATTGAAAGAAAAAATAAAAATATATGTAGAATTAAAATGCATGAAAATAGTGCAAAAGGCAGTAAGGGGATAAATGGAATTAAGATTCTAGGGTTGTTAAAAAGCAGTAAAAGTAATAATTTATTTTAGACTGCAATAAGTGAAGGATGCATGTTGTAATCTCAAGAGCAACCACTCAAAGAATGTATAACAAGTTAATAGAAGGGAAAATGGCATAACAAAGAAATATTTGAGTAACTTTTATAAAAGGCAAGAAATGAGAAAAAAAGAAACATAAACCAGGTGGGTCAAATAGAAAATAAATAATAATATGACACATATAAAACTTATTAGCTTCTTGGAAAGCCTCTCTGAGGAGACGACATTTGAGCTGAGACCTAAAGTGTAAAAAGGAGCCAACCATGCAAAGAGTTGAAGGAAACAGCGAGTGTACAAACTTGAGAGAGAAAGACTTGGGAAAGATTCAACACGCAGATGGAATTTCCTCAATACCACTACCTTGACATGGATCTGATACCCATCCTCAAAAGAATCCTACAAATCATTGCTTCAGAGCCCCTTTGAAATTGCAATAGTGTAGCAAAACCACAAGCAGACAATTGCCTGTTAACCTGTTATTTCAAATATAGACCAAAAAGCTAACAAGTGATTTTGGTGTGCATTTTTTAAAAACAAATTGTAAGTTGAAATATCAAATCTGCACGGTGCTGTCTCTTTACAGAAGGCAAGATCCTGCTGGTGCATCATGTCAGAGGCCAGCCTTGACCTTGGTGCTGTAGGCTATGAAGTGGGCTTCCTTCAGGCTCTGTTTGATGTGGAAGTAAAGGCCTTGGCATGGTCATGGAAGTTGACTTCTATTATAACCACCCCACCCTCATTTTTCTCTGAGAGGCAAAACATCATTAGTAAATGAGCTAAATTTTTGATATTACATTATTATTCCAAAAGTCCCCTTTCCAAATCATTCTTCATTACACCAGCCTGATTATTCCTTTCTTAACAATGATCACAATTTTACTTGTTTAATGTCTGTCTCGCTTACTAAAATTTTATGATCCTTGCAAGCAGAGAGACCTTTTCTGCTGCTCATTGCTGTATTTCTAGTACCTGGCCAATGCTTGGCATGTTGTGGATGCTTAATGACTGTTTTTAAGTTTATTGAATCTTCCAAAACTTATTATTCTTTCAGGTTTAAAATTTCGCAGACTGAATGAATGGCAAAAAAATTGTTTGGATAGTTGCATTTTCCATGTTCCAGAAGAAAGTGACCTGTAAATTTATAAAACAGTGATATTGGAGAGAGGCCCAAAGGAAAAACAAAGTCAGATTTCAGCAGTTAAACTTAATAAACTAACCTGAAAAATAGGAATTTAAAATGTTTAATCCCTTTAAGGAAAATGAAGGCTATATTTTAATAATGCAGTATCAAAAACATAACTCATTTGCTAACATTATTTTGTCTCTCAGAGAAAAATTAGGATAAGGGTGGTTATACTATGACATCTTTCTTTTTTTGTGAATAATTTTTTCTTCATCTGCCTACCATAATGACATATCTGAGGCTTCACTACCTGGGAGGTTGGTTTTTCTCAAATCCATTTCCTCCTGGTTGCTGGAGGAGCCTGGGATGAGAGATGTGCAGTGGCTTCAAGGGAGTATTTTAAGTCCCACCTGGAGACTTCTTGGTTTCTGTAAACATTATAAAAGAATGGGGTGTGGGAAGTGGGGGAGGATTCTGATCTGTTAACACAAATAAGCTAGGATTTTAAATTGTGGTACCATACTTAAAAAAAAATTGTGATAACATATATATGACACAAAATTTCCCATTTTAACCACTTTCATGTGTACAATTCAATGATATTAATTACATTCCCAATGTTGTGCTACCATCATCGTTATCCATTACTAAAATGTTTTTATCATCCCAAACAAAAACTTTGTACCCATTAAGAAAAAACTCCCCCTTCCCTCTCTGTTCCCCAGCCCCTGCTGGTTATCTGCTTTTTGGTCTCTATGCATTTGCTTATTCTAGGTATTTCATATAAGTGAAATCATACAATATTTGTCTAGTCATCATTTTTCAATAGCAAGGCTTGATTGAACTAGTCAAGCCATGCTTGTTCCTTCAAGTCAATAGAAGTGCACTCAGCAGAGAGTATCTTTTTAAGCTTTTGTCCAATCCCTAATCATCTAAGATGCTCTAAAAATCATTTTGGTCTTTAATTTCAAAAGGTATTATTTTATGTCCTAATCTGTTGACAAATAACAAAGTTGTATGACTTTATATCCTACCCTTTACATAATCAAGAAGCTAATGAGCAGTGATAAGCACACAATTTAGGCAGCACTAAGTGCAGGAGACATAATGTATGAGACATTATGGATCTAAAAGATGGATTTACTAATGGGTTAGTAATTGAGTAGTAAATTGACTTAATATGGCAGAAATTATATGATGTTTATTTAAAGACAGCCAAAATCATCTGCCACTTTTTTTCAGATTCTACTTTTTAATTGACAGAATTTTTATTTTTTGCCCAATTTGTCTAAACTACAGCTTATTTTTAATAAATTAAGCCTCTTATTTAGTACAGAAATGAAAAGAGAATAGAAAGAGATTTGACAATAACTAAGCACCTTCACTGTGCAGTCATGCCAGGCTCTTACAGACTTAGAGAGGCAAGGTGATTTTTCTAAGTCATTCATGAGGATTTAAAATTGGATGTGACTCTAGAACTTACGCCCTTACTTTTGCTATCACACCACCAGATCAATTTCCCTACTCAGGGAAGAATTAGACGAGATGTTGGATTTCCAGGGTTTCCTAACAAAATATCCAATGACCTTAACAAGAACACTAATCATATGAGAAATATGAAAAAATATTTAGATGTTTTCCTGTAGAATTGTAATGAACACCCAAAGCCACCCAAAGCTGATTGATACCATTGGGTGTATCTTCCTCAGGTTCTGGAGTGACATCAGTAGGAATGAGTAAGTGAGGACCTCTGAAAAGCAATGAGATCACTGGCAAAAATCATCAAAATCAACTTTATCAGAACTCTGGGAATTAACAAAAAACTCACAACAATCCAAGGAGTGTTTATTCAAATAAAATAGCTGAATCTTGGTAAGAATAGTGTGGCAATTCATCCTGGCTTCTGTTTTAGCTAGCTCCACTGTCCTCCAGTGTTTCAAGAAATAACTTCTGTTTCCCATCCCACATTTTTTTTTTTTTTTTAAACAAATGCCTTCTTTACTGGGCCAATGGCACCACTGATTTGATAAACTTTTTAAAAAATATTTTTAAAATTGTGGTAACATATACAACACAAAGTTTGCCATTTTAATCACTATCATATATACAATTCAGTGATTTTAAGTATATTCACAATGTTGTGCTACCATCACCACAATCTATTACCACACCTTTGCAATCATCTGAAATAGAAACTCTGTGCCCATGAAGCAGTAACTCCCCATTCCTATCCCTACCCTCAGCCCCTAGAAACCTGTAATCCACTCTCTGTCTCTCTGTATTTGCTTATTCTAGGTTTGCCAGTTTGGGTGTTTTATGTCCCCCAAAACACCATGTTCTTTGATGCAATCTTGTGGGGGCAGAAGTATTAGTATTGATTAGGTTGTAATCCTTTGATTGAGTGTTTCCATGGAGATGTGACTCAATCAACTGTGAGTGAAATGTTTGATTTCCCTGGAGGTGTAACCCCGTCCATTCAGGGTGGGTGTTAATTGGATCATTGGATTTGTATAAAGGAGTTCACAGACAGAAGGAGCTCAGAGCAACAGAGAGTGACATTTTGTAGAGGAGCTGCGGCACCTTACAGAGACATTTTGAAGACGGCCGTTGGAAGCTGACACACATTTTGGAGAAAGCCATTTTGAAGCCAGAACTCTAGAGCAGACACAGCCACATGCCTTCCCAGCTAACAGAGGTTTTCTGGATGCCATTGGCCATCCTTCAGTGAAGGCAACCAATTGTTGATGCCTTATCTTGGACATTTTCATGGCCTTCAGATTATAACTTTGTGACCAAATAAACCCCCTTTATAAAAGCCAATCCATTTCTGGTATTTTGCATAATGGCAGCATTAGCAAACCAGAACAGTAGGTATTTCATATAAGCTAAATCATACAATATTTGTTCTTTTGCATCTGGCTTTTTTTCACGCAACATCATATTGTCAAGGCTCATCCACAGAGTAGCATATATCTAAACTTCATTCTTTTTTAGGATGGAATAATATTCCTTTGTGTATATATAACACATTTTGTTTATCCATTTATCTGTTGATGGACACCTCGTTTGCTTCAATATTTTGGCTATTGTGAATTATGCTGCTATGAGCATTGGTGCACAAATAGCTGTTCAAGTCCCTGATTTCAATTATTTTGGGTATATACCTAGATGTGGCATTGCCAGGTCATGTGTTAACTCTATGTTTAACTTTCTGAGGAAACACAAAACTGTTTTCCATAGCAGCTGCACCATTTTACATTCCCACCAGCAGTGTAGCAGGGTTCCTATTTCCCTTCCTCCTTGTCAACACTTGTTATTTTCTGGTTTTTAAATAATAACCATCCTACTGGATGTGAAGTGGCATTGTAGTTTTCCAGGGCAGCTGTCACAAATATCACAAACTGGCTTTGGTTTAACAGCAGGAATTTATTGCCTCACAGTTTTGAGGCTAGAATAAGTCCAAAATCAAGGGATTGGCAAGATCATGCTTTCCCCCCGAAGACTAGCATTCTGGTGCTGGCTTGCCCCAGTCCTGGGGGTTCCTTGGCTTGCATCTCTGCTTTCTATTACATGCCAATCTCTCTTTCTGTTTGCTCTTCTGGTTTCTGCTGACTTCTGACTTCTCCCTGTGGCTTTCTTCAACAGTTGGCTTCCAGTTTCTTCTTTTCCTAAGAACCACCCTCATTCAGTTGGACCACATCTTAACTAAAAAGATCTTCAAGAGGTCCTATTTATAATGCTTTCTTACCCACAGGAATGCAGATTCAGGTTAAGAACATGTCTATTTGGGGTACATAATTCAGTCTACCACAATCTGCCCTCTGGACATTGTTCTTTCCACATACAAAATCCATTCACCCTTTTCCAATATCCACAAGTCTTAAGTCATTTTAGTAACAACTCTAAGTACAAAGTCTCCTCAAAATTGGTTATTGGTGTGGTCTATCCTAAGGCAAATTTCCTCTCCATCTATGGACCTGTGAAACTTAGGAAACAAGTTATCTGCTTCCAAAATACAATGATGGGGTGGGCATAGGATAGATACATTCCCATTCCAGAAGGAAGAAACTGGAAGGAAAAAATGGTCATGTGTCCCAAGCAAATACAAAACCCTACAGAGCAAATTCCATTAGATTTCAAGGTCTGACAGAGATCTACGGGTCAATATTTTGTCCTGTGGGCCTGCTAGAGGAGCAGCTCCACCCATTCTAGGCTCTTGTGCCACAGCCATGCTTTCCCAGAACATTCCAGGCATGGGGTGGTGGCAGAACTCTCACTGAGCATTGAAGCAAAAGGCCCATCCCCTCAGAGTTCCTGGGCCAAAGGCCCACCCCCTCCAAGACTTGGGACAGAAGGCCCATCCACCCCCAAGGAGCTGAGGCAGAAATCCCACCATAACTAAAGACCTTATCTCTTGGCCTGAGGAAGTATTGACCTCTGCTTCCATGGTTTTGCCCTTGAAGTCATTTTTCCTTCATTGCTTCCTATTTCCATCCCTTTCAGTCCAGGCTGACAGTCCTTCTGGTCTTATAAAATATACAAAAATCTTGTCAGTTTGCCATGCAGTACAAGGGGGTCAAAACCATCAGACAAAAGGATTTTCCATAGATCCTCTCTTCATAATTGCATTTCCAATCCTGACTGCCTCTGAGATAGTTGACTGGATCCATGAGTCATATACCTAATCTTAGCAAAGGGTGGTTCAGCTAAACCCTTGCACAGAGCCACATTCTCTGGCACTTGCCTCCCAGGAGCTCAGGGAAGGCCCTAAGAGAGCTGCATCTGGCCCTGGTCTCAGAGCTTGCTATCTGGATAGGCTGAGAATTTTCCAAATCATCAGTTGCTGGTTCCTTCATGATTAAGAGTTCAGTCCTCAGTTTATCTCTTGCCTCTTGAATTTTACTGTAAGCAGCAAGGAGAAACCAGGCCATACCTTCCACACTTAGCTTGGAAATCTCAGCTAAATATCCATGTTCATTGCTTACAAAGTTCTGCCTTCTATATAACAACTGAACACAATTTTGCCAAGTTCTCTGCCACTTTATAACGAGGATTGCCTTTCTTCCAGTTTCCAATAACACATTCATCGTTTCCTTCTAAGGCTCACTGGAAGTACTTCTAATGCCCATATTTCTACCAATATTCTGTTCATGATGAATCATGTATTCTCAAAGATGATACAAACTTTCTCTACAGCTCTTACTTATTGTTTGGCCCGCACCAGAAACACCTACAATACTCATACAGCTATTGATAGTCTCTTCAGAGCTAAGGCTTTTTCTACCAAGCACCTTGGCATTCTTATAGCCTCTACCCACTACCCAATTCTAAAGCTGCTTCTACATTTTTAGGTATTTGTAATACCAGCACCCAACTCTCCAGTACCAAAAAATGTCTCTGTGGTCTCCAGAGAAATAGATCCAATAGGAAATAGATATATATACATGTGTGTGTATATATATATATATGTATAAAGGTATATGTCTGTGTGTGTATATATATATATATACACACACACATACATATATATATATACATACATATATATATACATATTAAGAGATTTATTGTAAGAATTGGCTATGAAATAAAAATCAGTCTATGAAATACTCTCACAGTAAGGATTAGACCAGAACTTGCTTGACCAAACAAATGGACACCATAACCTAGACAAGTTGACACATAAACTAACCATCACTAGTTGTATCTCATTGTGGTTTTGATTTTCATTACCCAAATGGCTAATGATATTGAACATCTTTTCATGTGCTTATTGGCCATTGGTAAAATTATCTTCTTTGGAAAAATGACTATTCCAGTCCTTTGCTCATTTTTAAAATGTGGTGTTAGTCTTTGTGTTGTTGAGTTGTAGGAGTTTTCAGATATTAAGCCCTTGTCAGATAAATGATTTGCAAATTCTTCCCCATTCTACAGGTTGTCTTTTCAATTTCCTGGAAATGTCCTTTGTGCAAAATTTAAATTTTAATGCAATCCAATTTATCTATTTTTCCTTTTGTTGCTCATGCTTTTAATATATTTAGAATTCATTGCCTGGAACAAGGTCTTGAAGATTTCCCCCCATGTTTTCTTCCAAGATTTCTATGATTTTAGCTCATATATAGGCCATTAACCAATTTTGAGTTAATTTTTATATGTGGTGTGAGATAGGGGCCAAATTTAATTCTTTAGCATGTAGATATCCAATTTTCCCAGCACCATTTGTTGAAGCGACTATCATTTCCCCATTGTCACACTTATTAAAAATCAGTTGGCCATAGATGTATATTTCTGAATTGTCAATTCTGTTCCATTTGTCTCAATGTCTCTCTTTGTGTCAGTACCACACTTTTAGATTTGAAGCTTTGTAGTAAGTTTTGAAATTGGGAAGTATGAGTTCTCCAACTTTTTTCTTTTTTTAAATGATTTTGGGTATTCAGGGACTACACTTCTATGGTTGTCTGGAATGGATCTGGTCTATGTACTTATAGCAGGTGCTTAGTAAAAACTTATTGCTCTGAATCTTGATTAAATGGTCATTTCCTCTCAGATTCTTTTTCCAAATGCATGCTGTCAAGACCTTGTTTTCCTTCCATTCTTGCTGCTGCTTCTTTGCATTTAAGAGTAGGAAGGAGTTGCTGGGAGGCAGTTTGTTTCTCATAGTATGGACATGAAAAGACTATTGAGAGTCTTTAAATTTTTGGAGACCCAGAAACTCAATTTACAGAACTGATCCAATTACTTACTCTTGACAAGTCTGAACAGCACACAAGGCTATATTTTTTTAAAAAAATCTGATCTCTTCCTTATCTTTCTAGCTATATTGCCCATTCTTCCTATTTTACACTTATGCATAAGTGAAAAGAAACTACTTGAAATTACCTAAATGCACCATGAAAGTAGTGTAACCTCTCTCTGCATCAGTTTTTTTATCTGAAAAATGGAGATAGCTGTGTGACTGAAACTGCTGGTTGTCTCCCCATATCCATTCTCCTTTTCCATAGTTATGGGATCCCCAATTTTTAATCAAGTATATTTCACCCAGAGTAAAGACTCTATTTCCCAGACTACTTTGCAGTTTTTGTGGTTATAAGACAATGTTTGGGTAATGGCATGTAAGTGGAAGCTTCTAAGAACCTGCCTAAAATGACAGTTGTTGACTGCCTTTACCCTTCTTTTCTGCTATCCGGAATGCTGATGTGATAGCTGGTGCTTGAGCCAATATCTTGGACCATGATAATGAAGACCACACCTAGCTTCTAGAGAAATTGGCTAAAAGGAGCTTGATACCCTGAGGTCTTTGTGGAGAGAGAAATAAACTGCTCTGTTGTTCAATCCACTGTTATTTTAGGTCTCTGTTTACAAGCCATTGAACTTAACTGATATATTGTTCAAACTTTTCAAGAATTTTGCCAACATTACATTAACTGATACATGTAAAAGCCCTAGAACAGTGTCTGTGATTTGCGTAAGCACAGAATAAATGTTAACTACTGTTATAATATTTTCAGGCTTTGGTAATGCTGTTCCCTTTGCTTGGTGGTTTGTTTGGCAAACTCCTTTTTATCCTTCAAGACCCAGATCAATAATTTCCTCTTCTATGAATTTTTTTCTGGTTTCCACCTGGGGAGTTAATTCTTCCCCAGGATTTGCATAATATTCCAGATACCTGCAAACCATGTTCCACCCACCCAGATTCCAGTGCACCTCTCCTAGGGGAGGTATATCCCCTCTCCCCTGTCCTGGCACACTCAGTTCATCAGCTGAGATAAATACCTATTGAGCTGGGCACTGTGGTAGTGATGTTGGAGAAACCAATTTGATCTCTGTCCTTCAAGGACTTGCAGTGTGTTGGGTGAGATGGATACTCAAAAAATAACAAAAGGATGTAGAAAGTGCAGAAATCGGATGGATAAGGAAATGATTTATTCAGTTCTCAGGCAAGATTAAAAAATGATAATGCCTGGACTGCATTTTGAAAGCAAAATAGCTCCCCCAATAGACTGGGGAAAAGGGGAGAGAAGGGCAACAGTAGATGAAGTGAGCAGAAGGAACAACATGTGCAAAGATGCAGAGGCATAAAGTGTGTGTTTAATTTTAATCATGAGATTTGGACTCAGTTCCTTCCCAAGTTTCTCTGCAAACACATTCACAAAACATTTCTTAGGGTGAGTTACCTCTGCAGATGGCTCATCTCATCTATTATGTCTCAATTTTAATTCTGAGGACGACATTTCCCTGAGCCTGTTCTCTGGACTCATTACCACTAGGTAATGAAAGAAGTTGTTAATATTACTATTCCTGGAAAAATGTTCCTTAGTGCCAGTCCAAGGTTCTCACTGTTGACTCATCCTGAAATTCTGTATATTCAGGAGCTCTTTCTTCTAAGGCTCATTCTTTTCTCTGACATTCAGAGCATTCAGAGCATTACTTTGTCACAACCTTCTGGTTGGTTTTTAGCTACTGGTTTCTAGCTAACAGCAGGTTTGTCAGTTTTCTGCCTTTTGTCTTTAGTCTCTAGCCTAGGGATAAGGCTGCATTCAGTATTTAGCCCAAGTCTTTTTGGTTCCAGCCACCCTGTTTTTGTCAGTGAAACTAGACTGTATATAAGAAGTTGCACTCTGTGCCTTCATTTCTCTTCTCTGAGAAAGAATAAAGGCCCCATATTTCATCGGGGGGTTACAAATTATTAGCTTGGCCCAGGAATAAATGAGATCCTACTAGGAGGCTTAACCAAATTACTCTTTTCCTGGAGACCCTCAGTAGCTATGACTCTCCCAGTGCCCTGAGCCTGGTGGCTTTACTGTCTCTTAGCTGGATATAGTTGTGACACTGTGTGTCTGGCAACTACTTTTAAAATTGGGTTCAGTTTTTGACAAGCCTTGATGGCTGTTCCAGATCTGAGCACCTCCTGTAAGCACCTGCCAGTGCTGTTTTCTCTCTGCTTCCCTTGTACTTTACTCACACACCTTTGCTGTTAAATGCATTACGTATAGTTTTTTGTTTCCATTTCTGACTGCCCCATGCAATATATTTATATAGGCATTAACCATTACTATCTGTTGCAATAAAATCAATCACTGACTGTGGGCTCCAGATTTGATCCTCTTCTTGGCTTTGCTACCTGAGGCAGTATTACAGATAATCCTCACAAACAACTTTATGAGATAGGGACCACTAATATTCCCATTTTACAGCTGAGGAAATTGAGGTTTACAGAGGTAAGTTTACTTATGACTCCAAAACTGGAGCAAGAAGCAATGTATGAATAGTAGGTAATTGGTTACTGATGACCTGGGCTCCTCTTCAAGGTAATGTACACGAGGAAGTAATTGGGAATGGTTAAAGTGTGGAGTCAGAGGCCAGATTACTTGGGTGTAAATCCTGGTGGCATGATTTATTACCTCTGTGATTGGGGTGGGGTTGGTGGGGCAAGTTACATAATCTCTCTGTTTTGTTTGCTTCATGTGAAAAAAAAAAGGGGAAAATACTAGCCCTTACCCCTTATGTTGTTATAAGGATTAAATGAATTAACACAAGTGAAATAGTTAGAATAGTGCTTAGGTATGAAAAATGCTCAATACACATTAGCTGTTATTATTAACTAGCATCGATGAAAACAAGTTTGCCAAAATAATAGAACTTCAGGTAGTAGAAGCCAGATAAAATGAGATCCAAGGGTTATCAGTCACTAATTGCACAATTTTATACTTGCATAATCCCTTCTGGTGTTGATAGTCATTATCCTGCTTGATTCTAACAGTACAACACACTATTGGCTGGTATAGCTGATTACGCCATCTCCATTTTACACATTCATTCATTCAAGACTATTTATTGAGATCTCTTATGTGCCAGTTGCTGCTATGTTCTAAGAATTCAAAGATGGAAACTTATGGTCCCTGCCTTTCTGTTAACAAGGGCTGTCTTTGGGAGTGGGTTTTCAGGGGACAGTGTTTGATTCATATAAAAAAAGCATATCATTTTTATGGTCAGAAAGAAAAAGTGGATGAAAGAGCCTAATGAAGAGATAGGCATGTAAATAACCAATTATAATACAATTGCCATTATGAAGGTACTATAAGAGTCCTAGGGGAAAAGCAGAGAAGGGTTCTATAAGGATTGTTGAGTAGAATTTTGTAAAGTTAATGAAGAGAGAAGGCTGTAAAAGTAGCAGAAGCATGAGAGAGCATGGTGGGTCTGTGGGAACTACTTATCATTCAGTGTTGCTTTACATGAAATGAGGAGCAAATAAAGTAAGTTAAGCAGTAGTCAGATAATGAAGAAATGTACTAAGCAGAGATGTTCAGAATTTGTGCTATAGGTGATGGGAGCCCATGAAGAATTTTATATTGGTAAATAACATGATCAGATTTGCATCATTCTGTTGAAAGTGTGGACAATGGGAGCTGATAATTCTCTAAAATATTAAAGCTGTGAGAGCAATGCCAATATCTGTACTCAAGTCTCCTGAGCCCAAGTTTAGTGATTTTTCCATTAAACTATCCTGACTCCTCAATAAAGCCAATATATAAAAGGTCCCACCATTTACTGTGTTGATTTGCTGGTGTGAATTTTAATTCCTGACTCAGGGAATGGGAAAAGATTTCACATAATCACTAAGCAACCTAACCTTGTCTTTATTCCTGATTGAATATGCTTATTAAAAGATACTTGTCTCTTGAATTCCATCTCTTCATTTGAATGGAAGAGGGTTTCAATTCATTTATTCTTAATAAAAGTGCAGAGCATAATTTCCACTCAGTGATACACTTGACATAGTTTATACCCTTGACAAATTCACTCAATTTTTGTTAAGTCTAGATTCAGTTTTTTTCTGGGTAGAATGTAATCCCATTTCCCCCAGTTTCTTTCATAAGATCAATTTATCAAGACCAAAGATTTATGTACAGCAGTCTTTAGCATGAGCGCTTGCCTTCTCCATGAGACAATACCTACCCTTGGTCTGTTAAATGCTCTTTTTGCCTCCATACCTCTCTCCTTATCAGAGGGCATCAGTCAGCCTAATGCACAGTAAGTTGGCCAGCCAAGAATCTTCCAACTAGCATAACAGTGCTTTTGCTTCCGATGCTTCCTTACTAGGTTCATGCTGGTCCTGCATCATTAGCACCCTCTCTTGCCTTTTCCTACAGAACACAGTCCTATTAATGTGGCAGGACCTGATCACTGGCATTCCACGGGTTCCCCAAACTTCCCAAATCCTCATGGTTTCTATGATACTGGGTTAGCATCAGAGCTCTAGCCTGAATTCCTAGGAATGGTATCTTCATTCTAGCAAAATGTCTTTTACTTCCTGCTTGCTGAAACAACCAGCTAAAGAAGTATTAACCCATTCTCTCTCTCATGAATGACAACACCCACTTCTGGGGTTAAGTACAAATATTTAAACTATATCCAGCAATATCGTCTTTTATTCGTGCACTCACTCATTCAACAATTTTTTGAGTGCTTACTATGTGCCAGCCACTGTGTGAGGCACTTGGGACACTGTGGTCAATAATACTGATAGGCCTTGTCTCTCCTGGAGCTTCTCACCTAATGAACCTGGTATTGGAGAGAGGGGTGCTAAACTGCTTGTTAACTGAGACTGGAGAGGAAATGGTAGTGTCTCCAGTTGCCAGCATTGTAACTGATGCATCTTAAGTAAGACGTGGAAATATATTTTTATGGTTATGTATAAGTATGATTGCTATTTTCAATTTAATCAGAGGGAAGGCAATATGCCACCTTTTAACATTACATAGAGTTTGGGGTATTTGTTTAAAAGTTAACACAGTTAATATGGAGGCAGCCGTGGTATAGTAGAAAGAGCAGTTAATTGGGGTCAATTAGAAGGTTGGGGTTGCAGACCCCACACTGCCAATTCTTAGCTGTGTGACTAGGAATGTGTCGTGCCATTTAGCTTCTCTAAGCCTCGTGTCCTCACTGGTAAAATGAAGATCAGGTCATTTACATCACAGAATTGTTGCAAGGTTAAGTGAGATAATGTGTGTGCAAGTTGGCAGACACCAAAGCACTATTCAAATGTAAGGCTTTTTTGATGGTGATGATGATGATTTCTCCATTACTTGGTGTCATGACTGTTAGTCTGGCCATATTAGGGTCTGGTGGGGTGTCCAGGCAGTAGCTCCAGCTTCTTCTCTCTTCTAATTGTCCTGCTACTTTCTCCACTTCAGGGCTACAGATGCTATGGACACTTCCACGTCTCCTATTTCTTATTTTAGTTAAATTCAATCAGAGAATTGGAGAGATTAAATGCAGACATATGAGAATGTCACTGCCCAAACAGTGAAACAACTGATGACCAGGACACTCAGAGTAGCTGAGACCGCAGCCAGCCCTTGAAGGATGGAAAAGGTTGAATGAACAAAACAAGGGAAAGAAGAAGGAAGTGTTGACATTCCTGGCAGGCGAGAAGCTCATGAGCAAAATCTGGAGTAGGAAATAAATAAGGCATGCTTAGGAGACAAGGACACTGATCTGCTTGAAATGACAAGCCTGAAATTCTGCATGGGTGCAGAAGAGGTAGATTGTAAGGGGATTTTCAGTAGCAGGCTAAGGACACTAGATTTTAGGTAATAAGTTTAGTCATTTAGGTTTGAAGGAGGAGAATGATCTGCTAAATGTGAGTTTGAGACAAAATAATTTATGGGCCTAATGTAATTACAATAAAATCCCAATGGTTTATTTAGGGGAACTTGACAAAATGATACTGAAATTCAACTAGAAGAATTATCCATTGAGAATAAGTAAGAAAAAGATTTAAAAATGCATAATGAAGAAGGACATGCCTTGACAATAAATATTTTTAATGCAATTTTATTGAGATATATTCACATACCATACAATCATCCAAAGTATACAATCAGTTGTTCACAGTATCACACAGTTGTGCATTCATCACAATAAATTTGTTGAACATTTTCATTACTCCAAAAAATAAGAATAAAAATAAAAATAAAAGTAAAAAAGAACACCCAAAACATCTCATACTCCTTTTCCCCCTATTATTCATTTACTTTTTGTCCTCCTTTATTCTGCTCATTTGTCCATACACTGGATAAAGGGAGTGTGAGCCACCAGGTTTTCACAATCAACAGTCACACCGTATAAGCTATGTAATTATACCATCATCTGTCAATAAATGTTTTAAAATTGGTTATTTAGAAAAAATCAATTTAGGTTCTCATCTCATACCATATACCAAAATTAATTCAAGCTTTATTAAAGAACTTAGTGTAAGAGAAAACCAAAACATAAATATTATAAGATAATATAGGCAAAAGTATACTTTCTGAAAGGGAAAGGATTTTTTTGAGCAACAGAATTTTCTATAAACTGCTGTTGGCATTTTAAATTGATATAATCATTTAGGGAAGCAATCTACCCATATTTTGTGAAGTTGAAGAAGCACATATTTTGCTACCCAATTCCACTTGTACATATACACACTAGTGAAACTCTTTCAGCACGCAAATAGATAAGCGTAGCAAAGTTCTCAGCACCACTGTTTGAAATAGTAAAACACTGGAAACAATACAAATATCAAAAACCAAGAGAATGGAATAAATAAATTGCAGAACATTTATATATGGAATGCTATACAGCAGTGAAAGTGAATGACCTAACATATCTGTATCAACATGGTTTAAGACAATATTAAGTGGAAAAAAGCAAGTTAAAGAAGATATATGCAGGGTAATACCAGTTATATACAATCTTAAAACATGAAAAAGTACTACATATCATTTAGGAATATATACATATTTTATAAAAGTATAACATACATAGGAATAAAAATCACAAGGTTCAGGGTAGTGGTTACCTCTGTGGGAGAAAGAAGGGAATATGATAGGAGAAGGTTAAAAAGTGGCATTGACTGTGTTGGTTGTTTTACTTCTAGAGCTGTGTGATACATGGACATCTGTTTTATTATTCATTGTAATAACATTCATTGTAATAATTTGTAAGTCTGAAACGTTTCATGAAATAAATTTAAAGGTAATGCATATTCCTTATAAAATTGAAACCATTTCTAAATTTCTAAATACATAATTTTATCTTCACTACCCACCTCCAAATCACATCCAAAGGTATTCACTGCAAACAATTGAAAGTATATCCTTCAGACTTCTTCTAGGTATTTAGAGGTATATACATCTTTATGTATTTCATACATAAGGTTTTATTCTCATATAAATGGCATACTATTCTACCCACCATTCTGTGACTTGCTTTTTTTTCACTTAATATTGTATTAGAGACACCTTTCTAAATGAATACATATAGATATGTATATGTATATCCTATATTTAATGGCTGCATGGTAACCCATAGTATGGATGACCAATAGTTTAAATTAACTATCTCCCAACTGATACATATTTAAGTTGTTTTTATTTTTTGTTATTAAAATGCTGCAATGAATATCTCTGGTGAACCTTAGGAGTATTTCTGTGTGAAAGATTTCCAAGGAGAGGAATTTTTAAGTGAAAGACTTTCTAAGAATTTATGCTAAGCAATGAAAGAAATCCCAAAGGAAATATGACACACTCCTATGTGTAAAATCAACATATAATAGATCTATATAAACAAATCACAAATGCATTAAAACCCTAATAGAAAAAATAAGCGAAGAATACCAATAGATAATTTGCAGAAAAAGAAATACAAACAACTACTACACATATGGAAAATGTTTTAATTATTCTAGCTCTATGATTAAAGAAACAAAAGTTATAAATAGTTTCAAATTTTTTACATATAATTTTATTGAAGATGAGAAAGTGGGTAATAGTATTGGCACTATGGCAGAACTTTATTAAGAATTTAAAATTTTTCATATCTTTAAACCATTAATTCCACTATTATAAATTTAACTTGAGGAAATAATCAATGATGTTCTAAGTTGACATCCATTAGATGCATTTTTGGCAACCAATCTTTCTCTTCTTTTCTCCCCCAACACCCATGGAAATTGCAGAGAGCCCTCAATATCCATTTTGCGCAATATGAAGCTGATACCCTGAACATGGTTGATTGCATTGGGGTGGGTATTTGACATAAGCTGGGCCAGTGTCTCCTTCCCCGGAACTCTGAATTGAAATGGAGGGATTCCAGCTTAAGTCTGCCTGGTCTCTTGAATGGAGACAATGCACATGGGAGAGGTTGACCTACCATTCTGCACCATGTGGCGTGGCCCTCAAAGAAAGTCCCTCTTCAGTGCGAGACAAGAATGAAGCACAATCACAAGGGACAGAGACAAAAAAAGACCCAAGGTCTTTCCAGTCCTGCTGCTAGTCCCTGCTTGCTGAGGCTGAGTGCATCCCTGCCCACAGTTCTCATAACTTCCTACTTCTGCTAACACTAGCTCAAATAAGTCCCTGGTAAGGTTCCTACTGCTCCGAATGGAGAGAGAACCTCAGGTTCTGCCCAGTACCTCAACAACCCAGCACACAGACTCCGAGGGGAAGTGAGCATTCTTATTTCTAATTCCAAAGGTCGACCGTGGATGAAGAGAAGGAATAGAAGGAGGAACATAATAATAGTTGAGCACATATAAATAAAATCACTTAATACTGTATTAGAGACAGCTTTCTAAGTGAATACATGTAGATATGTATATGTATATCTTATATTTAATGGCTGCCTGGTAACTCATAGAATGGATGACCAATCGTTTATTTAACTATCTCCCAACTGATACATATTTAAGTTGTTTCTATTTTTTGTTATTAAAATGCTGCACTTTACGTAGTTCCTGGTCCATAATAAAGCATACCTTAAAAAAAAATAGTTTGCCAAGCCAGGAGTGAATGAGAGTTTGGACTGTCACAAGGTTCAGTTTTAAATATCACCTCCTCTTTTTCATTCCCACCACTATCCCATTCTTTCCTTCTGGTCATAAGCTATTGAACTGCTCTGAGCTCCATAATAATTAGCCCTTTATCATATCATCTTGCAAGATATTAGAACACTTGGGTGATAATATTGATTGTGTTATTCATATTTAAATATCCCCAGAGCACAGAGTGGGCATTTAAATATTTGGAATGAATGAATGAATGAAGGCTTAAATAAGATAATGAAATTTGGTTGGG
Source organism: Choloepus didactylus (assembly GCF_015220235.1). Lineage (NCBI taxonomy): Eukaryota > Metazoa > Chordata > Mammalia > Pilosa > Megalonychidae > Choloepus > Choloepus didactylus. The sequence goes on from NC_051310.1 coordinate 48,010,308, forward strand.
AAAGGTCTCCTATATTGTTTGAAAGGCTTACTGATGATTTCTCTTGAAGTTGAGCATTTTCCACAGTTTGTCTATGAAGCCAGAGACTTTTAGCTAAGTATAACTTTTTTCCACTTAAGGGTCAAGTCAGCTCGGATTTTATCCTTTCAATGAGTCTCTTCCACTACTTGTTTTTCAAAAATACTGTCTCATAAATACTTTGTTCCAGTTGCCAACTGGTTTGCTAACTGGGTCACCAACCTTCCAAATCTGTGTATATATTCTTGACTTAGAAAAAAACATGAAACAGAACATTTTTAAATATGGGAGATTACTACTGCTTCTATCCTTGTTTTCAAAGCTCTTTAAACCTAAATTTCCACAAAATCTTCTCTTCAATATAAGTATTAATTTGGATCCACATCTCAACCTAACTCTGCCAATAAAGTGTTCTTCTCACAAAGACAAAATGGGGGCTTCTTTGTGCATTTGGAAAGAAACTTAAATATTAAGGGAAATGAACTGGAAAGGCTTTAAGTTTTCTATATATTCTACACAGCACCATATACAAACTGAATTGTGTAGCAGACATCCAGGGGGGAAAGGCAGTGAAACAGTTTAACATTTCAGTGTCTATCTTCTAGTTTTGACTCCTGCCCAAGCTCTGGCACTTACTTAAATATACATCCTTGGGGGGGTGGGGACCTTAAGGTTTCTGTACCTCAGTTTCTGCAAAATGGGAGAATAGTACCTCCGTCAATGGGTGATTCTGAGGCTGAGACAAGATAATACATATAAAGTGACAGCCATAGTTTCTAGCTTATAAGCGTTCAAAGAATGGGAATTTATGTTGATGATGATGGAAGACTTGGCTCATTGTTTCTACTTTCTTTAATTTATGCATTTGTATAAGAGACAACATCTGTATCTTATTAGTTTTTCCATCTGCAAAATGACAAAAATATTATAGCCCTATATTCAATTACTTGGCCATATCCTAAGCAAATAATGATTTAAAAACAGGGGTGACTCGGTAAAGTGTGAAGAGGACTTGCTCTTGGAAAAACTGGGTTCGAATTGTGGTTCTGTTAGTTACTAGTTATGTGATATTGGACAACCTCTCTGAGACTCACTTATTTATAACATGGAAATACTATTTATTTACAGGGTTAAGGCTTAATTTAAATAATGCATATGAAAGTAAACTAAATTGCTATGCACAAGGTTGCTGTTATCATTACTGTTACCTTTCAAGATTGTATTTGTTGTTCTTTTAGGTTTATCTTGTTTTAATAATGGTGTGCTCAAGTTTAAAAGAGTTTTCACCCTTTTCATTGTCTTACCCGTTTAGAACATTTTAGCACTGAATTGCCCTATGTTCATAGATTTTACTCAACTTTATTGATATCTGAAAAACAATGTTTTCTCTCCATGATAGATTAAGAACATTAGATGCGACATTCAACTATAGTGCATTTTCTAAAAATGTGGCCTTGGTGTTTTAAGAGACACAGTGAAAATAACCTACTTGAAAAGCAGTAGTTTGCTAAAGAATAAGGCTTATTTTCGTGTTCGGTAGGTCCCTGTGTGGTTCTTTTTTTCATATAGCTGTGTTCTAGAAGGACTTAAATAATTCTGCATGTGTAAGTCCTTAAGAATATCTGCTTTGAATCTAAACTCAGAAAAACAAATAAATCAGACTTGATGAATTACATTATAAAAGAATCCCTGACAGGGTCACTTTAAATGAGTTCCTTTCATGCTTAAGATTATTTTTCATCTAAAGATTTCATTTAGTACAACCTTTAGAGAACCCCAGATTCAGGGCCTAAGAGTAAACTGAGGCTTGGAGAGAATAAGAGACTTGTCTGTTTGTTTTTAGTCAGGATTCTCTTGGTTGTTAAGTTATAGAAATCTAACTCAAAAATGGTTTAAACAGAAAGGGGACTTGATTAACTTATATAACCGAAAACTAGCTTCAGGCATAGCTGAATCCAGCAACTCCATACCTGTTGAAACTTGGCATTGGCCGAAGTTTCTCCAACAGTACGAGGCAGGGGGTAGGGGAATGGCCCCAAGTAGCTCCAATTTAAATCATTTTTTACAGTTTATGGTCCAAGAGGAAGAGAGACATTCCCTCTCCCAGCATTCAAAGAGCAAATCTTCGGAAAGGTTCAAGTGATCGGGTCATGCACCCACCCCTCTGGGGATAGGAAAGAGAGAAGAACTGTGATCAACAGTCCCATAGGATCACATGAAGTGAGAAGGCATGTGGCTCTCAAAGGAAAAAGTTGGGGGTGAGCAAGGGGAGCAGGTATCTATCACACCAAGGCTAGATCATTATTAAGGGTAGAGCTAGGGATAGAAACTAGGACCTCAGCCCTAGTGCAGCTCTCTTTTCTTGTCCTAGAGATTATGGTGAGGAAGAGAAATAGTTAACATTAGAAAAAAAAAAATTGAGCCTTTTTAAAAGACTACAAATTAGATATGAAGATAAAGCTCTGAAATGATAAGTCATATAACCGTTTTTACTTTCAGAAGTATATGGATATTGTAAAATGCAAATCCCTGCTATTGCTAATGAATGCTCCTACACACATTCTATAACTTAGTGTGAAAGTGGATTGAAAGCATGCCTCTGGTTTCCTTGCTCCTTGTTTTCTTCCTGTTACAGAAGGGTACATTAGAATAAAATTTTGAGGAAAAAAAAAAAAGTGAAAACTTCTTAGAGAAAAGTTTCTAGATGGATTAAAAAGTATTAAAAAATAGGGAGAAAGTGGATGATTATGGCATGAGCTAGTATTTATTGAGCAGTTACCATATGACAGGCACTGTTCTAAATAGCATAACTCCATTTAAATCTCTTGAATATTCTATGAGTTAGGAATTGTTAGTCTGCTTATTTGCGGGCAAGGAAACCAAAGCTCTGAGGGGTGAGTAATTTGTTCCAGCTCCTGACTGTAAGCATTTTTGACTTCATTTTGCTTATAATTAGGTATAGCTTTAAGTTCATTTAATTGTGTAATTTGACTATTTTACAGGCGAAAATTGTTTGTGGTGCATTATTTTGTGTTGTATTCTGTGTAAAATATAGCACCCTATAGCTGGCTTTCTCCTTCCCCTGTTTATTTCCAAATCTTCCCCATCAGTGCCAGCCACTCCCTGTGTACTTGGCTTGATCCTTCAGTGGTACAGGGCTTCTTACCAGAGTCAGTGAGAAGGTCCTGTGGTAGTTATTTCTGTATTGCAACTCAAACTGCTAGGTAGGTAACTGGAGCATCTAAATATTTTAAATCTCAAGCAATAATTATGCACGTTAATCACAAGGAAAGCCACAAATAAACTATAACCCTTGAAATGTCAAAAATACATTTTATGACCCCTCTCAAAATGTCACCACTGAGGTTGTTTCCTGTATGAGTGAATGCAGCTCAAAGAAATAATATGACACCAAAGGCCCATTGTCTACACTAACTGTGGTAAGCTCCTTTTATTGTTTTTCCTAAGACAGCAGCTATTGCCTCAGGCTTTCTCACTGTTTCTTGATTGTTCCCTCTCAGCACACAACCAGCTTCCTGTTCCCCAATCCCAACCCCACACACCAAACTGAGCTAATCTACCTCTGATTATGTATTACCAGCATGGGTCTTTTCCTCCTCTACCTGTTGATTTATAATTGGTTTCATGATTATTCTCTTGGCCCTTTTTTAGTTCTCCAGTTAGCCACCATTTGATAGTCCGTCTCCTAGTCTCATCACATGGTCAGCCTGCCAGTAGATCAATGATAAACTCAGCTTTGATATCTGGGAAGTGAATGCCTTCATCTGATAGCAATGGACTGTTTTGTCACTTGATAATCCTAGGTGGCTATAATGTTATTTCTTTTAGTATTATCTAAAGTAGCAATCTCCAAACATTTTTTGCTCATACATCCCTATCAATATAATTTTTTGAGAATATTTCTTCCAAATATATGTTTATATATAAAGTATACATATGCTACCATCATTAGCTCAATCACAATGTACACACGAAGTTCATTGTTAACGACAGTGTATGTAAATCCACATTTCAAATAATCTCGATTTTGATACTTCTTGGCCAAAATTTGGTTGGATTTATTAGATTGTCATTTTAATTTTGAAATGTGGCTGTTAGAGATCTCATACTAGAAGTGCCAGTTCTGCCATTTGCTTGCTGTTCTCATGTGGTTTCTATGCAAAAGATTCTTAGGAAGTTGCTTGTCTGTTTTGTGTGGGTTAGATAATACAATCAGTAAATCCAGTTAATTGAACTGAGAAACTACAATAAGCCGCATGTTGACAGGGACCAACTGGGTGGACCACCATTGCCAACCCTTGGGAATGGGTAACTTCCACTTTTCCTGGTAGACACCTCCTATGCTGTTCTAGGCCAAGGGACCATTGACTCAAGAACTGAGTGCAGGACCACTCATTTTGTATATAAAATATTGGTTGAACTTAATGCTTTTTAGATTAGAATTGAGCAGAATAGATGTCCTCATATTTTCTTCTCCTGTATTCCAAACAGATTGCCTTGCACAATCCCTAGAGTGCAGCAAACACACCCTGGGATGCATGGACACCCCCTTTCCTCTCTCCCCATCCCCCCAGAGACCATTGGTACAGAGGAAAATTTCTCACATAGACAAGGATGTTTCCATTTAAAAAGATCTGTTCATTTCAGTCAGCCATTTTATAAAAAGTGAAATGATTTTGAAATGAATTGTCCTTATAGAGATCCATAATTTTCACGCAAAGTCTCCACTCTACTAAATGTGAAATGTTCTAAGCAACAGCTGTGAGCATTTCAAGCATGCACTACTCTTTAACAGTTCAGCTGTTGCTAAGGGAAATTGAGTTGGCTTCAAAATATTCCTTGGTTTTAATTCTGCATTTACCCTTAATCAGAGTGAGGAAACAGGTTTCTGCTTGGCTGGAAAACTGAGCTTCCATGATGAAAGTAGTGAGGAAATCGAGATGTGGAAATGTAAGTTTCTTGAAGGTAGGAGCTAGAATGGTATTTCCTTCTAGACAGTTTCATAGGGTCTAGAGTGAGCTACATTAGGGCAAAAATGGGCACTATCCACATAGTGGCCAATCATCCAGAGTTAGTAGGGGGAGCCTTTCTCTTCCTAAGAGAGCCATCCTTCCTGTTCCCTGAATTTCAGTTCAATGCAAGAATATTTTTATCTTTTATGACACAAAATTATTTTTCTATTTCAGAGTCATTTCTGGGAGTGTGCACAGAAATTTGCAACATTTGAGTTAAACAATATAAACAAGAGAAACTCAATGCATTTTTTGTCACTTGTACATATGGTGCATATAATTTATTTATAGTTCTACCCCTAACTGTATAGAAAACATGATATAATGCTGAGAGAAAAGCTATGCTACAGTATGACATACACTATATATAATATTAGTATAAAAAGACAAAAAAAAAAAACAAACCTAAAAGGAAATACACCGAAATTTTACCAGTGGTTATTTCTGCTTGGAGAGATTATGAATAATGCTTTTTCTTTTTGTTTCATTTTCCAAGTTTTGAATAATTGGTACTCTGACGTCTGTAGTTAGCATTTTTTTTCTCTCTTTCAAAAAATATATGTAGGATTCTTTCAAATAAAGTGATGGTCCAAGAGTATTCTATGGAAATGCAACATTTGGCCTAGGGATCACCAGGATGCAAACACATCTCTAAATATTTTATCACTTTTTCTAGCTAGAGTTAAGTGAAGTTTTCGCCCTAACTCTTACAGATCCACCTTGCCAATTAAAATCTCGCAAGCTCCTTGAGTTTGGAGATAGGTTTCCCTGAGCTCCGAGAGGCGGGCTGGCCGACGCTGAGTTGATATGAATAAATGACTGCAGAGCGTGGCGAGATTATTTACTATGTGAGCGCTGGCCTTACCGCTGCTTGCAGGAACATCAGGGAGCTGATATTCAAAACAGAGGTTTAGGGAAAGTAGACGAGGTGAGAGAGAATTCGAAGCGTTATACTCAACCCTTGGCCAGGCCCAACGGGTTCAGATTTCAAAGCTGGAGCTAGCACAAACTTCAGCCGAGAAGCAAGGCTGGGGTTTTCATCGCGGGCCCATTTACAAAAGCAAGGAACCCATTTACAAAAGCAGGGGCGCGGAGGCGCGGGCAGGGGATTTTATTTCTTTCTACGCAGCTCTGGATTCAGTCCTGACAGATACTCGCCGATCCCAGAGGATCACTGGCTGCGCAAGCGGGCGGAATCCAGGCCCAGGAGGCTCTCCGACCCTTAGCCGACGCTTGCCGTAGGATTCCTTTGGTTGAAGACGACCTCCGCCCAAATGCTCCGCACTGCGCTGAAACCCATGCCACTGATCTACCAACCGCACACCTCCTAAGTTTGAGGAGCTACTCTTGGGGCCTAGCAGTTCCTAAAACTCTCCAGCTCAGCTTACCCAACCGTCTGGCGGAAATCGCAGCCGCGCGGCGGCATATCGCGGCTGCATCCGGGTCCCTCGCACCTCGGCCCAATCCTCGGCCTCTTCTCTTTCCACTCTCCCTGCCCTTGGCTCCCCTCAGTCGCCAATCCCCGATCAGCTCTCAGCCAAACATGCTAGCATGGGAGTGAAGGCGGGCGCCGGCCAGTAAGGCCTCACTTCCCGTTTGAAGCGTCCAGTGGGTGGGAGCCGGAGGTGGGCACTGCTAGCCAGAAGGTTTGGTTGCGCGTGTGCCATGGACTCAGCCGCCCGGTGATATTGACAATAGGAGAGAGAAAGGGGTATTGACGGGGATCCACCGTGGGTACCGAAGGGCGGCTCTGCAAGTGGCGGCTCCTGCTCCAGCGCCTCCTCCTCCTTCTCTTTCCTCCTTCTGCTGCGGCTGCGGATCCAGCCTTCCTCCCTCCCTTCCCCCGTTCCCACGTCGCCGCCGCGGCCGCCGGGTCCGGGGCAACCAGCAGAGGCGCCGCCCGCCGGGAATGTGAACGAGGAACCACCAGCAGAGCCGCAACGGGGTCGGTACCGATTTGATGGGACGGGTCCGCGGGGGAGGATCGTGAGGCCGCCGTCGCCGGAGCGCTGAGGTTCAGGTCCGGCCGTGAGGCCTAGAGGCGCAGCCACCGCGGAACCCGTGGGACGCCGCGCCGGACAGCCGTCGCCCCGGGCTCCCCGCAGCTGCCCCGACCTCCCCCCGCACGTCACGGCCCAGCCGCCCGCTCCCGCTGCGGCCCCCTAGCCCGTCTCCCGCCCCTCGAAACCACAGATCATCTTTGGATTCCTCCCTAGAAGCTTCAAGGTAACTTCGTCTCTGTGGCTCCGCGGCTCACCGCTTTCCTTCCTCCTTCCCGTCCTCCTGTAAAATCTGCGGGTCATCGACCTCGGGAAGGCCTGGCACGGGCCGGCGAGGGGTGCGGTGGGGTGGGATGCGGGAGAGGGAGCGCCGGTCCCACTTGTCTAATTCATCTGGAAATGCTTCTGATGCCTCTCATTTCACTGTTCTCCTCTCCATCCCCCCTTTCTCCACCTTCCGGGGTTGGAGGCGTATTCTTGTCCCCCTTTATCCACAGTCGGGGATGGGGGAGAGAGTGGGGGGTTTGGTGTACTGAGGAGGGTTGTGTAGCAGCTTATCTTTTCCAGGGCTTGGGGTGGAGGGTGGAAGCATCCCTACAGACACACCCGCCTTTCTCCTCCCTGTTACCCCTTTGAATTATCCTGAGCCTTGAAAATGCCCGCTGCCCACTGCTTAGAGGATGATAAAGCTTCGGGAGTCCTGGTCCAAGGCGAAACCTGTTTCCCTGGGCTTTGCACGGACCCGCTGCTACTGCACGTTCAGTTCTGCAGCGCCTTAGGGTTTCAGATCCTTGACGTTTATTTTTGGGCCGCGGGCAAAAGGGGCAAATGATTCTTTAAAAAAAATTCTTCCTATGTATGGTCTTTAGAGATGGGAGATTGAATAAAGAGACAAAAAGAGTGATGGAGGGACAGGGTTTACTGAAATCATGTTTTGTTAGAGTTAGAATGAAATCTAAATAATTCGCATACCAGATTGAAGAAGCAGTTCCTAAATTTACAACATAGAAATGTGATGTGAAGCTTCTTGCAGATGCGGTCATTATGAAATTTTAAAGTGATGATCTTACATCTTCTGTAGCCTTTCATAGTTTGCCATTCCATTTTGACACTGTTACATTAACACTAAATTAGGTAGATTTTTAAAAACTTTTTTTTTTTAAGGAGTTGCAAACGACTTCCGAATTACAAACCTCAGTATCATTTTTTTTTTAAATGTTTTGTTTGTTTATGTTTTTGCTATTTTACTTAGTCAAAATCCAGGTAATCAGGTAACTTTATTCTTACATATTCAGGAAGAAACTCTCCTACTCTTTTATTTAGAAGTTAAAAAAAAACCTCACTTTTCTTATGTATTGGAATAACAGATGAGTAATTGCATTTCAGCATCTCTCCCATATGCATTATTTCTGTCTGAGTCTGCCATTAATCTCACATGGAGTTTCAGTGCCATGGAAATGATGACATCTGTTTAAATTGGTGAATGAAATTGAGCTTAATGCTTCTTACTTTTAGGAAATAGCCTTAATTATTTGAGAGGGTTAAAAATCCAAAAGAACTCTTTAATTCCATCAGTTTGATGGAATGAAATTTGGAGTTTAATGATAAACTTCAACATCTAAACTTAAAGGGAACTCAACTTTGTCTAAGTAGGCTGTGAATTAATGTTTCCAGTTCAACTTTGGTATATGATTTCATCATAATTTTGTTCATTAAGCTTTAATAAGTAAGATGATTTCATTCAAAAAGAAGATTTCTTTGAAATGATTATAATTATGCTTTTTATGTGTTCTATTTAAAGTAATCTAGCCTGTCCTCATTTGCTATGTGTATAGTTTATCACAGCTGACACAGTACATTGCATTAAAAGTCATGTCTCGATAGTTTCAGCAATTGTGAATTTCACTTTGCTGTAATGCATTGCTGTAGATTCTTGAAGTACATTAAGATTTTCGACTCCAGAGCCCATTCATAATATTAAATATCTGGGGAAAATGTATCAGTGGAAGTTTTCCAGCTTCAGAATAGCTCTAAAATTACTTCAGGAATTGCAAGATGAGCTTTTCAGTTACAAAATGGGCAGAAGGCTTAGAAGAGTTCTTGAAATCCAAATGAACATCTTTAATGCTTATTACAACAGGAGTAGCACAATACATTTGAGTTAGGATGTTGCCTATATGATAGTTGTAATATTTCCATTTCCTACCAAATTGTCATATTTTCCCATGACATAGGCCTTTCCCGGGTTGATTTTATTTGCTTTCTTTAGCATTCATTTCCATTTTCAAGAATATTGTATATGGGAATTTTAGAATTCATGTAATTCACATGTATAGTTCTACCTTGGGAATGTGTTTGTGATGCCTCTTTCTCTTCAGTAGGGATATGTCCTCAGCACCAACTACTCCTCCATCAGTGGATAAAGTAGACGGATTTTCTCGGAAGTCCGTCAGAAAAGCCAGACAGAAGAGGTCACAAAGTTCCTCACAGTTTAGGTCTCAAGGCAAGCCTATTGAGTTAACACCTCTTCCGCTGCTAAAAGGTAAGGCTGTGATCAGGTGATGGATTCCTTTACCAATTGATCTCTCTATATCTATATCTAATTTCATTTTTGTAGAGTTTTATATCTGTTAAAATTCTGTGTTGCAAATTAAGGAAATGGTAGGCTTCAGACACATTAAAGTTTCTAGTTGCATGACCAGGTACTCTCCTTTTTAAAGGGTTCAATTTAATCTAAATTGCTGTGAACATGTGAAAAAAAAACTTATTATCAGGTGGCTCTCTCTTACATTGTTAAGTAGAAAAACTGAATGCCAGAGAAACTTTAAGATGTGTAAGTTTGTGTTTTTCATTTTTTCTTTTGTTGACATTTAAATGGATACATTGTAGGCAATGACAACTACAAATTGTACAATCTTAGTCTCAGGAAATAGTATAGGAAATTGTACTATTAATTTACTTAACTTACAAACACATTAACCAGGCATTTAAAAGAATTCATTTTTGGAAGTCTAGAAAAATGGTCAGACTGTAGTGATTGATAACCTGCATTCTTGTTTTCAGATAGTGCAAATAGAAAGGTATATGATAATCACACTTGTTTAATATCTCTCTTTCCTTTGGAATGAATTAAGGACAAGTTTTTAATGTGGAAAGGGATCTTTTGAGAACTGTTTTTTCTAAATTAGACCTTTCTACTTTTGTTTGTGCATATGAATACTTTTTGTCCCTTTTGATTTTCTTCTCTTTGCTTCATGCTTCTGAATAGGCATTAGTTGGAATCTGTTAGAATAGGGTTTTATACTGTGGAAACTACTTTTTAAGAATCTACCTTTTAAGGTGGATTTTTGTCTGCTTAATACAGTGGGGAGGAAGTGGACATGGACAAGACAATGCATTTTCGTGGCTGAGAGGAAATTGTAGCAAACCTTGTTTGCTAGTTTGTTAATGCACATTTATTTCTATAAGTTTTGTGAAATTAGAAGTTTGATTGGAAAAGTTTCTTAAAACTTAGCCTAGGATATTTCAAGTTGCTGTTTTTCCCATGTGGACTTCTTTTTTTAAAGGTAGGGAGATTCATAAATAAAATTCCTGTCTTTATCCTTGGAATTGGTGGAAAGTAAATGAGCTCTGATTACTATAAAGATGACATGTCTGCCAGTTAGTAAAGATGAGCTCTTATGAGCTTTGGGGGAAAATATTTGGCTAAAGATTTTGCTGGTAACAATGAAAATAGTCTTTTGAAGCCATGGAAAGAAAATGAAGGAAAAGCTCTTTAGGGACAAAACTAACCATGCTTGAAATACAGAGTTGGGAGGCGTATTGGGTTCTTTAGTAACTTTTGAATTTGAAGTAGACATGTAATAGTTATTAGCATCTATATCTGTCTGGCAAAATATTTTATTCTGAGGAAGCAGCTTAAACTTTTTTAGGATTATAAAGGATTTTAAACTTTGTTGCTACATTAATTTCTTGGGTCTCATGGTAAACATGTAAACTAGTACTTAACTGATCACTCATAGGCAGGGATAGGTTTTGTGGATAGTGAAAGAGTCATGCATGAGAAGAATTTGGGTGCATGCTTTAATATTTTGCTGTCCCTTTTCTCATTTTTAAAGCAGAGTCTGGTTGTATTGGAAATTTTCCAAGAACTCTGCTCTCCAAGAATATGATTTTTATGAACTTGTACAGCATGGGAGAATTGGAGAGGAATAGGATCAGCTGATACTAGATATATCTACAGGCTTAATTCCAGACTAACTAAAAGTGAATCTTATGTAGTAAGCAAGTTCTGGGTAAATATTCTGGAAAGCAGTCCATAAATTAGATTTCTTTATGTCTATAAAATAATATAAAGAAGTATAATCAGAATAGATGTGTATTTTCTCTTGATTTTTGTAGTGAATATAAAGAGTTTGTTAAATGACATTTGTTTCCTTACAGTGGATTGACTTTTATTTGTTTGTTACCTTCTCTCTAATTTTAGGAAATGACTTGTGGAATATAAAGTCAATATATGAGGAATTTTTTTCTAGGATTTTTTTCCCCGTTACCTCAGGAGAAACCAGAAAAAAGGATAGTTATTGATTTACTTTTTCTATAGCATCTCTTCGACTAAATTAGAAGGTTTGAATTAATTATTTGGGTTAATATTGCACGTGAATTTTGTGAGTTGCTTAAAGAGTAAAGTAAGACATGTCCTCAAGGTCTTTTATTTCAGGGGCATTTGAAAGGAGAAATTGTATAAATATAGTAAAAAATATTTTTAATATGTAAGTTTTGAAAGTGCAGAAATTAGGTATTCAGTAATGATCATTCTTGTTTTGTGCATGCATTATTGAAATGTTTATTATATGTGTCATAATATTTAGTGAGACTTACATTAATTCTTAGCATTTTAAAAGTCTTTTGCCTTGCAGAATTGAACATAAAGAAAGGAAATATTTCATCTGTTTTGCCTTTTACTAGTAGGTGGGTTTTTGAAATTTTTATCAGTGATATGGCTCTCAGCAACAGCAACATGTAGTTATGTGTAGATATATAGTGACCTGAATTTTCCTCAGTGGTGTGTAATGAAAATGTAGGAGGAACTTTGCAAAGATAGACATTTGATTTTTCTCCATCTTTATTTACTTCTAAAAATGTTTTCAGAGACTCCTGAAATTTTTGAGCCTAACACCTAGTAGATGGTTGGTTCCTTGTATACTTGATAAGAAAGTAAAGAGTTGGAGGCTTGGATGTGAAAGGAAATGAAATAAGCTTCAGTGGCAGAGAGATTCCAAAACGAGCCGAGAGATCACTCTGGTGGGCACTCTTACGCACACTTTAGACAACCTTTTTTAGGTTCTAAAGAATTGGGGTAGCTGGTGGTGGATACCTGAAACTATTAAACTACAACCCAGAACCCATGAATCTCGAAGACAGTTGTATAAAAATGTAGCTTATGAGGGGTGACAATGGGATTGGGAATGCCATAAGGACCAAACTCCACTTTGTCTAGTTTATGGATGGATGTGTAGAAAAGTAGGGGAAGGAAACAAACAGACAAAGGTACCCAGTGTTCTTTTTTACTTCAATTGCTCTTTTTCACTCTAATTATTATTCTTGTTATTTTTGTGTGTGTGCTAATGAAGGTGTCAGGGATTGATTTAGGTGATGAATGTACAACTATGTAATGGTACTGTAAACAATCGAAAGTACGATTTGTTTTGTATGACTGCGTGGTATGTGAATATATCTCAATAAAATGATGATTAAAAAAAAAAAAAAAAGAGTTGGAGGCTTTACTTATGCCTACACAGCAGGACATGCAGCAAGTTTGATAGTTAATCTATTTAAGTTGCTCAATATTCTCAATCAAACCAAACACTTGGGCAAATACATATACATACAAACACATATATTTATGTTAATAGTAAGTAATGGTAGTATCTAGTTAGATGATTTATATTCTCTTCCCACCTCATGCTCCCATGCCTTATTTCCTTCTTTCTTTGACTTCAAAAGATTCTGTAAGTTTAGATTTGAGTGAAATGTTTTTGAAAAATAACACGTCTTTGCTGTGGCATTATAATGAAAGTGTTATCCTTGTTTTTAGCTTTACACTTCATTCATTATTCATTTCTGAGGTATTTGCAGATACTTTGGACATTCAGCATTCAGTTCTCCCCAAACTATGATGACTGGAGGTGCCATTCTGCAGAAAGAAACTCTTTGCTTTTGGTGTTGGGCTGTTTAGATCCGTAACGTTGTATTTTTTCCTTACAGCACTCCTCTATTGAAAACACTCATTCATTCATTCATTCATTCGTTTTTAACTATAGTCTTTAAGATTCTGTTTGCATTTTTAATTTCCTTTTAGGGTGACAGTCTGGAAGGACTTAAAATTCCAATTTAAAACCTTTTTTCTTTCTATTTATTGGATAGAACAATTATTCTGGTTCTTCTGTATCTGCTTTTGGTAGTGTAAAGCAGGGATGTGCAGTATAATTCCAAATTCTTATGATGGGCTAATGCTCTAAAGTATATTTATAGTAGGAATAGTCATTTAAGTGAATAATAGCCTCCGTTTTGGTGTTTACCATCCTCCTTATAACCTTTGATGCAGTGTTGCACAGGGAAAAGTGCATGGGCTTTGTTGTCTGCAGGATTCCTACCTCTCTTGCCCACTAGTTGTGTTGCCTTTTGCAAGTGAGTTAGTTAACTTCTGAAAGTCTTTGTTTCCTTGGCTATAAAATGGGGATAATAATAATCAATAGATATGGTAGTGCCACATTGAATAAATACTAGCTATTGTTTTAACTGGTATTTCAGAAATTAGACAATGAGTAATGTGTAATTAATTATTTGACTTTATAACTTGCTAGCAAAAAGTTGAAGTTAGAAATTTCTCTGAAAACTATTAAACAAGACCATAATTTTGTAGTCATGAAAAATTTTCAGCCAAAAGAATTCAAAGAAACATTTTACAAATGTATTAAGTTTGTAGAATAACTATTCTAGACACCTTTATCTGGAGATTTCATCTTCTTCTTTGGTATCTTGTCACATTTAGTATAATGCTTTCAAAAATACATTTTTTGAATAGGTAATACAGCGCATGGTCAAATTTCAAAAGCTGCAAAAGGAGATGTAGCAAAACTCTCCCTCCCAACCCCTGTAATCCTAGTTCCTTCTGCAGAAGTAACCAGTCATTATTTTCTTGTGTGTTAGGTATGGAGATTCTTAAATCCATGATTGAATTTGAAATGCAGCGAGCAGCCTGAAATCATATGCACATTTCGTATGTGTATGTCCATTTTTGGGGCAGAGAATTCTAGCAATTTCAGATTCTTAAATGGGTATCTGATTCAAAACAGGTTAAGAACCATTGATCTAGTTTGTACCTTGGATTAATGATGCATGTTCTTTATGCAACTAAAGTGTGTGTGTGTGTGTGTCTTGTTTGAAAAATAACCATAGTCTGTCTTTTTGAGCTGGAAAAACATCTGTAAATTAATAGGTGTTAAAGTTCAGCTTTGTAACCTTGGAAACAGTGTGGTGATATTTTTTGGGGGGGAAGAAATTAAAAGATCTTGCAAAACACCAAGTGCCAAACAACAACATTTTCATGTGTGAAAAGTTACTCTCAGTTGTAGTAAAGTGGTATTTCATTCACTTTCAGGTGGGAATATTTTTCCTTTAAATATCCTAATAGCTTGTTTCTGTAACATAGAGAAAATTCTCCTACAGAGTCTTAGGTGGGTCAAAAGAAATTGAGAGTAAGTTTTTCTGATTTATTCATCTTTTAAAAGTAGGGTATCTGCTTACTTTCATATTCCATTCCATCTGAGTCTGATAATCACTGCTTAGTTCTTGACCTAGGATTCATGGGTATCTGGTTGGAGGGTGGGCTGGCATCATGGATGGGATTCTAGGTTCCATGAACCTGCTAAAGTTAATGTGTAAAGTTTCTGTGTATATGCATTTTTTTTTCCTTTGAGAAGAGTTCATTGCTTTTATCAGATTCTCAAAGTTTCAACCCTTCCATTTCTGCTCTTCTCCACATAGTTAACATCTTTTGGCTTAGACTGAAAGATTGGGAATTATTGTTGTTGTTATTATTTTCTGAATACCATGTTAGCTGCTGTATGTATGCATATACATTGGACCCTCACCATAAAACATTGTAAGCTGTAAACAGAGTTCATTGTAATGTGGTTCCCTCCAGGATGTAACTTAGCCATAGCTTATAGATACAGATGTGCCGGAAGAATCTTTATTAGGCAAGATGGCCCTTTTCTACCTAGAAGGCTCTTTTTCTGGCTCTGTGTCTTTCTTCAAGTTTCAGTTAAGATAGAACCTCTTTAGGGACTTCCTGGTGACTTTTAAAAAATAGTCTTCTTTGAAGTTTCTATTTATTGTTTCCTTTATTACACTTATAATCTGAAATTATTTTATCTTTGTTCACTTGTATGTTATCTATTCCCCTCCCTTATTAGAATATACTCTTCTTGGATGTAGAGACCTTATCTCTTATCTCTAGGGCCTAGATGAGTGTCTGGTACATTGTTGGTACTCAGTACATGGTTGTTAGTAAATGAATGAATGTGTTTAGTTGGTATCTAGGCTATATAGTAGTCTAGGCACTTATTTTTCCTTTAAAAATATTTAAAAATTCTTTTCTAAAACCCGGTGCATGCAAATTTTATTTCAGTTGTCACTTATACAAACTATATTATAAACTTGTCTAATAAAATCTTTTTATTTTTAAAGGATCAAATTGCTGAGTGCTCACTTAAAATCATGAGTGGCTTTGTGTTCTGGTAATTCTGCAGGTTTCAGGTTACAAAACAGAATAGGTGAGGATGGAATGGATTTTATCTGTGATATACTAAGAGTGATTCCTTTTACTTGGGGTGATTCATTGCTTTTGTTTTGCAGAAGTTAAGATGTTAAGTACAGTGAAATCCCATTTTTCTCCTGGTGTTTAGGAACTGAATTATAGGCTATTCAGGTCACCAGACTTTCTTTATATAGTTTAAGAGAAAATGGCATATCTGAATGCTATGATGTACTTTTAGAGCAGGGTTTTATGGTCAAATTTTCTCTTGGTGAAGAGATAGTTTTGCAACTATTGAAGGAGAAGAAAAGCAATATATGATGATTCCGTCATGTGCCAGCCAACGTAACTCAGTCTCATTTAAAGCTCCCAGCACTCACCAAGAGCAAGGAACGTTTGACATTGAGGGTCAATAACTTGCCCAGTCCTGCAGAGAGAGCCACAGTTCGGCCCCCCAGCCTGTCTGGCTTCAATGCCTGTGCCTTTTCCTTTATGTACATTAACTATAAATGAACACAGGTGAGAACAGGAGCTGCCAGCTATCTTGTTCTTGCTGTGTTGGAATGATTTACTAAGTAAAACATCTTACTGCCTCTTTGCAGGAACCCTGAAAATTGCTAGGAGACTGAGAAGATGAGAAAGAAATGTGGAGAAGAGTAAGGGCGGCAGCTAGGCCAGCAGCAACATGGTGGGTGGTGATCAGGGAGTAGTTATGTTAGAGAAGCAGAGCTCTTCGGGAAGGCCAGTCACTGCAGCCTGAAGGCATGACAGGAAGGGTAGCTGGGCACTTCATGATGGAAGTGAGGGAGAAGAAGCTTGCTTCTCTGTACCGCTGTGGGACTCAGACACTGTCACAATAAAGGTACATCAGCTGCAGGGTAGATAGGATTTGGTTAACTGTGGTAGCATTCCTGCAGTAGTGTCCTTTAGTGCTCATCTGTCTATTTTGTGGAACTGGCTTATTAGGAAAGGGCTTGGTTCACATCTAGGCTACAGTCCTGGCTTTGTGAATTGAGGTAAAAGTGATTTAACCTCTTTGTAGCTTCAGTTTCTAGTTTTGTAAAATGAGCTCGTACCTCCCAAGGTGGTTTTGGGGAGTAAGTGAGATAACGTGGGTAAACTGGATGACCTGTGGTCAGTTGCTTAATAAATATTTGTTCCTTATCCTACTGTCTGCCATTGATCTTTCTTTGAGTCAGTCATGTGGATTGGATCTTGTTTCAGAATACACAGTGTTGTAAGGGAAGAGATCTGGCAAATAGTTCATCATTTATGTAGGTACCATGAAAGAACTTTAATCTATAGTAATATTAAATTTTAATTTCATTAATTCAGGATTCCTTGTGCCTGGTACACTGTCCAAAGTAAAATATTAAAACATTAAAAAGAACATGGAGAAAATTGGGACGTGGCACTGTTTTGGAAAAGTACCATCTTCTAATAAGGAAGATATGGGCTTTAGAATTAGCCTTTCATCAAAGTACTCCCAGAAGACAGTATCTGGAAATGGTAGGGGATAATACCTCTGCGGGACCTCATAAGCAAATGTAGTGAGAATTTAGAATGGGTTTAGTCTCCTAAGAAGCTATTTTATGTTAGCTGTGTTGAAATCACAGCTATTGTGTGCCTTGCACATTATAGGCAGATGACTTTTTATTTTTTAATGAATGAGTATTTTGAAATCAAAGACATTAATAATGAAGAGTTTTTTTGAGGGTCAGAAGGCTACTTCAACCTTTGTCTCAGCAAATTAGTTTTTCAGAAAGATAGCCATGCAACACTATTCAAGAGGACCAGTATTTTCCCCTCATTTGTGAATAGAAGTCAAATGACTTGAAAGCAGATTGACATGCTAGACTTTTTAAAGTAAAAGGAAGTTTCTAGACTTCCAGTTCTGTCCAGTGTCCACACGTCTATCTACATTTTCCTCTTGAATTCTATGTACAATTAATATAACCTAATGGAGTTCTTAATGGTGACCATAGTCATCTATAAATAATGCTCATTTCATTTTTTTTCTGTAAAAAGACAAATTTTGTTTTAATAAAATTAAATTCAATTAAATAAATTCTACTCTATGATTAGAGCAGAAGACAGCTCCTCTGGCTTATATTTTGGCAGCTATGAGATCTTTTCCTGGTAATTTTTTTTTTTAAATGTAATTTTATTGAAATATATTCACATACCGTAAGTCATCCAAAGTGTACAGCAGTTCACTGTTTCATCAATACTTGTGCGTTCAACATCACAATCAATTTTTGAACATTTTCATCACTCCAAAAAATAAAAATGAAAATAAGAACAAAACTAAAAGTAAAAGAGAACATTCAAAGCATCCCAAACCCCTCCTCCCCCCATTTACTTTTTTTTAAATTAAAATATATTCACATACATACAGTCATCCAAAGTGTAAAACAGTTGTTCTCAGTATCATCATATAGTTGTGCTTTCATCATCACAGTCAATTTTTGAACATTTTCATTACTCCAAAAAATAAAAATAATAAAAATAAAAGTAAAAAGAACACTCAAAGCATCCCATATCCCCCTCCTGCATATTATTCATTTACTTTTTGTCCCCATTTTTTCTACTCATTTGTCCATACACTGCGTAAAGGGAGTATTAGCCATAAGGTTTTCACAATCACATGGTCACACCATATAAGCTAATTAGTTATATGAATGCCTTCAAGAATCAAGGATGCTGGATTGCAATTCAAAAATTTCAGATATTTCCTTCTAACTATTCTAATAAACTAAAAACTAAAAAGGGATATCTATGTAATGCATAAGAGTTACCTCCAGAGTGACCTCTTGACTCCATTTGAAATCTCTCAGCCATCGAGACTTTATTTTGTTTCAATTCTCCTCTCCCTTTTGGTCCAGAAGTCTTTCTCAGTCACAGGATGCAGGGTCTGGGCTCATTCCTGGGAGTCACGTGCCACATTGCCAGGGAGATTTACACCCCTGGGAGTCATGTCCCACGTAGTGGGAAGGGCAGTGAGTTTACCTGCTGAGTTGGCTTAGAGAGAGAGGCCGTATCTGAGCAACAGAAGGGGCTTCTGTGGGTGATTCCTAGGCACAATTATGAGTAGGATTAGCCTCTCCTACTCATATCAAGCTTTGTAAGGGCAAGCCCCAAGATTGAGGTCTCAGCCTACTAAGCTGGGTGATCCCCAGTGCTTGCGAGAATATCAGGAATTCCCCAGCTGGGGAAGTTTAATATTTCCACATTTTTCCACAGTCCCTCAAGGGAACTTTGTAAATACTTTTTATTCTCTGCCCAGATTACTCTGGGTTGCATTGGGGCTTCATGCCAACCTGTACAAACAACGTCTCACTCCCTAGTCAAGGTTCCATGTAATTATGGCATTTGAGTAAACTGACCATACACTTTAAATTATATAGTGTGCTACAGAAAATAGAGTTTGCACCATATAACCATCTCTTCCTTTGGTCCCACACAGAAGTCAGAGTTTTAAAACACGATTAATATCCTTCTGTACCCTTTAATCGGATCTACCCCAATCTCAACCAAGTCCATTTCGTTTATATCTCCAATCGAAGTCTGATCTCCTTTTCAGCCTCTTTAGCAGTTGATTCATGGGGCTATACCGACACTCACAGCCACCGAACTCCGGCTCTGAATCCCAGGTGCCGCACAGACACCCAGAGCTCTAGGGGCTGACCACGTCACACACAAACAGTTCAGAATCTCAAGATTTGGAAATAGCTGTTACAACTCATGAATATGTGTGACTGCTGTGAGAGCTTACAGTCTAGGAACCTTTATATAAGCCTTTTCCTTAGAGCCCATGTTCCCAGATTCAATTCTCAGAGTTTACACATTGTTAATAGTCTATATTAGTGAGGCGTTGTAATGTTTGTCTTTTCATTTCTGGTTTATTTCACTCAACCCTTTGTCCTTATGGTCCCTTCACTCCATTGGATACCTTATAACTTCATTCTTTCTTGCGTTCCCTCTTGCAAAAACATTCTTAAATTTGTACATTTAGTCACACACGTTGACTACTCTACGTTTCACTAAGTTGTACAGTCCCAGTCTTTATCTTCTTCTTTCCTTCTGGTGTCATACAGACACTTAACCTTCCTCTTTCTCCCGTATTCACAGTCATTTTTTTTTTTCAGTGTACTTACAATATCATGCTACCATCACACAATATTGTGCTACCCATGTCTAGTTCTACACAATCAATCCTCTAGAACATACTATACTCCTGCAACATTAAATGCCCAATCTTTACCCTCTTTCTATGTCCTGATATCTTCATTTCTACACTCTTTTCCAAACCTCTCTCTCCTGTCTCTTCCTACTGTCTGTAGCACTACCTTTAGTATTTCCTGTAGAGGAGGTCTCCTGTTCATGAACTCTCTCAGTGTTTGTTTATCTGTAAATATTTTAAACTCTCCCTCATTTTTGAAGGACAGTTTTGCAAGATACAGGATTCTTGGTTGGCAGATTTTCTCTTTCAGTATCTTGAGTATGTCATACCACTGCCTTCTCGCCTCCGTGGTTTCTGCTGAGAGATCTGCACTTAGTCTTATCGTGCTTCTCTTGTATGTGATGGATTGCTTTTCTTTTGCTGCTTTCAGAATTCTCTCTTTGTCTTTGACATTTGAAAATCTGATTAGTAAGTGTCTTGGAGTAGGTCTGTTTGGATCAATTCTGTTTGGGGTACGCTGTGTTCTTGGACCTGTAATTTTATGTCTTTCATAAGAGTTGGGAAATTTTCATTTATTATTTCCTCTATTATTCCTTCTGCCACTTTTCCCTTCTCTTCTCCTGGGATACCTATAACATGTATGTTCGTGCACATCCTGTTGTCCTTCAGTTCCCTGAGACCCTGCTCATATTTTTCCATTCTTTTCCCTATCTGTTCCTTTGTGTGCAGAATTTCAGATGTCCTGTCCTCTGTCTCACTGAGCCCTTCTTCTGCCTCTCCAAGTCTGCTGTTTGTCACCATTCTGTTTTTCATCTCTTCTCTTTTGCTTTTCATTCCCATAAGTTCTGCCATTTGTTTTTTCAAGATTACGAATTCTTCCTTATGATCAGCTAGTGTCTTCTTTATATCCTTTATCTCTTTTGTCACATTCTTACCTCGTTGATTTGATTTAAAAGATTTGTTTGAACATCTGTAATTAGTTGTTTCAACTCCTGAATCTCAGTTGAAATGTTAGTTTCCTCCTTTGACTGGGCCATGTATTCCTGTTTCCTTATGTGGCTGGTGATTTTCTGCTGTTGTTTTCTTGATTGGTTTATTCTAGAGGTAGTTTCTTTTCTTTTGCGTAAGGTTTTCTTGTTGGTTGACTTGGATCTCTGTCTTCTCTTTGTTTCTCTCCCTGGCCAGTTGTCAGATTGGCTCTGCCCTCCAGATTTTCTCTCACAATCAGGCACCCACAGTGACCTGCCACAGGAATGGGAGGTAGTCACTGGGCACCCCAGCAAGGTCACTGTGTGTGGTAATACAAATCTCCTGGCTTCCAGTGGTGCTTGTTTTCCACCGGCTAGCAAGACCTGGGTTTGTTTTGGGTTCCTGCTTTAATTGTTGGGTCTTCCCTATTTCTTAGCCAAAACAGGACTGGGTTTCCATAGAGAGTGTATAGACCAGCTCCTGTGTTTCTAAGAAAGGGTCCTTGCACTTTCAGGACTGTAACTTAATTGTCTTCAGAGGCTGCTCTGCCTCGGACCCAGCCGCTGCCTGCTACTTCCCTCAAGGTTCTGGGAAAGGCTTTCAGACCCAGGGCTGGAAATGTGTCTCTGTCCGTGTTTTCTCAGTCTCTTTGTCCCTCACTGATCTGGGCCCTGTCGCTGGGGTCTTCAAACACTGAGGGTATTTTTCACTGCTGTGAGATTTTCAAATCTCTGTCCCCTGTGAGAGGGTTCCCGTGTGCTGTTTCTGTGCCTTTTCTGTATGGAGACCAAGTGAGGGGAGGGGGACAGGACCAGCTGACCTAGGATGGAAAATTCCTACCTGATATTTCTTCTCTTTCTTCAATTCGGCATTTGCAGGGTCTTGCTCCAGTCTGTATCCTCCTCTAGAGTTTCATACAATTCAGAATTGTCCTTTTATTCATCGAATCTCTGGAGAGAAGTTTTCAGTACCTGTTTATATCACCATGTTGATGACCTCACCCCCGTTCATTTCATTTGAAGAAAGCTTACAGATATTTTAATCAAAAGTAGTTAAGATGGAGTTGTAAGACTTAATAACCTCAATCTGGTGTATGGCTGGATCATGGGGATGATTTGCCTGTAAGTTTTCTGGCGTAAAAGGTTAACCTCTGGCTACTGGGAAAACTTAGCACTTTAAAACCACTACCCAGTGTTCGTTATTCCTAAGGATGTCTGATAGAGCTATCTTTTATTGTATTTAGATTTATATATCTTAACATTGTGAAAGGCATTTCAACTAACTGCAAAATATAGTTAGGCTTTTGTGGTTTAGTGGAATTTTCTAAAAATGGTAAATACTCTAGATACTCCTGTTCCTAGGAATGGTAGACCTTGTACTTACATTCTTGAATTATGGTGAGAGTTGAATGAAATAAATTTTGTAAAAACGCTTTTCAGAATATGAAGCAAACAGCTATGAAAGGAGCCTGCATATGACCTGGCTAAATTGTTCTCTTCCTGGGCCTGAAATTCTGATTGTTCCAGTGGGCTGTGTAATTTGGTTCAGTTCAGTTCATTCACTCACTCATTTCATTCATTCAGTAACTTCCGTACTGAGCAGTATATTGCACAGGCATTTCCCTGGGAACATAGGGATGAGCAAAACAGGATTGATCTCTGCTTTCCCTTAGAGAGAGAGACATTAATCATAAACAGAATTTGAACTGTGATAAATACTGTTGGAGAAATCTGACAATTCAGGGAAGGCTTCTCTGAAGGAAGAAGTGATGTTCAAAGTTGAGATTTAAAGGCTGGCATGAAGGTTTTGAGGTTATTTTCAAAAGGTCATTAGTAGCTGTAGGTCAAGCCTGGACGAGGCTATTTACACAGGGGGGAAAGGGCAGGGCATTGCTCCTAAGGGCATTTGTACACATCTACAAATATACAGCTACAGAATATATACATCACTCATAAACTCCTTACCCAGACAAAAGGAATAATATTTTCCTCTTAAGTGTATATATTCTTGTATTATGATTTGATTCTTTTTTTGTTCTGTATGATGATTAGTAGCATTTATGATGAAAGATTATTTTGAGATAGTGTTATTGTCAAAGTAGGAATTTTAAAAAGTTCCCTTTGCATGGTAACTTGGTGCTTCTTTATGAAAACTGAAGTTTCTTTGAAAACGAATCACTTCCTTAATCATTGCTTGCTTTTTAAAAAAAAAATTACCAATTTTCTTTCTCACTATAAACATGAAATGTGCAGTATTTAAGAAAATCTTCTCTTCAAATCGTGAATAAAATCCATCTTTAGGTTCAGTTATATGCTCTGTAGATGCTACTGTACTGTTAAAGTACATGATCTTAAGTTTTCATGTGTTTTAATTCATTGCTTTATGAGCTTCATGGAATAGTGGGAAATACAATAGAACAGATTTAATTCATTAAGAGAGTAAAGGTTTAGAAGGTTAGAGCTAGAATTACCGTTGACACCAATTGAAGTTTGTTAAATGAGAATACAAGCAACAGTTAGGCAAAGCATTAACATTGGTTGTGTTTTGATTACTGTGACGATTAGAAAAATAAATAATTGAAAACATTTCAAATTTGACAAATTGAATGAAGTTAAAAATTAAATCTACCTCCTTGTCACTTGTTGTTAATTTTAAATTTTCCTGAGCTTTTATGATTTAAATTAGAGTTATCTGTGCTGCATTCTGTAGGTGGTGAAAATTGAGTGGAGTGAGGGCTTTTTAGTATTAGTGCTTGAAGTGGAACTGAATTTGTGATAGTTGACGTAAGGAGTAAAGCATCATGTATGATTATCTCAGACTCTGACCTGTGTGAGAGTCCAACAAAATAAATAAAAAGGGTGTGGAGTTTGGAGCTTTTGATAGCAAGTGCTTAAATCATGACTCTTAAATTCCTAAATGGTTAATGAATATCAATATGACTTTAGAATCATTTCATGGTTAGTCAAACAGGGTGCATTTCTGTGAATGCACATTTTTTTTTATCATCATTTTATTGAGATATATTCACATATGACCACGCAGTCATACAAAACAAATCGTACTTTCGATTGTTTACAGTACCATTACATAGTTGTACATTCATCACCTAAATCAATCCCTGACACCTTCATTAGCACACACACAGAAATAACAAGAATAATAATTAGAGTGAAAAAGAGCAATTGAAGTAAAAAAGAACACTGGGTACCTTTGTCTGTTTGTTTCCTTCCCCTATTTTTCTACTCATCCATCCATAAACTAGACAAAGTGGAGTGTGGTCCTTATGGCTTTCCCAGTCCCCTTGTCACCCCTCATAAGCTACATTTTTATACAGTTGTCTTCGAGATTCATGGGTTCTGGGTTGTAGTTTGATAGTTTCAGGTATCCACCACCAGCTACCCCAATTCTTTAGAACCTAAAAAGGGTTGTCTAAAGTGTGCGTAAGAGTGCCCACCAGAGTGACCTCTCGGCTCGTTTTGGATGAATGCACATTTATACTTAACATTAAAATAATCTTGTCACAATTATATTTCTTCACACTTTTACGTAATGGAGTGTTCTTTTTCATTTGTGTGTTAATGTGGAGCATTGTACCTACATTTCTTGGCTAGGAGGGTATCACATTTTTTTTGAGGAGCGCTGTTTATAATCATGTACTGCTCTTTAAGAGAATCATTTCTTTACATCACGGTATCATAGTTAATGATTGGTATTCATTTCTCTCCATAAATACAAGGGTAATTGAGCAGTTATTTGCCTCTTTCTTGATTAGATAGTCATGAAGTTTTGCTTGACTCATTTGGGATTTTGGAGAAGATCGGAAATTAAGAACCTGCCACTGGGGTTGTGAGGATTGAATGAATTAACATATCTAATGCTTAGAACGAGGCTCAGCTCTTGGAAATTGTTATGTAAATGTTAGCTGTCTTTGCCATTGCTGTTATTATTATTTATTTATAATAATGCAAATATAATATATTTATTATATTATTATTTATTTATACTAATTTTTTTTAATCTGAGTCTTGAGATTTAGATCTTAATTAGATCCTGGAAAGAAGATCTCTTTTTGTGTACTTATGTTTAGGGAAATGGGTGTTTTTTTAAAAATCTATTCATTTAATCCATAAATAGAGTAAATTGTTTCTTAAGGAAAACAATATATCACAGTACTCTTCACACTATATATTAGTTTTCTAATAAATTTAAAAAAAGAAGTTTTGAGTGAAGTAACATTTGAAGCTGTCAAAGAAAATACATTACTGAATCCAAGGACTGGTCCAGCCAAGTGTGAGCCATGTTGCTCTATGGCTCATGTTAAAGCTTCTTTATAGGATGAGAAGTATAACTTGTGATTTCTTCTTTAATAAAATTGGCTTCTTTTCTAGAAGGAAAGAGTTTAATTGTTCACCTATTTTGTTAACCTTGGAGAAAGGTTAGTTTTTTTTTCCTCTCTCTCTGTATTTTCCCTTCCCTTAAAGTCGTTTTGGAGGCATTTTTCTTAGGACCATATAGAGCTATGGCCAGATCAGAAATAACACAAGTAGCACAGGAAGGGAGACTGATGATCAGGACACAAAGATGTTGTGTGTTCAGTAGGGTGGTGTTGTGGAAAGAGGCAAGTGTGAGCTAGACAGACAGGAGTTTAAGAATTCCAGCCAATTTTTCTTGCAAACTGGGTAACCTTTGACAGATTACGTTCTCAGAGCCTCAGTTTGCTCATCTGTAAAGTAGTGATAAATCATCTGCTTTGCAGGATTAGTTTGAAAGGTAATCTATTTAACATGCCTAGAGCAGTGCCTGACACATGGCAGGCACTCGGTAATTAACAGCTGTTTTATTATTTCCATTTTTGAGGTCAGGGACTGTGTCCATTCATGATTGTATTCCCAGTGCCTAGGATAGTGGCTCCTCACATTGTCACTGCTTGATGAGTACTTGTTAAGGTCAAACCGTCCTTTCAGGCAGGAAAGGAATTATACATGTATATAAAACAGTGCTGACTCTGTTTTTTGTAGTATCACTTCTTACTTATTCCTTTTCTTTTCTGATTATATCTTAAATATTCTTCTAAAGAGTAATTATTTTTTAATGAAAGAAGTTCTTATGTAATCTAATTGTTTAATAATCTGGACCTAGCTTTAGGGACTAAGGTTTATGAGTAGGGCCTGCTCTGGTTAGTAGGAAAGGTGATACTTTGAAAACGGCGCAGTCTCTGAAATGTGCATGATTTTCAAAGGTTGCCAAGTGCTTTGAAAGGCTTTGGGCATCATTTTCCTCTTCTGATTTTATCCTCAGTTTCTCCAACTGTGATTGAGAGCTGTCAGTGTCTGGTATGTAGGAGACCTGGAATAAATGTTTAATGAGTAACTGAATGAATGAATGAGATGATGGTTTAGATATTAAGATTTAGTGAGGCGTTTATTAGGTCGTATTTATTCGATTAGCTTTGAAGAGCAAAATAGTATTCCAACATGATTTGTATTTTAGTGCAGCCTGACAGTAAAACCAACTCAGTTTCCTGTCACATCTGGGGCTTAGACTGGACAGAGATTTGCTGATTCACAAGAATTTCTGCTTGTACTAACCTGGCACTTTGTAGCGTAGCTCTTCTTGAATGACTCAGTAGAAAACATTGGACTGGAACTTCTCTGAGTGGGCATATGAGGGATGTACTCGTGGAGGAATGAGTCGCAGGAGAGAGTGTGGAATTCTAGTCCTTTCACTTTCCCTGGCCCTTCTTGCCTTATGGGGTTTTATGTCAGGTAAGATACACCAGTCCTGGCTCATCATGATTAATGAGATGCATGCTCTGAAAGTTACTGTCCTGTTGCTCTGTGGAGTTTCTTCTCCAATTGACTTTACTCCTTTCACTCAGTCTGTCTTTACTTTTGTTTGATGTGTGTTCAGGAAATTTAATTGCTTTATGTTACTTCTAATTTAAACAAATGTAATTAGGAAAAGTTTCTGTTTGCTGTTGCTGGAACTCTTCTCTGACATCCACCCCCCTACTTCCACTCCCCACAACTGTGACATTTTTCAGTACTTAGAAAGGAGTGAATTTCAGGTTATCTCTGTTTCTGTCCTGCCATTAGTGTGTGTCATTTAGAGGTTGGCAGGATTTGATGTGGTTTTCTCAATTTTTCAGTGACATGAGAAGTGCACTTAGAGGTGCCCATTTTTGAAAGATTGTACAGTATTTGGGGAGATTTTCTTTAACTAGCAACTTCATTTTCTGAATGCTTCATTTTACTATGTGTAATTTGATAAGACCCAATCTGTCTTGTTCTTTGTACTGAAAGTGGTGCGGTGTGTATTCTGAATAGATCACACTGTGTGGCCCTAACAGGCCTTTCATTTTGGAGTGTATCTTTAGAAACATAGATAATCAGGATATGCCTCTAGGAATTTTCTTTCTTCCCAAAGACTCATTTCCACATTTCAAATATAAACTGGGCCATAAACTCTGCTAGTGCTTTCATTTAACCATCCATCCAAACAGATTGTTTCAATTCCAAAAAAGGTAATATTTTCCCTACCCATTAGTTAGGTCTCCACCCCCCCCCCCCTTTTTTAAGGTGGGAAATTGGGGCCTTCTCGCTGCTCTTGGGTTATCTTTGATGATAGTAGATGAGCTGTTTCAGAAATTAAGCCATTTTAATACTAGTTTTAAATTTAATGTATAATAGTAATGTTAGATTTTCATAGGGTTGGTAAGCTCTGATACCAGACCACTTGCATCCGTTGGACCAAGATTTGAGTCTTCATAATATCTTACAAGATAAATGGCCTTTTCCCTGCCTGTATTTTTTCCCTTCTTGTATTCATGCCATTGCAATATGACTTTATAGGATGAGAAGTATAACTTGTGATTTCTTCTTTAATAAAATTGGCTTCTTTTCTAGAAGGAAAGAGTTTAATTGTTCACCTATTTTGTTAACCTTGGAGAAAGCTTTATTTTTTGATGTTCAGTAGGAAGGAGAAAGTACTTAGCAATTTTCAGAAATAGTGTGTGGGGCATTGAAAAGATAAATTCTATTGGTGTGAAATCTTTTATTCTCACTATTTGTTGAGATTCTTATCTTGGTGATTTTATTGCACAAAGAGCTCCCTTACTGTTATACCACACTTTAATGATCTACACAGTATTTGTGACTTGTGCTGTCTCCTTTTCTAATCAGCTCATCAACACCATGCCCATTCTGTATCAATTTACTGCAGAATTGAAATTGTGTTTTATGTAATGTCATTAGAGAAACCAGGAGAGCTTGGTGGTTTGCATCTGATTTGGGGATAAATAAATATTGAATTAAATCTTGCTGCTTAACAAACCACTCCAAAATTTGGTGGCGTAAAGCAACAGCCATGTATTTAGCTCACTGTTTTGTAATTTCGCACTTTGGTCTGGGTTCAGCTATGTTGGTGGTTCTGATCTCAGCTGGGCTCACTTTTGCATCTGCAGTTAGCTGGTGTAGATGGCTTCACTCACGTATCTACCATATGTGGTAGACTGTTCATTGTCTTGGGCAACAGGGATACCTTGGTTTTGGGAGCCTCATCATCCAACAGATTAGTTTGGGATTCTCAGTATGGTGGTAGTTGTGGAGTTCCTTAGAGCAGTGAGAGATGGCAAGCCCAAATGCTTAAGTACTTTTGAAATCTTCTTGCATTTTGTTTGCGCTTGTCCTATTGGCTAAAAGTTGTAAGGTCAGCTGAAATTCTAAGATTGGGGGAAGACTCTACCTCTTGGTGGAAGGAGTTATAAAGTCATATTGCAATGGCATGAATACAAGAAGGGAAAGAATACAGGGAGGGAAAGGGTCATTTTTTTTGCAATCTGCTACAGATATTCTGAGGACTCCAAATCTTGGTCCAATGGATATTGTATCTACTTTTGGAATATATATAGAATCCATCCTCTTCTGACTACTTTGTCTGCTACCATCCTAGTCCAAACCAGTATGATCTTTTGCTTGCTAACTGGTTCCCTTCTTCCACTTAACAGTGCTCCATACAGTAGCCAGGACAACTTTATGGAACAGAACTAAGATCATGTTACTTCTCTGTTCAAAGCCTTCCATTGGCTTCCCATCTCATTCAGAATAAAATTTTAATTTCTTACTAGGGCACTAAGACCTTACATGATCTGGCACCTTCTTTGACCTCATCTTTTATCACCTTCTTCCTTACTCATTCCTAGTCTAGCCACAGTTTCCTCCTTGTTCTTCAAATTAAGCATGCCCCTGCCTCAGAATCTTTGCCTTTGCTGTTTTCTCTGCCAGCTGTTCAGCGTGTTCCCTTCCTTAATGTCTTTTTTTTTTTAATCCGACTGAATATATCAACTTTACTTGCTCTATACTCCACAGATTTTCTTCTGAGATATAGTTGTAAGGTAATGATAAACAGGATAGATTTCCTCATCACATCTAAACCTCAGAAATTTGTCTTTTCTCTACTAGATGGGGAGTTCTGAAAGCACAGACTTTTGGTTCTCAACACTAGTATCGAAATAACATGAACCAATTTCTTTTTTTTAAATCCAATTTTATTGAGATATATTCACTTAACATACAGTCATTCAAAGTGTACAATCAGTTGTTCACAGTATTGTCATATAGTTGTACATTCATCACCACAACCAATCTTTGAACATTTTCATTACTCCAAAAAATGAAATTAAAATTAAAATTAAAATAAAAAAGAACACCCAAAACATCCCATTCCCCTCCTTCCCCCATTGTTCCTGTACTTTTTAAAAATACAGTTTAATTGAGATATATTCACACACCCTACAGTCATCCACAGTGTACAATCAGTTATTCACAGCACCATCATACATTTGTGTGTTCATCACCAGAATCAATTTTTGAACCTTTTCCTTACTCTAAAATAAAAATAAAAGCAAAAAAAGAACACCTTAATCTTTCCATCTCCTCCATCTCACCCTATTCTTCATCTAATTTTTGTCCCCATTTTTCTACTCTTCTATCCATACACTGGAGAAATGGAGTGTGAGCCACAAAGTTTTCGCAATCACACCGTCACACCATGTAAGCTACATAGTTATATAGTCATCCTCAGGAATCAAGGCTACCGGGGTGCAGTTTGATAGTTTCAGATATTTTCTTCTAGCTTTTCCAATACACTAAAACCTAAAAAGGGGTATCTATATAGTGCATAAGAATACCCTCCAGAGTGACCTCTCAACTCTGTTTTAAATTTCCCAGCCACTGAAACTTTATTTTGTTTCATTTTGCTTTCCCCTTTTGGTCAAGAAGATTTTCTCAATCTCATGATGCCCAGTCCAGGCTCATCCCCAGGAGTCATATGCTATGTTGCCAGGGAGATTTACACCCATGGGAGTCAGGTCCCACACTAGTGGGGCGAGCAGTGAGTTTACCTGTTGAGTTATCTTAGCCAGAGAGAGCAAGCCACATCTGAGCAACAAAGAGGTACTCTGGGGGAGACTCTTAGGCATAATTATAAGTAGGCTTAGCCTCTCCTTTGCAGTTACAAGCTTCATAAAGGCAAGCCCCAAGATCAAGGGCTCAACATATCGAATTGTCAGCCCTCAATGTTTGTGAGACTATCAGCAGTAACCCAGGTGGGGATGTCCAACATTTCTGCATTTTTCCTCAGCTCCTCAGGGGGGCCCTACAAATATATTTTTATTCTCTACCCAGATTACTTTGGGATGTATTGCAATATCACAGTAACCCGTACAAACCTACCAGACCTCACCTCTTATTCAAAGTTCCATGTAAATATGGTGTTT
This sequence comes from Choloepus didactylus, assembly GCF_015220235.1. NCBI lineage: Eukaryota > Metazoa > Chordata > Mammalia > Pilosa > Megalonychidae > Choloepus > Choloepus didactylus. Next base: position 48,041,107 of record NC_051310.1, read on the forward strand.
GAACAAACTGACCGTACAAGTTAAACTTTTTAGTGTGTTGTAGAAGATATATATCCTGCACCAAATAAACATCTCTTCCCTTAGTCTCACACAGAAGCCAAAGCTTTAAAACATAGTCAATATTGCCCTTTACCCTTTGGCCTGATTTGCCCCCGTCCCAACCAGATCTGCTTCATTCATATCTCTAATTGAAGTCTGGACTCTTTCTCAGCTTTTTTAACAGTTGCTGTATGCACCAATACTGACATCCATAGCTGCCAGGCTCTAGCTCTGAGCCCCAGGTGTCAGACAGACACCCAAAATTCCAGAGACCGATCAGGTCTCTATACAAAGGGATCAGCATCTCAGAATTTGGAGATAACCATTACAATTCAGGAATAGATGTGACTGCTGAAAGAGCTTACAACCTAGGGACCATTATAATAAATGGTCCCCTGATAAGATGTATTCTAAGATTCAGTTCTCAGAGTTTACACACTGTAGTTAATCCACGCTGGTGAGACATTATAATGTTTGTCTTTTTGTTTCTGGCATACTTCACTCAAAATACTGTCTACAGGATCCATTCACCTTGTTGCATATTTCATAGGCCCTACATGTTTTTTAAGTCTCTGTTCATTACATTACCTTCTTAGAGAGATCTTCACTGATATCCCTACATAAAGTAGCATTCTTTCCTTCTAACTACTGGCTTGTGGTGTTTTCTCCAGAGCACTTAATCCACCTGATGTTTGCTTATGTGTTTATTTTCTTTCTCCCTCAGAATGTACACTCTATGAGGACAGTGACTTGTTTGCTGTTTAACCCCTTTGTCTAGAGCAGTGCCTGGCACTGGGTATACCCTTCCTAACTCTTAGTGGAATGACTAAGTGAAATTCATCAGCTGATCTCAGTGGTGGCTCTTCCTTAGAACTGGTGAGGCTTGTCCTCATCATTGCTATGATAGAGGTAGCCTCTCTCTTTCCTGATGCTTGACTGGACTGGCCTAATGATGTTTAACGAAGGGTTCATCCTGTCACCCCTTTCAACAAATTTAACAAATTTTAAATTGGATTGTTTTCTGATTATTTTTCTTTATAAAGACCTATCTTCATGGATTTAGAAATATAATCATTATATTATATGCTTATGGTTTATGTAAATGTATGAATATACCTATATATGTGTTTTGAGGAGGGTAGCACACAGGTTGAGAACAAACACTCCAGGTTCTACGTGGAGGCTCAGGTGGTTGTTGCAGTGTTGTGCTGGTTTGGAGCTGTTATGTAGCCCAGAAAAGGCTGTGTTCTTTTAATAGATTTTTGTGGGTGCAGACCTACTGTGGGTGGGTGGGACCTTTTGATCAAGGTTGTTTCAGTTGAGATGTGACCCAGCCCATTCAGGTGGGTTTTAATCCTTTACTGGAGTCCTTTATGAGAGGATAAAAGGCAGAGACATTTGGAGAGAGTTGAGAGAGAGAGAAATGCCCAGAGAAGCCAAAGGGACCCACAGGAGCTGAGAGAGAGACAGAGAGAGAGAGAGCCATTGAAACCAGAACCCAGGAGAAAAGGACCAGCAGAAGTTGCCATGTACCTACCCATGTGCAGGGGAATCCTGGATGTCAGCAGCCTTTCTTCAGAGAAGGTTATCCTCTTGTTGATGCCTTCATTTGGAAGTTTTTCATGGCCTTAGAATTGTAACTTGTAACCTAATAAACCCCCATTGGTAAAAGTCAGCCCATTTCTGGTATATTGCATTTCGGCAGCTTTAGCAAACCAAAACAAATATTAATGCTTCTTTGTGCACTCTTGAAATTCATTCAGGCTTCCAGGCCTCTTTTACACAGACCTTATGTACCAAATTGCTCAGGCCCCACTGGGCCAGATTTCTTCTGAGCTCTAGCTAACCCAGGCATAGAATTGCTGCCCTTGAAGTATAATTTATCTTCCCATTGGCCCTCTTATAGCTACTACTTAGGTTTTGAATCTGAATTCTGTTATTCCACAGGAGTTTACAATTTGCAGGTTTGTATTGGTAACGTATAGTCAGACTTCTGTTTAGAATAATGAGATGGGGTGGGAATGAGTAGGAGGAAGGGCAGTCTGGTTTAGTGAACTCTCTGAATTACAGAACATTTAAAAATAAAGGCAATTATATGAGTTTTAAATTATAGTGCATATTATAGACTAAGATATAACTAGCACATAATGAACCATGTAAGCAACAGTAATGGAAATATTTAAATTCACAGCAGGCCTACCAATATACTAAGGATTTTTATTAGCGACATCCTGTGTGTAAGAGTTACGTGAGTCAGAATTTGAAGACCAGTCCAAGAGAACCAGAGGATTTATGAATTTCTTGAAACTCTTGATTTGAAATTTATTGATTTTTATATTAAATTCTCCTAATTTGTAAGGACCTGAAAATATGCAGGTCCAGATTAACTTGTACTTGATTAGAATCGCATTCTTCAAGTCTAAAATGTTACAAAATTTTGAAGAGGAAGAGTTGAGGCATCAGGATTCACTGCCCTTATTTCCTTTCTTGTGGCCTTTGGGTAATCCTCTTTCAAGACTCCTCCTCCCATCCCAGAAAGTGGTTGTGTTAGAAAGCAGGGAAACCAAAAGCTGGCTGTGTTAGAAAGTAGGGAAGCAAAACAAGAAGGGGTTTTGAATCATTTATTGGAAAGAGAGTGCTGATAAATAAAAGCAAGGATTGTAGGACTGTTCTGGACTCAGGCTTCTTGTGACAGGAAGGGACATTGGTTAAGAACAGCACTTTGGAGGCAGAGAGGCTCGGGTTTCAGTCATACTTTTGCCATTTATTATTTTTAGTGATAGATAAGGTATTTAACATGTCTAAGTCTCAGTTTCCTTGGTGATAAATATTGAGTTGTTATAAGTATTCAATGAAGTGATGTATGTAATAAGCTTAGAACTATAAAAGGTACATAGTAAACTCTTGGGAAATATTAGCTATTATATAGAGAAGGCATATTTTCTGAAGATCTCAGAAAAATGATGACACCAAAACGGCTAAATAGGCACTGAGGGTGCAGTCTTACGTGATGTTTTGGCTATATTGAATACATGCAGATAGTTTGTGAGAGAGACAGGATGAAGGGTGACAGGCAGAGGGAAGAGTTGCCGTAGTGTTCACGGAGACTGCAGCTGGTGGGAGGAGTAAGCAGGGCATTTCATGTGTGCACAGTGGCTCCAAAGAGAGGGTAAGTTGGTTTGTGAGAAGGAAAAGTACCCATCTAGTAATGGGGCCAGAGAGTTAAAAGGGCAGGAAGAGAACATTTGTGTGTGTGTGTGTGTGTGTGTGTGTACGTAGGTAGGTGGGGGGAGGGTGTGCAAGCTAGGTCTCTGCAAAAGGGAGTGGCACAAACTTTGGAAGGCTTTGAAAGAATGGCATTCTTGCTGTTGGTATACTACAGATCCCTAGGCTGATGCTTCTTAAATTTATTTATCTGCTCAGGTGCCCATGGGCATAAGAGAATTATAATTACCCCACCACAATCCTGCAGTTTCTTTGAAGTCTTGTCTTTACCTTATAAAGTCAGAGATTTTTGCATTCCATAATATATGAGTCGTCCTTTTCATTGTAAAAATTGGTGTTCTTAGTAAAGTTAATTGCTTTTGGGAGAAATGCCATGTTTATCCTGTGGCTTCTGGGAGGAGCTCTCACTGGCCTGTTTGATCAATCCATGGGCAAGATAATTAGCAGTTAGTGTAGTTGGAATTCCAGGAAGGAGGGGATCCTACTCATAGCAGACAGACAGGTGGTATCCCTCATTGCTCTTCTTCCAGATTTCTTGGCCCTGAATCCTTTCTGTAAGGCCTCTCAGGAGTTTTTCAAAGCCCACTGACAGGTCTGTGCTCATTGCTTACCTCAGCTCCTGAGAATTCTGCCTGCATTTCGTCCCATTCTGCAGACACTATCCTGAACAAGACTGAATGTTTATGTGTTTAATGTACCTGTTCTGCTCTAGGTACCCTCACCCCAATCTTTTCTTTCTATTCCCCTGACCAAAAATACCCAACCTCTTTCTTACTGCTTCTTCAAAAAATGTTTTATTGAGATGCAGTTCACCCATTTAATAAAGTGAACAATTTGATGTTGTATGGGATAGTCACAGGGTTTTGCAGTCATCGCCACTATCTAATTTTAGAATGTTTTCATCCCTCTAAGAGGAAACTCTGAACCATTTGCTGTCACTTTTCATTCTCCGCCACCCTGAGCCCTAGGCAGCCACTAGTCTATTTTCTGTCTCTATTGATTTGACTATTCTGGACATTTCATGGAATAATTCAATATGTTGTCTTTAATGACTAGCTTCTTTCATTTAGCTTATTGTTTTCAATGGTCATCCATGTTGTAGCATGTATCAGTGCTTCATTTCTTTTTATTGCTGAATAATATTCCATTGTATGGATTTCCACATTATTTATATGCTCCTTGTTAAGGGATTTTAGATTGTCTCTCCTTTCTATTATGAAAAATACTGTTATGAACATTCATGTACAAATTTTTGTGTGGATGTATGTTTTTATTTCTCTTGGGTATATAACTAGGAGTGAAATTGTTGGGTGACGTGGTAACTATGATCAGCTTTTAGAGTAACTGCCAAACTGTTTTCCATAGTGTTTGCACCATTTTACATCCCTACTAGCAATGTATGAGAGATCCAATTTTTCCACATCCTTGCCAACACCTGTTATTGTCTGTCTTTTTGATTATAGCCATCCTATTGGATGTGATTTGCATGTCCCTGATGGCTAATGATGTTGAGCATCTTTTCATGTGCTTATTGGCTGTTTGTATATCTTTGAAGAGATGTCTGTTCAGATCCTTTGCCCCTTTTTTGGGGGGGAGGTGGGGAGGTGTACCAAATCACTTTATTTGAAGGAATGGTACAAATGAAAGAACTTGGTGGATGTTGGTACAATTTATAGAAAAGGTAAAGCTAAACCCAACATGCATGCAACTTCTGTGGTGACCATGGAAGTCACCCTGTGGCTCTGGGGAAGACGGTGTAAGGCTTAGCTCTCATCATCACTGTTTCCAGTTGTGACTGATTCACCCTTTTTTCCAAGAGTAATGCATACTCCATTGAATTCTTCCCACTCTCCCAGTTGTCTCATTCTGGTTTCTTGATATCCTGAAGGAAGATTTGGCCACCATGTTGGTTTTGCAGCTTCAAAAGTTTTTCTTCGCATGTTCCCTCTCTTCATGAGATTGGTGAAGAAAATATTTGGCCAAGTTCTTCAGAGCCACATCATCACGGTCAAAGTAGTAGGACATCCACAGGTAGACGTAAGAGGTGTAGAGCTCCAGGTTGATCTGGTGGTTGATGGCAGCGGCCTCTGAGTCCTGGTTGTAGTTCTGGCGCACCTGCAATGGGGCCGTGGTCGTCATGGTGGTGGCTCAGGAGAGGCTCAGGAGAGGAAGAGCTGCGCGGCGCTGGAACGGTGGTGGAGTGGCGGGCTCCGTTCAAGCACTGTTGATGCAGTAAACCCTGGCAGCTCTCCACGAAGACATCTCTGGCCATTTTTAAATTAGGTTATTTATTTTTATGATTGAATTGTGAGAGTTCTTTATGTATAATTTTGGATACAAGTTCCTTATTAAATACATGATTTACAAATGTTTTCCCCCATTCTGTGGGTTGTCCTTTTACTTTCTTGATGTATTCTTCAAAGCACAAAAGTTTTTAATTTTGATGAAGTCTGATTTACCAATTTCCCCCTTTTGTCACTTTTGCTTTTCCTAGTGCTTTTTAATCCCTAGCTATTCTGCAGAATATTGTGCTCGAAACCAGAATACCTGAGTTTTAGTCAGTTTTGCCACTAATGAACAAGTTGACTGTGTTTGCCCTGCCTACACCAGTCTGTCCTCCACACCAGAGGTCTTCTAAGTTCTCTAAGCTAATCATGTCACTTTCCTGCTCACAGATCTCCACTGGTTTCCTGTTTTGCATAAAGGATAAAATCTAAACACTTTAGTTTTGCTTTTAAAGCCCTTCTGTAAGCTGGTCCAGTCTATTTCTTTAGCATACCCTCTCTACATCCCAATCCAAACATGATGAATATCTCACCAGTATCTAAACCCATCATATCTCTATTAGTTTCCTAGGGCTAGCTAGGAAACTAACAAGTTACTATAACCTTGGTGCTTTAAACAACAGAAATTTATTCTTTCATGGTCTAGAGGTGAGACTCTGAAATCAAGTGTTGTCAGGGTTGGCTCGTTCCGGAGGCTCGGCAGGAGGATCCATTCCTTTCTTCTATCCTAGCTTCTGGTGACTCTGGCAGTTCTTGGTATTTCTTGACTTGTAGGCACATCACTCCAGTCTCTACCTTTGTCTTCACTTGGCTTTTCCCCTGTGTCTGGTGTGTGTATGTCTGAAAACTCCTTTTCAGTTTCTTATAAGAACACTTGTCATCGGATTTAGAGTTCACCCTGATCCAGGATGGTCTCAAGATTCTTACATTCATTACATGTGCAAAGACCTTTATTCACATTGTGATGTTTTGGGTAGACTTATCTTTTTTTTTTTTTTTTTTTTTTTTGGAGGGGGTTACTATTCAACCCACTACAATACCCTTTTCCTACTTCATTTCTTTGCGTGCACCTTTTTTGTAGGTGAAAAATGCTTCCCTGACCTCCTACTCTGTGTGTAAACTCCCTGCTTAGTCACTCAGAGTCTAAAGTAAATGATGATTGTTGTACCCATGCAGTTCCTGGAACATGATTTGTGCTCAATAAATATTTGTTAATGAATGAATGAATGAAATGCTACCACTCTTGAAAGCCTTACCTGTCTTGGACTACTAGAGTATATACTTTTTGTTTCTTTTTTTATGATATTCCCCACACTGTTTTGTAATTTAGCTGTAATATCTTTCTCTCCCCACCCAGTAATACCCTGGGAGATAAGTACTATGTCCACTATGTTGGCAGTAGTTCTTGGCATGTGTGGTAGGGAAGTATAAGGTGGTCATTAAAGGTTGATGGAGTGTATGGACTAATTTCTCCATTGAACTCTGTAAAGTGAAGGAGGAGATGGCTCTAGTTCTAGATTGTTGTTCCTCAACTTTTATGAACCTGTTTAGATTATGAATGTAGGGAGTGTGCATTGAGGCTATGAGAAGTTAAATCCTCAGAAAAAGATGTTCTCCAACTTGCTGTGCAAACATGCTTTGGGATTGTTTGCAAGCAGCCTGTCTCTGAGAGCAGTCACTTGCCTTATCTTTTGAGTGTGGGGAAGCAATAGGAAGTGCTGAGTGAATGGCAAAGGATTCAGTGTGCAAGCAGGTTGTTATTATTATTATATCCTAATAACCACTGTTTATGTGGATTGTCTGAATTTAAAAATAGTTACTACTAAGTTCAATGATCTTTTTTTTATATTCATTTTATTGAAATATATTCATATACCACTCATACAAAACAAATCGTACATTCGATTGTTCACAGTACCATTACATAGTTGTACATTCATCACCTAAACCAATCCCTGACACCTTCATTACCACACACACAAAAATAACAAGAATAATACTTAAAGTGAAAAAGAGCAATTAAAGTAAAAAAGAACACTGGGTGCCTTTGTCTGTTTGTTTGTTTCCTTCCCCCATTTTTCTACTCATCCATCCATAAACTAGACAGAGGGGAGTGTGGTCCTTATGGCTTCCCCAATCCCATTGTCACCCCTCATAAGGTACGTTTTTATACAATTGTCTTCAAGATTCATGGGTTCTGGGTTGTAGTTTGATAGTTTCAGGTATCTACCGCCAGCTACCCCAATTCATTAGAACCTAAAAAGGGTTGACTATATTGTGCCTAAGAATGCCCACCAGAGTGACCTTTCAGCTTGTTTTGGAATCTCTGCCATTGAAGCTTATTTCATTTCCTTTCACTTTCCCCTTTTGGTCAAGAAGATGTTCTCCATCCCATGATGCCGGGTCTACATTCCTCCCCAGGAGTCATATTCCATGTTGCCATAGAGATTCACTCCCCTGGGTGTCTGATCCCATCTAGAGGGGAGGGCAGTGATTTCATCTGCCAAGTTGGCTTAGCTAGAGAGAGAGGGCCACATCTGAGCAACAAAGAGGCATTTGGGAGGAGGCTCTTAGAGGGCCATCCTTCTTCAAGGGGTGAATCCCTTCTATACCTTTCACCTGGCTTCTGGTAGATGGCCCAGAGGGTGGCTCCAAGAGCAGTCACTTGCCTTATCTTTTTTTTTTTTTTTTTTTTTAAATCATCATTTTATTGAGATATATTCACATACCACGCAGTCATACAAAACAAATTGTACTTTCGATTGTTTACAGTACCATTACATAGTTGTACATTCATCACCTAAATCAATCCCTGACACCTTCATTAGCACACACACAAAAATAACAAGAATAATAATTAGAGTGAAAAAGAGCAATTGAAGTAAAAAAGAACACTAGGTACCTTTGTCTGTTTGTTTGCTTCCCCTACTTTTCTACACATCCATCCATAAACTAGACAAAGTGGAGTTTGGTCCTTATGGCATTCCCAATCCCACTGTCACCCCTCATAAGCTACATTTTTATACAACTGTCTTCGAGATTCATGGGTTCTGGGTTGTAGTTTAATAGTTTCAGGTATCCACCACCAGCTACCCCAATTCTTTAGAACCTAAAAAAGGTTGTCTAAAGTGTGTGTAAGAGTGCCCACCAGAGTGATCTCTCGGCTCGTTTTGGAATCTCTCTGCCACTGAAGCATATTTCATTTCCTTTCACATCCCCCTTTTGGTCAAGAAGATGTTCTCCATCCCACGATGCCGGGTCTACATTCCTCCCCTGGAGTCATATTCCACGTTGCCAGGGAGATTCACTTCCCTGGGTGTCTGATCCCACGTAGGGGGGAGGGCAGTGATTTCACCTTTCAAGTTGGCTTAGCCAGAGAGAGAGGGCCACATCTGAGCAACAAAGAGGCATTCAGGAGGAGACTCTTAGGCACAAATACAGGGAGGCCTAGCCTCTCCTTTGCAGCAACCGTCTTCCCAAGGGTAAAACTTATGGTAGAGGGCTCAACCCATCAAACCACCAGTCCCCTATGTCTGTGGTCATGTTAGCAACCATGGAGGTGGGGTAGGCGAATACCCCTGCATTCTCCACAGGCTCCTCAAGGGGGCACTACATCTTTTTTTTTTTTTTTTTCCTTGTTTGTCTTTTTTTTTTTTTTTTTTTTAACTTTCCCTTCTTTTTTCAAATCAACTGTATGAAAAAAAAAGTTAAAAAGAAAACAAACATACAATAAAAGAACATTTCAAAGAGACCATAGCAAGGGAGTAAGAAAAAGACAACTAACCTAAGATAACTGCTTAACTTCCAACATGTTCCTACTTTACCCCAAGAAAGCTACATAATATAGCAACATTTCAGTGAACTTGTTCCTACTACATCCATCAGAAATTAACAGACCATAGTCATTTCTGGGCATCCCCAGAACGTTAAATAGCTTATCTGTTCTTCTTGGATTATTGTTCCCCCTTCCTTAATTGCTCTCTACTGCTAGTTCCCCTACATTCTACATTATAAACCATTTGTTTTACATTTTTCAAAGTTCACATTAGTGGTAGCATATAATATTTCTCTTTTTGTGCCTGGCTTATTTCGCTCAGCATTATGTCTTCAAGGTTCATCCATGTTGTCATATGTTTCACCAGATCGTTCCTTCTTACTGCCGTGTAGTATTCCATCGTGTGTATATACCACATTTTATTTATCCACTCATCTGTTGAAGGACATTTGGGTTGTTTCCATCTCTTGGCAATTGTGAATAATGCTGCTATGAACATTGGCGTGTAGATATCTGTTCGTGTCACTGCTTTCCGATCTTCCGGGTATATACCGAGAAGTGCAATCGCTGGATCGAATGGTAGGTCTATATCTAGTTTTCTAAGGAACTGCCAGACTGACTTCCAGAGTGGCTGAACCATTATACAGTCCCACCAACAATGAATAAGAGTTCCAATTTCTCCACATCCCCTCCAGCATTTGTAGTTTCCTGTTTGTTTAATGGCAGCCATTCTAACCGGTGTTAGATGGTATCTCATTGTGGTCTTAATTTGCATCTCTCTAATAGCTAGTGAAGCTGAACATTTTTTCATGTGTTTCTTGGCCATTTGTATTTCCTCTTCAGAGAACTGTCTTTTCATATCTTTTGCCCATTTTATAATTGGGCTGTCTGTACTATTGTCATTGAGTTGTAGGATTTCTTTGTATATACAAGATATCAGTCTTTTGTCAGATACATGGTTTCCAAAAATTTTTTCCCATTGAGTTGGCTGTCTCTTTACCTTTTTGAGAAATTCCTTTGAGGTGCAGAAACTTCTAAGCTTGAGGAGTTCCCATTTATCTATTTTCTCTTTTGTTGCTTGTGCTTTGGGTGTAAAGTCTAGGAAGTGGCCTCCTAATACAAGGTCTTGAAGCTGTTTTCCTACATTATCTTCTAGGAGTTTTATGGTACTTTCTTTTATATTGAGATCTTTGGTCCATTTTGAGTTAATTTTTGTGTAGGGGGTGAGGTAGGGGTCCTCTTTCATTCTTTTGGATATGGATATCCAACTCTCCCAGCCCCATTTGTTGAAAAGACCATTATGGCTCAGTTCGGTGACTTTGGGGGCCTTATCAAAGATCAGTCGGCCATAGATCTGAGGGTCTATCTCTGAATTCTCAATTCGATTCCATTGATCTATATGTCTATCTTTGTGCCAGTACCATGCTGTTTTGGCAACTGTGGCTTTATAATAAGCTTCAAAGTCAGGGAGTGTAAGTCCTCCCACTTCGTTTTTCTTTTTTAGAGTGTCTTTAGCAATTCGAGGCATCTTCCCTTTCCAAATAAATTTGATAACTAGCTTTTCCAAGTCTGCAAAGTAGGTTGTTGGAATTTTGATTGGGATTGCATTGAATCTGTAGATGAGTTTGGGTAGAATTGACATCTTAATGACATTTAGCCTTCCTATCCATGAACATGGAATATTTTTCCATCTTTTAAGGTCCCTTTCTATTTCTTTTAGTAGAGTTATGTAGTTTTCTTTGTATAGGTCTTTTACATCTTTGGTTAAGTTTATTCCTAGGTACTTGATTTTTTTAATTGCTATTGAAAATGGTATCTTTTTCTTGAGTGTCTCTTCAGTTTGTTCATTTCTAGCATATAGAAACATTACTGACTTATGTGCATTAATCTTGTATCCCGCTACTTTGCTAAATTTGTTTATTAGCTCTAGTAGGTGTATCGTTGATTTCTCAGGGTTTTCTAGATATAAGATCATATCATCTGCAAACAATGACAGTTTTACTTCTTCTTTTCCAATTTGGATGCCTTTTATTTCTTTGTCTTGCCGGATTGCCCTGGCTAGCACTTCCAGCACAATGTTGAATAACAGTGGTGACAGCGGGCATCCTTGTCTTGTTCCTAATCTTAGAGGGAAGGCTTTCAGTCTCTCACCATTGAGTACTATGCTGGCTATGGGTTTTTCATATATGCTCTTTATCATGTTGAGGAAGTTTCCTTCAATTCCTACCTTTTGAAGTGTTTTTATCAAAAAGGGATGTTGGATTTTGTCAAATGCTTTTTCAGCATCTATTGAGATGATCAATTGATTTTTCCCTTTCGAGTTTTTAATGTGTTGTAATACATTGATTGTTTTTCTTATGTTGAACCATCCTTGCATGCCTGGAATGAACCCCCCTTGGTCATGGTGTATGATTTTTTTAATGTGTCTTTGGATTCGATTTGCAAGTATTTTGTTGAGGATTTTTGCATCTATATTCATTAGGGAGATTGGCCGGTAGTTCTCCTTTTTTGTAGCATCTTTGCCTGGTTTTGGTATTAGATTGATGTTAGCTTCATAAAATGAGTTAGGTAGTGTTCCATTTTCTTCAATGTTTTGAAAGAGTTTGAGTAAGATTGGTGTCAGTTCTTTCTGGAAAGTTTGGTAGAATTCCCCTGTGAAGCCATCTGGCCCTGGGCATTTATTTGTGGGAAGATTTTTGATGACTGATTGGATCTCTTTGCTTGTGATGGGTTGGTTGAGGTCTTCTATTTCTTCTCTGGTCAGTCTAGGTTGTTCATATGTTTCCAGGAAATTGTCCATTTCTTCTACATTATCCAGTTTGCTGCCATACAGTTGTTCATAATATCCTCTTATAATTTTTTTAATTTCTTCAGGATCTGCAGTTATGTCACCTTTTTCATTCATTATTTTGTTGATATGGGTCTTCTCTCTTTTTGATTTTGTCAGTCTAGCTAGGGGCTTGTCAATCTTGTTGATCTTCTCAAAGAACCAACTTTTGGTGATATTTATCCTTTCTATTGTTTTTTTGTTCTCTATGTCATTTATTTCTGCTTTAGTCCTTGTTATTTCTTTTCTTCTACTTGTTTTAGGATTGGTTTGCTGTTCATTTTCTAGCTTCTTCAGTTGATCCATTAGTTCTTTGATTTTGGCTCTTTCTTCCTTTTTAATATATGCGTTTAGTGCTATAAATTTCCCCCTTAGCACTGCTTTTGCTGCATCCCATAGGTTTTGGTATGTTGTGTTCTCATTTTCATTCGTCTCTATATATTTAGCAATTTCTCTTGCTATTTCTTCTTTAACCCACTGATTGTTTAGGAGTGTGTTGTTTAACCTCCAGGTATTTGTGAATTTTCTAAGTCTCTGATGGTTATTGACTTCTAATTGTATTCCATTGTGGTCAGAGAATGTGCTTTGAATAATTTCAATCTTTTTAAATTTATTGAGGCTTGTTTTATGTCCCAGCATATGATCTATTCTGGAGAAAGTTCCGTGAGCACTAGAAAAGTATGTGTATCCTGGTGATTTGGGATGTAATGTCCTGTAGATGTCTGTTAAATCTAATTCATTTATCAGATTGTTTAGGTTTTCAATTTCCTTATTGGTCTTCTGTCTGGTTGATCTATCTATAGGAGAGAGTGATGTGTTGAAGTCTCCCACAATTATTGTGGAAACATCAATTGCTTCCTTTAGTTTTGCCAATGTTTCTCTCATGTATTTTGTGGCACCTTGATTGGGTGCATAGACATTTACGATTGTTATTTCTTCTTGCTGAATTGCCCCTTTTATTAGTATGTAGTGGCCTTCTTTGTCTCTCAAAACATCCCTGCATTTGAAGTCTATTTTATCTGTGATTAATATTGCTACACCTGCTTTCTTTTGGCTGTAGCTTGCATGAAATATTTTTTTCCATCCTTTCACTTTCAGTTTCTTTGTGTCCCTGTGTCTAAGATGAGTCTCTTGTATGCAACATATTGATGGTTCATTTTTTTTGATCCATTCTGCGAATCTATATCTTTTAATTGGGGAGTTTAATCCATTTACATTCAACGTTAAAACCGTGAAGGCATTTCTTGAATCGGCCATCTTATCCTTTGGTTTATGTTTGCCATATTTTTCCCTCTCTCTATTAATATCCTTTATTGTACCCATACTAAATCTCTTTAGTACTGAACCTTTCTCCAAGTCTCTCTGTCCTGTCTTTGTTTCTCTGTCTGTAGGGCTCCCTTGAGTATCTCCAGTAGGGCAGGTCTCTTGTTAGCAAATTCTCTCAGCATTTGTTTGTCTGTGAAAAATTTAAGCTCTCCCTCAAATTTGAAGGAGAGCTTTGCTGGATAAAGTATTCTTGGCTGGAAATTTTTCTCATTCAGAATTTTAAATATATCGTGCCACTGCCTTCTCGCCTCCATGGTGGCTGCTGAGTAGTCACTACTTAGTCTTATGCTGTTTCCTTTGTATGTGGTGAATTGCTTTTCTCTTGCTGCTTTCAGAACTTGCTCCTTCTCTTCTATGTTTGACAGTGTGATCAGTATATGTCTCGGAGTGGGTTTTTTTGGATTTATTCTATTTGGAGTTCGCTGAGTATTTATGATTTGTGTATTTATGTTGTTTAGCAGATTTGGGAAGTTTTCCCCAACAATTTCTTTGAATACTCTTCCTAGACCTTTACCCTTTTCTTCCTCTTCTGGGACACCAATGAGTCTTATATTCGGACGTTTCATATTATCTATCATATCCCTGAGGTCCATTTCGAGTTTTTCAATTTTTTTCCCCATTCTTTCTTTTATGCTTTCATTTTCCATTCTGTCATCTTCCAGGTCACTGATTCGTTGTTCAACTTCCTCTAGTCTTGTACTATGAGTGTCCAGAATCTTTTTAATTTGGTCAACAGTTTCTTTAATTTCCATAAGATCATCCATTTTTTTATTTAGTCTTGCAATGTCTTCTTTATGCTCTTCTAGGGTCTTCTTGATTTCCTTCATATCCCGTACTATGGTCTCATTGTTCATCTTTAGTTCTTTGAGTAGCTGCTCTAGGTGTGTCTCTTCTGGTGTTTTGATTTGGGTGCTTGGGCTTGGGTTATCTATATCGTCTGGTTTTTTCATATGCTTTATAATTTTCTGTTGTTTTTGGCCTCGTGGCATTTGCTGAACTTGATAGGGTTCTTTTAGGGTTTGTAGACCAGTTGAAGTCCTTATCTCTAATTTATCAGATCTACAGCTTCGTGGAGTACACTTTCTCTAACTAACCAGCAGGTGGCGTCCACGAGCCACCTGTTCTCCACAAGCCAGATCTCCCCTGCTTAGCCTTTTTGGTGAGTGGGGGAGTGAGTCTTGTGGGGCCCAATTGGTGTACCAAGCTTGCGTGTGTAGTTGGTGTTGCCTGCCCTGTATGTGGGGCGTGTTTCTGGGCAGTTGGGGAGGGGGGGTGGCCCTAACAATCAAATCTCCCTGATGATCCTAGAGTTTTAAAGCTACTGCAATAGTCTAATCCTTCAGTTCAGTCCTGCCACAGTTTGTCTCTGCCACTGACCCACAAGTCTTTGGTATTGGCTTATGGCTCCTGAGACTTGCAAGTGGGCCCCTCTTCCAGGCTGTGCACCCCGGGTCCTCTGTTGAGGGATGACTGTGCTATGTCACAGGTGAGTGCCGTCCCCCAAGGGCAGTTCTGGGCTGCTGGGCTGTGTTGGGAGGCTCCCAGTCTGCTCAAATGATGGCTGAATGGGGCTCTGTTAATTCACACTGCTCCCCCTTCCCAGCTGTGGGACATTCAGCTGAGGTTGCAGGGAAGGCTAATGTCCACGCCCAGTTTTGTGGTGTGTGCCTGTTATTTGAAGCACTTCCGTCACACTGGGTTGTCTGGGGCAGCTCTGGGCTATGGGGCTGGCGATGGGCAGGAGTGTTTCCTGTCCACCAGGATGGTGGCTGTGAGCGGACACCCCCCTTTTCTTGGGAAGTTGTGTTGTTTAGTGAATTTTCTCAGCCACTGGATTATTGCCTTTTGTCTCAGAGCTCTCTTAGTTCTGCTCTTGACTTGACGTGCCCAAATTTCAATTCTTTGAAGCTTTCTGTATTGAGCTTCTTAGAGTAATTGTTTTAGAAAAAGCAAAAAGGATTTAAAAAAAAAAAAAACAAAAAAAAAAAACGGCCCTCCTCAGAGATCTAATGAGTTATTGAAATGCTAATAGACAAAGCAACCAGGGCCATTAAGGAAAGGTGCACAGGGCAGAGAGATCAGCCTTGCTTCGGGATTTGCATATGCGCCTCAAGGCCTGATCTCTGCCCTTCCTCTTTCTGTGTTCACCAGAACTCCAAAAATCCTCTGCTTTTATTTTGGAGTTTTTCGTGTTGTTTTTTTTCTATGCCTGTCTCCTCTCTGCTGGGCTGGCTGCTCTCAGAGTCTCTGGTGTCTGGTCTCAGTCTATCTGTGGTTGGAGTTTGAATCAGTAGAATGAGTTTCCGATAAGAGCTGCCACTGCAATTCTCCCTTCTCCTTCCTGGAGCTGACAGCCCCTCCTCCCCCGGGACTGAGCCTGGCAGGGAGGGGCGCGGGTCCCCTGGCCGCAAAAACTTACAGATTTCGCTGATCTCAGCAGTTCCACGTTTTCATGAGTGTTGTATGAAGTATGCCCAAAGACAGATTGCTCTGTGGTGTCCAGTCCACGCAGTTCCTGGCTTTTTACCTACTTTCCTGGAGGAGTAACTAAAACATACAGCTCATCAGTCTGCCATCTTGCCCCGCCTCTGCCTTATCTTTTGAGTGTGGAGAAGCAATAGGAAGTGCTGAGTGAATGGCAAAGGATTCAGTGTGCAAGCAGGTTGTTATTATTATTATATCCTAATAACCACTGTTTATGTGGATTGTCTGAATTTAAAAATAGTTACTACCAAGTTCAATGATCTTTTAAAACTCAGAGGTGTAAAGCATTTTTGGCTGCTTTGGAAACTTCTGTGGGGGTTACCAGATTAGATGATTTTTAGGAGAGTTCTAAGATTTCTTCCAGCTCTAAAATTTCATGGCTTAAAACTTTGTTTTCTCCATGAAATACTTCTTAACTACTTTGGTCCTCCTCCATCTTCTTAACGTAAGTACTGTGACATCTTTATGTGTACAGCATGGTATTCATTTAGCAAATATTGTACTAGGACCTTGCTAGGTGCTTGAGTGTCAAAGATTACTAAGACAGCATTTATTTAATAGTGTTTATTGAGCTCACATTTTATTCTATACTCTGGGGATAAAGTGTGAATAAGATGGATAAGGGCTTGCATTCCACAGTTTGTTACTTTTCATGGATGTTGGTTTTCTTTTTCCATTTAGACTCTAAGCTATATTTTGTGTTTCATTCCCCCAGTCATCTATTATGTTGAACAAAAAGTTCTCAAGAATTGCTTGATTGACTTCTTGGATCTGTATCTTTCTATTTATTTATAATTTTATTATAGTAAAATATATACAACAAATTTATGATTTTAACAGTTTTTAAGTGTATAGTTTAATACACTTAAATTAGTAATAGTGTGCTACCATCATTACTATTTCCAAACTTTATTACCCAAACAGAAACTTTGTACCTGTTAAGTGGTAGCTCCCCATTTACTGTTCCCCCCACCCCAAGAACCTCTAATCTACTTTCTATCTTTATGAATTTGGTTATTCTAGATATTTCATATAAGGAAATCATACATCATTTGTTTTTTTGTGTCTTACTTCACTTAGCATAATGTTTTCAAGGTTCATCATGTTGTAGCATATATCAGAACTTCATTCCTTTTTGTGGCTGAATAATATTCCATTGCATGTATGCATCACCTTTGTTTATCTGTTCATCTGTTCATGGGCACTTGGATTGTTTCCACCTTTTGGCTATTATGAATAATGCTGCTGTGAACATTGAAGAACAAGAATCTCATGAGTCCCTTGTTTTCAATCTTTTGGGTATTCACCTATGAGTGGAAGTGTTGAGTTAAATGGTAATTCTGTGTTTAATTTCCCGAGGAACCGTCAAACTGTTTTCCACAGTAGCTGCACCATTTTACATTCCTACAAGCAATGCACGAGGGTTCCAGTTTCTCCACATCCTCACTGTATGGGGTTATTTTGATTGCCAAGAAAAACTCTGCTTACCAAGAAAACATGATGGCTTTTGGAGACAAAAAAAGTTTGAAATTTATAATCTACATTGTATGTACATCTTGCAAGCACTAAGGTAGTATGGTAGGAATAATTTGTATCCGTGGCTGATTTTTCATTTGAAAGAAAAATTTGAGAGTAATTTGAGAGTTGTTCCAAATCTGTCATGCTCCCTATCCCTTTCAGTAGATTTTGTTTCTGAATAATGAACTTATGTATTCAACTTTTGGACTCAGAAGACATTAGCATGTGATTTCGGTACTGTATCCTTAATCAGAACTTCAAAGGGTTTTTTGTTGTTGTTTTGCTTTGCTTTGCTTTTAAACCCAGGGCTCTGCCTTTCTTAGTAAAGCATGTCCCCTCCCCTGCCTTGGTTTGAGTTGATTGGGGTGTTTTCCAAATGGTTTTCCTCACATTCTTTCATCTGAACCTTTTTATTTTATTTATTTATTTATTTATTTTTTAATCTTCATTTTATTGAGATATATTCACATACCACGCAGTCATACAAAACAAATCGTACATTCGATTGTTGACAGTACCATTACATAGTTGTACATTCATCACCTAAATCAATCCCTGACACCTTCATTAGCACACACACAAAAATAACAAGAATAATAATTAGAGTGAAAAAGAGCAATTGAAGTAAAAAAAGAACACTGGGTACCTTTGTCTGTTTGTTTGTTTGTTTCCTTCCCCTATTTTTCTACTCATCCATCCATAAACTAGACAAAGTGGAGTGTGGTCCTTATGGCTTTCCCAATTCCATTGTCACCCCTCATAAGCTACATTTTTATACAATTGTCTTCGAGATTCATGGGTTCTGGGTTGTAGTTTGGTAGTTTCAGGTATCCACCACCAGCTACCCCAATTCTTTAGAACCTAAAAAGGGTTGTCTAAAGTGTGCGTAAGAGTGCCTACCAGAGTCGGCTCCTTTTGGAATCTCTCTGTCACTGAAGCTTATTTCATTTCCTTTCACATCCCCCTTTTGGTCAAGAAGATGTTCTCCGTCCCACGATGCCGGGTCTACATTCCTCCCCGGGAGTCATATTCCACGTTGCCAGGGAGAATCACTCCCTTGGGTGTCTGATCCCACGTAGTGGGGAGGGCAGTGATTTCACCTTTCAAGTTGGCTTAGCTAGAGAGAGAGGGCCACATCTGAGCAACAAAAAGGCATTCAGGAGGAGGCTCTTAGGCACAATTATAGGGAGGCCTAGCCTCTCCTTTGCAGCAACTGTCTTCCCAAGGGTAAAACCTATGGTAGAGGGCTCAATCCATCAAACCACCAGTCCCCTGTGTCTGTGGTCATGTTAGCAACCATCGAGGTGGGGTAGGCCAATACCCCTGCATTCTCCACAGGCTCCTCAAGGGGGCACTACATATTTTCTTCCTTGTTTTTCTTTTTTTTTTTTAACTTTCCTTTCTTTTTTAAATCAACTGTATGAAAAAAAATTAAAAAAAAAAACAAAACGTACAATAAAAGAACATTTCAAAGAGACCATAACAAGGGAGTAAGAAAAAGACAACTAACCTAAGATAACTGCTTTACTTCCAACGTGTTCGTACTTTACCCCAAGAAAGTTACCTAATATAGCAACCTTTCTGTGAACTTGTTCCTACTATATCCATCAGAAATTAACAGACCATAGTCATTCCTGGGCATCCCCAGAACGTTAAATAGCTTATCTGTTCTTCTTGGATTATTGTTCCCCCTTCCTTAATTGCTCTCTATTGCTAGTTCCCCTACATTCTACATTATAAACCATTTGTTTTACATTTTTCAAAGTTCACATTAGTGGTAGCATATAATATTTGTCTTTTTGTGCCTGGCTTATTTCGCTCAGCATTATGTCTTCAAGGTTCATCCATGTTGTCATATGTTTCATGAGATCGTTCCTTCTTACTGCTGTGTAGTATTCCATCGTGTGTATATACCACATTTTATTTATCCACTCATCTGTTGAAGGACATTTGGGTTGTTTCCATCTTTTGGCAATTGTGAATAATGCTGCTATGAACATTGGCGTGCAGATATCTGTTCGTGTCACTCCTCTCCGATCTTCCGGGTATATACCGAGAAGTGCAATCGCTGGATCGAATGGTAACTCTATATCTAGTTTTCTAAGGAACTGCCAGAATGACTTCCAGAGTGGCTGAACCATTATACAGTCCCACCAACAATGAATAAGAGTTCCAATTTCTCCACATCCCCTCCAGCATTTGTAGTTTCCTGTTTGTTTAATGGCAGCGATTCTAATTGGTGTGAGATGGTATCTTTTTAATAAGGGTTTTTCCCTCGCACTCACATAGTTCTCATAGTTTCATTATATCTAGGAGGAGACAGACTATGATTTTCAAATGTGAAACTCATTAAAATATGTAATACAGTAAAATACTTTTGGATGTTACCTCCTTGCTTGACCAGTTGTTTTCATACGTCAGTGTGCATAAGAATCACCGGAGGCATTAGTTAAAATTGGGTTACACTATATAGCTTTTATTGTGGGACTGTGATTGTAAAAACCTTGTTATTGTGAAAACCTCATGATTGATTGTTGCTCCCTTTGTCCAGGGTATGGGCAGATGAGTAATAAAATAAAGACAAAAAATATATAAATAATGGGGGGTAAGGGGTATAGATGTTTTGGGTATATTTTTAATTTTTGTTTTATTCTTTATTTTGGAGTAATAAAAATGTTCTAAAATTGGTTGTGGCAGTGAATGCACAACTATATGATGATACTGTGAGTCATTGATTGAATATGTTGGATGGATTATATGGTGTGTGAATATATCTCAGTAAAAAAATAATTGGGTTACAATTGTTGATTCTCATTTGCACCCCCCAGTGGTTCTGATTCAGTAGATCTGGCCTGGGGAAGTACAGGCCAGATGGTTCAGATGCCATGAGTCACAGGCTGGACATTGATTTGGAATCTCCACAGTATACTTTTTTTCTGAAGTGTTCTTTTCTAATCTCTTTCCTTAGCACTCCTCTGACGCAGGCCAACTGACCTATTCCCAGCCTGCACCTCAGACCCTGTGTTCTTCAATGGCCTTAGTACCTTTGCTTAATTTGTTCCCCCATCACCTTTCTCTTTAGGGCTCAGTTCAAGAAGTGGGTTTCCCAAGAAGCTTTTTCTGTCTAGTCTAGCTCACCTTGATGGTGCCTTTGTCCAAACTGCCCTGTATTTATGGTAGTTCAAAAATTTAAAAAATGCCAACATTTACTATATCAGGAGTGTTTTTTAAAATATCAGGAATGTTCTTTTAAAAATCTGAATTGCTAATGAAATAGGCCAGTATTCTCTCATGACACCTGTTGGTTGGAACTGATTAGCAACATTTGTTAACTCTTCATTTTGCAAGTCTTACCCATTTCTTTTTTGCCTCAATCCTGGCCAAGGGTCGTTTGTTGTTTGTCACATTTGTGTTGCTACCTTATTTTCATTGAGCTGGCTTTACTCATGTACTTTCCAAACTTGGCTCCCGTAGGTATTGTTTGTAATCCTTGATGTACTGTCTGTATTGCTTATTGAATCATTTCCATATCTTGCCGTCTCTTACTAGTTATGTCTTTTAGGGCTTCCATGACCAGCTTCACAGGTTGTATACTGCATAATATTATGTGCTGGCCCTGTGTCTTTTAACATAAAAAACAGCTCACTTCTCTCAATAAGATTATAAATGCCTTGAAAGTAGGAATAATCTTAGATTATTGTGTCTTCCATTGCACCAGGTAACTATTTACATTCAATTTATTTCTCATAATATTATTATCAGTCTCATATGGTATTTATAGAAGAGTAGGCTTGTACTAACAGAAGTGATTTAAGATTCACCATAGAATCTTGAATTTGATGAATGGTCACTTTTAATTTTTAGATTCTTTTTCCACTAGTACTTCATTTCCATTACATTTTTGCAATTACTTGACAAGTAATGTTTTAAGAACCACTAAAATTAAAGAAAATACTATTAATTTGTCTTATGGAATTATAGTTGCTAAAGAAGATTTTGATGTAAAGTTTCCTTTGGAATCCTAGAGCTAAGTTTTTCTCATATTTTCCACCCTCCCTACCTGTTCTAGTTTGCAAATGCTGCCAGAATGCAACACACCAGAAATGGATCAGCTTTTATAAAGGGGGTTTATTTGATTACAAAGTTACAGTCTTAAGGCCATAAAGTATCCAAGGTAAGTCATTAACAATCTGGTACCTTCACGGGAGGATGGCCAATGGTGTCCGGAAAACCTCTGTTAGCTGGGAAGGCACATGGCTGGCGTCTGCTCCAGAGTCCTGGTTTCAAAATGGCTTTCTCCAGGACATTCCTCTCTAGGCTGCAACTTCTCTTCAAAATGTCACTTTCAGTTGCTCTTGGGGTGTTTGTCCTCTCTTACCTTCTCTGGAGCAAAAGTCTGCTTTCTAAGGCCATCTCCAAAATGTCACTGTAAGTTGCTGCTCCTCTGTCAGCTCCTATGCATTCTTCAAAGTGTCCCACTTGGCTGTAGCAAGCTCTCTCCTGTCTGAGTTTATATAGTGCTCTAGTGAACTAATCAAGGCCCATGCTGAATGGGCAGGGCCACACCTCCATGGAAATCATCCAATCAGAGTAATCACCTACAGTTGGGTGGGTTGAATCTCCATGGAAACACTCAAAGAATTACAGTCTAATCAACACTAATACATCTGCCCACACAATATTGCATCAAAGATAATGGCATTTTGGGGGACATAATACATTCAAACTGGCACATCACCCAAAGTAAAATTGTCCGTATAAGAATAGTTGAATGTGGCTTTTGGTCTTTTTTTTTAAAAAAGACAACAGCAACAATTTTTTTTAAAGTTACAAAAGCATACACGTATTATTGTAGAAAATACAGATGAGCATTACAGAAGGACATTAAAATTACCCCAACTCTCAATTTACCATTGTTCAAATTGCCATTTAAAACAATTGACTGTATCCTTCAAGCTTTTTTTTGGTGGGGGGGGGGTCTATATTTTTATGGTCTTGAAAGTAATTCTGAAATTATTTTTACTTAGACCAAAACTTTTTTTTAGAGGCGCTAATTCTGTCCTATCCCATTTTAGTAATTAGACTGGTAAAATTTTTAACAAATCATTACTTGAGTGTTCTAAAAACAGCTTATACTAATTTGCCTTTTTTGTCAAGTCTAGTAATTGACTTACCCAATTAGTAGTACATCTCCTGGTCAGATCCAAGCCTGTAGAGCCACAGGACTGGGAAATTTTGCTTATACAGCAGTGCTATGTAAATCAGTGCTACTAGAATATTATATAGTATGTGACTCTTGTTCAATAAGCTATGTAATCATTTGGCAACTGCTGAGTTTTTTTTTTTTTTAATATATATATTTTTTAATATTGAAAATTGTGCCAGAATATTATTGCTTGTTGTTTGAAGAAGGAGAGTGTTCATGTTCAGCTTCTCTGCATTTTGCAGAATGATGGTTTAAGGACATATTTTGTAATTGGCCTTCTCATCTTCCAAGCAGATTTCTCATGTTCATAGGAGTACAGTATAGTTGAAGAAAACAGACATTAAAAATTTGCTGCTTTCTACCTATGTGTGACCCATAGCAAAACCTTGACCCTTTTAAATTTTATTTCGTCTGTAAAATGGGAATAAACTGAAACACAAACCACATTCTCCTCAAGTCTCCAGTCTTAACCCCCGTTTCATGCTCCTCTTCTCCCCTCGATGAATATGCCTGCTTTGTGGAAGACAACAGGCATGTATTGTCCTGAACTTTTTGTCCTGTCTCTGATTCTGTATGCATCCGTATATACTACTTCTCTTATTTCAGTGGTGAGGGGTGTTCCTCCTCTCATTTTCCGTAGGTTTATTTCTGCTGCTTCTAGTCCTTGCTCCATTGGTCATCCCCTTTGTCATCCTGGTTCTCCTCTTCCTCTTCCTTTTCTTCTTGGCCAGCACTTACTGATCTAATGAGGTATACCTCAGGTGCTACCTCCAGGTAGCCTCCTAGGATTTCCCTGCCTCATGGAGGCGACCCCTCTGTAATCTCACAGAATCCCCAACGTTCTTATTGTACTCTTCTCACAATGGCATTTGGGTTATTTGTCTGTTTTCCCCAGCACAGGGTAAGCTCCTTGAGGGCAGAAACTGTATTAAATTTACCTTATGTAGGGCCTAATGCAAGGTAGACGCTCATAGATATTTAGGTGAATGAGTAGAATGAATGGTGAATGAGTAGCTCTCAAAAAAATATTAACAGTCTCACTTGATGCCACCAAGATTAGTGTGTTTCTGGCCATGCAAGTAGTGGTGTTCTATGACAGGCTGCCATAGTGAGGGCTGATTTACCTTTCCAGTTTCTGGGAAAGTCTACCCAGTTTCTGGGTAGACTTGGAGTAGGTTCATGTGTTTATGCCCAGTTACTCACTCTGACTATAATGTTAGTTACCTTTTGAGGGGTGGTATGGTTAATCCGTAGATGGTGATGGTAGTCAAGAGAGAAAAGGATTTTGGCCTTTTGATATAGGCCAAGTTTTATGGAATCCTGTGGAAAGGTTCTTTTGTCATATTGTTCTTTCAAAGGAAAGGAAATATTGCAACACTCACATTTATGCATCTCTTTATAAAATGTTTAGAAATGGTGTCATGTGGGAATTGTATGTTTGTGATGATACCTGCCTAAATAAAGGTTAAACTGTCATGAAAAATGGGAAAACTTAAGCAGGAGTAAATAGATATGTTAATTTCAGCAATTTAGAATGTTCCATTCAAAGCAGTTAAACTGGCTAGACTTCAGAGTGGGGTACAGGTATTGGGAAGTTTAAAGGCCATACCTATTATGGTGAGTGGCTGACATTTTGTTCTGAAGTGTGTTTGCCCATGTATTCTAGAAAAAAAAACAATTTCTTGGAAAACTGCCTCTTTACTGTACACCAAGGTAGAATAGTGTTATTCCAAATATAAAATGGAGATTTTAATTTTTATTGTCAGATTTGTTAGCCTTTCAGACATTCTTCTTTCCATATTCATTAGTGACTTAAGAAAGGAAAAGTTGCATTAATAAGTTTTCATAATTTAGTCAATAAATTGAAAAGGAAAATTAGAGTCATTTAAATTTGATTGTATGTGATCAGATTCTACTGAATTAAACAATTGGGACACTTCTGTAAATATTCCTAGTTGTTGCTTAGTTATGGTTCAGGAAGGTAGCAGAGTGAGGTTTCTTTCTTTTTTTTTTTTTTTTTTACACCTTCATTAGCACACACACAAAAATAACAAGAATAATAATTAGAGTGAAAAAGAACAATTGAAGTAAAAAAGAACACTGGGTACCTTTGTCTGTTTGTTTCCTTCCCCTATTTTTCTACTCATCCATCCATAAACTAGACAAAGTGGAGTGTGGTCCTTATGGCTTTCCCAATCCCATTGTCACCCCTCATAAGCTACATTTTTATACAACTGTCTTCGAGATTCATGGGTTCTGGGTTGTAGTTTGATAGTTTCAGGTATCCACCACCAGCTACCCCAATTCTTTGGAACCTAAAAAGGGTTGTCTAAAGTGTGTGTAAGAGTGCCCACCAGAGTGACCTCTCGGCTCCTTTTGGAATCTCTCTGCCACTGAAGCTTATTTCATTTCCTTTCACATCCCCCTTTTGGTCAAGAAGATGTTCTCCGTCCCACGATGCCGGGTCTACATTCCTCCCCGGGAGTCATATTCCACGTTGCCAGGGATATTCACTCCCCTGGGTGTCTGATCCCACGTAGGGGGGAGGGCAGTGATTCCACGTTTCAAGTTGGCTTAGCCAGAGAGAGAGGGCCACATCTGAGCAACAAAGAGGCATTCGGGAGGAGGCTCTTAGGCACAACCATAGGGAGGCCTAGCCTCTCCTTTGCAGCAACCGTCTTCCCAAGGGTAAAACTTATGGTAGAGGGCTCAACCCATCAAACCACCAGTCCCCTATGTCTGTGGTCATGCCAGCAACCATCGAGGTGGGGCAGGCGAACACCCCTGCATTCTCCACAGGCTCCTCAAGGGGGCACTACATCTTTTTTTTTTTGTTTTTCTTTTTTTTTTTTTTTAACTTTCCCTTCTTTTTTAAATCAACTGTATGAAAAAAAAGTTAAAAAGAAAACAAACATACAATAAAAGAACATTTCAAAGAGACCATAACAAGGGAGTAAGAAAAAGACAACTAACCTAAGATAACTGCTTAACTTCCAACATGTTCCTACTTTACCCCAAGAAAGTTACCTAATATAGCAACATTTCTATGAACTTGTTCCTACTATATCCATCAGAAATTAACAGACCATAGTCATTCCTGGGCATCCCCAGAACGTTAAATAGCTTATCTGTTCTTCTTGGATTATTGTTCCCCCTTCCTTAATTGCTCTCTATTGCTAGTTCCCCTACATTCTACATTATAAACCATTTGTTTTACATTTTTCAAAGTTCACATTAGTGGTAGCATATAATATTTGTCTTTTTGTGCCTGGCTTATTTCGCTCAGCATTATGTCTTCAAGGTTCATCCATGTTGTCATATGTTTCACGAGATCGTTCCTTCTTACTGCCGCGTGGTATTCCATTGTGTGTATATACCACATTTTATTTATCCACTCATCTGTTGAAGGACGTTTGGGTTGTTTCCATCTCTTGGCAATTGTGAATAATGCTGCTATGAACATTGGCGTGCAGATATCTGTTCGTGTCACTGCTTTCCGATCTTCCGGGTATATACCGAGAAGTGCAATCGCTGGATCGAATGGTAGGTCTATATCTAGTTTTCTAAGGAACTGCCAGACTGACTTCCAGAGTGGCTGAACCATTATACAGTCCCACCAACAATGAATAAGAGTTCCAATTTCTCCACATCCCCTCCAGCATTTGTAGTTTCCTGTTTGTTTAATGGCAGCCATTCTAACCGGTGTTAGATGGTATCTCATTGTGGTCTTAATTTGCATCTCTCTAATAGCTAGTGAAGCTGAACATTTTTTCATGTGTTTCTTGGCCATTTGTATTTCCTCTTCAGAGAACTGTCTTTTCATATCTTTTGCCCATTTTATAATTGGGCTGTCTGTACTATTGTCCTTGAGTTGTAGGATTTCTTTATATATCCAAGATATCAGTCTTTTGTCAGATACATGGTTTCCAAAAATTTTTTCCCATTGAGTTGGCTGCCTCTTTACCTTTTTGAGAAATTCCTTTGAGGTGCAGAAACTTCTAAGCTTGAGGAGTTCCCATTTATCTATTTTCTCTTTTGTTGCTTGTGCTTTGGGTGTAAAGTCTAGGAAGTGGCCGCCTAATACAAGGTCTTGAAGATGTTTTCCTACATTATCTTCTAGGAGTTTTATGGTACTTTCTTTTATATTGAGATCTTTGGTCCATTTTGAGTTAATTTTTGTGTAGGGGGTGAGGTAGGGGTCCTCTTTCATTCTTTTGGATATGGATATCCAACTATCCCAGCCCCATTTGTTGAAAAGACCATTATGACTCAGTTCAGTGACTTTGGGGGCCTTATCAAAGATCAGTCGGCCATAGATCTGAGGGTCTATCTCTGAATTCTCAATTCGATTCCATTGATCTATATGTCTATCTTTGTGCCAGTACCATGCTGTTTTGGCAACTGTGGCTTTATAATAAGCTTCAAAGTCAGGGAGTGTAAGTCCTCCCACTTCGTTTTTCTTTTTTAGAGTGTCTTTAGCAATTCGAGGCATCTTCCCTTTCCAAATAAATTTGATAACTAGCTTTTCCAAGTCTGCAAAGTAGGTTGTTGGAATTTTGTTTGGGATTGCATTGAATCTGTAGATGAGTTTGGGTAGAATTGACATCTTAATGACATTTAGCCTTCCTATCCATGAACATGGAATATTTTTCCATCTTTTAAGGTCCCCTTCTCTTTCTTTTAGTAGAGTTATGTAGTTTTCTTTGTATAGGTCTTTTACATCTTTGGTTAAGTTTATTCCTAGGTACTTGTTTTTTTTAGTTGCTATTGAAAATGGTATCTTTTTCTTGAGTGTCTCTTCAGTTTGTTCATTTCTAGTATATAGAAACATTTCTGATTTATGTGCATTAATCTTGTATCCCACTACTTTGCTAAATTTGTTTATTAGCTCTAGTAGCTGTATCGTCAATTTCTCAGGGTTTTCTAGATATAAGATCATATCATCTGCAAACAATGAGAGTTTTACTTCTTCTTTTCCAATTTGGATGCCTTTTATTTCTTTGTCTTGCCGGATTGCCCTGGCTAGCACTTCCAGCACAATGTTGAATAACAGTGGTGACAGCGGGCATCCTTGTCTTGTTCCTGATCTTAGAGGGAAGGCTTTCAGTCTCTCACCATTGAGTACTATGTTGGCTGTGGGTTTTTCATATATGCTCTTTATCATGTTGAGGAAGTTTCCTTCAATTCCTACCTTTTGAAGTGTTTTTATCAAAAAGGGATGTTGGATTTTGTCAAATGCTTTTTCAGCATCTATTGAGATGATCAATTGATTTTTCCCTTTTGACTTGTTAATGTGTTGTAATACATTGATTGATTTTCTTATGTTGAACCATCCTTGCATGCCTGGAATGAACCCCACTTGGTCATGGTGTATGATTTTTTTAATGTGTCTTTGGATTCGATTTGCAAGTATTTTGTTGAGGATTTTTGCATCTATATTCATTAGGGAGATTGGCCGGTAGTTTTCCTTTTTTGTAGCATCTTTGCCTGGTTTTGGTATTAGATTGATGTTAGCTTCATAAAATGAGTTAGGTAGTGTTCCATTTTCTTCAATGTTTTGAAAGAGTTTGAGTAAGATTGGTGTCAGTTCTTTCTGGAAAGTTTGGTAGAATTCCGCTGTGAAGCCATCTGGCCCTGGGCATTTATTTGTGGGAAGATTTTTGATGACTGATTGGATCTCTTTGCTTGTGATGGGTTGGTTGAAGTCTTCTATTTCTTCTCTGGTCAGTCTAGGTTATTCATATGTTTCCAGGAAATTGTCCATTTCTTCTACATTATCCAGTTTGCTGCCATACAGTTGTTCATAATATCCTCTGATAATTTTTTTAATTTCTTCAGGATCTGCAGTTATGTCACCTTTTTCATTCATTATTTTGTTGATATGGGTCTTCTCTCTTTTTGATTTTGTCAGTCTAGCTAGGGGCTTGTCAATCTTGTTGATCTTCTCAAAGAACCAACTTTTGGTGATATTTATCCTCTCTTGTTTTTTTGTTCTCTATGTCATTTATTTCTGCTTTAATCCTTGTTATTTCTTTTCTTCTACTTGGTTTAGGATTGGTTTGCTGTTCATTTTCTAGCTTCTTCAGTTGATCCATTAGTTCTTTGATTTTGGCTCTTTCTTCCTTTTTAATATATGTGTTTTAGTGCTATAAATTTCCCCCTTAGCACAGCTTTTGCTGCATCCCATAGGTTTTGGTATGTTGTGTTCTCATTTTCATTCGTCTCTATATATTTAGCAATTTCTCTTGCTATTTCTTCTTTAACCCACTGATTGTTTAGGAGTGTGTTGTTTAACCTCCAGGTATTTGTGAATTTTCTAAGTCTCTGATGGTTATTGACTTCTAATTGTATTCCATTGTGGTCAGAGAATGTGCTTTGAATAACTTCAATCTTTTTAAATTTATTGAGGCTTGTTTTATGTCCCAGCATATGATCTATTCTGGAGAAAGTTCCGTGAGCACTAGAAAAGTATGTGTATCCTGGTGATTTGGGATGTAATGTCCTGTAGATGTCTGTTAAATCTAATTCATTTATCAGATTGTTTAGGTTTTCAATTTCCTTATTGGTCTTCTGTCTGGTTGATCTATCTATAGGAGAGAGTGATGTGTTGAAGCCTCCCACAATTATTGTGGAAACATCAATTGCTTCCTTTAGTTTTGCCAGTGTTTCTCTCATGTATTTTGTGGCACCTTGACTGGGTGCATAGACATTTACGATTGTTATTTCTTCTTGTTGAATTGCCCCTTTTATTAGTATGTAGTGGCCTTCTTTGTCTCTCAAAACATCCCTGCATTTGAAGTCTATTTTATCTGAGATTAATATTGCTACACCTGCTTTCTTTTGGCTGTAGCTTGCATGAAATATTTTTTTCCATCCTTTCACTTTCAGTTTCTTTGTGTCCCTGTGTCTAAGATGAGTCTCTTGTATGCAACATATTGATGGTTCATTTTTTTTGATCCATTCTGCGAATCTATATCTTTTAATTGGGGAGTTTAATCCATTTACATTCAACGTTAAAACCGTGAAGGCATTTCTTGAATCGGCCATCTTATCCTTTGGTTTATGTTTGCCATATTTTTCCCTCTCTCTATTAATATCCTTTATTGTACCCATACCGAATCTCTTTAGTACTGAACCTTTCTCCAAGTCTCTCTGTCCTGTGTTTGTTTCTCTGTCTGTAGGGCTCCCTTGAGTATCTCCAGTAGGGCAGGTCTCTTGTTAGCAAATTCTCTCAGCATTTCTTTGTCTGTGAAAAATTTAAGCTCTCCCTCAAATTTGAAGGAGAGCTTTGCTGGATAAAGTATTCTTGGCTGGAAATTCCTCTCACTCAGAATTTTAAATATATCGTGCCACTGCCTTCTTGCCTCCATGGTGGCTGCTGAGTAGTCACTACTTAGTCTTATGCTGTTTCCTTTGTATTTGGTGAATTGCTTTTCTCTTGCTGCTTTCAGAACTTGCTCCTTCTCTTCTGTGTTTGACAGTGTGATCAGTATATGTCTCGGAGTGGGTTTATTTGGATTTATCCTATTTGGAGTTCGCTGAGCATTTATGATTTGTGTATTTATGTTGTTTAGAAGATTTAGGAAGTTTACCCCAACAATTTCTTTGAATACTCTTCCTAGACCTTTACCCTTTCCTTCCCCTTCTGGGACACCAATGAGTCTTATATTCGGACGTTTCATATTATCTATCATATCCCTGAGGTCCATTTCGATTTTTTCAATTTTTTTCCCCATTCTTTCTTTTATGCTTTCATTTTCCCTTCTGTCATCTTCCAGGTCACTGATTCGTTGTTCAACTTCCTCTAGTTTTGTACTATGAGTGTCCAGAATGTTTTTAATTTGGTCAACAGTTTCTTTAATTTCCATAAGATCATCCGTTTTTTTTATTTAGTCTTGCAATGTCTTCTTTATGCTCTTCTAGGGTCTTCTTGATTTCCTTTGTCTCCCGTACTATGGTGTCATTGTTCATCTTTAGTTCTTTGAGTAGCTGCTCTAGGTGCTGTGTCTCTTCTGATCTTTTATTTGGGTGCTTGGGCAAGGGTTATCCATATCGTCTGGTTTTTTCATATGCTTTATAATTTTCTGTTGTTTTTGGCCTCGTGGCATTTGCTGAACTTGATAGGGTTCTTTTAGGGTTTGTAGACCTATTGAAGTCCTTATCTGTAATTTATCAGATCTACAGCTTCGTGGAGTACACTTTCTCTAACTAACCAGCAGGTGGCGTCCACGATCCACCTGTTCTCCACAAGCCAGTTCTCCCCTGCTTAGCCTTTTTGGTGAGTGGGGGAGTGAGTCTTGTGGGGTCCAATTGGTGTACCAAGCTTGCGTGTGTAGTTGGTGTTGCCTGCCCTGTATATGGGGCATGTTTCTGGGCAGTCAGGGAGGGGAGGGTGGCCCTAACAATCAAATTTCCCTGGTGATCCTAGAGTTTTAAAGCTGCTGCAATAGTCTAATCCTTCAGTTCAGTCCTGCCACAGTTTGTCTCTGTCACTGACCCACAAGTCCTTGGTATTGGCGTATGGCTCCTGAGACTTGCAAGTGGGCCCCTCTTCCAGGCTGTGCACCCCGGGTCCTCTGTTGAGGGATGACTGTGCTATGTCACAGGTGAGTGCCGTCCCCCCAGGGCAGTTCTGGGCTGCTGGGCTGTGTAGGGAGGCTCCCAGTCTGCTGAAATGACGGCTGAGTGGGGCTTTGTTAATTCACACTGCTCTACCTTCCCAACTCTGGGACAATCAGCTGAGGTTGCAGGGAAGGCTAATGTCCACGCCGAGTTTTGTGGTGTGTGCCTGTTATTTGAAGCACTTCCGTCACACTGGGTTGTCTGGGGCAGCTCTGGGCTATGGGGCTGGCGATGGGCAGGAGTGTTTCCTGTCCACCAGGATGATGGCTGTGAGCGGACACCCCCCTTTTCTTGGGAAGTTGTGGTGTTTAGTGAATTTTCTCAGCCACTGGATTATTGCCTTTTGTCTCAGAGCTCTCTTAGTTCTGCTCTTGACTTGACCTGCCCAAATTACAAGTCTTTGAAGCTTTCTGTATTGGGCTTCTTAGAGTACTTGTTTTAGAAAAAGAAAAAAGGATTAAAAAAAGAAAAAAAAAAAAAAGGGCCCTCCTCAGAGATCTAATGGGTTATTGAAATGCTAAGAGACAAAGCAACCAGGGCCATTAAGGAAAGGTCCACAGGGCAGAGAGATCAGCTTTTCTTCGGGATTTGCATATGCGCCTCAGGGCCTGAGCTCTGCCCTTCCCCTTTCTATGTTCACCAGAACTCCAAAAATCCTCCGCTTTTATTTTGGAGTTTTTCGTGTTGTTTTTTTTCTATGCCTGTCTCCTCTCTGCTGGGCTGGCTGCTTTCAGATTCTCTGGTGTCTGGTCTCAGTCTATCTATGGTTGGAGTTTGGATCAGTAGAATGAGTTTCCGATAAGGGCTGTCACTGCAGTTCTCCCTTCTCCTTCCCGGAGCTGACAGCCCCTCCTCCCACGGGACTGAGCCTGGCAGGGAGGGGCGCGGGTCCCCTGGCCTCAAAAACTTACAGATTTCGCTGATCCCAGCAGTTCCACGTTTTCATGAGTGTTGTATGAAGTATGCCCAAAGTCAGATTGCTCTGTGGTGTCCAGTCCACGCAGTTCCTGGCTTTCTACCTACTCTCCTGGAGGAGTAACTAAAACATACAGCTCACCAGTCCGCCATCTTGCCCCGCCTCGTGAGGTTTCTTTTTAAAATTGGTTTGGCAAATTGAATTAAGCCTTAAGTGGCTCACTCTTGAGGGCTCAGCAATGTCAGCAGAATGTTGACAGATAAATGGTATAAAACCAATACATACCAGTGTATGATAAAGAATAACACAAAAAAGCTTGATTTGTAGAAGAAGTGATAGTCACAAAAAAGTTTTTAAGTCTTAAATGTGAAAAAATGAAGGTAGCCCAAGTATTGTAAGTCGGTATCTTAAAAAATATTAATGGCTTAAGAAACTATATTCTTACTGTAAAAAATGAAAACAAATTGATGCATATTCTTTTAAACTTTATTATATATATATGCATTTGTAAATACATGTTTTCTTATACAAAAAAAGTGGGACCTTATTTTATATACATGTTATTATTCTGTGAACCTTTTTACTTTCCACCTAAGCATTTGCGATAGTGGTTTTCTTTTTTTTATTAAAATGGCTATGCAATCTTCCATAGTGTGACTATAATACAGTTTATTTAAAGCCATTTTCTTATTGATAACATTTAGAGTATTTCCAGATTATTGGTTTTGTAAACAATGTTGGGAGTGATAGCTTCACATATATCTTTCCGTGTGCATAGGTGAATATATCAGTAGGATAAATTCCTAGAAGTGGAATTCTGAGTAGAAAATAAAAATTTTGATATATGCCAATCTGCTTAGCAAGTAGCAGTTTACATTCCTACCAATCATATTTGAGAATATCTGTTTCCCTAGAATTTGGCTGTGGCTGAATGTTCTTAGTCTTGTTAATTTTTGCCAATTGGTTGGGACAAAAAGTAGTATCTTATTTTTATTTTAAAATTATATTTTAAAAAACAAATAGTTTTGTGTTTAGGAGTTGGGCCATTGTCTCTTCTGAATGGTTGACCATCATTTTTGGTTAATCTGATAAACTAATAATTGATAAGCTTTACTTCTACCTTAGGCTACCTTGTACCCTTTGAAAATTGTCTGGAGTCCTTCATTAAATTGCTTTTCTTCATGTTTGGTAGTATCATAAATTTCCTGAGAAGTATTTCTTACCAAAATGTGCGGGATCAACCACTTGAGTACAACTTGCCACTTTGAATACAAAGTAAGCTGCCTTTAATTTGGCTGTTACTGCTGCCGAGTGTTTTCAGAGGCTTTTGCTCTATACCAGCAGTTTTCAACTGGGGATGATTTTGACCCCATCCCTCCAAAGGACCTTTAGGAATGTCAAGAGATATTTCTGGCTTTTACACGTTGTGACAACTTGTGGCAGGGGGAGCGCATTGCTACCAGCATCTGTTTCATAGATAGGCCAGGGATGTTGCCAAATATCCTACAATGCACAGGACAGTCCACAACAATGAATTATCTGGCCCAAAATATTAGTGCTGAAGTTGAGAAACCTTGCTGTATACAAAACAGTTAGAATGTTTTGCCTGCAACAGTCTGATTCCTTTACTTAAACCCATTCTATCCCTTTTCTTGGGGCTACTTCCCAGGCTGACATTTAGCATATCAGGAATCCTTAGCTAGAGTGGTGGGCAGGTGACTGTAGCTACCCTTGGTTCCCTTAGGATTTCCAGCAAGACTTTGTTGCTATTTCCAGCTTTTTTCATGTTTTGATCAGTGGTAGAGATAGGCAGAGTTAGATTGAGTTTTGCAAAGTGAAGCCTGTTACCTTCTCTGAGCCTGAAAGATTCAAAATCTGGGTTCTTCTGGTAAAGCTTCTGGTAATTTTTGGCACAGAAGAATTGGTTATCATTTTTTTACTAGTAAATATCTTTCCACTCAAATGCAGAGGTAAAACAAACAAACAATCCACATCCCTACCTAAATCCCAAACAAAAACCAAAACCTGGTAAACAGGAAGAGCCTAAAGTAATTATCCTTATTCCACATTTTAAATTTGTACTTGACCTTAGCTAGTATAAAAGAGACCTACCTAACTGGTATGACTGTCCTGAGTGCACTTCTAGTGAAGAGGCTGGGAGAGTCCGAAAGAATGTTTTGAGTCATCTGATCCTTTTAAAATGCCAGAATCTTTCCATGCGGTTAATTTAAACCTGTTGTGACCCTTTAAAAATCTTCACAAGAGGCCTCAGAGCCTTAATAACACGGAATACTGCTTGTTTCTTGAAAGTCTTTCTAAAGGGCACCTTTATATTTGGCCACATTTCTTATATTATCTATCATCATGTAAGAGAAAAACAGTTAGGAATTTTTGGTCCTTAACTGGAACAAACAGCTGCTTGGGGCAGAGGTTCTCATGAAGTAAGTTTCCTTTTAAATAAGAAGCTCCCATTGGAAAATAAGGCATATATTCTTTCTTCCTTTTGCACAACAGTATTAGGTTTAGGCTAAGCATATAAAGTGTTGAGGAAACCTCAAGATGTAAAAATTCAGTATGCTATTTATTTAAGATATCTATGTAATTCTTGCTCAGAGGAGTAAGCTGTTAAGTCAGGTTATCAAAGAACCAAGGATCATTGGGTTACTTTTTTAACAACAGGGTAGAAAGTTCTGGTTTTCTCATTTGTGTTTTGCTGCCTTTTGAGGTTTGTCTTAGTTTAATGCTCTCCAGTAAAAATATGCAAACCACAAATGTGAGGCACTTTTGTAATTTCAAATTTTCTAGTAGCCACATTAAAAAAAAGTAAAAATAAGCAGATGAAATTAATTTGAATAATATATTTTATCAGTATTATAAAATATTATATTTCAATACATGCAACCAACATAAAAATATTAATGAGTTATTTTAAGTTCTTTTTTCATACTAAGTCTTTAAAATCTAATGTGTATTTTATATTTACAGCCGAACTCAATTAGGACTAGTCACATTTCAAATTCTCAGTAGCCACGTGAGCTAGTGACTACCATACTGAACAGCACAGTCTTAATTGTTGTATTTCATTTCTGCAAGAATTTTACTTCTTAGTTACTTTTGGAATGTTCAGACAAAGCTATCGTTATACTAACATATATAATTCAAGAAACATACATGAATTTTTTTCCCCCTTTTGTAGTTGGTAACTTTGTTTAAGATAACTCAGAATGCGTCATGGCATCATAAGTTGGCTTGGACGTCATTGAATTCGTGGCTGTGCATATGCCGAATTATGCAGAATTTTCAGTGACACATATTCTTAAAAAACAGGTTTATAGCTGAGAAAAGCATCATCCAAAGAAAAGGAAAATGACTTTTTACTTGGATTATGTTCTGACATACTTTGATAGAAATATTCTAACCTGAGTTTCATTGGGAACTTTTTGTTAACTTAAAGCAAGAATTTTAGTGTTTGGTGATCACCAGTGAGTGTGGTGCTGTATAAAACGATGAAGAAAATGACTCTACTTTCATTTAAGCTCTACCGATTGAAAATAGTACTAAGTTTTATTTCAGTAGATGAAATGCAGAGTTTTGAAACAGATATAGTTTGTATTGGATGAAGGTGTGTGAGAGGCATTTTATGCTTGTTTTTCACTTTTCAAATGTTCTACAGTGAGCCTGTGGTATTTTATAATCAAAACCCCCCTCCCCCCCAAAAAAAGAAAATTAAAGAAAGTAAGAGGAAGGAAGAAAGGACTTGGAAGAAAGAGGAAGGAAAAAGAAGGAAGGAAGGAAGGAGCACAAAACCCAGAGACCTGGATTCTAATGTTGAGCCTGTTGTTGTTACTCACCTGTGTGATTTTGGGTAAGTCAGTTAATGTCTCTGGGCCTCCAATTCTTTATCTGTTGTAGAAAGAATTAAAGTTGATTAGGTACTTAAGGTCTTTTTTTTTTTTAAATCATACCGTAATGCAATTCCCTGACAGTTTTCATGAAAGCCTTTGGGGGAGTGTTTAGAAGGAATGTGTAGCTTGAGGAGGGTCTAGGAGCTGCTCCGGAAATCATTCACTGAATGAGTATTTATTAAATGCCTGCTGAGTGCCAGACAGTAGTATCTTTTGGTTTTAAAGAATTTGGGAGAAATTGTTGTAAGTAGGTGTGAGATGGGGCTGGGAAGAAGGAATGAAGCAGAGATGAGAATAAATAGTAGAAATAAAGTGGGTTTTTATATAGTACTCTATAATTTAAAAAGTGCTTCTCTGTTTAATACCTCATTTAATCTCATTTAATGTTTTGGAGACATGAGGAGAATATGAGGAATTAGTTGGGATCATGTGAAAAGACAAACAAGGAAGAAGAAATTAACGAAATCTTGAGAATACTGTAATAAAGCAGTATTTGGAGTAATCTGAGAAAAAAGTTAAGAAAAAGTGATTGTATTGAGATGATCAATATGAGGATAGAATCCTGAAATTAAGTGTTGTGGAGTTTTAGAAATAATAGCAAGGATTCTTTGATATAGTAAATATATAATGTATATGCAGTTGAGTTTATTACTTGGGTTAAAGATATTTTCAAAGCTGAATAACCAATTTGTGAAGTAGAAATGACTAAATTACAAATTTGTTAAGACCCTCAAAATGTAGATTTAGCTTCCAGGGTTATATAGCAGTCTCTGAAATGGTTTTCACAAACCATTAGATTGATTTCTAAATGCCCACATCATTGGCACTGACCCTGACCATTTATCTACACTTATCACTGTGCTTCGCCTCTGCTTTTAACCATTCTTAAGCTCCCTTTCTTGTCTAAATGACTAAACATCTATTGCTCTTACTAGCAAAAATATTTAAGAGCTCTGGGAAACATCAAACGGAGGCATTTAAAAGAAAGGCAGTGTAAATGATAATTGTTTTGATTCCAAATCTGATTTCCTGGTGGAATACATCACTTTTCTCTTATTTTAAAATGGCTTAACTACTTGAGCTAATGTTTATTTTCATATTCAAGTAGTGTGTTTAGTTGGTAGCATTATAGAAACTAAGGTAGCATGTTCAAGTACTGGGGTTCTGATTTTGCATTACTTTTCTAGACAAATGGCTTCCTCTGCTTCTTCATAAAGTAGAAACTATGCTTGTTGGGGGATAGGGGTGGGGTGGGGGCGTAGAGGTGTGGCTTTACGGGCAGAAACATGTGGGTTGAGACAGTTCAGTTTCATTGGGTTACAAGGGACATACATATAATTAAATATAATTCCAAGAGGGCAGATATTATTGCATATGTAGTCAAGTTCAGTGGTGTAAGAGGGGTACAAGCATAGGACTTCTGAATCTCAAAGGAAGGCAGAAATCACGTCAGACTGAGGGAATCAGGCAGGAAAGCCTTTATGAAAAAAGTGACATTTGAGAGACGGAGACTGAGGGTGGTTGGGTGGGATTCCAGGTGGCTAGAGCCAGGTGAGTGAAGACTTGGGCAGCATCTTTTAGCTGAGCACAGGTAACAATTTGGATGTGACTCAGAGTTTATATGGGATGGTAAGGAAGGAAGAGGCAAGAAAGCAGGAATAGGACAGGAGAGGAGAGGAAAACCTGATGGACGGGGAGGGGAGGGAAATGGTGGACCTCAGAGTACTGTGGAGCACATGTTGTTTGTAGCTTTATATTCTGGTATAACCCAAATGGTAGTATTGGTAAACTGTGATGGGATGTTACAGTATGCAATTTAATATGCATCTCAAAGTAAGAATACTGGCATATATATGTAATAGATATTTATATATGAGGGTGTGCATGTGTTGGTGTGTATGTTCGTGCGTGTATGTATGTGTACGACATCCTGGAAAGTGTGTTTCTTTTGGGATTTGTTAGAGAACGTTATCATTTGTGCAAATGCTTCCACTTAGGAGCACCATGAAAGAAAATGCTACCTGGTAGAAATGTTTAAAGAAACTCTATGTGTGTGCATGCATGTGTGCATATGTTTTGTGTGTGTGTGAGGGGTGGCGGGGGCTGGGGAAGAGCGGGAGATCAGCAGAAAAAAGTGAAGTAGAGTAGGAGGGTTAGGGGAGAGAAGAGAAGAGCCAGAACTTAAATGTAATTAGTTAACATTTTTTTTTTAAATACTTTTTGGGGCAGTCTCCACAAATACATATACAATCATTGCATATACAACCACATGGACAATCACAAACTGCTCTGTATTACTAAAAATGAAAACATCTGTAGATTTTATGTTCTTTTCTACCTTAAAAAAGTTAGAAGAACGTGGAAGAGGGCATTTACATTTCATAGTTCATGTTGTTGCCAGTATGTTTTTATGTGACTAGCTTAGCAGCACCAGCTCTTCTGTGAATCAGAGACATATCAGGCCAAAATTGTACATAGGAAATTGATGCTGTCTTTGGATAGAACATTTACTTTTGTAAAAACAAGGGAGGTGAAAAGGCTATTTAGAGAAATGCACTGTTGAGTTTGGATGTAATAATTGCTTCTGGGAAAGGATTTTTTTTTCCCTTAATGTGCTGTAAAGTTATTTATTTTTTAAAGTAAGAAGTGCTGTTGCATCGTTCTTAATACAGGGGTATTGTAAAAAGTGCAACCTGTGAGGAAAGATAAGTGAACTTGCCAGATTTGCTGTGGCAGCTCTTCACTGCTGCTTAGGGTTCTTACAAATTTAAGATAAGTTATGGGCTTTTACATGTCTTCATTGTAGACTATTGAAATATTAGGCCTTAAACGTGAACTTTGTGGTGCCTGATAGTGTTTTAAATCCTTTTTGTATGTTTTACTAGCCTGAGAAAAATTGTGAAGGATTTAGAAAATATATTTGGCCTAGATTTAGAAAACTTGTGTCTGACCTTTCCAGTCTTTTGAAAAGTCTTTTGAATACTTCTCTTTGGTTTGAATTATAACATTGTTTCTTGTGGTTCTGAAAATTAGCTGTGATGGTCTCATTCTTGTCATCACCTCATTCTTAAGAAGCTGCTTTTTGCTTTTGGGTATTTGTGTATATTTGATGCAGTGCATTCTTAAGACAGATGAAAAAATATAATAGTAGTGTTGGTACTGGTAAGTTCTTTCAGAAAAATGGAATGATTAGAGGTTCTTGGTGCTCTTTATATTTGATATAGTCCTGTGGAAGGGGCAGTGGGGGTGGGGTGGGAGATTTTATCCAGTCTCATGCCTTCAGCTCCTCAGAGACTTCCTCAGCATATACCTACCGGCTAACATTTTCTCCCATCCAGACATGCATTTCTAGTGACTCTTTGGCTCCTTTCACAGGCATCTTAAATTGAATATGCCCCACATCTCTCTAGGAGTCTTCTTCTTTCAGTTTTCTCTAGCTCAGGGAGTGGCACCATCAACATCTCCTTTGTGGCTGGAGCCACATCTTTTTGGGCCCTGATGCTTCTAGCTACTCAGTCGTTTTTTGAAACTGTCTTGCTCTCTCCTTTCCCTATTACTGCTCTCCTCTCTCTTATTTCTTCCTATTGAAGGGAGTCCCCTGATAGGTCTCTCTGCCTCCATTTGGCCCCTTGGCAGCCACCAGTCACGTGCTGCCTGAGTGAGCTTTCTGCATCATAAATCCATGGTAGAATTCTCCTTGCAACAGAAAATGGAAACCCTCTGCCTGCCTCTCTAGTCTGCCACTCCTACTACCCCTTTCCAAGAATACTAGGCATTGGCCATGGGGTGCTGCTTGCTCCGAATGCGCCCTGTTGTTTGCTCCTGTCTGTGCCCTTGTACTTGCTGTTCTTTCTACCCTGCAGAGCCCTTCTTGCTCTTATGCTTCTAGCCAACTTCTTTCACTCTCTCAACAATTGGCTCAAATATCACCTCCTCTGGGAAGCAGAATTAACTGCCTCCTCCTCCTCTCCCACTGAGCCTTGGTCGAATCTCTTATAGTACCTATCACACTGATGTTATAACTGGGTAAATTCTGTCTTCTCTACAAGTCTGTGAGAGTTCATTCTGTTTAAAATTGTAACCCCTATACCCACTTCCCATTTCCCTTCCCACATTCTGTCTTTTACTTTTTTTCTATAGCATTTGTTCCTTCTAACATACTGAATGTTTTAATATTATGTTTATTTTATCTGCTCTCCTGCTAGAACGTCACCTCCACTAGGGCAGGGATCTTGTGTTTTGTTCACTGCTGTATCATTGATGCCTACCACAGTGTCTAATTTAGAGATTTTTTAATACAGAAAATATTCAGAAATATTTGTTGAACAAGCATGTGCTTGTATGTCCTGGACCCCACTCATAGTAGGCACTGGATAAGTTAAACTGTTGATGGTTTATTCTTTTAAACTTTCTAGGGGATGTCGGCCTTGCCCTGACCTGATACTTAGAAGTAATTATAATCAAACTTTTTCTAAGATTTTTATGCATTAAAATAAATTTTGTAAAAGGCTGGCTTACTCTCTCTGTTTCTTAGTTTTAGAAGTCCAAGTCTGCCTGCCAGATGTGCATCATATTACATCGTATTATTGCATAAGCCAAAACCAGCCCCTCTACTTAACTAAGAGAATGTTTCACCAAAGCTTATGTTTTTAGAATACCTCCATATTTATAGAGTCCAAAATCACTCATGCCCCATGGCAACAGTCTCCAAAAATTTTTTGCTCCTATAACCTTGAAAGAATTTTGTAAAGCAATGTATTTATTTGCACATTTTTAGCTCGATACTGAAAAGTTTTCATTGTATTCTTGGATAGTTGCAGAGTACATAATTTCAAGGCTATTGTAAGTATTGACATTTGAAAATTAACCTGTTACATCACTTTTATAAATGCATATATAGTGAAATCTATATATGACAGTAATTGGTTTCCTGCATTATCTTCTTTTAAAAATGAACATGTTCTTCTTTAATATTTGAAAATTTTTTGTTCTTTTTTCTTCTTTCTAAATTTTTATTGTGGTAACATATATATGTAACAATTTCCCATTTTAATTGTATATTTCAGTGGCATTAATTATATTCGCAATATCGTGCTACCATCACCACAATTCATAACCAAAACTTTTCCATCACTCCAAATAGAAACTCTGTACCCTTTAAGCAATAAATGCCCATTTCTCCTTTCCCCTTGCCCTGGTAATCTCTAATCTACTTTGTCTCTATTAATTTGCTTTTTCTAGGTCTTTCATATTCTAGAATCACACAATATTTGTCCTTTTGTGTTTGGCTTGTTTCACTCAACGATTTCAAGGTTCCTCCATGATGTTGCATGTATCACAACTTCATTCCTTCTTACAACTGAATAAAATATTCCATTGTATGTATATACCAAATTTTGTTTATCCAAGTTCATCTGTTGATGGCCACTTGGGTTATTTCAACCTCTTGGCTATTGTGAATAATGCGGCTAGGAATTCCTTTTTCTTCTTGAACTTGTATTTCCGTTCTACTCACATCCCCAGAATTTTATCAGAATAGAGTAGAGTTCGGACTTGAAAGTCTTACTGATAACCTTCTCAAACTTTTCTTCAAAAAATATATCAAATTTAAAATGTCTTATGTCCATAAGTCTCTAAGTGTTAACTTTTACTTTTTGTTTTTTCCCTAGATTGGATTATTGCCCTTACTGTTTCAGAATTTCAAATTAATATGATGATATTACACAGTTTAATAAAAGCTAACTTAAAATATTAAAATGTTATTGGAAATGCATTTCTTAATAAGATGGATGGGGCCATGCTTTTTGGGGGGTGGGGTGGGGTGAGGTAGGGCTATGCTTTTTAAATTCGTTCTTGATACGTGGGTGAATATTACTACAGCTAGAATGAGAGGATTCAGTACCAATTCTGTTTTTTTTTCCTTCATTCTTTTAACGGGATAAAGCATTGACAAATCCTATTCATATAAGTAAGAAGATGGGAATGGAATGAGTTCTGCTATTTCAGTATCACTCAATCCTTTGAACTCTTGCTGAGTTATATGCCAAGAATCTATCACCAAAAATTATTTCTGATGACAACCTGATTATATCCTTTTTCAATATTGTTGAAAGCAAAGAAACTAATGGATTTGTGGAAGAATTTGTTCTCCTCTTGTTAGAGT
Organism: Choloepus didactylus; assembly: GCF_015220235.1. NCBI lineage: Eukaryota > Metazoa > Chordata > Mammalia > Pilosa > Megalonychidae > Choloepus > Choloepus didactylus. The sequence goes on from NC_051310.1 coordinate 48,083,398, forward strand.
TATTCACTTTCTTAACACTGGCATCAGGACCTTGAATCGACTCTGGTGCAGTCAGGGCACTGAGCTGTGCTGAGGTTTGGGATTAGTGAGTGATGTGCCTCTCCTTGTAAAATGTGAGAAGAAAGATTTTGAAAGGGGAGATGAAAACAGAGGACTCACAGCTCCATCACAGGCAAGATTTCAGGTTGATGGGTTTTCAGTAAGAAAGTTGATCTGGAAATGGATTTCCTTTAAAGTTATCTGTGCAGTAGGATTGCCAAAAGGTTGATAATTGTTGAAGCTGGGTGATGAGTAGTGGGGATTTATTATACTGGCCTTTCTATTTTGGAGTGTATTTTCATATTTGCAAAACAAAAAGTAAAGCAAAACAAAACACAGATCCCTCTGTGGAAAATGTTCCCATATGCATATTCTGGTTTGAGGACCACTTTCCTTTGGTGCCACAACACCATTAATGTTAATGACATCAACAAAATCAGGCAGAAATGGAGATTTCATATGGCTCAACTTAATAATATTTGACTGTATGTATTGGTTTTCCCTCTTTCTCACTTTCATTTTAATAATCGGAATGGAATTTGATAGCTCAAAGATAATTTTTTTCTGGCTCTTTGATCTTCAGATCAAACTTTAGTTAAAGTTTGTCAAAAAGAATTTTAATTTGCTGTCCATGAGGTATTAGGTGCTATATAGACTGAGTTAAACAGGCACCTACTTCTTAACTGTATGGTACCAAAGACGTAAATTAGATTTGTTCAGTATATTTATTCTTTCATGCAGGTAAACAAATGGGTCAGTTCATTTAGTGAGGTGCTGAGTGAACAGAGGAGAATGTTAAGGTGCAGACAAGTGGAGCTGTCACCTGAGTAATACCAGAGTAGTTGACTTTATAGAGAAGTTAATCTTCCACAGAGCGCAGAGTGTGTCTCTCTGTGTTTTCATCTTTATTATAAAGTTTAGGAATAACAGACAGGTGACAGATACTATTTTTAATGTTTTCTTTAGCGAGAAATATTGGGACCTAGAGAAATTTAAATGCTCTAATCTGCTATTATGGTAAGTCAGCAGTGGAGTCAGGTTTAAATTATTTCTCAGAATTTCCAGTATATACTCTGTGATCTAGACCACTGGTTCTCAAAATGTATTCTGGGGATCTCTGAAGATCCCTGAAACCCTTTCAAGGGTCTGGGAGATTAAAACTATTTTCATAATAACAGTAAAACAGTATTTGTCTTTTTCACTGTAATTCTGTTATGAGTGTCCAGTGATGTTTTCCAGAAGCTACATGATGTGTGATATTGCAATAAATTAAAGCAGAATCGCATATGAGAATCCAGCTGCCTTTTTTTATCTTCATTTTATTGAGATATATTCACATACCACGCAGTCATACAAAACAAATTGTACTTTCGATTGTTTACAGTACGATTACATAGTTGTACATTCATCACCTAAATCAATCCCTGACACCTTCATTAGCACACACACAAAAATAACAAGAATAATAATTAGAGTGAAAAAGAGCAATTGAAGTAAAAAAGAACACTGGGTACCTTTGTCTGTTTGTTTCCTTCCCCTATTTTTCTACTCATCCATCCATAAACTAGACGAAGTGGAGTGTGGTCCTTATGGCTTTCCCAATCCCATTGTCACCCCTCATAAGCTACATTTTTATACAACTGTCTTCGAGATTCATGGGTTCTGGGTTGTAGTTTGATAGTTTCAGGTATCCACCACCAGCTACCCCAATTCTTTAGAACCTAAACAGGGTTGTCTAAAGTGTGCGTAAGAGTGCCCACCACAGTGACCTCTCGGCTCCTTTTGGAATCTCTCTGCCACTGAAGCTTATTTCATTTCCTTTCACATCCCCCTTTTGGTCAAGAAGATGTTCTCCGTCCCACGATGCCGGGTCTACATTCCTCCCCGGGAGTCATATTCCACGTTGCCAGGGATATTCACTCCCCTGGGTGTCTGATCCCACGTAGGGGGGAGGGCAGTGATTTCACATTTCAAGTTGGCTTAGCCAGAGAGAGAGGGCCACATCTGAGCAACAAAGAGGCATTCGGGAGGAGGCTCTTAGGCACAACCATAGGGAGGCCTAGCCTCTCCTTTGCAGCAACCGTCTTCCCAAGGGTAAAACTTATGGTAGAGGGCTCAACCCATCAAACCACCAGTCCCCTATGTCTGTGGTCATGTTAGCAACCATCGAGGTGGGGTAGGCGAATACCCCTGCATTCTCCACAGGCTCCTCAAGGGGGCACTACATCTTTTTTTTCCTTGTTTTTCTTTTTTTTTTTTTAACTTTCCCTTCTTTTTTAAATCAACTGCATGAAAAAAAAGTTAAAAAGAAAACAAACATACAATAAAAGAACATTTCAAAGAGACCATAACAAGGGAGTAAGAAAAAGACAACTAACCTAAGATAACTGCTTAACTTCCAACATGTTCCTACTTTACCCCAAGAAAGCTACATAATATAGCAAAATTTCTGTGAACTTGTTCCTACTATATCCATCAGAAATTAACAGACCATAGTCATTCCTGGGCATCCCCAGAACGTTAAATAGCTTATCTGTTCTTCTTGGATTATTGTTCCCCCTTCCTTAATTGCTCTCTACTGCTAGTTCCCCTACATTCTACATTATAAACCATTTGTTTTACATTTTTCAAAGTTCACATTAGTGGTAGCATATAATATTTCTCTTTTTGTGCCTGGCTTATTTCGCTCAGCATTATGTCTTCAAGGTTCATCCATGTTGTCATATGTTTCACGAGATCGTTCCTTCTTACTGCCGCGTAGTATTGCATCGTGTGTATATACCACATTTTATTTATCCACTCGTCTGTTGAAGGACGTTTGGGTTGTTTCCATCTCTTGGCAATTGTGAATAATGCTGCTATGAACATTGGCGTGCAGATATCTGTTTGTGTCACTGCTTTCCGACCTTCCGGGTATATACCGAGAAGTGCAATCGCTGGATCGAATGGTAACTCTATATCTAGTTTTCTAAGGAACTGCCAGACTGACTTCCAGAGTGGCTGAACCATTATACAGTCCCACCAACAATGAATAAGAGTTCCAATTTCTCCATATCCCCTCCAGCATTTGTAGTTTCCTGTTTGTTTAATGGCAGCCATTCTAACCGGTGTTAGATGGTATCTCATTGTGGTCTTAATTTGCATCTAATAGCTAGTGAAGCTGAACATTTTTTCATGTGTTTCTTGGCCATTTGTATTTCCTCTTCAGAGAACTGTCTTTTCATATCTTTTGCCCATTTTATAATTGGGCTGTCTGTACTATTGTCATTGAGTTGTAGGATTTCTTTATATATGCAAGATATCAGTCTTTTGTCAGATACATGGTTTCCAAAATTTTTTTCCCATTGAGTTGGCTGCCTCTTTACCTTTTTGAGAAATTCCTTTGAGGTGCAGAAACTTCTAAGCTTGAGGAGTTCCCATTTATCTATTTTCTCTTTTGTTGCTTGTGCTTTGGGTGTAAAGTCTAGGAAGTGGCCGCCTAATACAAGGTCTTGAAGATGTTTTCCTACATTATGTTCTAGGAGTTTTATGGTACTTTCTTTTATATTGAGATCTTTGGTCCATTTTGAGTTAATTTTTGTGTAGGGGGTGAGGTAGGGGTCCTCTTTCATTCTTTTGGATATGGATATCCAACTCTCCCAGCCCCATTTGTTGAAAAGACCATTATGGCTCAGTTCGGTGACTTTGGGGGCCTTATCAAAGATCAGTCGGCCATAGATCTGAGGGTCTATCTCTGAATTCTCAATTCGATTCCATTGATCTATATGTCTGTCTTTGTGCCAGTACCATGCTGTTTTGGCAACTGTGGCTTTATAATAAGCTTCAAAGTCAGGGAGTGTAAGTCCTCCCACTTCGTTTTTCTTTTTTAGAGTGTCTTTAGCAATTCGAGGCATCTTCCCTTTCCAAATAAATTTGATAACTAGCTTTTCCAAGTCTGCAAAGTAGGTTGTTGGAATTTTGATTGGGATTGCATTGAATCTGTAGATGAGTTTGGGTAGAATTTACATCTTAATGACATTTAGCCTTCCTATCCATGAACATGGAATATTTTTCCATCTTTTAAGGTACCCTTCTATTTCTTTTAGTAGAGTTATGTAGTTTTCTTTGTATAGGTCTTTTACATCTTTGGTTAAGTTTATTCCTAGGTACTTGATTTTTTTAGTTGCTATTGAAAATGGTATCTTTTTCTTGAGTGTCTCTTCAGTTTGTTCATTTCTAGCATATAGAAACATTACTGACTTATGTGCATTAATCTTGTATCCCGCTACTTTGCTAAATTTGTTTATTAGCTCTAGTAGCTGTATCGTTGATTTCTCAGGGTTTTCTAGATATAAGATCATATCATCTGCAAGCAATGACAGTTTTACTTCTTCTTTTCCAATTTGGGTGCCTTTTATTTCTTTGTCTTGCCGGATTGCCCTGGCTAGCACTTCCAGCACAATGTTGAATAACAGTGGTGACAGCGGGCATCCTTGTCTTGTTCCTGATCTTAGAGGGAAGGCTTTCAGTCTCTCACCATTGAGTACTATGCTGGCTGTGGGTTTTTCATATATGCTCTTTATCATGTTGAGGAAGTTTCCTTCAATTCCTACCTTTTGAAGTGTTTTTATCAAAAAGGGATGTTGGATTTTGTCAAATGCTTTTTCAGCATCTACTGAGATGATCAATTGATTTTTCCCTTTTGACTTGTTAATGTGTTGTAATACATTGATTGATTTTCTTATGTTGAACCATCCTTTCATGCGTGGAATGAACCCCACTTGGTCATGGTGTATGATTTTTTTAATGTGTCTTTGGATTCGATTTGCAAGTATTTTGTTGAGGATTTTTGCATCTATATTCATTAGGGATATTGGCCGGTAGTTTTCCTTTTTTGTAGCATCTTTGCCTGGTTTTGGTATTAGATTGATGTTAGCTTCATAAAATGAGTTAGGTAGTGTTCCATTTTCTTCAATATTTTGAAAGAGTTTGAGTAAGATTGGTGTCAGTTCTTTCTGGAAAGTTTGGTAGAATTCCCCTGTGAAGCCATCTGGCCCTGGGCATTTATTTGTGGGAAGATTTTTGATGACTGATTGGATCTCTTTGCTTGTGATGGGTTGGTTGAGGTCTTCTATGTCTCCTCTGGTCAGTCTAGGTTGTTCATATGTTTCCAGAAAATTGTCCATTTCTTCTACATTATCCAGTTTGTTGCCATACAGTTGTTCATAATATCCTCTGATAATTTTTTTAATTTCTTCAGGATCTGCAGTTATGTCACCTTTTTCATTCATTATTTTGTTGATATGGGTCTTCTCTCTTTTTGATTTTGTCAGTCTAGCTAGGGGCTTGTCAATCTTGTTGATCTTCTCAAAGAACCAACTTTTGGTGCTATTTATCCTTTCTATTGTTTTTTTGTTCTCTATGTCATTTATTTCTGCTTTAATCCTTGTTATTTCTTTTCTTGTACTCGGTTTAGGATTGGTTTGCTGTTCATTTTCTAGCTTCTTCAGTTGATCCATTAGTTCTTTGATTTTGGCTCTTTCTTCCTTTTTAATATATGCGTTTTAGTGCTATAAATTTCCCCCTTAGCACAGCTTTTGCTGCATCCCATAGGTTTTGGTATGTTGTGTTCTCATTTTCATTCGTCTCTATATATTTAGCAATTTCTCTTGCTATTTCTTCTTTAACCCACTGATTGTTTAGGAGTGTGTTGTTTAACCTCCAGGTATTTGTGAATTTTCTAAGTCTCTGGTGGTTATTGACTTCTAATTGTATTCCATTGTGGTCAGAGAATGTGCTTTGAATAACTTCAATCTTTTTAAATTTATTGAGGCTTGTTTTATGTCCCAGCATATGATCTATTCTGGAGAAAGTTCCGTGAGCACTAGAAAAGTATGTGTATCCTGGTGATTTGGGATGTAATGTCCTGTATATGTCTGTTAAATCTAATTCATTTATCAGATTGTTTAGGTTTTCAATTTCCTTATTGGTCTTCTGTCTGGTTGATCTATCTATAGGAGAGAGTGATGTGTTGAAGCCTCCCACAATTATTGTGGAAACATCAATTGCTTCCTTTAGTTTTGCCAGTGTTTCTCTCATGTATTTTTTGGCACCTTGATTGGGTGCATAGACATTTACGATTGTTATTTCTTCTTGTTGAATTGCCCCTTTTATTAGTATGTAGTGGCCTTCTTTGTCTCTCAAAACATCCCTGCATTTGAAGTCTATTTTATCTGAGATTAATATTGCTACACCTGCTTTCTTTTGGCTGTAGCTTGCATGAAATATTTTTTTCCATCCTTTCACTTTCAGTTTCTTTGTGTCCCTGTGTCTAAGATGAGTCTCTTGTATGCAACATATTGATGGTTCATTTTTTTTTTGATCCATTCTGCGAATCTATATCTTTTAATTGGGGAGTTTAATCCATTTACATTCAACGTTATAACCGTGAAGGCATTTCTTGAATCAGCCATCTTATCCTTTGGTTTATGTTTGTCATATTTTTCTCCTCTGTCTATTAATATCCTTTATTGTACCCATACCGAATCTCTTTAGTACTGAACCTTTCTCCAAGTCTCTCTGTCCTTTCTTTGTTTCTCTGTCTGTAGGGCTCCCTTGAGTATCTCCAGTAGGGCAGGTCTCTTGTTAGCAAATTCTCTCAGCATTTGTTTGTCTGTGAAAAATTTAAGCTCTCCCTCAAATTTGAAGGAGAGCTTTGCTGGATAAAGTATTCTTGGCTGGAAATTTTTCTCATTCAGAATTTTAAATATATCGTGCCACTGCCTTCTTGCCTCCATGGTGGCTGCTGAGTAGTCACTACTTAGTCTTATGCTGTTTCCTTTGTATGTGGTGAATTGCTTTTCTCTTGCTGCTTTCAGAACTTGCTCCTTCTCTTCTGTGTTTGACAGTGTGATCAGTATATGTCTCGGAGTGTGTTTATTTGGATTTATTCTATTTGGAGTTCGCTGAGCATTTATGATTTGTGTATTTATGTTGTTTAGAAGATTTGGGAAGTTTTCCCCAACAATTTCTTTGAATACTCTTCCTAGACTTTTACCCTTTTCTTCCCCTTCTGGGACACCAATGAGTCTTATATTCGGACGTTTCATATAATCTATCATATCCCTGAGGTACATTTTGATTTTTTCAATTTTTTTCCCCATTCTTTCTTTTATGCTTTCATTTTCCCTTCTGTCATCTTCCAGGTCACTGATTCGTTGTTCAGCTTCCTCTAGTCTTGTACTATGAGTGTCCAGAATCTTTTTAATTTGGTCAACAGTTTCTTTAATTTCCATAAGATCATCCATTTTTTTATTTAGTCTTGCAATGTCTTCTTTATGCTCTTCTAGGGTCTTCTTGATTTCCTTTGTCTCCCGTACTATGGTGTCATTGTTCATCTTTAGTTTTTTGAGTAGCTGCTCTAGGTGCTGTGTCTCTTCTGATCTTTTGATTTGGGTGCTTGGGCTTGGGTTATCCATATCGTCTGGTTTTTTCATATGCTTTATAATTTTCTGTTGTTTTTGGCCTCGTGGCATTTGCTGAACTTGATAGGGTTCTTTTAGGATTTGTAGACCAATTGAAGTCCTTGTGTCTAATTTATCAGATCTACAGCTTCGTGGAGTACACTTTCTCTAACTAACCAGCAGGTGGCATCCACGAGCACCTGTTCTCCAGAAGCCAGTTCTCCCTGCTTAGCCTTTTTGGTGAGTGGGGGAGTGAGTCTTGTGGGGTCCAATTGGTGTACCAAGCTTGCGTGTGTAGCTGGTGTTGCCTGCCCTGTATATGGGGCGTGTTTCTGGGCAGTCAGGGAGGGGGAGTGGCCCTAACAATCGAATCTCCCTGGTGATCCTAGAGTTTTAAAGCTGCTGCAATAGTCTAATTCTTCAGTTCAGTCCTGCCACAGTTTGTCTCTGCCACTGACCCACAAGTCCTTGGTATTGGCGTATGGCTCCTGAGACTTGCAAGTGGGCCCCTCTTCCAGGCTGTGCACCCCGGGTCCTCTGTTGAGGGATGACTGTGCTATGTCACAGGTGAGTGCCGTCCCCCCAGGGCAGTTCTGGGCTGCTGGGCTGTGTAGGGAGGCTCCCAGTCTGCTCAAATGATGGCTGAATGGGGCTTTGTTAATTCACACTGCTCCACCTTCCCAACTCTGGGACAATCAGCTGAGGTTGCAGGGAAGGCTGATGTCCATGCCCAGTTTTGTGGTGTGTGCCTGTTATTTGAAGCACTTCCGTCATACTGGGTTGTCTGGGGCAGCTCTGGGCTATGGGGCTGGCAATGGGCAGGAGTGTTTCCTGTCCACCAGGATGATGGCTGTGAGCGGACACCCCCCTTTTCTTGGGAAGTTGTGGTGTTTAGTGAATTTTCTCAGCCACTGGATTATTGCCTTTTGTCTCAGAGCTCTCTTAGTTCTGCTCTTGACTTGATCTGCCCAAATTGCAAGTCTTTGAAGCTTTCTGTATTGGGCTTCTTAGAGTAATTGTTTTAGAAAAAGAAAAAAGGATTTAAAAAGACAAAAAAAAAAAAAGGCCCTCCTCAGAGATCTAATGTGTTATTGAAATGCTAAGAGACAAAGCAACCAGGGCCCTTAAGGAAAGGTCCATAGGGCAGAGAGATCAGTTTTTCTTCGGGATTTGCATATGCGCCTCAGGGCCTGAACTCTGCCCTTCCCCTTTCTATGTTCACCAGAACTCCAAAAATCCTCCGCTTTTATTTTGGAGTTTTTCGTGTTGTTTTTTTTCTATGCCTGTCTCCTCTCTGCTGGGCTGGCTGCTCTCAGATTCTCTGGTGTCTGGTCTCAGTCTGTCTATGGTTGGAGTTTGGATCAGTAGAATGAGTTTCCGATAAGGGCTGCCACTGCAGTTCTCCCTTCTCCTTCCCGGAGCTGAGAGCCCCTCCTCCCACGGGACTGAGCCTGGCAGGGAGGGGCGCGGGTCCCCTGGCCTCAAAAACTTACAGATTTCGCTGATCTCAGCAGTTCCACATTTTCATGAGTGTTGTATGAAGTATGCCCAAAGTCAGATTGCTCTGTGGTGTCCAGTCCACGCAGTTCCTGGCTTTCTACCTACTTTCCTGGAGGAGTAACTAAAACATACAGCTCACCAGTCCGCCATGTTGCCTCCACCGCCCAGCTGCCTTTTTTTTAAAGCCAGACATTATAGGGATTTGCAAAAATGTTATATAGTGCCACTCTTCTTGCTACTTTTTTAAAAATGTAGCTCTTTTTTTTGTTTAGCATTTTTTATATTTAAATGAATAAACATTTACATTTTTCCTCAGTTTTAATTTCTAATATGGTAAATATTGATAGATATAATCTAAATGAAAATCACTCTTTAGAGTCCTCAATAATTGTGAGTGTAAAAGGTCCCAAGACCAAAATGTTTGAGAGCTGCTGTTCTAGCCAGCTTAGCTCTTGTCACACAAAGTTTCCCTGGTGTTACATGTGTCATTTTTATATTTTTTCATGTAACAGTAGACTTAAGTATTTAATGTATTTTTTTTTTTTGCCTAGTTAAGTATCGTATGCCATAAATTACAACCAAACTTTGACTTTTGTGAACATGCAGAATTAGCCTCTGAATTTTCTTTTTGAAGTGCAAAGTGAAGAGCTTTGTCTGCAGTCTTCTTGAACACCTATGGTACAGTTTGCTTTGAGATTCCAATCTCAATGTAGAGAATCTCAGAAATACCATGTGTTTATTTTGTGGTAATTCACCAAAGAATTATGATGTTCAGTGGTGACCTTGAATTCATGGTCAAGTAATTTTTATATTTTTAACAGGAAAAAAAAAGCTGATATGGTTTAGAACTACTGTGCTATTATTTTAGTTTTGCCTGAGTTTTGTAGGGTGATTTCCTTGGTGCAGTCATGGATGTATGTTTCAAGCTATTGGCTTCATGTAGGGACCATGGTTGTATTTTCCAAAACACAAGATAGAATTTTGGTAAAGATTTCTTCTTCTTCATGATTTATGATATATATACGCATGTGAAATTCAGATCCCATTTAGTTAATATACTTAATTTTACCTTTATTGAGAAATACAAGATTACCCAAAACTAGAACTGTCCTGGAAAATCTAGTTCCAGGCTGGTATTTTTCCGATATTTGGCTACCTGCAGTAAGGAATTCATTTTACAGACCTCAATACATACACACACATACATTAATGCAAGAGTGCATATGCACAAATATAAAATTTAGATGAAGCAGAACTTATCCTTACTATGTTTGATGCATTCTTTTCTGTTCTGTTTTATTCAACTCTATTTCTTTTTAAAAAATATGTTGCAACATTCTAAATTGAGTTTGAAGAAAATGAAATGAGGCATATTATTACTATACCTATGATATACATGCCTTCTAGAAGGAATTTTGGAGAAAAGGTTAAATATGTACTCTCCCATTAATTATTTGTGCAATCTTTCTTTCTTTTCTTCATCCAGTAAATATTCAGAGTTACTCTGTGCTAGGCATGGTACTAAGGCTTCAAGAAGCTGTATTCATAACTATGATAACAGTCACCTACTGAGTCATCTACAAGGGGATTATGTTAATACTAATACCAAAAGCCATCACTTACTGGGTGCCTATTATTTGCTAAGTGCTGTACCTTTAGTTTTCTTTAATTCTTACCATAATTTGGTGGGAGGTATGTTTCCACCTTTGGATGAGGAAACTGGGGCATCATTTAGTCAGTGAGGGAAGAAGGATTTGACTCCAAATATGTCTGAGTCCAGTGTGCATTTGCATTCTACTTAATTGTTCTGTTTCCCTGTTGAACTTAACCTCTCTGGGTCTCCATATCCTTGTTCTTTAAAAGAAGGGGTTGGGTATTAGGTTGCCAAGGACTAGAAGTTGTCATCTGATGATTAATATGTTGTTGGAAAACAGTAGTCTCAGTGTTCAGTTCTACAGGATAGGTATCAACATCACAAAAACCTTTATTCCATTTGCCCTTCTTTGGCTTCTTTAGTAGTAGTTTCAGTAGAGACCAAGTATAAATGAACCAAGTATTAAATGAAACTGAGCTATGGCTTTTTTGTTATTATTATTATTATTATTATTATTATTATTATTTGTTATTTCCCCATTTGAGGTAGCAAAGCAACCTCAAGTGACTATTTGAAGGATCCAAAGCTGAATCATATTGATTTGTTTGTCCACTGTCTTGCTTAAGAGCAATATCAGTTGGAATTCATGGTTTCTCTTATTTGTAGTTTTGGATTTATATCTCCAATATACATTTCTATTAAGAGCTTTTTTAGTAGGATCCAGTATTGGATAGATTAGAGACCCTTAACTTTAAGATTACCCTACATTTACAATTTTCTTTAAAATAGCCTGTATTGGTTAAGTTTTACAGATAGGTGTCTGACTTCACTTTCCCCCTTTTTCCCTGTTCCCTCCCCCCTCCCCTTTCCATGTCTTTTCTCTGTCACTGCATTTTTTTTTTTTTAAACAAAAGTGAATCAGTAAAATGATAGAAAAAGACATTTTAACCCAAAGATTAAAAAAAAAAAAAACTTTGGGCAGGCATCATTTAACTTGGTCAAAAAAAAGAAAGCTTTAACTTTCTTTTTATCCTGGAGGTATCATCTGTTGATTTGTTTCCTTCTCTCTTCTGATTTTCTTTTGCTTTCCTCATTCTTTTTTCCAGTGTTTTCATTTTACTTGATTGTTGTAAAGATTTGAGTAATGCTGATAATAGTAACTGGCATTTATTGAGGGTTTGTCATGTGCTAGACATTGTTCTAAGTGCTTTACTTAAATTAGCCATTTTCACAAGCACACCATGAAGAAAGAGTCCCTCCCTACCTTCTGGCGTGACTGTGGGCAAAGTACTCTCTATGTGTCTTAGTTTCCCCATTTGTAAGGTGTGTTGTGAGAGAATTTCTGTAAAGCACATAGAACATTGTCTGACCTGCTATAAAGGATCAATAAATGTTGGTTGCTGTTGTTGGTTTTCTTTTTTTCCTTTTTTTTAATCATTAAAGCAGATTCGCAGTACCTGGAATGTATTGAGCGTGTAATAAACGGCAGTTATGCATATTATTTAGTAATTACTGGCTTGCATATTTGCTTTTAGATGGAGTATTGAAGTTGGCTAAGGCACGTGTGAAGTAGTAGTGTTCTTGTATGCTGTCTTAATTTCTTAATGAGTATAGTTTTCTTTTATATGAAATGGTGCAGATGCTAATATTCCATGGCAGTGATCCAAATATTTAGTAGATATTGTACCCTTGACAAAGGTGCTCTTGAGAAACAGCTCATTAAGTTAAATGGGAAGTGGGATGAAGATTTGTTGCTTGTAAATAAATATTTAAAAATAGATATGTATTGGAGTTTTTTTTTCCTTCTGTAGTAAAGTCATGAAACAGATTTTTTAATACCCTAAATCTAAATGGTTCAACCAATTCTTAATTTTCAGCTATTAGTGGACACTGGTCAGGTATAATAAAGTAGCGTATTCATTTAAGTTAATGTTAAATGTATGATCTTATTCATGAATGTCATAAATAAGTAATTATAGATTACTTTATGACTAGTAATTGTTATGGGTTTGAAAGCACTGGAGCTTCTAAGAAAGTGTGGAAACAGAGTGACCACCAGCAGTCTATAATGAAGTCTATATACCCGCTAACAAAAAGAGTGAGGTAACATAACAAATGAACTGTCAAAATTGTCCTTTTACTGATACACCAAGATAGTAGGACCTCAGAACTGATAATCATAGAATGATTAATATTAATATTGCTTGGGTGAATAGCTCTGTCTGGTTCAGAAGTCACAGTAAGGTGTATGATATTTGAACCAAGTCCAGTAGAGATTTTGAAGCCCACTTATTAGATGTTATATTAATATAAACTTCAGTGGAAATAAGTTGAACTTGTAGCCTAGAAGACACATTTGAATGTGATCCCTGTCACTAACTGTGTGTCTAAGTTTGAACAAATCATGCATCCGTGGTGGAATTCAGGTTCCTCAGTTGCAAAATGAGTATCAAACCTAGCCAGCCTGGCAGACAGCATTGTTGGGATCATTAAATGCAATAAGGTATTTTGAGAATACCTGGAAAAACTTTTGAGTTCTATACAAATGTTAATGATCAACAGTTCTTCTTTCAAATGCAAGAGTTTTGTTTGGGGAGTGTTCTAACTGTAGCTTGAATTTATGGTTTTACTTTATTGTTTAAGTTCATCAGTGAAAAGCATAAGCTTTAAGTATCATAATTCTCTTCTTGACCGCTACTTGAAATGAAGATTGTATGTATTTGTGTCTATGTATGTGGACATATGCATATGATAGCAGCGCTGCCCATGACACTATGAACATTTGTCATCATTTCCACAGTAAACTTCCCTTTAGAGGTTTTTTCATTTTAGCTTGGCTTTCCTGTGGGGCAAAATTATAGGGTCTGAATATTTTTAGATGGAAACTTCTTTTCCTCTTTTCAGTAGGGATTGAATGCATGCTATTAAAAATGTGTGACTTTTACTTTTCTTACATTTTATACAATTTTATCACAAAAGGTTTGAAAACTATAATACATATTTTCTTTTTTTATGGTTAAAAACTGTATTAGGTATTGACTCCATACTCATAAACAATTTTCCTTTGCTATTGTAGTTTTGTACGCTTTTAAAATTCTGTCTTCAGTGTATTACCGAAGTTAAAAAATTTTTTTTAACCATTGAGTGGATGTCAAATGTTTTGTAAACTTATAATAAGATACCCTTCTAATAGGTTTTATGTGCTACCATGTGTTTCTACTGTTCTGGTCTTAGATGACTGCACAAGGATAGCCATGTGACTCAAGACCATACAATCTATAGGCAGGCTTTTGGACTAGCAAGTAATCTGGCCTGCAGGCTCTACCCAACAGATACGAGAGTGACTTGGTGTACCAATCAGAACCTTTCTCTAGGGAAGTTTGAACTTGACACAGAGCAGTTCAAGGCAGGAGCAGAAACTGAAAGACACAGAAAGAAAAGCAAAGAAGTGACTGAGTCATGTCAATGATGGGGCTGTAGGTAGGATTCCATAAATTCTTGCTGTTTTGTGGTTCTGCCTTTATCATTGCTTCACTGAAATTGCTCTTGTCAAGGCCACCTCCGAATCTGATGGACTCATATCTGTCAGCAGTATTTTGACATTTTACCACATTCTCTTCATGGAAACATTTTCTTTTGGCTTCTGTGATGCTACTCAGGTTTACTTCCTACCTTCTGGCTATTTTTTTTCATTGTCTTTTCTGGCTCTTCCTTATCTCTCAACTTGTGTTGAATTTCTTCAGGGTTCCTTGTTCTTCATATTTTGTGCTCTTGCTATAGATGGTCTCATCTATCCTCTTAAGACCTTGCAGGTGATGGCTCCCACAGTTCTGTCTTGTGCCCTGACCTTTCTTAAAACCTTGGTCTTGTATGTATATTTAGTGGCTGGACATTTGCACATGTATGTCTCACAGTCATCTCTAACTTAACACGTGCTCAGTGGAGTACTTGATTTTCCCCATCAGACTTTCTTCCTTCTTTTACTGAATGACTCCTCTATTCACTCAAACCAGACAACTAAGTGGTAGTCATTTTTGATTCTTGTCTGTCTCTTACTTCACTATTAACCTCTATACTCTCTTTCTATTAGTCCATACTGTTGATTCCATCTCCAATATGTATCTCTAGTTTGTCAACTTTGTCTCCAAGTTATTGTCACTACTCTGTAGCAGTAGCCTCTTTTATAGCAGTTTGACTGGTTTCCCTCTTTATCTCGTCTCATTTCCATTCGTTCAACTCATAGTGACCAGAGTGATCTTTTTAAAAATACAAATTATATACTGTGTCTCTTAGGCTTTAACATTATCATGGTTTCTCACTGCATCTGCAGTTAAATCCATACGCCTTACCTTTGTGTTTTGCTATTCTCTCTTCACCTTGGCTTTTATCACACTATTTTTCTGACATTACTAATTAAAATTTAATATTAAAATCAAATGCATGTGGATTAAAACTCCCAAGTTTCTAAAAGCTTGAATAGACTTGATTTTTTTCCTTCATCTTGTTCCTTTTTTCTCTTTTAATTTAATAAAAACCATATCAGAACCAAATCACATTAGTCCTATCTCACAACTAGCCCAAATCACAATTAGCCCTGTCCCCTAAGCAGGCCTGATTTCATCAGGTGTCTCTCAGGCTTTTTTGAGAAGAACTGTTAAGGTTATTTTATTAGCATCAGGGGAATTTGTTTAAGGTTATAGGAGAAGGTCTCACTGTTGTATATGTGTCATATACTGTTAGCATTAGAAGTGCCTTAGAAGCTTTACCTCTTGATTTTGTTGACATTTCATATTCTTGTCCTATCTAGCACTGAGCTTTCTGCTTCGCTGAGTTTTTTAAAAAAAATCTTGTCTCTGGCAGTTTCCTGGTTCCTTCTGTTCTTAATTCTCCATTTGGTCTGTCATTGAGTTTATTCCTCTGACTTCAACTTTCACCTTTATGGGATAATTTAGTAATCTCTGTTATCTAGTTTAGCCACTGTTTCTAATCATTTGTTTCTTGAATCTCTCCTCCCCTGGATGCCCTGGAATTCTCTCACACTCCATTGTCCCCAGCACTAAAATTCATGAGCTTTCTTGAAAAACTAACTTCTCTTTTTGGCAATTCCATTTTTACCAGCAGTTATCATTCTCCCAACCTGGAAACATTAGTAATCATTAATTGTCTTTGTTTCCTTTCCATGGTATCGAGGGTGACAAAAAATCCTGTTGTTCTTGCTTTCTGAATATATCCCATACCTCTTTTTCTTCCATTCTTTTACTGCCGTCCATTTACTATAGGCCCTCATGATTCTTCATGCTTGGTTTTGGTGACAGGTTTTGGTGCTTGGTTTTGGTGTTTTGGCTAATTTGATTGCCTCCTTCCATACTTCTGTCAAACTTCTTTATTGTGTTTGTTCCCACCCTTCGTGCCTTTTTTGTCTACCACATGAAGCCTAGATTAACCTGCATTATTTTCAAGGTCCTTCATGGCCAGGTTTATTCTAATTTTTTGCTTTGGCTTCCTCTTATTTCCCGGTCAACTATCTCCTCTGCTCAGTCATGAGTCATCTTCTCATACTTCTCCTATAATGTACTCACTGTCACCTTAGTGTTCCTGCCTAAAGTGTCTTTTCACCTTTTCTTGTTTTTCCTTCTTATACTCCCCTTAAGTTTCATTGCCAGCTGGGAGGTGTTCAGCCTACTCAGCTGTTTCCTTGACCTTAGGCTGTGCTGGTGAAAACACAAGGTTGAACACTCAATTGGACTAATCCTAATTTACGAGGGATCAAAAAATGTTAGGTGTTCCAGAACAAAGTGAAACAACAAAATGTCTGTGTCATTACATTTCCCTTAAAAGTACATTAAATCCAAATACAAAGAATGTTGAAGTCTTTGAAGTAAAACAGCCTGCATGCAAAGGAGAATGCTGTAAGACCAGAGAATTGGAATCGTCTTGGAGAGATTTGACACCAGCATAAAGAGGTCCCTTAATTATGAACAAAAGTAACAAGCCAGCTAGAGAATAGTTGCATTTTGCTTGATAAAAAAGGAGGTAGATGATCAAATGCATGAATTGCTTCAGTCTGTACTATGGAATCCACAAGGAAGATTAACCCTTCCTGTTAGTCCCTCTAGACCACATTTTAGGCATTGGACAAAAAACCGAGTGGTTACTGATAAGCCAACTCACATTACTCTTTAGCAGAGGTGGTAGAGTGTACAGATAGATGCCAGATTGTTGGGGTCTGAAGCCCAACAGGGCCTCTTTCTAGCTGTGTGACTGTGGGCAAGTTACTAAATCTCTCTGTGACTCAATTTTCTAAATGTAAAATAATGATAAAATTATCTACTTTATAGCATTGTGGAGAGGATTAAATGATTTAATAAATTTAAAGTGCTTAGAACTGTCACAGTTAAGTGTTTATTAAGTTTTTGGTATTATTATGTATATATACATTTGACTGGGAAAGGATGAGTCATTCAGGATTTTCAGAAAGAACTATTTATTGTGAAACAGGAAATGGCTATTCAGAATGTGTGCTTTTTTTATATACCTGACCTGCCTTTGGTAACTCTTGTGTATTTTGGCTCATGCGTTCATTAACACATATCTTTTGACATTGTTTATAGTGTTGCAGATAAGGGCAGACTGACTGTAGGAGAACATAATATTTTCAATAGAAGATAGATTCTGACAACTACTTAGTGATTGTTGTGTCCTACCCAGTGAATGAGATTCTCCTGGCCCATTTGGATGGTGAACAAGCTATAGATAAAGCAGCTGATTTCATTGGAGGTTGGAAACATGCACAATTTTGTGTGTGCTCTCCATACCCACAGAAAGGCTGGTGCCTGTTTTTCTAGAGTTATGTAATAAGAGAGTTTCTGAGATCTAGATGATTTTTATTTGGAACTGTCTCTCCTAAGCTTGCTGCACTTGGCCCTTTTCAAAGAGACATTGTCATCTGTACTTCAAGGAGGGATAGGAAGTGACTCAGAAGCTATTACTTGGTCAACTTGATGATATCAGGGTACATTAACTGCACAAACACGCAATATAAATTGTTAAAATTTCAGAAAAGTATATTTGTTCCTTTCAAGGTAACTTTTTTTGTAGGTCTGTTGATAAAGGCTTGCCTTATGGTCCTGTGAAAGTAGAATAGATGTGACTGTGGGCTCCAAATAATTTGCCCATTTTATGGCTGAAATTTCCATTAAAATTAGACCAGTGGATTAAGCCCTTTTATTATTGTCTCCATGAAGCCCTTAACAACAGTATAAATATGTTTTTGATAGGAGGAACCTGTTAATATTTTAGCAGCCAGGTAACCCAGCCACCACATTATCAGAGGAAAATTTTTTTTAGGTGTGGAAAGTTCATGAGCATGATTGTGGGAAGAATATTGTGTGCCTTGGGGATTTGGAGGTCGGCTGAAAAGAGGGAGGTAGGACATGAGGACAGATTGCTCTGGTCTCTACATTCCTGCTGCCACATGTATCTGTCCAAATTAAAAGTCAAGGAGGGATTCCGTTTTGGTGTAAAATGACAATTTTACGGTGTATCTTTGGGTTCTGTGTAATGAAGCTCTTTCTATACCTTTGCGGTAGACCTATAATAATACAGTTGAAATCTTGGAGCCTCAGTTTTCTTATTTGTAAAATGAGAATATTAATGCCTACCTTGCAGGACTTCTGTAAAATTTAAATGAGAGAACATATGGAAGAACTCTGATTGGAATATTGTAGGTCCTTGCTAAATGCTTTTTTTCTTTGCTGTCTCTCAATTTTCTGTTTATTTGATCCATGAAATTTAGATACTTAATTGCATTTTTCCTTTTATTATTTTGCTCTTATTTATATATAGTAATCTTACTTCCCACCAGATTGCTAAGTTTTTTTTGAGGGAAGGCACCATTTCTTTTTCATTCTCCATAGTGTATGCTCTTAAAACAATTTGTACCTTATCTCCATGGTGCTTATTGCTGTTTTGCTCTTATATCTATTGATATGACCATTTAATTAAGTTTTCTTCCCTTTTGGCCTGTAAATTTCTTGAATGCTAGAATCTTGTTTGGTTTTGTTCAGTAATGTATATTTAGGGCCTAGATCAGTGCCTGGCATGTAGAAAGTGCTCTGTTAATATTTGTGGAACAAATCAATCAATGAATGATTAAGTTAAACACAGTAGTTTTTTTTTTAATTAAATTCAGTTTTATTGAAATACACCCACACACCATACAATCATCCATGGTATACAATCCGCTGTCCACAGTATGGTAACATAGTTATGTGTTCATCACCACAGTCTATCTCTGAACATTTTCCTTACATCAGAAAGAACCAGAACAAGAATAAAAAATAAAAGTGAAAAAAGAACACCCAAATCATCCCCCCATCCCACCCCATTTGTCCTTTAGTTTTTATCCGCATTTTTCTACTCATCCATACACTAGATAAAGGGGGTGTGATCCACAAGGTCTTCACCATCACACTGTCACCCCTTGTAATCTACATTATTATATAATCGTCTTCAGGAGTCCAGGCTGCTGGGTTGGAGTTTGGTAGTTTCAGGTATTTACTTCTAGCTATTCCAATACATTAAAACCTAAGAGGTGTTATCTATATAGTGCATAAGAAAGTCCACCAGAATGACCTCTCGACTCCATTTGAAATCTCTCAGCCACTGAAACTATTTCATCTCATTTTGCATCCCCCTTTTGGTCAAGAAGACACTCTCAGTCCCACGATGCCGGGTCCAGATTCATCCCTGGGAGTCATATTTTGCATTGCCAGGGTGATTTACACCCCTGGGAGTCGGGTCCCACGCACGTAGCGGGGAGGGCAGCGAGTTCACCTGTTGAGATGGCCCAGTTAGAGAGAGAGAGGGCCACATCTGAGCAACAAAGAGGTACTCAGGGGGAGACTCTTAGGCACCATTACATGCAAGTTTAGACTATCCTTTGTGGTAATGAGCTTCATAAGGGCAAGTCCCATGCTCGAGTGCTCAGCACATCAAACCGCCAGTCCCAGTGTTTGTGATAACATCAACACCAGTCCAGGTGAGGATGTCCAACACATCTGCGCCTTCCCTCAGATCCTCGGGGCTGGGGAGGGGGAGGCTCTAAACATACCCCTTATCATCTGCCCAAATTACTCTGGGATGTAAACACAGTAGATTTTAAACAAACACTTGCTCTGGGAAGGTTGAAACTCTCTGTCATATTCCTCGCAGATTTAGCCTGAAGCCTTGTTGGAGGCTGTAAAAGGTTTGTAGAATTTTAGCTAGGACCTTAGATCTTTAACAGGGTGTGTGGAAAAGAAAAAAGGTTTACAAAATCCTTTGAAGTGGTTCAGTACTTAATGCTATTTTAGCAGGAGGTCAAATGTGTTGTTTATGAATATGTTGTTGTAAAGAACTCTTTAAGTATAAATTACCAGTATTCCTTTCAGAAATAAGTATTTACATCCTTGAGTACTGATAGTAGTTTAAAATTTAGACTGAAAGGACAATGCTGTCAAACATTGCTTGTTTATTTCCTTCCTTTGCAAACTTTGCACAAACTTGATTATACCGGAAGGAAGCTTTGGGGATATGTTAGAACTGGGTGTGTCCTGGTCTTGGCAGTGCTTGCATAGCTTGTTTAACCCTTCAACCCTTCATGAATTCTTGCTTCTCAGTCCATATACTCAGTTGTTTTGTCATTCATTCATCCCAGTGCTAATTCCCTACACCCTCCAGGTTTTTGACACATTGCTGATGCACATCCTGACAGCTGAATCATTTAAGTATTGAGTCAACATCTTCACCTTTCCTGTAATCCAGTTACAATTTTATTTTGAAGTAATTGCACTGGATATTAGTAGCACAAGTTCAGTACTAATTTCTTCAAATATGGATTACACAATTGGACACAAACTCAGAAGAGAGGGAAAATCCATATGTGTTAGCAATTTATATTCATTTGTTAATTTTTTAATGTTAGTTTTAAAAAATTCGTAAAATTTGTTAATTTTTTAAAAAAGCTTACTTGACATTTCTTGAACGTTTACTATGTGTCAGTCACATTTTGTGTATTATCTGGTGAAATCTTGAGCTGTCACTGTCACTGAGCTACTATTAGATTCGTTTTGTAAAAGATCCTAAGGCTCAGCAATGTGTTATTATTTTTTTTAACTTTTCATTTTGAAATGATTTCAAACTTACAGGACAGTTGCGAAAATAATACAGAAACAATGCAGACATCTCCAATATACCCAGATACCCAGATTTACCAGCTTTCAACATTGTGCCACATTTGTTAAATGGCTGGCCGGCCGGCCTGCCTGCCTGCCTGTCTGTCTATGTATGTATCTATCTGTCAATCATCTGTTTCTAAATATTTGAGAGAAGGTGGCATACATCATGCTCCTTGAATGCTTAATACTTCCAGGTATATTTCCTAAGAACAAGAATAATCACTTATGTGACCACACATTAAGTACAGTTATCAAGTTCAAGAAACTTAACATTGACATAAAGCATATAGTCTATTTTCCAATTTTTTCACTTGTCGCAAGAATTTCCTTTTGGGCATTTTCTCCTGTATTATTAGATCCAGTCCGGGATCTAATGTCTCATGTCGTTGTCTCTTTAGTCTTTCTCTCTTTTTTTAATTGTGGTAACATGTACCGAGCATAAAATTCCTCATCTCAGCCACTCCCAAGCATGCCATTCAGTGGGATTAGTCACATTCACAATATTGTGCTACTATTGCCACCGTCTGTTACCAAAGCTTTTCAATCACCCACCCAAACAACAGAAACCCTGTACCATTATGCATTAGCTCCCCCTCAACCCCCGCTCTGGTAACCTTTAGTCTGCTTTCTGTTTCTGATGAATTTGTATATTATTGTTATTTCATATAAATGAAACATGCAATAGCTGTCCTTTTGTGGCTGGATTATTTCACTCAGCCTTATGTCTTCGGGGTTCATCCATGTTGTAGCATGTTCCAGAACTTCATTCCTTTTTGTGGCTGAAGAATATTCCATTGTATGTATAAACCACATTTTGATTATCCATTCATCTGTTGACAGACATTTGGGTTGCTTCTACCTTTTCACTATTATGAATGATGCTACTGTGGACGTTGGTATGCAAATATCTTTTGAGTCCCCATTTTCAATTCTTTTGGGTGTATACCTAGAAGTAGAATTGCTGGGTCATATGCTAGTTCTATGTTTAACTTTTTGAGGAACTGCCAAGTCGTTTTCCATAACAGCCACACAATTTTACAGTTTTACCAACATGTAGTAGGGTTCCTATTTCTCCACATCCTTTAACAATTTTTTTTTTAAGCAATGCTTTTTTGACATCAAAAACAAAACAACAGTAATTTAGCAGCTAAAATTTATTGCACACCTAATGTTTTCCTGACACTGTTCTTAGTGTTTTTATTTTTATTCACTCACTTAATCCTTAAGTCAACCCTATGAGGTAGGTACTATTATTATACCCTCATTTTACTCATAAGGAAACTGAGGCACAAACGCTTCCCTAAGGTTTCCTAGTTAGGAAGTGGCAAAGCCATATTTGGAATCCAGGCAGTCTGACTCCATAGCCCATTGTCTTAATTGCCATGCTACAGTGCCCTCAATTGCAGTTTCACTGCTCTGAAAGTGTTAAGTTTCTTTGTCCTTTTTTAACCTTTATATTATTGTTCTCCAAATTTTGATTTTGGGGTTATATACTCATGCACTCACAATTATATATACTTATGTACGTGCATACTTATGAAAATATACATGTAAATTTTTCTCACTTTATTGTTTTATGCTTGAACTGGGACACATTATTTTTATACACTCTAGGAAATAGGGCTTTAAAATGAATTTCGTTTTTCTTAGTATGGCGTTTCAAATTTGGGTTTTGAATACTTTTGTATTGGAAACTGATAACTTCATGATATGTGTGGGCTTATATTTGTATTTAATTGATATTAATGAAATAATATCCTTTATATGATATGTGGGAGGGCTTCACAATGAAGGGGATATAGTGCATGTGCATGCCGTCACTGGATTTGATTGCCTAGATTATGATTTTTAATTATAAATGTGCACTGTTCCTCCTGAAATTAGAGGACATTCTGCTGTACTCAGTCCCATATCACTCTTGGGAGCCTAAGGTCTCATATTTAAAATTTCCAACTGAGTTTCAGAAACAACATTTTTAACCTGCCATTGAAACAATGGATTGACTCTCCTTTTGTATTTTAATCTTTTCTTTTTTTAAGTTTTATAATGTATTTGATACTAAATGTAAGTTTTAAAATGACAAAGGGTTTAATTGATGTTCAAGTGATCACTCTCTGAATATATATACACACACATATATTTGTTTTATTTTGTTTTTAAACATCATATAATACTGTTAAAATAGCTGTAGGTCCATGTCATTCTTAATTGATCACATTGAAGTTAATCCCCAGAACAAATGGAAAGTAAGTAGGCCATTTTTATCCTTTGCAGAAGTAATCTCTTGGGAAAAATGCTCAATTAACTGAAATGCTTGAAAATAATGTGTTCTTTTATTGTCATTTTTTAGTGGAGGGAGGGTTGACTTAAGGGTAGGTGCTTGCTGAAAATTTTTAAATTCATTAATTTTTTTCTTTACCTTATAACCATGGCGTAGTAAAATGTCTTTCTTTGAAAGCAATTTTTGTTGCTCATACTTCTGAACACAGCTTACAGTGTAGATTAAGGTACTTAGAAAGTTGGACTTCAGAGATGCTGATTCTTGGACACATCCTGGAAGTTCTTTATGATAATTTCCTTTTATCATATTGTAAGTTTATGATTTGTTCCTTGTCTTAAACGTCAAGTGCAGAACAGAAGACACATTATAATTATTTGAGGGTTCTAAATAGATGGACTTCATTTAATTGAAGTTTGATATTGCTAGAATGAATTTTAATAACCTTTTAATGTTTTGAGAAACACTGCAGAATTTATTTATTTATTTATTTATTTATTATTATTTTTTTTTACTGTAATCATGTAATCATTTACTGGACTCTCTTTGCTCTTCATATTCTACAGTGCAAGTGCTAGAATGTTCAGCCTTATTTGCAATACCCTTATTTCTTTTTATTTCAACTACATCATCATGATACATGTACAGGTCTTTCTGACAAGTTGGCTCTTAATGATCAACTAATTCTCTATTAAAAAGAGACAGAAATTGCAAGAAGAACTGGTTCAGAGAAGTTTAGCAGATAAAAATTCTTACTACATATATTGAGAAAATTTTGTAAATTTCCTGCACATAAATAATTTACTAATGCATTTATTTTTTATTTATTTTTTTATTTTTTTTGCTTTGATTATGTTTCTTCCTGAATACCATCCCCTTTTCAAATTTCTGCATGGTTGACATTCATTTGCTTTCCCACATGCAAAAACATTTTTATATTTGTATATTTAGTAACAGTCATTGGCCACTCCAGTTTTTGCCACATTATACAGTCCCAGTCTTTATCATCTATCTTTACCTCTGGTGTCATACATTCTCCTATCCCACCTCTTTCAGCTTTACTCACAGACATCTTTGTTCAGTGTACTTACAATACCATGCTACCATCACACAGTATTATGCTATCTATTTCTGGATCTATGCAATCAACCCTAAACATGAAACTCTGCAGAATTTATTTTTAAAATAGCAGTATATATTCTTTTTTCATCAAAATGGTTTTGAAAATGTTCCAAAAAAATAAATATAAGTATTTCTGCACAGAAGGTAGATTTTAATCACAGTTACGAATCAGAGAATTGATCCCTTACTGTATGTTGTATGTTGTATGTTGTATGTTGTATACTTGATAAATGTTTGTTAACTGAATGGTAGCTTTTTGTGGAAAGCACTTCACAGCCTTTGAAGGGCTTTTTCTTGTAATGCTCACCTCAGCCCCGTGAAGAACATTTTCTCAATTTTACAGATAAGGAAACTAATGCTCAGAGAAGTAAGTAAGTTGTATAAGGTCACCTAGTGAATAGTAGAGATAGGATTTAGATAGAAGCAGAGTCAATGCCAAAGTCCTTACAGTCTCTCTCACAAAGCCAAGATGATCTACCTTAGCTACTTGCTCCTTACTCATCTGATCTCATCCCCTACCATTTTCTACTCCACCTTCAGCCACATTAGTTTCTTGGCTGATCCTCACGTTCACTGGCTTGTTCCCTATTGCCAGAATACCTTTGCCCTTTGTACTTGCTCAGATGTTTCCCCCCAGATAACGATTTGGCCAACTTCCTCACCTCCTTCAAGTCTTTGCTCAAATGTCGTTTTCTAGGTGAACACTCTAAAATGGTGCCCTCCAATTCTCTGCTGAGTCCCCCTTACCGTTTGCACTATTTTTTTTTTTACCATAGCACCTACCATTAATGATTTACTTGTTATGTTTAGTTGCTATTCTCTGTCTTCTGCTAGAATGTAACGCTCTGTGAGAGAAGGGATTTTTCGTTCATTTCTTCATTGTGTTATGTTAACATGCCTGGCCCTCAGTGGATAAGTGAATGAATGAGTGAGTGAGTGAGTGACTGCAGTAGGCCTTCTTTTCATTTACTGATGATAAACTTAATAGAATTTTCAGATTATTTTTGTTATGGAAAACATTCCCAAATTATACTACTTCATTAAAGTTGTGTATTCATTTACATTTTGATTTTTTTCTGTTGTATTTTTGTTTCATCTTTGAATGTAAACTAGTCTGTTCATTTTTAAAAGTCAGATTTTTTACAAAGTTTTGGAAAGTAAGGCATTATCTTTCTGAATATTACTGGGCAGAGATAGTTCATGGAATTAAGGACTGTGCAGTTTTTTTCAAGTTAAGTTGGCCTTTTTTTTCTTTTTATGTTCATAAATGTTGTCTCATTGAAAATCACCCTAGTTTTTGAAATTTGCATTTTATGAGTTGGTGTTATTAATTTGTTAGGAAACGATAATTATTTTGTTAAGTGTGTTACATTAAACATTTCCCCTTATTCTTTAGTATTTTATTTCTGGAGGAATAAAGTTCTAATTTAAAATTGAAAACCAGTGGGAAAATAGGATTTGGTATGTAGAATTTACTGATTCAGCTAACATTTATTATATACCTATCATAATTCTAGAAACTCCTACTGGGGGAGGGGAACCAGAGGTTTAAAAGGTGAACAAGACACCTGACTGGCTGGTTAAAACAAAAGTCCCAATATATTGTGGCAGATGCTCAAATGGAGGTATGTACAAGGTTTTATGAGAATTTTATCTTACAGAAGTTTTTAAGGACTTCCTAGCTGCTATAAAGTGAGGTATTCCCATACTATTTTAGAGCATAGGATTATCTTCTCAACTCTTATGGTGATTTGTCATTACAGTTAGAACTCTCTTATATCCATCATCCTAGAAGACAGTGGGAAAAGAGTGTTGTGGCTCAGGGTTTCTAAAAATACTGGTCTGTGAGAAAATCTGGTTCGGCGCAATGTGAAAAATAAGGAAAAGGGAAAGAAAGATAGAGGGAGAGAAGATGTGACTCTGTGTGTGTGTAAGTTGCCAACCCTCCTTAATTAGGACCATCTTTTATTCTGAGATTGCCCTTTCTCTCTCCTTTATACTTTTACTGGCATATAAAGTCTACAAAAAGAGAGAACCACTGACCTGAGTACTGTAGAGTACTGTATAATTTTTGTAGCCCTTTCTTGGTATGGCTCAGCAAGCCCCAGAAATGCCTTGTATTCCAAAGGCCCTAGTACCTATCTTCCTTGGCTCTCCACCCCTGGAAATGGGTCTTAGTAATAAATTAATGATAGAAAGATTGTGTCAATCACAAGCTTTTGTGGCTTCTGTGGTGCGAGTGAGTTTGTGGCAGGAAAGTAATCTACACATGTAATTAAGAGTTGATCAATTTTAAAATGCTTCATTTCTTGTTCTGACAAGTTTCATTGACCCCCTTGACATTTAAAGAAAGAGCATGAGGGATAGCTAACGAAAGGTTGGAAATAGAAACATTTACTAGAAAGTGTTGTGTGTGTGTGTGTGTGTTCTTGCTATATTCTGACTGGAACATAGGGTCAAAATAACATGGAAGTCCTGAGTCATGTAATTTTGCTTCTCTGAGGCTGGTTAGTCTGTGTTAGTGGTGACCTTTGGGTTTTGCTTACAAACTGGAGTTTGCATACTTCAGTTTTTAGGAGAGAGACACTGGAGAGTTCCATGAAAAAAATAATAAAAAATACATGTAAACTTTCCAGGCTGGGAAAAATAGTGTTATTATTCTTTTAAAATTTAATTTACCCATCTATGGTTTTTGCCAGTATAAGGCTGATTTTATGCTGCCTAGGTTTTAAAGCATGTAAGTACTTGTAGAAAAAGTCAAGCAAGTTTCCCTTTGCTTTTTAGGTAACAAATTTTCTTAAACAATTAAATAGTGAATCTCGACAGTGGAAGTATGACTATAGCTCCAGTGGAGGTGGTCCTTGTTAGTTGCTGTTATCAGTCATCATGATCATTATTGTTGTTATTGGTGTGGGCTTTGGAGCAGACACCAGCTTCAGCCCTTTTCTAGTTTGTGATGTTGGGCAAGTAGCTTAACTACTGTGGACCACTCCAGTTTCTTCATCTGGGAAACTGGGATATTAATAGTGGCCACTCATAAGGGATTCTGAGGATTAAAGGGGATAATGTATGTCAGGAGCTTAACACAGTGCTTTGCAGTAGTGATGATGTTGTTCTTTTTACCTTGAAATATAAGTACTTGCCTTTTCTGCCTTTCAGCTGTTTGTTGTTTAGTTAATACTCACACCTTTATTTCATCCTTTTGGTACTATTTTATCTGTGCTAGCCATTCTATGAGACGTGTTTTAAACCTTTAAAAAAAGTGTATGCTGATAATCGTCAAAGCATTTTTTTGTACGTTTTTTATTGTGAAACACAACATATGTACAGAAAAGTGATAACTTTCAAAGTCCTATTTAACAAATAGAGAACAAATTTCAAAAAACGTTACAGGCTACAGTTCCACAATTTCAGTTATTTCCTTACTGGAAATATGTATAAAGAAAGGTGATAACTTTCAAAGTGTGATTTAACAAGTAGTTACATAGGTAATTTCAAAGAATGTTATGGGTCACAGTTAATACAGTTTCAGTTTTTTCCTTGTGAAATATAACATATATACAGAAAGGTGATAACTTTCAAAGTACGATTTAACAGGTAGCTATAGAGCAAATTTCAAGAATGTAATGAGTTGCAGTTCCACCATTTCAGTGATTTCCTTCTAGCTATTCTAATACCCTAGCAACTAAAAAAAAATTATATAAAGATTCAGTATTTGTAATTCTTTGTTAAATCCTGTCTTGGCTGTTGCTACCCCTTCCTCTCGTTTAATCACTTTCTCAATCTTCAAGGATGTCTAGGCAGTGATCACCCTAACTCGTTCATGTTGAAAAGGGGTGTTGGCATTTTGGGAAAGGGGGATGCACCTGGTTGATGTTCTTGATGAGGCTGTTGCCTCTGGGTTTCGGGACTTATCTGACATAGGAACACTATGAAGGATTTAAGTTTCTGAAAAATAAACTTACTGAGTGAAACTTTCATAGGGTCTCAGATAGGGACCAGGATATTCTTTAGGGTTTCCGGGACTTCTGTTGATTTAGGCTTGTCCTACTGTGCATTTGGCATATCTAGCTGAAGCTTGAATAAGAGTAACCTCCAGGATAGCCTCTCGACTCTATTTGAAATCTCTTAGCCTTGAAGCCTTATTTTGTTACTTTTCTTTTCCCTCTTTTGGTCAAGAAGACATTCTCAGTCCCTCGATGCCATGTCCAGGCTCATTCCTGGAATCTGTTTCCCACGGCACCAGGGAGACTCACTCCCCTGGGAGTTCTGTTCCACTTAGGGGGAAGGGTGATGAATTTATTTGCAGAGTTGGCCTAGAGAGAGAAAGACCACATCTGGGCAACAAAAGAGGTTCTCTGAGGTGACTTCTAAGCACAATTATGGGTGGGCTTAGCCTTTCCTTTACAACAATAAGTTTCACAAGACCAAGCCTCAAGAATTGAGGGCTTAACTTATTAAGTAGGGGGTTCCTAATTTCACATAGGATATATTCTGTCCAAGATAATCAGTGTTTCATATTATTTTCACTTAGATGTACAATCATCATCACTCTCAATTTTAAACAATTTTCATGACCCCAAGCACCTCAAAGCTCGTATTAGCCTCTAATTATTTATTCCTAGTATTTGTATGGTGCTAGTAAGATATTCCGATTATATGTAGTCCCTAGCATGCAATTGTCCGGCGCCGCCCCGCTCGACCCCTGTTCCCCGGCCGGCGAGGGGAGAAACAAGGGATGAGAGAGAGAGAGAGATGCAGACCACGCAAACTGACCTGGCTGGAAGTCACGACTCAAGCCACACGGCGGTTGCGAGAGCAAGTCTTTTACTGAAGCTAGATAAGCATTCTCTGTTACAGGTTTCCACGCGGGGCAGAGTGCCTCGCGGGAGAGCAGCCTCGATGTGGCCGTCAGGTACGGCTCCTAGTGGGCTGTCTCTCCGAGGTTCGCTTGGGCAAACTCTTAAGTACTCTACTCATAACCAATGATCTAGCGCCGCGCATATGCACTCAATTGGCAGATAGGAATAGTGAGTGTGCACGTCATAAGCGGAAGCAGGATATGGGCGCCATCTTGGCTCATTCGATGGGCGGGGGGACTTTGGAGCAGGTTTACAGCGCATGCGCTATGCCCGTCCCGGGAGACGGCTCTCCACATCTCCCCCTTTATTATTTATATCGACCCAGTGTCCCCAGTGATGAGTGTGCTCCCGTGAACCCAGATGGCTCACAATTTGTTCCAGTGCTTTGGGGAGTCTGGACTAGGTCTCAGCCATTTAGCGGCGGAGCCTCTAGCACCGACCAGAATGCTCACCTCATATGGAGACAGGAGAGTCCGTGAGCTGGAAACAACATGACTCTCCCTGCAGTGCTTTGCCTTGCAACTGGGGGACAAAGGCGGGGGCAGGGATAGCATTAACCAGAGTCGGAGGCGTCACTAGGCGTCCCTATGCATTGGCTAGAGTCAAGTCTGGCCACAACTATGACTCTGCCTTAGGGACCTACCTGAGACAAAAATTATGACTGCTGGCGTCGCCCGTTATACCCGGGACACAGCTGCGCGCTTAGCTACAAACCTCGCTCCCGAGTGCCCCGCCCGAGGCGGCCAGGATGGGGTATGGCCATCAGAATGGTCGCTGTTGGGGGTATCAAAGGTGGAGGACATAGCCATCATAGTGGTAACACGGTACTGCCGCGCTTGAAACAGGCGTTCTAGCAAAGATTTAACAATGACTAATCCCACCAATGGTCCCACCATCAAGAGAATCCAATTAGTCAAATTGGGCCAAGAGAACCAAGAGGTGACTTGGTCCCACAGATTTTTTACAGTCTCGCCCAGTGTGGAAAGGTCGAAACTAACAGGCTTCAATTTCCTAATGTTCTCAAGTCCCTGAAGGTCGGATTTCACTTGGTCGGAGAGATTGGTGAAGTTGGGGAGATAAGTGTCCTTGAGCCACTCGGCGACATCTTGCTGCTCCTCTGTCAAGTTCACCCTAACCGGGGTGACACAAAGCCTCCCGAATAACCATCGGGTATCACACGTCTGCTGGAGAACTCTCCAGAGTCCATCTATTTCTAGTCCAAGTTCATCTATCTCCGCTAGGAGTTTCTGAATGGCCTGGAAATTTAAGTTCAGCATCTGATTGTGGCGGCGTAGCACGTCTCGGGTAAGGTATGCCTCTTGGACGCCTAGACTTAGAGAAGGGGATATTGTTAAGTGAAACAACTTGAGAAACAGGGCCAACCCAGTCGGTTGCCTTGACGGGGAGCCAGACATAACTTGGGCGATACACTAGGATAGCGGGGCGGCGAGGCATCCGGGTCTTTGGAACGGTTGCAGACTGTAGGAGCAAACCCCGGAAGGAAAAGGCACCTTTGAGTCTCATTTTTACTCAAGATCCCTTCACAAGACTGGCGGCTCTTCCCTGTAACGTTAAGAAATTCAAGCAAGACTCCCTTACTTAACTCGCCATTACCAGTTTCACAAGTAGCATTCGCCGCAACTGTGGTGTTGACAACCTTGACAGAGAGGTTAGCAAAAGAGAGGATCAGTGTGTCATTGGTGAGGGGGAAGGACTCGTTGAAGCTTGTGGAGGAAATATTTCTGTCAGAAGGCAGGTGGTGGAGACCTAGAGACAGGGTACGAGTGAAAAACACAGGAGAGGCGGGAGACCCAGCAGAGAATGGGGCCAGGGTCGGGGGATGATGCCACAGGCCCCAAAGACCACTCTCCTGCGCTACCACAGTTCCACTAAAAAAAGAAAAAGGCAGATTAGAAGGATTGCTATAGGAGAGCAAAGAACAGAGTTACCGATCCTCTTTTTGGGCAACCGCGGGGTGGTCAGTCCTACTATTATCGTCTTGTCGGTCGTCGCCATCATCAGCAGGGTCGGAGGCTTGGTCTAATGGTTCAGGTTGTATATTCGTTGGCGTTTCTGACAGCTGTTCCTTGGCTTCTTCAGGTGATGTCACGGTTCTCACCAGTCTTTCCGGAACCCACACTGGTTGACGTCCTGGTTCCTGGGGAAAAACACAAACAGAGCCTCTGGCCCAGCTGAGCACCGGGTCAGGGCCTTTGTGGAAACGGCCACACGGCCTGGTTACTGCACCTGGTTCGCCAAACCGTTGAGTGGCAGGGGGCTGACGTCTATTGGGACAATCTCTCTTAAAGTGCCCTGATTGGCCACAGCCATAGCACCCGTTAGACTTTGCCCCTAAGGTTCTCGGGCCTTTTGTAGCCACCTGTAGGGAGCTAGCTAGCATGGCAGCTAGACCTGCATTAGTTAAAGGGCTGCCAGTATCTCTACAGAGCCTGACCCACTCTGTCAAATTTTTTGCTCTGTTTTGTGCCAGGATAACTTTGCACTCCTTGTTGCACTGCTCAAAAATCATTTGCTTAACCACAGTCTCTGCTACTCCTGGATCTGAGAAGATTCTCTCAGCTGCGGTTTGCATCCTGGCTACAAAATCCGCAAATGGTTCTGTGGGGCCTTGGTGTATATTGCTGAGTGAGGCCTGAGCCTCTCCCTTACCTGTTAGCTTTTTCCAGGCACCCACAAAACAGCGGAAGATCTGGGCGTAGACCTCTTGTGGGAAACCCGTTTGGTTCTGGGCATGGGCGCCTCTCCCCAACAGCATGTCAGCATTCCACCCGCCACGTCTCCCCGCCGCATTCCTTGCGGCCTGCTCTTCAGCTAACTCCTCAAACCATGCTTTCCAATCTATGAATCGGCCTGACGGCAAGCAAGCACGGGCTAGCTGAAAAATATCTGCGGGTGTATGATTTAGAGCAGAGAGGTTCTCGATCATGTTCAAGGTATAAGGGGCATTGGGGCCATACTGATGGACGGCCTGCCTCAATTCCCTCAATAGTTTGTAATCATATGATTCGTGCTGATTGCCACCTTGGGGATTGATAATAACCGGGTACATTTCTGAGACTGGCTGCGGCTCAAGTGGCTGGTAGCCACCCAGCATGCCAAAAGGTCTAAATGTTGTGAAAGGGTTCCATCTCCAGAAATGTCTCCCACCACTACCTAATGGCAAAGGGTCCTGAGGGCCTGTGTACTCGGGCGGGGGGTACGGCAAAGGTTGCCCCTCCCCTGACCGGCCCATCGGGGTTTCCGGGTCTGGCAGCAAAGGATAATTACATTTACTGGGCATGGCCACTAGAGGGAGCTCTCGGCGAGGTCCTTTGGTGGGACCGCCCAAGGCGTCAGTTGGGAGCTGGGGTGTCCCTGGGGGTGCAGCGGTAGACATTGGCGGGGCGGAAGGCCGCACGGGTGTGGCGGGAGGCTCCTCCCACTCAATTAGCGGGGATGCTTCCGCCTCCTCGTCGGTATCGCTATCTGACTCTGAGTCAGAGTCACTGGACTCCGGCGGTTTGCCCTTATAGGAGCCGTCCGCTGACGAAACTGACTGGGTTTCTTGGAGCGCGCACCGTGCTTCTTGCAAGGCAGAGGACGGGCTTAGGCCGGCAGCCGATTCTAGTTCAAGGACCGCACGGACGGTCTCCCATATGGGTACTAGAATCGGGTCCATACACACGCCCGTCTGGCGCGCTCGGTCTATGTCGCGACCGAGCTTCATCCAAGAGGGTAGGCTAAGGCTGCCGGTGCAGGCAAACCAAGGGGCAAAAGTATCAACATCATCAAGAAAACGCTGAAGGGAGCTTTTCCTGACCGAGATACCCCGTTGTTTCAAAAGGTTCTTTAAGGGAGCTAAGAGAGATGAACTTCCGGACTGCCCCATGATTGCAGTCGGCACTATACTTCAGTCACTCGGAGAGCTCTTCCGAGTCCCCCGGGGTCACCTGAAAACCCACGGGCCCTAACTATCATGTAATAAGACGCACTCACCTTCTCGCGTTGATCAGGCGCGGGAAGTCCGCCGTAAGCTCGATGCGCAGCGCTGCTCTCCTCACAGAGGGACCGTCGAGAGCGAGGCAGGAGGAGGAGCGTTCCCCGTACGGGCCACCACTTGTCCGGCGCCGCCCCGCTCGACCCCTGTTCCCCGGCCGGCGAGGGGAGAAACAAGGGATGAGAGAGAGAGAGAGATGCAGACCACGCAAACTGACCTGGCTGGAAGTCACGACTCAAGCCACACGGCGGTTGCGAGAGCAAGTCTTTTACTGAAGCTAGATAAGCATTCTCTGTTACAGGTTTCCACGCGGGGCAGAGTGCCTCGCGGGAGAGCAGCCTCGATGTGGCCGTCAGGTACGGCTCCTAGTGGGCTGTCTCTCCGAGGTTCGCTTGGGCAAACTCTTAAGTACTCTACTCATAACCAATGATCTAGCGCCGCGCATATGCACTCAATTGGCAGATAGGAATAGTGAGTGTGCACGTCATAAGCGGAAGCAGGATATGGGCGCCATCTTGGCTCATTCGATGGGCGGGGGGACTTTGGAGCAGGTTTACAGCGCATGCGCTATGCCCGTCCCGGGAGACGGCTCTCCACATGCAATAGGTAGTTTTTCCCATATACCTCTCTGTTGTTAACTCTGTGTACCAGTGTCATACCTTAGAAGTGTATCATTGAAGCACTTATATTTATATTTGTAGTGCTAATCTGTGGGATACATGCCTTTAAACAGCCACTTTAGATCATGTCCGCCTTCAGTGCGGCACGGATACTTATAATCCCTTTAATGAACAATCATCACCCCTGTCCATTCCCATACTTTTAAGTTCACCCTTATTAACATGTCTGTACATATTAGGTTATCATTTCTCCTTTGCTAGCTTCTGTCTATCTCTAGGTCCCCTATATTCTACATCATAAGACACTGATTTTACATTGTTCAGGGAGTTCACATTAGTGATAACACACAATGTCTCTCCCTTTGTGTCTGACTTATTTCATTCAGGATACTGTCTTCAGGGTTCATCTATGTTGTCATATGTTTCAGGACCTTGTTCCTTCTTAGCTGCATGGTATTCCATTGAATGTATATACCACATTTTGTTTATCCACTCATCTGTTGAAGGACACTTGGATTGTTTCCATCTCTTGGTAATTGTGAACAGTGCTGCTGTGAGCATCGATGTGCAAATGTCTGTTCATGTCAGTGCTTTCAGATCTTCTGGGTATATACCTAGAAGTGGAATTGTTGGATTGTAGGGTAACTCGATATCTAATTTACTGAGGAACAGCCCAACTGTCTTCCATAGCAACTGTACCATTATACATTCCCACCAGCATTTGTTGTTTCCTGTTTGTTTGTGGCAGCTATTCTTATCGCTGTGAGATGATTTTCACTGTTTTCTTGACTTGCATTTCTAGGATAGCTAGTTAAGATGAACATTTTTTTCATGTGTTTTTTAGTCATTTGTATTTCTTCTTTGGAAAAATGTCTTTTCATATCCTTTGCTCATTTTATAATTGGGCTCTTTATACTATTGTTGTTGAGTTGTAGGATTTCTTTATATATGCAGGATATCAGTCTCTTATCAGATATATGATTTCCAAATATTTTCTCCCATTGAGTTGGCTGCCTCTTCACTTTTTTGACAAAGTCCTTGGAGGCAAAGAAGCTTTTGATTTTGAGATTCCCATTTATCTCATTTTTCTTTTGTGGCTTGTGCTTTGGGTATAAAGTCTAAGAAGCTACCTCCTATTACTAGGTCTTGAAGATGTTTCCCTGTATTATCTTGCAGGAGTATTATGGTACTGTCTCTTATTTTGAGGTCTTTTATCCACTTTGGGTTAATTTTTGAATAGGGTGTGAGGCAGGGGTCCTCTTCCATTCTTTTTTGTTATGGTATCCTGTTCTTCCAGCCTTATTTGTTGAGGAGACTGTTCTGTCCCAGTTCAGTGGATTTGGGGGCCCTATCAAAAATCAGTTGAGCATAAATCTGGGGGTCTATTTCCCAACTCTTGATTCGATTCCATTGATCAGTATGTTTATCTTTGTGCCAGTACCATGATGTTTTGACCACTGTGGCTTTAAAGTAGGCTTTAAAGTCAGGAAATGTAAGTCCTACCAGTTTGTTCTTCTTTTTTAAGATGTATTTGGCAATTCAAGGCCCCTTTCCCTTCCAAATAAATTTGATAATGAGCTTTCCCAAGTCCACAAAGTAGGTTGTTGGAATTTTGATTGGAATTATGTTCAATCTATAGGTCAGTTTGTGTAGAATTGATATCTTAACAAAAATTAGCCCTCCTAATGCATAAACACAAAATATCTTACCTCCTATTTAAGTCCTCTTTGATTTCTTTTAGTAAATGAAGTTTTGTAATTTTCTGTGTAGAAGTCTTTTATGTCCTTGGTTAAGTTTATTCCTAGGTACTTGATTTTTTTTTTTAGTTGCTATTGTGAATGGAATTTTTTTCTTGAGTATCTCTTCAGTTAGATAATTTCTAATGTATAGGAATATTACTGACTTTTGCACATTAATCTTCTATCCCTCCATTATGCTGAATTTGTTTATTAGCTCAGGTAGCTTTGTTGTCAGTTTCTCAGGATTTTCCAAATATAAGATCATGTCCCGGCCCGCGGGACGATCAACGGAGGCTCTGACTCCTGCGAGGGAAGAATGGTATGGGACAAGAGACACAAAGAATGACAGCAAGACAGGTTTCTGATCAAGCTGCAAAATTTTATTGAGGAGGCTGAGCATATATACTCTAGGGTAGAGGGAGTGGCTAGTAAAAACAGGTGGCGGCCTAGGATTGGTGGTTGCAAAGGCGGGTGGCGGTCTAGGATTGTTGATTGCTGTTGCTAGGGTGAGAGGCAGATGTAAGGTTAGCTTTTGGCGCGAACTGCTAATCCTTCCTTGAAGAAGGCTAATTATAGCTTAGGCTGTTCTTGCATCAGCCCTGGCGGCCATGTTGCATGTTACCGGTATCGCTGAAGGTGAATATTATATATGCTACCTTAATTGTCCCCAACAAGATCATATCATCTGCAAATAATGACAGTTTTACTTCTTCCTTTCCAATTTGGATGCCTTTTAATTTCTTTTTTTGCAGGATTGCTGTGGCTAAAACCTCTAGCACGATGTTGAATAATATTGGTGACGGTGGACATTCTTGTCTCATTCCTGATCTTAGAGGGAAGGCTTTCAGTCTCTCACTGTTGAGTTACTATGCTGGCTGTGGGTTTTTCTTATATGCCCTTTATCATATTAAGGTAGTTTCCTTCAGTTCCTGCCTTTTGAAATGTTTTTATCAAAAAGACACGCTGAATTTTGTGCAGTGCTTTTTCAGCATCTGTCATGATGATCATTTGATTTTTCCCTTTTGATTTGTTAATATGTTATATTACATTGATTTTTTTATGTTGAACCACCGTTGCATGCCTGGAATGAACCCCACTTGGTTGTGGTGTGTAATTCTTTTAATATGCCTTTGGATTTGATTTGCAAGTATTTTGTTGAGAAGTTTTGCATCTGTATTCAGTAGGGAGATTGGCCTGTAGTTATCCTTTCTTGCAGTATCTTTATCTGGTTTTGGTATTAGAGTGATATTAGCTTCATAAAATGATTTAGGTAGTGTTCCCTTTTCTTCAATTTTTTGAAAGAGTTTG
Source organism: Choloepus didactylus (assembly GCF_015220235.1). NCBI lineage: Eukaryota > Metazoa > Chordata > Mammalia > Pilosa > Megalonychidae > Choloepus > Choloepus didactylus. The sequence continues at coordinate 48,120,116 of NC_051310.1, forward strand.
AGTATAGTCGATTGTTTTTGGATGGTTTGGTAAAATTCCCCTGTGAGGTCATCTGGCTCTGGGCTTTTATTTGTAGGAAGCTTTTTGATGACTGATTGGATCTCTTTACTGTAATTTTTTTAGTTGAGGGGTCTGTTTCTTCTCTGGTCAGTCTAGGTTGCTCATGTGTTTACAGGAAATTGTCCATTTCCCTGTAAGTTGTCTAGTTTGTTGGCGTATCATTGTTCATATTATCCTTTTATGATTTTAGAATTTTCTTTGGGATCCGTACTAATGACCCCACTCTGATATATGACTTTGTTTATTTGGGTCTTCTCTCTTTTTGACTTTGTCAGTCTAGCTAAGGGTTTTTCAGTCTTGTTGATCTTCTCAAAAAACCAACTTTTGGATTTATTTATTCTCACTATAGTTTTTTTGTTCTCCAGATCATTTATTTCTGCTTTAATCTTTATTCTTTCTTTTCCTTTTCTTGGTTTAGGGTTACTTAGCTAATCATTCTCTAGCCTTTGCAGTTGTTCAGTTAGGTCTTTAGTTTTAGCTCTTTCTTCCTTTTTGATGTGTGCATTTAGAGCTATAAATTTCCCTCTCAGCACTGCCTTTGCTGTATCCCATAGGTTTTGTTATGTTGTGTTCCCATTTTCATTCGTCTCTAGATATTTAGCAATTTCTTTGGCAATTTCTTCTTTGACCGACTTAGGAGTGTGTTGTTTAACCTCCATATATTAGTGAAATATCCAGTTCTTTGGTGTTTATTGATTTCTAGTTGCATTCTGTGTTTTGTATAATTTCAGTCTTTTTAAATTATTAACACTTGTTTTGTGCCCCAGCATATGATCTATCCTGGTGAACATTCCATGAGCACTAGAGAAGAATGTATATCCTGGTAATTTGGCATGTAATGATCTATATGTATCTGTTAAGTCTAATTCATTTATCATATTGTTAAGGTTCTCAATTTTCTTGTTGGTCCTCTGTCTAGTTGTTCTATCTATAGAAGAGACTGGTGTATTGAAGCCTCCCACTATTATTGTAGACATGCCTATTGCGCCCTTCAGTTTAGCCAATGTTTGTCTCATGTACTTTGGAGATCCTTGATTGGGTGCATAAATATTTATGATTGTTATTTCTTTTTTGTGAATTGTCCATTTTATTAATATACAGAGTCCTTCTTTGTCTTTTATGACATATTTGCATTTGAGGTCTATTTTGTATGATATTAGTATAGCTACCCCTGCTTTCTTTTGGTTACAGCTTGCGTGGAATATTTTTTTTCCATGCTATCACTTTCAATCTCTTTGTGTTGCTTCATCTAAGATGAGTCTCTTGTAAACAGCATATTGATGGGTCATACTCTTTAATCCGTTCAGCCGTTCTGTATCTTTTAATTGGGGAGTTTAATCCATTCACATTCAAAGTTGTTACTGTGAAGGGAGTTCTTGAACCAGCCATCTTATCCTTTGGTTTTTAGTTATTAGATCTATTTTTTCCTCCTCTTTCTTTTTTTTTCTTTAAGTTACCCTTACTAATACTCTTCAGTTCTGTGCCCTTCCCCAGACTTTTCTCTCCTTGTTTTTTCTCAGCTGGTAGTGCTCCCTTTAGTATTTCTTGCAGCACAGGTCTCTTGTTAAAAAATTCTCTCAGCATTTGTTTGTGTGTGAAAATTTTAAACTCTCCCTAAATTTTGAAGGAGAGCTTTGCTGGATAAAGAATTCTTAGTCGACAATTTTTTCTTTCAGAATCTTTAAATATGTCATACCACTGCCTTCTCACTTCCATGGTGCCTTCTGAGTAGTTAGTATTTAGGCTTAGGTGGTTTCCCTTGTATGTGGTGAATCCCTTCTCTCGCTGCTTTCAGGACTTTCTCCTTCTCTTCAGCATTTGACAATGTGATTAGTATATTTCTTAGAGTGGGTCTGTTTGGATGTCTTCTATTTGGTGTTTGTTGGGCTTCATTGATATGTATATTTATGTCATTTATAAGGGTTGGGAAGTTTTCCCCAACTATGTCCTCAAATACTCTTCCTAGCCCTTTTCTCTTCTCCTTCTGGGACACTGTCCCAGTTTGCTAAAGCTGCTGTTATGCAAATACCAGACATAAACTGGCTTTTATAAAGGGGATTTTTAGATTACAGATTTACAGTTCTAAGGCCATAAAAGTGTCCAGACTAAGGCATCAAGAAGAGAATACCTTCACTGAAGAAAGCCCGATGGTGTCCTGAACACCTCTGTCAGCTGGGAAAGCATGTGGCTGGTGTCTGTTGCTTTTTTGCGCCTGGGTTCTGGTTTCAAAATGACTTTTTTCCAAAGTGTCTCCGGGCTTCTCTCTCTCTAGCTTTGTTCTCTCAGCTCCTGTGCATTCTTGCTTGTTCTCCCAGGGCACTTCTCTCTAAGCATCTGGGGTTCCTCTCTTAGCTTCTCCAGGGCAAACTCTGGGCTTCATCTCATAGCTTAGAATCTCGAAATGCCTTTTTGTCTGCATCTCTAAGCATTTGGGTCTCTGTGGGCTCTCAGCCCTCTTATGGACTCCAGTGAGCTAAGTAAGACCCACCCTCAATGGGCAGGGTCACATCTCCATGGAAATAATCTAATCTAGGTCCTACCCCACAAGATTGGAATAAAAGAACATGGCTTTATGGGGTCCATAACAGCTCCAAACCAGCACAGACACCAGTGGTTTTATATTTGTGTGCTTCATGTTGTCCTTCATTTTCCTGAGATTCATTTCAAATTTTTCTATTTTTTTCACCATTTGTTCTTTTCTTCACTGACATTCAATTGGTTTGTCCTCTAATTCACTTATTCTTTCTTCTGCCTCTTCAAATCTGCTGTTGTGTGTCTAGTATATTTTAATTTCATCTACAGTACCCTTTATTTTCATAAGGTCTGCTTTTTTTTAATTTACTCTTTCATATTCCTCTTTACGCTCTTGTAAAGTCTTCTTGATGTCTTTTACGTCTTTAGCCAACCCATTGAAATTGATTTGGAGATTCTTTGATTAATTGCTCCAGATTCTGTGTCTCCTCTGGCTTTTTAATTTGCTTGTTTGGATTGTCCGTATCTACTTGGATCTTCATGTGCTTTGTGATTTTTCTGTTGGCTTTGGGGCCTTTGCTTATCTTGATAAGGTTAATTTGGGAAATGTAGTATTATTTGAATATGTGTCTATAATTTGGCAGAGCTACAGTTTGCTGGAATACACGTTCCCTGTCTTCCCAGCAGATGGTGCTCCTGAGCCACCTCGTATTGTCAAGCCAGCTTTCCCCCAACTTCGCCTGTTTGCTCTGTGGGCAAACAAGGTGGTAATCCAGTCAGCGCACCAGTTCTTCATGTGCACTGTGGACTGCCAGCCCTTTGGGTTGGGGGTGGGCGATGCGCAGTTCAGCAGGGATTTCACTCAAGGGCATAGTGGGTCCGGTGGTTCATGGGCCTCCTAGTGGATCACTCTCAGACTATGGGGCTATGCGTCTCACCCTCCAGCTCAGATGTGCTGCATTCCCTGTCTACTGTGCATCCTCGAGCCTCTGGAGTTGAGGAGGGGCTCCTGACACTTCTGTGCTGTGCCCTTGCCTCTTTCTGCCTCTCACCTGTGCACACCACGTGCTTCCGTGGTGGGAGAGTAAGTGTGGTCACTACAAGTCTCTTGAATCCCAAGTTCCTTCATAGGAGCTCCTGGTTGTATGGCTGTGAAGGTTATCTCCCCAACTATTTGCTGAGATTGGTGCGTGGGGGGTGGTCCTGATTGATTAAACTCACCCCGTCCTTTCAGACTCAGTTTCTCTGCTTTTTCATCCAAGTCCCGACTATGTGTTGTAGAGGTCCCTCTCTTTCTGGTCGCACCCTGGAACTGCTGTTCTGGGACACTTTCTGCTCTTTCTCTAGGTTTTTTCACAGAGGAGATGTTTGCTCGGCCTTTCCTATTCCACCATCTTGCCGAAAGTCCCAGGCCCAAAACATTTTTTGAGCTTCCTAGTAGATTGGAAAGAGTTATAAAAGCAGCTGACTCTACATTCACCTTTATAACCAAGGCCAAAATTGGAATACTTTCACTGTTGTAGATATTTTCAAGGGCCTTCCTTTACTTGGAAACAGAAAGTTTTCACTGCTAGCTTTAAATAAAATGAGAGAGAAAGAATTTCAAAAGCGAAGGGGTTAGCAGAAAGGTTTTAAAGTTCTTAATTTTACGTGGTGATTTTCAACCTTGGGCACACATTGAAATACTTGAGTCACTTTTATAAAACACAAATGCCCAGGCCTACCCACACCCAATGATGTCAGAATCTCTGGGAGTAGAACCCAGGTAGTGGTACTTTTTAACAGACCTCTCCTCCCTAGTCCCTCATTCTTACATGCAGCCAAGGTTGAGAATCACACTGCATTAAAAGAATGTTTTTTTCAGCAGTGGAAACACTGTATTACTACCACTGCCACCTCACTACCATCAGCAATGAACCTTTGAACCCACTACTTTGGATACAGTAATAAAGTAATTGGAATGATCAAGTATTTAATACTTATTTTAGCCAGCACATTAGTTTTTGTTTAGCTTCTTATTTGCTTTTGTATATCCAAGTATTTTATATAATCAACATTTTTACTTGGGTCCAGTTCATAGGATGTGAAGTCTCATTTTACTATTTGATTCATTATAAAGCTTCACAATTGTTTCTTTGTTTAGTTTCTTATTTGCTTTTGTAAATCCAAGTATTTTATATAATCAACATTTTTACTTGGGTCCAGTTCATAGGATGTGAAGCCTCATTTTACTATTTGATTCATTATAAAGATTTACAGTTGTCTCTTTTTTGATGAAATATTATTGGCTATATCTGAGGTTTATTGTGTGTCAAAAGCAATTCCAAATAGAAGTCTAGTTCCACTAGTAAAATAGGATTCTTTTTAAGTTTCCTGAAGTATGTGATGCAAAAAAGGAATGCTGCCTGTGTCTATGTTTAGTACAATTGATGGCATTGATTTAACAGACCACATGGATGGGCAATTTATGCATTTTACCAATAGTGCTAATGTATATCTCTTTGGTCCTATAAGGCTAAGTCTACTTAGTGTTTTAGCACTAAGCATCTTCTTAGTTCTGTGGGACATTATTGCTAGTTCTTTCTAAATATGGGCTCATATGCCTTATTGAGTCAAATTCTCACATGTTAAAAGTTTTTGAGTGTTGTCTGTGAGGGATTGATAGCATACATAGATGGGGATTTGTACCACTAATGATCAGAGATAGAACATAGCACCTCCAGGGAAGGTGAGATTTGAGGGGGTCAGAAACTATGTTTACATGCTCTTTTTGTGTGGGTACCTTAATTTTTTTTGAGAGTTGGGGAAAAGTAAAAGAACTAAGTGAGTAATGTCAGGATATTTTCAGTTAAAAGCGTTGCTAATTTAGAAATATTTTATTTCAGATCTTTTGAACTAAAATATCTGGTTTAAAATATAAGTTCATCTGGGGTTCAAGTAATATTACTGCTTGGCTTCCCATGCAAATATATGACGATTTTACAGAAATGCTTATTCACTGTATTTCCACACACATTATAACAGCCTATGTATAAATAAGTTACCAGTCCACATCTTTGTTTGAACCAATCTGCCTTCTCCTTGGGATATTAAGTCTAATAAATGTAATGATGTGGTCCTTCTTTATTTGCAAACGTGAATTGAGCATTCTGGTTTTCAACAACTTCAGTTGGTTGGAATCCCAGAGCACAGACCCAGAAGACACCACCAGCTCATGTTTTATTTCTTCTACCTTTGCTTCTTCTTGCTTTGCAAAGTCCTGACAGAGCCAGGTCTCAAGGAAAAATGGGCTGATATTGGATCCATGATCCTGTGCTCCGAACATTAGATAGGATAAAATAATGGAAGCTGTTGACTAGGGGAGGGATGAGCTTCTTCTGCAAATTGTAAACAAATAAGTAAGTAACCAGTCCTTTGAATCTTAATGAGTGTGAGGGGAGTGTTTTTTGGGGGGGTGATGAGGGGTGGGCGGTGTAGGTGGTGGCATTGTGGCTAATGTGTATGTAGGCCCTGTTGACTGTACTTTAGACACTCAAGGAGAATTTTTGTCTTTTACTCCCCCTTCTGTTGAAGTCTGTGGCATTTTTCCATTACATGTTACACTTGTAAATTTCAAAGTTATTGGAGTACAAACACCTTGGTGGTGGGAATGAGTAGTAGTCATTTTCCCCAGCTTATTGGCAAAATTGATAAGATGATGCTGGGAGACAGTGATAGAAACTGCCTACAGGGGAAAACGACTAATGTTAAAAAGCAAAGAGAAGGACAGTAGAATGAGAAATAGATCTGCTAAGTGGACGGGCCACTTAGCCAGTCACTACATTTTTCTCTTGGATGGGAAACATATTCTGAAAATCAACCTAATTGTAAGGGTTCTCCTGGTGCAGTGGCATCTGACTTTATGGGATCTTATAAAGCTGTGATACTGAGTGAGTTATTCTCCCTTTTAAACAAATACTAACATTTGACAAATGAGTAGTTGTGCTAATGACCTTCATGTATTGCATAACCACTTATTGATTCCTAATTATTTATGGTATGTTTCTCTAGGAAAGACATCCCTCTCCTGGGGACAGGGACAGCCTGTGCAAGCCAGAGGTTTCTATTGTGTTGCTCAGGAAGATAGGTGGATAAGAACGTTTGTCTGCTTTGGGATTTCAAGATGACCTTTAATTTTCCTAATTTGCATTTATTTCCAAATGTTTGTAATTTGTGTTTTGTTTTGTTTTATTTTTTCCTTCAATTATAGTTACTTCAGCAGTATTAACATTTCCAGGTGGCTTTAATTTGTTAAGTGAGTAGCTTTGAGTTGTTAGAATCTAGTGTTATTGCATTGTAAGAATATACTGCCTGCATGTCTTCTTTTTGTCATTTTTGAGGTTTTCTTTATGGACTAGTACCTGATCCTTTTTATAAATGTTTCTTTAAAAAGAATATCTTTATTTCCAAGACTGGTTACATAGACACTAAACTTTTCTTATATTGATAAGTCTTCTGGGCCACCCAGAGAATGTTCTTTCTCCCATCTTTTTCATATCCCATTGAGACTAGGGAGATGATGATTAGGAGGAGGTTGGGAGCAGCATGGCTGTGTGGGGCAGTCTAGGGGCCAGACATTACAGGAGGGACCCTTTGCTTGAACTGTTACTAGTTATATCATTCTTTGGCATAGATGATTTTTTTTTTAAATTGTTGTTATAAAGGAATTGACCCTTTGAGGAAACCATTTCCCCCTTTTCTTCTTTTGGTCATTCTTGACTGCTTAAGTTCTTTTATGTAAGGAAGGGAGGTCATTTTAGAAGAATTTAGTCTGCAATAAAGGATAAATCATAGCTTGTGGCTATATATTTTAATCTCTGGGGAATGGGCTGGAGAGGAGATAGAGAGTTTCTGCGAGACACTTTATGATTGGGGAGCATGCTGGAGATCAATTTGTTGATTTCTTTCTGCATTCTTCCTCTTCTCTCTTTTTATACACTTTGTTTTCTGGAATACTGTATTGCTTTTGCCTTTCACTGAGATTGAATATATCATGATGATGAAGAGCCTGGGTTTCAGTCCTGTTTCTGCTGCTTATTAGCTGTATAACTCTGGGCAAGTCATTGAAGCTTTCCATGTCTTGGTCTTCTCAGCTGTAAAATGGGAAATAATATTTAACTGCATATGGTTGTTGTCAGGATTTAATGAGCTATAATATATGTAAAGTGCTTAAGATAGTACCCAATAAATGTACCCAATAGTGTTCAATAATTGTAAGCTGTTAACAGTTTTCCATTGGGCAGAGGGGGATCCTGCTTCACATTTGTCTATGACATTACATCGATTTGGATAAATAAATAATGATTTGCAACTGCCTAATTCTTTTAAAAAAAGGACTAACTAAATATTAACTGTCCAAATGTCTTTAGCAGCTAAATGTGTGAATCCCTTGAGTATTAGTGCATTGACCATAAAGATTAATCATTGTTCTCACTGCTTAAATGATAGTGCACTTTTTGGAGGAAAGCCTATCATTTATAAATACTTTCATAATTCTTAGGTACTGCGTCAAGGAGCTCTCTGTGCAGGTGATCTCATTTTTCAGCTTTCTTAAAATTTCCCCTCAAAAATGGGATTAATTAAAATTTCTTTTGAAGATTTTAATTCTTAACTAATGTTTCATTAATAAGCTTTTTCTTTCTTGTTCCTGATGCAGTGTCAAAATTCCTATTGAGCTTTGAGGTATGGGGTCCGAGGTAGAACTCAGATTTCAGTAATTAATCCATATGTTCCTGCACATGTAATTAGCCATTGGTAAAAGATAATGCAGTCATGTTTATAAACAGCCTTGTTTAGTTTTTGTTTGTTGGTTCGCTTATTTTTAACACTTGAAGCAGGTAGCAATTAAAGAGCAAGCTTGGTCTGACTAAGTTTTGTTTTCAGTTTAAGGCTAGGTGTTTTGAAACTGATGAAGTCTAAGGACATACGATAAGACATATCTCATGCCTTGACTTAAAACTGATTCCAAAGTCTTGGGCTGTAAGTTACCTTAGGTCTTTGGGGACCTATGGTAGTGGTGGTGGTGGTTGGGGGTGAGGGAGCAGTGTAACTCACCTGGTGAAGAATAATTTCTAAATTTATAAGTTGTTTTTGCTGATAGTAGCAGTGATGCTATCCATATACCTTTGAAAATGTTGACTACTTCTTGTGCTCTTTTTGTATCTGCTAGAGAAATCTTATGTTTTCAGGTGTCCTGTGCACGTTCATCTAGGCTTCCCCTAAAGTCAATGTCATTATGCTATGTTTTGGGGGAATTTACCTGTGAGTTCCTAGTACTTGGGCGGGCATTTAGGTTGTGGATGTGAGGAAGGGAAGGAGGTCAAGGAGAGGATCATGCAGGTCCTGTGAATGGGAATGTAGCCTCCATTCCCATCTGCTGGGGCTTCTGCAGCTGGAAGACAGATGCTGTTAGCTGCTGTACTTACTTCCAGGAAGCAGCTGGCCCATGCTCTGAGGCTGCTTCCTGTAAAGTATTTTCTGGGAGGCTGGCAACTGAACATAGCTGCATGTGACTAACATTATTAAAGGGCTTCTCCAGTAGTACAAAGGGAATGTGGGAGTGTGGTTAGAGACTTGGGCAACCTGCCCAGCTCCATTGTGGGATCTCAATGGTTGTCTCTAATTTTCTTTCTGAAAAAATGGAGAATAATACCATCTGTTAACCTGTAAGGGTGATCTGAGGATTAATGAGTTAATCACCTGATAGACAGCAGAGCCTACCCTGGTCATAAATTTTCTTTGCCTCTCCTGGGAGGGATGCTGCAGGTTGGCAGATGTGAATAAAATATAGAGGAAAGATGATAGGAGTGGGCCTTCTGCCACTTAGTTGGTATGTTTCAAATCCAACTTCACTTACGGTTTCCTTTCTAGCTAGAGGATTTTAACTAACCTGAAATTTCTACATATTTTTTTTAGAAATAACACCAAGCCAAATGTGTGACCTGCTGTTTGCAGGAAAGAACAGATGTCTCTTCTGAGAACATATTAATAAAGATGTCACTGTTTTTCTCCTACTGTAAGAGAAGAAGCTGGGTCAAAAGATAAGAGTGTAGATTTAAGTGGAGTTGGCTCTTATTTTCCCACTACTGATGTGCTCTTTTTGAGAGAATTGGTATTGCTTCATTTTGTTGATTGTTCATGGTTTTTTTGACAGAAACTTCATAGAGATGAAGCCAAAACAGCACAAAACAAAAAAAATATAAACATACATAGCAAAAGAATTGCTTTAAATACCAAGGATGTCAGCATGAAATTAAAATAGACTGACATTTCTATTTTGAAATTTCTTAGTAAAGGTAATTCAAACCAACAGTGAAAACTGGGCTTTACCTTATAATGGGAAGTTTGACCTTTGTCAGCGTTTGTTGGACTTAAGGTTGTTGACATTGGGCCTTTTGGTTAAAATTTGCTTCAACTCTTTAATGGCTCTTGGGATTTTGGTCGGTCTTTGGAGTGGAATAGCAAATGCTGTCAATTGTGTAGGTATAATGTAGTTTTCAAGACAAAGTCTCTGAAGTAGTGGATATGGTGTCCTCTCCCCTGCACTCCTATGTGTAACTGTTAAAAAGAACACTGTTGTTATGTGAATTCTTATTTATTTTTTTGAGCTTGCTTTTGAAGTAACTTTCACAGAGAATTCCTGTTACCTAGAAATTGATGACAGACTTACACCATTTCCTTTTTTTTTCTTAGACGTTCCATCCTCAGAGCAGCCTGAACTGTTCCTAAAGAAACTTCAGCAGTGCTGTGTCATTTTTGACTTCATGGACACGCTATCTGATCTTAAAATGAAAGAATACAAGCGCTCCACTCTTAATGAACTGGTGGACTACATTACAATAAGCAGAGGCTGTTTGACAGAGCAGACTTACCCTGAAGTAGTTAGAATGGTGAGTTTCTTTTTTTCGCCGCGGACACTTTTAAGCATCTTCCATAGCAACTCACAGGTGTATTTATTTCAGAGTGAGGTTACTGGGACTCCCGTCCACAAATGAGAGCCAGCCCCCAGAGAACTAAGCAAAAGCAGTTGGCACAATACTAGAATGTCTGAAGAGTATGATTTCATGAGTATGAGATTCAGAACTTTTCACCTATACCAGCGTTGAAGGAATCAATGACTTCAGATATGAAACTAAGATTTCCAGGGGATTATTAGAATTCTGGCTTTGGGAAAAGAAAGAGTCACAGAAGAATCAAGAAAATTTTATATATGTATTTGAAAAATATTTAAGCTTGATGGAGGTCTTGATCTTTTCCCCCTGTTCATTGTGGTATATTAGAAGTGGCTTTAAGCTTAATGTAATTGTGATTTGTAGAATCTAATTAGGACCTCTGTTGGCTTTATAACAAATCCTTCTCTTTACAATACCCTTAGAGTCAGGGGCAATGTCTTTCATGATTTTTGAACAAAGTCTTGCACTTTGGGTGGTCTTTGAGAGTTATGAGAAGAAATAGCATAATGTAAGTAATTATGTTCTTATTCAGTCAACAATTATATTTCTTAAAAAGTGTACCAAAGTACGATCTTTCTGTTAGATTTCTTTAAGCGGGTTGCCTTCTTGGCATCCCAGAAAATTTTGGATCTAGACCGCTCATGCTATTTTGGAAGGGGTGGGGTGGGGGCTGGTCTACTAACTTGTGAAAAGATGCTGCAGAGATCCAGAAAGGTCAGTGCACCATTGGGACGCTCACCAAGGGGATGTGACCTACACTCTGTGCACTGCTGAAAACCTGTCTAGCTTTTCTGTTTAAATCTTGTCATTTTTATTGAACAAATGCATGAAAGGGACATTTGTGTTAGAGTAGATGTGGTCAAAAATAGATAGTTCAGATTTGGAAAGATACCTGAATTATCATAACTTGAGAAACAATGACTGATGTATGAAGGCTATTTCAAAACAACACCCAATATGTCCCTCAGTTCCAAATGCATATTGCACTTGCTGTTAATTTACAGAAGTGTTATGCTAGAATATTTTGTAGGATAACTGTTAACATTGTGGCTCTAAAGCACTGGTTCTCAACCAGGAGCACTGTTGCTTCCTAGGGTACCTTGGGCAATGTCTAGAGAGAGTTTTGGTTGTTGCAGTAGAAGGGGAAGTGAGGGTTTGCTGCTGGCATCTAGTGGGTAAAAGCCAGGGATGCTGCTAAACATGCTACAGTGCACAGAACTGTCCCCCCCAACAAAGAATTTTCTGGCTCCAAATGTCAATAGAGCTGCTGTTGAGAAACCCTGCTCTAGAGTTTGCACGCTATTTAAACCTTTTAACCTGATACTCCGTATCTTCTCTAGTTTGGCTTTTCTTGTGCAGAGTACAGTCCCTATAGTTCAGCCTATCCCTGTGCTTAGCTACCTGTTACATCCCCTCCTCAGAGGCAGCCTATGTTTATAACTTTCTTCTTTGTCCTTCCATGGATGGTCCATGAATATGTAAGCATATACAAGCATATATGCATAAAAATTGTTTTTCTTTGAAACACACAAATGGTGGCATACTACACAAACTTGTACCTTGCTATTGCACTTAATATATAGTATATGACAGTACATATAGAGTTACCTCATTAATTTTTATAGCTGAGTAGTATTCACTGTATGGTACTATAACTTATTTACCAGTACTCTATGAATATCGTTATACACATATCAGTTTGACTTTTTGAGAGAACATCTGTATATTTGTTGATTCTTTTTTTTTTCTCCCTATTTCTGGACCTTTATGTTTTCCCTGCCCACCTACCTCTAATTCTAATCCTTACCCTCCCTTCAAGACCCAACTTAACGCTACCACTTTTTCCTGAAAAGCCCCAGTATTTTCTTTTTCCTTTAGTTCTGCTTCTTGGCATCCACCCTTTGGGAATTTGTTCATTTGCTGCTTATTATCCTTTCACACATCAATCTGACTTTTCTAACTAGACTGTCAGCTCTAGTAGACCAAGGAAATGTGTGCTACACATCCCTGTGGCCTCCACAGTACCCCCTAGCCCAGTGCCACCTGTGAGGCTGTTGCACCAGAATTATTGAATGGTGGAATGAATTCCCTCTTAAAATGTGGGCATTTGAGTCTCCTGAATTATGACTAATATACTGAATGTCACTGGATTATATTCAGTTTTTAAATCTCTTATTTAGCATAAACCAAGTCTTTCATTCGTATAAACCAGCTTTTCCTAAAGACCATTTTCTCTTTTCCCACATCCTCCACCACCTCTCCCACCCCCAAAAAGAGTCTTATCATGTGTGTGTGAGTATGTGTTTTAAAATATACTTGAGCCTTAACCTTAATACTCTAGATGGTAGTTTAGAATTCTCAGAGGTGTAATTCATTTTCATATTTGGTGATTTGTGAAATTGTTAGCTACTAATTTTACATGGTACTTAGTCTGGGAGCATTTACAGAGGTGATAGAATAGAAAGAGAAAGGACTTCGGAATCAGAAAGGCCTAGGTTTAAGTGTCAGCTCTGGTCACTTACTTGCTCTATTACCTTGGGAAAGTTACTTTATTTTGGGGGCCCTCAGTTTTAGTGTGGTGCTAAGGGGTTTGTGTGGACTGGGGAAGAGTGACCGTATCCCCTTCCACTCACTTTCAAAAATATTCCAAATAAGTAAAATTCTTGTGCTTGGTTTGCAAATCAAGGTTCCAACCATCTCAAATACATGTATAATCTAGTAAACATAGTGCTTACTACTGTGTAAGAAGAATTGGAACCAAGTCCTATCTTGTTTCCCCTACCCCCTTTTGATTTGCTGCCTCTAATCTAAGCTCCTTCCATGTAGAAATTTTGGCACTGCCACACTCCCTTTCCTAATCTGTATTGTACCTGCCTTTTGGGGGATTTTGTGGGGATTAGTGATGATGTGTTTAAAGTTCCTAAAAACAGTCCATACCCATGGCAAGCACTCCATCAATACTTTCATTTAACATTCTATAAATAATATTACTGTATTTTAATTTGATGGTTTTCTTACTGGATACATGACTTTACAGCCATTGGTGAATTCCACAGTTAATGTTTGTGCCTCAGTGGTTCTCAAACTCTGTAATTGCCTGTTGACCAATCACCATCCCCACCTACTCCTCTTTCTTGTCTCTGTAAAACAAAACTTACTTTTCTGGGATCAGTGAGGGATATGGTAGTGCTTTCAGTGAAATATCATTGAAGCCATAGCTGGCTTTTACAAACCAAGATGAATAATGATTTATAATGGCATGTAATGGTATCGGCCTTATTACCAAAAGCCTGATGGATCCTATACCTTGACAGTCGCTAGTCCTGTTAGGGGAAGAAAAGAGGGACAGATGAAAGTAATTGTGAGTTGTAGAAATCATTTTTAACATTTAAATGAAGTCTGGTTATCACCTATAGATAGCTACAGTTAAGAAAGAAAAACCACTCTTTGTGTCAACAGGGCAAAGCAAAACAATGTATCTTGTAACTTACCTGCAAGAAGAGGATTGTTGGGTAGTGGAAAGAGCCCTAGGCAAAGAATCTGGGAACTGTTCTCATTTGTCTATCCACTTAACTAGGGATGGGATATTGGGTAAGTCATTTCCTCTCTAAGCCTCAGGAACTCCTATTGTAAATCAAGGGAGTTGATTATGATCTCTCACATCCTTCCAGCTCTGAAAAATACCAGCTCTTTTGATTAACACAGTCAAGAAATTTAGAATCAGTTTTGCCACTCTTAAAGTTTGCAAACCATTGTCCAAAGTAGTTGTTTAGGTGAATGGCTTGTTACATGTATTTGTCATGGGATCGTATCTGATGGAAAAACAAGCATTTGAGCTTTCAGTTTGGCTTTGGTACATTCTGCTTTGTGTCATCTCAAGTGCCAGGCTTCTGTCCTTGTTCCTGCCATACCCATCAGAAATTAACAGACCATAGTCATTTCTGGGCATTCCCAGAACGTTAAATTTACCCACAACAGCTTATCTGTTCTTACTGGGTTATCATTCCCCTTCCCTTTATTGCTCTCTATTGCTAGTTCCCCTACATTCTACATTATAAACCATTTATTTTACTTTTTTCAGTGTTCGCATTAATGGTAACATGTAATATTTCTCTTTTTGTGGCTGGCTTATTTCACTCAACATTATGTCTTCAGGGTTCATCCATGTTATCGTATGTTTCACGACATCGTTCCTTCTTACTGCCGTGTAGTATTCCATCGTGTGTATATACCACATTTTATTTATCCACTCTTCTGTTGAAGGACATTTGGGTTGTTTCCATCTCTTGGCAGTTGTGAATAATGCTGCTATGAACATTGGCCTGCAGATATCTGTTCCTGTTACTGCTTTCAAATCTTCTGGGTATATACCAAGACATGCAATTGCTGGATCAAAGGGTAACTCTGTATCTAGTTTTCTAAGGAACTGCCAGACTGACTTCCAGAGTGGCTGAACCATGATACAGTCCCACCAACAATGAATAAGAGTTCCAGTTTCTCCACATCCTCTCCAGCTTTGTAGTTTCCTGTTTGTTTAATGGCAGCGATTCTAATTGGTGTCAGATGGTATCTCCTTGTGGTTTTAATTTGCATCTGTCTAATAGCTAGTGAAGCTGAACATTTTTTCATGTGTTTCTTGGCCATTTGTATTTCCTCTTCAGAGAACTGTCTTTTCCTATCTTTTTGCCCATTTTATAATTGGGCTGTCTGTACTATCGTCATTGAGTTGTAGGATTTCTTTATATATGCAAGATATCAGTCTTTTGTCAGATACATGGTTTCCAAAAATTGTTTTCCATTGAGTTGGCTGCTGCTTCACCTTTTTGACAAATTCCTTTGAGGTGCAGAAACTTCTAAACTTGAGGAGTTCCCATTTATCTATTTTTTCTTTTGTTGCTTGTGCTTTGGGTGTAAGGTCTAGGAAGTGGCCGCCTAATACAAGGTCTTAAAGATGTTTCCCTACATTATCTTCTTGGAGTTTTATGGTAATGTCTTTTATATTGAGGTCTTTGATCCACGTTGAGTTAATTTTTGTGTAGGGTGTGAGGTAGGGGTCCTCTTTCATTCTTTTGGATATGGCTATCCATCTCTCCCATCCCCATTTGTTGAAAAGACTGTTACGTCCCAGTTCAGTGGCTTTGGAGGCTCTATCAAAGATCAGTCAGCCGTAGAGCTGGAGGTTTATCTCTGAATTCTCAATTCGATTCCATTGATCAATATGTCTGTCTTTGTGCCAGTACCATGCTGTTTTGACTACTGTGGCTTTATGATAAGCTTTAAAGTCAGGGAGTGTAAGTCCTCCCACTTCGTTTTTCTTTTTTAGAGTGTTTTTAGCAATTCGAGGCATCTTCCCTTTCCAAATAAATTTGGTAACTAGCTTTTCCAAGTCTGCAAAGTAGGTTGTTGAATTTTTGATTGGGATTGCATTGAATCTGTAGATGAGTTTGGGTAGAATTGACATCTTGATGACATTTAGCCTTCCTATCCATGAACATGGAGCTAATGAAGTTTTAAGATAAAATGTGTTGAACGGTTTTTTCTTCTTTTCTATTGAGGTCTTTCCTTATGTCCTTTATATTGTTTTTTGGTCCCTATTAGCTTTTTAAAAAATTTCCCCCCCGGCTCTCAAATTATACCCTGTCATTTGGTCATCTAAGTGCTTTATATTTTTATACATTATTTGATTTAACTGGAAATCACAATGTTGGTTAGCCTCCTATTAGGATAATATAGCTCTGTAGAAAATTAGGAAGTTACAATGAAAGGTCTCTGAGTCTGACTACACATGCTCTTAGGATTACTTTGTTAACTTTGCTATATACTCTATTTGTTGAAAGACAGCAGGTTTCTTTTCAGAAAATGACTAATTAATAGCAGCCTTGGGAATGATACCTACCAAGGGAAATATGAAATGTCTATTTCATATCTTCCTGCATATGATAAGAAATTGCCTTGGAGGTGACTCTTCAGACCCAGAGGAGATAAGATCTATACATAGAGATTAGTCGCTATATCAGTCAGTGTTCTCCAGAGAAACTGAACCAACAGGATATGTTTATATAATATATGTGTGTGTGTGTGTGTGTGTGTATGTGTATGTGTATGTATGTGTGTAAATGTGTATTAAGAGATAGATTTATTATAAGGAATTGGCTGTAAATTTCAGTAGGAGTGATGATGTTGAAGTTTTGAGTCTGAATTCCTTACGCTGGAAATTCAATGAGGTCTGAAGGGTGTAGTCTGGAGGCAGAATTCCTTCTGATCCCTGAAATCCTCAGTTCTTGCTCTTAAGACCTCCAGATGATTGGATGAGGCCTACCTACACTATTGAGAATAATCTTCTTTACTTAAAGTCAACTGGTTGTAGATGTTAATCCCATCTATGAAATAAAACTAGGCCTATTTCTCTTTTCCCATTTTCATTTTTATTTTTTTAAAATTCAGTTTCATTGAGGTATATTCACAAACCATACAGTCATCCACAGTGTACAATCAGTTGTTCACAATACCACCATATAGTTGTGTATTCATTACCACAATCAATTTTTGAACATTTTCATTACTCCAAAAAAAAGGAAGAAAAATACAAGGAAAAAAAAACCCACCCACCCAAAACATCCCATCCCTCCCATCTTCCCCTATTATTTATTTAATTTTTGTCCCCATTTTTCTACTCATCTATCCATACACTGGATAAAGGGAGTGTGAGCTACAAGGTTTTCACAATCACATGGTTACACAGTGTAAGCTCTATAGATACACAATCATCTTCAGGAATCAAGGCTGCTGGGTTGCAGTTCAACAGTTTCAGGTATTTCCTTCTAGCTATTCCAATACACTAAAAACTAAAAAGGAATATGTATATAACGCATAAGAATAACCGCCAGAATGGCCTCTCGACTCCATTTGAAGTCTCCCAGCCACTGAAACTTAATTTTATTTCATTTCTCTTCCCCCTTTTGGTCAAGGTGGCTTTCTCAATCCGTTGATGCCAGGTCCAGGTTCATCCCTGGGAGTCATGTTCCATGTTGCCAGGGAGATTTGCATCCCTGAGAGTCATGTCCCACATAGGGGGGAGGTCAGTGAGTTTACCTGCTGAGTTGGCTTAGAAAGAGAGGTCACATCTGAGCAACAAAAGAGGTTCTCTGAGGGTGACTTCTAGGCACAGTTATAAGTAGGCTTAGCCTCTCCTTTGCAGTAAGAAGCTTTATAAGGGCAAGCCCCAAGATCATGGGCTTGGGTTTATAAATTGGTAGTCCCTAGTGCTTGTGAGAATATCTGGAATTCCCCAGGTGGGGAAGTTTTCTTTGCAAATACTTGTTAAATTCTCTGCCCGAATTACTGTGGGATGTATCAGGGCTTCACACTAACCTGCATAGAACAACCAGATCTCACTCCCTATAAAGTTCCATGTAATTATGGTGTTTGAATAAACTGACCATACAAGTTAAATTATACAGAAAATATAGATTTTGCAGCAAATAAACGTCTCTTCCTTTGGTCTCACACAGAAGTTGAGGTTTTAAAACACTGTTCCTGCTATAACCACACAGTTATACATTCACTACCACAATATGTATGAGGACACTTCCATTTCTTCCACAAAGAAAAAGGAAGAGGAGAAAAAAGAAAAAAAGAAAAAAAAGAGACAGATACAATACATAGTTACAGTCTGAAGGCCATAAAGTGTCAAGGTAAGGCATCAACAATCGGGTACCTTCACTGAAGCATGGCCATTGGTGTCCGGAAAACCTTTGTTAGCTCGGAAGGCATGTGGCTGGTGTCCACTTGCTCCTTAGTGGCAATTCAGAATGGCATTCTCCAAAATATAGCTCTTGGGGAGTTTTGTCCTTTCTTAGCTGCAGTTGCTCTCCAAAATGTCACTCTCAGTTGTTCTGCTGAGCTCCTTCTGTCCGAGCTTTTATAAGACTTCAGTAAACTAATCAAGGCCCATGCTGAATGGGCAGGGCCATGCCTCCATGGAAATTATTTAATCAGAATTATCACTTATGTTTGGGTGAATCACATCTCCATGGAAACAACCTAATCCAAAGGTTCCAACTTAATCAGCATTAATTAGTCTGCCCACACAGGATTGCATCAAAGAACATGGAGTTTTGGGGGACATAATACATCCAAACCGGCACAATATTATAAGGTTACTGTTAACTATATCCTCCAGTTTGCATTGATTGTATTTTTTTTCTCCAATACCATCCCATTTCCAAAACCTTGCAAAGTTGACATTCATTTGTTATCCCTCATATAAAAACAGTCTTATATTTGTTCATTTAATCACAATCATTGACCAATCTATGTTTCACTAAGTTATACTGCCTCAGTCTGTATCTTCTCTCTTTCCTTCTGGTGTCCCACATGCCCCTAACCTTCCTCTTTCAACAGTATTCACAGTCATCTTTGTTTAGTGTATACATACAGTAGTGTGCTACCATCACATAGTATTGTATTATCCATTTCTAGATGTATGGAATTGATCCTGTTAGGCATTCTGTACTCCTTCAGCATCAAATGCCTGATCTTTACCCTCTTTCTGTCTCCTGGTATTTTCATTTCTACACTCCTGTCCAGCTCTCTCGCTCATCTGTTCCTATCTGTCTATGTTGTAGAGGAGATCTCCTGTTCATGAACTCTCTCAGTGTCTGTTTATTTGTAAATATTTTAAACTCTCCCTCATTTTTGTAGGGCAGTTTTGCCTGATGTAGGATTCTTGGTTGGCAGTTTTTCTCTTTCAGTAACTTGAATATATCATATCATTGCCTTCTCATCTCCATGGTTTCTGCTGAGAGATCTGCACTTCGTCTTATTGAGCTTCCTTTGTATGTGATTGATTGCTTTTCTATTGTTGCTTTCAGAATTCTCTCTTTGTCTTTGACGTTTGAAAATCTGATTAGTAATTGTCTTGCAGTAGATCTATTTGGATCAATGCTGTTTGCGGTATGATGCACTTCTTGGACCTGTAATTTTATGTCTTTCATAAGAGTTGGGAAAATTTCATTGTTATTTCCTCTATTATTCTTCCTGCCCCCTTTCCCTTCTCTTCCCCTTTCTGGGTCACCTATAACACGTATATTCGCATACTTCATGTTGTCATTCAGTTCCCTGAGATCCTGCTCATATTTTTCCGTTTCTTTCCCTGTCTCTTCTTTTGTGTGTAGGATTTTAGATGTTCTCGTTTATTGATCCTTTCTTCTGCCTCTCCAGGTCTGCTGTTGTATGTCTCCACTGTGTTTCTCATCCTTTCTATTGTGCCTTTCATTCCCATAAGTTCTGCCGTTTGTTTTTCAAGTTTACGAATTCTTCCTTATGGTCACCCAGTGTCTTCTTTATATCCTTCATCTCTTTTGTCACGTCGTCTTTCAACTTGTTGATTTAATTTTGAAGATTTTTTTGAACACCTTTAATTAGTTATTTCAACTCCTGAATCTCAGTTGAGGTGTTAGTTTGTTTCTTTGACTGGGCCATATCTTCATGTTTCCTGGTGTGGCTCATGATTTTTTGCTGTGAGGCGTCTGATTGTCTTAATTCTGGAGGTTGTTTTCTCTCTTTTGCCCAGGGTTTTCCTGTTGGTTGTCTTTGATCTCTCCCTTTTCTTTGTTTCTCTTGCTGGCCAGTTGTCAGACTATTACTGACCCCTAGTCTTTCCTCAAAAATCAGGCACCCACTGTGGCCTATCACAGGGGTGGGAGGTAGGCACTGGGTACCCCAGCAAGTTCACTGTGGGTGGTAATACAAATTTGCTGGCTTCTAGTGGTGCTCTGCTTTCTGCCAGTCAGCAAGACTTGGATTTTTTAGAGCCCTGCTTTAACAGTTGGGTCTTCTGTATTTCTCAGCCAAAACAGGACTGGGTTTCTGTATAGGGTATGTAGACCAGCTCCTGTGGTCCTAAGAAAGAGTCTGGAGTATCTTTTAAGCAGTATTTTAATTCCCTTGCACCTTCCAAATGGTCCATCAGATGGCGCTGTTCGATGACTTAATTATCCTCAGAGGCAGCTTTGCCTCCCAGCATAGGCTGCATCTGCACAAGTGAGCTGAAACTGCGGGATTCCTATGCCCTCACTTTGTAGGTCAAAATCTGGCTCAATGTGGGGCTGCACCTGTGGCAGAGGACTCCCTCAGCTGACCCAATACTCCAGCTGTCCCCAAGGCAAGGAAATGGCCACTTGCTGCTGCTTCCCTCATGGGTGGGGGAAGGGCTTTCCAACCCAGGGCTGGAAACAATCTCTGTCCACATTTTCTCAGTCTCTTTGTCTCTCACTGACCTGGGCCTTGAGATGTTTTCCCCTGTTCCCCGAATCTTCAAACCATGGGGGTGTGTCTCACTGTTGTGAGAGATTTTATAGTCTGTGTCCGTGGTGGGCGGGGTCCTGTGTGTGATTCTGTGCCTTTCCCACACTGAGACCGAGTGAGGGGGAGGGGTGAGGATCAGCTGGTCCGGGATGGAAAATTCCTACCTGATATTTCTTCTCTTTTTTCAGTTTGGCATTTGCAGGGTCCTTCTCCAGTCTATATTCTTCTCCAGAGTTTCAAGCAATTCAGAATTGTCCTTTTATTCATTGAATCTCTGGAGAGAAGTTTTCAGTAACTGTTTATGTTGCCATGTTGATGATGTCACAGCAAATACATGTTTATTCTTTGCCCAGATTACTTTGGGATGTATCAGGACTTCGCACTATCCTGTAACCAGCCAGATCTCACTCCGTTTCAAAGTTCCATGTAATTATGGTGTTTAAATAAGCTGATCATACAAGTTAAATTATATGGTGAGCTACAGAAAGTATAGATTTTCTAGGCCTGTGTTTGACCAAACAACTAAACACTTATGATTACCTAGCCAATTTGACACAGAAAGTTAACCATCACAGTAGCAAAAGAGCCACTTTGGGGGTAGGATGCTTGCAAGATTGGAAATTTAAATAATGGGAGAGAATTGAGCAATATCTGGAAAGGGCATTTATGAACTGAAATTACTGGGAAAATTTTGAGAATAGGATAAGTCTAAAAGATAGGACCTGAGAATTAGAACAGAAATGAAAGAATTTTTTTCCATTTGGAAAAGATTTTAGTATTCTGATAATGATCATTTTTAGAATGAGATCAGGAAGAGTTCACTGCTAAAGGTTAGGAACAGATTGTTAGCATTTGTAATTTGTAAGAGAACAAAGAAACTATACAGACACTTTGTCTTTTCCTTAATTAGCATTTTAAACTATCATTCTGTTTATGCCAATGCTCATTTAATGTTCATTTAACAATATTTGTTTAGTGTCTTGGGGTACCCATAGTTTGGTTTCATGGGGTCAGTAAAATCCCTGATGTTGACTGCAAAAATTTGTGTTCTGTGTAATTTTGTGGGACAGGATCCATAGCTTTTTATTAGATTTTCAAAGGTATATGTGACTCCAGAATGGTTCAGGATAGATTTTACCATGTGTGCAATGCTCTGCTAGATGCTGCATGGTTAAGAAATACAAGATGAGGTTGGCTAGTAGCGGGATCCTCCCATTTAAGGCAGTAAGTAAAGATGACAAATGATTTCACTAATTTAACCGTCTGGGCCTGGAGTTTTCTTGGTGGTTTTTGATAGTGAATTCAGTGTCTTTAATGCATGTACGATTATTCACATTTTCTCTTTTATCTTGTGTCAGTTTTAGTAGGTTTTTGTAATAGTTACACAATACATAATTGCAGTCAAATACTATCCTTAGAGGCTCTTTACAAAGGTGTGTACTAGTGAAAGAAAATTGCTGGCACCTTACATACCCTCCATTGTTAGCAGTAACAGCTACAACATATGAATCAGTTCAGTCATTTCAACAACCTGTAAGGTAGGTAGCGTAATTATAATATGCTGTTTTATAGATGAGATAAAGGAAGTTTAGAAAGTGACGAAACTTGCCCAAAGCCAACCAGCTGGAACTGGCAGAGCAGAGATTTGAACCCAGGCAGTCTCCAGACTGCTTCCCTAGAATCATTCTTTCCAATAGGAGTGAAGTCCCAAATCACTGAAGTTTGAATTCCTGCTCTGTACTGTGTTTTTTCCTTGAGTTTAAGTTTTCCTTGATTACAAGCCCTTCCCTGTATCTTCTGCTGCTTCTGACAAAGCCAGAACAAATAGTAGTCTCTGGGGTTAAATGTTCAGTTTTGCTTTAGAAACTGCTGTCCCATCCTGTTCCTTCCCTCTCTCCTCCCCACTCTTCTTCTCCCCAGTACCCTTTTTAGTAACTTTGTGCTGATTTTGTGTTATTCTTGAATTGTTAACTGTGCTTATCAACATTTTTTTCTATTCTACCACTCACTTCCTCTCAGTATTCAGTAATGCAGTGATTGGGGTTTGGGAGGGGCTCAGGAGGAGAACTGTCCCACCCAAACTGCAGTTTTGAGACATTAAGTTCATATGCTTCCCCTATGTCTTTATCTTGCAGTCCTACCATTAAAAGTTCCAAAGAAGCAGGTCCTTCAGCCCAGATGTACTCCTCATATAGTGTTATTAGCTTGGAAAGGCCTTACCTTTGCAACTTCAGAGACCTCATCTTTGCTGCCTTGTTCATTCTTGAATTGATTGGACTCACAAAAGATTGATCTGGCTATTCAAAAGGCCAGTGTATGAATTTAAAGTGAGAAAAGCACTGTTGAGTGGATAGCAGTTTGCGTGTATTTGAATCCTGCCTTCTCTACCTGTTGACAAGCTATATGTGCAGCCAAGGAGTCATCAAGTTGCTTGGTCAGCCTGGATTTGGGGCAAGGGGAGTTGCTAGATGATTTGAACAATCACTCCATCTCCACGATGGACACTCTAATCCTGTACACTTAGGTGTACAATCTGTTTTTCCTTTTTGTTCTCTTTCCTTGGTCTATGGTATAGATGAGACAGAACAGGGCCCAGTCCAGCCGTTTATTTAGCTGGGTGATCTTGAGGGAGTCTAAACCCACTAGGTGACCTTATAAGGTTGTTGTGAAAATTAAATTATGAAAAATGCTTAGCACAATGCTAGGTACATAAAGTAGCTATTGCCATTATTGTTACCATTATTCATGGGAGAATGGGAAATTCACCTACCACCTCTGATAGATTTACCTTTTCCTTGGATTAATTTTTTCTGGTTACGGTGAAGTCCTGCTAGCCTGAAAGCTTTTCTGTCTTTTTAAGGTGACTTTAAATATCCTTTATTAAATGTAATTCTCTCTGGGAAATTTTATTTTCAAGTATTTTTATTTAGAGGCTTCTGTGTGTGTGTGTGTGTGTGTACACATGTGTATGTACATTGCCCTCAACTCACCCAAATGAATTTTTTTCTGATACACTTGCAGATTCATGTCCCTACTATATTAATAATTTACCATGTCTTTTCTGCAGGAATTCTCTTTTAAGTAATATGAATGGGATTTTAATGTGTTCAGTTTTAATTTAAATATGTTAGGGAGGTTTTTACTCAGGAAGCACTGAGCTACTCATGATTGCTATTTGCTTCATTTACAAGCTGTAGTCCTTCTGATTTAACTGCTTTAAAGATTGCTCAGAGTTTACAATATCCTTCAAATTATTTGACAGCTGTGGCTTGTCTCATGTGGATATCCAATAATATCATCTCACTTATAATGAAGCTCCCCCCCCATCCATCCCCCAAGCTGGCAGCAGAATTTTGCAGGATAAGTTACAG
This sequence comes from Choloepus didactylus, assembly GCF_015220235.1. Classification (NCBI taxonomy): domain Eukaryota; kingdom Metazoa; phylum Chordata; class Mammalia; order Pilosa; family Megalonychidae; genus Choloepus; species Choloepus didactylus. Next base: position 48,144,318 of record NC_051310.1, read on the forward strand.
CACTGTATCCAAGTTTTGCTTTCTTTTTTCTCCCACCTTTTAACTTAACCTTCAAACCAAAACTATGGTTTAGAGATGTAAATATTACTTCTGGAAAGATCTACCAAGATTATGGATGATAAAATGTTGCCTGCATTCTATCCAAGTTGGTCTTTTATAATTCAAACATTGGTTAATTTTTATGATTTGGCTGTCTTTACTGAGGAGAGGCAGAACTTGGAGAGGTTTTATTAGTTGATTCTCTAAGGAGAAAGTTTGCTACACCACAGTAGTGTATTATTAGTCCAGGAAGAAGCTGAGAAGTGAGTGTCCTCAACGGGAACTCTCAGAAACAGTAACGCTGGAGGCAAGAATTTGCAAGACAACAATGAGCAGGTCATTTCCAGGAGGCAGTTGGCTGCTGACCAATATTAAAAGCCAAACTTGATCTATAGACTAAAACAAGAAGAAATATGCTATCCAGTTATTTCTGAGGAGGAAGTTGCCTCTGGAAAATGAGGATAAGATAAGGAACTTCTAGAATAAAAAAGTAATTACATTGATGAATAGAGAGAGGCAGTGGTCAGCTGAGCAGTGGTGAAGGGAAGAGGAGAAGGAAGAGAACCTAAAGCTGGGGGCTGGTCCTGGGCTAGGAGGAGCACTGCTAGGAGGGTGATAGCTGACCCATATGTTTCTGAATGAAAATAAGACTGGTTATAACTACTTGATAAGTTGGAAAACAAATTTTTATTTTTTTAATAAAATTTGTAAGCAAGCAAAAGATGATATTTCCTGACCCTTAAGAAATGTAGGTAATAAATAGGGAGATGACTGGGCAGATAGTGTTATAGCCATTTAATGGTGTTCTTCGAAATCTGTGGAGCTCCCTTTCCTGAAGAAGTTAAGGCCTTTATGAGAACAGGGTAGAACAGTCTCTGGAATAATGCAGACATCTTCCTTTTGCGGTACTTCAGACTTTTTCCTGTTAAAAAACTTAGACGAATTTGATTAAGCTTAGACCATAGAGAAGTAGCTGGACATTGAGTTTTGTGTCTGTACTACCTTTAGTAACAAAGTGGGGAGTCTGTTCTGTTTTATTCTAGAAAGTAAGATTAATTATTTGAGGGGTAAAAATAATTAGAAGTCAGTGATCTTTTAATGTGTGTTTAAAATACAAGCTACTAGGGTTAGGGGTCCGTTCCTGCCCCTAGATTCCTCTCTTGCTATTTCCTTTAGAAGGAATTTACACCCTTCTGACTCCCTCACAAGATGAGGCCAACATATTAGTGAGGCCCAAAGGAGAAGTCTGTTGGACTTGCCTTGGAGTGGCATATCTGCCTCGCAGTGGCATAACTCAGTTATGAAGAAGTAGGATCGGGGTAAGGAGTAATGTTAATTTATGGGTGGAAACTGTCAGATGTAGTTCATTTTTTTGGTTTAATTACTCACCAGCTAGCTCAGGGATTTTTTTTAAACTAATGAAGGGTCACAAAGATGGAGAGAGAAACAGACGCACAGAGAAAGAGACAGTGATAGTTTTGGCACTGTTTCTGTTTTATTTTAGTGATTTCAAATATGAGCACATACCAAAGAGTCAGAAACCTGCATCAGAAGCCTCAAGTGTTTTATGTGTTGTTTGTTTTTAATTTTAAAATTCAAGAGATTTGGTTTTTCTTTTAATATTAGTTCAACCATAAAGTGTTCAAAGCAAATGTTAGAATATGTACTCTTAGAAAAGCCATGTTGATACTGTTTTATCAATTTGTACACTTTGGCCCTTACAGAAACCGCTTAATTCACCAGTTTTAGTAACTTTCTGGGATTTAGCACCCACAGTCTGTGGACAATGAAATGTAGCAAAAATGATATCACATAGCTAGTCTGTGTGTGGGCCGGAGTGCTTGACTCTCAAGTCAGCAGTATGAGGGCCTGAGCTGTATTTATACACAGTAAGCACTATGACTATTGCAGTGTTTACACCTCTATTTTTGGATTCTAAGATTTAATATCAACAATATTCACTTTTGGATTCACTGCTACATTTCCAGTTTTGGAGACAGTGTGGTATAGTTGTCTCTGTATGTGGATTATTTCCCTGTGATGGTTTTGTGTGGGGATAATAGACTCTAGAGGTAATGAATTCTGCAGGTAAAAAAGTTGCCTTTTATTTTGAGCAAAGTTTAATCTTGAAATAGGAGCTCAATCGGAGTAGAGAGTTCATGGTCAGAGTTTTAAGAGTCATAAAGTGGGGAGGCAGGGATGGGTTTAGATTACAGAGGGTTTGGCAAGCTAAGTAGAGGAGGTTAGATTTAATCTTGTAGATAGCAAGCCGAGAGTTGCTGAGGATTTCTGAACGAAGAGGTGAAATGTAAATGATATTCCTAATTTTCTACCTCCATTCCTTATGAAGCCTGTGCCCTTCTGCCAGCTCCTTTAAGGAGGATTAGGCTAGCAGTTTTAACCCAGGGTAGCCTGAGGGGTGAAGAAAGAGGGCTGTTTCTTAAACTTGTCATTTGGTGGCAAAGGAAGAGGAAATGAAGAAGAATGTAAAGGGACTCTCCTTCTCAATATTTTTCCCCATGCTCATCAAAGAAAATTTGGAAAGCAGAGAAAAAAAAATTACCCATTGTTTTATTATTTAAATCCGACAGTTGTTCACATTTTGGCTAATTTTCCTCTCCAGTTTATTTTTTATTTGAGTTCTTTTCCTTAATTTTTTTTTTAAATTTAGATATACTTTTAATAAAATTTTAAGGACAGGTCTTAGACAATGAATGTTCACTGATTTTAACAATTGCGTATACTTGTATAACCACCCCAAACAAGATCTTGACCATTTCCATTACCCCTGAAAATTTCTTTGTGCCCCTTCCCTGTCTTTTTTTTTTTAAAACATAGTTCTAGTTTTACTATATATATATATTTATATATAATTATGTAAGTGGGTGTATATATAATTTTGGAGTCTGCTTTCTTCCTTATCATTATGATGTAAACATGCTTTGATGTAATTAAATATCTTTTTAAAACATCATTCTAATGGCTGCCTAATAGTCTGTTAAGTGGATATACCATTGTTTACTTAACTTGTTTCCTGTTTTGAGATGTGTAAACTGTTTCCAAACTTTTACTGTTAAAAGTAATACCAGCAAGAACATCAAGGAGACATTTTGAAGGAATAAATAAAATGACTTGTTGGCAAATTGAATACAACAGATTTGGAAGAGAAAGAGTTAAATAAAACTCCAAGGAGTTAAAATAACTAGCCCCACTGGGGAAGTGGAAAGGGAATTTGCTTTTAGGGGTAAGTGGGAGCCCATGATGATAAGATTGGTTTTGATCAGATTGAATTAGAGATGACAGTGAGAGGTCTGAGCTGCATTGTATGTAACTGGAATGAGTGGGATGAAGCACATCCAGGTGCCCTGGAAACTGAGGTCACAGTGGAAAAGGTGTGAGAGACAACTGAGTATTGAGAGAAGAACAGCATGCCGAGGATTGAGCCTTGCTCTACTTTGAGTTTTAATGCTGAAGTTTTTGAGATTTGTATACTCATTCATTGGATAAGATGATGACTTTGAGGCCTTCATTTGAATTCTTTATGGAGTACCCCCATAACCAGAATGTGTTTACTTTTCTATTTTGCTTCATACTACGGTCCTACTAATATGGTTGGTGCTAATTTTGAGAAAGAAAACTGATTTGGAGATCTCTCATTTTACCCTGGCTAAGATTAGAGTAGCTGCCATTTGGGGTTTCTTGCTACTACTGGACTCTTTCCCCCTAAAAAAGGATTGACATAATTGCATGAGATAATGAAATTACTTAAATTAGCTGAAGTTACTGGAGAATGGAAGAAATAAATTCATAGGAAATAATCACTAACTTTTGAGTAAACATGCTGAATTCAACACATACATATGTTTACTTCTTTTACCTTCTGATATCTCACCAAAATTACTGAAAAGAAAAAGAACAAGAACAAAGCAAAATAGAACATCTCAGAATCAGCATTTTGGAAGCTAGAAAGCAATGAACTTGGCAGATCAGAGAAAGCTGAACCATAAACAGTAGCAAGGAAATCCGGAAGTAGCAAGTCATACCACTTTAATTCCAAGAAGGATTAAAGTAAGGACACCTAGAAGCGGAAACAGGATACTTGGTGGGATGTCTGTATAAAAATTAGTTGGAACTCCTGATCCCTCTCCACCACCCTAAAACCAGTCCAGGTGACTACCCTTCTCAAATCCCAGCAAAAGAGTAAGGTTTTACTCACTAAAGCGACTAAACTAGAGGGAAATTTGGGACTTGGGGAACTTAGGCACAGCTGAGAATAGCAGGCACCTTTCTGAACATAGGGGCTCCACGTTGACTGAGAAGATTGGAAGGATTCTCAGCTCCCCTCCCTACTCAGCTCCCAGATCAGTTGCGCCCTCTAGTCAGGAGGTCCTTCTCTGGAGAGTAGGATCAGCCCAAGATAAAAGACTTAAAATGCTGAATTTGAGAGGAGGCAGGGTGAAAGGGAGAGGGGATAAGAAAATAGCCCAGCCAGTTTCACCACAGGCAATCCCACTAGTCAGTTATTGCCCCCCTCTCGTTCTGATCTCTCATTTTAAATATGACTGGACAGCCACAGATCACATGGCTTAGTGGTTAAGAGCACAGACTTTCTGGGTTTGAGTCCTCTCACCTGCCACTATCCTGGCACTTGCCTAGTTTTGAACTTTGTATCAATGAAATCATACAGTGTGTTTTCTTTGGAGCCTGGCTTCCTTCACTGAACATTATGTATGTGATGTGCCTCCAGGTTGTTATGAATAGCTGTAGTTTGTTCATTTTCATGACTTCAGCATTCCGTTATATGCGTTTATTACAATTTCTTTATTCCACTGTTGATGAATAGTTAGGCTGCTTCCAGTTTTGGGCTATTACAAATATGGCTTCTATGAACTTTCTTCTACTATTTTGGCTTTGATGATCACTGTTCATGGAGGGTGCCCAGCCTTCCATGTATATGTCTTTTCATTTTCCTTGTATCTTTTCTTTTTCCCCCAGTCTCTTCATGTCTTTATGACATCTCTGTCATGTGATCGTCATGTGACAGATCAAAGAGAGTTGGAACAAAAGACATTTCTCCCATAAAGTCCTTTCCCTCACTTAATTTCTTCCTTTTGTTCCCTAAACTTGACACAGTCCTCAAAAACATACCTTGTTTTTACATTTGATCAGTCTTCAAAACGTATTGACTCTTTGTTCTTCATCTCTCCTGGACAGGTTTCTTTCCTCCACAGAGTTGGCAGTGCTCTGATTCTTCTAGAAACTCAGCATCTAAAGAGACCAAATTATTTACAGAAACACAATCAGTGTATGTTAAATAAGTTAAATCCAGTTACACCAATTCATCATAACAATTATCAACTAAGTACTCCCATTGCTACCAACAGCAGCAGCAGCAGCAACAACAATGAAAAGATTTTTTTCCAGCCTGTATAATTCTGTATAGTGTGAAAACCTAGTAGATTATTAAAGAAATACTTGATAAAGGAAATATAAGTAAAAATGATGACATCTCTGTGAGTTGGGAAAATAGTACGTATCCAAGATTTTTATTACTTTGATCTTATCTTTTGAATATTGGCTATATATTTAAAAATTCAAATTGGGCAATATAATTTTTTAAACTTTTTTTTTGTCATTCCTTTTCTTCAACTGCTTCTTGCATCATTTTAAGATGCTCTTTCTGCTTCAATTCAGAAATCAAGTTTAATATAATAGCTCCTTTGTCCTAGAAAGTCTTGCTAATACAGATTGAAAGTTTGACAGCAAATGGGTGACAATAGGGTCGTGATCATTGACTTTACACATTTCCTTTTAAATCCTCTTTTAGATTTCTGGGTGTGATAAAGCCCCCACAACTGTCAGAAGTGCATGTTTTTTAATCCCATGTGAACAATGAACTCTGTCTGGTTCAGTGAATGTTTTAAACCTCAAAGGTATAGAGTTTGTGTACAAATGTAGTTTTTTGATAAAAATGCGGACAGTCTTGTTGGAGTGGCTTGACCATGCCTGTGTAGGATAATATTTCAACTAGTCCCTGTCATGCTGCTGAGACCTGCATAAGGGATTGTGGAGTTGTTTTGGCTCTAGGAATCATACTTAATTCAAGTGAACATGCTTGGAATATTAACTACTAGAGATTCTTATCTGAAAATGATGATTGTATTGATGATTTACATAGCAATGACAGTCACATATTTAACATATGTTAGTAAGAGAATAAACTTAGACCGGTAGTGGATGCCGCATAAGCTAGGAAATTGTAATACTGATTTAATTAAAATTTTACTCTAGAATTTGGTGCTAAGGACATGCTTTTATGCTAGAATAAGGGATAGTAATAAGTTTCATATATTCAGATAACTGTTAAACAGCCATATTCAGTGACATAGGTGGTAAGGATTAAAAACAGACTTTAAACCTAGCCTGAATTAGCAATCGCAATAGATTTATTGTGGTAATTAAAAGACATAGTTTGTAGTTAATAGTAAAATTATGATAATATTCTCTTACCAGTTGTAACAAATGTACCACACTAATGCTAAATGTTAAAAATGGGGGCAGATATATGGGAATTCTGTATTTTCTATATGATCTTTTTGTAAATCTACAAATTCTGTAAGAAAAAGACATAGTTTGGCTTTAGAAATGGCTTAATGATTGAACAGATTGCCAAAGTGCTAAATCAAGTGCTAATTGAAAGTTTAAAAATTTTGCCATTTGTTTCCTAAGCAAAGCCTCAGGTTAAAAGTTATTTATGTACTCTGATTCTGACTTTAGTCCCTTGAGCATAATTACAGATGATTTGGGATTTTCTCCTTGTTTTTATTTTTTTAATCATTTTTTGTCTATAGTAACTTCTGAAAGGGGCTTTAGGTCGGGTCATAAAACTATTTGGGAGGTTCTTTATCATTGGTACCTAAATTTGATGTTACCAAAAGTAACTTGACATCATACTTATGCATATTATTTATTAGTTATATGTTAGCAAAATATCTAGGCAAATTTTATTAGAATTTTAATTCTTATTCTTAGAGTTTGAATACAAATTGCCAACATGTTTGGAAATAATCTTCTATGTCCAAATGTCTGGTTTAGAGATCTTAAGTAAGCCTTGCTTAAGGTCGGATTTTTTGTTTTAGATGTAGTTTTCTTTTTTTTTTTTTTTTTTTTGCATGCATCCATGGTAAATGTTGATTGAACTCTGAGATTTTTCTGTATTTTTTTTTCCCAGATTCAGTCTTACCATATCTATTTAGATTCATCTTTGGTGCTAACTCAAAATACTATGACAATAATGCTTGATGATACAGCATTGTACTTCCTGGGTTCTCCTTCTGGTTTTAAATGCTTGATGTAGTCATTTGGTTTCTTTTTCAATTATGATGGATTATTGAGTGAATCAGTGAATAAGTAAACTGAAAAAACTCAGGGATACCACTGAAATTGTTAATTTCATGAGGGATTAATAATGCTTAGAGAAACAAGGGCTCTTTTCATTTGCTAGAAAGTTATCTGGTTAATATCAGTACATATAGTCTTTCTTTGTTAGAAAATTTACTCTTTAGTTGTTATCTCAAGAAAATTCATTTTATAGCTATGGTGGCATAATTTTTGTATTTACAACTGATCTGCTGCAATGCTACATAATTGTATGAGATTACAATTGCACATGTAAAAGCGGGAAAAGGATTCTTGAGATTAGCTAGTTTATCCACTTTTATACAAGAGAGATGACACACATCATTCTAGAAAGTTTATTGTAAGACAAAGAGAAAATGATTTAAATTGAGTTATACTGTAGTACAAGTGGTTCTCTGATCACATTACATGCCAGGTTTACCAGAGTCCTTTATACATAAGGTGTGCTTTTCTAATTTTATCAGTGGGTAGTGCTGTTCTTAGAGAACACATTATTGAAAGAGTGTTTTAATTTCTGTATAAATATTAATAGTGCTATCAAATATATAATTAAAAGGAATATTCATTAAATAGCTTTTTGGAACAAAAAAAAAAAAGCCACTCACGATATTGTCCTTACCCTCTGTTTTGTTCATTGTTAATCTTAGCAGATATTTAGTGTGTACCTACTAGGTTCTAGCCACACACTGTTCTGTTACAATGTGCTAGTAATTTTCCTTAAAAACAACAACAAAATGTCAATGAAAATCATGGTATAAAATTAGTAGTTTCTGTGGAGATACAGAGGTTGGGGGCACTGAGGGTTTTTTTTTCCCCCTGCAGTAATTTAAATAATTATTTTAAATATTAACAGTTATATTTTGGTATTGCAAGTTAAAATGTAATAAGTTGTTCAATAAAAAAACCTGATAAAAATATATCTAAACACTTCTTCCTCTTTTGCTTACATGGGCCATGCACTTGAGAACCTTTCAGTCTCTCACTCTTGGCCAAGATTTTGAAATTTGTTTTTTTGCACCATATTTGAGTAGGTCCTAGGCCTAGGACCTAATTATGTTAGTAGATGGTCTTAATTAATATTGATGTTATTTTAGGATTGCCACATCTAGCAAATAAAAGTACAGGGCACCCTGTTAAATTTGAATTTCAGGTAAACAATGAATAAATTTTAGCATAAGTAGATCCCGAATATTGCATTAGACTTACTTATACTAAAATAATTATTCATCATTTATCTTAAACTCAGATTTAACTGGATATCCTGTATTTTATCTGGCAATCCTAGTTATTTCCATTTATTGTAAATTTAGATTCCAGACATTCAGAGATGAGTAAGGAGTTCCTTGAGGGGCTCAAAATCTAAATGGGGGAGGAGAGAAAAAGGGAGGTGAGGAAGAGATTTGGAGGTGGAAACATTGGAGAATAAACCATTGCAATAATTGAGGTTTCCAGTAATAGAGGTCTGAACCAGGCAAAGGCAATTAAGAGGTTATTATATTTCCTTGTGAATGCTGAGCAAGGTTGGCAACTTATTTAGACCTGAATGGCCAGCCTTGGGTAATTAAACAGTGCCTGTGGGTGCCATTGCATCCCACTGGCAGGCCAAAAATCTAAAAAAGATGATGGGAAGGGAGAGGTGGGAAAATTATTAAATGAAATAGGGGTGGGGGCATCAAAGGAAAAAGAAAAATAAGTCAGATCCGTACCTGGTCTCCAGGTGTGGGGGGTGGAGATGGTGAGGGTGACGGATGTACCAGAGAAAGAATCTGAGAACCCTCAGCTCTTGGCACCCTGTTACCTTGAATAATTCACAAGCTCTTTGGACCTCAGTTTCCTTATTTGTTAAATGAAGGCGCTGAACGACGTCGTCTCTAACGTGATCTGCTTCTAGAAACCCCTACTCCTATTTCTTTCTTTGAGAAGGGGCTAGACGAATTTTAACACCGCTTCTCCCATTTCCTCAGCCTTGCTCTCTGTTCTTATAACCACTCTTGGGGTCCAGACCATTCCTTCAAGTCTTTGGCTTGATTTCAGCTTTCATTGTTTATTATAATATCTTTAGAATGAAAATGAATTAAGCTACCTCTTCAAGACATTTATTTCTCAAATTAATTTTTCCTCTGCACAGACACCAGTGTGGATATAAGAAATGAAAAATAAATCCTTCTAAGGTACTTTAAAATTTTCTCTTGTTCAGTTTTGATAATCCATTCCTTGAATGGATAGAATAGAAAGCTTAGGGCTGGAGCCTTGAATACTTACATATATTATTCAGACAGTTTGTGGCTTTAGGAATATATGGATGTATTTTAATCTAGCCACATAGAGTTTATAATACTGCTGTGTGGTGAGGGGTGATGCTGTTGGTTACTCATGGTCATAATACAGCTGCATCAGCATGCAACTGCTATTACCTGTGTAATAGCCTATTTAACCCTGGACTGTAATCAGAAGTGGCTGCTTGTGATAAAGGAAGGTTTAATGGATGCAAATTTACCATTTAGGACAATTTACCATTTTTTGATCTTGGAAGTCTTTTGAAAATCTGATGAAGGCAGCGGCTCCTTTCCCAAATTGCACTTCCACAAACAATGTTGTAGGTAAATCAGGGGATTTAGAGACCCTCCCTTCTGAAGCCCATCCATGAATGACCCAATTTTAAACTCTGGATTTTGAAGCTCAACTGTACAATTAACTGTAGTCCATTCATTGAGTCCTTCAGTCATTCATTCATGAGCTAGGCTTTAAGACATTGTAGAAAGTTCTGATTTTAAACTCGCTTCCTGACAGCATAGTTTTGTTCAGACAACTTCAAGAGCTCATTTTCATCTTGAAATGAAAGTCATAACTCACATAGTGTGTCTCTAACTAATGCTTTCTACAGTTTTAGGACTTACTTGGTGTGTTCCAAGAGGAATAGCAGCATCTATCTAGTTTAGTTTAGTTTTTTTAATCACCTTAAAAAATAGTCACCCATATTCCTTTCACTCTCATACAGTCTTTTTTAGCTTCCCTTTAATTATCCATTAACATTCTTATATTTATAGTCATAGTCATACCATTTTCAATTGCCTTTTCCACTTAAATCTTTATTTATAAGCATTTTTGTTCTTCACATAGCCGTCATTAATGCTGCACAGCAGTCCATTGAGTGTGCCCTCTGTTGTTGGACATAATGGTTATTTCCAATTTTACACTTTTTATAGAATGTTGGAAATGGTAACGTTAAGTAGTTTTTTTGGTCTTGGCTTAGTTTAGTTTTTTAGGATAGATTCTCAAGGTTGGCCACAATGGTCCATTTGTTCATTCTTGACATTTGTCTTAAGCACCTGTTATATACCAGGCAGAGTCAAAGGCTTGACTGTTTCCATGGCACTCATTATGCTTTGCCGTTTTCTCCACATGGGCTAGAGAACACATAACAAGTTGAGTCAGGTCCTGATTGTTTAGTACAATAGACCCATGCTTCCTAATACTCATCCAGTGAATGCTTAGAAGTAAACTAAATTAAAGCATGGCAAGGAAGGCAAATCTGAAGAAATGGTAGTGTGTACCTAAGTGAGATATGCACGCCTGTAGAACTGTCTGCTGTTTGGATTACTTGACCTTCTTTTGATGTGATAACTGAGAGATGAGGCTTCTATCAAATCAGAGGTTTAAAACTCTACAGGGTTACACATCCTTATAAATAACCTAGATTTATTTGAATCACCTAGAAAACTTTAAATTGAAGTTTGGTTACAGTAAAACTGAAATACGAAGTTTTAATAATGTATCCAAACGTTTGTTTTGTGAACATGTATTTTGAATGCCTAGTATGTGCTAAGCAAACAAATGTGATTATGACATTGTACTAGCTTTTCAGGAGTTCTTAGTTAGTGGGAACGACCAACAGATATTCAAACAATAATTGCGGCAGTGCATGGTGGGTGCTGTAAGAGAGTTATATCCACGAGTACAGAGGAGCAGAAATTTCTGTGTCTATCCAGACTTTTTACGATAGAGAAGCCCCCCCCCCCACTTCATTGTATACTTTTATGACCTTGTAGAGGAAAAAATCTTGGTAAAGAGTATAGTAAATATAAATGATTTGGTTGGAAGGAAAACATTGCTCTGAATTTCTAAAATAGGTGTATGGTTTAGTGAAGATTCAAAACAAGTTGATAAAATACCTTTGCCCTTGTGTACTGTGGTATAGCTCATGGGTTGAAGAGAAATCATAGATTCATGGTCATCTGAGAAGTCACTAGGTTTTTCATAAACATAATTTCTAATGATTTTTGGAAGGAACAAAAATAAAATAGGAGAACCATGCATGTTGTCATTAGCCATAGCAAAAACATATTAAAATTTGGTAATTTTTTTCAGTCAGCAGGCTAACATAGAACAAGAGTTGTTCCACCTACCTTTCTGGAATAGTGTGGTGGCGTCTGACAGTAACTCTGCTGGTTAACATCTGAAATCTTGGAGCTTACCTTACTCCTGTGCTTCTGTTTCCTCACTGGTAAATTGGGGGTAATAATAACCAAAGTCAAAGGGATGTTATGAGGATTAAATGAACATGAGGCTTGTAGAGGGGTGTCTGGCACATAGTAAGTGCTCAATAAATACCATATTATTCAGAAAATAAATATTTTTTTCAGTGACATAGCAATTTTGTGTTCCTTACAGAAAACAGGAGTTTTCTGTACTTATTCACTCTCTGTAATTCCTTATTTCCCATTTACTGGCTCTCTCTCATCTAGCTTTTATCTATACCACTACTGTTCTTGATAGATCACCAAAGATCTCTTTGTTGCCAAATCCAGTAGACACTGCTCTGTGCTCAGCTTAGTTGACCTCTGAGTCACATTTGCTCCTGGGACCCCAAAATCTGGTGCTCCCCGCTCCAACTCCTATTCTGTTTCACTTTCCTTTCCTGGCCCCTCTTCCTCTTACCTGATTTTTAAATGTTGGGTGCTTAGGGACCTTTCCCTTCTCTCTGTGTACTCCCCCTTCCAAGGTGATCCATTAGATGATGATTCCCTGTTTATCGCCAATCCTGATCTGTCCAGCCCTAAGGTTCAGATTCAGATGTCTAATTGCTTCCTTGATGTTGTTCTTTTAATCCAAACTTTGGATCTATCCTGTAAAACAAGCAAAGAAACCATTTCCCTTTCCCTGCCGTCTCCATCTTAGGTAAATGGTCCCAAACCCAAGACATACCATTGATTCTTCCCTTTCCTTCACCCCATGCATCCAAGTCATCAGCAAGTAATACCTCTAGAATATATTTTGATTCAATCTATTTCTGTCTGTTTTCTCTGCCACCATCCTAGTCTAAGCAAACATCATCTCTTGGCACTTTCACAACCTTCTAACTTGTCCCCTTCCTGTATGTTCTAGCAGCCAGAGTGATTTTTTTAAAAAGCAAAAAATCAGATCATGTCGCTTCCCAGTTTATGATCCACTAATGGTTTCCTACTGCGTTTAAAATAAAATTGTATCTGCTTCCCATAGCTTCTGCATATCCCACACCTCCACCCCAGTTACTCTGATTTCCATTTTGTTCACCAGGATGGTTCCTAACTTGATGCCTTTGCATTTATGGTTCCTTCTTCCTGGGATTTTGCCATATCTATTGGCTAGGTCTTTGTTGTGACACAGTTTTCAGCTCACATCAATTTGTGGAGGACTTTCTATCCATTCTATTTAAAGTAGTTGTCCTTTCCTCTACCACCAAGTCCCTTGTAACACATCTTCCAGTTTATTTCTTTTATAGCATATATCCCAGTCTGAAATGATCTTGTTTATTTGCTTATTTATAATTCCTTTCTCCACAATAGAACGTAAGCTCTTTGTGGGTAGGTCCTTATCTGAGTTTTTCTTTTAACCATTGTATTGTCAGTGCCTGGAATATGGGAATGCCTACTAAGTGGTGAATGAATAAACCAACTAGATACTGAGGCTACACTGAAAAAAAAAATTGAAAGTTCATGCACAGCCTTGAAGGAGCTTACATGCTGTGACAAAATGTCTTGGATATAGTGAGACCATAGAGCAATAGCTGGTAAGGTTCCATAATGGAGGTGACCTTCGATCTAAGCTTGGAAAGTTAAGTAGATTCCTAGGGAAGATGTAGGATTGCGTTCCAGCTTAGGGAGCAAAGTATGCACAGGTATGGAGGAGTGAACAATGGCAAGTTCTGGGGGGCTTGAGGGATACTGGGAGAAGGAGACCTGGGGAGTTTGGAGTGGAGACGGTGGGGCAGGAGAAAGAGCTGGAGAGGCAGGCCTGGGGCAGACCCTGTGGACCATGTTTAAGGGGGCTAGACATGATCCTGTAGCCAGTGTTTTTACAAATGTGTTTGGGGATTTAGGGCACTAGTCTTCTGAGGTGTTTGCTACAAATGCAGGGTACCAGGGGTACCACCGAATAGCTGCCAGGTTAGACCATCTGTCTCAGGTCTTGGGATACTGCTCTTAACAAGCACTGGAGATAATTCTGATGCCACTCAAAGCAGAGAGCTCCTGAGTCTGTACTGGAAGAACTGGTTAAGGTATACACCCCATTGCTTTTTAGAGACCTTAGTGACTGCACTGTCTGGGAGCATGTGGAGCACGCATAGTGAGCGAACAGGACTGGAGCCTGAGAGGCACATCAGAAGGCTTTTCAGTAGAGTAGAGGAGTGTCTGGAGGTCTGGGCTTGTTTGGTACAGTAATTGGGAGTGAGACTGCTTAGGTTCATAAAGGTTCTTCCACTTATGACTGTGTGACTCTAGCTCAGTTTCCATAGTGTGAAATTGGGGATAATACTAAGTTTAACTGACTGTAAGCTCCATGAGGTCATAGATTTTTGTCTGCTTTGTTCATTACTTTTTTCCAGTGCCTAAAACGTGTACATTTTTAGACCCTTAATGGATATTTGTTGAATGAATAAACACATTCAGATTATATGGGCACCCCAAAGCCTTTCCTCTTCCCGCTTTGGAGTGGCATATTCTAGCTCAATATTTTCTGCATTATAGAGACAGTCCAGCAAAGTCTTCTGCAGCAGTCTCCTTTCTTTTTCCTTCTTGCCTTCTACATATTTCTCCCTCCCCCTACTTTATTCTTTGGACTTGAGAATACGGTTGAGTCATTAGGAGAGGATAAGTGAGTAAGTAGGTTAACAAATAGAATAGAAAATTGAAAAAGAGCCCTGAGAATAGTAGCAACAAACATTTTTAAAATAAAAGCATTTTACCATAGAAAGCGTCCAATATGTATATATAGATGTAACAGAATAGTATAATGAATCCTCATCTTTTCATCACCTAGTTTCAACAGTTATCAACTCTTGGCCATTTTTTGAACAGACAGCATTTAATTTGGAAATTGCCCATTGAAACAGGCTGTGTCATTGATAAGAGGTTTGCATTACAGATGTATCTTACCTTGGACATCATTATGGTTTTGTGAAGCAAACGAGGACAGACTAGGAATGATTTTAAGGGTCTTCAGTTATCTCTTTTGATAAACTGTGAATGTCTGAAATTCCACCATTAGTTTGACTGTAACTTTGCAAATTGTGAATAAGCCTGAGAAGGGAAGTAAATAAAGCCCATTAGCAAGTATTTATAGCTTAGTGTACATTAATTATTAGAAGCATGCTTCATTGGTAAGTAACCAAGAGCTGGCTTTGATGGAGGATATAGAGTCATTGGAGTGGGAGTGGCTAAGTAAAGAAGAAGAGGGAGTACTATTGGAGAAGGCAGTAAGATGCTACTTTATTACTTTCCAGCTTTGCCCAGAGGTGGCCCTGGACCCTGTAGAAAGAGGGCCCAGTTCTGTTTAATGAACTCCCTGTATACTGTCATCTGGGTTCCCTTCACCTGGCTGCAAGGACCTTGTGAAAGGCTGCCCAGAAGGTGCTTCCAGCTAATTCTGCTGCTTGTTTATTCTTAGGTATCTTGCAATATATTCAGAACTCTCCCTCCTAGTGACAGCAATGAATTTGATCCAGAAGAAGATGAACCTACCCTTGAGGCATCATGGCCACACTTACAGGTACTTTGAACTACCATTTGTTATAAAAGAAAAGTCCATTAACTTATTAGCTGATTAGCATGGGAATTCTTTTAAAGCCTTTATTCACCAAGAAATCAGAGTGCATTAATGGAAAGCTGGAGAATGCTTTTTTGTTTCTTATTCTTGACAATTAGGATGCCAAAAGAAAATATTAATGTTTCAATGTAATGCTTTTGTGTGAGTCCTCCCATGTTGCAGGTCCAGCCAGGAGTTCTCATTTCTTTTTTTACTATAGCTTCTAAGTGATCCTGCCCTCTGGTGCCTCAAACAAGAACATAACTTTTTTCACATTAATATTAGTTGGGTGTGATTAGGTCACGGAGTACATTCCTCATCTTTAGCAGTGGATACCCTGGGGACTTCGTATGCTTGTCTTCATGATAACCACAAATGTGTTTCTTTAGCCTGGAAGGGCAAAAACAAATTGCAATGGCTATTTCTTTCACAATGTTACAAGGAAGAGCAGTAGCTGAGAGAAAGCTTCTGTGAAAGCCAGTTTTATTCTTTTGCACTGAGAAGGCAGTATTTTCCAGTCATTTTCATGTGCCAGGATGTATTAGGGCCCATCTCTATATTGTGTTTACCTATACATATTGGTCATTTTCATCCTCCTTTTTTGTCTGCCTTCTCTCAAGATCAGCATTTTTCAAAAGCATCAGAACAAGGAAATTTGAATGTAGTAAACCCAAAGATATCCTTCCATTGAGTCCAAATGCCCTCAGAGACAGGGTGACATGAGGCAAGGAGGGAAGGGATGGAAGAGAAGGGGTATAACCTTGTGTGTCTTCATTCCCAAGCAGAAACCACTGCGTCTTTGTAGAAGTGGGCCCATGGTTACTAGCTGACTCTTTTAGGAGCAGAAAACTAGGTAGCAGGAAGATAAGGCCTAAAGATATTCTGAGTTTACTTTTTTCCCTTTTCAGAAAATTACAATTTTGCCTGTCCTACTTTGGCAACTCAAGGTTGCTGCAGATACACAAGTATGCTATTTCCCCTAGTTATGTAGAGAGCATTAGAGCCAGCGGGGGGCTGAGGGAAGCATTATTTTCTCAATTCTTAACCAGGCATATCATAAATATATGTATTCCTTGCTACCAATTCCTAGATTGGATAATTTGATTAAATTACTGTAGTTGATTTACCATCTCAGATGTTTGATTTTTTTTTTTTAAGGTTTTAGACATACCATCTTCAATCTAAGAAATCTGCAGAATTATTTGTGCTTTTCATAGGTACATCTCAGACTGTGACAGAAGGCAAAAAAGAATTTCTCTTTGGAATGGATGGACTTCATGTGACGTTTATATTTAATACATGGTGATGGTTCATAGAATTGCAATTTAGTCTGGAACGAGCTTAAAAAATCTTCTCAGGAAAGTTCCCTATCTTATGATTGAGAATAGGCAGGGAGAGAGAAATCTTGAAAATTTTAACTTGTCATCTCTATATTCCCAAGAAGAGACAATAGACCACTCTTGCCATTTGCAGGAACATTTTGAGGTTTTCGAATCATGATTACCATAGCATATACATTTTCCCTAAAGCACAATAAAGTTTTAATTTAATATTGCAGTTAATACTTAATGTCCTACTTAATGACTGTAAAATACAGGACTAAATTAATTTCTAAGCTATTAAATTAAATTCTTTCACCAAAAAAAGTCTAGATTATACTTATATTGTTACTGCAATAATGTTAACTATTCATTTGAAACTCTAAAACCAAAGCAGTAGTGAGGAATGATGATAAAGACCTGTATCCTTTTGGATATAAAGTCACAAATTGTGTTCTGCAATGAGCTGGCTTCCTCTGTGTTCACAGTCTGTTCCAGCCCATCATCCTTCTTGTCCCTTCTACAGCTCAGGAGGAAGTAGGGACCAACTAATGCCAAGTCACATGAAGAGAACCCAGTCTTAAAATTCATAACTCAACCTTTACTCATGGTAAAGGTGAGGTCAATAGGTGCACTGGTGCCTTTACCATCTGTTATTTTATGGAAGTCTTTGTATAAGCTCCTGGCTTTTCAAAATAATCCTTTCTTCCTTTGTATGTTTTCATTTCACTAATTATTCACCTTTCCATTTTCACTTGTTTTTGTACTGACAAGAGTACTCATTGAATGTTTAAGAAATCTATTTTTCTGGTCATGCTAGATCATTTATGTCATAGATTTGACCCTTTGCTAAGTTCATCATTTTTCTTTTTAACTGATACCCAGCCTTCTACTTTTCTGACCAAAACATGACACTATTTTTACATCTTTTCACTTTTTCTTAACTCTATCATTAGTAGTTTGCTTTCTCTTCTGAACCATATTTCACAAGAAAGAAAAATGTTTATTACCGAATATCTGACAATAGTGGAAGATAACAAAGTTGCATTGAGATGCTGTTGGGTAGTTGGTGAGGCTCATTGCCTAGCTAATTGACTGCTCCTGTACCCTTTTCTTTGATTTAAATTTGTGGCCCACACAAAATCACTCATAACGAGTCATGACTCTTTGGGGAATGTTTGAAAATAGAAAAGAAAAAATATTAAATCCACACATTTTAAATTCACATATGTCAAAGGATCTACTATATGTGTTATTTGATCTTTTATCTGTATTGGTATGTTTTAAAATGACATCGTACAATTCTCATAGTTATTTTTTGTGTATTTTCCAAAATTAGTTTTATCTTTCAAGTAGAATACAATTTTGCAGGACTTCAGTAACAATTGAGGAATTGTTTTTAGTGCTTCGTGCTGGAGACTGAAACAGAAATGCTCGAGTCTTTTTACTCATATTCCTTGGAGAATTCACTTATGTGGCCTTATAGAGTAATTTATCCTCCCCAAACCTGAGAATTTCCCTCTAGACACTCAAGGGATTTGAGGTAAAAATCTGTCCCTTATGTGTAGAGAACATTTATACTTATTAATAAATGTGTCTGAAGTGTTTTCACCTAACATTTTAACCTAACTGCTTCCAAGGGACTGAGGGGAGAAAGCACTTTGCAAGTCCTGCTGGAAAGCCCTGACAGCACCAAAGTCAGGCCCTGCAAATGAGAATCTCCCCACTTTGTGCGAAATCAAAAGGTTTTTCAAATAAGGCTGACATTCTGTTTGTACAACCAAGAATTGAAAGATTGGTGTCTTAGAAACAAAACAAACTCTTCTACATAGTGTTGGACCTAGGCATTATTTTAACAGGAACATCATGCAAAACTTGACCATGTTTAGACTGTTGGGAACGAAGTCTTTCTGCATCAGAGAGTTTCAAGGAGAAAAGCATACTTTTCACTTAAATATGAATGTTTAAATATTTATGTAATATGAATACATAATTTAAGTATCAACTTAAAAGTCTGATGTCACGAGATTACTATAGGAAGCATTTACATCAGTGGGAATTGCAGATCCTTAGGAGGTCCTTGATACCTGCTTTTCATTAGCCTGCAAGGTCAAAACTATTTTTATAATAGTACTACATTATTTGATCTTTTTACTTTGTTGACATTTGCACTAATAGTTGTAAAGCCACAGTGGGTTAAACTGGTAGTGCTTTAGCGCAAATCAAGGCACTTCTGCCAACTGGTCTAGTAGTCATTGTATTCACTGCCAAGCACTTGCAATTAAAAAGAAAAAGCCAACTCCACTGAAGAATGGCCTTGAAGAAGTAGTAAAATTTATTAATTTTATTAAATCTTGACCCTTGAGTATATGGTTTTTAAATATTCTGCATGCCAGAATGGAAAGCATGTCACAAAACCCAAAGTGTGATGGCTACCTTGTGAAAAAGCACTTTTATG
Organism: Choloepus didactylus; assembly: GCF_015220235.1. Classification (NCBI taxonomy): domain Eukaryota; kingdom Metazoa; phylum Chordata; class Mammalia; order Pilosa; family Megalonychidae; genus Choloepus; species Choloepus didactylus. Next base: position 48,163,617 of record NC_051310.1, read on the forward strand.
ATTGTTTTGAGTTGCAAGCTAAACTAGCTGCTTTTTTCCCCCCATGAAACACCATTTTTATTTGAATGATTGATAAACTGTGTATTATTGTCAGATATTTTCTCTAAAATGAATATGGAAAACAATTGACAGCATTTGTTACCATTGGTAAAATTACAGCTTTTAAGCAAAATATGAAATTAGAAGTTTGGAAAACTTCTGTCACCTTGAGCTTGACAGCTTCCCAAAACTTGAAGATTTTTTAAATAAAATTGGAGATGATATTGAAGAATATATATCTTTAATAATTAATAAGCCACTGAATCAATGTTTGCCAGTTGACCGAGGAATGGTGTTAGGAAACCATGAATGGGTAAAGATCCATTCAAAGTGGAAAATAGATAATTGGATTTTACTGTGTAACAGAGTATGAAAAATTCATTGATATGGTTTCAGATTCCACATTACAGTTGGTCTTTAAGAAACTAGTATTTGTTAAATTTTGGTGTAACATCAAAGAAGAATATCCACAATATGTGAAATGACTATTAAAATATTCTCTCCTTTTCCAACCATTAGATCTGTGAGAGACAGGATTTTCTTTGTATACTTCAACCAAAATAATATATCACAACAGATTGAATATAGAAGCAGATGAAAATGTAGCTTCTTCTATTAAGCCAGACATTAAAGAGATTTACAAAAATGTAGAACAATGCTTCTCTTCTCAGTAATTTTTTTGAAAATAAAATTGCTTTCCACAAAATATATTCTTTACATTAACATATAATGTATTGTTTTAAAATGAAATAATAAATACATATTTTAACTTCCATGGTTTTAATTTCTAATTTGATAAAATTAGACACACACACACATACCCCACATAAACAAAAGATCTCTGGGGTCTTCAATGGTTTTTAAGTATAAAGATGTAAGACCAAAAAGTCTTGCCTAAAGAATGTTGCTTTAGGCAATGGCAATGGCAATAGGTGCTATTTATTGTGCGCAGTGCTTTGCATATCATTCACATTATACAGATGAAGAAAAAGGATCGGAGAAGTTAGACGACTTGCCCAGAATTACACGGTTAGTAAGGGAATAGAGAGCTATGTTTCTGATCCAACATTTGTCTTTTAAAAGTTCTGATCTTGACTCCTGTTGTACTACACTGGGCTCTGATGTAGCATTTAAAAAACTGTTTATGCATGGATCATAAACAGTGATCCCTCAGTGTCTGTCAGAAGAGTTATATGAGATGGACCATATTCTTACTTTTTTTGCAGATGAGACTATTGTAACACACCATAATGTATTGCTAGGAAGAGTCTAAAGGACCATAAATTATCTGAAAGGCAATTTAACAATGAGTACAGAAACCTGAAATGTTTGGATATCTTTGGACCTAGCAATTCCACTTGTAGAAATATTTCCTCATGAAATAATTGAACAAGTGCTCGCTGATAAACGTTACATGATGTATGCTGTGGCATAATTTGATATAGAAGTAATTTTAAAACAACTTAAATGTCCATTCATAAGAAATTGGTTAAATTAATTATGAATAATGTAATTATTCATTATAAATTTTGGTATAATGGTCTACTTATAGCTATTAGGAATGATTGTTTAGCTATTGTTGGTGTAAAATGTTCACAATATCTATTGTTTAAATAATAAAAGTAGATTGTAAAACTAGGTAAAAGCATAGTTTTGGTACTTGGGTGTGTTGTGGAAGAATAGAGAAAAATGTAGAGGTTTATAAATTAAAATGTTAATAGTTATCTCTGAATGATGAGATTATGGAAGATTTTTATTTGCTTTGTTTGGCTATATTTCCTAATTTTTAGTTTAAAAGTTAGAAGTTATAAAAAATATAACAGTAAATATGAGCCTCATGAAAGTCTAGTGTAGCTAATAGGTTGACAGTAAAACCCAATTTTTTTAAGCCCTAAATCAGTTTTAGTGTTACAGGTTTTTCATGCTTTTTAATGCTATTCTCAGTGAATCATATTTTGAATTTAATTATAATCTGTTGCAGCTTGTGTATGAATTTTTCATACGGTTTTTGGAAAGCCAAGAATTCCAACCCAGCATTGCCAAAAAATACATAGATCAGAAGTTTGTATTACAGGTAAGAAAATTTTTTTTGTAGTTGCATGTATTTGTTACTCAGTTGTTAACACTTAAGCTCATTTTCTCTTGGAAACAAAATGTTTGTTAAAACATCCTGAGATGGCAGTTATATCACCTTAGTAAACAAATATATGTACATAAATGAGTTTGAATTACTACCCATTAAAAGTCATAGGTACCTTTGTAGTTTATTGTGGTAGAAATGAATTACATTTTAAACAGTGAGCAATGCTAATGCCCAAATCCCTGCAGTTTTCTTTCCTAAAATTTAATTAATAAAGGGATTTCATTTACATAACCCTGATTTATGTGAATCTTTACATGGCTTGAAAACTTATGTTTGCATAGGGTTTCTTAAGGAGCTATTACATAGATCTGTTAAAACTGAGTAGGCAAGCTCAGATGCAGAGCATAAAAACCTTTAATAAATAATCAAAGTCAGAATACTTGAGAACTTTTACTGCTAGGAAACAGTAAGGCTGGACACTTAAAAATTCCCTTAAAGAGATTAACCCTTACCTATCCATCTGGAAGTTCTCAGGGTGTGTTATTTTTCCTGATTTATCATTTTACATTTTATAACCATGGACCACATCTTCCTTTTTCCTGGAACTTGGGGCCCTTTCATGGCACTGAAGTTTTAAGCAACATTGCCTTGCTCCTGTTGTTTACATTCATCTGTAAAAATAGATACTTGAGCCAAACTGATACATGGACCTTTGTACCTCCTTTCTGAGTGATATAGGAGGCTCCTCATCTGGAAAAGAATAGCTGTCTTCTAGTGGTCCAATAAACAGAATTTCAACTTTAAAATAATAATTTGGCAGACAATTGATCTCCTATGCCTGATAACCTTCATGATGACCTCATTCACCCTCCCTAATTAAATTCATAAATTCAGAATTCTGCATATATTACCTTGAACTATAGTCAGTATTTTGACTGTTTTTTTTTTATTTTGAAATAAACTCAAAGTTATAGGAACAGTTGCAAAAACAATACTAACCCCATACAAAGAATTCCATCATACCCTGACCCCCCACACCCGATAGCTCAATCCACCAACCTTAACATGCTGTCACATTGCTATTTCTTTCTCTCCCTCCCTGTCTATCATCGATCATCTATTGCTCTGTCTTCTGAACATATGAGAGCTAGCTGCACACATCCTTGAACATACACTATAATTCACGTATACACTTCCCCTGAACAAGAACATTCTTTTATGCAATCCCATTAAGTGCAGCTAAGAAGTACAAGAGATTCAACAATGATGCAAAGCTTACATTCTATATTTCCTTTACCTTATGTCACAACTGTGTCCCTTTGAGCCACCTGTCCTCTATCCTCCAATTCCATCCAAGTTCATCCTTAGCATTCAATTGCCATCTAGTTACACTTTTTTTTTTTTTTTTTTCAGTTGTGGAAACATATATACAGCCTAAATCTTCCCATTCCACCTCCCTAGCCTTCCGTTAGTGGGATTAATCACCTTTAGAATGTTGTAATGCTCTTTCCCACCATCCATTACTAGAAATTTCCCTTCACCTCAAACAGCAACTCCACCCTCATTTCTTAATTCCCCATTTCCCCTTCCCCCATTTCTCTTAACCCAAACTCTACATTTCATCTCTATGGTTATATTCTCTGATAATTTCTTTGTGTTTGCTGTGGGGGTTAAAATTAACCTCTTAAATCCCTATCAATCTTGTGTTTCTTTGATACCACCTTCACTTCAATAGGGCACATAAGCTATGTTCCTATACTCCTCCATTCGCCTACCTTTATATAGTTGTCTAAAATTACATATTTTACATTGAGTTCAAAAGCACTGATTTGTCCTTAGAGTTTGTGTAATTTATATCATGTAGGAAGTAAATAGTGGAGTTACAGTTCAAAAATTATTGACTTCTATTTGTATTCCATTGTGGTTGGAGAATGTGCTTTGAGTATGTTCAATTTTTTTTTTTAATTTCTTGAGGCTTGTTTTATGTCCCAGCTTATGGTCCCTTCTGGAGAAAGATCCGTGATCACTAGAGAAAATTGAGTGTCCTGGTGCTTTGGGGTGTAAGGTACTATATATTTCTGTTAAAATTCTCTATATCTCTTTCTCCTTTCTGTTGTTTCTCTGTTGGTAGGGCTCCCTTTAGAATCTGAAGTAGGGCAGATCTTTTATTGGCAAAATCTCTCAGGACTTGTTTGTCTGTGAAAAATTTAAGCTCTCCCTTGAATTTGAAGGAGAGTTTTGCTGGGTAAAGTATTCTTGGTTGGAAATTTTTCTCTCTCAGAATTTTTAATATGCCATGCCACTGCCTTCTTGCCTCCATGGTGGCTGCCGAGTAGTCACAACTTAGTCTTGTGTTGTTTCCTTTGTATGTGGTGAATTGCTTTTCTCTTGCTGCTTTCAGAACTTGCTCCTTCTCTTCAGTATTTGAGAGTCTGATCAGAATATGTCTCGGAGTGGGTTTATTTGGATTTATTCTATTTGGAGTTCTCTGGGCATTTATGCTTTGTGTGTTTATATTGTATAGAAGGTTTGGGAAGTTTTCCCCAACAATTTCTTTGAATACTCTTTCTAGACCTTTACCCTTCTCTTCCCCTTCTGGGACACCAATGAGTCTTAAGTTTGGACGTTTTATTTTATCTGTCATTTCCCTGAGATCCATTTTGATTTTTTCGATTTTTTTCTCCCTTCTTTCTTTTGCTCTTTCATTTTCTGTTCTGTGGACTTACTAGGACACTGAGATGTTGTTCAGCTTCCTGTAGTCTTGTATGGTGAATATCCAGAGTCTTTTTAATTTGGCCAACAGTTCCTTTTATTTCCATAAGATCTTCTATTTTTTATTTACTTTTGCAATGTCTTCTTTATGCTCTTCTAGGGTCTTCTTTATATCGCTTATATCCTGGGCCATGGTCTTCTTGATGTCCTTTAAATCCTTTGCCATGTTTTCATTCCTTGATTATATTTCTTTGATTAATTCTGCAAGGAACTTTGTTTCTTCTGATAACTTGATTTGTGTGTTTGGAGTTGGATTCTCCATGTCATCTGGTTTTATCATATGCATTGAGATTTTCTGTTGTTTTTGACCTCTTGGCATTTGCTCTGCTCGACAGGGTTCTTTCAATTTGTTAAAAAAAACCTATCTAATTTTTCAGAAACACTGTTTGGTGACGTACACTTTCTCTAACTAACCGGCAGATGGCATCTGTGAGTCACTTATACCTGTCAAGTCAGTTCTCCACCTTGTCGCCACGGTATGTGGGGAAATGATTCTTGTGGGGTCCGGCCGGAGAACTCAGCCTGGGTGTGTTGCTGGAGCCGTCCGCCCTGAATGCGGGGCGCTTGTACGGGTGGCCAGGGAGGAAGGACAGCTTCAATATTCAAATCCCCCCAGTTCCCGGAGATTCAAGGCTGCCGCAAGAGTCCAAGCCTTCATTTCATTTCAGCCCCAGCCCCTCTCTCTCACTGTCCCACAAACCACCAGACTTGGCGTAGTGTCCCTGGGATCTCCGAGCGGGTCCCCCCGCCCAGCCGTGATCCTCCAGGACCTCTGCCGAGGGAATGCCATGCTACATCACCAGTGTGCAGCGTCACTCAAGGGAAACCCCGGGCCGCCAGGCTGAGCCGGCTCGCTTTCAGCCTGATGCAAAAATGCCCGAATGGGGCGTCTCCACACCCCCCTCCTCACACAGTTCCTCCTTCTCAGCTCCGGGACAACTGGTGGGTTTCTGGGCTGGGGGCACGGCCCCGGGCAGGAGTTTATCCAGCCTTCCGGGGAGCCAACTGCGAGCCGCGGCGTTTCATTTGGCTTCTGGCTCTTCCCTCCGTTCCCCTGGCCCCAGGGATATCTGCAGCGGGGTATCTTCCAGACCAGACACCGAGAGGCTGGCCCAGCCCCCTCTTGTTGTGTTTTACTACGTGGTTCCCACGATCGCACCTGTAGCCGCTCTTGGGTTTTTCCCTTTTTTTTTTTTTTAATTAAAAGAGCCCGTCGGTCTCCAGATGCCAAACCCTGGCTTCCCCAGATCGCTGCGCGGCTGCGGGTCTTCCAGCCAGCTTACTCGCTCGTTTCAGAATGCAGACTCCCAGTTTCACCAAGTATACAGCCCCTGGGAACTAGCAGATCTTGTCCAGCTGGCAAATTGCTGTAACTGGTATTCTGGGTCACTCACTGGTCCTTATCTAGTGTTTTCCACGGGGGTGTTCCTTAGCCCTGTCTCACCTAGCCGCCATCTTGGTTTCTCTCTTGACTGTTTTTGACACTCAAAAAACAGCAGTTTCATATGATTGAATTGCCAGAGGCCGGCTAGATCTAGAGCTGAGGGCCATAGAGGCCCCTGAAATACCCTGGGTAATATAATTGAATGGAGTCAAACCCAAAGTTCCACTGTCAGCTCAGACCCAGAAAATGGCTTTGCTGCCTTGCCTGTAGGGCTCATTAGCACCTGTAAACCCCACTTACCCTAGGTGCATGAGGCAGGTCATCAAACTACACCGTATATTTAGGGTACATTGGGACCACACTGATGAATCATGTCTCACACCTTAACATGGGAGGCTTTGGAAAAGTCCAGTTTGATATATAGAGTGGTAGGTAGATAGGCGGATACATGGATCAATGGGTGGTAAATAGGTAGATTGATCCAGATATTTATACCAAGGAAGCAAAATGCATTTCAAACAAAAAAAAATTTATGTGTATTAGGCCTGCGGTTTGTAGTGGAAAGGACCTTGCATTTTTATAGTACAGTATAGTTTTCAGACTACCTTTATATGCATTATTTAATTTGATTTGTGAAACAGTTTTGTGGAATGGACATGACTAAATTTTTGTGCCCATTTTTATAGATGAATAAACTGAAGTCTAAAAAGATTACATTTTCCCACGGACATTTCCTAGACTGGCTTTCTGTCCATTATCCTGTGATGCCCTCTTGTGACTCTTTTCACTATAACAGAAGTAGCTCTGGCATAGCAGCACTAATGAAATTACAAGGTTCTCATATTTATGTTGAATCAAAGTGCCCAAGAGGATCAGATGGTGTTTAGTTGACATTAAATTTAGTTGACACTAAATCCTATGATCTAACCTTGAAGCCAGTGTAAACAAAAATGTTAGGCGCAGCCCAGTGTGCTCTCCATGGTATAGGGATACTGAAAATAGTAATGGTCTTAGTTTAAAGCATTAGAAAAACTCAGACTTGGAAGGGCCCTTTGTTTATCCAGTTCTGTACCCAGTGAGTTCATGTGCTCTGAGACCCTGATAATGGCCTCTGTTTAGCCTGTTTCATTGAGGAAGGGGCATATCCAAAGGCAGCTTGTTCCATTTTTGTTAGAAGGTTCTTTTTTATGTTGAACCTCTCTATACCATTAGTATATCAGCAGCGCAACGAAACCTTTCAGATCTTAGAACACTTCGTGTTCACTTTGTGATTGCAACTTAAATGCTTAGATATAGGCTCATTCCTAGTAAGTCTGGTGGCCGGGTATCAGGCAAAAGAGGTAGTCTGGCTCCTATTGAAGGGGTGTGGACTACCCCTCTTTATTCGGTTATTGCCTTTTTTTTCCCCTGAAGAGAAACGGAAATCTAGAGTTTCTTTTAAAAAAAAAATGCAGATTTTTTATGTGAAATTTCCTGGTAATTAAAATATCCTGTTCAGGACTACTAAGTACATCTGCCTTTTAGATGTAGCCTACTAGCTGATGGTATGTGTTGTCTTCTCTAGACCGAGTCCTTAGTTCTGTTGACTGTTTCTCTTTTGTCAGTTTTGGAAGCCTGGTTTTTTTCTGGATGTGTCTGTTGGTTTTCAAGTATAGCACCTACATCTGAACATAGTGCCCCAAGCCTGGTCAGTCCAGCAGAACTTAATAGTTGGGTTTTCCATTCCCTTGCCTGGACACTAGGTTTCTCAAAGGAAGGTCCCGTTAGCTCTTCTTACTGTCACATGACACCGCCGATTTATATTGAGTTTGTGGTCTTAATTGACTCCTAATTTAACTTTATGCATGTTGTTGTAAAACTATGTTTTCCCTTGCTCTTATTTATTATGCATTTTGCTTTTTTATATAAGTGTAGGACTTGATATTTATTCCTGTGGGATATCATTTCTTCCCAGTCTGTTGAGGCCTTGTTGATCTTTATTCTGTCGTCTCTCTACTCACTACTCACTGTGTCTTCCGTCTTTATGACATCTGTCACCTCCTTAAAGACTGTTCTTAGCATGCCATAGGTCTTTTAAGATCATACTGATAAACAAATATAGATAAATAGGCATGTAAATATGTACAAATACGAACATACATGCATACACAAAACAATGTAAAAACACATATACAGCCCCTCTATTAACTAAAATTTAAAAAGATGACAAACTTGAAAAATGTGCAGTATATGTTACACAAAAAAGACTGGATATGTTTAATACATAAAATGCTTTTACAAATCAGATAGTAAAAGACTCATGTCCCAGTGGATAGAGTCATGAACAGATACTTTCCAATAGAAATGGAATATAAGCACATGTAAATATATTTATCTTTAATAGTCCTCCAAAATTAAAATAACAAATAGCATTTATCCCTCATTTTGGCAAATATCAAAACAAGTTAAAATGCACAATGTTGGTGAGAGAGTAGAGAAATAGGTAGTCTTAAATACTTAATAGAAATTTAAATCGGTGTAGTTGCTCTGAAGAGGAAATCTGATAGTATTTCATCAGTAAATTTTGATGCAACAGTTCTGTGGGAAATAGTCAGATATGTACACAAAGATATGTATACAAGAATATTGAATGCATCATTGTTAATAATTATTAAAAAATTGGAAGCAACTTAAAATTTCTTTGATAGGGGATGATTAGATAGACCACAGAAAGAAATAACACCAAATTGTTTATTGTTTGGGAGGGTGTAAATATGTGTGATGATCTTCATTTTCTGATTTTTATATTTCTCTATTTTTTGCATTTAAAAATGATGAGCATGTATGTTATAGTCACAGAGAATAGTAAAAATATTGCACTTCCAAGTACATTCTCATGTTTCATAAACCTCAGCCAATTTCATCCATTAGACTTCCTGAGACTATTTTTGCAGGACTGCACTATTCTTTTATACCCAACATTTATTGTGTTTCCTTCTTTCATCATTTGTATATGTCCTTTTTAAATCTAAAAGTCGATAGAAATCTTCGTGTGTTGCTTCAAGAGCACCTTTCAATTCCTCCTGTTTTTCTTCCTCATCAGGAAGCAGTATAGATTAGTGGTTAAGTGTATACACTGGTTTGAATTCAGGCTCTGCTATTTATTTGTTGTGTGACCTTGGGCAAGTTACATAACCACTTTGTGCCTCAGTATCCTCATCTGGAAAATAGATGCAAAATAATATAATGGTAATTACATTGTAAGGTTATAGAGATGTAATGAGTGGATGCACACATCCATAAGCACTTAGAGTAATTCCTGACAAGTGGTAAGTGTTCAGTAAATGTTACGCTGCTGCTCTCACTACTATATTTATTAGGACCATTTCTTGTTTTGAGAGCCTTCTTTAGCCCTATTTTCTTTTGTAGCTTCAATCCATGACTAACAGTAGTTGGTCATGTTATACCTAGAGTGTTATGAATTTTTTTGAAATCTGATCTTTGGACTCCACTTGAATGGTTCTTCTCTGGCTGTCAAAATCTCTTTTAAGATTAAAACTTTTTTTGTCCCTGAATTCCCATCAATTCTACTTCACCAACTGATGTCTTTCTTTCAGTGTTGGAAGTGAATGTTTATCAGCCCCAGGAGCATGCAATTTCTAATATCTGAAAACTAAGGATAGCACTTTCAAATCTTTATAGAGGCCAGACAGGTGGTACGTAATGAAGTGGTCTGGGAGTGATGGAAAATGTGGAGATTTAGAGGGGGTTTGGGTCCTGCTGTCTTTCTGTTCCTCTTGATTTTTGGCCCCTAGGTAAGTGAGCCAAATTCTGATTTTTAAAGAGAAGCTAGAAATCCAGATGTTTATATGTGCCAAACAAAACAGTCCTTGACTTATACCTTTGGAGAGTTTGCTGTTTTTATTCAAGAATGATATGACTATATGGCTCACTTGAATTTCATTGTTATTTTATTAACATACATTTACATAACCTTTAGCATTTTTTATGTACTCATCCAAGTCTTGACAAAAGAAAGCTGTCAGAAATTTATCAAAGATAGTCAGTTCATTGCATAATTCACTTGTTCTATTGTAATCTTGTTGATTTTAGACTTAGGTAACTTAGCAACTGCTTTCTATTGCTTTAAGTGTGTAGAATTTGCCTAGGCTTTTGGAACAACTTCATCTAGTCCCAGTAAAGACAATTTTCATCTTTGTTAGGGCGGATGAGAAATGGGTTCTTTATGATTTTTCCCCTTTTCTTTAGACCAAAAATGAATTGCCAAGCCTTGAATTATTTCAGTGGGTGGATTGTTGTGGCAAGTCTAGCAGCATATTTCTAGAGACTGTTTTCAGCCACTTTGCAAATCTGAAAAGCAGTCAGTGGTTGCTAAGAAACATACTATTCAAGTATCCCCATAAACATATATACTGCTAGAGATTGCTATTTAGTAATTTTTACTTCACATTTGTAATTATATTTAGCTGAAGTGCCTAATTATCACACAAATTATGCAAATCATTCAGCCTGTCCTTTAAAGTGACCTTTTGTTGTTGTGTTTTTAAAAACTCAAGACAAATTGGACACCCATACAACACAAATAGTGAACTCTTAAGTTAAACCATGGACTCTAGTTAATGTACAATTATAAAAATGTGCTTTTATCAATTATAAGAAGTGTACCATACTATTGCAAGGTGTTAATAATAGGGTGGTTTATGGGAATCCTGTATTTTATGCATGGCTGTTCTGTAAACCCACAAGTTCTGTAATAAATAAATAAATGGGCACACACCCCCAAATAATAATTATACACCCATTAAAAAAATATGTGTTCCAAATTGAGCTCCAAGAGGCCTTGAATCTCAGCAAGTTCTTGAGTATCTCAAAATATTTACATTTCTTTCTCAGAGCCCATAGCAAATAAAACTTCTGAAAATTTATTCCTATAGGAAATTTTATCAGGTACCCATTAACCATTAGTAGTAAGTCACCTTAGCCCATCATGTCAACTTGTAACTCAAAACCTTCCCAAAAAGGGCTCTCAGTAACCCATGCTACTGCATCCAGGACCAGCTTCATGGCTGTGCAACTTGTGCATATGCACAGGGCCCCTTGCCTAGGAAGGGTCACATGGTAGGTTTAATGGTCTACTGTTGCTGTCTTGCCATCCTTAATAATTTTTGAACAGGGAACACTGCATTTTGATATTGCATTGGGCCTCACAAATTATGTAGCCATTTCTTGTATGCATCCTACTAATGCATCATTATTTAACACAGCAGCTCTTTCTTTATGTTTTTTGAAGGGCTGACAAATTGGTTCTCCTAGAAATTTAAATCACGAGGTTTTCTTGAATCATATAGAGTGCTCAAGGGGAAAAAATGGACTTCTCTAGTTTTTCTCTAGTGGGAAGATTGTCTGAAATTGGAAGGCAAATAAAAGCATGTGACTTGGCAATGTTCTTCATCTTTGTATGACTTATTCCTTTGAAATTTTTGTATTGAATTTAGACAGGGGTCTTGAAGTCAGAATTGCTAGAAGCTTATGATACATCTTGATCCTTTGTTCCCACTGTGATTTCTCAGTGGTTCCCTGTAGGTTGGGTCATTTTGTATAGTGGTTGCCTTGAGATTTTTTGCTCTTAATGATTTTTTTAAAATAGTAATTTTAATTATTACTTAAATAATGTCTATTTTAAAAATTTAAATTTAATTATATAGTTTATAATGAAAAATAGCAATTCCTTGCCTCATCCTTCCTCAACCAAAGTCCCACTCCCACATTCAAGTCTTCTAACTGCTTGTTCGTATTTATCTCTATTTCTGTAGCGCATGCACTTTAGTTTCCTAGCTGCTATAACAAATACCATAGAGTGGGTTGACTTAACAACAGAAATTTATTGGCCCATGGTTTTGAGGCTAGGAGAAGTCCAAAATCCAGGCATCCTCAGGGCAATACTTTCTCCCTGAAGACCGTGACATTCTGGGGCTGGCTGCTTGCTATCCTTGGGTCCTTGGCCTTTCTGTCATATGGCAATGCATATGGCAGCATGTTCTCCTTTCTTTTTCAGGTTCTGTTAATGTCCAGCTTCTTTCCCTATTGCTTTTTCACTGTGGCTTTCTCCAGAAGTCCTCCAGTAGAAATAGGATTGGGAACCATCCTGATATGATTTGCCATAATTTCCCCAAAAATAGCGTCTTCAAAAGGTTCTTTTTATGGTAGGTTCACACCTACAGGAATTAAGAACATTTTTTCAGAAGTACATAACTCCAGGTCTCTACAGCATCCTTGTACTGGTATTTCTTGAGTTTTCATTGTAGATTTTAGCTATTGATGTCCTGTTATCAAAAATTATGTTTCTCTCTGTATCTTCCCCCACTCCATCTTTCTAATACAGTTATATCACAAATTTCAATTATGCCAATTTATATTGTGACATTAGTATGGTTATATATGTTCATAAATGAGTCACATATACTATTATTACATTTCCTTTCTTGTAGAGCTCTTTTTTTATTTTTTTATTTTTTTTTATTTTGAAATAAATTCAAAGTTACATGAATAGTTGCAAAAACAATACTAGCCCCATACACAGAATTCCATCATACCCTGACCCCCCCCGATACCTCAGTCCACCAACTTTAACATGCTGTCACATCACTATTTCTTTCCCTCCCTCCCTATCTATCATCTATCATCTATTTCTCTGTCTTCTGAACATATGAGAGTTAGCTGCACACATCCTTGAACATACACTATAATTCACGTATGTACTTCCCATGAACAAGAATATTCTTTTATGTAATTCCATTAAGTGCAGCTAAGAGGTATGAGAGATTCAACAATGATACAATGCTTACATTCTATATTTCCTTTTCCTTATGTCTCAACTATGTGCCTTCGAACCACCTGTCCTCCACCCTCCAATCCCATCCAAGTTCATCCTTAGCATTCAGTTGTCGTCTAGTTAGACTGTCTTTTTTTTTTTTTCTTTTTTCAATTGTGGAAACATATATACAGCCTAAATCTCCCCATTCCACCCCCTCCCTAGCCTTCCATTAGTGGGATTAATCACATTTAGAATGATGTTATGCTCTTTCCCACCATCCACTACTAGAAATTTCCCTTCACCTCAAACAGCAACCCTACATTCCTTTCTTAACTCCCCATTGCCCCTTCCCCCATTTCTCTTAACTCAAACTCTACTTTTCATCTCTATGGTTGTACTCTCTGATAATTTCTTTGTGTTTACTGTGGGGCTTAAAATTAACCTCTTAAATCCCTATCAGTCTTGTTTTTCTTTGATACCACCTTCACTTCAATAGGGCACATAAACTATGTTCCTATACTCCTTCATTCCCCCACCTTTATATAGTTGTCTAAAATTACGTCTTTTACATTGAGTTCAAAACCACTGATTTGTCCTTAGAGTTTGTGTATTTTTTATCATGTAGGAAGTAAATAGTGAAGTTATAGTTCAAAAATTATTGACTTCTATTTGTATTCCATTGTGGTTGGAGAATGTTCTTTGAGTATATTCTTTTTTTTTTTTTTTTTTTTTTTTAATTTCTTGAGGCTTGTTTTATGTCCCAGCTTATGGTCCCTTCTGGAGAAAGATCTGTGATCACTAGAGAAAAATGAGTGTCCTGGTGATTTGGGATGTAAGGTACTATATATGTCTGTTAAAATTCTCTATATCTCTTTCTCCTTTTTTTGTCTCTCTGTTGGTAGGGCTTCCTTTAGAATCTGAAGTAGGGCAGGTCGTTTATTGGCAAAGTCTCTCAGCATTTGCTTGTCTGTGAAAAATTTAAGCTCTCCCTCAAATTTGAAGGAGAGTTTTGCTGGATAAAGTATTCTTGGCTGGAAATTTTTCTCTCTCAGAATTTTAAATATGTCATGCCACTGCCTTCTCGCCTCCATAGTGGCCACTGAGTAGTCACAACTTAGTCTTATGTTGTTTCCTTTGTATGTGGTGAATTGTTTTTCTCTTGCTGCTTTCAGATCTTGCTCCTTCTCTTCAGTATTTGAGAGTCTGATCAGAATATGTCTCGGAGTGGGTTTACTTGGATTTATTCTATGTGGGGTTCGCTGGGCATTTATGCTTTGTGTGTTTATAGTGTGTAGAAGGTTTGGGAAGTTTTCCCCAACAATTTCTTTGAATACTCTTTCTAGACCTTTACCCTTCTCTTCCCCTTCTGGGACACCAATGAGTCTTAAGTTTGGATGTTTTATATTTTATCTGTCGTATCCCTGTGATCCATTGCGATTTTTTCGATTTTTTTCTCCATTCTTTCTTTTGTTTTTTCATTTTCTGTTCTGTGGATTTCTAGGACACTGAGGTTTTGTTCAGCTTCCTCTAGTCTTGTATTGTGAGTATCCAGAGTCTTTTTAATTTGGCCAACAGTTTGTTTTATTTCCATAAGATCTTCTATTTTTTTATTTACTCTTGCTATATCTTCTTTATGCTCTTCTAGGGTCTTCTTTATGGCACTTATATCCTGGGCCATGGTCCTTTTGATGTCCTTTAAATCCTTTGCCATGTTTTCATTCTTTAGTTGTAGTTCTTTGATTAATTTTGCGATATACAATGTTTCTTCCGAAATCTTGATTTGTGTGTTTGGAGCTGGAGTCTCCATATTGTCTGTTTTTATCATATGCATTAAGATTTTCTGTTGTTTTTGGCCTCTTGGCGTTTGTTTTGCTTGATAGGGTTCTTTCAAGTTGTATCAAAAAAAAAAAAAGGATATCGATCTAATTTTTCAGAGACACAGTTTGGTGACGTACACTTTCTCTAACTAAACAGCAGATGGCGTCTGTGAGTCACCTATATCCCGCAAGTCAGTTCTCAGCCTTTTTTCCACGGAGTGTGTGGAAAGATTCTTGTGTGTTCAGTTGGAGAACTCAGTTTGGGTGTGTTGCTGGAGCCGTCTGCCCTGAATGTGAGGCTTGTGTACGGGTGGCCAGGGAGGAAGGGCAGTTCTACTGTTCAAATCTCCCATGTTCCAGGAGATTCAAAGCCGCCGCAAGAGACTAAGCCTTCATTTCAGTTCAGCCCCAGACTTTCTCTCTCGCTGTCCCACAAACCACTGGACTTGGCGTAGTACCCCTGGGTTCTCCGAGCAGATCCCCCCTCCCAGCCATGATCCTCCCTCAGCTGAGGGAATGCCGTGCTACGTCATCAGTGTGCGCTGTCCCTCAAGGGAAGCCCTGGGCCGCTGGGCTGTGCCGTGGGGGCTCTCAGCTCGTTTCAGAATGCAGAATGTCTGAGGCTGTCTTTACTGCAATGCCTTGTGGGCTGAGAACAGCTGAGGATTTCTCCCCAGAGAGAGAGCGAGGGACAGAAAAACTCCCAGGTTCACCCGTCAGCCAGGTATAGCACCCGCTCCTCTGGGCTCCCTATCCTGAGACAGATGTGTCTCCCGATTCTCCCAAGGTCAGTTGTCACCAAAAGCCTCTGTCTCCTTGTTGGGGATTCGCTGTATTGATGTCTGTATTGAGCAGTTAATATTAAAACCTCACTTGGAGCTGGGCTGAGAAAGTGCACAGTGTGGCTTCCGTGAGGGAGGGGCTCTCGGCTCTCAGCGTGGGTCCGCAGTTTTACTTAACAGATTTTATGCTGTGATCTCGGGCATTCCTCCCAGTTCATGTCGGTGGATGTTGAGTGTACAGTCACGTTTGTCTCCCCGCTGTTAATCCAGGTTATTTACTGGTTTTTTGTTCATTTATGAATTGTTCTGGGGGAGACCAAGTCTTCCACTTCTTTCTATGCCACCATCTTTCCAGAATCCCCGGAATATTCCTTGTAGAGCTCTTTTTTAACCCTTGGAATTAATAGTTGCCTTAATTTTCATTTGCTTGGTTTCGTGTGTATTGGTCACTAGTTCATCCCTTAATTCTCTGAGAGTAGCATATATCTCTTCTTAATATGGCAATCCATCAGTCCCCACACCCTTCCTTGTTTTTCCCCTTGCAGACCGCCTTCCTGGAGCCCTAGTCATCCTGCTGTAATTGGCACTGGTTGCCCCTCTCCCAGACATGTCTTCAGGTATCATCCTGGGACTTCTGTTTGCCACTCTTCTGGACTGTGTCTTTGCTTGCTTAGCTTCCCCTTTCTCGTTTTGGTGGAACACATTATCTAAGAGGCTTCCTGAAAAAGCATGAATAGGGTGTAGATTTTTTGAGACCTGCTTGTCAGGAAACTTTTTGTTCTAGCTACATACTTGACTAGACATTTTTGGCTATGTATAGATTCACAGGATGGAACCCTTACTACCTCAGATGTTTTAAGAAATTGCTCCATTGTCATTTAATTTCCAGTGTTGATATTGAGAAGGCTGGCACCAGGTGTATGCTTATCCTTTTATAGTGACCTTTGTTCTCTGTGAGCTTTTTTTTTTTTTTTTTTTTTTTTTTTTTTTTTTTTTTTTTTTTAATTGAGATTGTTCACAAAGCATATAATTATCCATGGATCCAAAGTGTACAGTCAGTTGCCCCTGGTACCATCATACAGGTCTGCATCCATTACCACAATTAATTTGTTTTTCAATTTTTAGAACATTTTCATTACTCCAGAAAAGAAATAAAGACAAAAAAAGAAACTCAAATGCTCCTGTACCCCTAACCACTCCCCCTCCATTGTTGACTCATACTGTTAATGATAGAAAATTAAAATACTACTAACTGTAGTATATGGTTTGCAATGGGTATAATTTTTCCCTATATGCCCCTCTATTATCAACTTCTATTTATAGAGTCATATATTTGTTCTGGTTCATGAAAGAGATTTCTAATATTTGTACAGTTAATCACAGGCATTGCCCATCACAAGGTTCACTGTTTTATACATTCCTATCTTTTAACCTCCAGCTTTTCTTCTGGTGACATACGTGACTCTGAGCTTCCCCTTTCCACCACATTCATGCACCATTCAGCACTGTTAGTTATTCTCACAACATGCTACCGTCACCTCTGTTCATTTCCAGACATTTAAGTTCAACCTAGTTGAACATTCTGCTCTTAATAAGAAACTGCTTCCCATTCTTTAGCCTCATTCTGTATCCTGGTAACTTAAATTTCATGTCTGTGAGTTTACATAGTATAATTAGTTCATATCAGTGAGACCCTGCAATATTTGTCCTTATGTGTCTGTCTTATTTCACTTGAGGTTTCTTCATCAATTCATTTTTTTTAAGATGGTTTTGTTCACATACCACACATTCCATCCTAAGTAAAACTTGATAGTTCCCTGTAGAGGCACATATTTATATATTCACCACCCTCACCACTACCTATATAAGGACATCTCCATTTCTTCCACAAAGCATGAGGAAGAGTCAAAGAAGGTTAGAAGACAAAAGAAAGAGAAAAACAAACAAAAAAAAAAAAACAAAAAACAAACATGACTGCTAGGAAGCACCAAAAGAAAAGACAGCATTAAACTAAAATAGAATAAAGAGTCAGACAACATCACCAATGCCAAGAGTCCCATACCCTTCTCCTATGTCCCTCCCCCATATGTATTTAACTTTGATATATTGCCTTTATGTTAAAGGAATCATAAAACAATGTTTCTGTTAATTATAGTCTCTAGTTTACATTGATTGTATTTTCCGCCCCAATACATCCCTATTTTTAACACCTTGAAAGGTTCACATTGATTTGTTCTCCCTCATGAGAAAACATATTTGTACCTTTTATCATAATTGTTGCACACTCTAGATTTCACTGAGTTATCCAGTCTCAGAAACTATCTTTCCTCTTTTCTTCTGGTGTCCCACATGCTCCTAATGTTCCTCTTTCAAACATATTCATAGTCATCTTTGTTCAGTGTACTTACATTGCTGTGCTATCATCACCCAAAATTGTGCTCCGAACCTCTCACTCCTGTCTTTTTCGTTTGTCTTTAGTGCTCTCTTTAGTATTTCCTGTAGCAGCTATCTTGTTCACAAACTCTGTCATTGTCTGTTTTTCAGAGAATATTCTAAACTCTCCCTCATATTTGAAGGACAGTTTTGCTGGATATAGGATTCTTGGTTGGTGATTTTTCGCTTTCGATATCTTAAATATATCACATCACTTCCTTCTTGCCTCCATGGTTTCTGCTGAGACATCCACACATAGTCTTATCAAGCTTCCTTTATATGTGATGGATCGCTTTTCTCTTGCTGCTTTCAGGATTCTCTCTGTCTTTGACATTTGATAACCTGATTATTAAGTGTCTTGACATAGGCCTCTTTGGATCTATTCTGTTTGGAGTACGTGGCACTTCTTGGATCTGTAATTTTATGTCTTTCATAAGAGATGGGAAATTTTTATTGATTATTTCCTGTATTATTGCTTCTGCCCCTTTTCCCTTCTTCTGGGACACCCATGACGCTTCCATGCATGTGTTTCATGTTGTTATTGAATTCTCTGAGGCGTTGCACATATTTTTCCGTTCTTTTCCCTATCTATTGTTTTGTGTATAGGTTTTCAGATGTCTTATTCTCCAGTTCCTGAGTGTTTTCTTCTGCCTCTTGGGATCTGCTGTTGTATGTCTCCATTATGTTTTTCATCTCTTGTGTTGTGCCTTTCATTTCCATAGATTCTGCCGGTTGTTTTTTCGAACTTTCGAACTTTCGATTTCTACCGTATGTATGCTCAGTGTTTTCGTTATACGCTTCATCTCTTTTGCCATATCTTCCCTAAACTTTTTGAATTGATTTAGCATTAGTTGTTTAAGTTCCTGTATCTCAGTTGAAGTATAAGTTTGTTCCTTTGACTGGGCCATAACTTCGTTTTTCTTAGTGTAGGTTGTAGTTTTCTGTTGTCTAGGCATCTGGTTTCCTTGGTTACCCCAATCAGGTTTTCCCTGACCAGAACAGGCTCAGGTCCCAGAAGGAGGAAATATTCAGTATCCTGTTTCCCTGAGGGTGTGTCTTAGAAGATTGACATACCCTGTGAGGCCTCAATCTGCTGTTTTTCCTAACTTGACCAGCAGGTGGTGCTTGTCAGCTTATAGCTCCTGACTGGTATAATGAGGTGTGGCCTGTGGCTGTTTTCCCCCAGGCTCTGGGGTCTGGTTCTGAATGGGAGGCGGGTAATAGAGCTGGGCACCACCTCTTTCCTCTTAGGGAAGATACCCCTTCCCCAGGGAGATTTAATTTGCGTTTAAATAGGTTCTTTGTTTTTCTTACTCTGCTGTCTCCACCCTTGTCTGGGTCAGAGCACTGCAAGCTGAAAATGGCTGAGGCTTTCTCCACTGAGCCACTCAGGTTGAGAGAGAGAAAAAGGGACAGAAAGCCCCCTTTCAGTGTTGGTCCACAGCCCCCAGTTTTGCCTGTCAGCCTGAGATAGCACCCGGTCCTCTGGGCTCCCTCTCCCGAGACAGAGAATTCCCCTGGCTCTTTAAGGTGAGTCATCACTAAAAACCTCTGTCTGCTTTGTTGGGGATTTGCAGCTTGTATTTAGCAATCCACATTTACTAATTAAAACCTCAGTTAGAGCTGGACTGAGTTATATTCACTTGTTCAGAGAGGGCAGCTCTCTATCACAGCGAGGCTTTGCCATTCGGCTTGCCGTGGGGGAAGGGGGCTCCCAGCTTGGATCTGCAGTTGCTACTCACAGATTCCACCCTGCGATCTCAGGCTTTCCTCCCAGTTCAGGTTGATGCACGATGCGTGGACAGTCACGGTCATCCCCCGGTAGTTATTCCAGATCATTTACTAGTTGTTCCTGGTTGTTTATTAGTTGCTGCGGGGGGACTAACTAACTTCCACTCCTCTCTATGCTACCATCTTCTTCCCTCTGGCCTCTCTGTGAGCTTTTGAGCTCTTCTCTTTGTCTCTGGTGTCCAAAAACTTCAGACTGACATGCCTTGTTCGTTTATTGTGCAGAGCACCTAGTAGGCCATATCTGTATGGCAACTCATGTCCTTATTTCTGGAAATTTATATTGTATTATTTCTTAGATAACTTCATTCTCTTCATTTTCTCTGTTTCTCTGCCTCTTTGCCTCTCTGGAGTACCTGTTAGTCAGGTGTTGTACCTTCTGAAATGATCTTCTAGTTTACTTATCTTTTTCCTTTACACCATTTCTCTTTTGAATATACTTTCAGGAAAGATTTGTTCATATTAATGTTCCAGCCCTTCTGTTGAAATTTTTGTTTTTGTCATATTTTGAATTTCTAAAAGATTTTTTTTCTGAGTGTTCATCTGTGATAGCATTCTGTTTTTGTTTCATGCATCTAATATATTTATTTTTCACTGAGAATTTTAGTGCAGTTTTTTTTCTTAGTGCTATTCACTGCAATTTTTTCTACTCTGTGCATTCCTTCTGTTTCCTCTGATTTCCCCATGTTTGTTCATTTTGGTCTCTTTTATGTCATCATGGTAATTCTTGATTTCATATTCTTAGTTACCTGCGAGTCACAAAAAAGCTGATTAGAATCTGTGTGTGTGTTTGTGTGGGGGGCACTTAGCAACTGGTGATTCACAATAGGAAAATTGTACTGGAACCCTGCCATTTCATTGGGAAACCCTCAGATGTTAGTATATCTGTAGGTCTTTCCTCCTGAGGCTGTCAGCTTCTCCATAAACCCTCAGATGTTAGTATGTCTATAGATCTTTCCTCTTGAGGCTGTCAGCTTCCCCAAAGAAGGATCTTTATCTCCTGCCTCACCCAGGATTGGGAGCTCAGTAAGGGAAGAGGTCTAGATTTTCAGCATGCAGACTTTTATTTAATCCCATTATTTTCAATAAGTGTTTCACTTAGCTGTGTATATAATGTCCTCAAGTCCCTAAGACTAGAGACTTGCTTCTCCCAGACTTAGTTCTAAATCTTTATTACACTGCATGGGACAGAGAAGGGGAGTGAAGGGAAGTTGGATCTTGTTACTCCTTCTACAAACTTTCAACTAATCCTACTGCTTTTAGCTCCTTTTTCTACCCTTAACCATCAAAGATATCTAGTGCCTTCCATTCTTAAGCCTTTTAAGGGCTCTCTGGTGTGAATTGGCTTGCTTCTTGTTGGCTTCCCCTCTTGCTGGCAGAAAGGAGGAACACTTAGCAGAGTAATGAAAGAGAAAACTTAAGTTAGTTGCTCCTTGTCATCCATTTTCCAGTTTTAAAAAAAGTGCAGACATTTCTAATCTGCCCTCCAATTCTCTGTCCTGTGGGTTTCTTCCACCTTTGTTTCTTTCCTGTCATTTCAAGAGGACGGAGGTTCAGTGTCCATGTCTAACTGGAAGTCCTTACTGCATTTTTCATTTTGCCCTTCTCATTTCACTGTAGATTTATTACAAGGTTTAAAGAAGAGTTCTTTGGCCAAATCTCTGAGCAGTTCATCCTAATTTGTTAGCTTCAGGAAGGCTGGGTTTTGTAAACTAGGAGCCAGCATGTTGACAGGTATGTCTTGGAATCACCTTGGAAACTCTCCAGCTTCCTTTCTCTGACAACAAGCTGCCTGCTGTATTGTAGGAGGCACAGTCCACTTAGGCATTTACAGATGCTGCATTATATTTCTCATTACTTTTTTTGTGGGGAGTGTTGGGGAGTGTATAGATGACTAAACACACACATGGTTTTGGAAATCAGGGTCATCCTACTTACCCTTCATTTGCATATGTGGTATACTTCTTTTGCTTTTGTCTCAAAGGATCATGAAATACTCAATAGAGCAGCAAAAAGTACTTTTATATACTGCAACTCACCTTTCTCATAGGACATGAAGGTATAATTAATAACTGTGGGTTTGTAAATGACTAAAGTTAGGTGCCTGGTAATGCATTTTCTTTGAGGCCCTCATGAAAACATTAGTTAAAACTTTTTTGTTTAATTATGATGTTTTTATTAAACTCTCTTAAGATTAGTGATGCATAAGCATTGTTGATTCAAGTTTTGTTAACATTTCACCTCCTGAAATCTTTTCTTATGTTAGTTGCAAATTACTCATTAAACCCTTTACAACAATTAAAAGTAGAAACTGAATTTAAAAATAGAACTCAAAAGCTCAATTATTTGCATTTACAAGGAATGTGGCATGTAGGTTAAAGAGCTTATGTCAGTCTAATAAACACTGAACCCATGGGGCCTTTTTTGCCCATTGGGGCCACAGACCTTTTTTTCCTAGGAAGAATATTTTCCTGTAGACTTGCTCATTGTCTCCCCTAGTGGGCTGCAAGTTTGTTCATTGGTATGGGGGCATATCATTGAGGACAATCACTGGCACATGGAAGGATCTGAGTATTGGATGGCTAAATGGGGAGAGATGGCAGGAGTTTCAGTAGCGTCTTGTTTTCATCATAGGGTACTGTTGCTTATTGAATCTGCCATGAATACTCTTCGCCTTCCTTTGTACCTGGCTAATGCCTAATTTTTCCTGGATGTCATTTCCTTTAGGAGCCTTCCATGATTACCCTATTTCCCCCAAACAAGATAGCTTTGTCTGCTCTGTATTTATACAGCATCCTGAACCACTTATCATACCATTTATTTACCTGTATCCCTCATTATACTAGGCTCTGAAAGTGGAGATTGTGTGTGTCTTAGACAGCATTGTAACACTGGCATCTTGCCCAGTGCCTGGCCCTTAATAAGCACACAATAAATATTTGTTTGATATATTCATTCCTTGAATGAATAAATGTCAATATATAGTCCAAAATTTTGTCATCTCACTGCCCATTTTTTAAAATATATATATATTTAATTGGAGAAGTTGTGTGTTTACAGTTCCATGTACCACCCACACAATTGATAGCACATTTTTATAAGTGTACTATTAATTAGAGTCCATGGGTTAACTTAGGTTTCACTGTTTGGATAGTGTAGTACCGTGAATTTTTGTTAAATTTTTATTCTGGTACCGTATATACACTCTAACATTTCCCCCTTTAACCACATTCATAAATATATTTCAGTGCTGTTAATTGCATTCATAATATTTTGCTACCATCACCACAATCCATTACCAAAACATTTCCATCATTCCATATAGGTTCTTTGTACCTTTAAGACTTAATTTCCCATTCCTTATCCCCTACTTTTCCCCTGGTAACCTATATTCTGGATTGTGACTCTCTGTTTGCTTATTCTAATTGTTTCGAAACAGCAAGAGCATACAATATTTTGTGTCTGGCTTATTTCACTCAACACATTGCCTTCAAGTTTCATCCACGTTGTTGCATGTATCAGGAATTCGTTCCTTTTTAAGGCTGAATAATAATCCATTGTATGTCTTTACCACATTTTGTTTATCCATTCATCAGCTGATAGACATTTGGGTTGCTTCCATCTTTTGTGAATAATGCCCTACAAACATCTGTGTGCAAATATCTGTCTGAGTCCCTGCTTCCAGTTCTTTTGGGTATGTACGTAGTAGTGGGATTGCCTGGTCATATGGTAGTTCTATATTTAGTTTTCTGAGGAACTGCCAAACTGTCTTCCACAGTAGCTGTACCATTTTACATTGCCACCAGCAATTATTGAATGTTCCTGTTTCTCCACATCCTCTCCAGCACTTGTTATTTTCTTGTTTTTTTTTCCTTTTTTTTTTTTTTTTTAATAGCAGCCATTCTAATGGGTGTGAAATGGTATGTCATTGTGGTTTTGACTTGAATATCCCTGAAGACTAATGATATTGAGCATCTTCTCATGTGCTTTCTGTCCTATTGTATATCTTCTTTGGAGAGATGTCTGTTCACATCTTTTGCCCATTTTGTGATTGGGTTGTTTGCCTTTTTGTTAAGTTGAAGGATTTCTTTGTATATTCTGGATATTAATCCTTTATCAGATATGTGGTTTCTGGATATTTTCTCCCATTTTGTAGGTTGTCATTTTACTTTCATGATAAAGTCCTTTGAGGAACAAAAGTTTTAAATTTGGATGAAGTTCCCATTTATCTAGTTTTTCTTTTATTGCTTGTTTTTTGGGTGTGAAGTCCAAGAACCCACTGACTAACACACAAGGTCCTAAAGATGCTTCCCTGCATTTCTTCTAGGAGTTTGATAGTTCTAGTAGTTCTAGCTCTTATATTAAGGTCTTTGATCCATTTTGAGTTGCTTTTTGTATATGGTGTGAGGTAAGGGTCTTCCAAGTCTTTTTTTTTTGCAAATGGAGATCCAGTTTTCCCAGCACTGTTTGTTGAAGAGGCTATTCTTTCCCAATTGAGTGGTCTTTGCCACCTTGTCAAAAATCAGTTGACCATAAATATGAGGGTTGGTTTTTGAATTCTCAGTTCTATTCCATTGGTCGATATGTCTGTCCTTGTGCCAATACCATGCTGTTTTGAATACTGTGGCTTTGTAATAAGTTTAAGATCAGGAAGTGTGAGCCTCCAACTTCATTCTATTCGGGACCACTTATGCATCTGTATAAATTTGATGATTAGCTTTTCTTTTAATGTGAGGAAAGTTGTTGGAATTTTGATTGGGATTCCATTGAATCTATAATTTGCTTTGGTTAGGATTGACATCTTAATATGTAGTCTTCCAGTTCATGAACCCGGAATGTCCTTCCATTTATTGAGGTCTTCTTTTATTTCTTTTAGCAGTGTTTTGTAGTTTTCTGAATTCAGGTCCTTTACATCCTTGGTTATTTTATTCCTAGATATTTGATTCTTTTAGTTGCTACTATGAATGGAAATTTTTTCTTGATTTTTTCTGATTGTTCATTGCTTGTGTATAGAAACACTACTGATTTTTGTTTTTTTGGTGTTGACCTTGTGCTCAGCCACTTTGCTGAATTCATTTATTAGCTTTAGGAGCTGTCTTGTGGATTTTTCAGTATTTTGTGTATATAGCATCATGTCATCTGCAAATAGGGAAAGTTTTACTTTCTGCTTTACATTTTGGGTGACTTTTCTTTTTCTTGCCTAATTGCTCTAGCAGGAACTTTCAGCACAGTGTTGAATAACAGTGGTGACAGTGGGCATCCTTTTCTTGTTCCTGATCTCAGAGGGAAAGCTTTGAGTCTTTCACCATTAAGTAGTATGTTAGCTGTGGGTTTTTCATATATGCCCTTTTTCAAGTTGAGGAAGTTTCCTTCTCTTTTAGTGTTCTAAGTGCTTTAATCAGGAAATGGTGCTGTATTTTGCCAAATGCCTTTTCTGCATCAATTGAGGTGATCATGTTTTTTTTTTTCCTTCATTCTGTTGATGTGGTGTGTTATATTGATTGAGTTTCTTATGTTGAACCAAGCTTACAAACCAGGGATACATTCCACTTGATCATGCTGTATAATTCTTTTAATAAGCTGTTGGATTTGCTGTGGTAGTATTTTGCTGAGAATCTATATTCATAAGAGATAATGGTCTGTAGGTTTCTTGTAGTATGTTTATCCAGCTTTGGTATGAGGGTGATGTTGGCCTTGTAGAATGAGTTGGAGAGTGTGTCTTCCTCTTCAGTTTTTTTAGAAGAGTTTGATCAGACTTGGAGTTAAGTCTTCTTGGAATGTTTGGTAGTAGAATTCCACTGTGAAGCCATCTGGTCCTGGGCTTTCTTTGTTGGGAGGTGTTTGATGACTGATTCAGTCTCTTTACTAGTAATTGGTTTGTTGAGATCTTCTGTAACTTCTTGAGTCAATGTAGGCAGTTTGTATGTTTCTAGGAATTTGTCCATTTCATCCAGGTTATCTAATTTGTTGCCATACAGTTATTATGGGTATCCTTTTGTAGTCATTTTTATTTCACCAGGGTCCGTAGTAGTAGTGTTCCCCTTTTCATTTCTGATTTTGTATCCTTTTTTTCTTTGTCAGTCTAGCTAAAAGTTTTTCAATTTTATTGATCTTTTCAAAGAACTAACTTTTGGTTTTGATTCTGTTGTCTTCTAGTTTTCTGTTTCATCTGTCTCCACTCTAATCATTGTTATTTCCTTCTTTTTGCTCACTTGGGGTTAAGTTTGCTCTTCTTTTTCTAGTTCTTTGAGTTCTTTGAGTTTTGAAGGTAGGTCTTCCGATTTGAAGTCTTTCTTCTTTTACAGTGTAAGCATTTAGAGCTGTAACTATCCCTCTCAGCACTGACTTTGCTCATCCCATAAGTTTTCGCATGTTGTATTTTCATTTTCATTTGTATGATGATATTTCCTGATTTCACATCTTATTTCATCTCTAACCCACTGGTTGTTTAAGAGTATATTGTTTGAGTTGCACATGTTTGTGAATTTTTCTTCTCTCTCTCTGTCATTGATTTCTGGCTTCATTCCATTTTTAGAGAAGATAAATTTTATGATTTCAGTATATTTAATTTATTGGGACTAATATCATCTGTCATGGGGAATGATCCATGTGCACTCAAGAAGAATGTGTTTTCTGTTTTTGTTGGGTGCAGTATTCTATATATTTGTTTGGTCTTGTTGGTTTAGTATATCATTCAAGTCCTGTATTTCCTTATTGATCTTCTGATTCCATGTTCTATCCATTATTAAGACTGATGTGTTGAAGTCTCCTACTATTAACATAGAACTGTCAGTTTCTCCCTTCAAATTTGTCAGTATTTGCTTCATATATTTTGGGGCTCTGCTGTTAGGTGCACATATATTTACGATTGTTACGTCTTCCTGTACTTGTCCACTTTATCAGTGTTCCAGTTTGCTAGAGCTGCTGTTATGCAAAATGCCAGAAATGGATTGGCTTTCATAAAGGGGGTTTGTTAGGTTACAAATTCCTAGTCCAAAAGCCATGAAAATGTCCAAATTAAGGCATCAACAAGAAGATACCTTTGCTGAAGAACAGCTGATGGTGTCTGGAAAACCTCTGTTAGCTGAGAAGTCACATGGCTGGCATCTGCTGATCCTTTGCTCTGGGGTTCTGGTTTTAGAATGGCTTTCTCCAAAACATCTCTGGGCTAGCATCTCCATATGTCTCCAAGCATCTTTAAGCATCTTTGTCGGCTCCCAAGCATCTCTCCAAAAGTCTCTCTCAGCTGCTGTGAGCTCCTTCTTTCTGTGAGCTCTCTTATAGGACTCCAGCAATTTAATTAAGACCCACCCTGAATGGGTAGGGTCCATAGCTCCATGGAAATAATTTAATCAAAGGTTTTGCCCACAGTTGATTGAGTTAGATCTCCATGGAAACAAGCAAAAGATTAAGATCTACCCTCATAAGATTGCTTTAAAGAACATGGTTATTTTTGGGGGACATAATATATCCAAACTGGCACAATCAGTATGTAATTACCATCTTTGTCCCTTGTATTTTTTTTTTACTTAAAATCTATTTTATTTGATATTAGTATAGCCATCTGAGCTCTCTTTTGGTTACTGCTTGCATGGTTTATTTTTTTCCATCCTTTCACCTATTTGTATCTTTGACTTTAAGGTGAATCTCTTATAGACATAATATAGTTGGGTCATGCTTTTTTTATCCATTCTGCTAATTCTCTGCCTTTTGATTGGAGAGTTTAATCCATGTAAACTTAAAGGCACTACCGATAATACAGAGCATTCTTCTGCCATTTTGTTTTTTAGCATTTGTAAATCTTATGCCTTTTATTTCCCTCACTTCTGTTAAAGCCTACTTTATACTTATTTGCTTTTTTGTGTTGTACCATATTGAGTGCCTTCTCTCCTGTATCTGGATATATCATTTTTCATCTGTTTTCCTTGTGGTTACCATGGAGTCAAAATTTAACATCCTAAATATGTAGTAATCATTATTTGGTTTGATACCAACTTAACTTCAGTAGCGTGAATGTGTACTTTCCCGATAGCTCTCTGTTCCCCCACCATTTTTTTTGTACTTGTTACCACGTATATCTTTGTACAGTGTATGTCCAAAAACACAGATTTATCATTACTTTGTATGTATTTGCGTTTTAGCACCTGTAGGAAATCAGAAGTGGAGTTATATACCAAACAGTACAATACAATACAGTATTTACATTTATAATTACCCAAATAGTTACCTTTACTGCAAGTCTTTATTTCTTTATGCTGCTTTGAAGCACTGTGCAGTGTCCTTTCCTTTCAGTCTGAAGAACTCCCTAATTTAGCATTGCTTGTAGGGCTGCTCTAGAGGTGATGAACTCCCTCAGCTTTTGTTTATCTGAAAATGTCTTAATGTCTCTCTCATTTTTGGAAGTCTCACCAGATACAAAATTCTTGGCTGGCAGTTATTTTCCTTCAACACTTTTAAGTATTTCAACCACTGCCTTCTTGCCTCAGTGGCTTCCAATGAGAAATTGGGACTCAATCTAACTGGGACACCCTTTTATGTTTCTTTTCTCTTGCAGCTTTCAGAATTCTCTCCTTGATAGTGTGATCGAGATATGATGGGGTTTATTTTTCTTCATTTTTATCCTGTTTGTCATTCTCTGAGCTTGGATTTGCATTTTCACATCTTTTGCTAAGTTTGGGAAGTTCTTTTGTCATTATTTTCTTTGACTATTCCTTCTGTCCCTTTCTGTCTTTTCCTTCTTGGACTCTCATAATACGTCTGTTGGTGTGATTGAGATGTCTTAAGCTATTTTCACTTTTAATATTTCTTTTTTCTTTCTGTTCTTCAGCCTGACTCATTTCAAGTGTTTTGTCTTCAAGTGCACTGATTCATTCTTCTGTGAGCTCCAATCTGTTCTTGAAACTTGCCTGGTCATTTTTCATTTCAGTTAGTGTGGTCTTCAACTCCAATAGTTCTGTTTGGTTCCTTTTTAAAATTTCTCTCTTTATTTAGACTCTCATATTGGTCATTTATTGTTTTCCTGATATCTTTTAATTCTTTCTCTTTACTTTTCTTTATCTCCTTGAGTATTTTTAAGATAATTTGTTGTAAGACTTTGTTCAGTATGTCCACATTCTTACCTTCTTCATTGTGTTTGCTGGATTTTTATTCTCTTCCTTTGGATGGGCCATCATTTCCTATTTCTTTTTCTGTCTTATACTCTTGTTGCATACTGTACATTTTTATATTTTAAAATGTTAACTCTGGGATGTGTGTTTCTTGCTTTTGTGACTACCTGCTGATAAGACAGAGATTTTTGAACTTCAGCCCTCCTGTCTGCCCAAGTCAAATGCAACGTGCAGGGTTTTTCCTGTCTTTCTGGGCCTCTGTCTTGTCCTAGGCTTTTGCTTATTAGCTGTTTTAGGGATTCCCCTGTTCACAGGAGTCTGGTTGTCCCCTCCCTTTTCCTCTCTCCCAGGTGTTTGACACTGGCAGGCCTTTACCCCAGACTTCCTGCCTCTATACTTTTTGTAAACTCCTTTTGTTGTGTCATGAGCTTTTGCCTGGAGGGCAAATTCTGGGAGGAGGGTCACCCCAAGAGGACTTTCTTAAGTCAGTCTTTCCCAGCCCAAACAGGGCCAGGGACCCCAGAGGGGGTGCCTACCAGCTCCATAGTTCCCTGGAGAAGGGATCAGGAAGGGCTCCAAAATCTTTTCCAATGGCTCCCCAAACCTGAGCTTCCCTGGTCTGCCCAAAAATGTAGCTGTTCAGCTTACTATCTGCTGCAGCACTGAAGAAGCACTGTGTCTTTAAATCTCCACCACTCTTGTTCTGGCCCAGGGAGGGTTGAAACTTTGGCTGCTGCTCTTGTTGGAGCAGGGTTGAAACAAAAGTTACCACCAGATTTGTCCTGGAAGGGTTAAAACAATAGTTGCCCTCAGAGCCGGTAACCAGCGATCCAATTTCACTAATCAAAAGCCATGATCAGTGATTGGCTGTGCCCACCCCTGTTCTTGGGGAAGAGAATTTGTATGTTCCTTTTTTTCACCAGCATCTAGCCAAAATGTCTCTGGGCTAGCAGTATACCGCAGTCACTTGCAGCGAAAGTAATGGATGGGCGCTGGTAGCTGCCACCTGGAGAGAGCAATTTTCAGTTCTCTACCATAATTTATCTGCCTCTTTTTCCTGTTCTTTCCTTGATGCTGTACAGTGTTGCTTTGGCCTCTGAAGTTTCAAATTAGTTGTTTCAGGTAGTTTCTGCCTGTTCAGTAGTTGCTTTGGTGTGAGGACTGAGTCCTGGAGCTCCCTACTTTGCTGTCTTCTCCAGAAGTTCTCTCTCACTGCCTTTTTTTAAAGACTATCATTCAGATTGTGCTTCCTGTTATTTATTTATTTTTTCTGTCCATAAATCTGGCTTCACCAAGCAAAAGGAAATACTTCATTTGATTACTGCCTGCTGTGTTCTTCTCATGTCAGTCTCAGCTCCATGTCTTAATCACCTAAAGTCATGCTTATGTATGACTTGACAGGTTTCTGCTTTCATTTATAGGCTATCTGTATATTCTTGGAATGTTCTGCTACAAAGAGAACATTTGAACTATGAGTTTTACATTATTGCAAAATGATAAAATGGTAAAATTCAGACAAATCTCCAAGTTATTCAGCCAGAAGAACCTGCCCACTGTCATTTTTTATAAGAGCTTTACTGAGTTATTTATCATAACCACCCTTTTAAAGTTTACAATTCAGTGTTTTAGTATATTCACAGAGTTGGACAGCCGCCACTACTATTTAATTCCAGAACATTTTCATCCTGCCAGAAATAAACCCCATTCCTGTTAGCAGTCATCCTCATTCTACTTTATGTAGGATTTTCCTATACCAGAAATTTCATATAAGTGAGATTGTACAATATGTGGCCTTTTGTGTCTGGTTGCTTTCACTTAGCTTAATATGTGAAAGGTTCACCCTTTTTGTAGCACGTATCAATACTTATTCCTTTTTTATGGCCAAATAATATTACATTGTACCACATGTTATTTATTGATTCATCAATTGATGGACATTTGGGTTGTTTCTACTTTTTGATGATTATGAGTAACTACTATGAAAATTTGTGTACTCTTTTTTGGTGGATATGTTTTCAGCTCTCTTGGGTATATAGTTAGGAATGAAATTGCTGACTCTATGTTTAACTTTTTGAGGAACTGCCAAAGTGTTTTCCAAAGCAGCTGCACCATTGTACATTCCCAGCAGCAATGTGTGATGGTTCCAATTTCTCTACATCCCTGCCAACACTTGTTTTTGTCTTTTTTTAATTATTATTTTAGCCATCCCAGTGGATTTGAAGTGATATCTTATAGTGTTACAAAGATTTACTGCTTTGTTTTCTTCTAAGAGTTTAATAGTTTTAGCTCATACCTTTAGCTCTATGATCTATCTTGTGTGTGTTAATTTTTATATATATGGTATGCGGTAGGGGTCCAACTTATTTTTTTGCATGTACATATCCAGTTGTCCCAGCACCATCTGTTGACAAGATTTTTCCCCCATTGAATTGACATAAATCAATTGACCATGAATACGAAGGTTTGGTTTTGGACTCTCAGTCTGTTGTGCTGATCTCATATGCTGTCCTTTTACCAAAGCACCCTGTCAGATTACTTACTGTAACTTCAGAGTAAGTTTTGAAATAGGAAAGTATGAGTCCTCCAACTTTGTTCTTCTTTTTGAAAATGGTTTTAACTCTTCTGGGTCCCTTACATTCCCATATATATTTTGGGTATCAGGTTGTCAATTTCTGGGAAGGCAGGGGGAGAGGGGAGAGCTAGGATGTAGGTAGGGATTGCATTGACTCTGTAGTGCCTGTTGCCGTTTGGCCTGACTTGAACTCATTGCTTCTTTTGCACTTGTTGCATGGACCTCATTATGAATATATATTATAATCTAATTAGTTATTGACCTGAGATCACAAATGATTGGGAAATTTTTAAAATGTTAATGAAGGATAATATACATACAGAGATCTGAGTGATCTCTTGGATTAGTGCAAAGTGAGCACACACGTGTAACAAGAACTCAGATCTAGAAACAGAACGTTGCCATATCATTGGGGACTTTTTGACGTTTACTTTGGTTTAGATTGTTTTATTTAACAGTGTACTCTTGTAGAGCTGAAGGGTTATCTTAATTGTATATTTGTAGTATAAGCTCAGGGAAGTAGCATAACACAGTGGTTGAGATTATGGTCTCTTAGAGCCCTGGCAACCTTGGGTTGAAATTGCAGCTCTACCACTTATTAGCTGTGAGACCATGGCCAAGTTACTTAATCTCTGTGTCCCATTTCCTTGTTTGTAAATGACGATAAAACTACCTCACATGGAGGATTAATATAAGTAGATTGTTTAGACTAGTGCCTGTTAATCATAGTAAGTGATGTATATGTGTTAGCTATTGTTGTTATTACTGTGTAACTCTTCAGTAGAATATAAGCCCCTTGAAGAAAGACCTTATTTGACCTATTTATCCCTGTATTTCCAGAGGCTAGAAAATGTGCCTGGCACATTATAGATACTCAACCAGTTTTTGAGGAAGGAAGGAGGTAATTTTAAATAATGAGTGGCAGAATTCCTAAATCCTTTCCTGAACTCATCAGCCTTTGACATCTACATTGTATTTTATTTACAACAGCTTTTGGAGCTATTTGACAGTGAAGACCCTCGGGAACGGGACTACTTAAAAACAGTTTTGCACAGAATTTATGGCAAGTTTCTTGGTCTTAGAGCATTTATCCGAAAACAGATTAACAATATTTTTCTAAGGTAAGTGGGGGGTGGGGAGAGAGAGTGATAGAGAGAGAGAGAGGGAGGGAGGGAGGGAGAGGCTTAGTTGGTGTTTCTATAAAGGTATTAAGTAAACTTCAACTATTCAAAGGTAACATGTTGACTTTATTCTCTTTTGGTAAACAGGTTTGTTTATGAAACAGAACACTTCAATGGGGTAGCTGAACTGCTGGAAATATTAGGAAGGTGAGCACATGTTTAGCCAATTGCGAATCCCAGGTGAATATCATTCTGAAAATTAGCTTCAGGTGGCACAGTGGAAATGCTGGAGTAGGTCTCTTGCTGTTCGTTGTGTCTTTCTCATTTGGGTTTTGTATGTTTCTTGACTGACATTACAAGAGATGCTTCCTGGTTCCTATTTTTTAATAATTGTGCATTGCTAATTCCACTTGAATGACTGAAAGAGCCATCAGTTCATTCATTACAACAGAGACAGTAATTGCAATCAGCCCAGTCACTACCAAACATCTTATACTCATTAATTTCTGGGCTACCTGTCCTTTGCCATATCTCTTGAAAGCCAAGTTTAAAATAAATAGAAAAGATTGCCATTTTCAAAGGAACTGTGTACTTTGTACTCAGGTATTGTTCTTGAACAGCTGCTGCTTAGAGTAGTGGAACCAATTGTAAAGAGACAGCTGTTGTGTAGCTTTCTACACACAAGGGAGGCTAATGTAGCCAGACAATGTGATTAGTCAGTCTTTCCTTCTAATGTGAGGAGAAAAAGAAGGTGAAGTCACACAAGTTCTCTCAGTGACTTCCCTAGACTAAACTCTTTATCTCTGGATGTTCTTCCTCTGAGCACAGTTTTCTGCAATGGGAAAGAAGTTTACAAACAGAAATGGTCATATATGAAGAGGAAGTGAGCAAGTTAGGCGATTATTTGTGGAAGGAA